>NC_132783.1:80248546-81623546 GCF_048418805.1 Vulpes vulpes
TCCTGAATTCTCTGCTCCCCTGCCCGGCTTCGTCCTCTTCCCAGCCCTTTCCACGGTGGAGCTGCTCTGCGCCTTTCGGCCTTATTTCCTGTCTCCGACTGGAGTGAAAGCTCTGTGAAGGTGGGGATGTTTGTGTGTTTTGCTCACCACTTGTCTTAGTTTGGGCTCTCCTGAAGGCTGATGCTGAGACAAATGCCTCATACAGGTAATTTCTTTGGGAACAGGGGTGAGGAACAAGGGGAAAAATGGCAAGGAAGTAGAGAAAGCTAATGCCAGAATGTGTAATTGCATCCCATGGTGGTGGGGTTGCTAACTCCCTTGGGACCCCGTCAAAAGGCTTGGGAATAAATTCTCCACCCGGGGATGAAAGCAAGAGACATTTCCCCATCAGCTCCTAATAGTCAAGAGCGGCCCACAGGGATGAGCTCCCCTGCACATTAGATTGTGCACACCTGAGTCCAAGCAGGCATTTTAGGCCCATGGCCCCAGAGCAGGCTGGAGGTAAGGTAGTTCTGGACAGAACACAGCACGGGGGGGGGGTGGGGGGGGGGTGGGGTCTGGGCTCCACTGTCTTTCTAGCACCCAGCCCAGTGCCTGACACACAGTAGCAGCTCAGAGTGGTTAAAGGAGGGGGAAGAAAGGAGGAGCTGGGGATATATGCTCCACGGGGAGATAAACCCCAAGGATCCCCTGCATCCACACACTGTGCCAGCCTGAAGGGAACCAAGACTAGTTTAGTAGGTTGTATGCCAAGATGCACTGCCAGCAACCCCAAAGCCTGGCTCCTTCCAAGTCCCTGCTCTGCCTACCACCCTCTTGGGGCCTGGGAAGTGCCCAGAAATAATATGGGGTCGCTGGCTCTGGCACCGGGTCCTGGCTCCCCACAGTCTGCGAGCCCCTGAAGGGAGCCTGTTTTGCAGTCCTGAGAGCCCCGAAAGGCCGAAAGCACGTCTTGTGTACCTGGCAGGGCTGCGTGTGGCCACCAGGTGGCGCCGCCGGCCGCTGCTTGAGCCCAGCCCTCGCCCTCCACCCGGTGCACCCCTCGCAGCCTGAGCGGCCCAGCTGGGGAGCTGGGGCTGCAGCCGAGGGCGCCCCCTCCCCGGTCCCAGGAGGGAGCCTCAGGGTGAGGGAACCTAAAATGCCATACGTGCCCGCATAGAGCAGGCGCTCAATAAATAAACGGTCGTTAAGTGACATACTGTGAGGCTGGCATAGACGAGATTTTCCAACCCTGTTTTATAGACTAGGGAACAGAGGCCCGATGCCAACCCTAGTAATTGGTTATTGTTGTCCACATGCTTAGTGTATCTTCTTCTTCATCCTGTTTAGTTGTCTCCCGATTTGCAGATGAGGACACCGGGGCTTAGAGAGACCTGGTAGTGGAATAAGGGGGAAGAGCCAGGGTTTGAAGCGCTGCCTGCGTCAGAGCAGGGCCACCTGCTGGTTCCAGTGCCTCTCCCTCCTCCAACCCGAACAGGACCCCAGGTGAAGGACCCCTCCCCTGCCCAAGCAGCACGGCCTGAGCACCCCTGGCATTGCAGCCACCAGAGGGAAGCCTCTGCCTTTAGATGGGCACGGAAGGGCCTGGAATGAGCCTGGGGAGGGTGACCAGGTCATTGTGCAGTGACATGAGACCATTTGTGTGAAGTCGCTGCCCTGTGAGGGCTCGGCACCCAACCCACCCCAAGCCCTTGCCCCTTGTACTGAGCAGGCTAGGCTAACAAGCGACAGTCATAACATAGTGGTCACTGAGTGTCTTACCTATTTTACTGATTTATTTTGATATCTGCAGTCTCTTCGGCTCACGGGCTGGATTTTGCTCTGTTTCCTGCACTGCTGTCTCCCCCAGTGCTTAGCCAATGGTGCCTCGTGCACGGAGGGTGCTCTGTCAGCAGGTGCTGACTGAGAGAAGGGAAATGGCCAGGAGCATAGGGCATCCGTGCTGGACAAGCTCCTAGGACTCAGTGGGCCCTGGGCATTCCACACGTGAGCCCCACAGGGCCAAGGGCTGTCAGCCTGGTCAAATCTATGTCCCTCTTAGGGCTTCTCTCTCTCCTCTCCAGAGGGAACATCTAAGGGACCTGCCAGATGTAAAGATGCTCTTTAACCCCACCTATCACCCTGCCAATGGCTGCACTGTTGCCTCCCACTCCCTGCTCCTGTGTCCTTCCCTACATGTCCAAAGTAAATATTTCATAGCTTCCTCTCCCCTTTCCAATACCTAATGAAAAACCTGGGTGGCTACAAATAAAAACAGTACCTGTATCAACTTAAGAAACTGAGCCTGTGCCAGAGACAGATCTTGTAGCAGCTTCTAGCAAGGACCCAGATTAAGTTGCCATTAGTGAGGAGCTGGTTGGGGCTGGGCCACCTGGATGGAGTTTTTTGACTGGCTTAGTTATCTTCCTGATGCTGACCTGGGCAATGCTGGGGAGCCTCTGGAGCAAGGCAGTAGAGGTCCCTTCAGACCCATTTGGACCCTGTGGCAGCAAAAGTGGGTCTCAGAACCAACTGCAATGGGAAGAGCTGCCCAATCAGAGAGGGGAGAGTGGGAACAGGAGACGCTCTCATGCAAAGGCTCCTAGCTCATGTTGCCGGGAGTATTAGCATGAGGTATCACACCCAGAAAGGGAACCAGCATGTGGAGAATACTGACCAGGGCATTACTGAGTACCACACACCCCAACATCTCCCACCTTAGATCAGTGAGGAAGATTCCATCGGGGTCTGAGGGTCCTGTGTGGAAGTTGGGGCAATCCAAGCATCTGACAAGGACTGAGAAAGAACTCTTTGTTAGAGGAAGAGTCCTCAGGGGGAAAATATGGGCCCATAGATAAGGATTCAGCAGAGGGGAAAGGGGACAGGAGGGTAAAGCCAATATCGTATCATCACTGTAGCTCTAACATCTCACAAACTCATAGTAGGTGCTCAATAAAGATGGAAAATAAATGCATAACCCAGAGGATAATCTTCCGCAGCAACAGATTTTACTGGCAAAATTGGAATATTTGTAATATTCTAATATTCTAATATTCAGGCTCCAGGTAAGGTGCAAGAGAATACTTCTTCTATGAAGTAAGGGCAATTCATGGTAAGAGACTGTGATGAACAAAAATATGGTGGCTGGATTAAATGTGAACTGGATGCAATAGTGGGTCAAACAGAAAGCATAAAATTCCAATGAAAGATACAAAGGACTGATGGAGAAACATTTCCAGGATGCAAAGAAAAAGCCTAAGGACAGAGCATTACTGAGAACAGACAAGGATGAGGGCCACAGAAGGCTCACCTGAGTGACAGGCATTCTCTGCCTTTCACCAGACATGCTCGCATGTGCACATACACAAGCATGTGCACACAGAGGATGGGGGCGGGGAGGGGGGAATAAAGGAAACAGGCAATAAAGTTATGAAAAAAAAAAAGTAAACTCTTGATTGAAAAAAGAGAAAACCCAGTAGAGTTAAAATGTGTAAGCCGGGGATGCCTGGGTGGTTCAGCGGTTGAGCGTCTGCCTTCAGCTCAGGGAGTGATCCCATACTCCGGGGATCGAGTCCCACATCGGGCTTCCTGCGAGGAGCCTGCTTCTCCCTCTATGTCTCTGCCTCTCTCTGTGTCTCTCATGAATAAATAAAATATTTAAAAAAATGTGTAAGCCGTATGGCAATTCTTCCTAACTTTCCTCACTGCTTATAGAGAGAGTTATAATATTTAAGAGTTCCCTGGGTAAGGGGTAAAGGCACCCAGGCCCTTGGGCTTCAGGGACCAGAATCCCAGTTGCCTGTGCTTCCACCCCTGCTTGTGCACCTTGGAGACACTCACATATGTGTCCTGGGAGCACTTACAAGGACATTCCTTGCAGCACTGTTTTTAATAGTGAAAAATGGGGAAAATCCTGAGTGTTTACCAAAAGAGAGTAAGAAGACACTTGATGCTATGGTCTTGCAGTGGAATATTACACTTGCACTGAAAATTAAGGAACCAAAGCTCATGTATCAGAGCTCAGAACAGCTTCATTTGATAGTTCAGTGTTAGGAGATTTAGCTACAGTGTATCAATAGATGAATTTCAACACCCATTTCTTTCTCTTTTTTTTAGAAGATTTTATTTATTTATTCATGAGAGACAGGGAGAGAGAGGCAGAGACATAGAGACAGAAGCAGGATCTCCATGGGGATCCTGATGCGGGACTCGATCCCAGGACCCCGGGATCACAACCTGAGCTGAAGGCAGATGCCCAACCACTAAGCCAACCAGGTATCTCTCAACACCCATTTCTAAAAGAGAAACTCCCTCCTCATGAATTAAAAAGGTTGTAAACCTTTATGTGCTAAACTACATGGCAGTTAAATAAGCAGAGTAAAGACTTCTAGAAATACAAATAGAACTGAAAAATAAGGAACTGAAAAAAACCCCATAGTCACGCTGGTGATCTAAATACAAAGCTTTCAGAATTTGACAATTCAGTAGACAAAATTATGCAAGTAAGTGGAGGATCTGAATAATTACAACAAGATCATACATAAATGCATCTTATATGTATATATATATGCATCTGTAATCGTTTTGTCTCATGTAAAACTATATGAAACATTAACAAAAATGTATTCTTTACTTGGTCACAAAGATAGTAAATTTCAAAAAGTAGAGATTTTATAGTCCATATTCACTTATTCTTAATTCACTGGGATGATAAAAAGATTATTTTTATTCTTAATTTTTTTAACATTTTTTTAAAAGTAATCTCCATACCTAACTTGGGGCTTGAACTCATGACCTCAAGATCAAGACTTGCACACTCTGCTGATTGAACTGTCACTTAGCAGACCACAGGCGACTGTCAGGGGTCCAGTGAGGAATGTGGTAACTCACTCCAGAACCTACTGAGCAGGAAAACCAGTTCTGGGAAGAAGAGACTTCTGATCGATGAAAACCTAATTTTATAGGAGTTCAGTATAGGAGTCTGGTCTACCTGATGGTCTACCTATGGTTAAAGTACTTTTTAATTTAAATTAAGAAAATTTTAATAAGAAAAATTTTAATAAGAAAAAATTTTAATAAGAAAATTTTAATAAGAAATTTTCTTATTTTAATAAGAAAAAAAAAATAAATAAATAAATTAAGAAATTTAGATGTTTCATTCTGTCAGTGAATTCCAGCTATCTGCGAATTATTTTTTCTCTTGGACTTAAAAAAATACTGTTTCTATACATAGTACAAGGAGTAGAGTAATAAAAAAATATTCTGTGGAGACACATAGGGCAAAAATATTTAAAATTTTTTTGCCCTAATGATGCAAAAATTATTTTAAAAAGATTGTAACCAATTGAACAAACACTTTTTACATAACCACTGTGTCAAAGAGGAGATCAAAACTGAAATGTTTAATTATTAACAAATTATATAAAATTTTCCGGATACATTCAAAACTTATCACAAAAGAAAATATATAGACTTACTGTTTTTGTTTTTCAGAATAAATGACTTAAGCCAACATAAATAACAATGAAAGAAATCAAATACAAAGCTAGTATATGGAATTTCTAAAAAGCAAAAATTGAAATGAGTAAAAAAATGAATTAATAAAATGAAACGTTAGCTTTTATGAAAGATGAAAAATCTAACCTCTTACAAGCCTAAATCAGACTGGGGAGGAGTGGAATAAAAGCTAAAATGCATACTATTAGGAGCAAGAAAAATGATATAATCACACATATGAAAGAGATGAAAAGAATTATAAATGAATATGATACCCAACTGCATGGCAATATGAAGCCACACAGGTGTCCTGTATGGCAATAAATTTAAAGAACTAGGGAAATGCATAATTTTTTAGAAGATAAATTACTGGGATCCCTGGGTGGCTCAGCGGTTTAGCGCCTGCCTTCGGCCCAGGGCGTGATCCTGGAGACCTGGGATGGAGTCCCACATTAAGCTCCCTGCATGGAGCCTGCTTCTCCCTCTGCCTGTGTCTCTACCTCTCTCTCTCTCTCTCTCTCTCTCTCTCTCATGAATAAATAAATAAAAATATTTTTTAAAAAGAAGATAAATTACCCAGATTCATCCCTTCCCCAAAACTGAATAGGCCTACAACAATATGTAAGATTAAAAGACTGGGGCACCTGAGTGATTCAGTCAGAGAAGCATGTGACTCTTAATCTCAGGATGGTGAATTAGAGCCCCACATTGGGTGTAGAAATTATATAAATAAGTAAATATTTTTAAAAAGGTAATTAAGATCTATGACTAACACAACTCAATAATAGAAAGACAAATAGCCCCATTTAAAAACAGCCAAAGAATTGAATAGACATTTCTCCAAGGAAGATCTGGAAATGGCCAAAGAACATACAAAAAGATGCTCAAGGTCGTTAGCCATCAGGGAAGTGCAAATCAAAATGGCAATGAGATGCCATGTCACACACACTAGGATGGTTAGAATAAAAAAGCCAGCTGATAACATTTGTTGGTGAGGATATGGAGAAATTGGAAACTTTATGCATTCCTGGTGGGAATGGAAAATGCTGCAGCCACTTTGGAAAATAGTTTGGCAGTTCTTCACATGAATTAATATTAATGTAGAATAACATGACACAGCAATGTTACTCTTGCATGTATACTCGAGAGAAATAAAAACATATGTCCACACAGGAATTTGTATATGAATGTTTGTGGCAACTTTATTCATAATAGCCAACAGGTGGAAACAACCCAAATGTCCATCAATGGATGAATGGATATATAAAATGTGTTACATCCGTGTAATGGAATGTTATTTGGCCATAAACCATAATGAAATTTTGATACAGGTCACAATATGGATAAACCCCTAAAGCATTGCATTGTATGAAAGAAGCCAGTCCCAGAAGACCACATAATTACGTCATTTGATTAATACGGAATGTCCAGAATAGGAAAATCTACAGAAACAGAAAGTAGATTTGAGGTTGCTGAGAATTAGGGGTGAGGGCAGAGGAATTAGGGTAGTGATAGTTACAGAGAGGAGGTTTCTCTTTGAGGTGACAAAAATGTTTTAAATTGTGATGGTATGTTGCACATATCTGCGAATGTACAGAGAACAACTGAATCGTGTGTTTTAAATGGGTAACTCATATAGTATGTGAATTACATCTCAATAAACTACTAGAAGATGTATGACTTAGCAATGCATCAAGTCTAGATAATTTTACAGTTAATTACAGTATTAATACGGTAATACTACCTCCTGAAACCTCCCTCCTTAAATCTCAGGGGTTTAACACAATAAAAGTTTGGTTTTTACTCACAAAAAGACCCAAACAGATGTTCCCCATTGGTGGGTGGCTGATTCCCAGGGGTACTTTAAGGTTCTATGTTCCTTCCACCATCTATAACAGATCACAGGGGCAGGAAGAGACTGTGAGACCATATGCAAAGATAGACCATCAATCATCTTATCGGTGGTGGTAATATTAGTACTGCTCTTCTGATACCATTGTGTATGCAGAGTGTGGTATAGCCAATGTTTATGGGCTATTCTAATCCTTCATCACCTGGGTATTGGGAACTAGAAATCTTGATATGGAAAAAGGAGATACAGGTGTCATACAGTAGAGGTTAAATAACACTTCTGTTATGCTGGATTTGAATCAGAAGAGCCAGTATGAAACTGTTGAAATATTTATCTTAAAATATTTATATATTTATATATTTATATTTTTAATTTACATTTTCTCTCCCTCATTTTCTTCCAACCCAGCAGCAATGAGTATTCCTAGGACCCAGATAACATTTCCCATTTCCCATGAAAGGAAATCAGGGTTTTTGAGATGATAGAAGATTCCTAGTTTGGGACAGGAAACATCTAAGATGAGTCTGGAGCATCTTGTTATACCAGATAGAAATTTATCAAGCTACTGAGAGGCCATGTCAAAAGAACCTAGGAGCCAACTTAAAGAGTCCTCCACTGGCCAAAACAGGATAATTTGAGCTTCAGTGAGGACAATAAAGATAGCAGATTGAAATCTATCAGATGCTTGACTCATGAGTTCATAATGATACTGAAAGAAAAAAAACCCCACAAAATTAATTTGTTTCTTTTGAAGGAACAGAAAAGCAATTCATTGTCTTAAAATCTGATAAATAAATGGAAATAATCAAGCATTTATACTAATTTCCTTATATGAAAAGTACCATGGAGTAACCAAACAATAAATGAAAGGAACTATTGCTTTCTAAACTTATTTCAGCTGATAAGAGAGAATATCTGTTGTGATTTAAGGGCTTCTGCCCATCTCCTCTCCCACAAAACATTTCCCCCATTAGCCTACTCAGTATCTGAAATGTCTCCATCCAAAACCAGCCCTAAATCCAAGGCACCAGAGCACTTAACGGAGGCTGGCACCTGCCCCACAGGATTCATAGGCCTAGAGATACCCAAGAGGGAAAGTCTTGAGCCTATGTGGGTATGGTAAACTGGGGTCAGTAAGGGAAATATGGGAGGCTCAGGGCATCATGGGGGCCATGGAGGGTGGAAATGACCTTGAAACCAACCTCCACACTACTGTGGAAGAAGGTAATTCCAACTGCATGGCATCTAGCACCAAGGCATCAACCCTCTGGCCAAACCTACCAAGAACCATCTTCACCAGTGTGCCTTTCCTGATTCCACATTTCTCCTTTGGCCTCCTGCCCTTGCCCCAAAGAGCTGGGTAGAGGATGGCAACCATAAGAATTCTAAGACAAGTGGCAATAAATCAACACCTTCAGTGCTTACCGTGGCCCAGATACAGTTCTTAGCATATTACTTGCTTAACTCCACTCTCGTTATTTTCTGCTGTGTAACAAACCAACTGAAAATTTAGTGGCTTAATTATCCCTCACAGCTCTGTGGGATGACTGGGCTCAGCTGGACAGTTCTTCTGTGCATCTTCCTTGGAGTGTCTCACACTCCAAGTAATAGCTGGGCCTGAGGTCATGTGGAGGCTCAACTGCAATTCTCGAATGTTGGCATGGCTGGTTCTCACCTCTTCTCCGTGTAATCTCAGGGCTCCTCCTCAATGACCTGTTTTGGTGGCCTCCCCTCCAGCTGGACTGCTAGACCTTTTCCATGGCAGCTCAAGGCCATGCCATCCTAGAGGAAAGGAGCTCATCCAAGATGAGCTAGTCATCTTGAAGATTAGGTTCAGGGCTGGCAAAGTAACACTCCTTCTGGGACACCTGGGTGGCTCAGGGGTTGAGCTCCAGCCTTCGGCCCAAGGTATGATCCTGGAGACCCAGGATCGAGTCCCACATCAGGCTCCCTGCAGGGAGCCTGCTTCTCTCTCTCTGCCTATGTCTCTGCCTCTCTCTCGCTGTATCTCTCATAAATCAATAAATAAAATCTTAATAAAAAGAAAGAAAGAAAGAAAGAAAGAAAGAAAGAAAGAAAGAAAGAAAGAAAGAAAGACTCCTTCCATGTTGGAGGAGGAGGCTACCTAGAGCCATCAGTCACTGGCAGCTGTGCTGAAAGACCAGCTACCACCAACTCGCTGGATCCTCCAACAATCCCTTTTGGTAAGGGATTCACTCTCATTAGGTAATCACTCTCATTAGCTCCACTTTACAGATGAGGAGACTGTGACATAGAGAAAGGGAAAATAAATTGCCTAAGTCACAGTTAGCAAGTGTCAGAACTGGGATTTTCGATGAGGCAATCTGACTCCAGATAACTTCCGAGGTCATTGCCCAGAGAAGAAAGTCTTCGCAAGTTTCACTAGACCCCTGAGCAGTCCATCTTTTAAGAGAATAAGTGGGGTGGGGAGAGGAGGAGCACTCCAGCATTGCCGACAGGGAGAACCAGCAGAGCACATTCAGACTTTGCTGGTGGCTGAGGCATGGCGTATAAGGAAGGGGCAACAGTGTGTCGGCTGGAGCAGTAAGCAGAGCTAGTCCAAGCCTTGGAATTTCCACTTGAGGGCAAGGGAAATTGCTGATGAGTTCTGAAGCAGAAGGGTGATGGGTCAGGTCTTGATTGTTGCCCACCCACCTACCCCTCATCTTAGCCAATTACATCTGCAAAGACCCTATTTCCAGATTAGGACACATTTTGGGGTACTTGGATTAGGACTTTAACATATGAATTTGGGACAGTCACCATTCAGCACCTCACAGGAAGCTCTGACAAGAGTCCAGGCATGATCTCATGAAAAGCACCGTGTGGCTCCTGGGAGTTGGGGGAAGGGAATGTCAATGCCATCCCAAATCGACTCTGCTTTTTAAACATTAAGCTTAGGAGGTACCTGACTGGTTCAGCCATAGAGCATGAGACTTTTGATCTCAAGGTTGGGGGTTCAAGCCTCACATTGGGAGTAGAGATTATTTAAATAAATAAAATCTTTAAAAAAAAAACCCAGTAAGCTTAACAATGGGACAGATATGAGTATGAAACCCTCCTCTCCTATTTTCTCTGCCTTCTCTATCCACTGTGCAATTTTGAGCAAGTACTTACGCAATATGGACCCCAGTTTCCACATTTGAATAATGCCGGTAAGAGTAGGGGTTTATCTTTCTTCTTTTGGAGAATTTTCTCCCCTTTTCCCTAGGGGAAGCCAGCTAGTACCTTCCCTCTGTCCTGCCCCCTCCCAAGTGCCCCCACGTAGGGGTGGAGAATACTCTGAAAATCAAATATACATCCCAGTGCCAACTTGCTGGAGGTGGGTGGTGGTGACCTGGGTACCTCAGACTCTAGCCCCCCAAGCCCTGGGCCTGTCAGGGCCACTCCCCAGGAGGGGCTGGGCACGCTGGTAGGGGCGGAGGCCCAGGAGGGCATTGTCAGGGAAGCAGCCAGCTGCCTGACCGGGAGGCAGGGAGGCCTGAATAGCTTCACAGCTCCGCCAGCTTCCCTGAATGGGGGCTTGGCCCCTCCCTGGCGGTGGCGAGGAATAGATGACATTTTCATTGCAAACTAACAAGGGGAGAAATCCAATTACCTTACAAAGGGGCTCCCAAAGGGGCCTCACAGCCTAGGGAGAGAAGGGGAGGGGGGAAGATCTCCTGGTCCAGGAGAAGACTGTGTGTGTGTGTGTGTGTGTGTGTGTGTGTGTAGGAGGCTCCCATCCAAGCCCCAAAGAAACAAAGCCCTCAGCCCTAGGAGGCCTGGGGGATAGGCAAGCAGGCAGGAAAGTGGAACCGAGGGCTTTTAATTCATTCCAATCTGCCCTAGGATCTGCCTGGGAAGTTCCAGGTCCCTGGAGTCTCTGGGCAGCCAGGCCTCCATTTTACACCCTTGGGGGTGGTACAGAGGATGCCCCCGCTCCTTCCAGGCAAGCCCCAGCCTCTCTGAACCCCACTTTCCGCCCACCACACCAGGGTCTCCTGGACTTGTGTTATCTGGTACCCATGGCACACTTTTTGCCTTTATCACATCCACCTAAACTATTAATCCTTTTTCTTGTCTCTTACTTATTTTAATTTTTTTAATAATTTTTTTTTTAGATTTTTAATTTATTTATTCATGACAGACACACAGAGAGAGGCAGAGACATAGGCAGAGAGAGAAGCAGGCTCCCTGCAGGGAACTCAATGCAACACTCGATCCCAGGACCCAACCGGCAATCACGACCTGAGCCAAAGGCAGATGCTCAACCACTGAGCCAGCCAGGCGTCCCTTATTTATTTATTTTTAAAAAGATTTTATTTATTTATTTACTTAGGGAGAGAGACAACCTGTGAGGAAGAGAAAATCTGAACAAGGCTCAGTGCTGAGCCTGGGATTCAGTCTCCCCACCCTGAGATCATGACCCTAACCTGAGATCAAGATGGTAACTGAAATTAAGAGTGGGATGCTTGGGGATCCCTGGGTGACTCAGTGGTTAAGTGCCTGCCTTTGGCCCAGGGTGTGGTCCTGGAGTCCTGGGATTGAGTCCCATGTCAGGGTCCCTGCGTGGAGCCTGCTTCTCCCTCTGCCTCTCTCTTTCTTCTCTCTGTGTCTCTCATGAATAAATAAATAAATAATTTTTAAAAAAGAGTGGGATGCTTAACCCGCTGAGCCCTCTTCAATTTTGTTTAAAGTGTATTATTGAAGCTTAGTGTTTAAAAGGAAAAGTTTATGCCCTAACCACAAACAGGGGAGGTAGAGGTTAATTCTAAAATCAAATGGAATTCAAACACCCCAATGTTAAACATTGTTACTGGGGCAGCCAAGGGCTTTGGAGCTGGAAACCCGAGGCTCTCTGGGGGTGGGTGTTATCCAGTGTCTGCAACAAACCCAGACTTCCCGGGGCCAAATCTTGAATCTTGGAGGATTAAGAGGATTAAGAACAAACACCTCCCTCCTCCTCCGTTTCAACAGTGGCAGAAGCAGAGCTGTGCCTCGAAGCCCTCCCAGCCCAGGCCCTGCGGCAGTGGCCGTGGTGGCTTCAGCCCGGCTGCCCTTAACCTTGGACTGCCCGGTGGGAAATAGGGGCAAAGGGGGGATCTACTGCATTATTGGGGTGGAACTGCTTTCTGTGCGCACTGGGATCCCAGAAGGTGTGAGGAGCCCGGGGGGTCGTGGAGGAGGATGTTGGTCCCAGGGCATCAAGAAAGTCCTGTCTCCCCCCTCTCCTCCCCTTTGGACTCGGGGGGAAAGGAAAGCAGACCTTCCTCTGGAAGAAATGAGCATTTGCTTGCTCCAGCCCCGCCAGAGCAAATCAGCTTGCAAAAGCCGCGGTCTCCAGCCACACAGTGCGCCCCTGGGGGCTCCCTCCCGGTCCACTTGCCCCTCCCGCGGCCAACTGAACTCTAGCCCCGAGCACTGGGAGGGGAGGCGCCCGAGGCACGGGGATTCGGGACTTCAGAGGTGTCCTTGCCGGCGCCCTCTCCAAACCGGAAACACGGCTTGCTGCTCCTAACTCGTGGGGGCATTTTGGAGAGCTTGGCCCCAGGACCGTTCCCAACACCGAGGTGGGACGACACACCTCCACTCCCAGGGGCGGGGCTCAGAGTAGGCCCGCCCACCGGCCCCGGACCAATCGGGGGCCTCTCTGGGCTTTGGGGCCTTTCTGCTCGCTGCTCCTTCTCCTCCTCCCGGCCATCTCCACCTTCGGAATGGTGGGACCCCGAGACTTGGGAGATACGAGTTTGAATGGGAGACCCAGGGACACCCCCAAATCTTCAGGGGGCTCTCCGGTCAGTCGGATGCTCGGGGAGGGAGGCAGAGACGGAGGCCCAAGGTGGGGGGAGTCTCATGGGCTGAAGCAGGCGAGGAGCTTAGAGAAGGTGAAAAGAGAATAATCATCATCAAGAAAGCAGGAGCCAGCATTTCCTAGGCATTTACTCAGCACGTGCCGGGCACCTCAGAGGGCTCAGCCCCTTCGCCTTCCCTGCTCTAGGAGGTAGTTGAGGCCGGTGACTGGCTCAAGAGCACCAGCTAGGCAGGGCAGAGCTTGCCCTATTTCCTTGCCACCCACCCATTTCCAATCCCTATTCTTCACCTCCTTGTGGCTTTCGATCCTGTTGAAAGCCTTGCCTTTTTATACCCAGCCTTTCTTGGCTCTAGGACACCACTGTCTGCTTGGCCTCCTCTTGCTGCACTGAGCATGCTATGTGCATCTTCCTAGGGGTCCTGCCCAGGCCTCTGCTGTCAGGGTTGTGTACATGCATGTGTGTAAGTGTGCATGTGTGTATCTGTGTGTATGTGTGTGTGTGTAATATATATAGTCTTAGGCTACAGGTGCCTTCTGGAGTGTTGTGATTTTTCAGTGTTGATCCCATGCACTGAATGTGCCTTGGGTTCTTTCCTTAGTCTTCTCATCTATAACCAATCTCATTGTTTTAATATATATATTTTAATATATATATTTTAAAGATTTTATTTATTTATTCATGAGAGACACACAGAGAGAAAGGTAGAAGCACAGACAGAGGGAGAAGCAGGCTCCATACAGGGAGTCCAACATGGGACTCCTGGATCTCCAGGATCATGCCCTGGGCCGAAGGTGGTGCTAAACCCCTGAGCCCCCCGGGCTGCCCTCATTGTTTTAATATTATCACTTCCCTGACAACCCCCAAACTTATTCCCATCTCTGACAATTTCCATGGCCACTAGGACACATCCACCTGGACGTCTCAACTCCAAAACACCAGAAACCATCAAGAGAACTCATGTTCCCTCCAACTGTCTTCTCTGAAACTCTCTCCCAAGCTCCCAAAATGGAAACTCCTAGGTCTTCATTGATCCACCTCTGCCCTGACACCTCTGATCCCCCGCTGTGACCCAGACCTATCCCCAGCCCATTGTCATACTACCCCGACATCCAGTCACCAGGACAGGTCTGCCTCTTAAGTCTCTCTGGTATCAGCACCCTACCTGACATGTCCATCATTTCACACCTGACTGAGACAGGCTCCTAACAAGTGTCACGGCTTGGCCATTCTCCTGCAAAGAGAGCTCTCTAACCCAAATCTTGGGCCAGGCATGCTCCTGACAGGAATTGTGCTCCAGCTGAATTCCCTCCTCTCCTTGAATCTTTTTTTTTTTTTTTTTTAAGGTTTTATTTATTTATTCATGAGAGACACACAGAGAGAGGCAGAGACATAGGCAGAGGCAGAAGCAGGCTTCTTGTGAGAAGCTGGTGTGGGGCTCCATCCCAGGACCCCAGGGATCTTGACCTGAGCCAAAGGCAGCCACTCAACCACTGAGTCACCCAGGTGCCCCTCCCCTCCTTTAATCTTTGCAGCTTTTGTCCTCAATGAGGCTACCTTGATGAATTGTGTCCTACTCCCATTCCCAGGAAAAAAAAAATCTCTCTACTAAATATTTCCATGCACTTCTTTCACTGAAATTCACATTACTTGCTCTTTACCTGCCATGTCCACTTGCCTCTGTACCCTCCACCCCACTACAAGCACTTGTCTAAATGCCACTCATCTTTGCATGTTTATTCATTCATTTACCCAGCAAACATTCATTCATTTATTTCTTTTAGAACCTTTATTTTCCCTCCACCTTATTTCCCTTTTCTGTTTAGGATCCTGTAGAACAGCTTAAGACCACACTGTTTGGGGGATCTCTGGCTCAGAAGTTTAGCGCCACCTTCGGCCTGGGATGTGATCCTGGAGACCTGGGATTGAGTCCCATGTCCGGCTCCCTGCATGGAGCCTGCTTCTCCCTCTGCCTGTCTCTGCCTCTCTCTCTCTCTCTCTCTCTCTGTGTCTCTCATGAATAAATAAATAAAATTAAAAAAAAAAAGACCACACTATTGTTCCTACCTTTTCAGTGGCCTGAGCAGGGGAGCCACAGAGCCATGGCCACAGACTGAGTGCTCCAGTCTTCCTCAGGATGGGTGGGTGCACAGGGCACCTGCACGCCTTCAGACCAGTCTGAGACCTTGGCCTGCATAGCAGTAAATTCAGGAGCCCAGGGCAACCCACTCATCCTGAAATTCCCCTGGGTCATTGCCTTAGCAGCAGCGGCCTCCTTTCGTCTTCAGTCTTTTCAGGCTCTCCGTAGAAGTAGAGATGAGGCATGGCTTCCCATGGGTGTTCATGTGAGGTGGTGCCCTGCATGTGCAGAACTTCTCCGCCTGGCATCCACCACATCAGACCCACTGAGTGAGCTCCCTTGCTATTGCAAGGGATGGCGATGTCCACACAGTGCAGGGGAGAGTCTGCTCCACAGAGTGATGGTAGGCAGGTCAACATAAGACACCTCTGTGAGAGGCCAGTGGTTAGCCCTGGGATCCATAACCACCAGGAGACACGGGGAGCTGCCTGGATCTGGCTAGTGGAAATTCCAGGAGTGATGCGGCCTCCGGTAGGAGTGGCTCTGGTGGCAGCAGCAAACTTCAGCACAACTTGCTGTGCCTCCAGTATTCCTGGAGGATGTGATGCTCACACCACCCGGATTTTCTTTTCTTTTTTAAAGATTTTATTTATTTATTCATGAGAAACACAGAGAGAGGCAGAGACACAGGCAGAGGGAGAAGCAGGCTCTATGCAGGGAGCCCGATGCAGGACTTGATCCCAGGACCCTGAGCCAAAAGCAGACACTCAACCACTGAGCCACCCAGGCGCCCCGCCACCTGGGTTTTCAGTGGCAACAATGGTGTGAGCTGCTGGTGGAAGCTTCTCCCAGGTTGTCGTCAGATTTATGATATCAATGCCCTCACTTTTCCTTTTGCAAATGTACTGTTCCATTTGGAAGTCAAGGTTAGTGCCACCTACATGGGTCCTTGCTGCAAAGAATTTGAGGATAGCTTCCTCCTTCACTTGTAGGACATCAAGGGCTATGGACCTTGTGAAATTTCTCTTTAAGTTATGACAGGAACACACAACAATGTTGTAGGGACCCCTCTCCAGGTGTCATGGGAAGGTCAGCACATATTTATTTGATGTCACCTGTGAGTCAGGCTGTGTTCAGTGCCAGGAAACAAACATGAGGCTGATCCTGGCCCTGCCTTCATGGAGGGTGGAATCTAATGTTCATGTGTCACACATCCTCTTCTGCCATGGTGACATCCTCTTTTCCAACTGGAAAACACTCACTCATAAATAGATCTTATTTTTTCTTCCCACACACCAATGGATCATCTTGTATACTCCTTAGAGGGTACATAGTACACTTTGAAGACACCTGGACCAAGACTTCAAACAGGATGTAAATAGATTTTTTTTTTTTTTTGGTTGAATGTGACAGAAAATGAATCAAACCAGTACAAAGGGGACTCTATTAGATCATAGGAACAGAAAGTGCAGAGGTGCAGCTGGCCTCTGGGACTGCGTGGACATCACTCATGTTGCGAGGACTCCCTTTGCTCCTCCTCTCTGGCCTTCTGCCTTGATCCTTTCTACTGGAGAGATGAAAAGAGGAGGAGGAGGATGCATCCACAGGAAACTATAAGCTTGTATCGATCCAGACTAGCAATACCTCAGGGAAAAGCCACCTCTCTTAGCATCTATGTAAAAATCTTAGGAAAGAACAGCCTGGAGACATAAATTAGAAAACTTTATTTGAGGGAGGTGGCCAGGGGATGGGTTAGGTGGGTGATGGATATTCAGGAGGGTACTTGTGATGAGCACTGGGTGTTTGTTCTATGTAAGTGATGATCACTGAATTCTACTCCAGAAACCAATACTGTACTGTATGTTAACTAACAAAATTTAAATTAAAAAAAATCAAATAAAAAACTTTAATAAAAAAAATCTTAGGGAAGGTATGTGATTGGCCCCACTTGGATTATGTAATCATCCCTAAACCAGTGACTGAGACAGGGAGATTAAGAGGTCTGATTGGCTGGGCATGGGTCACTCAGCACTGCTGCCTGGAGGGCAGGGCACCAAATGGCAGCCCAAGTGCAACCATATAGAATAGAGGAGGAGCAGTTGTCTAAAGGAAAGCAGATATTATGACTAGGAGGAGGCAACTGATTGGGGCAGACCAAAAAAACAATGCCACTACCCTGAGGAGGCAGAGTTATATCCCCGATTCATGATCCTGTCTGTTGCACCAGACAGCCTGGTGGCTAGATGATCAAATAGAACAACCCCCAGAGCACAGGTATGATCCTAAAATGGGCCAGGTTCTCATTGTTGCTCACCCTTGTAAGGAACTGTTAACAGCAAAACATTTCCTCACTCCTAATGTTTCTTTCTAGACTTTTCTCAGTCATAAGGGAGTAAGAGAGACAGGCTTATCTAGAAAATTGGACAAAACACAGGATACAACAATTTTTAGATAAGAGAAATCAGACAACTCAGGATTGTGGTGTTTGATCGAATGGAAAAAAATGAGGGAAGTACTATGAGAGATACCAGGACCCCGGGACCAGGACCTGAGCTGAAGGCAGATGCTCAACCACGGAGCCACCCAGGTGCCCTAAAAAGCTTTAAAACAGGGGCAGCCCCAGTGGCTCAGTGGTTTAGCACCGCCTTCAGCCCGGGGCAGGATCCTGGAGATCCAGGATCGAGTCCCACATCAGGTTCCCTGCATGGAGCCTGCTTCTCCCTCTGCCTGTGTCTCTGCCTCTCTGTCTATGTCTCTCATGAATAAATAAATAAAAATCTTAAAAAAAAGAAAAAGCTTTAAAACAAGCCTCTGAAAAACCATACTGGTCTTTTAATGGCATGCCAGAACAAAGTCCAGTCCTCTTTAATGGACTACAACCAACATCCAACAACAACAATCAAGAATGAATAGGAGTGCAAGGAAGTGGGAAAAGATTACCCTTTCCAAAGTCAAAAATAAATCAATGGAAATACATTTGGAAATGACAGAGGTCTTGGAATTAGTATTCAAGGATACTAAAATAACCCTTACAAAATATACTTATGCTCAATGATTTGGAAAAAAAAAACAGGAACATAATGAGGAAAGAAATAGATGATCAAATAGATGACCCAAATGGACCCCTAGGGATGAGTAATACAGTATTTGAAATGAAATTTTACTGAATACGGTGAACAGCTAATTAGATACCACAGAAGACATGTTCAGTGAACTTGGAGACATAGCCTTAGAAATTGTCCAGAATGAAGCAAACAGAAAAGGATTAAGAAAAACATTAACAGAGTCTCAGTGACCTATAGGCAATATCAAGTAGTCTTACATATATGAAACTGGAGCCTCAGAAGGAGAGTGGAGACAGAAAAAAACATTTGAAAAGTAATGGGCAAAAGTTTCTATTTCTTTTCTTTTTCTTCTTTCTTTCTTTCTTTCTTTCTTTCTTTCTTTCTTTCAGAGAGGGAGAGAGCACGTGGGTGGTGGGGAGGAGTAGAGGGAGAAGGACAGAGAGAATCTTAAGCTGGCTCCACACCCAGCATGTAGTCTGATTCAGAGCTCAATTTCACGACCCTGAGATTATACCTGAGCCAAAGTCAGGCTCAACCAACTGAGCCACTCAGGTGTCCCCCAAAATTTTGAATTTGATGTAAACCATAAATCTACAGACCAAAGAAGCTCAATGAACCCAAGCAGGATAAAACAAATAAAATCACTCCAAAGAATATTCAATCAAATTGCTGAAAACCAGCATGAAAACATGCACCCAGGAACAAAGAGAATTACAGCAGACTTTTCATCAGAAACTATGCAAGCTAGAGGATAGTGAAGCAATGCTTTAAACTGCTGGGGGAGGGGTGGGGAACCCTGTTCATCTAGAATTTTATTCCCAGGGAGAATCTCTTTCAAGAGTGAAAATGAAATCATTTTCTCATACAAATTAAAGGTGCCAGTAGATCTGCTGTATAAGAAATGTTATAGGAAGTTCCTCAAGAGAAGGAAAATGATACCAGGTAGAAACCTGGATCTACACAAAGGAATTAAGATAGCAAGAGTTATCTTATATGCATAAACATAAAATATTTTGAAGATAATTGTATAAGACAAAAACAGAAATGCTATCTTTGGAGGTTTATACTATCAGTAGAAAGTGCGTGACAACAATGGCACCACGGATGCAAGGGGCGAATAGAAGCATAGTGTTGTAAAATGCTTACGTGAGATGGTATAATATTACGGACGGCAGACTACGATAATGTGATATGAACCAAGCCTACTGCAAGTAAGTCCATAAGCGATTACTAAGAGAATAACAAGTGCCTCTGCTAAGCCAAAAGCAGAGATAAAATCCAATCTTAATATTTCCTTCTGTGTCTAATGAATCCCATTAAAGTAACACACCTGGTCTCTCTGCTCTCTCACCCCTCATTCTCCTCCAGGGAATACTGAGTGGCTTTATCTGATTGGTGAGTCAGGCTCAAGTGACCCAGCCCTTTTTTCTGACTCCAAGTCACCTACAAGGTGCGCACATTTCTGCTGTGTTCTTGTGCTTAGGGGAGGCTAATCATGGTGCAGGATTGCCTGTGAGTTTGTTGATCAATCCAATTCTAGGTTTCCATGTTACGAAGCCCACTTGCCCACAGCCATGAATCCTGTTCTTAAAAATCAGCTTCATCCATAATAAATGTAAAATTTAGTCTCTCTCTGCCTTGCTTCTTTGTTTAATTTCTTACATGGTTTGAAAATCTGTATTTGTGGGTCGTCTGGGTGGCTCAGTTGGTTGAGCATCTGCCTTTGGCTCTGGTCATGATCCTCAGGTCATAGGATAGAGCCCCACATCAGGTTCCCTGCTCAGCAGAGAGCCTGCTTCTCCCTTTCCTGCTCCCCCGGCTTGTGCTCTCTCTCCCCCTGTCAAATAAATAAAAATATTTTTTTAAAAAAATCTGTATTTGTGGAGATACTCCCACCTGCCATATACCACAGTGGGGAGCTTGTCAGTCAAGTCCCTGATAGAGCAAGGGTGCTACACCCCTCCCTTACCTGTCTTGTGTGGGTGACCACAGGGGCTTGAACATAGAGTCCCAGAACAGAGAGGCAGCAATGATGGGAAAGGTGAAGAGAATTACCTGGTTGCTGGACCCCTGGGCTCATAGAGGACAGAAGGTACGTTAGGTGAGCCTGGCAGAGAGGGAGGGGCTCTTCTTTTCACCCACTGCCCAAAACCCTCAGTGTCTTCCCACGAGCCCTCCTCAGCCGGGAAAGTTAGGGCAAAGGCACAGGCTGGGAGCAAAAGGCCTGGATTCCTTGCCCGGCCAGGCCACTAACTCACTAAATGACTTTAATCAAGGTATGCTTCTCTTGGCCAATCTGGCCTCTGTTTCTCCATCTAAAACAAAAGGGTTATGCTAGACACTACCTAATAGTGGCTCGTCTGGCTTTTATTATTTCTGTGTCTTGGCCAGAGACTACAGCCTAAGGCTACATTCAGAATTTGTTTTCTTGGTCCTACATGGTGTTTGAATTTTTTTCCAGTTAGGTGGTAACATTGGGAGGATTTCATATATAAATCTGAATGTCCAGCTGTCTTGAAAAATTCTAAGTCTTTATTGTGGCATGGAAGTCATAAGCTGGACTTAAGTATGAGCTGGCCCCTTTGGGGGTATATGGCCTCTCCAGGTGACCATAGTCTCCAATTGGCCACCATCATTCATGCGTGTTGCCTGCTTGCCCCTGTAGCACTTGCTCTGGGGCCTCTGCACGGGCAGTTGGAAAGCTGTGATATGAACCCATATCTCTAGATTCCTTCATTAATGTGATTTCTCTTCTTTTCTGTGACTAGTTGGTGTCTGCCTACATGGGCCAGGGGAGAGAAGTGACAATATTTCAGAGCTGCTTAGGGTTACACTAAAGGAAGCTGACCTTAGGGTGGGGGAAGAGACAGAGCCGCAGGGTTCAGTGGGTCCCTGGTGTTCCGTGGTGGACCACGGTGCAGGAAACATAAGCAGAACCAGAAGGTCCCCTGGCCTCTCCCCGGGTCCTCTTCCTCCCACCCCCAACTAGTGGCTGAGCCAAGAGGCTGGAGTTAAAGCCTCTCCCCTACTGACAGCTTTACAAATCTCTCCCCAAACCCCAACTAATGTGGTTAAATCATTGCTAGAGGCACAAGGTCGGGTCACCAGCTGGCTGCCCCACACAGAGGAGGCCAGTGGTGGTGGTGTTAGGGGGTGGGGGAGCCTGTAGGAGGCCCTTCCTTCCATCTCAACAGCCGCAAATCCCACTCTCCCCAGCCCTAGGGACCCCAGTTGTGCTCCAAAGGACTTCTATCCCAAGTGATGCTGAGAAGTCATCTCAGCTCTGGTGGCAACCTGGCCCAGGAAGGCTCACGAGCTACAGGGCCAGACAGACCAGGAGTTAAGGCCTGGCTGCCCACCATCTGTGTACCAAGGTAAATTACTGGGCACTCTGAGCCTCAGTTTCTTCACCTGTCAGAAATTTCACCTTCTCTGGGAAGTCTTCTCTGACTTCATGTCCCCTGAAGATTTTCTCCTCCTCCAATCTGACTTCTGTGCTGCTCCCAAGTACTCACTCCCAAGCCCACAAAGTTGCTTACCCACCCATTCAACGACTTCTCTCCCCAGAGTGAAGGCTGGACCACAAACCCCTGGACAGTGGGATCCATGCTAGATTGGCCTCATTTCCAACCTCTGCCAGGTTGCCTTGCTGCTACCTCTTCCTGTCCCCCGAATGCAGGGGGGCCCATCCACTAGCTTCAATAAACACATGTGTAAGACTTTAGCTCTATGCACCAAAAGCCTTAAAAAGCACATGCCCTCTGGCATTAACAGTCTCACTTCTAGGACATTTGCCTAAAGAAATAATAAAAATGTGGGGCACCTGGGTGGCTCAGTGGTTTAGCATCTACCTTTGGCTCAGGTCGTGATCCCAGGGTTCTCGGATTGAGTCCGTATCAGGCTCCTGCAGGGAACCTGCTTCTCTCTCTGCCTATGTCTCTGTGTCTCTCATGAATAAACAAAAGAAAAGAAATAATGAAAATGTTCATTTCAGTGTTTATAAAGTGCAAAAAATGGATATGACCTAAATATCCAAAGGGGATTTTTGATTAAATACAATGATACTGTACTGAACACACAGAATATATGTAGCAATTAAAATGGTGAAGCAGATTTATAATTCTTGGGCACCAAAAGATGTTCATATGTTAAGTGTAAAAAGAAGATTATAGTACAAAAACGATAGAGTGAATTCTCTGTGTCTCTGCATATATATGTGTATGTGTGTGTTTGTGTAGGTGTGTGTAGAGAGATAAAGATATAATATCAACTAAATGTTAACAGTGTTATCACTGGGTGGTAAGATTAATGGATGATTTATAGTATTTTGCTAATCTACACTTTTCTGCAGCGAGTTACTTGGGAAATTAAGGAAACAAAAACATTTGTTTTAAAGCTGAGTGTCACAGGTTGGGCTCCGGGGGCCTCTCTGTGGGCCCCCACGTTGGAGATCAAATGAGGCCAGGTGAGTCCAGGTGAGTCCAGCTGAGACTGGGGACCGCCCAGGTGGGCAGCAGAGGCAGCATAGCTGGCTCCAGCCCACCTCCAGGTGAGCCCAAGCCAGGCTGAATGACATCCGCTTTGCTTCTTGGCCTGCGCTGGGCACTCAGTCTCTGGGGGTGCTGGGGGGGTGGCGGAGACCTTGTCTGGCCAGGTGATTGTTGTCCCCCCCACCAACACACACACAGCCCGCACCTGCTCCATTAATCTTCCCTGGCCTCACCTGGCCGACAGAGACCACTCTGCCTGTTGACCTAAGAGGAGGGTGCCCAGAGCCCAGGGAGGGGCTCCTGCTCCATACCTGCCGTTGCTCAGCAGCTGAGGCGGAAGCCCTCAGGGGGCCAGGTTTGTCAGTGCTGATGGATGGGCTGCAGGAAGGTTGCTCTCTCCCACCAACGTCCCCCCACCTTTCCTGGTTCATGTAGTTCCTTGGAGCAGGATGGCTAATAAATGTCCATAAACCACACACAAACCCCCCTTCCAACGCACCTCTGTGGCACCGTAAGTTTTCTCATTTAAACTGTCCCTGAGCCCAAGAACATAATAGCAAGTCAGATAATAACCATTTTAGAGATGAGAAAATAGAAGCAATTCAAATGACAAGGTAGGTCTATAGTTCATTGAGACTGAAAGACATTCATGACATATTAAGTGAAATAAGCATAGTATGACCGAAGTAGATTGTAAGTTTTTCTTCATGTATATGTTAAGAGTCTGAAAGGATATCCACCAGTTGCTGCTAACAGTGACTGGGCTGGGATTCGAACCAGGGCTTTGGGGTCAATTCCCATGCTCATTTCACTGTGTGGGTCATTGCCTCTTTGTCCTGAGGTTCTTTCCTCCTTCAAATTCCCACCTTCTCTAGGTGGCCTTCTGGGACTCCTCCCCAAATCTGGCATGGGCTCTCTCAGTCATTCTAGAAACCCCATCTGCTGACAAACCCTTAGGCTGGCCACTGTGCCCTCCACAGCAAGTTTGCATTCATCATATCTATACCACAGACTCCAGCTGGTACCCTGGGATCTTTGCTCCCCACCCCACTAGATGAGGCCTCACTTCTTCCCATCATCTGGCATCATCCTGAAACCCAGAGCTCACACATTCAAAGCAAAGGCCCACAGATCTTCACTTAAATTCCATCTGTTCTTCTTTTGCATGCAGTCCCCACTGAACTTGGATAACTGGCTCTCTCCAAGCCATAGATGATGGGGGCGGCAAACTGGAAAGTGGGTGGCCAGCTACCAGAGCCAGGCTACCTAAAATAGCTGAGGGCAGGATAGCAGAGAGAAGTGCTGTCCTCACAGCAGTCTGTGGTGGTGCAACGAAGAGGTGGGCACACTTTGGGAGCTCCAGGAGTGCCCAGCTGACACAGCTGACACCTATGGTGGCTCCTTAACCAGCATAACAGGTGAATGTGGAAGCCAACCTTTGCTGAGCTCTTACTATTTGCCACACACTTGGCATGTGGTATGTGCTCTGTGTAAAGAGGTATGGAAAGGTGCAATATATTTTTAAAAAGTATATTAGTTCCCTGGGGCCGCCATAACAAATTATCGTGTATTGGGTGATTTAAAACAACAGAAATTTATTTTCCCACAATTCTGGAGGCCAAAAGCCTGAAACCAAGTTGTCAGCAGGATCCCGCTCCCTCCAAAGCCTCTAGAAGAGAATCCTTCCTTGCAGAGAATCCTTCCTTGCATCTTCCAGCTTCTGGTGGCTCTTGGCACTCCTCTGCTTGGGGTTACCTAACTCGAACCTCTGCCTCTGCCTTCATGTGGCCTTCCTCTCAGTATCTCAGGATCTCTTTCTTTTCTCTTTTCTTCTAGGGACTTGGCACTGGATTTAGAGCCTGCCTAATCCAGGATGATCTCATCTTCAAACCCATTACTTAATATCTACAAAGACCCTTTCTCCAAATAAGGTCACATTTACAGGTTCCTGGTGAATGTATCTTCTGAGGTGGGACGTGGAGGCACTGTTCACTCCACTACAGAGAGATACTTAATCTCAAAAGGTTACAAATGTAAAAAAAAAAAAAAAAAAAAAAAAAAAGGTTACAGATGTTTTGAAAGTCCCACTTTAATGTTTAACCAAACCAGTTTCTGGTACATATTTTTATTATTTATTTATTTATATTTTTAAAAAAATATTTTATTTATTCATGAGCGACATAGAGAGAGGCAGAGACATAGGCAGAGGGAAAAGTAGGCTCCCTGCAGGGAGTCCAATGAGGGACTCCATCCCAGGACCCTGGGATCATGACCTGAGCCAAAGGCAGATGCTTAACCACTGAGCCACCCAGGTGCCCTCTGGTACATGTTCTTATACAGAAGCTCATTTCCTGAGCAGACCAGGTGCTGGAGCCCTGGACCTACCTTGGATTTCCAGAGAGTCTGACACAGTTCAGGGCGCATGGGGGGCACTCAACCAATCCTGAACCAATGGACTGGTTCAATTTCCCTTCTATCCCTTTCTCGAGCCCGATGTGGACAGTGGGGAACTGGAAAAGGAGGAAGAGGGATCACTAGTTTTTGAGTTGAGAGGTGAGAATTCGACCCCCTACTCCTGCTCCTTGCTCACTGACATCAGCCCCTGAGTGCCTGTGCCTGATCCTGATCTATGCTTGGCTTGCCAACTTCAGCACAAAAGTTCCCCGTCTGGGAAGCCATTCCTGCCATCCCACCAAAGGCATTTTTAAAAATCAAAGTACCACTGCATTCATTAACTAAAGCTTTTAAATGATAACACTTCCCTCTAATTAGAAAAATGATACAAGCTCAGTGCAAAAAAACTAACAGAATTTAGAAATGAAAGAAAATCGTCCTGTAATCTCATTGTCTAGTCAATAAATCAGTCCATATCTTTCCAGATTCTTTCCTGAAATTAAAAATGCATGTATCTTTTGTGCAAACAGCTTCATATTATATCTCTAAAATAACACTGGTTAGCTTTTATCTAGAGTTTCTAGAAACTCTGTAGTGGAGTAGTTTGTAAGTTGCCTCACCCGCCATCTTGCTTAAAATCTGGTTTATTTTTCCCACTTGGCAATATATTGTGAACATTTCCTCATGTTAACAAGCATTACTTTTTCAACATGATTTTCAAAGGGCCACAGCCCCATTGAACATATATAATAATCTAATCTGCCTCTATGGTTGGACATTTCTTTTGTATCTAATTTTTGAGAGAGATGTGTATGTAATGCATGTAATCTATCTATAACATGTAATTTTAGATATATAATAATCCAATCTAATATGTAATAATCTAGTATTAATATATAATATGTAACTAACATATTTAATATACAACATTCTAATCTGTCTTCTATGGTTAGACATTTCTTTTGTATCTAACTTTTACCATTATAAAAGATGGCATTATGAATATCATTGCTGACACATTTTTGTGTAATTTCTGATGATTTCTCTAGGAAGAATTTCTAGACCAAGTATCTGACTATTTTTTTAAATTCTTTATTTTAATTGAATTTAGTTAACATATACTGTATTATTAGTTTCAGGGGTAGAATTTAGTGATTCATCAGTTGCATGTAATACCCAGTGCTCATTACATCAAGTGCCCTCCTTAATGCCCATCATCTGGGATGAGCACTGGGTGTTATACTATATGTCGGCAAATTGAACTTCAATAAAAAAATATATGTATTATATATATATATGTATATATATATACATATATATATATATATAATGCCCATCACCCAATTATCCTTTCCCAAGAATTTGATTATTTTAAAGCATTTGATAATACTGCCAGAAAGAAAGGATGGGTCAATTTTTAAAATACTTTAATATATGGGCATAATAAAACTTTTTTAAGTACAGAGGGACAATAATCATGATAGTAGCAACAACTGTTATTCATTGAAGGTGTCATGCAGTTTCTTACTTTTATATATTATTACATTGTAGATAGTGTATACTCACCATATTGTAGATATGTATTCGATGTTTATAACCATCCTAGGAGAGAGGTACTATAATTATCCCTATTTCACAAATGATAATGAGACTTAAAGAGGTTGCTTAAGGTCACCAAGCTGGCAGGTGACAGATCTGTAATCTGAACGCAGGGAGACTAACTCCTAAACCATGCTCTTGACCACCACCACTTACTAAAGAAGTAAGTAGCTTTCGCACCTCCATGGAAAGCTCTGTGTAAAGGAGAGAAATGAGCTGCGGTGAGATTAGGCTATGGTGAGCTGGATCAGAAGGTGGGGTGATAGGGAGGGACTTTTGTGTGTCTAGGGCAACAGTACAGTCATGACGCAAAGAAGAGAGCAGGGAGGGACAGGCCAAGGTAGGGTCCACGGGCTGAGGTGAGGCTGGCATCTAGGTTTCCAGCTTAGGCAGGTGGTTGGCTAGCAGTGCCCTTTGCAGTAGAGCCTCAAGGAAGAGGAGTAAGCCAGTTTATAGAGGAGAGGCCATGTTCCACTGGGGATGCACTTTTGAGACTGACCTTCCCCTCCTTCCAAGGCCCATGTGACTCTACAACCAGGAGCTGCCACTTTCCTTATCACTCAGTGGGCCTGGCACATTGATGACACTCAAGGACATTACCAGAGCCTAACCCCTTCTGCTTTTCTTACTCTGCCCTGCTTCTTTCATACTCCTCTCTCTTTCATGTTGCTCCAGATGAGACGCCCATCACCACCTCCTGCTCTCTTGAGGACCCCAGCTCTATTTGCCCTGCCCCCGGAGAAGGGTGGGAATACCCCTCCCCCTTTCTCCCAATGTTCTTAGGAGAAATGGCTGGTAAGGGGTCTGACTGCTTGACACATATCCTCTTCTTTCCCCTTCTCATTCTCCCCTCTCCCCGGGGCCCACGGGGACACCCTGAGCCTGGCAACAAAGCCACAGCCCAGAAGGTAGCTGATAAAAGATCCAAAGAGTAGGGGGGGCAACCTGGCACTCACAATCCTTCAGCTCAATTTCATTAAAAGCACTACCACCACCACCAAATGCCTGCCACATGATAAGCATTCAGGGGCACAGCAATGTACTGGATGTGCCCCGGGCTTTCGAGTTATGACCCCAGACAGCAAAGAAATAAATTCAGTGCTTGGGGACAGAGGAGTAGCCATCAATTCTGCAAGGGGGTGTCCAGGCTGAGAAGCTGGGACCCTTGGCTCTTGGCACTGCATTGCCATTAACTCTGGGTGTGACCTTGGGCTAGTCCACTCCCCTCTCTGAGCTTCAGCTTCCACAGCTGTGAAGCCAAAGATCAGCACTCAGGGGTCCTTGAGGCCATTTCCAGCCAGGGCAGGAGGCAATTTTGTTGCTGGATCCTGAGCCCTTTGAGCTATTGCTGGCTTTTTGCTCCCACTTTTTAGAAGCAGTGAGTGAGAAGAGGCCCGGGTGGGGGTGGGGGCACAGGGGCTGTTAAAGAAATTCCCAGACTGGTCTGTTGCCTTTTTTGTGTGGACAGAGGAACTGGGGACCCTGGGGGAGGGCAGAGGGGAAGGATCGGGATGGAGTGAGCAGGGGGAGAGGAGGGTGTAGGAGGAGACAGCAGAATGAAATAAAGGCAAACTCACAAAAGGACGTGGAAAGTGAGTGACAAGTTTGAGGCTGCAGGCCTGAGGCCGGCCAGGCCTTTAGGGCGAAGAATGGAGACAAACGAGCTGGATTTTCATGCTTGGTGGACAGTGAATGAAGAGCATCTTTTAAAACCCTATCAGGAACTCTTTGGATTGTCATTAGATCTGGAGAGGGGAAAAAGACGGAGGGAGGAGACTGCTGAATTTGGCCCCCTGGGTGTGAAAAGATCCTGATTCTCTGCTAGCGGACAGGGGGCTTGGGGCCCTCTCCTCAAAGGTTTCGGTAAATTATTTGTTATTTCGAGGGCCCTTGAAACTCAGTGGCTGGCTCCCCCTGCTCTCGTTGGATAACACCACACTGGATCTAGGAGTGGGAGGGCGGGAGGGCTGGCATGGGCACCAAATTTCCTGCTCCTTAATGAGTGACCAACCATCTGGATTTGCCAGGGCCTTGCAGGACCCAGGAAAGTCCTGGCCAAAGCAGGATGGCTGGTCACCAAACTTTAGGGTAGGGCTGGTTGAGAGGGGCAACACACCGTGCATGCGTGCGTGTGTGCGTGCATGTGTGGAGGGGAACTGACTTGCCCAGGGCCAGTCCTGCCAAGCCATGGAGTCAGGGCTGGCTTGGTCTTGGTCGTGGCCTTGGTCTTGGCCTCCAGTGGGCTGCCCGGCTCACCTGCTCAGGCTGGGAGAGAGGAGAATCCAAAATGGGAGGTTCTTTGTTCATTTACTTGTTTGTACATTTTTGAAAGAGATGATTAGAAGCATTTGAATAGGACTGGATATTAGATCATATTACGGAATTGTTAGTTTCATCAGGTATAAAGATGACTCCATCTTTTAAAAATGTCCTATCATTTAGAGATGGATATTGAAGTATTTGCAAGTAGAATGGTAGCTATCTGGGATGTGTTTAGAAATATTCCACACACAAAATGAAAATTAAAAACTGCATACACACCCAGGGGATGTTTGGGTGGTTTAGTCGGTTGAGCATCCGACTCTTGATTTTGGCTCGGATCATGATTTCAGGGTTGTGAGACTGAGCCCCACATCAGGCTCCATGTTCTGTGAGGAGTCTGCTTGAGACTCTCTCTGCATCTCCCTCTGACCCCTGCCCTCTTCCATTCTTTCTCTCTCAAATAAATAAATAAATCTTTAAAAAATGTGTTTGCAGGATTGGGGTTGATAGAATTGTGGCAAATTGATGAAACAAGGTTGGCTGTGACTTGTTGGCTACAGAGGCTGCCTGACAGTGCATGCATATTCTCTCTTTCCACTTTATGCATTCTTGCAAATATCTAAAATTGCGAGGGAGAGCCTATCAGTGGAGCAATGTAGCAGTGTTCAAGACTTATAGCTCTAGGCCAGGAGAGCCTGGGTTCAATCCTACTCCACTTCTTACCAAGTAACATGTAACATGTCACTGAATTGCTCTCAGCCTCAATTACATCATCTGTAAAATGGGAATAATTCTGCTTTCATAGGTTAATTAACAGAAAGTGCTAGGGCTATGATTAAACATTGCAAATACTCAATAGAAATTAGCTGCCATTAAGAAAGGGAGCTTTTGGGGAAGACACACCCTTTCAGCCAGGAGGACTCTTCAGAGATTTGAGTCCCTGGGGGTGTGGGTGTTTGCCTAGAATAAACCTTCCCTGGAGAGGTCCACTATGGGTGCTAGCCCTTACCTAAACAATGAACCCAGAGGGGCTGCCTCATTTCCCATCCCCTTGGCTGCCATAGAGCCCCCTGTTTGCCCCTCTCTTCTGTTTTCAACCTTATGTGTTTGGCAGATTAGTTTTCCCCTCACCTTTTCCAGCTCTTAGTACATATGCTTGTATCTTCATACTTTTGATGAAGTTTCCTCTGGTCTCTTGTCAGTCAACCATGAAATGCAGAGGGCAGGTGCTTATTCTCCTCCTGGGGTCTCCCTCACAGGCTGAGCCCAAGGAAGCATGAGGATACACTAGCTCCTATGTGGGGACAGTACCCACACTCCATCACATATGCACACACACACACACAAACTTCAGGTAAGTAGATCAGTACCTGCTCACAAATGGGACCAGCAGCAAAGAGGTCAGAAGGCCTGAAGATGCAAGAAGAGAAGAGAGAGCCTGGTCTTGCTGGCCAGGGGCTGGGGTTCATTTTGCAGAGCTCAGCAGGGCTATGAGCAGCAGAGCCTGGGGCCCGTCAGCACCTGGAGCCAGACTTACTGTTGAGATCCATATTCTCAGAGTCCAGCACCAGGAGGAGAATAATAACAAGGCACTTGCCTCCATGCCAAGAGATTTCACCAAGAGACCTGGATTTGGGAAGCCAAAAGCCAACCTTCTGCCAGGTGATAGCCACTACTAATGGTGTGGTGGTGGCAAGAATGGAAACAGTAAGAGCCACCACTGACTCTGCGTCTGGCACAGGTGCTGAGGATTCATCGTGCCTTCTTTCACTTAATCCTGACAATTATCCTATGAGAAAGGTAGCAGTGCATCGTTTTATAGTTCATGAAACTGAGGCTCAGAGATATTTGGTTACTGGCTGAAGGTCACACAGCTGGAGAGGGACAGAGTTTGGACTTGAACCCAGACTTTTTATCTTTGTCAAAGTCAATACCCTCTGTTGCTATACTCTATTATGCAATTTATGCTGAGCAAAAAAAAAAAAATACTGGGAAAGGATTTACGGTAAAAAGTGTATGATGTTTATAATTTGCTTCAATATAATCTACACAGGTAGTGTGGGGGTAAGTGGGTAAGTATGTGGGCAAAATACACTTGGCTCTGAGTTGATAATTGTTGAATCTGGGTGATAGGTAATATGAGAATTCATTATACTCTTCTTTCTATTTTTGAAAATTTCTATGGTAAATTTTACTAGCTCTGGCTTCTACCCTAGCTGTACCATCACTGAGTGACCTTGAACATGTTACTAAACTCCTGCATGCCTCAGTTTCCCCACTGGGCCTTAACTCATCTGTTTCCAACTCACTACAGGATTGCAATACTGCTCAATTTAATGCCCAGGAAATAAGGAGGGTAGTAACACCTGGGTATGACGAGATATGAGTTCTCTTTCTAAGGACAGCCATGGACCCCTTCTAACTGAAGATCATTTTTTTTGGTTTCCCACTCTCCAGAAATAAAAAGTCTGGTGGAGCTGTTTGTGTGTTTGGTCCATGTCTGGACTCCTGGAGTGGAAAAATGTGTGTGTGTGTGGGGGGAATGTGCAGTGCACCACTCACTCCACCTATGTGGGTCTCCTCCTCATTCCAAGTCGCCACCTGTTCATTCCTCATTCAAAAGGGGCCTGCGGGCCCCAGGCTGAAGGGTGGTGCCCAGACCTTGGGGGAGGCAAATGAGGCTTTGGGCCTCCCAAACACTGGGGATGATAAATGGGGTCCGAGTCTTTCAGGCTTCATTATAGAGTCGCCATGGGTTTGCCCAAACCATGGCAACCGATTCAAGCAATGATTAACCTAATAAAGCAGAGGCAAAGGGGAAAAAGATGCATTCAAGACCCCAAGTCAGGCCCTGGTTCTCTGGAGGCAGTAAATTTCCCTTCAGTGGGTACGGTGTCCAGGCCCCAGACATCCTAAATCTCTGCCTCTAGGGGTGGGGGTGGGGAGGGCTGTGAAAGTAGTAAATGAATGTTAGAGATCAGCTGGGGTGGCTCCAACGTGCACTTAGTGGTCCCCCCTTCCTGGGCCCCTGGAAGCCAACTCAGCACTAGAGACATATGCTTTAGCTCCAGGAGTCAAATCACCTAGGACTTTCTTCTTTTGAATCCTGGTATATTTGGCTCTGGGGAGGTATGTGTGTGCACACATGCACTTGTGTCTGTTTGTCACAGGTCTGAAAAGTAGGCAGCAAAATTCTGCTACTGCAGCCTCTGAGATGGCCCCCAATGACCCCTGCCTCCTGGCATCTGTGTCCTGTGTCCCATGTCCTGTGTAATCTCTTTTCCTTAGCTTTGGGCTGGATTTAGTAATTTCTTTCTAGTAAATAAAATGTGGCAGAGGTAGAGTGATGTCACTTTCGAGGTTAGATTACAAAAAGACTGTGGCTTTGGTCTTGGTGTCTTTTTATTTACTTGCATCGAAGGAAGCCAGTTGCCATATTATAAACTGCCATATGGAGAGACCCCCATGGCAAGGTACCAAGGAAAGCTCTGGTCCAAAGCGACTGAGAAACTGAGGCCTTTCGGCCAATGAACCTCGAGGAATTGAGTCCTGCCAACAGCCCAAATGAATGAGCTTGGAAATGGATCCACCCTCAATGAAGCCTTCAGATGAGACCATAGTCCTGGCTGATACCCTGACTACAGTCATGAGACACTTTGAGCCAGGGACACCTAACCAACCCATGTCTAGATTCCTTACCCAGAGAAGACCCAAATAATGAATGCTATCTTTTTTAAATAGTTTTTTTGGTAATTTGTTATGAGCAATAGATAACCAGTACAACAGAGGTAGTATAGCTAGTGATAATGTTAGGATATCAGGAGCTTCAGTTTGTCTCCATAATTAATAGGTCTTGGGCAAGTCATATAAATTTTCCCTAGTGAACGTGAGAAAGTCAATTCCAGCCCATGCCTTCTTGGCTAATCATCCATAGGAATAAGATACTGATGGGGTGGGTACTGTAATGAGCTCTGCTTCAAATTGCTGGCAGGCACATGAAGTGTATGGGCACATCTGTTACCTCATTTGAATCCTCACACAACCCTATGTGGTAGGTACTGTTTTCTCTCCATTTTTATAGATGGAAAAACTGAGGATTGGAGAAGCTAAGAAACTTGCCCAAGGTGATAGAATTAGGAAGTTGTGAAGTTGAAATAGATGTCAAGTCCATTAGAGGACTATCTCAGGAGGGACACCCACACCTGACTATGGATATTGTTACTAGTGATCTCAGAAATAATCATACCGTGGTGATAACCCAATCTCACCTCATCAGATGGGGCATCTTCTAAAATAGACCCTTAGGCAACCAAGGACAGGTTATTTTGGCACTGAGAAGGGTATGATGCAAGAAGGGTAACATGTCTATATAAATTATTCATGTATTCAACAAATATTCATTGGCCTTTATGTGGTAGCCATTCTGGGAAAGATAGAAATTTCTAAACAAATAATTGAAATGCTTTTCATTCATTAGTCAATGCACTCACTCATTACTTTGTTCTAAAAAAAATCTGGCATATAGTTGAGAATGGGCACTCATTAGAACCATGAAGGACAGTTCCTGCCCTTGAGAAGATTTCACAGACCAGTGGAAGGTGCAGATGAATAAACAGATAATTACAATACTACTTGGGAAATACAAGGATATTCATATGCCCAGGATACTATAGGAGCAGGAGCAAAGAGGGAGGAATAGCTCAGAGAAAATTCCTGGGAGGAGGTAATGTCTGTGTTAGAGGTTTGGTGGGAGCTGGGGAGGGGGGAGAGAGGTTTTGGGCAGAGAGATCAGTGTGGAAAAGGAAAAGCATGGAAGGGATACCTGAATATATGTAAGGAAAACTTCAAGCAGGTCAGTATTTCTGGATGGTAAATGTCAAGGCAAGTAAACCATTGTGAAAAAGAGGCTAGTGCAGCAGGACTCTGATCATAAGCATAAGTGATTTGTGATGATAAAAACAAACAATAATAGCCTATATAATCCGCTTTAATCCTGACAACAACCCTGTGGTGCAAACTGCTCATTACCCACCAGAATCCAATCCTTCTTCCTAGGCACATAACTACTCATCCAGTTGGGTAGAGTGATATGATCATGTTCTCCCTGTGGAATGTGAGCAGAAGCGGAATGTGCTAATTCTGAGTCTAAGCTTTAAGACTGTGGCTGAGGTTCCTCATGCTGTGTTTTCCCTTCCCACTGGCTATAACTCATGACAATGCAGCCTCAGATGGCAAAGACCTACAAGTGGTGGAGGAAGAAGATAGAAGGAACCTAGATCCCTTAATGATGTCATAGAGCAAAACTACCACCCACCTGGAATGCTCACCTCAGATTGAATTATTAGTGAGTGTGTTGTAGCAGCCTGACTTTAACCTAAACCCTATAAGGCAATATTATTTCCACTTTACAGATGAAGAAATGTTAAGTAACTTATGCATGGTCATACTGATAGTGAACCAGCTAGGAACTGAACCCAGATTCATATCACTCACAGCTCACATTACACAGTCATTCCCTATTGGAACATGGACTTTATCCCAGGGATGACTGGAAACCACTTGAAGATTTTAAACAGAATAATGACAGTGTTATATTTGCATGTTACTCTGGCTGTAGCATGGAGAGTACAGTGACAAGTATTGAGATTACTTCTCAATAGGGAGATCAGTTAGAGATAGGGAGAGTTAGAGATAGGGAGATCAGTTAGTTAGGCAGTCTCTCCATGTGAAGGATAAAAGCCTAAATGAGAGCAGCGTTCATAAGGAAACAAAGGAAAGGCCAGATTCAAGAAATAATGAGAAGGAAAAATCAGCAGGACTTAAGGGTTAATTGCATATAAGTAGTGAGAGAGAAAAGTCAAGATGAAACCTAGATTTCTAGTATGGATGCTTGGCTGTTACTTGATAAGATCCGGAACAGGAGGCAGCATTAGTTTGGAGTTACCGGAGATGAATTCCATTTTGGATATGTCTCATTTGAGGTGCTCAAGGAACATCTGGATATACAATCCTGGAGCTTAGGAAGGGTAGATTGCAGCTGAGGAGGGTCATCAGGAAGGGTAAGTGGCCTTTAGCCTCTGTGCCAATTTGCACTATACAGGGGTACAGAAGAAATTCAACTTCATACAAAAGCACCCCCTCCTAAAAAATGTGGGGAGAATAAGAATTTGAGACAAATGAAGATGTTAATGGTAATAATTACCATTTATGGCAGCCACTATTTATCATCCCAGCTTCACAAGTACCGGGCTTCAAACCAATGTCTGTGTAACTCTAAAGTAACTGTCTTTAACCACTCTGCCATCTTGTATGTGCATTGGGGGGACTTCCTTAAGCTTTTGTTCTTGGAATAACTAAAAGCTCTCTGTAACCCAAAGAATGAGACTCCTCTTGAAGGCCAAGTTCCAAACCAGTTTTCCCAGTTACGGGTGCTGCAGCCTACACTTCCAATGTTGCTCCACTCAGGACTTCTCAGATGCTGTCAGAAGTTCCTAACGTGGTCACTCAATTCTAGCTCCATCATTTACACAGGAGGGTCTTTTGGCCTAGAGAAAAAAGGGCCTTTCTGAGGTCACACTGTCAGTTAACGGCAATAGAAATCCGACATTCTTCTAGGTCTACATATCCACAGGGGGTTCCCTAGGACTGTGATCTAGAAACGCGGGCAGGGGTGACGGATGTTTTTCCGTGTTGAGAACACTAAGTTACCAGGAACGCCTCCTGCTCTGAACACGGTCCTTTCAGCACCATGGTCAGGGGCGCGCGGCTGCTTTCAGGATGCGGTGCCCAACCAACCCGGTTAGCCGGGCAGGCACCCCCAGCGTCAGCCTTGGCCCTAACGTCCCAGAAGCAGGGAAGAGCAGCCTGGGCCCCCACCAGAGAATGGAGGGTACGGTGGAAGGGTTGGCCAAAGGCAAGGGTGCAAGGGAACCTTTGGACTTACAAGACCCAGAAGACCCAGCTACTGCCAAAGCAAGAACAACTACAAACTATCTCAGCACAGAGCAAAGAGCTCTAAATTGCAAAGAACCTAGAGCCAGGTCACATTCCTAGCTTGCTTCAATAATTCACTGAGTGATTGGAGGCCTGAGGAAGTTGCCAATTCTAAGACTTTGTCTCTGTTTCCCTGGGCGTGAACATCCTGCCTTGCCCTCCTCACCAGCTGTAGGAAGGGGCCTAAGATAAGAGGTGTCCAGCCTCAAGGTGTCCCACTGTCTGTGTTCTTGGCCCTTTGAAAGTAGAGCTGGCAGGTACAGTTAGTGAGTGCCCCCTTCCTTTTCTTGAGCACAGCCTGCAGGTATTTAAAAAGGATGGGGAGGGGGGAAACAAACACAACAGAGAATATTAATTATGTAAATGTAAAAATGTAATTGTAATATACTCAGTGCTTATTCTGCATCACATTCTCAGCCAAATCCCCTTACACTGTCCCCACACTGTCCCCACTGCCTGCCAAGGCCTAAGGGTCTTCCCCACCGCTTCAGGTCATGGGCGGGCCTAAGCCTTCTCTTAGGCACCAAGAAATCCAGTGAAAGGGTATTAAGGACTCTTTCCATATTCTCCAGCGAATTAGCTGAGGCTTAAGGACTTGTCCAAGGTCACACAGTCAGGCGGACTGGCCTTTGGGGGAGAGGAGAGGCAGAGGGCGCCTGTAGGGTTGCGTGCGCCCCCAGCCCCGCCTGCCTTTGTGCCAGCCCAGCAGCCAGGCTCCCAGACATTAGCATTCCAATGGCCCTGGGACGCTTTGTCTCCCGACCAAGGCCGGCTTGGGGGATGGAGTGGGATGGGGGCAGGGCACCATAAATCTACCTGCTTGTGTGTGTGTGTGGATGGGGGTGGGGTGGTGGCGCAAGATTCATGTGCTGTTTTTCTGGAAGTCGGGCTTGGGCTCAGACAAAGACAGAAGAGGGGTAAGAGTCTTTCGACCCGAAGGTCTTTCCTGGCGCTGATGGGAACCCCGTCCGGATTTCGGGGAGCCAGGGTGCAAGCGACGACTTCAGACTGTGGGAGGCTCCACACCATTGCGAGCTGAAGCGCAGTCTGCGGTCGATCGTAAGCTGCCAGCTGAGACTGAGACCAGCTTGACTGATTTTAAAGCCTCTGAAAGCAAAATTCCTGTGGGGGCTGGGGGGCGTGGTGATGGTGAGGCCGGGCTAGTTAGTTGTCCGCACCACTCATAGAAATGTTTCGGAGCCCTTCTTGATGAGTGGCTCTCTGGAAAGAGGCGGTGACGAAGTTTTCCATCTCAACACAATTCCAATGGAGCTTATCCTGGGCAAGGGAGTCCTAAACTTTGCAGTGATCCAAGCAAACCCAAAACTTCCTCTGCTTCCTCTTGACTTGGAGAGAAGAGTGGGGCAGACAGCTCTGGGGTCAAATCCACCCCTGACCCAAGGTGGCAGCGCAGCAGTCAAGTTGGTTAAACCATACTTCTTTTTAATTTGTGGGGCGGAGGACCAATCTGTGTGCATTTGGTGACTAATGGCTCCTTAACAAGCACCCTCAAAAGTAGGAGGGGGATTGGGCAGTGGGTGCATCCACCTGGAACATGGAACCAACACTCTTGCAGTTTCAGGGAGTCCCTGCCTATTTGAACACTTGGTTTCCACAGCCTTTGACAGGAAGAAGGATTTTCCTACTTAAGGACTTCTCTAAACCTGTAGTCCTTGGCCCAAATGGCACCTTCTCTTGCAAGCCTCCCAATCCAGCCCCAGGTAACAACAGCCCCACCTCCATCCTGTGCCTTGTACCTCTACCCAGCACCAATAATTTTGGCCTCAAATAATTTTGTCTATATACTTGTTGCTTTCCTAGGAAGACAGAGATGGACCTTCTTCCTTTTCATCTGTCTACTCTCTTTCCCTAAACATGCAGAAAGTAGCAGGCACTGGCTTGGTCGGTGCAACTAGGAGCTGCTGACACCTGTCTCTGGGTGGTGCCCCAGGTGGAAAGTTGGCTGCTGCATAGGTCACCAATAACCCATTAATCTCCTCCCAGATTAAAGCCATGAAATAAAACAACACCTTCATTCATTCTTTTGTTTGTGCGTCCTTCTCCCTGCCCCCCAAACCAGCCCCTGGTAACTGAGACATACTTCCTCAGAGCTACCTTTACCGGGAATAGAGAAGAAAAGTTCCATGGAAGGGCAAAAGAGAGACTCAAGAGGCATTAACTCTTGCTAAGACCTTTGCTTTCTAACTGGAAACCGACCTACAGACTGGCTCTGGGTGGGCCATGAGGGTGCCATGCCCCACTGGGGTTGGCTGGCTCCTTCCTGCAGCCAATCCCAGGAGGCCTCTGGGGTTCAATTCACAGGGTAGGGTCCCCACCCTCCATTTTCCTGTTCCGAGTGCCAGGCGGGCTCTGCGGATTCTTAGAGCTCCACCGGCTTCCCTGGAGGTCTAGGGGTCCTGCAGGCCATGTAGGGGTGCTCTAATAGTTTCAGTCCCTGCTGTGCACCCCACCTCTACCTTGGGAGTAATGAGTGGCTTGAACAGATTCTTGCTAAGTTTTCGATCAAGACTGCCGGGTGTCCCTGGTGCCAGAGATTTCAGCGGGACTCTCCACTCTGCTTCCCGCTGCTCAAAGCCACACGTCAAGACACTCAGAACGGCTGCATAAAATGTGCTTAGAAAACATGCTAGTGCTCTAAGCACCCTGGGAACATTCCTGGGATGCCCAGTCAACTTTCAGTGTTTCTGAGGGCTCTGATCCTGTGGTCAGGCTACTACTCTTCCTCCCCAAATGCACTAGTCGCTCTAAATCCAGGCTAGTGGTGTAGGGGCAAGGGTCAGCAGCGCCAGCAAGTATCCCTAGTTGGAGACTTGTCTTTCACCTAAACCACTCTTTGGAATATGACAGGTCACTGCCCTATAAATAAAATTGGGAACTGGACCAATGTTTTCTTAAGAGCCCTCCAGCTCTTACTTTCCATACAGGTTTAGCTGACTTGCCCTGAGGACACTATCTGCTCTGCTTCCAGCCTAGGGCCACAGCCTCTTAGCTCAAGTCAGAGAAGGGGCTCAGACCCCCCAGAATGTTTTATATTTCTCCTTGGACTGAGGCCTACCACTGCCCCAGCCAGGGGGCTGTGACCCTCCCTTCTGCATAGTTGAGTTACCTAACTGAGGCTTCTTGAGGGTACTTTTTTTATTGGCTCAAAATCTCATTCACCAGTCTCTAAATAATCTTATGTACAAAAAATAGACTTTCCCCCCTGCAGTGAAATCTCATCAATAAATACAAACGTGTAAAGGAGGGAGGGGAGGCATATAATATACCATACCAAAATTCACTTCAAAAGATATCATATAATTTACAGTCTGATTTTTTTCTTTTTCTTCTTTTTCTTCTTCTTTTTTTTTTCTTTTTAAAAGAAGGGCGCTTCAGGTCGCAGCGGGAGAGTTCCCCAGGCGGACAATCTCTTTCCCAGTTCACAGCCTGGTCTCCCTCCCCTCGGGAGGGCAATGGCTCCCAAAAGTGCTTGAGAGAAGGCAGAGCATCACCTTCCTGGATTAAGGCAGCGAAGCAGCCAGAAACCAGGACTTGATAGGGACTGGAGGAGAAGAAGGTCCGCTGCGTCTTTGGAGAAGAAAGCAAACGGTGAAAGATCAAATACTGAGTTAAATCACATTGGTGGAGGATTGGTAAGAGACAGACCCACAGACTTGAGTGAGGGTAGGGTGGCTGGAGACAGGGGGTGTCTCGGGCTGCGTGCGTAGAGCTAGCATCCTCTTCTTCTTTGCATGAGACTTTGCATGAGACTTGTCTTTGCATGAGTGAGGGTAGGGTGGCTGCAGGGAGGGGGACGTGCGGAGGCTGCAATGCTCGCCTGCGCGGGCAGCACCAGAGGGCTGGAGTTGGCCCGGCGCAGAGGATGGGGATGGAATGCAGCCTGTCACCCTCGTGGGCGCCCGGGGTTCACCGGGTGTTAGTGAGCCCGAGCCTGGAGGAGCAAGTTCGCACCAGGGCCGCCGCCGCGCGGTGCGTCCCTGACCGCCTCCGCCCCCTCCCTCTGTCCCAAGCACCCACCGCCCAGTGGCCGACAGGCCCCTTCATAGGAAGTCTGAAAAAGCTAGGGCGCCGGGGCGCAGACTGGCAGGGGAGGCAGGGGCCTGCAGCCCGGGACGCTCCTCCAGCGAGGCGGCGGGGCTCAGGCTGCCCGCCTGGGAGACCGGGGAGTAGAGGGAGCCCCAGTCTCCCGGGGAGCCGCCGTCCTGGCTGCCCAGCTCCTCGCAGGGCAGCGCGGGCGCCTCCAGCCCGTAGAGGCTGTGGTCTGCTATGCGCAGCGCCTGCGTCAGCGCCCAGATGTAGTTGTGCGCGAAGCGCAGCGTCTCGATCTTGGTCAGCTTGGCATCGTCCGGAAAGGTGGGCAGGACACCGCGAAGCGCGTCCAGCGCCGAGTTGAGGTTGTGCATTCGATTGCGCTCGCGGTCGTTGGCCTTCTTGCGCCGGCTGCGTCGCTGCTTGCTCAGAGCCAGCTCGCTCTTGGGCCGGCTGCGCCCGCCGCGCCTGGTCCGGAGCTTCCTCGAGGCCCCTCGGCAGCCGCCCCCTTCCTCCTCGGCGCCGTTGCCCCGCGAGCGAGCGGGGCTGGGCGGAGCGGACGCAGCGCAGGCCCTTTCGTCGTCCGAGGCGCCCGGGAAGGACCGCTCCGTCTCGTAGGTCCCTTGGACGGTTGGCGCACCCGAGGGATGAGGCGCCATCCTGCGGCAGGGCAAAAGGTCGCAGTAAGCGTGGGTCGGCCACGGGGCGCAGTTCCCTATCCCGGGGCCAAGCGGGGGGGGGGGGGGGCGGTAGAGAAAGAGCCACCCCGCCCCCGTCCCGCCGGATCCGAGGACCCCTTTCCCCCTCCACCCGTCGCTCTGTCGCCTCCAGGTGTTACCTTGTTCGCGCGCGCAAAAGGGGAGAGAACGGGGGCAGCGAGATCAATGGTTAGGATGAGCCGGCCTTTCCGTCTGCAAGCGCAGCCGAGACGCAGGTGCCGCTGCCTGGACGTTTCCCCAGCGCTGGAGAAGCCAAACGCAAAGGGGGTCCCGGGCCACCGTGGCTGTCTTTGGCGCGGCTGCGAGACCATTCGGATTTTCCGAGCCGCCAGTCGTGTGCCCCTTGGCACGCTTTATCTGCTCGGCCGGGCCCGGAGCGTGCCTGCCCCGTTGCTGCCCAAGCGGCCGGCCAATCAGCGCCGGGGCCAGGGGGCCGCGCCACGCGAGCCCGCTCCTCCCCCGCGGGGCACAGCTGGATCCCGGACAAAGGGCCGGGGTCGGGGGAGGGGAGCGCCGCTCTATTTGCTCTCTCCCCGCGGGCTCCGTCCCAGCAACTCTCGGTTCCTCAAAGAGCCTTGCCCAGGGAGAGGAGCCTCGTCTGGCTCGCGTCTGGCCGCCCCAGACCGCTTTGCTCCTACTCTGTCTTTCCTTGGCACCTGCCCAGAACCTCTTTTGATACCCCAAAGAGGGCTTTGGGGAGCCTATGGGCTTGGTAGATCTCCATATATTACACATGGGGACATTAAGGCTCAGAGAAGGTGGCAGTTTGCCTCAAATCACTGGGCCAGAGATAAGACAAGGCGCAAGTTGCCTGGACTACCAGCTTCGAGGAGTGTCCACTAATTCCCCGGGTGACCCTGCTGTCCTGCTCTGCTGGTCAGGCCAGGAAACTCATGGGGTGATGTTTCCCTGACCCTCTCCTTTCTGGCAGGGGGCACAGGACAACCACACAGAAAGATTGTGCCTATGTCCCTGCCACTTAGAGTCCTTCGCTGGGGGTTAGGAGCCACCCTACCTCCTACCACCTTGTCCCATGATGATGCCCCTCACTCCTCAGAGGGAAGCGCTCAGAACATCTCCTCCCGATCTCCTAGCGGGAACCCAAGAAATTTCCATCGGGTCCCAGAGGCGGAGAGTGGCCATGGTGGGACCTCCCAGGGACATTCCACCACTAGCCTTCGTGGACAGCCCCCTCGCATTTGAGCCAGGGCCTAAGGGGGACAGCCGCCTCGCATTTGAGCCAGGGCCCAGGTGAGAATGGGCCAGGAGAGGGCCAGGAACTCGAAACAAGGCCTTGTCTTTTAAACACTCTTAGTGTGCTGGAACTGTGAGAAGCAGACCACTTCTTTCCTCCCTCTGTCCTCCTGTCCAATCACAGCTGGGCCAGCCAGCGCCTGGTGCTAGGCAAGGATCCAGTGAGCCCCGATCTGAGCCCCGGCAGGGGCAGGGACCCTGAAGGCCCCTGTTAGCGCAGTCTGAAAGTGAGACCAAACGCATCATCCCTCCTTTCTTCCCCAACCTTCCCTTTTGTCCCCGCCTTGGACACTCCGTGGTCTTCTGCTTCCGGTCACTCAGGGTGAGGGGTCGAGGCTTCTGCTTCAACTACAACGTGTCTGGTGGGGGGGAGTGAGGGGACAGCCAAGGGGGGGAAGACTGGGGCCTGGGTTCTGTCTCTGCAGGTTGCGAAGGCTTCACTCTCTAGTAGATCCAGACACCCAGTGCCTGCCGGAAGCTGGCGGAGAGGGGCTGGACCCTGCTGGGAAACTGAGGGGATGGGGTGGAGGGATGAGGTAAGTCTGCAGATCTGCCCTAGTGACTGCCTCTCCACACCTGCCCTGGCTGCTTAGAGGGTGCAGTGACCTCCTAGGCAGAGAGAGGTGGGATGTGCTAGGGAGCCAGGGAGAGAGAGGGCTCTAGGGCTGTATGGGGATGGGGGCGCTGTCCTCCCCATCTCAGCTGTTGTGCTGCTAAGCAGATGCCCCTTCCCTTAATACCTTCCCACTAAAGCTAGGTGTCAGGCTCAGGAGCAGCAAAGGGTATGAGACTCTGGGATTCCACATTTTTTGCTACTGCTTCTCCTTCAGGTCACAAATTGCTCCAAATCTGTGTTCTAGTTCTAAGGATGAGAACCCTTGGCCCGTTTTGCAGATGGGTAAGTCAAGGCCCAGAAGGGGAAGAGACTCACCCAAGGTCACAAACAAGTTCTAGAAGAACCACATAGGACCCAGGTCCTAAGACTCCTTGTTCTAGATTCTCCCTTGTACCTGCTGTCTCTTCCTGATAGGGGGGAAAATACATATATTTTTCAAGGCAAAACCAGACACCTCAAAGTGTAGAAAATAGAAGTTCTGTATCTGTGAGGAAGGCAGCATCAGAGTAAAAAAGGGGTAGAGGCCCCATCTCCCATGCCAAGGGGAGCCATTGTCCATGCATGCTCCATCTGTCTACTTTCCTGCTCCATACACCAGCCTTGCTTGATTTCTATCATCCTGCAAGTTATGAACTGACAGGAAACCCAAAGCATGCTTCCCGAGGGCTTCGGGATCCCCTCCAGTGTGCAAGCCCTGGTCATAAGGGATCAAAATACCCCGATGAACCCCAGGAAGCTTGAAGAGCAGCTGGAAACCAGGATTCTCATCCAGCAGTGGCCCTCAGATAAAAGGCATAAAAGGCAAAGGTGGCTTTGCTTGGCTCCGTTTTGCCTGAAGCGACTAATGGGTACTGGCAAGAGCCACACGGTGAACTTCCTGCCCCAGGAAGATTCTGGGCATTCTTGGGAGCTTTCTTAATTGGGAGGCAATCTGGGACCCACCTGGAATTCTTATCCAGCTTCCCCAGAGCACCTCCAGCCCAGGGCTCTCCAGGTCTTGCAGGCAGCCACCACAACTGCTTTGCGCAAAAAATAGGGCGAGGAGCGCACAGCGGCCAGGAGCACCGGGGTCCTTGAGGGACGGAACAACTCTCCGCAGCCCTATTTCTGGCCAGGAGGGCAGGGCTGGAGGTCACAGAGTCCCGGGGGATTAGAGACCAAGGACCCACGTCCTCCCCCTCTGCTGTAGGGGACGCACAGACCTCTCTCCAAAGTCAATACCTGTGCTTTTGGCGGCGGAGGCGCAAGCAGTGACAACTCAGTGCGCGCCGGCGGTGTTTGTGAAACGGCCCTTCCAGCGGGGAGCAGAGCCGGTCCCTGAAGCCTCGGGCCCGCCACCGCCTCTAAGGCCTCGGAGTCGTGCGCGCCTCTACCCTCTGAGACCTGGGCAGGCCTGGAGGCCGAGGCGGCCCAGGAGACAGGCGACAGCCTGACGCCTGGAGACCACGGGCAGAGTGGAAAAGAAGGAAGGCAGCGGTCCGCCCTACCGCCTTCCTGTCGCCCGGGGGGGACACTCAGCAGTGCCTGGGGGCTCTTTGAGAAACAAGAGAGAGCGAGGGGGGGCCATAGGAAGCTGAATAGCTAATGGCTTGCCAGAGGAGGGGGCTTCTTTCTCTCGCCTTCGCCTGGGCCCTGAAAGAGGGGAAGACAAAAATCTGGCGAGCGAGCTGCCTGGGCCGAGACTGGCCACTTCAAACAGCCCTTCAAACAAAAGGAGACGATGAAAAGAAAGCCCCACCTGTCTCCAGTGTTTGCTAAAATAATAATAAATAGATTTCGTTTAATAAATAATTACAAGAGATTGTAAAGTGGAGTGCTTTGGAAAACATCTACCGCGGGAGTCCCGCAGCCAGCCGTCACCTGCTCCCAAGGCGGACAACTTTATTGTTAAGCCACCCCCCAACTAGTTTGCCTCTGATAAACTCTCCCTCGTTTTCACAATGACTGTTTACTCATAGTTAGCACAATATTACCTTTGCCGTGATAAACCCAGAGGGGGGAGACCTGGCCCCTGGCCCCTGGGCACACCTGTCCCAGAAGCTGACACATGGATTTGGCACCGGGCAGGCCTCCCCCCGGGGGCCCTGCCTCCGTGTACATTGGCCCAATTGCCACCCATTTATAACAGGTTGGCTGCAAGGCCTATCTCGGTCCTATTTGTCTTCTTTTATTGAAAGCATATGGTCTCCAGGGGCTCACCAGCCCCATATTTCATCTGCCGGGAGCTGGGGCGCTTCCGCAGGCTGGTGCTGCCGGGCGCGCTGCTCCCCACTCAACGGCTGCCGCGCCAGCTGAGGGGATGGTGGAGGTGGGGTGGGGAGAGATAAGGCGGGCTCCTCGTTCGCGTTGGGAGAGAAGCCATGCCCTCAGAGACTCCTCCTCCCCGGGCGCAGAGACCTCGTGCGCTCTTGAATGGGTGGCTGGTTCTTTTTCTTGGGTAGGTGAGAGGGCGCCATATGCCACCCCCCAGGGCGTAGGAGGGAGCTCCAGCCCAGGGAGCCCGCGAACAAAAGGAAGAGAGGGCCCGGGACCTCGGGAGCGCTCTGGGCCTTTATTCCCAGATCCCCCTCCCTGCCCAGGGCCGCCTCCCCCCCGGATGTCCGTAGCTCGCGCGCAGCGCCTGGAAACAAAGTGTCCACATTATCCCAGCCGCCAGCGGAGACAGTGAATGCGTGAAAAGGTGCATTGCGCACCAAGACACCTGTTGGAGCGGCGCCTCTTCTCAGCGCCTCTCTGTTCTGCCCTGGGTCAGCAGGGAGTGGGGGGTGGGAGGAGGGACAGAAACTGTGATTTGTGGCGACATATGTTGAGCAGATTGGTGTGTACTCTTCACAGGGACACACGCACCCTCGCTCCCATACACACCCCGAGAGAAGGAGCAGCTGCTCCCCTCACCTTCTCCCCACATAATACCTGGGCCAGGCGCTTTGGCGTCGCCTTTTGAGACTCCAGCTCTCCCCCACCCCCTCTGCCTTCCGCCCCCACCTGCCGCCCCAGTCTTGGCAGCTTTGCTGTAGGACGTTATTGTCAAATTTAACAGATGCACGTTTGTTCCCAGCGCCCGGTCTCAAACACACGCACACACGCAGGCATCCACAGAAAACGCGACCAATGTCACAGATGCGGAGCGCGAGAGGTCCATATGCCCGGCTCCGCGCCTGCCCGGGCTGGGGAAAAAAACAGGACTGTGTGATTTTCCCTCCCCAGCCGCGAAGAAACGGACACCGCCGCGGCCGCCGGGGAGGCCACTCCAGGCGCCCGTAACTTTGCGCCTGCCCTAGGGCGCGAGGGCGCACGGCGGGGGCGCGGCGCTGGGAGCCCCGAGGGCGCACAGCTCGCGGGAAAGGGGCTCCTGGCTGGAGCGGAGAGGGCCAGAAGCTCTGGAGGCGCCCGTAGGACACTGCCTGACCTCTGGGCTTCCTAATTCCTGAGCGGTGAAGACGCCTCAGTCTTCGGGGATTCCCAGGAGCCGGCATCCACCTGCGGCGCACTGGGGGAGGCAGGCCCGTACCCCTGGAGGAGTCCATCTGACGCTGGCGGGTGGCATGCAAGTTCACTGAGCTTACCTCCCCTTACCTTACCTCCCCTTACCTCACCTCCGTGGCGGGAGGCATGCAAGTTCACGGAGCTGGGCTTTACTAACAGAACGTCATGAGAAGAGCACGGGATGGGGGCTGGAGGCCTGGCTCTGCCACTATCTTTATGCCCCTCGGAGCAACTTATTTCACCTGGACCTGCTTCCCATCTATTAAAGGGGAAAAGCTGGGAAAAAAGAAACATGTCATTTTCTTTTCAAGTTTTGCAAAATTTGGAAATCTGGGATATCAGTGGGTCTTAGACTGCAGAGGAGGGAACCCAGAGAGAGTGCACCCTCTCCCCTAATTCTCCCCTAATCCCCACACTGTTGCCCAGATCTGAGTTACTGGCCAAAGGACCTTTCATCCAGGGTTGAGGTGGGGTGATGGGGATGGTAGTGAGGAAAGTCAGGTACTGAGGAGTTTAGGAAGCTGTCCTCTGTCCCCTCCATCTTCCAACTCTTGGGGGCACAGGCAGCGTTTGGGGGCCCTGTGACACTCAGTGACAGCATGCCAGGCTGTCAGAACTTCGTTCCTTCCAGTGCTGAGGTAGAGCCAGGAAGCTGGGTGATGGGTATGTGGCTCTTAAGCCTCTTACTCTTTCTAGGCCTTTTTTAGGAGAAAAATGTCCCCCTCCCACCCCTGGTGTGACCTTGGATGAGCTTTGCTTATTCTGTCATCCTTACATTTTTATTTTCCATGTGTTTTTGACTGAATTATAATGCTGACATTTCTAAGAGCCACTGGCCCAGGGCAGGGGACATTCTTCTTTGGGAGAAGTCTCATCTGTAGAAGTCAGGGGAGCCCTCTGCTTGGTGGTCCCTCTGTTTGCTAGTCATGATGCCCCCTTCCCACCCATTGCCAGGGCCATGGGGATTGTGTCCCGGCAACAGCAGTAAGTACCAAAGGGTGTCTGAATTGCTACCAACTGGGGGGAAGGGCAGGAGAAATCTATCCACCTTACTTCTTTAGGTCACCTCGGGTGAAATACTCACCCCATTTCCAGTTATCAGATTGGGAAGGATGGAAGGGGGGGAATGGTGGGACCAATAATTCTAGACTAATTCAGTGGAGAAGCAATAGAGTGTAATGCAATGTGGTTTCCCACACAGTACTTACTAACTTTAAGATCTATATGGAACTTTGAAGGAAGCAGATCACCCTCTCACACAATCTGCAGGGGAGCTGGGAAGAGATTTTCCTAATTCTCAGTTTAGGCCTGAGCATTCTGGGGATCAAATCACGATCAATCACAGAGTTGAGGACTGGAAATCCTCTTCCCTCAGGTCCACTCCAGCTGGCTGGCAGAGAATCTTCATTTTGTCACCTTCCCCGGCCCCCTACCCACTACCCACACTCCAGGATCTCTGTCCTGCCACCCTCTGGTGCCCTATGGAGGTGGGCAGGTCTGTCAGGGTCTTGGGGGTACAGGAGCTGAAGAGTTTGGGAGCAATAAATAATGGAGCCGTTCCCCTCCGAATGGCTTCCACAAGCTTCTTCAAGCTCCCCATCAATGCTATGGAGCCAGGGCCAGATTTACAGGGCATTGAGAGTGAGTATTTTCTTAAATTTGATGCCAAGGCACCGCACTTGCCTCACTCCAGCCCCAGCTCTGCTTTGAGGGTAATGAGCTTCATATTGCCCCTTGCTTTGACCTGAAAGCAGGTGGTCCCAGTTTTTTTTATTAGGTGGCATTATCAAAAAAAGTATTTTAGGCACACTTTTCAAAAACATCATGGTATGTTATTATATATAATAATAATAATACATTATAATAGCTACTTATTATTCTTCACATATTACATACAATATAAAAATATGCAAAATAGGATTTATTGTAAGTTATGGATGTCTTCCTATACCAGGCAGCAAAAGTAGTGGAGAGGAAAATGCACCCTGGATTCCAATTTGGACTTCCACACCTAGTAGTAGCTGTGTTAACTTTGGCCTATTGACTTCATTTTCTCCATTTTCTCACCTGGGTGGCTCAGTCAGTTGAGTCTGACTGTTGGTTTTGGCTCAGGTCATGATCTCAGGCTCATGAGATCAAGCTCCACGCTTAGTGGGGAGTCTGCTTGGAATTCTCTCTCTCCCCCTTCCTTTTTTTTCTCTCCCCATTCCCATGCTTTCCCTCTCTCTCTAATATAAATAAATCTTTAAAAAATAAAATGGGGGATAATAATAAAATACCTACCTCATGGGGCTTAAATGATTTAATTCCTGTAAAGCAATCATTGTGAACAAGTAGTAAGTGTTCAATCATTTTTGAATACAATCGTTGATGACATAGACATTATAAAACATACCTCCAAAGAAATTTGCACCCATGAAACAAAAATAAATATAATTAGAAATTCTAATATGTGACTCCTCTTGTGCTCTCCTCTCCAGGCAACCTGATTTGAATCCTTAACCACCTGCCATCTTTAGCAACTGCGATAGCAGTATCATCAACAGTTAGGACTCAGGTCTGTTTATTCAGCACATTCTCACCCATTAATATTTCTCATCAAATCAGAGGCAGCATGGTCAGAGATCAGCATCCCATTTTACATATTAGCAAACTGTGGCTTTAGAGAGCTGATGTGACTCACCCAAGGGCACCAGTTTGTATGGTAGACAGGGAATAAGAATCTAGGTCTTCTAATCCCAAGTCTATGCCCCATCCACCCTAGCTCTCTGATATGTTGTGAGTTTCACACTCTGTGAGCTGGTTGTAGCACCCATCCAGTTAGACTCTTGCAGAACAACTACCAAAAAAGGCAGTGTGGACTAATCAATGAAGCCAGCTGGTGGTGTGTGCATATGGCTCATTTACTCTTGTCCACCAGAAACCATAGCGGGCTTCGAGGTAACCTGGCATGTAACCTTATTTGATGGGTGGAGTACAATTTGTAGATACAAGTGTGGAATGGAGGACTTTTAAGCAGAGCTTCAGGTAGGCACAGGAAACTACAAATCAAATTCCTGTCAATGCAATTGCCCAGATACCAAGATGGCCTGGGTCAATTGGGCACACCTTACCTCTGTCTCATAAATGTTTATGAAGGGTCATTATGAGAAGGTGGTGGCCAGCTGTTCTTCACAGTCACAGAGATTAGACTATGGGAAGTGGTTTGAATCGGAAAAGCAGGGATTTAGGCTATTTAGGGTTTAAGATGACTATTCAGTTTTATAGAACACACTTAAGGATTCACCTACCCCATAAGCCCTTCAAGACCATGAGTGGAATTCACTACTACAATTCCTAACCTGTCTGACTTGAGAGGAACATCAGTCCCCTCCTAAAAAATTATAGCAAAATAGCACAAATGCATCACCATTGTTTTGTGAGAAGTACCAAGAACCAGAAGGTTAGGGTTGAGGAAGACCTTCACTGGCCTCTAGTCCCCAACACTAAGTTGACAAATGATTGGGAACTGAAGCCCAGAAAGGAAACATGTCTTGTCCAAGGCCATGCTGCATGGTAGCCAAGTCAGAACCTGAGTCTCTTCCCACTAGTCCATGATCAAGCCCCAGATGCCTTGTTCTGAGTTGTTCTCTTTTGGTATTCTTCATTCTCTACTTGGTATGTGGAGGCCTTTTGTCCTGCATCTCCCTCAAAAGAAGATGAAGTCCTTGAGATCAGGAGCTGTGTCATGTTGAGCATTTCGCAGGGACATTGAAAATAATGGGTCTCTGATAGAGATTGGCTTAATGAACCCATGAAGGTGAAGGTTATGTGAGACCTGGGGATCTGGGCAGCCAGCAGGAGGCTAGCAGGATGTGAAATGAATGGAAGTGGCTGATCAGCCCCCATGGGTGCTGTAAACTCTGATGAAGCTGATGGAGTCAAGCCTGTGGGGCTAATGGAAGCAGAGAAGGGAAGGCACATCGTTCCCTTGAGGGCACAACCTGGAAGCTGTATCCATCTGCACATTGGCAAGTGCTTAATCACATGATTTCATGTGGGGATGCTGGGAAGTGGAGTCTGAAGTCTGGATCAACTGGAAATCTATCACCACTGGTCCTTACTGTACTTAGTTATTGGAAAATATGAACTTTTCCTAGGACTACAGTGGAGATCCTCAGTGTAATATCCATCCCCACTCCCTCATTTCAGTTTAGGGGGCTCACAAAGTTTGTGAATCCCAGAAGATGGTAGGCAACATTCTGTGCGTGCATCCACCTTTCTGAGGAGAAGATTCAGTTTCATTTGGTCATCTAAGGGGTTCATGGTACTTTTCCCCAAATACTAAGAATTTGTGGTCTGAAGGTTGCTGAGCAATTTTGGGCAAGTCATGCAATCTTTCTGATTTATTTATTTATTTATTTATTTATTTATTTATTTATTTATGAGAGACACAGAGAAAGAGATGCAGAGACACAGGCAGAGAAGGCAGAGGGAGAAGCAGGCTCTACACAGGGAGCCTGATGTGGGACTCGATCCTGGGACTCCAGGATCACGCCCTGGGCTGAAGGCAGATGCTCAACCGCTGAGCCACCCAGGCGTCCCTTTTCTGCTTTTTCTGAGAATTTTTTTCTACAGAGATATGCTGAGGCTTTGAGTGAATGATGAATTTTGAATACAAGTTACGACAAAACAAAATGAAGGCCTTTCTGTCATTTAGCATGTATTTCCTGAGGTCTGAAGTGTGCCAAGTTCTGGAGTCAGCACTAGGTTTAAGTCCAGTCCTTGCCTCAGGAGTCCAGAGCCTAGTGGTGAGAGGGGTACAATGATGTTTACAGGAATTACAGAACACTTTTGAGCCTACTGTTCCAGAGTACACCCTCCTAGTAGCCTTGGAGTCTGCACATTTAGCAAATACCTCAGATACTTTTGATATAAAGCCAGAGCTGGGGCCAGACCAGAGATGACTAGCTTATAAGCCTTTTTTTCTTTTCTTTTCTTTTTAACTCATGAGAGACAGGAGAGAAAGAGGCAGACACACAGGCAGAGGGAGAAGCAGGCTCCACGCAGGAAGCCTGACGTGGGACTCGATCCCGGGACTCCAAGATCATGCCCTGGGCCAAAGGCAGGCCCTAAACCGCAGCCACCCAGGCACCCGGAGCTTACAAGCTTTTGATGAGGTCACTACAGACCAAGATGCAGGAACCAAGGCTGAATCCTGGGCTCTGGGTTCTAACTCCAGCTCTGTCAGAGCACCCGGATGGCTCAGTCAGTTAAGTGTCTGCCTTTGGCTCAGGTCATGACCCTGAGGTTCTGGGATCGAGCCTTGCATCAGGGTCCTTGCTTAGTGGGGAGTCTGTGTCTCCCTCTCCTTGTCATTCCCCTACCTCTGCTCATGTGTGCGCTCTCTCTCAAATAAATAAATACAATCTTAAAAAAAATTAACTCCAGCTCTGTGGAACTGTAGACTGCTCTTCTTTGTTAGGTGGGAATTATCACCCACTCATCCATGGAGAGGCAAATAAGGAATGATCAGGAGCAGATTCTGGAGCCAGCCGGTAGATTTGAATCCAAGCTACGTATAGATCTTATGCTCTTTGTGATATTGGACAATTTGTCTAATTTCTCTGGCCTTGATTCTTTTATCTATAAAATGGAGGCAGTAATAGTATTCACCTACAGGTGAATAGTGTTGTTATTGGATTAAATGAGCTACTAGACATCTAGAACTTTGAATAGTGCCCAGCTCATAGCAAGGCTGATGCTTTGTTGAGGGTTACTGTGTACTGGCTATGGGGTCATTGAGAGAGATACACAGGAGGGCAAGACATCATGATCTCCTATGGGGCTGACATGTAGTCTAATTGGAGAGGCAGATGTTAAACAAAGTAGTCATATGAGTAGGTGACAATAGAACCTGGCTAGAACTATGAATGACAAGCTTTAGGGTGCAATGAGAGCTTGGGGTCAGGGAAGGTGTCCTAGAGAAAGGACCAATATACATAAAGGCTCAAAGCAGGAAGGAGCATGGAACATTTTGTTAAAGTGAAAGGGCCTGTGGAGGAAGCACTGAGAAGGAGGGAGAGAGGTTCAGGATGAAGCTGGAGGGCTGGCAGGGCTCCACTCTATAGGGCTGAGCTGGGCTGGGCCTTGAAGAGCTTTGTGGGTATTTACCCTGAGCAATAGGAAGTGGTTATAAACTGAGGACTGACATGTTCATAATGTGCATTTATGAAAAGGTCAGTGTGTATGTGAAGAGCAAGTTGGTATCAACAGAAGGGAAACCAAGAGGCTTGTCAAACCAAGAGGATGGGGCTTGGCAGGGGACAGAGCATGGAAGGAAATGAGTGGATTTAACTGAGAGAGGGAGAGTGGGTAGAGGCTGGCAATAGATGGACTATGGGGCATTAGGGAAAGGGTGATAGAAATGATGATGGTGCCTGTCAATGAGATGAAGATTGTCAGAAGACTTGTTCATGTTGTGTTTGGGGCCTCTGAGATGTCCAGGTAGAGATGTTGAGTGGATGATCGGCCACACAGGTCTTGGTGGAGGTCTGGACTGAAGATATATATTTGTGGGTTTTTTTTTCCTTTTTTCAAGTTTTTATTTAAATTCCAGTTAGTTAGTATACAGGGTCATATTAGTTTCAGGTAGAATTTAGTGATTCAGCACTTACATACAACACCCAGTGCTCATCACAACAAGTGCCCTCCTTAATATCCATCCATTGCCTGTTTAACCCATCCCATTAGTTGGGTTCTTTAGCAGTCTGTTTTCTGGTTTGCCTCTCTCTTTCCCCCAACCCCATGTTCATCTGTTTGTTTCATAAATTCTACATATGAGTCAAATCTTACGGTATTTGTCTTTGGGGATATGTATTTGTGAGCCATCTAGGTATAGCCAGAATTTGGGTGTAGGTGAGCTAGTTTAGGGAAGGAGCATGGCATGAAGAAGAGTAGGGTCCAGGAATGAGTCTCAGGGGCTCTGATTTTTAAAGGCAGAAGGGAGGAGGAGGAGCTAAGGAGATTGAAGAGGAGTGGCCAGAAAGGGAGGAGGACCACTTGGAGGTGTGCTGTCCTAAAGGCAAAAGAAAGATCTCTTAATTCTGCTGGAGTAGGACATCATGTGTGAAGCAGCTTGATGGGGGAGCTGGATGTTTTTTAAAGGTGTAAGAAAGCGGTGTCCTTATAAATGTAGTGTGTGTGAGAAACTCTACAAGCAGCAGAGGGCTCTGCAAATAAAACTTAGATTACTACCCACCTGGACTGGGTGGTGAGAACTCAGAGTGTAGAGCAAGGAGATGCTATGGAATTCATACCTGATCTTATTTTTCAGCTCGTCCGGAGGGTCTATATTTGATATTCCAGTGATGCTGAAAGGACACTTGCTGCTGGCCTAAGAGAGCCTTGGGTTGGCCAGCTGAAGCCACTGCAAAGTCAGCAAGGACAGGACACCATCCTTGGGACCATAGTATACACACTAAAATCAACACTCTCTCTGGTGCTATATACTCAGTAGGATAGAACACATGAGTCCAGGAATTGAGAGAGAGGAAGCAAGAGTAGTAGCCCCATGTCCCATCACTTTCGATGACCCACTTGAGGAATTTAGCTTTCTGTCCCTACCATGTTAGGTTTGGAGACCTACGAGCCCAAAGGCACCCAGAGTTCAGACAGATTCACATGACAGAGTGGCTTACTGTGTGATCTCAATATCAGGCAAGATGGGGGGGCATGTGGTAGGGTGGGGCTAGGTTGCCAAGGATGTCAGACTTAGGTATGCAGCTCAACAGGTTGCTATGTGAAGAAGGATTAAAGGTTGAGGATGAGAATCCAGACTAGCAGCAGGAGGCCCTCCAGAGTTGAGATAGGAAGAAGATGTGGCTGGACCACCATGAGTTGCTCTGGCTGTGACGGGTCAAGCCTTCCCTCTACTGCCAAGAGATATGGGAGATTTCCTGGCAGGTGGTAACATCTTAGTTCCTGTTTTCCTCAGATCTCCTCTTTGCCTTTCCCTGGCTCTATTCTGAGTTGTAGGGAACTGATTCCCATGGGCTGTTTCTGAGGCACCCAGGAGAACAGGTTTCTGTCTGGGATCAGCTAATAGGAGATACTAGTAGGAGCTGAAAGGGTGGGAGGAGGAGAAATAAGACTATTTCTCATCTTTCCTGTCTATCTAAGATGGCATCTCCAGCATCAAATTTACCAGTTAGATTTTTAAACTTCTCTTCCATGGTCCTAGTTTTACCACCATGCATAATGTCATTGATGGCCTTGTCAGGTAGAAATTCTCTTCTGTGTCTGATTCACTCAGAATTTTATTTTTTAAGATTTTTAATTTATTTATTCACGAGAGACACAGAGGAAGAAGCAGGCTTCCTGCAAGGAACCTGATATGGGACTCGATCCCAGGACCCATGGATCATCACCACTGAGCCATGGAGGTGTCCCTGGTTCACTTAGAGTTTAAATCGTGAATGAATGCTAAAGTTTGTCAAATGCTTGTTGTGCATCTATCCAGGTGATTGTGTAATTTTCCTCTTTTATTCTTTAATGTGGCATATTATACTGATGAATTTTTAAAAATTTAAAACTGCATTGGTGGGACAAACTCTATTTAGTCATGATGTATTATCCTTTTTACACATTGCTGTAATTGATTTTTTTTTTTTTTTTTTTTGTTAAGGACTTCTATATCTATGTTCAGGAAGGGTATTGGTCTGTAATTTCTTATGCAGTCTTTGTCAGGCTTTGTTATCAGTCTTTCTGGTCGCATCAAACGAAAGGGGAGGCTGTGCCAGTTATCCATTTATTGCCTCTCAACTCCAAAACCATTCTTCTTTGCCTACTCCTGTGATGAAGGAGATAGTTATGTACTGATTTCCCCTTAAACAACTGGCATTATGTTAAGCCTTGTCAGTAGAGGGTGCTGGAAGGACACAGGAGGAGGAAAGGGTTTTCTTCCTGCAGACTGAGCTTTTTCTAGTGCTTAGCTAGATGAGCATGATGGTCCCTCCAGCTCCCTGTTCCTGCAACATGAGGCAGCTTTCCTGAGTCCCTTCTGAGGTGGCTGAGTGACACAGTGCTGCTAGTAAGGCACCTCCCCAGAAAGGCCACCCCAGCAACTTTGTAGCAAGTTCCAAGGCATAACACCTCACTGTGGAGGACTTCCCTCTGTATCCCAGAATGTCACACTAGCATGGCACCTCAGGCACCTCAGTGACCTCTCCACCATCCAGTGAATCATATGACCTCTTCAGTGAGGTCTGGACCTCAGCCCAAGGAAGGGGATCACTCCAGCTCAGCCCCTAGAGATAGTGGCTACTCGTTACATTTGCTATTCCTATATTCCTTAGGGCTTTCATGGACTCTTACTAGACAGTTCTCTTTTTTCCCAATCCCTTGTTAGTATTTCTTTATACTAAACTTCAAATTACTATTTGAATTATTACTGTGTAGTTTCTGTCTCCTGAGTGGACCTTGAATGATACAGAAGTGGTTCCTCCTCTTTTATTTTCTGAAGGGGTGTTTAAGATTGATATTTCATCTTTAACAGTTGTTTACAATATTTCCTTAATATTCTTTTAAAGTCTGTAGGATCTCTTGTGATACCACCCACTTCATTCTTGATACTGGTATTTTGTGTTCTCTCTTTCTTCTTGATAAGTCTAGCTAGGGGTTTATCAATTTTATTAATCTTTTCAAAGAATAGACTTTTGTCTCTATCATTTTCTTCTTTGTTTCTATTTCATTGAATTTTGCTCTTAATTATTCTTTCTCTGTTTACTTGAGTTGAGTTTCTTCCATTCACTTTCTCTAGCTTCTTATGGTGAAAACCTAGATAATTGATTATTTTATGATATAAGCATTTAAAGTCTTATATTTCCCTCTAAACACTGGTTTATCTACATAATATAAATTTTGATATGTTGCGTTTTCATTATTAGTTCAAAAGATTTTATTTCTCTTGTGATTTTTTCCTTTTGACTCATTAATTGTATAGAAATATGTTGTTTAATTTCTAATTATTTTTCTCCTCCTGATATATATTTTTAAAAGATTTTATTTATTTACTCATGAGAGACACAGAGAGAAGCAGAGACATAGGCAGAGAGAGAAGCAGGCTCCCCACGGGGAGCCAGATGTGGGACTCCATCCTGGGACCCCAGGATCACACCCTGAGCCAAAGGTTTTAACGCCCTCTGGTTATGATTGTGGGTTTGTCTATTTCTTTCTTTCATTCTGTCAGTTTGGCTTCATAAATGTTGAAATGCTATTATTAAGTTTATACATTTTAGGAATTGTTATATCTTGTTAACGAATTGTCCTTTGAAAAATCTTATGAAATGCCTTCTGTACCTCTTGTAATAAGCTCTGTCTTGAAAGCTACATGGTCTGACATTAATATAGCCACACTGGATTTTCTATGTTTAGTGTTTGCATGGTATATCTCTCCATCTATTTAATTTTCACTTATTTGTGTTTTAAAATTAAATGATCTCTCTTATGGACAGTATATAGTTGGGTTTCTGACATTTCTTCTGACATCTCTGTTTTTTAATTGGAGTGTGTAATATGTTTACCTTTAATGTAATTAATGATGCAGTTGGGTGTAAGTTTAACATCTTGCTACTTGTTTTTAATTTGTTCCTTCAAGTTTTTGTTACTCCATTTCTCTTTTTCTGCCTTCTTTTGGGTCAGATATTTTTAGTATTCCATCAAGTTTCCTCTATTTGCTTCTTAATTCTATACCTTTTTATTATTTTTATTCTTTCCTTCCAACAATGCGAAGCCATGTACCTTTCCCCTCCTTTGTGCTATGGTTTGTGATGTATCTTACTTCTACATGTGTTATAAATCAATCTTGCATTATTATCATTTTTGCTTTTCTTACATTATTATTATTACTGCTTTACACAGTCTATTCTCTTTTAGGGAAATCACAAGAATAAAAAATAACATAGCTTTTTATATTTATGTATTTATTTACAACTTTTGGTGTTTCTAATTTCTTTTTAAAAAAATATTTAATTTATTTATTCATGAGAGACACACACAGAGAGGCAGAGACATAGGCAGAGAGAGAAGCAGGCTCCACGCAGGGAGTCCCATGTGGGACTCGATCCTGGGACTCCAAGATCATGCCCTGGGAGTGAAGGCAGACGCTCAACCGCTGAGCCACCCAGACATCCCTGGTGTTCCTCATTTCTCCTGTAGATCTGAGTCATCGATAAGTCTCATTTTCCTTTAGTTCAAAGAGCCTCCGTTACCATTTCTTATAGCCCAGATTCACTGGAGACACATTATCTCAGATTTCGTTTGTCAAATACCTTTATTTCACACTCAGCTTGAAGGATTTTTTGGTGGATATAGAAATGCCTTCACATTGGGGTTTAGGGAATTAACACATGAATTTGGGGGCAGGGGAATGCATAAACATTCTGTCCACAGCAGCATCTTTGAAAGTTGCATTGTACATTTCATGAACTGGCCATGTCAGTGTACTCAATGAGTGATATTTCCCGTTTGATTGAACAGGAATCAATCAAACATAAACATATTCAGCATTTTCTATCCCTTTTCTCTTGTAGAATCTATAAATCTGAGGGATAAATGGAGTTCCTAAAAGCCTAACCCAGTGCTGTTTTGTTTGGCCAGAAAATTCTGGCCAAAATAAAAAGAATGAATTTCCAATATTTAAAAAATGGGAGATCTCTTTTCACAACCTAAATTTTAAGCTTCTTTTGAAAAATTAGTAGTGATAGCAATGCTGGTCAGGTATTCTTTCATGCCACAGTTGACTGGAGCTCTTTAAAGTCTTGCTCTCCATGGATTGTTACAGATCCACTTTTACTTATTTATCTTTTCTTGTTTGTTGCAGGTGTGGCACAAAATTTCCAAACGGAGAGAATATTTGGCCACTCTTGGTAAAAATTATCACCCAGATGTAATTATAATTAGATTTTTTCATGTCCAAAAGTATTAAATAAGTAAAAAAAGAAAAGTAAAGAAAATTACAAAACATATCATGAACAAGGAAAATAGTAACTTAAATGAGAAAAAACAATCAACTGATGACAACACCAAGATGAATCAGCTGTTGGAATTGTCTGATGAAGATTTCTAAAGCAACCATCAGAAAAATGATTCAACAAGCACTTGTAAATTTTCTTGAAACAAGTTGGAAAAATCTCAGCAAAGAAGTAGAAGAAACAACTAGAAATGACAGAACTGAAAAAAATTACAATATCAGAAAACAAAAACTCAATGGATAGATTTAATAGTATAATGAAGAGGACAGAATCAGTGAACTAGGGAACAGCTCCATAGAATTAACCCAATCTGAACAGCAGAGACAAAACAGAATTAAAAAAAAAAAAAAAGAGAGCGAAAGAAAGTACTCTTTCTTACAGTCTCAGGAACCTGTGGGACAAAAACAAGAAATCCAACATTCATATCATTCAAGTCACAAATAAGAAGAGAAAGATAGTGGAGGTAAAAGAGTATTCAAAGAAATAATAACTGAAAAAGACATAAACCCACAGGTTAAAGAAAAAACGCACAGGTTAGAGAAGCTGGGCTAACTCCAAATAGGATAAAACCAAAGAAATATATGCCAAGACACACCATAACTAAACTTTGAAAACTAAAGACAAAGTCTTATGAGCAGCCAGAAAGAAATAACACCTTAATCCATAGAATTCTGAGAACAGAATTCTAATGAAGTCAGGTTTCTTATTTGAAATGTGGATGCCAGAAAAAAGTGGCACACATTTTTCAATGGCTGAAGAAAAAGCTAAAATATAATTCCTATGACCAGTGGAACTATCTTTTAAGAATAAAAGACAAAGGAAAACTAAAACAAGTAATCATTTGCAGACCTATTCTTAAACAGTGGATAAAAGAAATTCTTTAAACAGAAAGGAAATCATAAAAAAAAAGTTCTTTGGAGCATTAGGAAATACAATAGATTACCTTCTGAGTTTTATAAATCGTATATAAGGATTGCAACAAAAATTATAAGAACATCTGATTTTCAAGGCAATGATATAATTTAAAGGTGGGGGAGATAAAGATATCTAAATGCAAGTAAGTTTCTACACTTCACTTGAACTGGGAAAGTATTGATAGTAGTAGACTCAGGTGAGTCACTTGTGTATATTTTAAGTCCAGGGCAACCACTAAAAAAACTATACAAAGTGATATACTAAAAAAACACTATAAATAAATGTCAGGATCCTAAAAAATGTACATGTAACTCATAGGAAGTCAGGGAAAGAGAAACATAACATCCTTTGAAAAGTCATGGCTTCCTGCGTAAGTCACCAAAGACAACTGTTTGGTATTACATATTTAAAAAAAAAGATTTTATTTATTTATTTATGAGAGACAGAGAGACAGAGAGAGGCAGAGACACAGGCAGAGGGAGAAGCAGGCTCCATACAGGGAGCCTGACGTGGGACTCGATCCCGGGTCTCCAGGATCACACCCTGGGCTGCAGGCGGCACTAAACTGCTGTGCCACTGGGGCTGCCCTAGTATTACATCTTATATTTTTATTACCTAGAACAGAAATTCAAGTTCAAAAATAAACATTTTTTTAAAAGAAAGAAACAAGCAGAAAAAATTTTTTTAATGACTAAGACCTGATATATCAATAATTACCTTAAATATAAATGGCCTATTATGATTTACATTTAATGCTGTAAGTGTAGATGGCCGAAATAAATATACTACTGGGCAGATGTTGAAAGAGTGAACAAGAAAGACAAGATCCACCTACATATGGTTTACAAAGATCTCACTATTTAACAACATAGGTAGGTCAAAAGTAAAATGATTGAAAGAGATGTGCTATGCAAACATTAATTTTTAAAAAGAAGAGGTGGCAATATTAAAATCAGATAAAGAAGACTTCAGAGCAATGAAAATTACTCAAGACAAAAATGGGTGTTACTTAATGCTAAAAGCATCAATCTATCAAGAGGACATAATGATCTTAAATGTATATTCACCAAATAACAGAGCCTCAAAAAACATGAAATAAGAACTGATAAAGCTTAATGGAGAAACAGATGAATCCATGTTCAGAGTTTGGGATTTCAAAATCCCACTGTGAGCAGCAGATAAAACTACTACACAGAAACTCAGCAAGGATCTAAACAACATAGTCCCATAAGAAAATCTTCAAACACTTGGAAATTAACAACACACTTCTAAATAATCCATGGGTTAAAGAGGAAGTAGCAAAGGAAATAGAAGTAATAGAAGTGAATGAAAATGAAAATAAATCAACATATGTGGGATGCAGCTAAGGAAATACTAAAAGGCAAATTTACTTTAAATGCTTATATTAGAAAATAATAAAGGGTCTCAAATCAGCAGTCTACTTCCCTACCTCCATAAACCATAAAAATAAAATAAAACTGAGCCCAAAGCAAGAAGAAAAGTAGAAATAATAAAGATCAGAGCTGAAAGCAATAAAATTGAAAAAGGAAAACAAGAGAGAAAATCAATAAAAAAAAGCTGCTTCTTTGGGAAAAAAATCAATAAAATTGATAAACATCTAGGAATATTGACAAAGGCATGATGAGATAAGAGTATAATAACAAATGTGAGGAATAAAAAAGATGTGACTGTACACGGTATAGCCATTCAAAGTTAATAAAGGAATACCACATTTATTCTGCTATTTCAAAGAAATAGAGTAATCCTAAAAAACAAAAAGCTACCAGAACTCAGCCAAGAGCAATACATAATCTGGATAGTTCTCCAATAATTAAAAAAATTGAATTCATAAATAAAAGCCTGAAAATGAAATCTCTACATTGAATTGTTTCATTAGAGAATTATATCAAACATTTTGAGAATTAACACCAATTTAACACAATTTTTCCTTGAGAATACTAAAGGGAACATTTCTCAACCATTGGGAGGTCAGCATTACTCTGATAACAAAGCCAAAGATTATAAAACTAACACAAAACTATGGACCAGTTTTTCTCATGACTCAGAGTCAAACATCCTCAAAAAATGTGGCAAATTAATTCCAACAATGTATAAGAAAATTATACACTATAACAAGGTATGCAAGAGTGGTTTAGCATTTGAGAATCAATTAATAGAATCCTCCATACCAACAGACTGAGGAATAAAAAATCATATGATAATATCAAAGAAGGCAGAAAAAGCATTTGACAAAATCCAACACCCAACCATAATAAGAACTCTCAGCAAACCAAGATGGAAGAGAACTTCATTAAGTTGAAAGTAAGGATCTATGAAAACCCTACAGCTGATGGTGAAAATTTAAGTTATGAGAGACATAATGGTGATAAACTAAATGCTTTTCATTTAATATTGCAAAGTAGGGAAGGATATCCATTTTTACCACTCTATATAAGTGTTGGAAGTTCTAGCCACGGCAATAAGGCAAGGGGAGAAAAGGCATGGAGATTGGAGAGGAAAAAGAAAACTGACCTTATTTGCAGATGACATGACTGTCTATATAGAAAAATCCTAAGAAATGTACAAAAGCCTCCTAAAACTAGTATGTGAATTCAGCAAGGTTGCAGGATATGAGATAAACATACAAAGTCAATTGTCTATCTATTAGCAATGAACACGTGGGCACTGAAATTAAAAATATGATACCATCGACAATGACACACACCACACAAAATACTTAGGTATAAATCTAACAGAAAGTATACAGGACTCGTATGTTGAAAACTACAAAATGCTGATGAAAGAAACCAAAGAAGATCTAGATAAATGTAGAGTGTTTATGAATCAGAAGATTCAACATAGTAATGTTGTCAGTTCTCCCCAAATTGATTTATAGGCTTAACACAATTCCTATCAAAACCCCACCAAAGGGTGCCTGGCTGGGTTGGTAGGTAGAGCATGCAACTTCTGATCCTGGGATTATAAATTTGAGCCCTATTTGGGTATAGAGATTACTTATAAAAATAAAATTTTAAAAAAACCCAGCAAGATTTTTTGCAGATATAAACAAGATTATTCTGAAATTATATGAAAAGGCAAAGGAACTAGAATAGCTAAAACAATTTTGAGAAGGGAGACTGACATGGCTGGTAGGAGTGTAAAATGGTGTAGCCACTTTGGAAAACTGGCAGTTTCCTAAAAAACTAACATGCAACTACAATGCAATTCAGCAATCCTGGCATTTCTCCCAGAGAAATGAAGACTTATGTTTACTCAAAAATCTGTACATGAATCCTTATAGTAGTGTATGGGAAAACTCCTCTGTTTTCTCTCTACCCACAGTATACTCTCCTCCATATCTGGTACTTCTGGTCACCAAATGTTTGGGGGGTGGGGGGGGCATTCCCACACCAAGCAATTCAGTGATGTCAGCTCAGTGTCCTATAATTCAATTCAGTTCTGACACTACCTACCCAGTGTTAGCATCAGATGCCACAGGTTAAGGACTTAGTCCCACAAGATTTCCCCTTGACATTTCTGATGCCAATCCCAAGTCCAGGTTGTCCTGTGCTTGTGACTGACTGGCTCCTGGTTCCGTTCATTTGCAGTAGTGGTCCCCAGAACTCAGGAAAATAGTTTCCTTGCCAGATTACTGGTTTGTTATAAAAGGATATAACTCAGGAACAGCCAGATAATAGACATACATGGGACACAGTAAGGGAAGGGCTTGGAGCTTCCATGCCTCCTCTGGGTGTTGCACCCTTGCCAGCAGCCCCCATGTGTTTTCCAACCCAGAAGCTCTCCAAATTCTGTCCTTTGAATTTTTAAGGAAGCTTCATTACATGAGTATTATTGATCAAATCATTGGCCATTGGTGATTGATTGAACCTCCAGCCCCTCTCCCTTTCCTCGAGGTCCAGGGGTTGGGGCTAATATTCCAATCCTCTAATCACATGGTTTGTTCCACTGGCAACTAGCCTTCATCCTTAGGAGCTTTTCAAAAGTCACCTTCTTAACCTAAACTCAGGTGTGGTTGAAAGGAGCTTGTTATGAATAACAAAAGACATCTATGTCTCTCTTAGCACTCAGGAAATCCCAAGGGTTTTAGCAGCTCTGTATCAGAAGAGAATATGAAGACTAAATACATGTTTCTTATTATAAATCACAATATCACAAATAGCTTTATTCCTAAAAGCCTAAATTGGAAACAACCGAATTGTCCTTCAGTGGGTGGATGGTTAAACAAACTGTGATACATCCATACCATGGGATATTATTTAGTAATGAAAAGGAATGAACCATCGATAGACACAACAACCTGGATGAAGTTCCAGATAATTCTCTGGAGTGGAAAAAGCCAATTCCAAAAGGTCATGTACTGTACAATTCCCTTTATACAAGATTTTTGACATGACAAAATTGTGGACATGGAAGACAGATTCGTGGTTGCAAGGGATGAGGGAGGATGTATGGCCCTGCAAGGGCAACATGAGAAATCCTTGTAGTGACCTGTTTTGTATCTTGACTGTGTCAATGTCAGTATCCTGACAAGATATTGTACCAGAGTTCTGCAAAATGTTACCATTAGAGGAAACTGGATAAAGTATTTAAGAGATGTCTTTGCATTATTTCTTACCACAGAATACTGATCTACAATTATTTTAAAATATAAGGTTTGGGGATCCCTGGGTGGCTCAGCAGTTTGGCACCTGCCTTTGGCCCAGGGCATGATCCTGGAGACCCGGGATTGAGTCCCACATCAGACTCCCTGCTTCTCCCTCTGCCTGTGTCTCTGCCTCTCTCTCTCTGTGTCTCTCATGAATAAATAAATAAAATCTTAAAAAAAATAATGTTTAATTTAAAAAAATCCCCACAACATCTGCTTGAATTTACTGGGGTATCCAGCAGGGTAGCTATGGTTGATTGTAAAATCACTACAAATTCCTCCCATGCACACCTTTTTACTTGGTCACAATAATCAATCCTTTATTACAAATATCTCCTGGTGGGTTCTACCTATCTGATTGAATTCTGACAGATATACCTAGCAACCACCAAAGTAATAATCAACGACTTCTTTTTTTTTTAATAACGAATAAATTTATGGATGGAACTTCTGATTTCAGTTTCAACATGTAAAGGGCTTTGGAAGTCATCATTCCATACTTACAATGAAAAAAAAAAGGTGAACAAACCGAAAATCAAGCACTTTTCTTTGATCCATGGGAGCACTGAGGTCCCAGGGCAAACCCACCACCTGGAATCTGGAGAGACAGGTGAATGGAAAGAATCAGTCAGAATCAGCTGACCTGGAATAGAAGCTGCTATAGCCACAAACTGGTAGTTACATTTAACTGCCAGTTGCTGGAGGCTAAGAAGTTTGAGAGTGAGACCCTCCAGGTGGTGGGGGTGGGGAGGGCAGGCTTCAGGATTAGGGGAGTCCTCATACTTCCATGGGTTTTACCTTCAGGAATCTTAGTGAGTTTTCAAGGTAAAGAGCTAAGACAAATTCCCTTGGGAGTCCCGAGGCGTCTCCATACCAAAGGTCTACATTTTTGGGGATCCCTGGGTGGCTGAGCGGTTTAGCTCCTGCCTTCGGCCCAGAGCGTGATCCTGGAGTCCCGGGATAGAGTCTCACGTCAGGCTCCCTGCATGGAGCCTGCTTCTCCCTCTACCTGTGACTCTGCCTCTCTCTCTCTCTCTCTCTGTGTCTCTCATGAATAAATAAATAAAATCTTTAAAAATACAAAAACAAAAACAAAGGTCTGCATTTTTGTTCCTGTGAACATATTTCTGTGCTTTAAAATCACTTGAAATAATTCTCTGCGGTTAATTCACAACCTTGATATATAATTAAGTTCATACACTTCATTTTGCTTTTTGTTTTTAGCTGCTACTCTTAAACACATTTTTTTTCATTTTGTTTTATAATTATGCAGGACATTCGGAGGGCTCCAGACCCACCATCATAAAACAAGTTACTTTCAGTGAAGTCTGATTTCCAGTCCTGTCTCCTCCTTCCCTTTATTGGAAACCATTTTTATTAGTTTTTGGTTTATCCTTTCGTTGTTTAAATCATAAGCAAATTTATTTATTGACTTGTTCATATTTCTATTTTCCCTTTCTTAGAGAGAAGACACCATCTGATGCATTGTTCTCTGCTTTGCTTTTCTCGCTTGGCAATCATCATTCCACAGCTGTTATCTGGAACCAGACTTTGGATGAGCTGGATGGGCTGGGATGCAAACAGAAAGCAGCTTTATCATTTCTCCCACTGCCCCTTCAAACTGGATCTCCTGGGGACCCCTGCAGCAGGACAAGCCTGCCTGTGGGAGGTGTGATCAACTTCTGACTTCTCTTCCTTCTCCTGCCCAACTGCCTCACTACTGGTGTGTACCCCAGGGCAGAGAGAATCAGGGAAGTTCTTGCTTGGCTGCTGCAGTTGTCACTCAGTGCTGAAGCTTTCCGGGGGTGGCCGGATGGTCTTACTGTAGGAGTAGCTTCCTGGGTTCTTTGGAGACCATCCCTACCATGAAGGAGTTCTCACCTAGAGTTGCCTTGGCACAGATACTGTCTCCATTTGCTATTTCTGTATAAGTCCCTTCTCTGCCTGTCAGTTTCTAGGGAGTCACCTGGCCCCTCCACACTCCTTAAGGTGACCAGCCTGGCTTCCTTCTTCATGCTCCTTAAGGTGACCACACACCTTAAGGTGACCAGCCTGGCTTCCTTCTTCAGGCTCCATGTCTGACCCAGGGGGACTCCTGTACCCTTTGCCTGTCCACATTCTGCTCCCCTCCCACCCCATTGGCCAGTTCCCTTGGGACTGAGGCCCACGTGTGGACTGAGATTTAATCATAAGCTCAGAGAGATGCCCAGAGTCCTGGCTTGTCTGCATGTTTACATTTTACATTCTTTTTAAAAAGATTTTATTCATTTATTCATAAGAGACACACAGAGAGATGCAGACACACAGGCAGAAGGAGAAACAGGCTTTCCGCAGGGAGCCTGATATGGGACTCAATCCCAGGACCCCAGGATCATGCCCTGAGCCACCCAGCCACCCCTGCCTTCTACATTCTGACCCAAACAATATTTGGAGCTCCTGTCCCACCAGGTGACTCTGGGAGATGGTATCAGTGTGACAGCTCCCCGCTTCCCTGCCGCCTCTGCTCACCCCCCTCCCCAGCAGGCCATAGGGCCCAGCATCATTGAAATCTCATTCCCAAACCTCAGCCAGGCCCCGAACATATGTTCCCCCATGAAAGGAACAATAGGATCTCCGGGCTTAATTAAGACCCCACAAAAAGCGCTCGGCTGGGCAGGCCTCATTCTCTGCCTTTGGTTCCTTTTTCTGCTCACCCCGCCCCCCTACTTCTTTCTGCCGCTCCCTCTGTGGATGGGATGAAAGGCGTCCCAGACCCTGGGCTCTTGCTCTCTCCCACTCCTCTTTTCTCAGAGTCTGACCTCTCTCTACTCTTCTGAGCCCTGGAGGAGAAGAGGCTGCCGGGGTCCTGGTGCCAGACTCCCCAAAGCCCCCAGGTCCAGCTGTGAAAGCAGGCGGCCAGCAAGGACCTGTGTGGCACTTACTCCCCCGGAGGGCTGCCATTGCTGAGACCCCCTGGTTAACCTGTGGGCTCAACCTAACTGAGGCTTGTAGTCCAACCTGCATTTTAGTGGGAGGTGGTGGCGTTGACTCTGGGTGGGGGGAGCCCCAGTTCTAAGAGCTCTGTAGTTCACCCTTGGGCCCAAGTCCCCTGGCTTGTGAAGGCTTATGGAAGGGCCCAACAGCACAGGCACAAAAAGAAGTTGTGTGTTGAATGAATCTATGGATTCTTATGTATTTAATAAAGCTCATGCGCTGTTTACGATATGCCTATGAGATATTAATTTTCACATTAGGTAGTATTATCATCCCTATTTCACAGATGAGACCATCAAGGCACAGAGAGGTGAAATAAATTGCACAAGGTCACACAGCAAGTAAATAGTGGAGCCAGAGAATTCAAATCCAAGTCGACTGGCCCCAGAAGCCATACGCTTAATTTCTACCTAGGCTGCTTCTAATGAAAGAATAGACTCGTGTGTCCACCACCTGGATAAATGACCTCCTCCCTCAGTTCTGCTTCTCCCTCTTCCCTATGTGGCTTAACAAATTATTATAAAGTGAACATCTATGAAATCACCAACCAGATCAAGATATTGAGCATTGCCAGGACCTCATAGCTTTTCCTGCCTACTGTGTTTGTGCTCCCTGCCAGGTAATATTCCCTCCTCTCCCCTAGAGCAAACCCTTACATTTGGGCAAGAATTTATCTGCTTCTTTTTATATTTTTATCACTCAAGTATTCATGCCTAAACACTATTATTCAATTTTACCCCCTCCTGGTCTTTATAGGAATGGAACTATGCAGTAAGATTTATTTTGCTCTGGTGTCTTTTGTTCAATATGGTATTTTTTTAAGTTGAAGTAGAGTTGATGCACAATGTTACATTAGTCTCAGGTGTACAACATAGTGATCTAATATCTCTATATGTCATGCTATTCTCCCCACAAGTATAGCTACTGCCTGTCATTGTGCAATGCCATTACAGTACCATTGACTATATTCTCTATGCTGTGCCTTTTCAATATAGTATTTTTAAGGTTCAATTACAATGCACATAGAGTTCATCACATTTATTACTGTATAGTATTCCACTGTATGATGCTACTACCATTGATTTTTCCATTTTATTTTGATAGACACTTGAATTATTTCCCAATTTCTATTATGAAAAATGCATGTGTACATGACCTCATGTATATGAGCATTCACTTTTGTGTCCTGGATCACAAAGAATGCAAATATTAGGCAAATGTTAGGCAATTCCAAATGGTTTTCCAAAGTGGCTGTACCAGTCTGCAAATCCACTACTGTATATGGAAACTCTCACTGTTATACACCATCACCAATGCTTGGTGTTGTCAGACTGTTAAATTACAGTCTATTTCATGGGTGTGTTGTGGTGTCTCATGATGGATTTAATTTATATTTCCCTGATTATTAATACTACTGAGAACTTCTTCAAATTTTATTGGCTGTTTGGATCTCTTCTTTTGTAATGCGCTTGTTCAAATCCTTTGCCCACATTTTTATTGATTATCTTATTATTCATTTGTAAAGGCTTTTTATATATTCTGGAAGTGAGTCCTTTGTTGGCTATGTGTATTGCAGAAACCTTTTCTTGCATACTATACTTGACATTTTACTCTTTAAAAAATATCTTGATGAATAGGAGTTCTTACTTTTTTAAAAAAATATTTAATTTTTTATTTATTCATGAGAGATACAGAGAGAGGCAGAGACACTGGCAGAGGGAGAAGCAGGCTCCCTGCAGGGAGCCCGACGTGGGACTCAATCCCGGGTCTCCAGGATCAGGCCCTGGGCTGAAGGTGGTGCTAAACTGCTGAGCCACACAGGCCGCCCCAGAGTTCTTACTTTTAATGTAAATCTAATGTAGTAAAGTTTATCAATGGTTTCCTTTATTGTTGTCACTTTTTATAGCACATTAAGAAAATTTCCCCTACTCTGAGGTCTAGAACACAGACATACATATTTATGATTCTAAATTATTGTTTTGCCTTTCATATTTAGGTCTATAATACACCTAGAATTGATTTTTAATACATGTATAAATATGTGAGGTAAGGTCCAATTTCATTTTATTCTTCTATGGGTACCCAGTTACCACAGTACTAACACAGAAAGCCTCAGCAAAGAAATAGAAAACATAAAGGAAAATCAAATGGAAATGTTAGACCTGAGAAAAACCATAACTGAAAGAAAAGACATTGTAGATGGGTGTAACAGCAGGATGGAATCAGTAAACTGGAAGGTAGAACAATAGAAATTATCCAATATGAACAATAGAAAGAAACTATAGGGGAGGGGGAGGAATGAGAGAGAATAGAACCCCAGGGACCTGTGGGGATTATAATAAAGATCTAATACATAGATCACTGAAGTCCTGGGAGAAAAGAAAGGAGGTGGTGCTTGAAGAAATAATGGTAGAAAACTTCCCAAATTTGGCAAGAGATGTAAATCTAAAGATTCAAGAAGAGGGATGTCTGGGTGGCTCAGCAGTTGAGCATCTGCCATCGGCTCAGGGCCTGATCTCAGGTCTATGGATCGAGTTCCACATCAGGCTTCCTGAGAGGAGCCTGCTTCTCCCTCTGCCTATGTCTCTGCCTCTCTCTGTGTGTCTCTCATGAATAAATAAATAAAATCTTAAAAAAAATAAAGATTCAAGAAGAGTGAATTCTTAAGAGAATAAATCCAAAGAAGTCCATTCAAGATGCATCATAATTAAACTTCTGAAAACTAAAGACAAAGAAAAGTCTTGAAAGCAGCCAGAAGTAAAACAATACCCACAGGGCACAACAGTTCTAACAGCAGATTATTTACCAGAAAACCATTAGGCCAGGACAAAACGGTATAATATTGCTTTAAGTGGTGAAAGAAAGACCTGTCAACCCAGAATCCTACATCCTTCAGGAAGCAAGAAGATAGGAAGACACGCTCAGGAAAGAAAACTAAAACAAATTGTCACCAGGAAACCTACTCTAAGAGAATAAGTTCTCTGAACAGAAAAAAAAAAAAAAAAAAAAGAGAAACTTGAGGTACCAAGAAAGGAGAAATAACATGGTGAGCAAAAATATTAGTAAATAAAATAGGCTTTCCTTCTTCCCTTGAGTTTTCTAAATTATGTTTGACAATTAAAACTAAAATAATAACATTGCCTGATGTGGTTCTACATATATATAGAGGAAATATTTAAGACAATTACACTATAATTGGGAGATGAAAGGAATATAAAGGGAAGTAGGTTCTTATACTTTACTCAAGCTAGTAAAACGATGCCACCAGTCGGCTGTCATAAGTTCTGTACATATAACAATATTTACAGTAACCACTAAACAAGTTATATAAAGAGATATAACAAAAATACTATAAATAAAAATGGAATTCTAAAAAATGTTTAAGTAACCCACAGGCAGGCAGGAAAACAAAAAACAGAGCAGTGAAAAACAGAAAAAACAAAATAAAATCAGCAGGCATAAGCCCTAACATACCGATAATTACATTAAATGTAAGTGATCTAAATACACCATATAAAAGATCAGCAGAGTAAGTTTAAAAGTATGTCATCTATAAGAAACTCAATTCAAATATAACAATATAGACAAGCTGAAAGTAAAATTATGGAAAAAAGGTGTATCATGTAAACATTAATGAAAAGAAAGCAGGATAAAGTAGACTTCTGAACAAGGAATATTACTAGAATGATACATGTGACAAAGTAGTCAATCTACCCAAAAGACATAACAAACCTAAAAATGTATAAACCAAATAACAGAGCTTCTAAGTATGCGAAACAAAAACTGGTAGAACTGAACGGAGAAGTAGACAAATTTACAATTATAGTTAGAAACTTCAACACTCTTCTCTCTCTTTTTAAAAAGATTTTATTTATTTATTTGACAGAGAGCGAGCACATAAGCAGGGGGAACAGGAGTGGGAGGGAGAGAGAGGCAGACCCCCACTGAGCAGGGAGCCAGGATGTGGGGCTCCATCCCAGGACCCTGGGATCACGGCCTGAGCTGAAGGCAGATGCTTCACGGACTGAGCCACCCAGGCGCCCCAACACCTCTCTCTCAATAATTGATAGAGACTAGATAGGAAATCAGCAACAATAGAGAAGAACTCAATACCACCATCAACCAACAGCATATAATTGAGATCTATGGAACATTGCACCTGAAAGCACCAGAACACACATTCTTTTCAGTTATTCATGGAGTGTCCACCAAGATAGCTTCTCTGGAAGAAAAGCTGGGGATCAGAGACAACACCTCTCGGGAGGGCAAGCCTTTGTGAGCCCCCTTCATCCCCCAGCCTAGAGGATCTGGCAGCTCCAGACCTGCCCATGGGGGTTGCAGGCTGCCCCCTTCCTGCCGGACCAGAATAGCTGAAGGGGATCTCAGTAGGGAGAAGGCAATCCCTCTTACCCCATGGACCTTCCTCCTTCCTCCATCCCTGACAGCTCTGGCCTTCTCAAACCGCTTTTGATTTTCTGATTCCTCTTGGATTGAGGCAGACCTAGTTCTCCCCAGGCACCCCAGTTGTGGGGAGCCTATATATTTTTAATGACACCCCAAATCTCTATTTGGTCCTCCCCTTTTCATGCTGCCAACCTCTAACCACACAAGTGAAAAAAGGTTTGTCTTTGACCATAAAACAAACCTTAACAAAATTTAAAGAGTTGAACTCATACAGAGAATTTTTTTCTTTTTAAAGATTTTTTAATTTACCTTTATCAGAGAGAGAGGCAGAGACAAAGGCAAAGGGGGAAACAGGCTCCCCATGGGAAGCCTCATGGGGAACTTGATCCCAGGACCCCAGGATCATGATCTGAGCCAGAGACAGAGCTCAACCACTGAGCCACCCAGGTGCCCCCAGAGAATGTTTTCTGACCACAGTGGAATCAAACTAAAAATCAGTAACAGAAAGATAACAGGAAAAGTTCCAAACACCTCAAGATCCATTCTTCTAGAAAATCCAAAGGGGAAATAACAAGGGAATCTAACAAATAACAAAGGAATTCACTAAACTAGATAAAAATGAAAATACAACATATCAATATTTGTAGGGCACAGCTAAAACTGAGCGGGAAATTTATACCAGTAAATGTTTACATTAGAAAACAGGAAAAATCTCAAACAAATCATCTAAACTCTTATCTTAACTTAGAAAAGAAGAACAAAATAAATCCAAAGCAAATGGGAGAAAGGAAATAACAAAGCACAGAAATCAGTGAAATTGAAAACAGAAACCAATAGAGCAATCAATGAAATAAAAGCAGGTTCTTTGAAAAGAACAATAAAATTGACAAATCTCTAGCAGGGGCAAATGGAAAAAAGAGAGAAGGCACAAATACTAGTATCAGGAATGAAACTATCATTGCAGACTCAGCAGACAGTACAAAGATAATAAGCAACTCTACAATCACAAACAACTCTACAAACGTATATTTGACAATGTAGACAAAATGGACCAATTCCTCCAAAAACATACTACTATAACTCAGTCAATAGGATATAGATGACTTGAATAGTTCTATAGCCATCAAAGAAATTGAATTCATAATTTTAAAACTCTCCCAAATAAATCTCCATGCCCAGATGGTTTCACTGGTGAATTCTACCAAACATTTATTTTTTAAAAAAGATTTACTTATTTATTTTGGTTGGGGAGGGGCACAGGGGAGAGAGAGTTTCAAGCAGAGCCTGACGTGGGGCTTGATCTCATGACCCTGAGATCACACCCTGAGATCATGACCATGAGAACACAAATTGAAACAAAACCAAGAGTCAGACACTCAACCAGCTGTGCCACCCAGGCATCTCTCCACCAAACATTTAAAGAACTAACATTAATTCTGTATGACCTTTTCCAGCAAATAGGAGGGAACACTTACTAATTTATTTTATGAAGCTAGTATTGCCCTGACAACAAAATTAGACAGTGATAGTGCCAAAAAATAGAAAGAAAGAAATAAGAAAGAAAGAAAGAAAGAAGGAAAGAAAGAAAGAAAGAAAGAAAGAAAGAGAGAAAGAAAAAAGAAAGAAAGAAAGAAAGAAAGAAAGAAAGAAAGAAAGAAAGAAAGAGAAGAAAAGAGAAAAGAAAAGAACAAAACAATATTCTTCCTGGAAATGGATGTAAAAATCCTAAACAAATTTTTGGCAAATGCAATTCAGCAATTTATAAAAAGAATTATATAGCATGACTATTCTAGACATGCAAGTCTGATTTAATATTTGAAAATTCACTCGATAGTATATACCTCATTGACATATTAAAGGAGATAAATAACATGATCATATCAATCAATACAGAAGAAGCATTTGACAAAATTCAATACCTATCCATGATAAAAATTCTCAGAAAAATAGAACTAGAATATTCCTCAATTTGATGAAGAATATCTCTCTCTCTCCATATATATATAATTCTACAGCTAACATATTTCATGGTGAAAAATGATGATTTTTCCCTAAAGTTTAGGAACAAGTAAGGATGTCTACTTTCACCATTTTCGTTCAATGTAGCATTGGAAATTCTAGCCACTGCATTAAGTCAAGAAAAGGAAATAAAAGACATAAAGATTGGAAAGGAAGAAATAAAATGGTTTCTATTTGCAGATGACATGACTGTTTATGTAGAAAATTCCAATAAATCTACCAAAACACCTAGTACTAATGAGTAAGTTCAGCTAGGTCATAGAATATAAGACAAACATACAAAAAATTAATTGTATTTTTAATGTACTAGCAATCAACATATGGATAGTGAAATCTAAAATAGAATATCATTTGCAATCATTTAAAAATGAAATGCTTAGGTGTAAATCTAGTGAAACATGTATAGAATTTATATGCTGAAAACTACACAGTGTTGATGGAAGAAACAGAAAAAGATCTAAATAAGCAGAGGGACAAACTGCATACAGACTGGGAGATTCCACAGAGTAAAGATACCAATTTCCCCCACACTGATGTACATGTTCAACACAATTCCTATCAAAATCTCAGTAAGATGTTTTGTAGATACAGACAAGATTATTCTAAATTTTACATGGAAAGACAAAGGAACTACAAAAACTGAAATAATTTTGAGGAAGAAGAATAAACAGGGAAGAATCATTCTTATCCGATTTCTAGAATTATGATATAGCTACATTGAGACTCTGTGATCAAGAGTCATGATCAAGACTCTCTATCCTTAGCGGAAGGATAAACACATAGATCAATGAAACAGAATAGAGGACCCCGTACACCTTTTGTTAGATTAATCCTAGGGACTTTATATTTTTAAGCCATACTTCATTTAGTATTATTTTTGTAATTCAATTCTCTAATTCTGCTGCTTGTATTTAGGAGTACAACTGATTTATAGACAATAATCTTACTAAAATGTCTTCTTAATTCTGATCACTTATTTTGGATTTTCTAGCTGCTAGATGGATGTCTAGTTACCTGTCAAACTTTGGTGAAGGGGAGGATTCAATAATTAAAAGGCAAAAGGGGTCTATGAACCTGAAGGACATTTGGCCATGCCTGCTATGTCAGGGGTAGTGGGTTTTTCACAGTAAATGAGATTAGTTTTTCCCCCACTCCAGCAGAACGGGGAGTTGTTCCATTTTGGGTTCTCCAGGAACCCCGAAACAGCATTTAGAGTTCACTAGATTTATTAGGGAGACAGAGCAAACAGGGTTGAGCAGAGGGGGAAACTAAGTTATTTATGGTAAAAACCTGACAACCTCGGTCAACCTCAAGAGGGTCTCGAGTTGGCACAGCCGGCGCGTATCTCCTGTGTCCTTCTGTCATTGCATGTGGGCAGCCTGTGAAAGGGCTTGACCTTGGGTGAAGTGTCTCTGCAGCAGAACAACCTGGGTGGAGGGGCTGACAGCTGAAGGTTCCACTGATGCTCTTCCAGAACTTAGAGCAACAACTCCTTCCCTGGAGGGGGCTCTGCACAGCACATCCACAGCTCACCCTTTACAGGCTCAGATCTACTTTCTCAGGATTCTGATGGAAGGCTCTTCCTGAGAAATATTAGTGGGACAAAGTACAGTCCCCACCATTGTAGCTGCAATTGATTATCATCTCTCTCCTCCACTACCCCTCAGCTGGCCCCTCTATTGGTCTCAGTGACTCACCTGGAAGCACGACCTAGACCCTCATCCCTGGGGGCCCTGAGCTTCTGGTCATATGGCCTTTTGAGGACAGAGCTATTGCATTGTCCTTTACCGCTACACTCTGGGTAAAGGACAACCAAGAGGCATCCAAGTGGACCATATGAGCACCAAATACGGTTATCCTGTCCCCATTGTGTAAGAGCAACCCTACCCCCTCCCAGTGATAGGGACCAGTTACTCCTGCCAAGACAATGACTTCTTCTCTTGCCTTCTAATTCCCAGAAACAAGAACCCAAAGTACTCAGGCTGCACCCTTAGCTTATAGTTCAATGAGACTCTTGTTGTGTTCTCTGACACTGGTGTTCCCCCTCTGGGGTGCAAGACTTCTAACTTTGCAGAGCCCAGAGTTGTGGGGATGGAAGGCACAAATTCCCCAAGAGGGTCATTGGGCATGACAATAAGCAGGGCCAGTGCTGCTTCCACACCTGAGTTCCTGAATCCAAGTATTTTCCAACTGGAGACACAACAGCTTGTACAGGCCTTTGATTCAAGGTATAGAATGCATCCCTTGAGGATGGCACACCATTCTTGCTTAGTACTGTCTCCGAGTGGCATTTGGCTGTGCCTTCAGTGTGCCATTCTAACGTTCTATTAGACCAGTAGCTTCTTGTTGGTGTCATACGTGATGTAACCAGTGGATCCCATGATTATGGGCACACTCGTGAGTTAGGTCTTGTTGGAGCAGACAATAGGGAGTCATTGCAGGTTCTTGAGCAGCGAAGACATCTGAAGGAAGTGGAGAGGTTGGAAAAGTGAGTTGCAGCCTCTTGAGGCTGTTTTAATTGGCACTGATAGGTCTTTTCCAAGTCTGGTCAAACATTACTGCCTCCTAAAGTTGTTCTTGACCTCAAGAGAGACATACTCCTCTGGGCTCTCATGGTTATCTTTGGCTAGACTGTGTCTCCTTGGCAGCAGTTGCACCAGCTCAAGACTTCCTGGACAAATCCCTTATTCCCTTACCAGTTCCCCCAGCCTGCTAAGATCTCTCCCTCCTTGGGGATCTTGAGTTGTGAACCCCACTTGTAGGGCTCTATTCATAGAACAGTGGTTCTCAGCTTGGGCTGTTCATTAGAATCACCTAGAATCTATTTTTTTAAAACATCTCCATACCTAGGAGATGCATCCCAGATCCTTAGCATTGTCACCCCTGGTGTGGGACTCAGGCATCGGGATTGTTTTTAAACACCCCAGATAATTCCAACATGCAGCCTGTTTTGAGAATCACAGACCAACTCTGACAATCAGGAATCCTGCCCTGGGATTCCCTTCCACATATGCACACGAAGCCCTGCTCTGGAGTGCAGGAAGAAAGGAATAGGATTTCAGTTTTATGCCTATCTGAAATCCTATTCTTATTTAGAGAACATGCTTTACAACTGACTTAGTGTAGTTGTTGATCAGCAGCCCCCAGCACTTCTGTGGCCAGGCTCTCATCTAAGGAAGCACTGTACCCAAACTACTCAGTGCTCCACAAAAACCTGATGACGAAGGTATTGTTATCATCCTCACTTTACAGAAAGGTTGAATAACTGGCCCATCGCACCACTAGAAAGCTGCTGTGCCAGGATTCAAGCCAGACTGGCTCTAGCCACCACCTTTTATTCACAGCCAATAAATAATACACAAATGAGATACAGCTATCAGTGGGACCTGCTCAGCATTTTTTACTGGTAAGACTAACTGTGCAACCACAGTTGCACACTTTTACTGGGCACCTACTGGGGTAGGCATTCCTGCTGGGAAAGGGCATGACCAGGGGCCCACTCTCATGCTCATGACATTGGGTGTTAGAAACACAAAGTAAAGAGGCAGCAGAGAGGGACAAGCCTGGGGTGGGGGTGGGAGGTGGGGGTGGGATCTGGGTCCCTTTGAATCCTGGCTCTGCCACTGCCCTCGAGCTGGCTGGCCATCTAGCATGTGAGTCTCAGTTTCTTATCAGCCAAAAAGAACAATGACACCTATGCTTCCTATGTCATGATCCAAAAGAGAATGATGTGGTCTCTGGAAGAGCACCTTGGAAATATAGGGACTCTGTGCACATAGGGGTTATTATTATTACATGGAACACTTAAATTGAAGTAAGGTTTCATAATCAAAGAATTCAACCCTTGATAGCGGATGATGAGCCCTTAAGGCAAGGCCTAAATCTCACTCTTCTTCCTGTTTCCCTCACCAGGGGCCCGTGGGCATCTGGGTCCTACCATAGGCCCAAATATCTGCCTTATTCCAAGAAACATCTACTGACCGATAATCGTAAATAATGTTTATCAACACTTGCCATATGCCAACAGCTCTCCTTCTTAATCTTTGCAACGGTCCTGTGAAGTATGATTATCACCATTTTGCAAATGAGGAGGCTTGAGAAGCCCAGTAACTCACCAGACTCTGAAACCCAGACTGTGGGACCACAGAGCTCATTCTCTCCCATTGGTGAATGGGTCCACTGGGGAACAGTTTATGCAAGTCGGCAGGAGGGTGGGGATATGAAAACAGGAAAGAGGCAAGGTTGCTTGCTCACTCCCTTGACAGGGGCACCCTTCCCTATTTATCCTAGAAGCTGCCCTTCTGGCCCCAGCTCAAAGACTGCCTCCTCCGGGAAGCCTGCCTTCCTTCAAGCTACAGTTGTTTGCACCTGCCTCGGGCCTCATGCCTCCTCTTCCCCAAGGGGGCTGGAGCTGCTGGAGGGCAGCTTGGGTCCTGCTCAAGAGGCACCCCCTCAGCAAGCTCTCCTCGGTGGGTTGAACCTGTGCGGTCTTTCCACTCAGGACACAAGGTCTCTGACCTTCTGGTTTGTCCTCCGTGGGCTCCACTCCCCTCTTTTCCTCCTCTTCCCCTCCCTCCTCCTTCCGTCCTGCTCGCTCCGCTCTTCCTCTCTCCCCGTCCTCTTCCCCCGCGCCCCCCGCCCCCGGGCCCGGGCCGGCCGCTGCAGTTCCCCCGGCGGCCTGCAGAGGGGGCCGCTCCGGGCGGCGGCGCTTCCTGTGAGGTCAGGTGGGAGGAAGCGGCCGCGAGCCGGGAGTGGACGCCGCCGAGGCCCGCAGCCGCGCCCGCAGGTGGGTGTCCGACCCGGGGCGAGGGCGACGGCGAGGGCGAGGGCGAGGGCGAGGGCGAGCGGGCGCATCCCTCCCCTCCCTCGGGCTGGGCCGGCAGCGGGGCGGCGGCCCCTCCCCCCGCAGCAGCCCCCTGCAGCCGCCCTCCCGGGTCAGGTGCCCCGGGCACCCACCCAGCGGGCGCGGGGGACACAGCGCCAAGGGGCCGCGGGGCTCCGTGAGCTGCTCGGCCTTGTGCTGCCCCAGCAGCTGGGACCTGCCTGCCCCGGGCTCTAGGCCAAGGGCGACAGCACAGGGGCCCTTCGCCCCTTCTGGCGTGTGCATCACAAGTGCTTTTTGGGATCTAGGTGAAAACTGCGGCTCATCTCCGAAGGGGGGGAAAAAGGTTTTTACAGACTCCCGGAGAGCCATGGAAGGACCCCACCCCCACCTGCAGGACGGACACCCTTGGGGTGTGCGCAGTGCGCCCTCCCAGGGCCACAGCAGCGTCCCCCATCCCATAATTTGAGCAGCCTCCCCGCTCCCCACCCCCACCCCTGCTCCCCGCCCCCCACCTCCGCTGGGCTCCCGGAGCGAGAGAGGGACTGGGAGGGACTGGTGTCCGGCAGGTGAGGGGCAGGTGAGGGGCGGGCCCTCTGCAGGAAGGGTCTGCTCCTCCACCCACTGCCAGCTGCTGGGTGGCCATCCGTGCGCTCTGCAACCAGGCAGGGGACCCAAAGTAGCTCTGAAGTGGGCCCAGGTCCTCTCTGGGAGAAGGCCCAGGTCCTTGGCATTTACTCCCAACGGGTGCTTTTATAACAGATGAAAAATGGAGACACTGGGGATCTAGGTACCCTGGTCCCTCCTTAGAGCCCGGAGAAGGGCCTCGGGCCAGGATTCCTGGCTTCGGTTTCTGGCCCTGTTGCCTATAGATGAGTGGCCCTGGGCAGGCCACTTAGACCTCTCTGGGTCTTTAACCAGCTGCAGCTTGGAAGAGTGTTGGGAGGAGGGAGTGAGATGGGCCTCCGTGGGCTTTCCACAGGGCCCGGGCCACAGCACAGGCCCCGTCCCCGTGGTGGCTGGCAGTGGTGGTAACAGAACTTCCATCTCCAAGGACCCTTTTGGTAGTTTTTGCAGAGGACTCAGTATCTGAAAGATTTTCGTCTGTCAGATAACTTGCATTTATTTCTCTCCTTGTAATGAATCAGACGCAGCACCTGCTCAGCTCGGGCAGCCAGTGTGAGCACCCAGAATTGCAGTTGTTCCCACTGAAGGCGAGCATCTCTTTCTGTCTGATAAATTGTGTCTTTCAGGTTTTTGAGGCCTGGGGAAAGACGCAGCCCAGCAGGAACCCATAGCTCCTGGGAGGATGGTGCGGATCTTGGCCAATGGGGAAATTGTACAGGATGACGACCCCCGTGTGAGGAACACCCTCCCGTCACGCAGTAGCACCCCTCGACAGGTAGGCGCCCAGTGCCCATGGCAGGGGAGCAGCTGGCCTGCTGCCCTCTGTGCCGGGAACTCCTTAGCAGCCAGCAGCTCTTGCCAGAAGCCCTCTTTGCAGAGAGCCAGGCTAAGGAGCATGAGGGTCAAGCCTTGGGGACGATTGCAGGTTTCTTCCCATCTGCACTAGAAGCCTCCTGCCCCCCCCCCCCCCCAAGTTCTCACTCTTGCAGGCTGCCTTCCCAGACTGGGACTCCAGGAGCTCTTTCCTCTGACCTGGCTAACCCTGCTAGAGCCAGCATAGTTTATCTTTTAAGAGTCTGTTGGCTGAGAGAGAACTGGAGAAGGTGGAGAAGACAAGCCCATGGCCACACAGTGATGGTGTTCAAGGAAGGAGCCAGGAGTATTAGAAATGCCTGCTTCGAAGGCTCTGCCCTATTGTCCAGCCCTCCTTGCTCCCTTCCTCTCTTCTCTGACCTGGGCACCTTTCCCCTGGCAGGACGCGGGGAATATAGCCTGGCATTTTCTGTACTGAGAGCTTTTGTAACTCAGTGGTTGGAATCCCTGCTGGTGGCGTCCAGGGATGGCTGGGAAAGGAAGGTGTGGCCCTGGGGGGAGGGGGAGGTGCTGGTGGGGAGGGCAGGGCCTGGCCCAGCCCAGAAGATTCCCTCATTGTCTGGTACTTCAACTCCAGCGATACTTTCTTTAGATTGATTCATCTCTCTGTGTGTTCACCTTCCAGAGCTTTCTCAATAGGGGCCACGGTGCCCCCCTGGGGGGATCCGGCCCTCGCCAGCAGCAGGCGGGTGCTAGGCTGGGTGCTGCTCCATCCCCCTTCAATGACCTCAACCGGCAGCTGGTGAACATGGGCTTTCCCCAGTGGCATCTTGGCAACCATGCTGTGGAGCCGGTGACCTCCATCCTGCTCCTCTTCCTGCTCATGATGCTTGGGGTGCGTGGACTCCTGCTGGTGGGCCTCGTCTACCTGGTGTCCCACCTGAGTCAGCGGTGACCTCTAGGAGCTAGGGGGGCAGACACGTGGGAGAGGGAGTTTTGGGGCCTTGGTGTGAGAACAGGCACATAGGGAGGGGTCTGTTGTGCCTTGAAGGCGTGCTCATAGAACGTGTTTCACGTTGCGTTAAGCATGAGGCAGAGGAAGCCTCTAGTCTTGCATTCCCAAAGTATTGGGTGCATACCCTCACTCCCTTGAGATGTTCTTAGGTAGTATTGGGTCTGCATTAAGCACAAAGTCAGAGCAAGAAAGGAATTCCCTTTCCAATTCTTTTCCAATCCTTTTATGCCAAGAAGAAATCCTCAGCTAGGTGCCAATATGTTCTCATGCCTCTGGAACTTCCCCTGTTACTAGGGAGAAGGGTTTGGGCTTAAGGCTGTTGGGAAAAGTATCCAGACTTTTATAGCTCTGTTTTGTTTTAATGGTATATTTTTAATTGGCTACCTTTTATTTATGACAAGTTATACTGGCATCTACTTATTGTGGTGGCATTTTCAATAAATAAATTTAACTAAAAATGAATCCATGTGAAGACATTCCTAGATAATTGTACAGCTGCACGTACATCTGGAAGACACACGGAAGGTGGTTGGGAGTGATTGAGATGGAGGTAGAGGTGAGCATTTGACCCTGGGAGGGGGGTTGGGGGTTTCTAAGCTTTTCTTGATAGGTCCTGGGAGCCTGGAGGGGGTCCAGGTAAAGCCTGGATGATATGGGCCCCTTGTCGGATGCTTGGATGACTTCTGGCTGGCTCTGAGATGTCACCCTATGGGGAGGTGGGGGGTCCTCTGGACAGAATGGCCCATGAGGCTGTGGGGTCCAGACAGCAGGGGTGCAGGGCTCCGTTGCCCAGGGGCTCTGAGGGTCCATCACTGCTCAGCCTCCCTGCTATGCCTCACTCTCCTTAAAAGGCAGGAGGTCTTGGCACTGATGACTGTGCGAGTGGGGTAAGGGTGAGTAGAGGCCTGGAGTTGTGACTGGTAAGCCCTGGGAATGTGTGGAGGTCCTGCTAGGGGGTGGGGGTGGCACTGGGTGACTGAGGGCTCATGGCCCACAGTGGTCAGAGGGAGGTTGGGGGAGCCTGAGGGGACAAGAGTGTTCACCCTCCTTTCAGGATTCTTCGGGGTTGGGGGAGGAAGACAGGTTTGGGAGGTGCTTCTTAAAGGCCAGGGCTCATGGAGCAAACCATCATGGGGTGTGGGGAGGATGGGAGGAGTTTGAGATCCAGATGGATTCCGTCCCCCCTCCTGAGACCTGAGAGCCTGCTGTGCTGCCCAGAGGGACTCTCCCCGCTCCTACATAGCCCTTCCCCACCCTCGTGCTGGGGTGGGGGGTGGGGGGGTGGGGGGGTGCCGCCCTTGAAGGGGCTGCTGGCCTTTATCACAGACATTCCCGAAGGAGCCTTGTGGTGCTGGAACAGGACTCCTTTCTCCGTGTTTCCTGTGTCTTGATTTTTCAGCAGCTGTTGCAACATGGTTTCCCTTCATGATGGGCATATGGAGAGGAGGGCGCTGGGCCCTCGGGGGCGTCGCAGACAGGGAAAGGAGGGAAACGAAAGGCTCTGCTCCTGGGCAAGGGGAGGTGGTGCCCCGTGTGCCTGGTGTCCCTGCCCAGCCCCCACGTCCTGTGGCTCTAGCCTGACAGACAAGGGCAAGGAAGGACCCTGCAGGCATTCCCCCTTCCCTCAAACTCCCCTCCCAGCTCGTCCCTCTGGGGCTGGCCTTTCCCTTTCTTTTTCCTTTGCAAAGCTGTGGGATTCTGAGGAAATAAATCTTAAGTGAACCCCCAAAATACAAAGTTCCTTTAAGGGGTGTGAATCTGAGTTCACAAATTCAGCTCTGAGAACTGTCTTTCTTCCAGAATGTAGTTTCTGTTCCCAATGCCTGAGCCTTCTGAGGAGAACTGAAGGTCCTTTAGGCAGGGGAGACCAGGGTTTTCCTCCACGCCTGACCAGGAGACTGGGTGGGGGCAGGCCCTGCGAGGTGGGAGGAGCTGGGGCAGCAGTGGCCACACCTGCCCTGGGCAGAGGCCCCTCGAGACTTCCTAGCCAGCCTAAGGGAAGGGGGTGAAGTGAGTTGTTTGAGAAAGAAGTGCTGTTTCTTGCCCAACACACACAGAACGGACCCCACAGAGCCGCCCTTGCCCTCGTAGAATTGGGAGCTCACCTCTCGACCCTGCCTTCTTCCCCGTTGTGCTCCCTGGGCTCTGGGCAGACTTTGCTAACTGTTGCTCGGCTTCCCTTCTTAAAGTCCTGGGTCTGAAATCCTGGGGCCCCCAGGCAGAGGGCAGGTGCCCCTTGGGTTGTGCAGCCCTTGTAGAAGTACATGTCTGGGGGCCTTTGGCCGGCCCCCTGCCTGGGTGGCCTTCGGTGAGGCTTTCACAACTGTGCACAACACACACCGAGAAACCTCAGAACCAAAAGGTTCTTTTTTTTTTTTTTTAAAGATTTTATTTATTCATTCATGAGAGACACAGAAAGAGAGGCAGAGACACATGCTCCACGCAAGGAGCCCAATACAGGACTCGATCCTGGGAACCTGGGATCATACCCTGAGCCAAAGGCAGATGCCCAACCGCTGAGCCACCCAGGCTTCCTGAGCCAACAGGTTCTGAGCGAGTAGAGGCTTGTTGCTCCCAGGGGCCAGATGCAGAGCCTGCTGAGCCCTGGCTGGTGCGCATCCAGGTCCTAGTCCCTTCTTCCTCTGCCTCCACCCCCACCCCCTGCCTGCTGTGTGACAGGACCCCCCAGACTGGGCTGCTTTGAGGGCAGATTTCAGGGAAGGTTTCTGTTAATCTCCAGGGATAATCCTTGAAGCCCTGTGTCTCCGTGTCAGGTTGGATTTTCGGCCTGGCTGCCTTGGGGAGAGCCGCCCCCCACACCGTGTGAGCCACAGCCTGGATCTCACCAGGCCTTTGCGGCCTCTGTGGGGCTGGAAAGGGGAGCCCTCCCCCACCCCCAGGGAATGATTTTAACTCCCTGGTCGGGGCTCCCCTGTTGAGTGGAGCCACGTGGGTTTGGCTGCCTGTTCCCACTCCATCTCTCAGACACCCAGTCTCCCAGGCCCTCCTTCCATAAGTTCCAAGGCCTTCTCTCTCCAAACCCTACCTCACCCAACCATCTAGCTAGCCTGCAGGTGGAAGCCACGTTTCCATCTTCCCACAGAGATACCAAGCCTGAGATGGGGCAAAATGGCGGCTCCAGGTTTGCCAGCTTCCCCTAAGGAGCCCTCCATCAGCTCCCATCTCTCTGGGACTAGGACCGGAATCCAACCCTTTGTCAGAGGTCCCTGACTGGGGGCCTCTGGCTCTGGGAGTTGAGGAAAAAGCCTTGAGGTGATGGTCAGAGCCTTTGCCCTTGGATGCCTGTCCTTGTGGGCAGGGAAGGCGACCACACCCTGGCCAGCTAGGCCCCTGTCTGTGTGCAGGCCCTGCTCTGCTTGGTGGGTCTGTGACCTCGGATGGTTCATTTAGCCTCTTGAGAGCCTCATTCCTCAACTCTAAGAAGGGGTGATGATCTGTGTCCCTCCTGCCTCTCGGAGCCTCAGGCTCCCCCTCGCGTGGTGGCTGAGAGAGGGGGGCGTGGAAAGGGGGCGCCACAGTGCCTGTGTCGTGGGCTTTGGCCTAGAGTGGCCACAGTGCCCCAGGTACCCGGGACCCCCAGCTGGCCTAATGCTGGGCTCTGAAGACTAGTGTTGCCCCTCCCCAGTGGCTAGAGAAGGCAGCTGCTTCCTTGTGGGCCAGAGCCCCAAGGGGCTTGCTGCACGGCCCCCGTGAGGACAGGAGGGATTTGCTGAGTGTGCCGTGTGCCTGACACTGTGCCAGGCACTCGATGTCATTCAGTTGCCACCAGAACTCTGTGACTTAGAGTTCTGTACCACTGTCATCTTTATTTCCCCACAGAGTACACTCTGGGGACTTCCTAAGTTGCCCTGGGGCCCCGAGTGAGCCAAGAGGGCAGAGCAAGGATCAAGCGGAGCCCAGAGCCCACATTCTGGACCATTCCTCTATCGCTGTCCATCAGAATCACCTAGGGCCTGTTGCAGATGCAGATTCCTAAGCTTCCTCACAGGCTCCCTCAGGCATGGGAGGAACCTGGCTCAGAGCCTGCCTCCTGCAAAGCAGGTGGGTTTGATGCGAAGTTTGGGGAAGCTAAGGAGTAGTTGAGCCCCTGCCTATGCAGAGGGTGCCTGAGGACCAGAGAGAGGAGGGGAGCCACCTCAGGGCAGGTGCAGGCCTCCCTACCTGCTGGGAACCCCTGTGACCATCAGATCAGCTCTTCGAGGGCAGAGCGCACAGGGTGGGTGTGAGGCCTCTGGCCACAGCTGCTGGGCTGGGTGGCCTCCGTAGTGCTCCAGCTCTGGGTGACAGTCACTGAATAGGGGTGTAGCCCTCTTCCCCGCATTCAGGAATGCGTGACATTTTCATTGCAAACTGACAAGGGAAGAAATCCAATTACCTCGCATAGGGTCCCTGAGGGGCTGTTCAGGGGAGTGGGTGGGTAAGGGGTGGCAGAGGACTTGGGGGCCCAAACTAGAGGGAGTCAGAAGCTTCTGGCCTGTCCCATAGGGCCAGTGGTAGAAGCAGAGCTTACCCTTCCTTGTGCTGCTGCCCAGGGCTCAAAAGAACAGTGTGAGAAAGTCTGAGAAGTAGATTGAGTGAGCACTTCAAGGGGAATGGCAGTGTGTGTGTGTGTGTGTGTGTGAGTGTGAGACCCTTAGGTTTGGGGGTAGGGGGAGAGCTGAAACCATCTGGCTTTAGGGACCCAGAGTCTGGGAAGAGGGAAGATGAACCTGTCCAGAACAAAGCCTGAGCCTTCAGGGTGACTTCCTCCAGTGCTGGGACTGGGGGGGTGGAGGTGGGGAGGGTGGGAGGAGAGAGAGGAGGGGGAGGGGGGGCTCTGAGTTGGGGCAGTTGGGCTGGTCTGCATTCATTGGGTCACCAGCTTTGGTCCTCTAGCATGCCCCCACTCTTGCAGGAGGCTCCTCCTCCAGTTATCCAGTGACCTTGGGCACAGTCCACACTCTCTGCCCTGCTGCCTTCCTCTGCCCTTCACCCCGGCCAGACGATTAAGTATTAATTCATGGGGAGCATTGCGCAGTTTCTGGGCACAAGGTTGGCACAAAACAATGACATGAGGGTTTACTTAATATTTTTGTTTAGAGCAACTCCCATCTTACTTCAATCTATTTTGAAAAGGAAGCCTCTTGTCACTAGTGTAAATGGAGCCAGCATTACTTGCAGTTCACAGTAGAAATATCTACTCTAAACAAGTAAATTCAGGGTTGAGAAAAGAACGTTCCATTTTAGCTAGCTACTGCTTTGGGCCAAGCCTCTAAGCCTGATGCCCTGATGCCTCCTTTCTTTGTTAAAAAGGCAATTTACCAGAATCTAGACAGGTGCTTTTTTGTGTTTTGTTTTGTTTTGTTTTGTTTTAGAGCGGTGTTAAAGACCCACAAGCATCTCACTGAGACGTTCTCCTTGATGGAGACAGAGACTGAACAGAAATGAAGGGCTTTCTCATTGTATGATTGGTGCTGTTTTGTGAACTATTTATAGTCATCGTGTACGCAAACCCAAATCACTTCATATGCTGCCAGGTAAAAGCATCCTATGACTGTGGGAAACACTGTATTATCTTGAGCAAGCTATTTTTAAAGTTTTTAAAAGGTAATACATGGTTTACATGTATTTACATGGTTTAAAGATCAAGGAACACGCAAATGTATACAGAGGAAAGTCTCAACTCTCTCTCCTGTGCCCATCCATCCATCCATCCATCCATCCATTTATCTGTCCATCCATCCATCCATCCATCCATCCATCCATCCATTTATCTGTCCATCCATCCATCCATCCATCCATCCAACCATCCATCCATCCATCCATCCCCATCCACTCCATAACTATTGTTTTTAGTGTCTTTTCAATCCTCCCAGAATTTATTTACAAAAGTGTAAGCAACACAAATATACTAATTTTGTCTTTTTTTAAAATGCAAATAATGGAAAGATCGACACATTTCTGCCCTTGCTTTTTTTTTTTTTTTTCACTTAAAGGTACATCTGGACCGAACACATTTCATATTAGTGCATAGAGAGCTTCTTAACTCATAGTGTTTTGGCATTTGGGCGACTTGGTGAGCCTCTTTGGCCCCCGTGGAGTGGTCTGTACCATAACAGGGTGGCAGAGGTGAACTCCAAGGGCCTTGCAGCTCTGCCCGTGAGCCTCTCCAGGGGGCTGTGTCTCTGAAGTGGGGGAACCCTGAGAGAACTGTCTCCCTCCTCTAGGGCCTGAGAGGCAAAGCTCCTTGGGTGCTTTGAACTTAGTCCTCCATCCTAAGTTCAGCAGATGTTCAGGGAGAGTCTTTCTGTGTCTTAGGAGAGGTCAAGGCAGGAAGAGCCAGACTCTGGAGTCACACTCGTTTGATTTTCTTGGTTCCCTTTGCAGTTGGCTACGGTGACTGCTACGGTGACTTTCCTGCCTGCGCCTGGCTTTGTCGGGCTCAGGGAGGAGGCATGGTGGTTGCTGCTGATGTGGCTTGGTATCGCCAGCATCAGGGTCTGTACCCCCATCCTCTCCTGGCCCCCACCACCACAGCCCTGCCCCATTTTTTATGAAGATCTAGATTAAGGAGATTGAGGAAAGTCGTGAAGACTGACGCAGCCTCAGCTTTCTTTAGCTCTGAACTGGGTAATAATGTACCATTCCTCAGGTGCAGGGAGGCCCTGGCAACGCCAGCCAGCATTCCCCTGTTTTGGCCTGAAGGGCTGTGACTTTTGTCCCATGGCTCCATCTGGTGGAATGTTTGTGAAGGAGCACAACCTCTGTCCATATATCGCCATACTCCAAATCATCCTCCCCCCTCAACTTGCCCAGGCTTAGAGATTCCCTTCTCTTCCAGTGATTAGGAGAACTCAGATTTCTGGTGGAGTGAGCATGTAATTCCATTGGAATTCATTTGTCATGGTCTCCTTCTGGGCTAAGTCCTATGCCAAGAGCCTCATTTCATTTTATCCCTCCCCAAACACAGAAAAATAGATGTCATCCCCTTAGCACAGATGGTAAACCCGAAGCTCAAGGAGGTGAAAGCAACTTAGCTGGCCAGATCCAGGCAGGAGCAGGTGGAGGGAGATGGAGGCCTGGGGAGAAGGCTTGGTACCCACCACCTCTCTGCCTTCCTATTTGAGCTTCCAGGGCTGGAGGCGGAATGAGAAATCTTTTACTCTCGGTTGTTTCTCAGTCCAGGGTTGCTGTCATCACATAGGGTGGCCCCAGCAGGAGGAAGCCACCCATTTTCTAAGACTGGACTCTGTCTAGTGGGAGGCACTGTGTCTAGCCAGCCCCACTGGTGCCCTGGCCACATGCACATTCATCTATCTGCACTCAGCCCGGCTTCCGTTGATTAATATGATGTTGTGACCTGGCTGTCTTTCAGGACACAGTGTCCCTTGCCTCGTGCTTTTCTTTTTCAGAGGAGGCAAGGAGCAGGGGAGTCGCATCTCCACATGCTAGTTGTATATCTTTGGGCACGTTACTTGCCACGCTTCAGTTTCTTCATCCGTGAAATGGGGATAAGGTGCCACCCAGTGTGGCTGTGAGGTCCAGATGGCAGATGTGCATACAATCCCTGGGTGCCAGTTTGTATCAGATCACCTCCTGCAGCGCTTGTTAGGGAAAAATCAACTGCCCTAAGCCAAGTGCATTTAAAATTAAAATATTTTAATACCAAAATTAATTTGCTTTTGAAGTTCTTGGAGAACAAAACTGAAAAATTTTCCAACGTGGCTACTTACCAGTTTAATACAGTTAAGAAATTTCTCTCTGAGACGCTGGCCCCTGCTAAAGCCCTCAGTGGCCTAAGGAGAGCATTTCTTTGCAACTTTGAGCTCAGCTAATCCTGAAACTGCCTTTTGCTGATGGTAGAAGAAGTGGGGGGTGGAATAAGGAAAGGAACTGGGAGGAAGGGAAGAAGGAGAAATGAAAGAAGCTGGTTGAAAGTGTAAATGCAGCCCAAGTTAGGGTCCCAGGGTTTGCCGGGACATCAGCCTGCATCCCTGCATTTCTCTTCCATGAAACAGCAGCCCTCCTGTGGAGCCCACCATGTGAGAACACCCCTGTTCCCCATGCCCCTTAACTGCCCCTGCCCCAGGAGCTGGGGGGTCACCTCTAAGGCTGTGGTCCTGATGTGTCCCTGTTCCTCCTCTGCTATGTTTGGGATTGAGTCATCAGACCAGGCCTGGCCCTGGGGTACGGAGACTGCAGTGACCCTGGAGTGTAGAGATGTCATGGAAGTGGTGCACTGTGGCCTCCTGGCTCAGGAAGGGAGCACAGCATGGCCCTTGGAGTGCCAGCTGCCTGCTTCCCTTGCTTCATTCCCAGGAGAGTTCGGCTCTTGCCCTTTGCTCCTGAGTCCTTGGGGAAACAGGGCTCTACCTCCCAGTGCCTTAGTTCTGTGGGTTGGAGACTCATATGCCCTCTGGAGAGAACCCCGTGGAGCAGCTGGTTATTAGGCAATAGGGAGCAGTATGGCCTGTGGAGAACCTGGCAGAGCAAAGTGTCCCAAAGGCCTCCCTGCTGTGACACAGCACCGTGCAGGCTGAGGCTAATGCTGCCGTCCGGGGCCAGTGAAGGGCTCATCAGCCCCCAGAGTCTGGAGTCCCTGTTTCCGTGTTCCAGGCATCGTGTGGCCTCAGACAATTTAGCCCTATGACAGTTTTCTCTCCATAAATGGGGGAATAATACCTCCTCTGAGGGTTGATGAGCAGACAAAAGTGAAGTGACATATTTCTTAAATATTGCATAAAATATTCTTGCTTTCTGCGCTGTGGGACAAATTACCCCAAACCTAGCAGCTTAAAGCAGCACCATGTATTAACCCAGTTTCTGGGCATGGCTTCGCTGGGTCCTCTACAAGGCTGCCAACAAGATGTCAGCCAGGGCTGGGTTCTCAACTAGGGCCTCCATCGGAATGGTCTACTTCCAAGCTCTCTAGCCTAGTTGTTTGCAGAATTCACTTTCTTGCAACTTTAGGACTCAGGGCAGTTTTTTCTCCAAAGTGAGCAATGGGCAGAGACTGTAGAGCCAGTCCACTAGCAAGACGGAGTCTTACACAAAGATAATCACAGGAGAGACAACCCATCACCTTGGCCACATTGTGATGGTTAGAAGCAAGCCACGATTCCCGTCCACGCTCGGGGGAAGGGATCCCAGAAGAGCATGAGCACCAGAGACTGGGACCACAGCCCCCCCTTGAAAAAGTCCATCTACCACAGCACCCACAGCACCCACAGCACCCACATCGGCCATGTTTATTGGACGCCTACTATGTACCGGTGTGTGGAGCGTTTCATACATATTATTCTGATCTACGTTGATTGTTTTATGAGTAAACTGAAACTCAGAGAGGCCAGGACACTTACCTGAACTCAGCCAGCTAGAAGCGGTGTGGCAGGCTCTAAAGCCAGTTCTCTCTGCTGCCATCTTGAGTCTTCTCTCGACGTCACTCTCAAAGTCAGGGCCAACTTGAAGCCATCCCCAAGGATCTCTAAAACCTTCAGGCACTTTGTTTTGAGGTCTGTTCTCTTCCTGGCTTCAAGTCCTTCAGCTCTTGTCCTGGTAGGTTCTGCTTTCTTGGCTGTTGAGTTTCTCTGTTCTGTGCTTCTTTAGCTCTGCCCCCAGGAACCTCTGGAAATGGTTCATGCCTCTTGCTCCAGATTGACATCCACCTTGACTTTTCCGTCCGTGATTCTCCTCTTACAGCCTTCCCACTCATGCTAATGCTCCCAACGGCTGCTGACTCCCTCCCATGAGGAAAGCCCAGTGCTGGGCACTGCACTCCCTCTGCCCTCCAAGGTTCTTACGGTCTCGTACGGAGGCAGTGTGTTCATTACTAACTCTGATCTGGTGGGTCAGAGCTTTTTGAGGACAAAGACAGAACAAAGGAAAAAACTGCTTTTCTTAAAGAAGAGGAAAGTCATTTTCTCTCAAGGAGGTGATAAAGAAGTCAGGAGCAGGCAATACAGAAGGAGTTTGGCCCTTTGACAGAGTCATCATGGATGCAGGCCCCCCTTACCCAGCAGCTCTGCCTCATGGTCCGATATGGCTGCTAAGCTCCAGCCATCATGCCCTCATTCCAGTCAGCAAGAAGGAGGAAGAATCAAAGATTTGTCCCCCTTAGTCACCCAGATCTGGTGAGCTCCCTAGTCACATGTTCCCTGGGCACCTTGGCTTCCTATTCAAAAAGGAGAGTAATTCACTCTCTGTGTCACTATTTGTCTGATGTCCATCCAGCACTTTCCTTTGCTTCTCACCAGGCTAGAAGCTCCATGAAGTCTGGCATTATTTCTTTGGCATTATTTCTGGTCTTCTTTGTTGCTCTAGCTCTGCTGTCTAGCACAGGGCCTGACGCATAGTAGGTGCTCAATGAATAGTTATTGGCAGAAGGAACACTTTGTACCTGCTCTTGATATTATAATGAGCCAGAGTTGGCCTGGCCCAAATCCAGAGCCTTCTGAATTGACCCTATGATGATGAGGGCTTCGTATGTATTATCTCATTTAATCCTCCCCAGAACCCTGAGAGGTGGATAGTGCTGTTATATCTAAGTAGCAGGTGGGAAAGTTGTGATTTGAACTTGGCTGTCCTGACTCAGAGCCTCTCTTCACTTACTTCCTGCCTTGCTGGCCCAGCGGGGTGCCCACGACCCCCTCCAGACCTCCGCTCCTGTGGCCCTGGCCAGCTCTCTTGATCCTGAGCAGCAGCTCAGCAGTCCTAGGTGCAATCACTGGTACTTGGGAAGCATTATCCATTCAGAACATGCCCCAGAGCGGCCACTCCCTGCAGGAGATGGAGGGAACCTCCGTGTTCAGGGCCCATGAGCACCGTGAGGTCCAGTGCCTCACTTCTTCTCTGGCACGTTTCTAGGAGTCACAATGGCCCCAGGCTCTTTTTCAGACTGTGGAGGAGGGGCAGGAGGGGCTGTGGTGGCTTCCGCCCCCTCTCCGTGGGCTCCACCTGGAAAAGAGAAGATGGCAGGGAACCTCTGGTGCCCTCCTGGGCCACGCTGCCCCTGCAGCATGAGGGTCTTACAGAGTCCCCCAGGCCAAGGAGCAGTACTGAGAGACCCTGGGCGAGGGTTCTAGTCTCTCCCCTCAGACCTTCCAGAATACTCCAGGGAGCAAGTACATTCTAACTTGAGACAAGGCATAGGAGTTTCCAAGCTGTAAAGGGAACTGACTTGCCAAGGTCACATGCTGAAGGAGTCGGGGGGCCCACTTGACTGAAGAGTTCACCTGGCCCACAGGCCACCCGAGGGGGGTTTAGAGGAGGCTGGAAGGAGGACACACCAGGAGGACACACCAGGACCTGCCCATCCCAGTCACTGCTGCCGTGCTTCCAGTGGCCACCAGAAGGTGGCGCTAGGCGCCCAGTGGCCACTCTCCCAGACGCAGGGAACCACAAACCCTAGTCTGGGAGTAATTAGGGCAGGGGTCTGGCTTTGGGACCCAGCTTCCAGTCACCTTCCCTCTGGAAGGTGATTGGCCATCTCGGGGCAAAGGGAGGACCGGTAGCCCCAAACTGGGTTCCCCTGGTTCTAGGCCCTTTGCGGGGACTTGCCCTGGGGTCAGTGGACCAGCACCTTGGGGTGTGCTCCATTTACTCATCTTGAATGATGATGGGAATAAAAGCAGGGAGGACAGGTGGGTGCTTTGACTCCAGCTGGCATGAGTCTTGACCTGGGGCTCCAGCTCAGGCCCCTTCACTCACCTCGCTGGCACATGCCCACACATGCCCACGCTGGGCACATGGGGCACTTACTTCTCCACCGGGCAATGTCCGGAGAACTCAGAGTTCCCCTGAGAGGCTGTCTGATTCCTGGGTCTGTCGTCTCCTCCTCCCTCCTTCCTCCTGTCTCCCCGTCTCTCTCCTCCGCACCCTCTGCCCTGTCCCCTCTCCTGGGCCTCCTCTCTTCCCTCTCTCTTCACTCTCTCCCTCTCCCCCTCATCCCAGTTCCCCTGAGGGACCCTGCAGGTCTAGCCTCGCTCCCAGCGCTCATCTGCAAAGGCAATCAGGGACCAACACCAGGGGGTTTCTAGGATGCAGCTTCCATGGCAACCATGCATCCTCCGCTGTCCCCCCCCCCCCCTCCCGTGGTTCTCAGCCTTTGGCAGGTTGCCATGGAGACTCACACCTCATTGAAGAGTGATTTGTGGGACTGTTTTTCCCCCCTTAACTTCATCGCTTTCCTTTTTTCCAGAAATTTCCCCACTCACAGCAGACGTGTTAGCCTTCTCTAGACGGCTTTTCCACGCAGCGCCACTAAGACCTGCAAAGTGTGTTGTTCACACAAAGCTTCCCCCTCTCAAGGGACAAATGAGGTGCCTCTAAAGGCCGGCTGAGGGGCTTCACAGGCGGACAAGCCAACGCTGACCTGGGTCCCTGCCTTTGCCACCCACCATGCCCCTCAGGGGTGCAGGCCAACCCTGGAGTGTCCACGTGGCCCCCGTCTGGCCCCAGTCTTCCCCAAGAGCCCTGGAGGCTGCGGAGAGGAGGAGGGAGACAGCCAGAGTGGGGTGGCGGGGAAATGAGGGACGCCAGCAGGGGCTAAGAGGCAGGTTGAGTGAGGGGGGAGCTTTGGGGAAAGGGAGAAGGCGCTTGGGCAAGGAGACCAGGGTGGGGGTGTCTTCCAGGCAGAGGAAGAGAGGGAGGGCGACCACGTCGCCATAGACAGGGGACCTTGTGTCTGGAGCAAGAGCGGCTCCTCATAAATAAATCACGCCGCAGCCCCAACCCCAAACAGGCCTCTTTCTCTGCCAAGCAGAGAATGTGTGTGTCGACATAAAAACATATTAGGCACATTGTGCCCCTCTCTCCCCCAAGTTGAAAGCCATTACAATAATTAATTAAGGCAGGAGATTAATTAAAGAGCCGTTTCCCCCCATTCTCCCCAAATAGATCAGGGCGGTGGGTGGGAAGCCTGTGCTGCCCTGCAGCTGGGGGTGGGGGAGCGCAGAGAGGCAGGCACAGCTGGAGGGGCAGAGGGCCTGGGGGTTGGGAGCGCTGCACGGAAGCCTTCCAGAAGCTGGGAGCAGCTTCCCCCTGGGCTGACACAGCACCAGGGGGGCTGTCACCACGGGAACAGGCCTGGGGGCCCCAGGAGTATGGGCCCTCCCTCCAGGATTGTCCTCTGGGAGCCTGTGGCCCAGGTGGGCCCCGGCAGGAGGCCTTCCTGCCCCATAGGGTGAGGGCTGGCGGCCAGCCCCCCCATCCCCCAACCTAAAAGCAACTCACCACATGACCCAAGTACTGGAGACCCAGCCTGAAAGTTCTGCTCATCAGCTGCACCAACGCTGCTGGTGTGATGTGACGGGCCCAGTCTTGGCTCAGCTGACAATTGTTGCCATTTTTTTAAGGTAACCTTCTACATTTTGCTAAATGTTGAGGTCTTAATGATTCCTTCCTTCCTTCCCTCCCTCATCTCTCTCTACTTCCTTTGGCCAACATATTTTCTGGCCTAATTGTGTACTTGTAGGAAATATTCCTATAATGCCATGTGTTTCATATGTGACAGGATGGATTCCACTCATTCCATTCTGTTTCTTTTTGTTGCTTTTGGGTTTCTTTTTGGCTTTTTTAGATTTTATTTTTAAGTCATCTCTACACCCAACGTGGGGCTCGAACCCACAACCCTGAGATCAAGAGTCGCATGCTCCACCCACTGAGCCAGCCAGGCGCCCCTCCATTCTGCGCTTTTGCCTTGCTTACTTTTGAGCCTTCCAGATGTTGTGATGTGTCCAAAAACACCACTTTTGTATCTTCATATTTTGAATGATACTGTCCATAAACATTACAAAAGATGTGGCTCTCCATATAGATGATCCCATATCTCCCCCACTGGTATCTTTTCCTCTTTTCTATTGTTATATTTTAGGTTTCCTGTATCTTTGTGCATTGTGTGGACTTAGCAGGCAGTTAACCCTTCCTGTTGAGAGAAGAGAAATTGGCAGGCACAGATGAGGGAGGAGCTCATAGGGTACCTTGGTGCTTTATATTCTGATACCTGCTAAGTGTAACACAAAGCAGCACATGGTTTGCTCACCCTGTTATTTTTTTTTAAGATTTATTTATTCATTCATGATAGGCATAGAGAGAGAGAGAGAGGCAGAGATACAGGCAGAGGGAGAAGCAGGCTCCATGCCTGGAGCCCGATGTGGGACTCGAACCCCGGACTCCAAGATCACACCCTGCGCCAAAGGCAGGCACCAAACCGCTGAGCCACCCAGGGATCCCCTGCTCACCCTGTTATTATGGATAGGGGCCTAGTGGGTACTAGACTTTGGAGACACGAGGTGCACAAGACAGGTGTGTTCCTTGCCTTCTGGGGAATGACAGTCTGCTGGAGAGACAGACCAATCAATATATACACACAGACAAATACAGCTACAGATTGGGAAAAATACTCAGCAGAGGGAAAAGGAAGCTTCTATGGAAGAGAATAGCAAGGCCCTATTTTAGGTTTGAGGTCAGGAGGAAATGACTTTTACGTGGATGAAGTCACCCAGACAAAGTGAAGGATGCAGGTACCCAGCAGAGGTAGGACCACCCCAATCTAATGAGGCTTCAACCCCAGGGCCCCTTGCTGCTCTGGAGTCTTCCAAGGCCCCAGAAGGGGCCCCAGCAGTGTCTCTGTGGTCACATGTCTTTGTCAAAATTGCATATAAAATACTTCTACTACATTCTGTTAAGACCACTGAGCTCTCCCTCCACTGTCCCTTGGAGTGGCTGGGTAATGGGGATGCCCAGCTAGAGAGAATCTGCTTGGGTTTAAGGAGATGTACTTGTGTGGTTGGCCTGGGATGGCCTGGGATGGAAATGGCCTTCCTTCTGCCTGCCACCCCCGCCGCGGACCAGGCAAAGAGGTGCAGTACCTGGTGGACATGAAAGGCCCCATGACAGGTGGGGAGTGGAGGGGAAATGTGGCTTGAATTAGCAAAGGCAGAAGCTGGTCTGGAACATTGTGTTGGATTTTGTGACATTCGTGGAATTTGTCAGCTTTTAAAGTGTGTGATTTGTTTTGATTTTTCTCTTTCGAAGTAAGTGTTCACTTTTGTACCTAATTTTGGTCTTGGATTTCTGCCTTGTTTTGTTTTGTCTTAAAGAACCCGTGCCCTGCACCAGTAGATCTGGGATCTGCCCCTGTGTGAGGAGGCCAGGAGGTCTCTCTCATCCTCTGTGGCCAGAGCTGAACGGGAGTTCACCGTGGCATCCTCAGGGGGTGGAACAGAGAGGCCCCAGAGACTTCCCAGTCTTCTCCTGGAGCCTTTCCTCCATGTGGAGGCAGGTAGGGCAGGAAGGTGGCAGAGCAGGCCCTTGGCTTAGGACCAGGGCTGGCTGCTGCTCTACACCACTGGGTGCATCTCACGTCGTATGTCCAATGCCTAACGATTTGCAGGAAATAGTCTTTTCAGGCCTCTCTCCCCATCTCCACCTCCCTACCACCAGGTCACAATGCCTGGAAGGGTCCCGTTTGAGAATGATTTGGAGCTAAGGCATCGCCTACTCCACTTGTTCTTTTTTTTTTAAATAGCCAGACCTATCAAACGACATTTGTCCATAAAAATCTGTATGTTATATATTAGGTGGACAGAGCAGAATAAAAATACCTATGTGATTTTTATATGTAATACATAAAATGGTCTGAAAGGGAATGTGTGTGCACTAGAAGGATGAGAGGGAAGCCACAGAGGTATAAAAAGAGCCTATGTATGTTTTATGGTTGTGTTTTATGAGAGTGTGTGTTTGTATGTGTGTGTTGAGGGGGCAGGCAGCCTGTGGGGATAAATATGATGCGACCTGAAGAATGTGATAAATCTGAAGAATGATAAATGTGATGTGAACCCACAGCCAGGGTTTCTGAAGGTGGGCCTGATGGGAAGGGGCCTGCTTGGACTGGAGGCGGGGTGGGGGGCAGGGGTGGTGGTGAACTGGAAGCCTGATCCCACCCAGAACCTCCACCTTGCTGCTCTGTGTCCAAAGCCCCAGCAAACCCTGACCAGACAGGTCAAAGCCCAGAACTGAAACTGGCTTTGACAAGTGGAATTTGACTATAGTTAATAATACTATGTTATGTAATATATAATATATTAATAATACTCTATTATATAACATATATCGATACTGTGTTATTTATTATATGTAAATATAATACTGTATATATACAGTTGCTAAGAGAGTAGATCTTAAAAGTTTTCATCACAAGAAAGACCATTTTTTTGCATAAAACTTTTATTTTATTTATTTATTTTTTACATATTTTTTTAATTGGAGTTCAATTTGCCAACATATAGCATAACACCCAGTGCTCATCCCATCAAGTGCCCCCTTCAGTGCCCATCACCCAGGCACCCTGTCCCCCGCCCACCTCCCTTTCTACCACCCCTTGTTCGTTTCCCAGAGTTAGGAGTCTCTCATGTTCTGTCTCCCTTTCTGATATTTCCCACTCATTTTCTTCTCCTTTCCCTTTATTCCTAAGAAAGACCATTTTTATAACTATGTGTGGTGATGGATGCTAACTGGACTCACTGTGGTGGTCACTTTGTAATAGGTACAAATATCGAATCACTACATTGGACACCAGAAACTGATACTGCGTTACATGTCAGTTATGTCCACCACCAACCACCCCAGGATAAACGAACAAGTGGGTTTGTACACAGCCTCCTTCTCTTGGACACGTGGAATCTGGCCTGAGGCCTCCCCCACCATCTGCTGTTGCCCGATGCCAAGCTCTCCCAGGAGGTGGCCTATGGGGAGAGGCTCTGTGACTCCCCAGTTACAGGTTCCCCCTGGCAGCACCCTGAACCCTGCACCAACCCCCTCAAGCCACAATGAGAGTCCTGGGGCCTCTAGGCCAGAGGGGTCCCTGGGGATGCTCTCCAGGGAGTTTGCAAACACTACTGATTCCCAGCAGATGCCTGTCGCCCCTCTACATCCAGAGGCCTTGTTTAGCTGTTATGGCTTCGCTAGGTCTTTGCAGAGGGACGGTGCCCACCGCTTCATCCCTCTGCCTCTACTTCCGCTCAGAGTCAGGACTGGAACGCAGGCCTTCCTCCTGCTTACCAGGGCTTTGTCTTCAACCCAGGGATGCTGAAAGCTTCCCCCTTCTTCCAGCCGGATCCAGCTCCCCCTGCCCTTGGAAAGGCCTAGACGGTGCGGGAGAGCTGGGTCATTTCCACTGTCCTGGCCCTGGGACAGGCCTGGCAGGGCTGGCGGGCAGGCGGAGGCCTCAGACCTCCCGTCAGGGTTAGAACCCCAGGGTTAGACAAAGAACGCAAATAAGGAGACCGGGCAGTTTGGCCAACCAGGCTGCCTCCCATCTGGAGGTTTAGAATCCTTTTGGGAACAGCGTGTGATGACCTCATGCTCCGGGGGGTTTCCTCCAAAAGGGGAAGAAGTCTTTGATCCCTGGTGGCTGGCTTTGCTGAGGCCATTTTTAGCCCCTCAGCAAGGCTTGTGATGCACACAACTGCGAGCGCTCGGGTTTCCTGTGACTGTTCCAATGCCGCCGTTGCGTGGGTGTCGTGACTGCGCCAGGGCCTGGTCATGTCCTTGCCCATCTTCTCATCCTGAGAGGGAGACACGCACCTGAAGGACCTGCGTACCCCTCCCTCCCGTCTCCGCCCGAGCAGGAAGCCCAGGCAGCGGGGCACACGCAGCCCGGCTTCCTGGGGTTATGGGTGCTGTTCTTCCAGATGGAAGAGATAAAATTAAGAAATCATGCTAGGAAAAGACTACACATACTTATTTTAAAACAAACAGGAAGTTATATTATGGCTCTTTGGGCAGAGAGATGTCTATGTCATGAGAGTCCTGCTCTGGGAGCTCTGTCATTGAACAAACATGAACCGAGTGCCTGGTGAGTACCCAGCCCTAAGCAGAGTCCTGACACCCAGGGACAAAGGAGCAGATAAAACATGTATGGTCTGGGTTTTCAAGAAATTCAGTGTACTGTGGTGGACAAATAGGTAAACACCTCCATTATAATCTAGGGTGACAAGTATACAGATAAAGTGGGAAACAAGGTTCTTGGGAGCCCAGAATTGGGGGTGACTAGAGTAAGGGAAGGTGTAGAAGCGTTTTGCCTCTGCCTACCCTTCTGCTTTCCTGATGGGACCCCGTCTTTGATTGGGCATCCACTGCTCCCGCACAGAGAATCTTTACGCTACAGACGTGTGGACACAAGCTTCGGCCACCCTGTTGGGTGTGAGCAGGTGAGCATGTTCCACCCCCGGCCATAGCCACTTGCCAGAGAGAAATATGTAGTCAGGGGGAGATTCTGGAAGCCACCCTGAGATCACGAAGAAAGTTGGCTCTAGAGGAAAGATAATATCATGTAAGGCAAAGAGGTGAAAGAAAGAAAGTAGGTCCTTGGTGACATTTTTGAGCTACCGGGTCAGACCAATGCTGAGGTTCACTTCATCTCTGACCTTAACCACCTTCTGTGAACAGTACATTCCGTTTTTGTTTAATCCATTTGAGATTGTTTTTGTGGTTGTTTCTTCCAACACAAAGTCCTAAATGATGTAGACTCTTGCTTCTTGAAGAAGCTGACACTTGAGATGGATCTTGAAACCTATACTGTAGAACATTCCATAGCATTTTTGTGTGGAGCCCTCTGACTTAAGCCGTCATTCAGCACACGCGTGCTGAGTGGTGACTGTGTGCTAGGTCCCTCAGCAGCATGCCCGGATACTCGAATGAAATGTGGTCCCCCTTAGAGAAACTTGTCCCTTATAGGGGGTCCAGATGAGCATATCTGCCATGCTGCAGCAGAGGGCTACGAGAAGGCTCAGTGCTCCCAGAGGGGAGTGGGTGGCCCCTTGTGGGGATCAGTGAGGCTCCACGGAGCAGGTGTTGTTTGTCATGATGGCCTGACCCAGCTTTCTTTTGAGCGCTGCCCCTCCCCCACTGCCAAGTCTCATTCCTGCAGGGGCGGGTGGCAAGCCAGCCAGAACATTCCTTTCCTCTGCCCACGCTGATTCACTCAAGGACTGGCTTCTGACCCCAAGGTAGATGAATGAATGAAAGGTCATCTGGGCTGGTGCTGGAGTTCTGGAGTTGCTGACATGATAGGATGTTCGTAGAGGCTGGGGATCATCTCAGGCTTTCCCCCTAACCAGAAGAACTCTGGTCTTACCGTGCTGGCTTTCAAAGAAACACAAAAATCTACTGCTTGGGTTGGAATATGTTCTTCTTCATGAATTCTCAAGAGCAAGGAGGAACCTTCAAGAAAGCCCTTCAGGCCCAATCCACTCATGTTTCTGATGAGAGCACAAGGCCCAGAGGGTTGCTCAGATGGTCAAGTCCCCCTTGTGTGCAGCTGGAATGGAAGCCTGTGTCCCCTATGCCCTCCCCGCCCTTGGCCCGTCCAGCTTCTCAGCTTCAGCAGAAATCAAACTGGTCGAGGAGATGGAGCAGAACAGAACAGCTCCAGAAGCCTCACCTCCCAGCTGTCCTGGGGGTCGGGGGCCAGAGCTTCTCCTGCCCAGGCTGTGCCGGGAGTGTGTCGGCACTCTCCCAAGAGAAATACAAGCTTAGACCTCTAGTGGCCCTCTGTCAACACCCAGTGGGAGCTAGAGAAGACCAAGCAAAGACGAGGGAACGAGAAGTGGAGGGGCAAACAGAGCTGAGTGCCAGCTTTCCTTTCAGAGCATGACCTCAGTTGGCATGGCTTCCATTCCCGGGCCCGGCTAAGAGATTTGTGGAGCCCAGTGCAGAATGAGAAATCACTTAGAATTTCAGGATTGCAGCTGCAGAACATAAACCTGGTGTGGACACTGTGTCACTGAGGCTGCACCTGCTTGGAGCCGGCCCTGTCTGCATTATCTCAGGGTGGCAAAGTGCTCGGGCTGGTAGGTGGTGGATGAGCTGGCCCAGGGGAGTGCCTAGGAGGAGTCTGGGGTCCCAGGACGGTGAGTCCCTTAAACTGTCAGGACTTTGGTCCCTCATCCATAAATTGGGAATGATAATAGGGCCATTGTGGCAGTTAAGTCTGTTCATGTGTGAATTGCTTGGAACCAGTCACGTAAGGGTGTGCTATCCTTATTTACTTGCACACTCTTCTAGGGTGAAAATCTGTCTCCAACATCCCAGCTCACATGAGGGCCTCCCCCACTGCCCCTCCCAGGCTCTGGCCCTGCCATGTCGATTGAGAAGCCAGGCTGCGGGTCCTCTCCCTCCTCCCCCCCTGGGAACAGGCAGGCCAGGGTGAGCCGGGGCTGATAGAGCTGAACCCCCTCCTGTCAAGGGCACATAGTTGTGGTTCCTGGGAACTCGGACTCATAAACCTGCTGGTCTGACCACTAAGCCCTTTTCCCTGGAGTGCTGAGGTGGGGAAGGCTGCCAAGGTTGTCAGAGAGCGGGTCAGAGGGTAAGGGTGTAGGCTGTCTCCCCGCCACCCCCCGGCCCCCCAGCTGAGGATGGAGTGGGTACAGAGGTGGGGGGAAGGGAGGCAGCCGGGCAGCGGGAAGGGGCGATGCCACGGGGAACTATGGCTGGTGGAAACAGAACCATTGGGTGGTCTCCATGGCCCCCTCCAGGCCAAGCCACATTGGTGGCAAGGCTCAGGGCACTCGGGACACCCAACCCCCAGAATCTTAGCCCGGCTGTGCCACTTGCTGACCCCAGGCTGGTCTCTCAGTGATCTCTCAGGGCTCCCACCCACCTGCCGTGGTATTAAGGCTCCTTAACACAACAGAGTTTCTCTGAGAAGCAAAAATATGAGAGAGAAGGAGAGTAAGAGTGTGTGTGTATGTGTGTGTGTGTGTGAGACAGAGACAGAGAGACAGAGACAGAGAGACAGAGCTAGAAACAGCCACAGAGGGAGAGCTCCAGAGTGGGAGAAACAGAGACAGCCAGGGGAGCAGGGAGAGGAGGACACAGAAGTGTGAGGCGCTAGTGCCCAGCCATGTGTATACGTTCACCCCTCAGCACCCTGGCTTCAGGAGAGGGGAGCTCTGGACCTCACATCCTGAAGTGGACATGTCTCCCCCTGCCACCCCCAGGACCTGTTTCTAGGCCAGCTGTCGCCCCTCGACGTGAGGCTGCGCGTGGGTCTCCCTGCCTCCGGACCGTGATGGGGGGACACATCCCCTGCGTGTGTCCTCTGAGCCTCCCTGGGGGCCTGGGAGCTGCCCAGGGCTTGGGTGGCCAGGGTGGGCTGCTTCTTAAGGACTCCAGTGTCCCACTGGGCGGGATTGTCCACCGTGGCCCCCGGCTGACCCGCGCTTCTGGGCCTCTCCGCCCGGGCACCTTGAGGTAGAAGAGCAAACAAGCCCAGATTCCGGGAGGCACGGGGCCAGTGGATGACCTTGGAGTGTTTGCTTTTTTTAACCAAAAAATGCACAATTTTAATTTTCATCACGAAAACAATTGTGTTCTTAAAACTTCCAGGCGGCCCCTGGCTTGGCCGGCTCCTCATTTAGGCTGCCTCTCAAGAGGGAAAGCTGCAAAATATAATTACCGAGGAAACAATGGGCTGCGGATATATTTAACACGGGGCCGGCCGGGGGGCCCCTGCACACCACCTCATGGGCCCCTCTCCTTCCCACCTTGGCCTGAGCCTTCCTGTCCTTTTGTGTTCCCTTGGCCTTCCCGCCGCCCCCACCACGCTGTCTCCAATTGTCCACACCCTGAAGCCGTTAGTGATGGAGACTGGGACAAGCCCCTCCCAGGATAGAACAGACCCCTTCCTCTCCCCCACCCTCCCCGGATCTTTCCAGCATCTCCAGGCCCCTTGACTTAGGTCACTGCTGACTCAGAGATATTGCTGAGCCGGACCGGCGTCTCTGGGGGTGGAGTTGTCTGAAGGAAAACCATCCCAGCCTGTGTCTGCTGCCTTCAGGCCTCAGAAACACTCTGTCCAGGATGCTCCCAGCAACCGAAGGGACCTTCACTGCCCTTGTCTTGCTTCCCACCTCATAATAAATCGGCTGTGGCAGGCCCATTTCGCAGATGAAAACACCGAGGCCTAAAGGGGTTACGTGGGTTAATCATAGCGTGCCTGTGATGCAAAGGAAATCTGTTCATTTTCTGTTCATCTGGGACAAGTCAGCCTCCCTGGGATTCCTTTCCAGGTGTGAACCGCTTGCTGAGGTCTCTTCCGGGGGTGAGGTCTGATGGGTGTGGGGTCCAGAAGCTGGGGGGGGGTCTCTGCTCTGCAACTGTGAGCATCCTATTAGCAGACAGTGCCTGGAGCAGGGACATCGGGCCGTGTGTTCGGACAAGGGCCAGGGCAGCAGGGACAAGGGAGGGGACACTTGGGGCAGGCAACTCCAGCGCTGTCTCAGAGAAGCCGCCTGCACAGTGAGGCCAGATCCCGTCCTTCCCGTTTCCCGACCTTTCCTTCATTCAGCCTTGTGCTTTTTCCTGTGGTTATTCCTTCTTATTCTGTCTCTTGCAAGATGCGATGAGCTCCTTACGGACAGGGCTTCCTTCTGGGCCTGCTGTGAACATTGCACAGCTCTTCCTCTTGGATGACACAGGGCTACTGGAAATCCAGACAGGTTGGGAATGAGGTGTTCATTGGTCAGCCGGGCCAGGCTTTGCCTACCTGTGGGCTGTGGGGGTTCATGGTGCCCACAGATGAGGCCCACTACGCCCAGCACCCTCTGCAGAGCCTGGCTCACACCCCGGGGCCCCCGGCTCCCAGGTTGCATGCAGTCTCTCCTTCCAGTTGCTCTTCCTTGATGTCTTCCTTACCGGGGCTCCTGGGCAGCATCTGAGGTGGTTTCTGAGGGTGGGAGTTTGGAGACAAGTGATGGGAGATCGTGGTGGGTGTGAGCTTGCCGACAGGGACGGGGTGACAGGGGTGCGGGCGGCTCGGGCTATGATCAGGATTATCTGAGAAACCCCCAGCGCAGCGGGCCTGCTGGCTGGATCACCCAGAACCCGTTTGCCTCCTGCTGCCGTGTGCTGTGCCCCATAGGGGGACCCCAGCCCGCAGGAATAAAGAGCCACCCTGATGTTCACAGGCCAGTATGGGAAGAGAAGAGCGATGTGTTGAAAGGGGAGGATGGGCAAGAGGAGTGTGCTTCATAGTATCCGGAGACCCTGAACTGCCCAGCTGCGGGGGCCGGTTCCAGGCAGCGGAGCCCTATAGCTGAGTCTGAAACATCTCAGCCCCTTCTGAGGAGGCGTCTCAGAGAACAGACCCAAACAAACACAAACAAGTGAGAACCAGAGGTACCTGAGTCATTAAATTCACATGGCCTGAAAAATAATTTTATTTTGGGTGGGGCCAGGCAGAGAGAGAATCTCCAGCAGGCTCCACACCCAGTGCGGAGCCCCATGTGGGGCTCCATCTCATGACCCTGAGATCATGACCTGAGTCAAAATCAAGGGTTGGACGCTTAACTGCCTGAGCCACCCAGGCGCCCCCCTGAAAAATAAATTTTAAAAGTGGCTCAGTGGAATGTGCCCTGGGCTTACTCCAACTACAAATATCAAATGAATAGTCCCAAGCATTCAACAAGCTCAAATCTTAGCCAACTCTGCCCTCCCTGGTTCCTCATAACTCCAAGGAGCCAGCAGCAGCCATCAGTTTTGACTCAGAGCATCTGGGCTGTGAGACACATTCGCTCAGGTCAGCTGGCCCAGACCCCCCGAGCCCCTGTCCCTCGCCTGGCTCCTTGCAGCTCCCTCAACCTGGATCTAATAGAAATGACTTTTATTTTATAGCATACTTAGCTCCAGGGGGCTTTACAGACATAATCTAATTGAGGGGAGCAGAGGAGTGGGGTTGCAGGGAGCCAGCACTGTGTTTTTAATTGGGAGGGATGCTAGGCAATGAAACTTAGGGATGCTGCAAGCTCATGCCAAGTGGCCTGCTGAGAACCGAGCCACCGAAGCATCCGGGAGACAGATCTTTGCTGAGGCCTCCTATGTACCCCGCCTGCCTTACAGCTTCAAGGAGTTCAGAGGTGCAGGGCTTGGGCTCTGCCCTTACCTGGTATGGAAGGTAAGGGCCCATGAACCATAGGTTGGACAGAGCTTGGCTAGAGGCTGCTCTTTCCACCAGTCCATCCTGCCCAGATCCCCACTGACCTTCTTCAATGCCACCTGTTCCCCTCTGGCTTGGGCTAAAGGACCAGCTCTTGGCCTGGCATTCCAGTCATCTGACTCCCACCTGCCTTTCTGGCCTCCGTAGGAGGGTGTGTTTGTGTCTCTCACCATTAGCCACTGTCTGTAGGTCCCCAGCATGGGCTGGAGGCCCTCACCTGTGCGGTCACAGTGCTCCTTGGTGCAGGGGAGGGGCTGCCACTTGCTCAAGGTCAGTTGGGAGGTGAGAGAGCTGGATTCACACCCGCCTGACCTTTCCTCATAACATCGTAAAAGAAAGCTGAGCATCCCCCCTGGTTGGCAGGAGGTGGGCTCCAGCAGAGAATATTCCACCTTTGGAGGTGTGTGGGCTGGACGGCGTAACCTGGGCAGACGGAAGAGTGTGCGCAAAGGCTGAGCCAGGCCAGAGCTGTCCTTGTTGACCAGACGTAAAGGAGGCTGGGGTGGCTGGGGTAGGGAGAGCCAGGGGACAGAGAATGAGCTGGGGCCTTGAGAAGGGACAGGCCCCAGGGGTGATAGGGCAGGCCCTGTGGGTAGATCTATCTGAGGGTGTGTCCCAGTGTACCGAGTGTTCTGGGCCAGCCTGGGGGCCTGGGCCCTCATTAGCTGCTCCCCACTTGTCCTGTGAACCTGGCCAGCTGTGCCACCTTGCAAGCCACTTCTTGTCCCACGCCTGGCACAGCTCCCTGCACAGATGGGACAATTATAAATGAGTGTTGAATGACCAGACCTCTGATGATACTGTGACATGGAGCTTCGGAAGCCTGGTCGGGTGCTTGCTGAGTAAGTGGACATTGATTTTAACCAAAGGATCACTAAATACACAGCAAAAGTCTAACAGTCCCAGCTGGTCTGTGTGGCTTCTGTACGTCCCAGAACCAGGATAACAAAAGTAGATACCATTTATTAATCATTTTCTACACACTAGGCACTATGCCAGAGACTTTACAAACCACTATTTTAATTCAATCCTCACAACTACCCTACAAGGTAGGCTCAGAAAGGGTAGGTAAGTTTCTTTTCTTTTTACTTTTTTAATTTTTAAAAATTTAAATTCAATTTGCCAACATATAGTATAACACCCAGTTCTTCTCCCATCAAGTGTCCTCCTCAGTGCCCGTCACCCAGCTACCCCATACCTCTACCCACCCCCCTTTCTGCAATCCATTGTTTGTTTCCCAGAGTTAGGAATCTCTCATGGTTTGTCTCCCTCTCTAATTTTTCCCACTCAGTTCCCCTCCTTTCCCTTATAATCCCTTTCACTATTTCTTATATTTCACATATGACTGAAATCATATGATGATTGTCCCTCTCTGATATTACTCAGCCACCAGAAAAGATGAATCTCCACCATTTGGCCACCATTTGCTTCAATGTGGATGGAACTGAAGGGTATTATGCTGAGTGGAATAAGTCAGTTGGGGCAGATAAGGTCACACCACTTAGAAAATCATGGCTACATTTTTAAGGTGATCCTCCCAAGGAGAAAAGCCTTTCAAAAGCCCCTGCCACAGAGTAGCTGATGAAAACATATTTGATGATTCAGGGATTTTAATTTAATTGGGTCTTGGAGGATGGGTGGGATTGTATTTGTGGAGAGAGCAGTCAGCCCCCAGGAGCACCGGGGCTGGGGGCTAGTGTGAGTGAAGTGGGGAGGAGGCCACGAGTGGGTGTGGGTGTGCAGGGAGGGAGGGGGAGAGCTACTTGGGGGTGCGGGTAGGCTGCTCTGCTCTGGGCCGGGGAGGGAGGTAAACCCGGGGGACCGGGTGGTGCTCCTTACTCTGGGGGACAGTGGGGAACCCTTGTAGTTTCAGGGGCAAGGAAGTTGGAACTGGGGTGGGAGGTTGGCTAAAGGCTGTGGGGATGGGAGGGGAAGAGGGGGGTTACTGAAGGAACCGGGGCCCAGAGGAGATTAAGGCAGAGAAGGAAAAATAAATAAGACAGAGAAAGGGAGAAGGAGGGAACGAGGCCCAGGGAGAGGAGGACACACCAGTATGTGGTGATTGCTACCATTTGTACACAGTATTTCACCAGGCCATTGCACACACATTATCTCCTTGGACTTAATCCCCGAAACAGGCCCGTGAAGGATGAGAACTCCTGCTTACTGAGCCCTCTCTGCCAGGTACTTTATGTACTTTCCCTGTAGCCCTGTCAACAGCCACAGAGGGTGAGTACTGTTACCCTTCCCCCTTTACAGATGGTACATCTGCGATTTGGATAGGTAAGGAACTCACCCAAGATCTCGGCTCAGAGCTGGGGTTGCAATCGGGCCTGTCTGGCTCCCCCACCAAGGTCTGGCCCACTGTTCCAGACCTTCTCCCATTTGTCGATGAGGAAGCTGAGGCTCTGGAGGCCCCAAGATGCTGCCAGCCAGTGAGTATCATGGCAGGAGCTCTTGCATCTGGTCCTGGGCCCAAGGGGCATGGAGACCATGTGCCCTTCCACCCTGCCCCCGCCCCCCCCCCCCGAAGTTCTCCCCACCCCCCAGGGTCCATTCCTGTTGTTCCACAAGTGGGTGCGGCCCTGCTAACCATTCCTGGAGGCGGTGGCTCTTCCAGATGCTCTAAATCTGATCTTGAGGCCCGGGCAGTAAAGCCTTAGGGAGTGGAAGCAGGTCCTCCAAGGGTGACAGACTCTGGATCACCTTTTGTTGCACCAAATCAGCATCAGAGCTTAGCACTGTGAGGGATGAAGGGCTCTTCAGTGGGTTCTAGGCCCAAGTGGGCAAAAAGCTCCAGGCACTGAAAGACGTGAGACGGGCCAAGACAGGGGTTGGCAGGCCAGAGCAGCCAAGGGCTGGTCAAGGAGGACAGAATGGTGGAACATTGTCCAAAGACCCCATGGAGGTGGCAGTCCTGGGGCTCCTCAGGGCCTGTGTCCAGGACTGAGTAGTACCCGGCCTCCTGGATGGGCACTCCCAGATGTCAGCCCTGTACAGCTGACAGCCTCTCGTGAACAGCTCAGCCAGCTCTCCCAGCTGCCTCCCTTGGCTGGAGGGTTGGGATTCTAGAGCTTTCTGGGGCCTGCAGAAGGTGGAGGACTGCAGGCTTCAAAACCATATGTGTCTTCTCTGCAGGTGACTGGTGGGACGTGTCCAAAAAGAGGGCCCAAGATGCTGGGATAGGTAGATGGACAAACCTGTGCCGAGTAGACTAGCCCACTGGCCATTTGGAGGGGCTCCATAAATATTTGTTGACTGACTAACAGAAAGGAAGGCCAGTCTGAGTTACAAAATGTCCTGCAGAAGAAAAATGCACTGAAGGATATTCAAAGATGACACTAGGAGTCTCGGAGGACCTGCAGAAGGGATAGGGAGTGGCTGTGTCATCAGCGTCCTAAAGATCCCATCAGAAGGCACACTGAGACTTTTCTCTTGGGTCAGAGTGCTTAAAACCTGTCTCCTTAGTTATCTCCAAGTATCCTCCCTTGGACACTTGTTTATAAGGATCTGGAATGTCAGCAGATAATGTCTGCTCACCAGCAGTGTGCTTCCGTTCTGCTCTCCTGGAAGGAGCTCTAGCTCCTGATCTGAGGGGTTTGGGTTTCTATTAGGAACTGCAGGGCCCTCCCATGTGTTCACATGTCTCACCTGAGCTTCCAGGCTGCCTGAAAACAGACCAGCGTCCTTTGTGCCAAGAGCCCAGTCTTCCAGCGTGGGGCTCTCCCGGGGCCTCGGGTGAGTTGGGCCAGTGGATGGAGCTTGACCCCTCTGACCTCTGTGTCTACCTGTCCAGCCAGAGTAGAGGTGGCGGGTGTTGACAGTCAGTGCACCAACCCCCCCATCCCACCCCCAGCAGGCCTGCCACCCTGCCTACCCTGGATGGACAGAGTTCTGTGTGTCAGTGGGGCTGGGCTGCATTTTCACCCCCCCATTCCTGGAATGTGATTCCTTATACCACTTTCCAGTCAAAGGGGAAGTATTTCCTGTCCCAGGCCAGGCCAGGGACTGATGTCCTGATGGCCCTGTGCTCACAGTGAGAAGACAGGCAGCCCTAGATCCTGGGCTGTGGGTCCTGATGCTACCCTAGATGACCTGGGCAGACAAAGATGATGGCGGGATCTGTTGCTCCCTGAGCCATCTCCCTTGGCAGGTGGGGAAGCAGCACCTTCCTTTTCTGTCAAGGGTAATCCACAGGATCAGATGGAGTGCCCAAGAGAGGGAGGGATGGGACTGGACCCCACTCTCAGAGTCCACTGAATTTTCTAGAGGAGTGGTTGAGGGCCATTGTGAGGGATAAAAGGGCCAGCTAGTGCTTTGGTCAAGGCGGGGTTGGGGGTGTCAAGGGTGGGGGCTCTTCCTCCTGAGGTTCTCAACTGGTAGCTGATAGAACAAGAGTTTTTAAATAGGCCCAAGCAGTAATTTTTGCTTTGTTTCATTTTGTTTTAATTTTGATTCATAGTTGGTACTTGAATTTGAGATCTTTTACAAATCTAGATTTCTAGTTTTTCTGAAAAAATCAGAAGACTTGGCAACAGTAGGCCAGAGCTGGGTCACAGAAGCCAGTGTGCTTCCCAACCCCCAATCCCTCCTGCTCATTGCCATTGCTGTGCTGCCCTGCCTGGCCCCGCAGCCTCGAGGGGTGTGATTTGGGACCATTGCTTAGTGGGAGAGGGCCAGACTAGTCCTGACTGATGGTGAGGAGGGCTGTCCTCCAGGGCAGGCTGGCCTTGGCAAGATGGGGAGAGGGTGTGAAGGGTGCCTGTATGGCAGAGAGGTGGGTGGGTTTGCAGCTGGGCCAGGGGCATCCTGTCTGGGGGGCCTGGGAGGCCCCTGTCCCAGTCCAGCCACAGAGTGTATTGGGAACACTGGATCCTTTTCTGGGAGTTTGATGGAAATGGGGAGAGAAGTAGGGGAAGGGCGAGGTTTCAATCCCTATTTGTCCTCGTTCCCCCAGGCCTGGGGCGGCTTTCCACAAAGTGCTGAGCTCCTCAACTCTGGTCTAATTAGAGGCTGGAGCCCCAAGGAGGAGGTGGACGTGGCAGAGTCTTTTGGGTGCTGTGGCCAGAAGGCAAGTCCAGACTCCAGGTTCTCAGTCACCAGGGCCACAGGGCGGTTAGGAAGCTCTATCAGGAGCATGTGAGAGGCCCCTGGGATGTGTAAGGGAGGTCAGGTGGCAGCAGCCCTCCCCATCTCCCCTTGCTCCCTGCCTTGTAATTGCCAACTCTCCCTCCGAGTCTGCACACCTGGTTTTTCTGTAGTCTGAGGCCAGTGAGGGATGCTGAACCTCATTAGTCTGCAAAGTCCCCGAGTCCCAGGCAGGATGGGGTAGGAAGATCCTCCCCTAGGGCTGAAAGAGACTCTCTCTGACCCGGGGGAACCAAGGGTCCTGTTTCTGAGCGCTTACCCTTACTGGAAGGTCATGGAAAATGAAGGCTTCCAGAAAGGGAAGAGCTTGATGAGGGGTATGGGATATGGGGTGATGACCCTCCCTTATCCAGGACCATAGAGGGGGCAGCTTTGTGGCCTTAATCATGAGGAGGGACAACCCCAAGAGGCGCATGTTTGGATGCTGCTAAGTGGTGGACGTAGCTCCCACCAAAGAGCCAGATGGGTTCAGTGCAGGCACCTCGTCCGGGACCTTGGTTAAAGGGTTTTGCCTCTTAAACAGAATGTTAGCTTGCTCACTAGGTTGTCATGAGGCTCCAAGGAGGTTATACATAATAATAGCTAATATTCATTTTATTAATTACTGGCCATCCCAGTCAGATCAAGTATCTGCTCCTTAAGAAAAACGGTGTTTGGCGGGGTAGGGAGGAGGGGTGGAGAGGGAGGGGATGGGGGGGTGGAGGGTGGCGCCTGGGTGGCTCAGTGGTTGAGCGTCTGCCTTTGGCTCAGGGCGTGATCCTGGGGTCCTGGGATCGAGTCCTGCATCGGGCTCCCCACAGGGAGCCTGCTTCTCCCTCTCCCTGTGTCTCTGCCTCTCGTTGTGCCACTCATGAATAAAGAAATAAAATCTTTAAAAAAAAATGGTATTGGAATGTCTGTGGGCTGGGCTCTGAAGTGGGTGCAACCCTGGGGTCATGTCAGGGCCTGCAGGAGTCAGCAGGCATTGGGGATACCCAGACATCCCATGGACGCTGCTCCTGTAGGCCCAGAAGAGGCAGGAGAGCAGGTGCCCAGCAGGAGGCACAGCTTGGGGTTACGGGTATCTACTAGGCAGAGGCCACGCTTCCAAGGACAGCAAGGCCCCTTCGCATACCTTGGGCACATCGCTAACTCTTTCTGAGCCTTGGTTTCCTCGTCTATACAAAGCGTGCGTAACAGTGGTGCTCAGGCTCCGGCGTCAGTGAGGTACCTACCATCCACCACGTACCATTTTGGAAAATCGACTGATATTTTTTCCCCACTGCACTTCCTTCCTTCCCCACCCTGCTCCCGTTCCTGCAGCCAGCCTCCTCCAGCTCATTGCCTCAGGGAGAGGATGTGACAGGGGGAAGCAAAGGGGAATAGAAGGAGTCTCTTCCGGACTTTTGTGTGCAAAAGCCTTGACTGTGGGGGAACCCGCAAAGGGAACAGATGTAGGAGAAAAACATCCTGAGTGAGTAAGGAGGCCCCACCCCCACCGACCAGAAGGCACTCCCTGGGAGGGAGGAAGAGGAGGGTGGCCAGCAGAGCATCCAGGAGGAGGAGGCAGTGAGCCCAATGTCATGGCTGGGTCCTGAGGAAGGACCATGGCTCCACTTGAGGTCCAGGATCTGGGAGTAGAGAAGACCTGGGCCTTCCCTCCGGCGGAGAGCCCACAGGAAGGGAAGTGGGCAAGAAGAGGTCATGGTCTTCTGCAGCCCCAATGGGAGCTCCTCTGTCCCCTCAGGCTGTGGAAGCAGCACTAGGGTCTTTGGTGCCCTGTGGGCCCAATGCGGAGAGACCTCTATCCTCCTTCCAGATTGGAGGGATCACGCAGATAGGATCACCGGGCACTTCTGTGGTGACCGAGTGGACTCGTGACATGGGAGTCTCCCTGGATGCCTTGTCTCTAAGGACAACCCCACTCCCACCCATGGGAACTGGGACGTCTTCCTGGGGAAGATGGCATGAAACTTGCCACCATTGAAGACATGGCCACCTGTGGCACGGGTACCCAAAATGAAAATGAGACTGAGTCATAGAAAGTAAAGAAAGTCCTATTCTTACACGCTTGAATTATGGACTGTGTGAGATGGGTGCCTGCTACATGTGCTTGCAAAGGGATTAGCACAGTGCCTGGTGCCTGGCGGGGTCCCGCTGTCATCTTCAGTGTGGATACATCGTGCATGGCCAGAGTGTTAGACCCAGGGGCAGGCAGGATGCTGAGCCTGGCCCTGGCTGTGATGCTCAGAGTCACCCTTCCTACTGAGGGCAGGGTGGGCAACTGCGACTCTGGGGATCCCTTCCCCCCACATACCATGAGCATTTCTCCCATTCTTCCCAAGTTCTCCCCACCCTACCTTTTGAATCCCCCAAGGCACTTCTGGGGCGACCCCAATGCTTCCTTGGAGCACAATTTGAAAAACCCCTGCTCTCTTCCAATCCCTTCATTATGGGGTTGAAGCAGAGCCCTGAGCATCAATGTTGTCCTTTGTCCCATGGCTAGAGGGCGGCAGGAGAGCCCTGACTCCCACTCCAGTCCTCTTTGAGAGGAACCAGCAGACATCTCTTCCGGTGAAGGGCAGCTGAGACGTGTTATAGAAGCAACATCAACCCGACTCCTATTACTTTCCTGCCGGAGCTCCAGTCATGAGCTCCTTGTAGCTCATTTTCCCAGGATCTAAAGGTGCTGGGCTGAGCCTGGTTTAGCAAAAAGAATGGAAGAGGATCACAGTTGTTATATGGGTTCAGGACAACTGAGAAAGACAAGCCACCTGGTCCTTGTTAACTGCAAAAAGGCACACAAAGTGCTTTAGCACAGATGATTCACTCAGCCTGTCTCTGTCCCTTATTGAAATTGTGACCCTGAGCAGTCTCATCTCAGCTTCTCACCTGTACAATGATGCCAGGGATGCCATCCCTTTGGGGTTATTTGGAGAACCAAATTAAATAATGGATATAAAACTTTTTTTGAAAAACATAAAAGTAAGCCAGCGGTATTATTACTTGGCAAATAGGTGAATTTTCTTGCACTTACACATCAAGCCAAACACAATTCACTCTGAAGTTTGTGACCAGGATCATTCTTGATGGAAACTAGCATGTGAATTTTACAGCCAATTCTTCAACCCCAGTTGGGGGGGGGGGAGAACATTTCACAAGCTAACCCCTGTGATCCTGTGATCAAGGCAGAGAATGAATGTAAAGAAAATAATAATGCTTCAGTTTGGAGATTGGAACATAAATACAATAATGTACCAATTTGTGATTGTTATTCAGAAGATCATCAGAGTTTGGTAACATATAACCGAAACACAGGACTCTGTTTTTTTAATAACAATTTCACCTTTTAAGGATGGTTTGATTCTTCTTGTTGAAAAAAACTCAACATGATCAACTGAAAATGGGCCATAGACATAAATTCAAAATGCAGAACCATAAAACTGCCAGAAGAGAACGAAGGGAAAAAATCTAGATGAACTTGGGTGTCAGCAATGACTTTTTAGATACAACACCAACAGTGTGATCACAACTCCCACTTTGCAAAAGGCTGACAAGAGAATTAGAAGACAGTTTACAGATGAGGAGAAAAGATTTGCAAGACTCCTCTGATGAAGGATGGTTTATACTCTGAAATCTCTCTTTCTGCTCAACTTTGCCATCAACCCAAAATGAAACTGCTTAAGCAAGTCAATGTGAGACAAATATTGTCTTTCAATACCCAACTGTCCTAAAGACTTCCTTTTGTTTTAAATTTTAAATTGTGGTTGAAGTCACTGTTTACTTGAAACTCTGCTTCCTTGATTAAAACAAGAGATTTGAGCTCTAGTCTGTTTAAGCCACTAGCTAAGTGCCCTATTTTGAGACTCATATGTCTGCCTGGCCTTCATTCTTTCTTTCTGTATAGCGGTGGTGCTATTTGATGTGCTGGAGGCATGGTGGTGGTGGTGGTGGTGGTGGTGGTGGTGGTGGTGGTGGATGTGATGGTAGTTGTAGGCATTGGTGATGGTGGTGTTGGGCACGGTGGTGCTGGTGTCAGTATGGACATAATGGTTTTGGAAGTGGTGGTGGTGGACATGATTTTGATGATTGTGATGGTGCAGGCAGTGACTATGGTTGTAGAGGAGGTGGTGGTGGTAGTGTTGGTGGTGGGCTTGGTGGTGATGGTGGCGGTGGGCCTGGTTGAATGAGAGGTGTTGGTGAAGAAAGCATTGGTCTAGATGGTCTCTGGATTCCTTCAGCTCTACTGTTCTATGTTCTTTGATTTTGCTGCCATCTGCATGGGCAGTGGTTGTCCACTGAGGCTACCAGTAGAACAAAGGGGAAAGGGAGAAAAGATTCCCAATCAGCATTGCCAACCAGTTTCACTCACTTGAATTCTCTTTGCAAGTTCTATCTTTGTGTTTTAGGGCTGCACTTCTGTTCTATAGTATTTATGGAGTAGCAAAAAAAGGTGGTATTAGAGACGTTATGCTTGGTAAAGCGTTCATGAGATCTCTCCATCTTCCACCAAACCCCCAAAATTGTGATGACAAGGGCAGCACTGTGTTTGAATTTTGCCACAAGAAATATGAAATTGGGGAATGCGTCATTTAGGGTCTCAAAAAGGAACAGATGGCACATTCAGATCAGGAGAATTTGAGGTTAATTTACAAAGAGATATTTACAGCAGCGTGGCCAGGGTGAAGAAAACCATAATGGGTGGTGTGGGGACCTGGGTGGCCCATCCCTAGTCTCATAGGTTGCTAGCACCTGGGGAGATCATATTATGTTATGGAGGCTGCCTCGAGAGAAACTTCTATGGAGGGCCTAGCCCGCAGGAGACGGTCCTTAGCAGGGGAGCCATGTACCTGGATTTCACTGTTCTCCCTCCCTCCAGTCTCCTACCCGGGCTTCCCATTGGGCAACCCTAGCACTACCAGAGGGCACTGAGGTAGTTCATGCCTCATCATCTCCTGGGCAGAGAACAAGGTACAGATAGGAGGAGATTGGACCTGGCGGGGCGGGGTGGGGGGCATACAGACAGAAGGAACTGGCTGGGACCTGATTTAATTACCATCAATTTCCTCATTCAATGCATATTTTTTGAGCATCTATGATGTTCCAGCTAATGTTTGAACGTAGCAGACAAAGTTCTTGCCTTCATGGAATTAACATTCAGTGGGTTATGATGTTAAGTGTGACATAAGGGCCATTCCAACTTTGGGCCCAATAGCTATTCCAACTTTGGGAATGGCCATTTAGCTTGGAATATCTGCCCACCCTGACCTCTCTCAGCCCCTGATGCACATTCTGGTCACTAGTCAGTGGGCCAGGTCAGAGGTCACCATGTCTTTGCCCATTTCCTGCCCCTGACTATGATGCATCCTGCTGCTCAGCACTCTGAAGCTTTCCTTGAGCACAGTGAGAGAGGGGAAAAAAAGGACTCCATTAAAACCCACTTTTTGCTCCTTTTCCTGCTTCTGTTCTTGCTAGGACCTGCATCCTACCTTACCCATGCCCCTTAGTACACAAAACGAACGTCTTCCTTGTAAGGATCAAGGAGTCAGTGATTTCTTTGGAGGCTTGTAGTATAATAGATGGCATCTAAGGAATGACCAGGCCACCCCCTGGCTCCAAGGAATAAATGACTTACAGAGGACACCTGGACCCTCGTCCTCATTCTAACTGGTTCCTGGATCCCTGAGAGGACAGGTACAGCCGACCACAGTCCTCACTAAAAACCCTGGACCCTGAACAAAAAGGAGACACTCTCCTTTCCTTTTCTGAGTCTTCCAGGCACTCTGTCCATACCTACATTCTCTCTATTTCTTCTTCTTCTTCTTCTTCTTCTTCTTCTTCTTCTTCTTCTTCTTCTTCTTCTTCTTCTTCTTCTTCTTCTTCTTCTTTTTCTTCTTCTTCTTCTTCTTCTTCTTCTTCTTCTTCTTCTTCTTCTCCTTCTCCTTCTCCTTCTCCTTCTTCTTCTCCTTCTTCTTCGATTTTATTTATTTGAGAGAGAAATAGAGAAAAGAGTGAGAGAGCACAAGCCAAGGGTGGAGAGGCAGAGGAAGAGGGAGAAGCAGACTCCCTGCTGAGCAGGGAGCCAGATGCAGGGCTCCATCATGGAACCCTAAGATCATGACCTGAGCCGAAGGCAGACACTTAACCCACTGGGCCACCCAGGCTCCCCTCTCTCTCTGTCTTCAGTAAACTCTATTTCTCACTGCCTCCTGGCTTGCCTTTGACTCCTACTCTGCACAAAGGCCAGGACCCTCTTGGTTGGTCCCGCAGCACCCCCTGTGCGTCCTCGGATCTGGCCTGCCCACACCAACACACTGTGCTGTAGTTGCCTAGGCATGGGCTGTAGTCCCACAAGCCAAGGCTGGAGGACCTCTGTGTTCCTTTCTGGAAGGCTGCATGGCACTATTTAATAAGTGCTTGCAATAGGAGATGCTCGACCGGTATTTGAGGCATTGACAGTAAATGGTTTTATGCTCTCACAAAACATTGTGCCCTCCTACTTTGGGCCATGCTCCCCTTTATCCTTTTACCCTATTTTGTTCCCTTTGTGGCCCCCAACCCCAGCAGCCCGGCCCTCCTATATTGTTGACACATAGTTCTAGCTGTCACGGTTGCCCCCTTCGTGCCTTCTAGGGCTCTCCTTCTCAGCCAGCCACCAGCTAGGCTTCAAATCCAGAACTGTGAACTTTGGGGTCATGTCCTCTGCTTTGTGCTCCCTATCCACTACTGCCCAGCCTGATGGTAGATGACGTGAGAACACTGGTAAGAGTGTCTGGTGATAGGTGAGCTCTGAGCGCACACTCTGGGCTCAGGACAAGCTAGCCCCTTGACTTGCATTATTTCATTTAAATTTCCTGACAACTGTGAGGCCATAGGTTGTGACATCCCTACTTAATGGATGCTTAAACAGGTTCAGAGAGAGGTTTTCTTTTTCTTTTTTTTAAATTTTTTAAAATTTATTTATGATAGTCACAGACAGAGAGAGAGGCAGAGACAGAGGCGGAGGGAGAAGCAGGCTCCATGCACCAGGAGCCCGACGTGGGATTCAATCCTGGGTCTCCAGGATCGCGCCCTGGGCCAAAGGCAGGCGCCAAACCGCTGCGCCACCCAGGGATCCCCAGAGAGAGGTTTTCAGTGACTTGTCAAACATCCCACAGCTGGCAAAGAGTTGAAACTGGCCTTCAAGCCAGGGGTCCAAATCCTGTCCTCATAACCACATGATGAACTCTCTCCTCTGCTCTACTCTTTGGTGTTCTCTTTCCCACACTTGACCTCTTTCCTCCCCTCCTCAGCATCTAGAACAGACCTGGGCATGCAGAAGCTGTTTAATAAATGCACAAAGACTGTTAGGTGAGGCACTGGGTGACTACTTCACACGCACCAGACCCTGGCATTTTAGTAACAGCACAGCTCCAGGAAAGCCTCTGCAGCCAGGCCTCACTGCTGGCACATCATCCTCCAGCAGCCTGACACCCCTGTGACCCCACACCGAGGTGCTGACTGGGTTTCTAGCCGGCCCAGGACATGGCTCCTGACAAACATCCTTTGCTTCCAGGGTAGAAACACATGCGGAAAACCCAGGTCTCTCTCTCAAGCACTCTGAATCGGAGCGACAGGGGCCCATAAAGTTCAGGTTATGAAGTGTCACAGTGTCTGAAACAACTGCTTCTTTATTGCGTAAGCACACACCAGCAATCTGTTCATTTCTGGGCAGGGGCTAATGGAAAAAGAGAGAAATCTTCCATGTATTTATTATGTGAAACATAACATACGGGGGGGATATGCACAGCGATATGTAATTAGACATAAAACGAGCCAGACTTGAGGAATTGCCAAAAATCTGCGGCAGGATAATGAAACTGCTTTACAAGGCTTCGAATGGTATCGCTGCTTTCACCGTCCGTCATGGCAATCCCCTGCCCCGTAACCTGCTGGCTGCAGACCGTGCTGTGGAACCCTGGAGCTAGGAGTTCATTGGTGGCGGGGGGGGGGGGGGGGGGGGGGGATGCCTGGCCAGGCCCCATCTTTAATTAGTTCCTGTGTGTTTTCCAAGGCAGAGATCTATTCATCTTGAGGCTCTGGCTGCAAAGGAGCTGGATAAAGAGAGGGCGAGGATGGAGGGGATGAGGCCCATCCTCGGCAGAGGGTGATGGAAGCAAGTCCCCTGATTTCTCCAGTCCCAGATGGACAGGGTCAGCTGGTCATCTGTCATGACAGCTTCTAGGTTCAGCTCTGTGGCTGTCTTGCTTTGTGACCTTCCCCAAACCACTCATTCCCTGGGCCTTGGTTCCCTCCTGTGTGGAATGGGGAAGGTGATTCAGCCAAAGCCCGTGCACAGGGGTGCCAGGTGATCGGTGACTATAATGCTATAATGCTAGGAGGAGTTCCTATTTTCTTGGCCCTCCCACAAAAACCTGCCTAGGATATCGTTCATTGCCATGGGTTGATTTCAAGTTTTGCATACCAGAACAGATCCTTCTGGGTTGTTTCGTTTCGTTTATTAGTGAATATAGAAGGGCTGCTACACGTACCCCTGGCACCGAGCAGCCACACAAGCTTTTCTTTGCTTTGCAGATAAGTACTTGATAAACTGTCCATCTTACTGCCCTAAACTCCTGCACGTGTGTCCCCAACATCTCCTTTTCCCCTGCGACTGCCCTGGACCAGTATCTCACTGACTCTTTCCCAAAGCATTAGGACAGCTTCGAAATTTGGTGTGGGCTAGTGGGCCTTCTCTCTCTGCCTCTCTCCCTCCCTTCTGCTGCCCCCATTGTTTTTCTTTCTTCCTCTGCTCTGATCCGTGTCCCTAGAAGCTGACCCCTGCAGTCCTTCATGGGTACTTTCTTGTTTTCTGGCTTCTGCCTGCAGAAAACCCCAGGAGGAGATCTAAGGGGTGGTGCTTCTTGCCCCATCCCTGCTCTGGACCGTGTTTTTGGCAGTGACTGCATCTCCAAAGGTCCACACCTCTGGCTCTGCCCTGGTCCGCATGCACGTTTTTGCTTTTGCCTGACAGGTCTAATGCTGGTTAAAGCTTTGCACTGTTCACTCCTCGGAGTCTTTCCACCCCTCATTGGTTCCATCCACCATTCCACAAGAAGTGGGGTCTTTCACCCATGGACTGAGCCCCTAAGCTGCACTGCCTCAGGCCAGAACCCTGAGTGTGCATGCTGTTCCTATATCCAGGCTCAACCCCTCCTTGCTTCTGTTGACTGTACATGATCCCCAAACCACAGTCCTGACTGTGCATCTTCCATCACAAACACATTCACCTCTCCATCATCTTCATCCAGTAGACTAGGGCCATTTACGACCCTCTGCAACTTGGCTGCTGCTCTCGTCTCTGATCTGCCTCTTGCCTCTGTTGCCTGTCGTTCCCCAGCAGAACCAGCTGCTTTCCTTAAATGCAGCCTCCACCATTCCTTCTCCCCAAATCTCCGAGCCTATCCTTCATTAGCTAAAATGGTACCTCCCCCATGCAAACTTCCCTCTCCTTACAGCTGGGAGCCATGGTCCCTCATCTGAACTCCCAGGGGGCATCATCTGTTCCTCTCCTGGTCACTCATTACTTCCTCGACTTATGTTAGAATAATTTACGTCCAAGCCCTATCTTCTCTTTGGGCCGGCCTTCTTCCACCTTGCCGTGACCTTGTGACACGGTCACTGAATGTGTGCGTTCCAGAGACAGCCACCCTGCTTCAAAGCTGGGTCCTGCTGCTTCTCCACCCCTCGAGCCTGGCACACAATGTCCCCTCTGGGAGTCTCATGTTGCTCATCTGGAAGATGGAAGAGGGTGGTAGTAACCATAACACCTGTCTAACAGGCTTGTCGGAGGATTACATGAGTTCATACATAGGGAACACACTTAGAAGGGGTCTGGAGCATAGTACGTGGTCCATAAATGTCAGAGCTCCTCTCCTTCTCATCCTGTTGCTGCTCTAAGTTGCACTCGAATAATTAAATCCATGTGTCATGAGAGATAACATGAGAGTTGACGGAATGATAGAATAATGCCTTGAAAACAAAACGTTCTCATCAAAATGGTGTTCCTAGATTGGTCGTGTTAAAGCACGTGACCTTTTCCAAAGCCAGAACTGTATTCAGAGACAAAGTCCAGCCCTCTCCTTAAAATGATGGGCAGACTGACACCCAGAGCCACTGGTGACGTGGCCAAGGCCATACATTGAGTGAGCAGAGCTAGGGCTGGAGTTCAGGTTCTTGTACTGCAACTGTTTTTTCTTCTATGGTTCTCAAGTTTCTGAAAAATTAAACCTCTCAAACTTCCGAGTTTCAAGAGAAGGTGACCTCTACACACTGGCCTGGAGGACAAATGGACAAGGACCCATGGATTTGGGTGTTCCCTGGGGCTCACCTGACTGCCTTATAATTTGGGGCTAGAATTTAAGGGTCCAGAAACCCTGCCCCATGTTTGCCTCTTGGCAATTTATGTGCTGCTTCCGGTTGGGCAGTTTCTCCCCTGAGTATGTTGCAAAACACTGGGGGAGTCCCTGGCTCTGAGAGACACGAGCATTTTAGGGAACAGGTTTACACAGAGTCGGTAGAAAGAGGTGGATGAGAAACAGGCCTGGTTTGACCAGTCTGACAACTGAAAATAGATCTGGTCTGATGACAGTTGGGCCACTATTGACCTTGTCATGGAGTCCAATGCCCTTGGCTGGATAGGCAGGGATGAGACAAGAACAGTTCAGAAAGAATGCTCCTCTGCCTTAGCCATGAGGAATGCTGGGTTATTCTTGCCCTGGGGGAGGGAGTCAGGAGGAGATGAGCCCCAAGGGGCCGAAGTTGGCCAGGGCCTGCTCTGGAGCCCATTTGGCCAGCAGGGCTGATGCCTCACAAACCAGTTGTGGTGGACAAAGTTCTCATTCCTTGGAGCCTGTCTCCTGCCTGTCATGGCCTCCTCTACGGCAGGGCCTGAGAGGGGCACCAGGGTTATGGGGCAAAACCAGGCAGAGTGGATGCTCTAGATGGGCTTGGATCTAGGGGCAGCATTGCGGTAAGTGTTCTCTTACGGGCAACATGGATGTTAGAGCCAGGTTGGCTTTCCTCCCTGGGGGGTGGCAGAGGTAGATTGAGAGAGGTGGATTCACGTTCTGATGCTACTACTTAGTACTGTGTGTCCTTGAAGAATGGACCGTCTCCTTGTCTTCACCTTTACAAACCAAACAGTGATGTGTGTGAAGGCCTTAGCACAGCGCACCTGTTTGCGTTATTATTAATGAGGTACAATGCCAGGCGCAAAGTAAAGACTCAGCAAATGGTAATTGAGTGGACACTGTGGAAGTCTCCTTGGAAATTACAAAAGCCTATGTAGATGCAAGGACTGTTATCACCATACCAGGCCATGGGGCACTTCGAGAAGTGTGTGGGGTTTCTGCCTCCCGGGGACTTTCTGTTTGCTTCTTAACCTCTCAGTTTGGGGCTCACCTTGGTCTAGACAAGCCATGTGACTGACTTTCCCCCAGGACAGGAAAGGGTTCAACTGGGGTATGAGTCCCTAGACAGAAATTAACCTGTGATCCAACCTGTTTGTTGTTTCTGTCCCAAACATTCAATGGTCAAGACACTAGGGCTCCTCGGTACCCTTCTACCAAGCTCCGGTTGTAGGCCAGAGTAGGGGAGGGCTCTTTCAAGAGTGGAAGGATTTTCTGGGAGCAGATGTGTAGGGCTTCAGGAGGAGGGTCCCTTTGGCTAAGGTGAGCTGGTTGTCTCTTGGTGTGCTCCCCAAGCCCTGGCCACCAGACTGAGCTGGAAGTGAGGGAGGCACCAATGAAGGCTGACACATCAGTGTCTCATAGTCCTGCCTTTCCGTCCCATCTCTGCCCCCAGAGTCAACCTTTCAGCTTCTAAACACCAAGTAGCCCCCCATCGCCCTTGTCTATATGGTGAGGAGACCCAAGAACTACCCTTCCCTTCCCTGGCCCATAACTACCATGTCTTCACTTGCAGATGTGGAGTCACATACATTTGTGCATATACTTGTGGCTACAACACATGTATATATACAGGCTTATTTTGAACAGATATGTATTAAACTTCCACAGGGCCCTGGCATGTTTCCTGGCGCTGTCCCTTGTCTGGCCCTGGTTGGCCTTGGTGTCCCAAGCCTGGGATCCCTGATACTCCACATATCTCTGCCACTGTGAGCCACTGAGGCAGGGATTGTGTTTTCGTGCTTCCTGCTCCCGAATCATGTCTAACATACAGAAGATTTTCAATAAATGCCGAATAAGTACATAGAGGAGGAGGAAGACACACGGGGCAGAGAACAGCGTGTATGAAGGCGTGGAAGACGGGAGATGAAGGGGAGTAGAGGCATTTGTCTGCACAGAACACAAATGAAAGCACACAGGAACCTAAGACAGATTGAAGACAGCAGCCCACGGCCCCTCTCGTCAGCTCTTCCTGTTAAAGAACTTCCCTTAGGGTGAGGAATGAATACTTACCATTCATACATCCTCCTGAGCACCTGCCTCCCCCCGCCTCCCCCCCGGAGAAGACAAGACCAGTGAGGCCACAGGCATAGCGTGAGGTCAGGAACAGTGTCCAGTTTGTCTCCCATCACTGTCCACAGCTCGCAGCAGATGGCTGGCAAATGCCAGTATGCACCACAGACTGGCAAATGTACTGCAAATCTGGTTCCCACTAAGGTGCCAGTAAAGAAACACAGGAGATCCTCATAGTAAAATCAGACCAGATGCGAGTAGATTGACAAAGGTCCCCCCGAAACAGAACCAGCTCCATGGTTCTGACATGCCTCGAGGGTTTGAAAATACCCACGGCTCCCTTGGTGTTGGGGTGGGGGTCGAGGGCAGCTGAGAAGATGCTTATGATGCTTCAGTGTTCCCGAAAGAATATAAAGTCACACCATCAAATGAAAAACGCCTCACCAAATGGGAGTCGAAGAGCAGTCCAATTTCCCAACAAGAAATAGGTCACTGATAACAGTATCATAATTATGGTGACGAGGAAGATAGTGCTTGCCAACACTCGCTGGACCCTATCAGCCCAAGAGGCAGTATCGCAGAGTGGTTGAGGGCAACCACTTGGATTGTGCTAGGTCTTCCACTTACTAGACTTGTGAGCATTGGTGAGGATTCATTGGGGATCCTAAGGCCATATGCAGCCCTAGAACACAGCCTGGCCCAGCGTCCATGCTCAATGATCATTAGCCATCATTAGTCTTCTTGGTAACCACCAAACAAACCCAAGAGATCAGGAGGAGAATCACACCCATTTGGGAGGTGAAGAAATGAAGATTCAGAAGAGTTTGTTAACACATCCCAGGAACATACAACACAACTAGAACCAGGAGTGAGCCCAGAGCCCAGGCAGGCTGACCCAGAGCCCTCCCTTTCAAGTTCTGTTTTATACAACTTCCTGGCAGGAAATGGAAGTTCAGATCAGATGGACTCAGGAACATTATTTTCTAGAGCTGCTGATGCCCATTCCGAAGAGTTGGGCAATGCTGGAAACAAGGAGTGAGCACAAAGTAGTGGAAATGCAATAAATAGGCGCTGGAATGTTAGAAGCTTCCAGAATGTTGGAAGCTGGGCACCTTGTGTCCCACCCCCTCTTCAGGTGCACAGGTTGGTTCTGGGTGAGGCAAGTGTGAGGTGGGGGCGGGTCGAGGGCCAGCCAGGCGAGGCTCCCCGCATGATTTCCTGTTATTCGTTCTCATTCAGAGAGTACCTCATCCTCCGGCCAACTCGAGGCAACAGAATCCAGAGAGTTCAGTCAAACACTTGAGAAGTTTAGTTTTTAAAATAACAAATCCGTGAAATCGGTTAAAACTTTTCAGTCAAACCAGTCAGAAAACTAGTCAGGTGGGTTGGAAATTCGGGAAACCCAGGTCACGCTACTTGCAGTCAGGTTTCAGCGGAACTTCTGCAAAATCAATCAGAAACTCGGTCGGTTCATCTCGAAGCCCTGGGAGTCTAGACAGAAGTTCAGGCAGGCCTCTCATGTACCGAGGTGGTGAGTTGGAAACGTGGTGAGGTTGGTCCGAAATCCAGCGAGGTCGATCCAAATCTGGATCAGTCCAGAGTTCCACGCGGTGAGGCCCAAGGCCACATGCTGTGGTGACACGGGTCATAACGTCCGCCCGACCACTTGGCGTCATGTAGGCCCGACATCCCATTGTGGGACTGGGTTAGTAACGGGTAAACAGAGAGAGACAGAGATTGGCTGTGTGCACAGGCAGGGGGGCTACACCAGAGACAAAATGGTACTGTCTGAGGGCTTCCGGAATCATCTCCACCAGGAGCCAGGTGGAGGAAATGGCAGGGCTGAGCAGCACTGCTATTCCCAGACAAGCCCCTGAGACTGCTTTGAAGAGACCCCCGATGCCACTCCGTTGACCCCTGTGAACTGGCTCATGGCTGAGCTGTCGGGCTTTCTAAAGCCAGTGCCCCTTGCAGCCACTGGGCTGCCCGCCAGGGTGTCCTCACCTGGAGGACAGTGGCCCGGTGAGCATGTAGCATGCCTGTCCCCTCTCGGCCCGCCTGTCTGTTCTCCCACGCTCCTTCCCCTCTCTGGCCGGAGCTGCGCAGGCATAGCCAAGAGCTGGCCTGGTGCCCCAGCGCATGGAGGTGTAGCTGGGCTCCAACCCAGCTCTTCAAACAGGTTCCATATGGCTTTCCCGGCCGCCCCTCATTCCCCTTCCCCACCTTGACTGTTTCTGAGATTAAAATCCCTTCCTGGTTGTCAGCAAACGGCTGCAGGGAGGGGCCGCCTTGCTGCTTTGGGGGGCTGAGCTGGTGTGGAATACTCATCAGAAGGCCGGCTGGTGGTGGGGGGGGACAGAGTTCCTGGGTTGTCGGGTGAGGGAGTGTGGAGGGGGGCAGGTGGCCCGAGCATGGGAGAGACCTCTGTCTGTCCCCTTGGCCCAGCTGCAGCCCCTGGAGCAGCTCCTCAATGTCTGGCCTTGGCACTGGGACCCCAAGACTCAAAGTGGGAACGTGCATGGACCCTAGTAGCTCCGACTCTCCTCTGAACCCAGAATTCCTTCTGCAGCTAAGACGCATGTGATGAAAGCAGCAAAAGGGACTGGGGTGGGTGGGGACAGAGGGTGGGGGGGAGGCTGATCCATACGTGTAACCCCCAGGACCACAGGGGCTGCTTAGTCGGAGGGGATGCCAGGCTTGGCACTGGGCTTGGCTTGGCATCCATCCCTCCATGTCTGGTGCTCACCCTGTCGTCGCAGGCCCATGGGCAAGTCTTGAGATCTGGGACTGGAGCATTAGGGTGCGATGGGGTGGGGTGGGTGGTGCTCCCGGACAGCTAGTGTTTCTGAGATTCAAGTAGTTAATAATTTAACAGCCAGCTCAACAGTCCCAGAGGTTCCGGCTGAGCCTCTGCCACGGGTTGGAGCCCTCTCAGCTCTGGCTCTGCCGTCTTCCCTGGAAAGGTGTCTGTTGACTATGAAATCTGAAGACTATACACACTTGCATGTGTGTGCGTGTGTGTGCGTGTGTGTGTGTGTGTGTGTGTGTGTGAGAGAGAGAGAGAGAGAGAGAGACAGAGAGAGAGGGAGAGAGAGAGAGACATTTCTGGACATGCAGCTTTCAAGTGCCCAGGAAATCCACAAGCATGTGCCCACCCTGGAGCTTTGCCTGCCCTTGCACCCCGGCCCCAACCCCACCAAGTCCAGCCCAGAGGCTCGTCCGGACTAGAGGCACAGCTGATCCACTTCTGAGCCCCTGGCTGAACCATGGTCCGGGGATTCTTAACGCTTATCCTCCTCCATCCTGTCATAGGCCCATGCCCAGGAGCTGGCCTGAATGCCTGGTGTGCTGAGCACTCGGGAAGTCTCCCCCCGAGCCTGTCCTCCCACCCCCACCAGTCACACCCTTGGCCTAGCTCTGGGAGCCTGTCCTACCCCATTGCAAGATCAAAGCAGGCTCCCTGTCTGCTCTCAGTGATGACATCTGGCTGTAGCAGGTGGTGATTTAGAATCTCAGCCCTGGAAGGGCCTTGGATCTCCATCCCGGCCGTCTCATTTTCCACATGGAGATTCAGAGAGGGGAAGGGCCACCGAGCGGGTGTCTGATCTGGGACTAGAACCCAGGCTCCATGGCCCCTGAATTTCCCCAGCAGCATCCTCATGGGCAACAGGAGATCGTGAGTGAGGCCACTCAGCCAAGCCAGAGCTTTCCCTCTCCTCCAGAACAAGTATGGTCACAGGGAGAGCAAGTTCTGCTTGGAGAGGGAGGTCACACCTGCCACTTCTGTGAATCCGTGGGGTGCAGGGACATCATGCTGTCTCAGGGGGGCCCACAGGACATTGCAGGGCAGGTTTGAGGGCATAACGGGAACATGACCTGTGAGACACTTTGGACAGTAGCACAGGGGAGGGATTCTGGAGAGAGGAGCCCAAGTGCCCTCAATGCCACTTTTTTGTCTTTCTACTCCCTTCCTCTTGCTCTCTCTTTAGCTGTAAAAGTACCGCTATGCACAGGGAGAGAATGCAAGCTTATTTTGTTTCTCCTTGTGGGTGCCATTTGGAAGTGCTGGGTGGAGGAAGGATGAGCCATGGCTCCAGCCAGCTCCAGAAGCCTGAGCCCTCTGAGTGAGAGTGTCTGGGGTGCACAGTGGGGAATGTGCACCTAGTCCAGCTCCCCACCCCGTGCCCATCCAGCCCCACTCCATGGTAGGGCCTCTGGGGCCCTTTCCAATAGTCCACAGTCACATGGCCCTGCCACAGTCACATGGCCCTGGCACACTCACAGTGGGCCACTTTGAATCCATATAGCAATTTTTCCATCTTCTGACATCTGGGTCCTGCTCACCAGATTCTTTTCCTAAGATGTCTTAGGCCATCCTATCCTTCCAGCCCAGCTCAAACTCTGCTGGGGTCTTTAATCCTCTGACCTTTGTGCCATTTCCCCATGGCACTGCATTCTTCCAGTGCATGACCCCCAGAATCCAGTGAATGAATGGGGGGGATGCACTTGTTGGAGACATTAACAGTTATTTTTCTCCTGGGAGTTCACCCTCTGCTCTGCGTTCAAGACAGAGCCTGCCTGCTGGGACAGATGGAGAATGGAAACAAAGGAGTCTCCCTGCCTCAGACCCCCAAGTCCCAGATCTTAGAAAAAGAGAAAATTCAAAGGCTTCCTGGAAATGTGGGAGCAAGGTCAGGAGCAAGAGCAGGCATTGGCCATTGAGGAGGGGGCTTCCCTGGAGAGTTCTGGGGGGCAGCAAGATGCTGGGAGGGAGGGGTTGGGGGCAAGTCCACACCTGTGTGAGGCCCAAACTTGAGAAAGGGCCCCCGGGCCCCAATACCCTGCAGGCAAGAGGCAGGAATGAGGGTTGTCTTGGTGATGAGCTGCGTGGATGGATGCCTGTGTCTCGGAGGGCTCCACTGAGAGATGTCCCAGTGGCTGCCGGGGGCAGGGTAGGGGGCGGGCAAGTTCTTCAGGGGCACGCTACCTCCCCACAGCACCCAGGCACATGTATATAAGGAACTCCAACTCCTCCTGGGGACACTGGAGGGTTGTCCCCAACTCACTGAGTTTGTGCCCATCACCACAGGTGAATGGAGAGCTCAAGGCAGAGATGGAATTGCTATGGAAAGATGAATGATCTTGTCCACACAACGGAGCTGGTGGGGATACCTACTATGCTGACACTCACCGATGGGTCCTCGGCTACATCTTCGATCCTCATGACTAGCTCCACGCACACGCTGTGATTCCTCCCATCTTACAGATGAGGACCTGAGCCACAGAGGCACAGGGGCAATTAGCCCAAGGTCATGGAGTTGGTGCACGGAGGAGTCAGATGCAGGCCACATCTGTCGGACTCCCAAGCCCGGACTCCACACTGGCCTGCGTCTTAGCAGGTTCCTTTCCCCTCCCTGGATGGCCCCATCGGGGGCTGGGGGAGGACACCAGGTAGATTTAAACATCTTAGCCACAGTGTGGGATTCTCCAGGCGTCTATGTATGCTTCTGTCAAGAGCTTCTCTCCAGCCTGTGTGGAGAGGAGGCTGGAGAGAAGTTCAGTGTCAGTGTTGGGGTTCTCCCCAGCCCGCTCAGGAACGGCCCTACCCACTATCTGTGGCTGAGAAGGAACACATCATCATGACTACCCCTTATCTTCCACAGTCCAGAGCTAATTTTCTTCTTTTTAAAGATTTTATTTATTTATCCATGAGAGACACAGAGAGAGAGGCAGAGACGTAGGCAGAGAGAGAAGCAGGCTCTTTGCAGGAAGCCCAACGTGGGACTCGATCCTGGGACTCCAGGATCACACTCTGGGCTGAAGGCAGGTACTAAACCACTGAGCCAGCCGGGTGGCTGACTTCATTCACTCGGCTCACTGGACCTCTAAGGGGGAGGCAGGGCGGGCAAAAAACTGAGGTGTGGGGCTTGACCTAGGCCCCCCTGAGGACAGGGAGGTGGAACCCAAAACCACATCTCTCTTTTTTCCCCCAAACTGGCCTGAGAATGAAAATCATCTGATGTGTTTATTCAATGCTGATTTTTGGGTTCCTTCTTTTTCTTTATTTTATTTTATTTTATTTTATTTTATTTTATTTTATTTTATTTTATTTTATTTTATTTTGAGTAAGCTGCTTGCCCAATATGGTGCTTGAACTCACAACCCTGAGATCAAGAGTCACATACTCTACTAACTGAGCCATCCAGGGGCCCCTGATGCCTGGATTCTAATTAAGATCTTTTTCAAAGATTTTTTTTTTTTTTTTTTTGACAGAGAGAGGGAGAGCTCACAAGCAAGGGGAGCAGCAGAGGGAGAGGGAGAAGCAGACTCCCGGCTGAGCAGAGAGCCGGATGCAGGGCTCCATCCTCGGAACCCAGGATCATGACCTGAGCTGAAGGCAGATGCTTAACTGACTGAGCCACTCAGGTGCTCCCTAATTCAGATCTTCAAACCAGCATTTCAGAAAAGAGAGGGCATGCCTTTCTTCATACAAAACTCTCTCGCCAATGATTTGCAAATTCATTTGAGGCCTAGGAAATTTTTATTCCAATTTTTTATTTATGCTGGAGAGAAAACCAATGATACAGATCCTCTGCCCTGATGGAAGGGGCTGGAGGCTGCCACCCTGTTGCCCTGAAGGGGTTCCACGGAGTCCCTGGGTGCCTCCGGGCCCCGCTTTAAAACCCATGAGCTCTCATTCAAATCCCTGTTCTGCCACTTACCAGCTGTGGTCCCAGGAATGTTAGTAAACCTCCATGCCTCAGTTTCCCCATCTATGCCATGGGGGCAGTAATGTTACCCGCCTCCCAGCACTGTTGTGAGGATCACACAGGCCAATGTCCGTTAAGCACAGAGAACGACACCTGACACGTAAGAAGAGCTAATGAAGTCAGTGTCACTCACTGGGCCACTCTGGTATGGCTGATTGTGTTTTGGGGACTAGACCATGCATCAGCTGATTTCAGTGGTTGCCTTGGGCTAAGAGATGGTTCCTGTGGCATCGTCCTAATGAGCTAGAATAAAAAGCAGTCAAAGCAATCTGTAGATTTAATTGAACTATTTGGAATGTTTTAAAAAACACTGATAGGGTTGGGTGGATGCTATTGTTTTACACAGGCTGAGTGTGTGCAGATCTACTTCCGGGCCCCCACCCAGGCTTCCGGGAGAAGTTCCCACGGAGGTGGACAGACACGGGATGGACGGAGGACTTGCCGCCAGTGTTTCCTTGATTGCCCTGGTGCCCTCCGAGTTGCCATGGGGTCAGATCCTGGAAACCCTGAGTAGTTTCCCAGATGGGACCTTTGAGCCCTGTTAATTTGTTCCACTCCGTTTTCTGTGGTGTGTGGGGGGGGTCTTGGCAAAGGGATTATTCACTTTCCGTCCCACTTCCCCCACAAGGCTCTTTGGAGAGGGGGCAGCTCTGCTCTGGGCAGGAAGGGGCGTTGGGAGGAGGCTGAGGACAATGATTTCTTTCCCATCTCTGTTCTTTTCTGTGATGATCCTCGGATGTGTGTGGGACATCCCTGGCCTTGGGGATTCCAGGAGAGGCCGCTGACCGCCATGGAGACCCTGGCATGGGGCGGGGGATGGGGACATAGGGCAGACCACATGCGCATCCAGGTGAAATTGGTTAAGCTGATCAAAGGGATGGGAGGGAAAGGATCTCGGAAAGGACATGAGAAATCTGGTCATGTTACTTACCCCCCTGGACAGTAGCTTCCACTGAGGACAAGGTTCCCAATTCTCCCCACGCCCTTCCTTTGACCCAGGCTGCATGCCAGCTGCAATCTGTGAGGGTTGCTCATGCCCCAAGCTCAGCTAAAGGTTGCTCCTCCTGCCTCTGGACCTTTGCATATGCTGTCCATCATTGGTTCCACAGCTCTTTACCTCTGCGACTCCTCAAATCAGAGAGGCCTCAGTCTGAATGTCCTCCTTGAAGCAGGGCACTCTCCCCAGCCTACCTTTCCAGGTTAGGTTAGGATACTTGCTCTTCCCCTTTATTTCGCTCAAGTTCTTTAGAATTCTCCTTCAGAGAGCTTAGCCTAACTTTTGCTTTTGTCCATCTGCTGGGACTCTTGGCTGCTGATGCCTCATAGCTGCATCCCTCACTGTGATGTGGTGCCTGGTCTGCAGGGAGCTGCCTTGCTCCAGGTCACCTCTCCTTCCAGGGGCGACTCACAGACAGGGACGGGCGAATGCTGGGTTACAAAGACCTGGCCCTCTTGTCTCGATCTGAGGCAACTCTGAAGGGCCATTTCAGCTCTAGAGTGCCCTATAGGATGGCTGGAGCCCCCCTCCCTTCCCAGTCCTGCCTTCCTCGGTTCCTTGTATCTCTCACAAGCATTCCTGTACATACTTTCTGCGCACATCTCTCTGACTCACTCTGTTTCTACTGAACCACATCTGAGATGCCCTCCTGACCCACGTCTCTCAGAGATCTCTCTCTCTCTCTCTCTCTCTCTCTCTCTTTTTCTGTATTAAACCTTCTTTCAGGAAAGACTCTGATAAGCTCATTCACATGCAGGTTCCAATGATTGATAAAGGTGAATGATTTTTCCTTTTTCCAGACTATTTATAAGAATCCTATGTCAAAGGGTAGATGAATTTTTAGGAATCAGCAAAGTGGTAGTGAGGTAAGATCGGGACATTTCTTATTAGTGAACCAGTTTCCACACCGTGCCTAGAGTGAGGCAGAGTAATCTTAAGACCCTGCAAGTGTTGGTTAGTGAGGCTGATTCTTGTGGAACCATAGGGGTCCATCATCTGGGAGTCGCAGAGAGGGAAGCAGCAGGCTGTGATAAAGAAGGGTCTGGTTAGCTGTGTGACTACTTCCCTTTGTAAAATGAAGGATCATAGTACCCATTAAAAACTGCATATACAGGGGATCCCTGGGTGGCTCAGCGGTTTGGTGCCTGCCTTTGGCCCAGGGCGCGATCCTGGAGTCCCAGGATTGAGTCCCGCATCGGGCTCCCTGCATGGAGCCTGCTTCTCCCTCTGCCTGTGACTCTGCCTCTCTCTCTCTCTCTCTCTCTCTGTCTATCATAAATAAATAAATAAAAATAAATCTTAAAAAAACCCCTGCATATACATACGAGGTCAATCATGAAGAAGATATACACAGTTCTTGGTATAGTCCAAAAAGTTAGGAGCAAGTGCCCTAGAACAGAAGTTCCCAAACTTTCTCTGCTCATAGCACATTTAGTGTCAGTAATTTTTTATGGTTCCTCTAGGCCAGAAGAAATACCCAAAAGTCCTTTGATTAATTAGTTGGTCTAAATAACTCAAAGCATGTTACGTAGTCATCAAAAAAATCTGTGAATTGAAAGAAGCAAGGAAAAACCATTTATATTTCATTCTTAACCACAGTCATTTACTAATGGGATATGTGTTGGGCATCGCATGACTCTGAGACCTTGGAATCATGTTGGACACCATCACCTCACTTCCTGTACCACAATGATTTTCACATGGCATTTGCTTTTTATCACAGCAACCATCAAAAACCGGGTTTCACAAAATTATGACATTGTTGAAAGGAATGTTGCATGATCTCATGTCCAAACTGTGGACTACGAGAGCTAGTAGTTTGCAGAGCACCCGACAGATGTCACTGTGTTTCCCTCAAAACTTAAAATCTCCCTGCAGCGTCTCTGTGGATCCATTCTATCCAGCTGCCTCAACGCACCTTTTGGGACCTAGCTCCTTTTGATCTCTTTTAAGTGTGATACACTCATTATTCAAGAATGTGGGAAAAGCATAAAGACAAAAGTACAGCTGATCCAAAATGAGATATAAATTAGGGCAGGAGGGGAGGCACAATTCAGCCCATTGAACAATGCAAATCAACGTGAGATTTTTAGATATGACACCTGTACGATTATATATCCTCTAGTGGCACAAAAGGTGTGGACTGAGAGTGACATTTTAGAATAATTAGATACTAAAATAGGAGAAGGCACTGAAATTAAAACATGATCTCCAGGCATAAAGGAATTTAAAATATATCAGGAAAAGCAATCTAAGAATCTGAAAGCTTGGAAAATGACAGAACAAAGGACAATTTGAGATACAATGTAGGATAAATGCTGCGGGGTACTCTAGCGTAGGGAGAAGAAAGAGGAGCTTTCTTAAAGTCACTACAGTCTAATAAATCCATCTCTTCACTCCCCCCTACTACTTCGGGAGCCGATGGAGGACGCCAGGGACGTAGGTGACCGTCTGCCTTTCCCTGGGCATGGATGGGCCTGGCATACACACTCAGTCATCGTGTTGACACCACGTCATATATGTACTTAAAGAGCTACACCTACTTTATCAAAACTTGTTAGTTTGAAATGATTTATTACTTACTTAGAAGAGTTGCAAAGATAGTACAGAGAGTTCCCTGTGCCCTTCCTCCACCTAACTCCCCCCAGAGTGAATGCCTCATATAGCCTCGCAAAACCAAGACCTCAACATTGGTCCACTACTATTCCCTACACCATGAACTTTATTAGGCTTTCTCATTTTTCCACTCATGTCTCCTTTTCTGTTTCAGGATTCAGTCATTGATACCACATTGCACTGAATGAGCACATCTCCTTAGTACCCCCCACCCCGATCTCCCGTCTTTCCTTGGCCTTCGTGGTCTTAGTATATTTGACAAGTGCTGGTCAGGCATTTTGTAAAATGTCCCTCAATTTGGATTTATCTGGTGTTTTCTCATGATTAGGGCTATGGATGTGGGTGAGAATTTCACCAGGGGAACATGCCCTTTTTATAGCACCGCATCAGAGGGTATGTGATATCAATATATCTCATCACTGGTGATGTCAACTTTGATTAACGTAGTTAAGCAGTGGTGGCCAGGTTTCTCATATCAATGCTACTGTTTTCCATTTCCCTAGCTGTTTATTGTGAGGCTTAAGTCCAGCCCACGCTCACTGAGAGGGGAATTAACCTAATCTCCCAGAGTGAGGAGTATCAAAGAACTTGTGGACATGTGTTAGAAGCCCCACAGTAATTAATTAATAAGTATTTGGGGGGAGCTGCTTTGGAGATACACAAATATTTTGTTTCTTCCTACGGTTTTGCCCACTAATTTTAGCATCAATAGATCTTGCCTGCAGATTACTATTGTGATGTTCTAATAGTTTTTTCCTTTTTCATTTAGTCCTCCTAATTTATTAATTAGAATTCTTCTATAGGAAGGAGTTCTCTCTTTCCACCATTTTTAAAATTAAGTCATTTATGTTACAATAGCTTTGTGGGGGTTTGTTTTTTTGGTCAAATTGTTGCAGCTTCTGCCATTGGGAATTTCTTTAGTTTGGCTCTTCTGGCTTTTGGCTTTTTTTTAGAAAAGCACTTCCTTATTTCTTGGCACCAGAAGATGCTCTAGGTCCATCTTATATTTTCTCTGCCCCAGTCATAGAATTAGTCATTTAACCAAGGAGACTTATTCCTTTTATTGGTCTATGTATTTAGAGACTAAGGTCTGGGCACAAAGTGTGCTTATTGCTACTGGGGATCACTGCTTCTAGAGCCTCTCAGTGGACAGGGCTAGGAATGTATGTGTGTATATTAACCCATGTGTATACACATATCTGTCTACCTATCTATCTGCCATCTATCTTAAAATAAGTGTGCACTCATATCCATTTTTCAGACTCCAACCCAGCCTAACAGGGTATATATATTCAGTTTTGAATTTGGGCAATTACACATACTTTTTTTGTTTCCAAAAGTTCAATATGATTTATTTGCAAATCCATCACCCATTTTAAGGGTACCATTTGTTGAGTTTTTACAAATGCTTATACAGCCATGTAACCACCACCACAGTCAAGATAGAGAACACTTCCATCACTCCAAAGGGCTCCTTTATGGCTTTTTCCAATAAACCCCATCCCATGCCCAGACAACCACTGACTTGCCTTCTGTCACTATTGATTAGTCTTTTCTAGGGCTTAATGAAAACAGGACTTGTACAGTGTATATTTGTATCTCTCTTCTTTTGCGAACTATGTTTCCTAAGTGCCCCCATAACAAAGCACTACAGACTGGGTGGCTTAAAGCACCAGAAATTTATTCTCTCATAGTTCAGGAGGACAGAAGTCTGAAATGAAGATGTCGGCAGGGTTGGTTCCCTACAGAGGCTCTGAGGGAGAATCCGTTCCAGGCCTCTCCCCTGGTACCAGTGGTTGCTGGCAGTTTTTGGAGCTCCTTGGTTTATGACAACGTAACTGTAACTGTTGCCTCCATCTTCACATGACCTTCGTCCTGTGTCTCTTCTTTGTTTATTGTATTTAGAGATCACCTCATTCCAACTGACCTCAACTTAACTTGATTACATCTGCAAAGACCCCATTTCCAAATGAGGTCACACCCATGTGACCCCCCAGGGTTGGGGCTCCGATGCGTCTTTCTGGAGGGACAATTCTACCCACAGTTCTCAGCATAATGATTAGAAATTCATTCATGCCACTACATGTGTAAATGTTTTGGTCTTTTTATTGATGCACTATTATTCCCATCAGATACTTTCCATAGTTTGGATATACTACAATATGTTCATCCATCCTCTTGCTGTGGACATCTGAGTTGTTTCCAGCTTGGCATTATTATGAATAAAGATGTCCTTAACATTCACATGCAGATCATGACAGCTCAACCTTTTTGCACGTATTTTGTTGGGTTGCTTGTCTTCTTATGACTTTTGATAGTTCTTTATATATTCTAGATGCAAATCCTTTGTCAGATAAACATATTGTAAATATTTCCCCCTAGTCCTTGGATTGACTTTTCATTTTCTCAATGGTGTCTTTCCAAAAGTAGGAAATTTCAATTTTAATTGAGTCCAATTTATGATCCTCTTTTCTTTTATGGGTCTTACCTTAAAGTCCAATGCTTTTTGTGTCTTACCTTAAAGTCTTACCTATAAGAGACAGGGACTGTCTCTTATATATTCTTGAAGAAGTTGAGTTTTTATATTCAGGTCTTTGCCGATTTTGAATATTTGTATATGATGTGAGGTGCTGAGGTTGAATTTTTTTTTTCATATGGCTATCCAGTTGTTCAAGAACGATTGTTGAAAAGACTAGTCTTTCTATATTAAAGTACCTTAGTATCTTTATCAAATCTGCCATATATGTGTGTGGATTGACTTCTGGAATCTCCATTCTGTCCCACTGATCTACATTTTCTCTATCCTTATGCCAGTATCACATAGTTTGATTACAATAGCTTAATAATAAGTCTGGATAACAGGTAGTGTATGTTTCTAACTTTGCTTTTCATTTCAATATTATTTTGGCTATCCTAGGTTCTTTGCCTTTCCATGTAAATTTGAGAATCAGCTTGTTAGTTTCTACCAAAAAAATGCTTTCTGGGATTTTTATTAGATATGTACTAAATTTGCAGGTCAGTTGGGGATAATTGACAATATTGAGTCTTCTGACCTGTGAGGTTGATAGATTCACCATTTGTTTGGTAGTTGGCAGCATACAGGTCTTGGACATATTTTATGAAATTTGTTTCTAAGCATTTTGGGACACTATTATAAGTGATATTTTTCCATTTCAATTTCTAGTTGTTTATTGTTAGTATATAGAAATATAATCGATGTTTATATATTGGCCTTATATTCTGCAACCTTGCTCACCTCACCTGTCCTTCTAGTAACCTTTTTGTAGATTTCTTAAGACCTTCTATTTACACAATTGCATTGCTTAAAAATAGACAGTTAAACTTCCTTTCTTTTTCTTTTTCTTTTTTTTTTTTTTTAGGATTTATTTCTTATTTAAGAGAGAGAGATAGTGTAAGCAGGAGGGAGGGCAGAGGGAGACAAGCAGATTCCTGGTTGAGCAGGGAGCCTGACATAGGGCTTGATCTTAAGACCCATGAGATCATGACCTGAGCCAAAATCAAGAGTTGAGGACTTAACCAACTGAACTACTTAGGTGCCCCTGTACTTCTTTTCCAATGTGGGTGGGTTCATGTCTTACTGCAGTGGCTAGGACCTAGAACAGTTATAATATTAGGAGATATCTTTTTCAACAGAAGATACTAGAACAATTGGGTAATAGTATGAGAAACAAAACAATTCCAGTGATTCCCAGCCCTGTGTGGGCTCTGGGAATTTTTTCAGCTTATAGCTCCCTGGTAGTTGTTCTTCTCTCAGATATTGTTCTTCTCTCAGATGTTGTTCTTTGCTCACCTCTGCGTGTTTACAGATTGGAAGTCAGCAGAAGATTCAAGGGGATTCCAAGCAGATTTTAGAAGTCCTTTCTCTGCAGAACTCCTTCTCCTCTGGTATTCTGTTCTGCAAATTCTAGGCACATTGGCCTCCCCAGACTCCTATGTCTCTTTCTTCAACTCCGTGAGACTGTTGGTTGCTGTTTGGGTTCCCTTACCCAGCTCTGCATTCCAGAAATTCCCTCCATGCAGAAAATTGGGGTAAAGTCTGATCTCACTTGTTCTCTCTCAGTCCTGAGTTGCCTATTGGCCAATGTCTGAAAACTGTTGTTTAATTGTCCTTCTTTGAGGATTCTAACTTTTGCAGTCCTTTCTAAATCTGTGTGTGTTTGGTGATTTTTTTTTATTGTAAGTTCACATTTTGGTAAATTTAATCTTTGGGTCTCATTAGAGTATACTTTGAGAGAACTTGTGCTTGGCTGGGAGCCAGAGAGATACCTCTGACCTGGAACCCTTGTGGGCCCTTCCCAGGGCCATGGACATAATAGAGGAATATCATGTTTTAGCTCTCTCAACCTGAAGGTGACTCTCTTTGCTGTTGTCAGTAAAGGTATTTACCCTCAGGTCAATATTGTCTTCAGGTTTCAGCTTCTTGTGAGTTTTGTCCTCCTTTGAACATTTCCCGAACACTCTGCAAGCTCAGAAATGTGTTTTAAGATGTATTGTAATTTATCCAGGATTGAGTTCTTTATCCAGGTGTCTAGTTTGCCATGATGTTGGAACCAGAAGTTCCAGTCATTCACCCTCCATCTGTTCTTCCGTTGATCTTTCCTTCATCCTTTACTCATTTTCCATGAACCACAGTGCTGTTCCCAGCCCCCTGCAAGATGCTTCACAGAAGACAAGAGAAGGTCCTTCCCTTTCAGGGGTGACATAACTGAGAGAACATCTCTAATACATGGGGCCCCTTCTCCTGCAAGCTTTTCCTTCTTGCATGACTTTGCCCTGGCATTGCAGGACCAGGTTTCCAGTTGTTTCCATTTGTGGGGTGGGGTGGGGGTGAAGGATTCCCTGCTGGCTTTGCACTGTGACCTGGACTTCAATAGGTCCAGGGCCACTCTGGACCTGTGGCTTCTGACCCACTCTTCTTCTTTATGTGGTCACCAGTCCACCTGCTATGTCAGCTCCAATCCAGACTTCCTTTCCCAAAACTCTGAAAGATGATGGAATTGTGGAGAAAGGGGGGCAGAAGCAGGAGTGGGTCACATGAAGGCAGGGACCTACTAGAGGCTGTTGGGTCTTGAGAACAGAATTAGCAGGTGTAGCCCTGGTTAGAACAAACCTGGCAACATATGCTCACAGTCCCTGGAACAAGCCTTGCTTGTTAAAAGAGAAAAACAAAACAGTCCATCTTTCTCCACATAGAGTTAATGCATCTTTGAGGGTTGGGGCTCCTCATGGGCCTAGGCAGCTGCTGACACTACTATGTTTGGTCAGGCAGGCTGCCAGCCCTTGCCCTGTCTCGCAGCACTCCCGCCCCTCCATCCCAGTGTCTCAGGCAGTAAATCACCCACACTCCCTTGAGGGAAGAAGGCTTGGGACATCCTGGGAGTGAGCAGAGAGGGAGTTTCCTACACAAGCACCCTGCACTCTTATCACTGCAGACAAGTAGCCTCTGCGGCTGATAAGGATCTGGGTGGGGGGGAGGTGGAGTTCTAGGGGCGTAAAGGGAAGACAAGTCTTATGAAACCTTCTCTGCCCAGAGGCCTGACCTGAAGAGGAAGACGGGAGCAAAGGTCTACATTCCCTGTAAGCCTTCTAAACTTCAAGGCTCCTGCAAATCACCTGGAGGTCTTGCTTAGGTGCAGGTTAGATTCAGGAGGGCCAAGGTCAGGCCAGAGGGGCTGCATTTCTAATACGCTCCTAGGGGTTGCCCATGCTGCTGGTCTAGAGGTCATGAGTAGTGAGGCTGAAGGGTTTTTGCCTACCTACACAGGATTTTCAGTGTATTGGAAGCTGGGTAGGGAGGCACCCAGCTGGAGAAATCTGAAATACACCCAGATCCTCCCCAGTCACTGAATCAGAATCCCTGTGCTGGGACCAGGCCCCTGTGTGCTCTTTCTCTTAACACTCACCAGGGGGTTTGAACATGCAGCCGGGATTGAGAACTCTTCAACTAGATTATGAAAAATTAGCCCCCACCTTAGAGTTCTGGGCCATGACCAACCAACCTGCCCTCAGGGAGGAATGACTGGAAGTGCTTTACCATCGTGCTCTTTCCCAGAGCATCTCCATTTTCACAGGAGGCCCTGTTTTGCGCCAAGGAAACGACAGTAGCAGAACGCCAGCGGGAGAAAAAATGGCCAGGTTATACCTTGCCCGAATGGTGCTGCTACGTGATCTCATTCCGGCGATTTCATGCCCGGGACCTTGCGTCTTGGCCCTGACCAGCAGACCTCCTATTTGTCTGTTCAGCCCAGAATTCCCAGGCATCCTGCAGCTTTCCACAGCTCAGGAGCGTTCTCCTCCCTGCTTGTCTTATCTGAGTGAAGGAGGCAGCTGGGAGGGCTGCGTTCCTGCCGGTGACCCCACAGCAAGGCTGAGGACAGTGGGAACGAGGTGCTAATGCCCCCAGTCTTGAGATTGTTCCCCCAAGCCCCACACATCTGGTTTCCATTTCCCTCTGCAGCAGGCCCAACTGAAGCAGAGCCTTTCTCTTTTGTATCTCTTGAAAATCAGGTCCAAAGGCTGGGCTCCAGCCACCCTGAACTAGATGTCCCGGAACCCTTCCTAAGACCCCCTCGGTCCTCTCTTGCCCATGACCTCCGGGAGGCAGATGGGTCCATCCCCCAGGAGAGGGCAAAGGGTGGAGTTGGCAGGAGTACTGGTTCCTCAGAGACTTAGGGAGGTGAGAAGGTTTGGGGCCATTTGAAAAGAGAAGGCGAAAAAAAAAAAAAAAAAGAAAAGAAAAGAGAAGGCAGGGTGCATGAGCATCAGGGAAAATGAGTGTCTACTTCACCCGGGTTTTCAGACTGCCCACGAAGTGACCCAGAGCCAGTGTTCAAAAAGCTCAAGGCTCCACCTTACCTTCACTGCCATCATCAGGCTGGTGCAAGGGAAATCCTGCCGCATGTCCAGGGGTTTCTTGCTCTCACCCAGGCCCTGGGGCACAGAGAGAGCAGGACCCTGTGGGGTAGGGATGGGGGCTCTTGGGATCAGAGCCTACTCTAAGGGACGTTAGTGTCACAGAGACAACAAACTTGTAACTCTCACTGACGGGAGGATGACCCCTCCACCCCCTACCCTACCCCAACGTCCCCTCATCATGGGGGCAGTACACAGTGGTGGTCAGGGGCACTGGCTCTGGGGTCTCACGAATGCTGGCCCTGCACTCATCCATGCATCCACTCATTCCATGACATGCGTCATGGAAACTCTCTGAGCCTGTTTCGTCTGCAAAGTGAGGATAATAAAGTAAAAACTGAATTGGGTAAATACAAGCAAAGCACCTAGCCTAGTATATGGCCAACAGTTAATAAATGGTGGCAAACACCTATTATCCATCATCCATCTATCCATCATCCATCCACCCATATGTCCATCATCCATGCATCATCTGTCATCCATCCATCATCCACCCTTCACCCACCCATTCACCCATCCATCCACCCATCCATCCATGTACCTATCTATCTAATCTATATGATGTAAGAGTCCACTAGTTCTCACACCTGGAGAGCTTGTTAGCTATGCTGATGCTGGACCCCCTCCCCGAGGTTCTAATTTGCAGGTCTGTGGTAGGACCCAGGAATCTGCATGTTAAACAAGCTTTCTGGATGATGCTAATGTAGGTGGTCCTCGAACCCCTCTCAGGAAACACAGGCCTGGTCTTCACCTCATTTTACTGAGGAAGAAACAGGCAGAGAGGGTAACTTCACCATTTGTGTGACTTGATGATGGAAGTAGGACTCACCCCCACACCCCTTCCTCTGTGAGTGCGGCATGTGGGATGAATGTGACCAGGAGGCCCCGGGGGGCAGCTGGCAGCCCACCATGCTGCCCTCCCTATGTGCCCCTCCCTCCCGGCCCACTGACACTGCTCTGACTCCCACACTGAGCCTGTCGGGGAGCAGGGATTTATTCCTTTGGGCCAGCTTTCCACCCTTTATTTCTGAGTTATTTATGTTCCCTGCCTTTTATCTCCTGGCTGGCTGGTCCGCAAGGCCCATTATGTCGTTCTGGATGTGGCCACATCAATCTCCAGCCTTGGGGGTCCGAGCCCCCAGCACACCCTCCTCATTTATTTTCTGGGTCTCCTGGAGGCCCAGCCAGCAGATGTCCTGCTGCATGGACAGCCTGGCTGGCGTTGTCCTCAGAGAGGACCATTGTGAAGGGGTCTTGGTTCAGACAGGCCACAGGAAGCTTGTCTGGGACTGGGGAGTGAGGTGACCTTCCAGGAGAAAGGTGGGCTGGCTGTGGGGACTTCCGGGTCCCAGCTTACACTCGACTCCGTGACACCCTGGGTGGCTTCAGACAAGGGACAGCAACTTTCCAGGCCTTGGTGTCTTCCTTTCTAACATGGGGCCAGGGACAGGCCAGTACCATTAGATCCCTGCTTCCAGGGCTGTCAGATTTGTGACAGCACTTCCCAAGCTGTGTTTTATAAATTCACAAATATTCATGAAAAGGTGGTGGTGGGGATGGCAGTTCCCTAATCTGGGAAGTTCTGGGTTGAACAGAGATGTAGAGAGTGGAATGGGAGCCCCAAAAGATATGTCCACATCCTAATCCCCAGAACCTTGAGTATGAGCTTATTTGGGAAAAGGGCCTTTGCAGATGTTATTAAGGACCTTGAGATGAAATCACCCTGGATTAGGGTAGGCCCTAGGTCCGACAACATACGAAAGGCAGACACACAGGGGAAAAGACGATATGAGGAGGAGGAATCATGTATCCTCTCACCGAGGAATATTTAAAGAGACAAGAATTCTTTACAGTCTTCACAGGCATCACGGCCTTGCCAACACCCGGATTTTGAGTTTCTGGCCTCCGCAACTGTGAGACAATAAATGTATATTGTTTGAAGCCACCAAGTTTATGGTATTTTGTTATGGCAGCCCCAGGGAACTAACTCAAGAGGGAAACAAATCTCTTTATTGCAGAACGTGTAGGGGTCTTTTTTTTTTTTTTTAAAGATTTTATTCATTTATTCATGAGAGACACACAGAGAGGCAGAGACACAGGTAGAAGGAGAAGCAGGCTCCCTGTGCGGAGCCTGAAGTGGGACTCGATCCCAGGGCCCCCGGATCACAACCTGAGCCAAAGGTAGACACTCAACCACTGAGCCACGCAGGTAACCCATAGTCAGGGCCTTTAGTAGCTAATGTGAATGAAGAAGTTCTGGGGATGCAGGTGGAAATGTTACCTGGAACATTCGATTGGGAATAGCTCTGAAGGCTTGTGTCTAACAGAGCGTTTGGGGGAACCCTGATTTATGACTTGGAGGGAAAGGTGAGGGAGGAAGTGGCAGGGAGCAATCTGCTGGTGTGACCTTTTCTGGGTTGGGGCAGGGTGGCAGGGTCAGGAGGGCCTCCCAGTTTCCAGCTGTGAGGTGAGAGAGATTTCTGATCCCTGGCAATGGCTGTCCCCATGCGGCTTGATCCACTCCTGGGGGTTTGTGTGGGTGGGCTGGAAGGGGCCCCTGCACTGATTCCTCCTCCAGCGCACCCACCGTTCCAGGCTGCAGACCTGGCCTGATGCCTATCCTGAGGTCTCCCACAGGTGCCAAGGATGGGGGGATGGGGATCCTGTACCCTAGATGTCTCTACTCTGAAGAGCTCAGCTGGTTTGGTAGCCCGGGAAGCTAAGGATTAATAATAATAATTATTATAATGATTCTATTCATTGAGAAATTACCAAGTGGCAGACCCTGTGCTAAGTGCTCTGTGCATATGAATCAATCTATTCCTCACCACAACCATATGAACCCATTTTACAGATGAGGAGATGGAGGCACAGAGAGATTACATAGCTTCCTCCGAGTCACAGCCCGTAAGTGGGAGAGCCGGGATCCAAACCCAAGCTGTCTGACTGCTCTTCATGACGTTACATTACCTTCCCCGTTAAGCAGGGACCCTGGGTGGGTCACAGCAGGTTTGGAGGAATGACTCTGGGAGGGAATGTCCCTTCCTTCCTTCCTTCCTTCCTTCCTTCCTTCCTTCCTTCCTTCATCACTCAATATTATTGCCTGCCTGCATGGTGCCAGATGCGGGGCCAGGCTCTCAGGCCACAGGCTGAGCCTGGGACTTCCCGGCCCCAGGGAGCCCTTGAGCAGCCCGGTAGGGAAGAGGGCAAGACCCCAGAGGCAGGACACCGGTGTCCCCTCAGCATCGGGGCCACGGCCACAGGGCAGGCTGGGGGCTCTAACCCAGCCTCAGCACTCAGGACCATGCCCCAGGACTTGTTCTTTTTTGCTCAATAGAGCAAGGTTTTTCCTTTAACCTAAAGGAAGAGGAGGTAGGGGATTCAGGCTGAAAGAAGAGCAGTGAGGGGTGCTGTGTGCTGGGGCAGGGTGCTAGGTCCTGAGGCAGGGTGCTGGGTCCTGAGACAGGGTGCTGGGTCCTGGATCAGGGTGCCGGGTCCTGGATCAGGGTGCCATGTCCTGGGGCAGGGTGCCGGGTCCTGGATCAGGGTGCTGTGTCCTGGGGCAGGGTGCTGTGTCCTAGGGCAAGGTGCTGGGTCTTGGGGCAGGGTGCTAGGTCCTGAGGCAGGGTGCCAGACCCTGAGAAGGGTTCCGGGTCCTGAGACAGGGTGCCTCGTCCTGGAGCAGGGTGTCACATCCTGGGGCAGGGTGTCATGTCCTGGAGCAGGGTGCCACGTCCTGGATCAGGGTGCCACGTCCTGGGACAGGGTGCTGTGACCTGGGGCAGGGCGCCGTGTCCTGGGGCAGGGCGCCGGGTCCTGGGACAGGGTGCTGCATCCTGGGACAGGGTGCCAGGTCTGCAAAGGGGCAGGGGTTAGGGTGGGAGTGGGACCTGGAGCCTGCAGGTCAGCAGGGGAGCCAGGCAGTCCAGGAGGCTGCAGCGAGGTGCCACTCATCCACCCAGTCTCCAGTCTCCAATGTCACCCCCACCCGGTGGCTCTGTGCCATTTATTGACCCTACTGCATGCCCGACATTTTGCAAAGCACTCTGCACAAACAATCTCCTCTAATCCTCCCTCAGGCTCCCGAGGGGCCGCTACTACTGACTCCATTTGACACGCGAGCAAGGGAGGCTCCGCGTGGCTGTGCTAGGTGAGCACCCTGTGGGTTATGTGTCGTCTGTTGGGTAAAGGTCTAGATGTGACCAGGGACGACATTCGATACGGTTTCGACAACAGGGGCTTTGGGGATGCTGGCCCGTCAGTGAACTGCTGCCTGGGAGCCTGTAGGGTACAGCAGCCCGACACCCTCCTGGTGGGGTGCACCAGCCGGACACCCCCCTCCCCAGTTACACCCGCCGGACACCCTCCTCCCCAGTTACACCTGCCGGACACCCACCCTACACGTACCTGAAACAAGCACTTGGAATCCCGTCGGGAAGACAGCAGGCACCACAGCGCTTGTAGCTCTCCCTTTCCTTGTTATTATTTCCATCCTTAATCGCTCTGCTCTGGATTCTGGGGAAAGCAGGTCATTCTGTTCCATTTCACTCTGCATTCCCTTCCAGATTTCCTAAGCTCTTACTTACAGGTTATTGTGCTGCTCAAGAATCTTCCAGAGCTCCCCTCGGCCTGCAGTGAACACGCCACCTCTGCTCGGCTCAGCTCTCTAGGCCTGGTTCCAAGCTCCCTCTCCAGGTAGCTCTCCCTCCTCCCCGTCAAGGGGGCTCCTCTCCACCAGGCTGCCTCCTTGCCAGGCCCCCCTCCGTGGCCTTCGCCAGCCATTGCCCCTCCACAAATGCCTCCTCCCCTTGCCCCCTCCACCAAGAAGCCTTCAGACTACCCTGGCCCTCAGGGGCACCCAATCTTGAACGCCTTACACTACCTCCCTCTTGTCCCTGTGGCAGGTGGCATCTGCCCATGCATCTGCCTCCCCGCAGGGCAGTCACAAAGCCATCTCTCAGTGTCGGGAGCTGTCGCGTTGTCACTATTTCCCAGACTTGGATGTGCTCACCATTCACCTGGGAGGGTCTTTAAAAGCCAAGATCCTGATTCATTAGGACGAGTGGGCCTCAAGTCTGCCTTTCTGACCACCTCCCGGGTGACCCTGACGGGGATGGTCCTTGGAGCAGAGAGGGCTGGGGTATCTGTCAGAGTCCCTGGCCCCCTGGTTCTCAGCCATTGGAGCTTCTCACAGCACCTGAGCCCCACCAGAGGCCCTCTTTGAAATGGCCATGGGTGGGCCAGTGGTGGTATTTTTCAAATACTTGTCAGGTGTCCTGATGGGTGTCTGGGGCCACCAGGGCAGCACTGTGATCAAGGCTATGTAGATGCAAAGCTCTCAGAGGACAAGATCTAATCCCAGAGGCGAAGGGGTGGGCGGGGGGGGGGGGCGGGGAGAGCACCCTAACATTTCGTGCTGCGTGCCTACTAACTGTCAGGGCGCTTTGAGGGCATCAAGGGAGAGCACCCACACCTGACAGCCAAACCCAGCGATAATTACCACCCACCCCCCAGCATGGCAGAGCAGGACTTGGGAAGGCCTGTCTGCGGGGAGGGGAGCCAAGGAGCCGTGTGCTAGGAGCTCTCTCCTCCTGCAGCTGCTCAGTGGGGCCAGTGCGCACCAAGGCCCCCCATTCCCACCCCTGCACCCAGGAAATAGGCCACTGTGCCCTGTCAGTGGGCACATGGCGCCCTCTGCTGGGCACTAGAACCAGTTCTCCCCAGGGACTCCCAGGGTGAAGGGAGCCCCGACCACTTCCTCCAACTCCTTGAAATCCCTCAAGATCAAGGTGGGGCGGGCTGTTCTGTGTCTCTCCTCGGTCTTTTGATTCCAGGGTGGGAAATACTTGCTCATACAGCCACATCGCGCTGAGGCCCTTCCCGCCCCTCCACCTTTTCCTTCTCATGTTATTGGGCAACCTGTAGTGGCTCCTGTTTAGAGGCAACAGGACTGAAAAAATGACTTTTTTTTTTTTAAGATTTTATATATTTATTCATGAGAGACACACACACAGAGAGAGAGAGACAGAGACACAGGGAGAGGGAGAAGCAGGCTCCCTGCGGGGAGCCCAAAGCGGGAGTTGATCCCAGGACCCTGGGATCACACCTGAGCCAAAGGTAGACGCTCAACCGCTGAGCCACCCAGGAGTCCCTGAAAAAATTACTTTTGCTGTGCATCCTGAAGAAGGGCTCAGCCTTGAGCACTTGTGGCTCCTCGTCTATATGCCCTCGTGGGGTTGGTGAGGGGTCAGTGTCAGGGTCAGCTCTGATGGGAATTAGCATTCAGTCCTGGGTGGGAGCTAGGGCCAGGGGTCAGCCTCTGGCTAGGGTCCGGGGTCATTCTTGGGGAGTTAGGGGTCAGCTGTGTTCGGGGTCGAGGCTCAGAAACCAGGGAAGCCCCAGTGGCCGGGCCCATCTCATTACAGGCTATGGCCACATGTCTGCCCATGGTGATGGAGGCCTGTGTCCAGGAGACCCAGGCAGGAGAGGAAGATGGGGAAACAGAGGCAGCTCTTGTTTCCTCCAGCCCCTGTGAGGATGGCTGCTCTAAGTCTTTGCTATTCTTAGGGGACAAGAGTCCAGACGTGTGCACAGTGCCTCAGCGGCCAGCTCCCTGGGTGTGATCCATAGAGGGTCCAATGTTTTGGCTCTGTCTCAGGGCTCAATGCCTTACTATGATCCCCACTGGTTTTGTCACAAACACGTGCTTGAGACCAGGCCGGTGTGGCCAGTACTGAGGGGAAGGGCTCCATCAAGCATTATGTTTGGGTGGAGAGTAACTGATGCTGCTGTAGACCAGGGACATAGAAGCTGAGATCTGAGGGTGGACTTCTCAGGTATTCAGGAGGCCCACAAACCCACCTGGAATCCTGTGTGGACTTCGGCATGTGGGGCTTTCTGTGGTTTGCATAAGAATCCTTACTTAAGCCCACTCTCAGCTTTTTAAAAAACACCTTTATTGAGATATAACTGACAGGAAATGAGCTACACACTATGTATTTAGGGTATCTAATTTGATAAATTTTGATGTTTGTATACACTGTTAAATGATCACCACAGTCAAGATAATGAACATATCCACTGCCCTCAAAATCAATCTGCTTTCTGACCCTACAGATTCGCTTGCATTTTCTAGAATTTTATATTAATACAACCATACAGTACGTACTTTTGGGGGCATCCAGTTTCTTTTGCTCAGCCAGATTATTTTGGTATTCATCCACCCTGTTGAGTGCATCAATAGTTTATGACTTTTTATTGCTGAGTGGTATTCCATTGTGTGGATATACCACAGTTTGTACATCCATTCATTTGTTGATAGACATTTGAGTTGTTGTTGTCCTGATTTTTGGCTATTACAAGTAAAGCCATGAATATGTCTCTATGTGGACATTGCTTTCTCCTCTGTTGGGTAAATACCTGGGGCCGGGGGGGGGGGGGAGAAACCGACAAACTGTTTTCTAAAATGGTCACACCATTGTGACACCTGGGTGGCTCAGTGATTGAACATCTGCCTTCAGCTCAGGGTGTGATCCCCGAGTTCTGGGATCAAGTCCCACATTGGGCTCCCGGAAAGGAGCCTGCTTCTCTCTCTGCCTGTGTCTCTGCCTCTCTCTGTGTGTCTCTCATGAATAAATAAATAAAGTCTTTAAAGAAAATTGGTCGCACCATTTTGCGTTCCTATCAGCAGTGGATGAGCATTCCAATTGCTCCACATCTGGGATAACACTTGGTGTGGTTAGTCTTTTGAAGGCACTTTTAGCTTTCAGAGTGGGTGAGTAGTGGTATCTCCTTGTGCTTTTTTTGCGTTTCCCTAATGACGAATGATGTTGAGCATTTATTCATGTGCTTCTTTGTCATCCAAATCGTTGGTGCACTGTCTGTTCAAATCTTTTGCCCATTTTTAAAAAAGATTTTATTTATTTATTCATGAGAGACACAGAGAAAAAGAGAGGCAGAGACACAGGCAGAGGGAGAAGCAGGCTCCATGCAGGGAGCCTGACGTGGGACCCGATCCTGGGACTCCAGGATTATGCCCCAGGTGGAAGGCAGGTGCTAAACCCACTGAGCCACTCAGGGATCCCTCTTTTGCCCATTAAAAAAATTGGTTATATGTTGCCTTCCTATTGAATTGTAAGAGTTTTTTCATAAAGTCTAGATACCAGGACTTTGTGGAATAAACGTATTTAAAATGTTTTTTGCAGTGTGTGTCTTGCCTTTTTATTTTCATAACCACATCTTTTGAAGAGCAGACATTTAAAATTTTGATGACCTACAAAATAAATAAAATAAAATAAAATATTGATGAAATTCAATTTATTTATTTTTTTCTTTTATAGCTTGTGCCTTTTTTAAAAAGTTTGTTTGTTTGTTTGTTTGTTTATTCATGAGAGACACACACAGAGAGAGGCAGAGACATAGGCAGAGGGAGAAGCAGGCTCCCTGTGGGGAGCCTGATGCAGGATTTGATCCCAGGACCCCGGGATCACGCCCTGAGCTGAAGACAGATGCTCAACTGCTGAGCCACCCAGGCAACCCGCTTATGCTTTTTTGTATCCTATTTATTAAGTCTTTGACTAACCCACAGTAATTAGGATTTCTCCTGCAGTTTTTTCCAGAAGTTTTATAAGTTTAGTTCCTACATTTAGCTTTATGATCCTTTGAGTTAGTTTTTGTAAATGGTGCAAATTACAAACCAAAGTTGTTGTTATTGTTGTTGTTGTTGTTGTTTGTATATGGATATCTGATTGCTCCAGCGCTATATGTTAAAAAGATTATCCTTTACCAATGGCCTGGCACCCCTGTCAAAAATCAATTGGCCATATATGTGTACCTACTTTTGGACTATTATTTTCATTGGTCTTTATATCAATTCCATACTATCTTTATTACTATAGTAATCTAATTAGTCATAAAATCAGATAGAGTAAGGCTTTCAGTTAGTTCTTTTTTAAAATTATTTTGACTGTTCTAGATCTTTTGCATTTCCATAAAATTTTAGTTAGTCTGTCAATTTCTCCCAAAAGCCTGCTGGTATTTTTGTTGGGATTCAATTCCATCTATACATCAATTTGACAAAAATGGCATTCTTAACAATATTGAATCTTCTAATCCATGAACATAGCATATCTCTCCATTTATTTGGCTCTTTTGGTTAATTTCTCTCAGCAATGGTTCATAGTTTTCACTGTGCAGGTCTTACACATCTTTTGTCAGATTTATCCCTAAGAATTTCATCCTTTTTCAAGCTATTATAAGTGGCAGTGTTTTAAATTCCAATTTCTGATTACTCATTGCTAATATATCGAAGTACAACTAATTTTTGAATATTGATCTTGCGTTCTATAATTTTCTAAATCACTTATTCCAGTAACTCTTTTTGTAGGTTTTATAGGTTTTTCTGTGTAGGTGATCATGTTACCTACAAATAAAGACAGTTTGCTTCTTCTTTTCGATTGAGATACTTTTAATTTTTTTTCTTGCCTTATCGCATTGGTTTCAACCCCAGCACAATGTTAAATAGGAATAGTAAGAATGGACTTCTTTTCCTTATTTCCAGTTACACATAGTAAGAAACTATTCATTCTTGGCTTTAATTTGCCCATGTAATTTCTGGACAAGCTCAAAGGAGTGGCCTTTTAGAACTGATTTGAAGGCCCTGAAGTTAGCCCTGGGCAGTGTGCTCTTCTTAACCATGTATCATGGAGATCACAAGTGCCTTGAGGGCAGAGGTGGTGTATTTGACTCTGATTCCTGTGCTGTGCTTGGCATGACTGGTCAGCTTGACAAATCCTCAGTGCCAACCAGGTCACTGAATCACACAGAAAGAAAGGGGCTATATGTGTCTCCTTTGCTTTCCTCCTAAACCAAAGGCAGTCATGCTTCCCTCCTCCCTTCTCTTTCCCCTCCAGAAACCTGAATGGAAGGAGACATGAAAGAGAAGGGCTCAGGTTTCTCCAGCATTGAGTTACTTTCATGAAGTGTCCTCATTCAAAAATAAACCTGAGGGGATGAGGGGAGGAGGGTGACAGAGACGGGAGGGAGCTGTTAGCATAGCTCTCTTTCCAGGCTGTATTTTTAGGGCTGGCATTTAGGTTTGGCCTGGGGACAAGCGGCTGGAAAATGCAAGGCATTTCCTCTTCCTGTCAGCTGGAGACACTGTGTGTGTGTGAGTGTGTGTATGAGGGCCCCTGCCACCTTCCACTTAGCACCTCTGAACAGCAAACAAAATACACTTCCTTCATAGGCCTGCTCCATTCTTGGCCCCTTCCAGTCCTGTCTCATCTTTGGACATTCTCAAGACTCCCCTCAGACCATTGCACATGCAGTTTCCTGCAGGGAGAAGAGCCCCTTGCTCCTTTGGGGGCAGATTCTGCACTCTCTGAGGTCCTGGGTGGGATATTTTAGAAGGACTCGATGATGACACAACAGGTTCATTTGTTCACTCGTTTATTCATTACTGGCTGTGTGCCATCTGTGAGGCACTTCATTGCTCAGTGCCTCAGTTTCCCCATTCATAAATGAGGATAGTAATAGAACCCGCTTCATAAGAATATTGAGAGGATTCAGTAAGTTAATGTAGAGTGCTTAAAATAGCACCTGGCAGGTAGTTAGGGTTCAGTAAAGAGGGGTGTTAGTATTTGATGGTGCATACCAGCCTTGAGCTTGAGCAGGGGCAGTGGCTATGGCGATGGATAGACAGACACAGTGTCTGACCTTTCGTGGCTTATTCCACTAGAGATCAGCATGCTGCTTTTGAGAACTTTAAGTTCTCAACTTCTGCTTTGGAGCAGGGCCCTGCTCTCTCTCCAAGGAGTGAACGGTCTCCTTTATGCCTTACAAGGTGATGAAATATATAGTAAGAGACACGATGATAGTGATGTTATTGGCACTTTATGGAACTCTGGCTGGCTTTGTGCCTTCTCTGCTATATAAAGCTATCTCACTTTTCACGGTCTCATTTTCTTTATTTGTAAAATGAGAGAAAGAGCAGTTAAAGTGGTTGCTCACCCAGATCTGTTCCAATCCTTTTCTCCATGAACAGAATCATCCATCTCTCTCTCTCTCTCTCTCTCTCTCTCTCTCTTTCTCTCTCTCATCTTTTCCTTCCGATATAGGTATCAGGGCTGATATTTCCCAAGACTCCACTCTGGATGGCACTCCCTGGGGTTGTGCAGTGCACAGCCTGTTCAGTTGTATAGCCTAGCCTGTTTATGATCCACCTAGGTTCCTAGTGTCCCATCTCCCGAGTTTATGGGAAGAAGGAAAAAGTATAGCATCAACTGGATCAACTAGGAACAGCAGCCAAAATGCACATATCTGATCCCCCCCCCCTTATTATTCCATAAATTTGGAAGGTTGTTCTGTTGGTTTCTTTTGCCTGAGACTTAATTAAACAAGCACTTGTTGACATTCCAGTCGTTCATTTGACAAATATTTATTAAACACTTACAGTGGGCTAGGCACCGCGGTAGGTGCTGGACTATAGCTGAGACCGAGGGCCTTGTTCTCCTGGAGCATGAGTTATAGTTCAAGTGAACAGAGAAGAAACAGGCAGACACATAGATAAGACAATGTCCAAGAAGATCGGCTACAGTGTAGACAATTACAGAGGGTCCTGGGCGGGGTGGTGTGAAGGGAGTGCTTCAGACCATGATGAGAGAAGGCTTTTCTAGGGAGGTGACGTTTGTGTTGTCACCTGAATGACAAGGAGCCAGCCACGTGGACATGGGTCTCCTCACACTGGCCTGGCAGGGAAGGGGTGAGACCATCTCACCCTCTTGGCCTCTCTTCATCTCTTCTTGCTTTTTCTCTATACCATCACTCTACTTTTCTTCCTCTGAGGCGGGATCACCAGTGGCTCTCCATCTGGAGAATGGAGAAGTCTGCAGATGGAGACCTATAAATCTTCTTTCAGACTAAAGCTGCCCCTTCCTCCTTCCTCCTCTGAGTGGCCCAAGCAGAGAAGAGGGAATCCTTCAGGTCTTGCTGTGGGAGGATGTTTGAGGTGGGTCTCCCCTTTAAGCCAGCTGTTAAATGGATGCGCAAGGGTCACCTGGAAGAGAGGTCACTTGTGCCTGCCTGGCTTGTGTCACTGCTCTGGCTGGGATTATGGGAAAACCAGGACCACTGGATCAGGCTGGTGAAGAAGGAGAGCATTGTCTCCACTCTCCATCAGAACACAGCAGCTCGAGACAGAGGGGCTGGGTTTAAACCCCATCTCAGCCTCTCACTGGCTGGGTGACTTGGGAGAGGTACTTGACCTCTCTGTGTCTCAGTTACCTCATTTGTTACAAGAGGCAAGGGGTAATAGTATCCACCTCACGTGGTGCTGTGAGGATCCTGTGTTTCTACACACTGTGCTTAGAGCAGTGTTTGGTATGCAGGAGCACATGTGTTCACCATGACCTCATTTTTCAGAAGGATTATCTAGCCACTGGCGAGTTTTCATCCATGTGTCAGAAACCTCTTTTCCAGCTCTTGGTTCACTCATAAGAGGCTTGATCTGGAAGAGACAGAGCTGTACACAGGTCAAGGGGAGTGTCCGAGTGTCTTTTTAGTATATGGGAGGGGAAAGGAGGGCACGTATGTGGAGCGGAGCTTCCCTGGGTTTCTGCACCAATGTTCTTAGCCTGGATATGTAGGTATCTATGTCTGCATCTCTGACTAAGGGGTCTTTACCCACTGTTCCACTAGTGAGGGCTTCCACCCATCTATCCATCCATCCTTCCTTAGCACTTATTTTTTGCTGGGTGTTGTGCTGGTTCTACCAAAGTAAACACTTAAGCTCGAGTTCCCCTGAAAACAGAGCCTGTAGTAAAGCTTGTGTACTGATGCTTTAGTGTTGGGTGCAATCCCAGGAGGCAAGAGTAAGAGAGGGGAGCAGAGCAGGGTGAAAGGAAAGCCAAACCAAGATGACATGCTACCAGGCTGGCCTTAGCTTCTCGGCAAACACAGCCACTCGCTCAGTTCTGTGGTTGTGCCTAGAAGGCTTCCACAGAACCACTGGGCCCAGAATGAGGGACCAAGTGGGGAGAAAGAACAAATGGTGCTCTGGCCTGTCCCTCCTCACCCACTGTGTAATGGCTGTGTCATTCTGGACTGCATGGCTGGCCTTTCCCAGTGGTTGCTGGAGAAGCCCAAGCTCAGTGGGGTCCATGTGGGGTAATGTGGCAGAGCACAGAGAGTGAGCCAGGTGGCCTTGCAGGCAGGGGGACCTCGGAGATGCTGCTGGAAACCCTGGAGGCCACACCTGCTGGCTCCTGGTGGGGGATTTGAAGTTTGAATTTTATTCTAAGAGCCGTTCAAGATGTGCAGCAGGAGTGACCTTGGCTGAGATGCATCTCTCAAGGTCAGTATGGTCATTGTGTGGGGACAGGTGACCAGCACAGCTTCTCTATGGCCAACAGAAGGCACACAGTGCCTGGGCCAGGCTCTGCTACCAACGGACTGTGTGCAACCCCAGACACATCCCCTGAACCTCCTGCCTCCTCCCAGGCAAGAGGCTCTCAGAAGCCTGGTGTGTAGGGGTGTGGGAAGCAGGACCCCCACTCTCAGGTGGGGGACATGGGAGTTCTGGAAGCCACTGCTTTTGTCCTATGTCTGTATAGAAGGAAGGCAATACAGCTTAGTCAGGGTAGCAACTACAGACCCCAGCCTCACAGCCACCCATGGGCCTTGAGAGACAGGGGAGTGAGCCTGCTAACCCTCCCACACACTAGTCCACAAGGGCAGGGGACCCCAGCGGTGATCTGGCATGGTTTGAGGGCTTTGGGGAAGAGTTTGTTCCAATGACACCCTCACCCCCATCCCCAACTTTTCATCACTTCTAAAAGGAGCTTTGAGTTAGTTATCCTTGAATTAAGAATTGTCATCTATGAGACTTCTTCTTAAAGTTAAAAAATATGGTAAAACATACGTAAAATTTACCATGTTAACCATTTTTAGGTGTACGGTTCCGTGACATTGAGTACAATCACACTGTTGTGCAACCATCACCACCATCCACCTCGAGAACGTCTCATCATCCCAAACTGAAACTCCAGAGCCATGACATACTGATTCCTGTTCCCTGTCCTCCCGGCCTGTGATGGTCACCATTCTACTTTCTGAATCTGACTCTTTTGGGTACCTCATCTACGTGAAAACACACAACAGTCCTTTTAATGACTGCTTATTTCCCTTGGCATGACATCCTTGAGTCATCCATGTTGTAGTGTGTGTCAGAAATCCCTTCCTTTTAAAGGCTGCATAATATTCCACTGTATGACCATAACCACATTTCGTTTGTCTATTTGTTCATCAATGGGAACTTGAGTTGCTTCCACCTTTTGGCCATTATGATTAGTGCTGCTATGAACACGGGTGTATAAATATCTGAGTCTCCGCTTTCATTAATTTTTTAAAAAGATTTTATTTATTTATTTGACAGAGAGAGAGAGTACAAGCAGGGGAAGAGGCAGGCAGAGGAAGAAGCAGACTCCCCGCAGAGCAGGGAGCCCAATGTGGGGCTCGAACCCAGGGCCCTGGGATTATGACCTGAGCTGAAGGAGATGCCCAACTGACTGGGCCACCCAGGTGCCCCTCAGCTTTCATTTCTTTGGGGTATATTCCCAGAAGTGGAATTGCTGGATCATATGGCAATTTTATTTTTAATTTTTTGAGGAACCACCATCCTGTTTTCCATAGCTGCGCCATCTTATATTCTGCAGGACTTTCTATTACTAGGAGGTTGTGGTGTGGATATCAGAGGTCCCCCAAGTGAAAGACACACCATATGCACCTAATTTCCCTCTTGCCTTTTTTTTACAGTGGCTTTGGGTTGTCACAATGCAGGTGTTATCCACTGCCAACTGGCTGTGAGGGGCAGTCATTACCCTCTTTAATAGAAGTGGGTGATGAACCTCCGATTTTATGGCAGGCAGCTGCTATTCTTGCCTATAGCCTCCACTCGTCCTCTTGGTTTTTCCTTTAGGGAGCCACCCCTCGTCTACTCCAGGCATGTGCTCATCCAGCTCATCTGCCCCATAGCTCCAGAGACAAACCAGATGCTCCATTTTCCCTGGACATGGTGATTAATTCATCAGGGGTTCCATGACCCAAACTTGGCCAATGAGCGCCTACAAGCATCTTCTGGAAATTTGTTAAGTACTTGGGGAAGTGGAGTTTGCTTTCAACCAGGGTTGCTAAGCAGGTAGAAAGTGAGTCTTAGCTGCTGGTGGCCACTTGTGCCATCCCTTAGAAGACCATCATGGAACCTGAAGCCAACTTGGAAACATAGAGTCAAGAGGTAGAAAGAGAGAGACTCCAGACAATGTCAGCTGAGCACCTGGATCAAACCATAACTGAAACTATTAGATCTAATCCTGGAGAGTTCAACACAGGAACCAAGAAATCTCTTTGCTAGCTTAAGCAACTGAGTTGAAATTCTCTCCTTTGCACCTGAAGGGAATCTCAGCTAATTAAGTTAAGAAACTTGCTCAACATCACTCAGGCAGGAAATGGTGGTGCTGAAAACTTAGACCCCTAAGGGAATTCTTGGCTTAGGTCTGGATCCCAGCTCTGGGTCGGGGATTACCCATCGTCCAACTCTCCTTCAGAACTCTGGGTCAGCTGGATGTCAGGGTGCAGTGACCCAGGACGGCTGGGGTATTATCGCAGGAGCCAGCACAGCAGCCAAGTGTCACAATGCTGAGCTGTTATGGGAGTTGCCGTGTGTCCACAGCCTTCGGGCCAAGTCCAGCCCTCCGATTTTTGTGCCGCCCACAAATTAAGAAGGCTTTTTACATTTTTTAAATGGTGGAGGGAAAAAAATCAAAAGAATATTTTGTGACATCTGAAAGTGATACGATATTCAAATTTCCACTTCATAAATAATGTTGTACTGGCTTGACGTCACAATCATTGGCTTACGAGTCATCTGCGGCTGCTGTAGCACTGTAGTGACAAAGGTGAGCAGCCTTGACAAAGATCACCTACAGCATTTACTGTTCAGCCCCCCTTTTAAGATTTTATTTATTTATTCATGAGAGAGGCAGAGGGAGAAGCAGGCTCCCTGTGGGGAACCCGATGCAGGACTTGATCCCAGGACCTTGGGATCACGCCCTGAGCCAAAGGCAGACCTCAACCACTGAGCCACCCAGGCACCCTGCTGTCCAGCCCTTTAAAACAAAGTTTGCCATTTGCTGCCATACCCTGAGCTACCCTCCTTAGCTTTCCGTGGCTCTCTTCCCAAACCACACGTCATGTCCTCTCCTGCTTTCTCTTCCTCCAGCTTTGGTCCTTAAAGAAGCAGGACCAATATCAGGAAGGGAGAGAGAACATAAAGACTCCTAACTCTGGGAAATGAACTAGGGGTGGTGGGAGGGGAGGAGGGTGCGGGGTGGGGGTGAATGGGTGACGGGCACTGAGGGGGACACTTGACGGGATGAGCACTGGGTGTTATTCTGTATGTTGGTAAATTGAACACCAATAAAAATTAATTTATTAAAAAAAAAAAAAGAAGCAGGACCCCACGAAATCAGCGAATGGATAGAAAGTGCTCAGCACCAGCACGTGCTGATACCCTCAGCCAGGGACTGAGATGGGGTCTGAAACCAGGAGATCCTGGGCTTGGGCCCCACTTGTGTGTGTGTGTGTGTGTGTGTATGTGTGTGTGTGTGTGTGTGTGTGTGTGCGCGCGCGCAACTGGAGGAGATAACACGTTCTGAGGAAAAGAAAGGGCACAGGACCCTTCTCAGGGTGAAGAGAGCAAGCTATGGACAGTGGCCTGGACAGTGAAGAGGGTGCCTTCCCCTCTGCCCACATCACTCAACCTCCTAGGCCCTCAGGTGGGGCTGAAGGGGAATCAGCAGGATAGAAGGGCCCTTGGGACTTCTGCCCAAGCTTAAGGCCTCCCACAAGCTCTAGAGGTCTCGTAGGAGGGAGGATTTCTGTGACCTGTTGCCTGGAGTGCCCAGGGCCCCAGCTTTATAAGACCTTGGTGGGGGTGATCTGAGTAGCCGGGCCTGGCTCACCAGCCTGTCCCTCCCCTGACCCAGCCCAGCCCTGTCCCCAGCCACTCACTGCCCTGCATCCCGGCCAGAGCCCAGCCCTGCCACTCCCCGTGGGTACAAATGTCCCCCATGGAGGGCATAGTGGGAGCAAGAGAACCTTCCTGGGACATTTCAGCATCTATCCCTCTGCAGCAGCATCATGGAGGTGATAGGAGAGCCAGTGGGTGACAAATGGGCAGACACACGTACACTCTGATGACCTGTATCCTCAGAGACACACATGCACACATATGCTCACACACATGCATGTACGTACTCTGATGACATACTCACCCAGGTGCACACTTCTAGATAGACACACTCGTGCCCCACATGTGCAGAGAAGTACGTACCCCTTGGCTGCAACACACTCAGCCCCACTCAGACCCCCTCTCAACGTCCACATCCTGTGGGCTCTGCTTGACCTGTTAGCTCTACTCTGCTTGTCTGGGGCCAGAGCGGGCTGATGACAGCCCTCTGGAGTGACTGGGAGAACCATGTCCGAGGGACATCACACAGAGGCCACCAGAAGGTCAACAGGTTCTTATACACCGTCTGGGCCAGAGGCTCCCATACCTGGAGGCACACCTTAAAATTTAAAATTCCCAGGCTCCGTCCCACCCAGGACTGATGGAATCAAATCTCAGTGGTGGAGGGGACCCAGGTAAGAGGGATGAGCTCAGGCTTTCTGGGTGTTCTGATGCTGAGCAGATTTAATAACCTGGTCTAACTCTGTCCCTCACTGTTCAAATGCAGAACCAAGGCCGAGAGAGGGAGAGTGACTTGCCCGAGGTCACACACCAACGGCACCAGAGAGCCTGGGCTAGAAGCCAGGTCTCCTGCCTGCCAGTCCCCAGGCTTTGGGTCTGCAGAGACCCTGCGGCCTTTCCTACCCTACGGCCCTGAGTGCTCCTTCTGGCCTTCCTCCCGGCAAGGGGGTGCCCCGGCTCTCTGTCAGCCGTGGCAGAGGGTGCCCTGGAACCGGGGGCTCTCTCCACCCCACTTGCCCATAAGAGGCCCCCGGGGAGGCAGCCTCACTGGGAGAAGGTGGGGGCCGGGCCTGCCGTAAATGCACATGTTCACCCCGACACACTGAGCCCCCACCCTGCTCTTGGGCAGGCCGGAAAGGGGAGTCCACATGCTGCCCCAACATTTGGACTTTGCCAAGAGCCGAGACACACCATCCAGATGTTTTCAAAGCTCTAGGCTGGGTGTCCGCAGAGAGCAGACATCTGGGGGGAGGAGGATGCTTACGTGGGAGAGGAGAGGGTGTATTTAGGGCTGAGATTCAGGGCAGTTTGGCACCAGCCGGAGGTGGGGGTGCGGCCTGGGGACTGCAGTGCCCCCGCCCTGGTGAATGAGGTGGGGCAGAGGCAGCCCAGAGAGGAGGACTCAGACCCCAAAGGCAGCAGCCAAGTGGCATAAATAATAATAAAATAACAATCACCAGCCGACTTTTGTTGGGCACTTGCTATGTATGCCATTCTGCGCTTTGCCCCAGTGCCTCACTTAGCCCTGACAATGACCCTGGGGGGCGAGTACCCTTCTTGTCCCCTTCTCCAGGGGAGACACAGGGGGGGTCACGTCGCCAGCCCAAGCTCACCCAGGGAGCCAGCGGAGCTGCTGGGCTCACGGCCTCTTCTGTCCCATGCGCACCCCCAGTGGCTTCTCAGGACCGGTCCCCACGTGCCCTTGCACCCTTCTCTCTTCCAAGGAGAGCATCTCCAGAGAGAAGATGGGAATCCGGGACATGCCCCTTTGCCTGGTGGCTGGAGCTTGGGGGAGGGGAAGTGGTAGGAAGCCCAGCCAGGCCCTCCCCTGGCTGGTGAGCATCTGGGGAAGGGGATGCCAAGTGTCCCGGTGCTTCCTGGGCCGAGAGAGGCTGCCCCCAAAGGAGGGCAGAGTCCGGCTCCGGCCACAGGACTATTTATTTTTCTCCCCTGAAGCTGTTAAGTCATCTGTTTCCAAAGGGAAGACAGGCCCTGGCTCCACGTCCTTGCCCCACAACTGGACCTTGCAGGCCAAGCCAGGGACCCTAGGACCTAGTGGTGGCTGCAGGGTGGGGTTTTGGGGCTTGGAATCATAGGGCCACGGGGCAGCACTGCTCAGAGCTGAGGCCAGCCAAACTCCCCAGGCCTGAAAGTGGGAAGGCCCTGGAGCCACCGTGTGCTCCTTCTGATGTCAGCCTCCAACTGATGCCTCCTCACCCACCCCTCCATCTCGGAGCTTTCCTCACAGGCCACAGGCTCTAGCTCCCTCCCTGTTCCTCGGCCCAACAGGCTCCCAGGAGCAGTGGGTATCAGCCATCGGTGTCCTGGTGAGAAGGCCCCGTGAGGGGCTCACCCGCAGGAGTCCTTCCTTCCTTCTGGCTATGGCACAAAGATTGCGTCCCCTCATGAGATCAGCAGGGAAGGTGATGTAGGGGTGACAGGCCAGGAATAGGAAGGGTGGACCTTCTTAGCCTCTGAGGGCCCTGGAGAGGTAGGCTCTACTTCCAAAGGCTGCTTTGGTTCATGGATTCCAAACCATAGACATGTCTGGCCGTCTAAGCCATGCTCGGGGAAGGGCAGCTCAGCCGGGCTGCAAAGGAGCTTCTCATTCTGGCCAGCAACTGCTGACTAAGCACCCCCCCTTGTGCCCGGCCTGGTAGGGGCCTGGGCTGTGGAGGAGGGGACAGAGGGCCTGGGAGGGGCCATGGCTCAGAGGAAGGAGGGGCCCCATCAGGTGGGTGAGCAGGACGGCCTCATAGCCACGGTGGAGAAGCACTGGGGTTTGGCCCTAGGTTATGGCTCAGAGATGATGGGCACCGAGAGATTCCACATCCCCTTGTGTTCCCAAGGCCTCTCCTGGCATCACCTTCCAGCCTAGTGTAGTAGACATAGAGAACAGGGTGCTGGACTCAAGCTGGGGTCTGGGTTCAAGTCCTTGTTCTGCCACTGACCTGCCAGCCTGTGACTTTCTTCCCTAGCTCCTGGGAACTGCTCTCCTGGTTCTCTTCCTTCTACTCTCCTTTGCTGCTTCTTCCCCATCTCCCCTACCTCACGTGGGAGCCCAGGGTTCATCCTGGCCTGTCTCTCCACTGCTCTCATCCTTCAGGGACACCTGGGTGGAGAGGTGGCATGCTGAGTCAGGAGGGCGGCGTGCAGGAGGGCTTGTGGGGACAGAAGCTTGGCAAGTCAGAGGCACCAAGTGAAGACAGTGTGGCTGCGGTGTAGGGGACAGTGAGTGGCAATCTCCGGGACCTGAAATGGAGCATTTCCAGAACATGCAGTCTCTCAGCCAGGGGAATGTCAAGTAAGAGTGGCTCCATTTCCAGGGAGAGACACTGAGACATGGAAGGGGGTTGAGAGTGAACTCCAGACTCTGGGTTCTGTCTCCACTGGTGCTTGGGGATCCTCCCTCCTTCTGGGCAGCATTTCTTGGAAGAAGGGATGGATGTCAGAAGGGACTGAGGATCTCCCCCACTAACTCCCCCTGAGACCCCTGCACGTCTGTCCTGTGCTGAATGAGGTCAGCGTGAGCCCGTGCTCAGACGGGTTGATAGCTCCACGCCAGTGCCGGCGCCGGTGATTTTCCTGCCTCCGGAGGGGCCTCCTGGGAGGCTGTCCGCATGGCTGTCTTGGCCAAGCCTGTGGCGTCCCCCTCACCCACCTTGGCCCCCTGGCCAGGAGGTACAGAGCAGCAAGGGGATGGAAGAGCTGGGAACTGGGGTCTGTTTGACTTTAAAATTGCTTGTGTGCCTGGCAGGGCTGGGACGAAGGGAAGCCTCCCTCCCTCTCTGGCACTCCTTGACCTTCGTCTTGGAGAAGTCTTGGCGGCCCCAGCCAAGGAGACAGCAGACTGATGTGCGAGTCGCTTCTTGGGCTGCTGTCCTGGACTCGAACTGCCGCACACTAATAGGGTCTAGGCTCTGTCCTCCCCAGTGTCCTGAGCGGTGGGGGTGTCATCTGTTCTGGAAGGAAGAGGATAGATCTTCTGGGTGCTCTGCCCTGGAACTGTGACCTGGCTTCCAGGGCTACCAGCTATCCCTGTAAACAACCAGGTCACAACTCAGACCCAAATGGGTGCTGCAGTAGAGAGAGCACTGGGATGGGGTGGGGGGAGAGACACAGGTAGTCGGGAAGCCTGGCTGTGGGGTGATCTGGGGAAGCCTCTTGCCCTCTCTGGGGCCCATTCCCTCCCCCGTACAGTGAACAGTGTGCATGAGGCAAGCTCAAGGGGCCCCCTTGTTCCGCGTCTCAGGAACTGGACACTCGGGCTGTAGCAGGCCTCCGCTGGTTTGGAGGGGGTGGGTGTTCCAGTCCTGGCCAAGGGTCCCTGACAGAGTGATGGCCCACTGTCCTGCACACTGTTGCAGCCACAGAGCATCCAGGGCCAGCTAAGTCACTGCCTCCTACAGCCTCCTCTGCCTCTGGCCAGAGCTGAGCCCACATGCCCCCACTCCCCCTTGGGTGCTGTCCCACCCCTCACTTTGCCTGTCCTTTTGGCCCATTCTGGAAAGTTAGGGCAAGACTCCTGAAATAAGAAACTGATGGTAAGAGCAGCCTGCTCAGGGAGGCCGAGGCTTGCAGAGCATTCCTGCTCCGTGAAGTCCTGCATGGGGGGTGTGAAGGGGGGCAGCACAGAGGACATTTTGCTGCTGGCCAACACACCTCCTCTGGGGGTCCCCTGAAAGGCAGGGAGGAGGACACCTCGAGATGCCGAAGGGGCTGGAACGGGAACCACAGGAGACAGCCAACAGTGGCTTTTGAACCCTGCCTCCGCTGGGAATGGGCCAAAATCAGTTGGCTTCCAGACCTGGATTTAATTCTGATTCAGTGAGGGACCTCAGACAAGTCACCTATGCTCTCTGAGCCCAGGTTTCTTCTTGGGAAAATTGCAAGAAAAATTCTTGTTTTTCTTCCTTTTCATCGTCCCACTCCGAAGGGAAGCAGAAAGGACGGCAGTTACAGTCCCCTGATCTCCAGGTGGTGGGGGCCACCAACAGGGCTGGACCATCAGACCCAAAGCCCTCTGATCTGCCTTTAGCACCAGACGCACACACGCATCTACACGCACACACAGCGACGCGTGCCTGCGCACACACCAGGGCCAACACCTTCCTTTCGACTCCTCCAGTTTTGCCAGTTTGGTTGGACTTTCTGATGCCCACGACCCAAGGCGAAGCCCTGGGTTGCCGGCTCCCGCAGCTAGGCCACCAAGTGCCCTAGTGCCCGGGCCAGGGTGCATGTGTTAGCCACGAGGTGGCTGGGTGTGCATGACGGGGGAGGGAATAGAAGTGGTGAGTTTATGGCTCCAAGAACCAGCTCTTTTTAAAGTCCTAGTTTCAGTTTTCTCAGACATGACTGACATCTCCCCCCTGCCCTCCCAGTGAAAGAAGCTCGTCCATAACGTCAGAGCTGAGAGCAAGAAGGCACCAAGAGGTGAATGATCTCATCCAGGGTCCCGTGGTTGGTTACGGGGAGGGGGCAATGCTGCCCACTGCTGCCCCCTACCAGCTACCCCCCAGTCCAGACACTCTCCTGCTCCCCAAGCCTGGGAGAAGCCCTGGGAGTCAGCTTATTAGGACCCTGGGGCTGTCCTGTGTCTGAGACCCAGCTGGGGACAGAAAAGTACCAAGCCCAGGAGCAGGAAGTGGCTGGAAGGAGAGTGGCACTCCAGAGTGAGCACCTGGCCCCGAGCTGGGATGACTGTGCACTTGACAGTTCCTGGGGGACGAGCCAGCAGAGCAGCTGTGGCCTGAGAGCTGGTCTCGGCCCCTGACCTGGACCTCGGGGAGGCTGGCACGCTCTGGACTTCCTCTCCGGCGGCCAGCCCCTTCCACAGAAGCCACTCCTGGAGGGACAGCTGATGCCCAGGCCTTCACAGGGTGAGGGGGCCCGGCAATGAGACCACCCACTGGCCTGTCATCTCCCTCTGCGGTCAGTCCACGGTGGCCTGTGGTCTCCACACCTGTCCTCTGGCACGCCTGGGCCTGGGGGCCTGGCAGGAGCCTCCTCTCTTCCTTAGCCTTCCCTAACCACAAAGGGGCCCTTGCAGGCACTGTTCTCTTCCTGCCGCCCTCCCCCAGTGCTCCTTGATTTGGGGTGTGTGCTGGGCTTGGGGGACTGCTCATGATGAAGACGAGGGCCTGATGGAATAGCCTCACCTGGAATATCCAAATTAATGAATGCGCTTCCATTGCCTTGCAAAGCCCTGCAGGGGTGTGAGTGGGTTACAACAGAGCTGCCCTGGGCTGTCCCTGGGTCTCCCCTTTAAGGAAAAGACGAGAGACTCTGGAGACGAGCCCAGGTAGGCAGCTGGGCAAGGAGAAGTGGTCAGCGAGTCTGTTTCCATAATATTAACAATAAAATAACAATAATAACCGATTCCTATACTCCTTGCCATTTGCCAGACACTCTTCAGCACCTCCCACATGTGCATCCATTGAAACCTCACAACCCTGGGAGGTAGGTATTGTCATATTATCCCCTCTTCACTGATGAAAAAAAATAAGGAACAGAGACGTTAAGCGCCTTGCCCGAGGTCACAAAGCCAGGTGGGGTTCAGAGGTCAGCAGGCTGGCTGCACAGCCCCTGCTCTCCAGGACCCATGCAAACTGCCTCTGGACTCAAGTGGCTCAGTGGTCCCTCTGTCACCCTGTTCAGTCCTAACTGGTCCACTGATTTGGCTTTCTTCCTGGATGGTACAAAAGCTCATGTCAACCCAGATTCACATCCAAACGCTTGCAAAGGATCTACATGAGTGGATCTTTTTATAAAGGACTGTTGGTCCCCCCTGCGGCTGCCCCTGCTTCTCCCCCCTCACCCGCCCGGCACCTCTCTTCCCAGGCCCTCAGCCCCGCCGCTCCTCTGCGGGAGTCATGATTACAGCCTCCCTGCGGAAAGCCGCCTGCTGCGTCCTCCCCAACGCCTCGTCCTCCCCAAACAGCTGAGCCTGTGCAATGTGAGAGGGGAGGGCCCTTGCCAGAGGTTTCTGGAAAGCATCCAGAGGTCACTCTGGCCTGGCTCAAGCAGCTTGGGCCTTGACCACTGCCCTGAATAGGCACCAACCCACACCGGGGTCCACTCCCTCGGCACCAGAGTGGGTTAATTGATGGGTGGGGAGTCCAGAGGTCTGGAAGCTGGTCTGCAGTTGAAGTCACCAGGGGAGCCTGGCATTTGACCCAGCAGCTGCCAAATACCAAATGCCAAGGAGAAGATGGAGTAGAGAGTCCAGATCTTCAGGCTAAAACTGCCTTCCTGGGCTGGATCCCAGTCTGCGTACTCAAGACACTCCCAACAGGTGGGGTAGCCACCCACCCACCTGACCAGCCACGCTCACCTGCCACCCTGCCATTAACCCACCCAGCTAATACCCAGCCCTGCCAACCCTCAGAACACGTGTTCCCCAACCCCATCCAGACTCACAGCGCTTACCCTACTCACCTGCAGCCTGGGGCATCCGCCTTGCCCACCCCGAGCTACCTAGGTCATCTCCAGGTGCATCTACCCACTTTTGCCCAGGCCTGTCCACTTCCAACTCCTGATGGCTGACCAGCCCCCTTGGCACCCAGCCACCCCTGCCATGACTTCCGCCCACGCACGTGGCCCCCGACGCCCGTTCACAGCATCGACCAACTGCCAGCCCACTTCCCCAATATGCAGCCCTGCAGACCCCTGTTTCATTCACCAATGCCATTTTTGCCAACCTCGCTCCTTCCAGGCGCTAATAAATGGGCCCTTGCCAGCGCTTCCGGGGCTGTCCCAGAATCATTTGAGAGGCTTCGGCTTTGGCAGAAGTATTTTCTACTCCAGTCTTAAAGGAGCAAGACAAGTGGGGCTGGGCACGGGCAAAACATGTCACTTCCCCTGCTCTGTGTTTAAATACTGCCCCCCCTGGGGAAACAGGGGATGGCTTTGCAAGCCTCCTAACCCCTTCTACTGCAAAATCTGCTTTGTTATTGTGGTTTTTTTATTTTAAGATTTTATGTATTTATTCATGAGAGACACACAGAGAGAGGCAGAGACACAGGCAGAGGGAGAAGCAGGCTCCCTGTGGGGAGCCCGATGCGGGACTCGATCCCAGGACCTGGGATCATGACCTGAGCCAAAGGCAGATGATCAACCACTGAGCCACTCAGACATCCCAGCCTAATCTCTTTGTGAAGAGACACCAAGTTTCAGAGATGAGGAGACAGGCTAAAGGGCTTACCAGCGAGTGAAGGTCAGGAGGCCCAGACAGATGAACAGAGCTCTTCTCTCTCCCTAAAATCCAGATTGAGAAAGGCAGAGTAGAGCCCCTGGGAAGGATCACTGGGGGTTGGGGGGGGGGCATGGCTTCCTCTCCTGGCCCCACCACTCACAGATGACCTTGGGCACTGGATGGGAATCAAGAATTTAGGGTTTAGACCTAGCTACGTCAGGCTTGGGCACTCCAGTTCTAACCATGGGGCTCCTGCCTCATCCTCTGGCCCAGCCCCACCTGGTGCCTCGTTCTCATATCAGCCCATGGCTGAGCAGGAGCAAAAGCAGGCAGGGAGGCCTCTCCAAGGACTTCCTGAGCTGAGGACGTGTCAGCAACATCCCCACGGCCAGATTCTTCAGCCCAGGGAGGGCAAAGAGGCATCATTTCACAGGTCAGCATCCATTGACTGCTAGTGGCTGCCCGGACCACAGTTCAGAGAAAGATCCTATGCTCAGGGAGGAAATGCCGAGATCAGCTAGTGATGTCTGCATAGATACCAGAATAGGTAAGAAGGGACATGAATGTCAGGAACTTGGAAACCCTAATAAAGGTCCATGCCAGCCTCTGGGTTTATTTCCCTATTATTACCTTCAAGCCTATATTAAACTCTTGTCTAACTGAGCCTCCTTTCAGGAGTGCTGCAGGAAATCAAAGGGGACAGTGAGCCTACTCCCTCCTGGGTCAGATGCCAAACAGAAAACAGTGCTCTCTCTCCACCCCAAGTCAGCATCGGGGTGGTAGGGATGACTATCTGGAAGTCTTTCCCCAAAGTCTGGCTCTTGGAAAGCAAGGATGCTGTGGAGTGTGGCTCCTCAATGAGCCCTTTTTCCTTTTTTTACATTTAAAAAAATATTATCAGATTTCCCCATGAAAATGCAAGCTCCAGGAGGGCAGAGTATGCTCTTGTGTCTGCTATTTCCACATGAATAAATTGCAAGCTCTGGAGGACCTGGAAGTGTTACTCACCATTCATTCTCTCCTTCCTCCCTTCCTTCATTCACTCACCCCACATTCACTTCATTCATCCATCCACTCACCCATCCATCCTCACCCATCCACCCACTCATCCTTGCACTCACTCACCCACCCATCCATCCACCCGCTCATCCATCCATCCATCCACACACCCATCCACCCACCCATTCACCCACCCACTCACCCATCCATCCACACACCCATCCACCCACCCATCCATCCATGCACTCACTCACCCATCTATCCACACACCCATCCACCCACTCATCCATCCATGCACTCACCCACTCATCCATCCATTTAGTTCCTCACTCAGCAAACATTCTCTAGGCCTGGTTCACCCCTAATTCCAGGGAGTCTCTGCTAGTCCTCTCATCAAGACCAGTGAGGATCTCAAGCTAGTGAAGTGTTGAAATATAGACTAAAGGAAGCTCCACTGTGTTTCCTCAGGGAAGTCACTTCCCCTGTCTGGCCTCAGTTTCCTCACCTGCATGTGACCAGTGGGCAATTGCATAAGAAGAAAAAGAGAGGAATTGCCAAGGTGAAGGGCAAGTGAGACACTTCCTGCCCATGATAATGTGAGTCCTGCTTCCTGCTCAGACCCAGGGGAGGATAGAGGAAGGCAGGCTAAGGCTGCCAGGGAGCCTGGGCCAGCGTCTCAGAGCTGCCTCAGGTCTCCAGGTGAATAATATGTCCCAGGGCTCTGGCCTGGTAGGGCTTCTCCTGCCCTGCTGCAGTGGGGTTCATGTCTGCATGATCGTGTGTGGATACTTCTGAGGGGTGTGTGTGTTTCTGTGTGTGTATGTGTGTGTGTGTAACACTGTGTATACATACCACACAGTATTTCCCAGGAACATGGATGGGGGTAGGCTTCCACCCCACAGGCCCCTCCTTGGAAGGGAGCAGCAACCCTGCTCTCCAACCCCCTCTCCCCTCATCTCCCACCTCCCTCCTTCCTGTAGCCTGCCTCCATTTTAGGAGACCCCATTAGCAGAGTGGCAAGAATTTAAACTCTAGGCTGCTTGGGTTTGAATTGGACACTGCCCATTACTGGCCAATCACGTGACCTTGGGCTTATGAGTTTCCCTATGGGCAAAATGGGGCACTGGGTGGCTCTGGGGACAGGGGAACCAGTATATGTATAGCACAGCACCCTTGCCTGCCCTGGCCTGGTGTTCCACTAAACATCGGGCTTCCAGTCCAGATGGGGGAGTAGGGGGTGGGGAGGAAGACCCATTTCCCAAAAATACTGACTTCAGCCCTTAACCCAAGCAGCTGGTCAGAGCTGGTGGCCTCTCTCTGAGATTGTTTATATAGTTCTCCTTATAAACACAAAGGATGGAAAACAAACCCCAAAAATGTTTGAAAATAAATTAATGAATGAGAAATCATTTGTGGGAGGCATGGGCAGGATCTGGGGCCGATGGGGCAGCCACTGGCCACTGCCTCGGGGTTAAATGCTTGAGTGGGCTTGGGGCCTGACCCCAAGGCTCTCACCAGCTCCCTCCTCACCCCTTGTCATCACAGACCCCAGTCCTTTCTACCGTCCCAGAGAGGTCTGAACCCTGCAGCACTGTCACCTGGTCACAGACATGAAGAGAGCCTGGGAGCCCCTGCGGGGAACTGGCCCAGCTCTGTCCAGCTCTCTGTGTGACCTTGAGCAAATCATTTTCCCTCTGTGGGTCTCAGCTTCTGAGGATCTCCAAGGATCCTTTCTGCATTAATATTCTGTGATCCCTTCCAGCTCAGAGAGTGGTCATGGGCATGGTCATGGGAGCACTTGGAGAAGAATAAAGAACCCCATCACGGGATCCCTGGGTGGCGCAGCGGTTCAGCGCCTGCCTTTGGCCCAGGGCGCGATCCTGGAGACCCGGGATTGAATCCCACATCGGGCTCCCGGTGCATGGAGCCTGCTTCTCCCTCTGCCTGTGTCTCTGCCTCTCTCTCTCTCTCTCTCTCTCTCTGTGACTATCATAAATAAATAAAAATTTAAAAAAATTTATAAAAAAAAAAGAACCCCATCACGAGATACTCACTAACACAATGTGGGTGATAGGAATAACCCTACCCCTCAGCTGCCAGGAAGGAGTCTTTTTAAAAATCTTGAACTATCTGTTTGAGGACTGTTCTGTCTAGATCTGGGCCTGCATGCCCTCTGAAATATTTCTTGACCATCTGTACACCACAGAGGTCTGCTCCCTTCCTGTCCAGGGGCAGATGGTATGTCCTGGGACTGACTCTCCACAACACACACACCCAGGAGAATGGTGCACCCTTTCTCTCAGGTCTCTGGATGCAGAGAACCAGTGTGTGGTTCTGGTCTCTTCTCTGGCCCAGGGCAGACCCAACATGCAATCCCAGCACCCTATCCTGAATGTGGAGAGCACAGCAACCTTCTCTTTCAGCCAGATTCTCCCCCAGCCTGGGCCACCTGCACCTTTGGCTTCCACAAGCATGTGTAGAATGGGAAATGAGGCATTTAATCACTGTCCTGAGACGGAGATACAGATACACACCTTGGGGGTGGGGAGAGCATGGGGCTGGACAAGACAGGCACTCACCATGTGTCCCTGTACGAGTCCCACCCCTCACTCTGGGTCACCACATTTTCACTTCATTCTTTCACATACAATGCATAGTTGTTGAGCACCTGCCTTATGCCAGGCACTGTGCCAGGTGCCATGGGAACATTAGTGGGCAGGACTTGACCTGTGTCCTTGAGGAGGGCACGCTTTGGTGCAGGGATGATTTCTCCATGGCACAGGTGTTATCCTTCCCGTTTCTGGCACCCACTGCAGGCATCACTAATCAATCACAGCTCTCTATCACACTGGGCTCAGACATGACATCAGGACCTCTTTGAACATAGTACACCAGTGTTTCCAATCAACTGGCACCTGATGGGGACTCTCCTCAGCCCTCCCTTCCTCCCAGGGTCACCCAGAAAATAAAACAAGATCACAGCTGGACGAAAAGAAGATGCTCTACAATCAAGTCTAAGTGCAGAGTCTGTCTCTAAGCTGTGCAAGCATGCGGAGCTGGAGAGGGCTCCCTTCCTAAATATCTGTGAGGATGAAGCCACAGAGCCAGGAGTAACTTGTGTGCAGGGACCGTGTCTGCGCTCTTGCACCCAACACCCAGGCTGCTCCCCAAGTGCTCGCTGTATGGATGCATGCACCCTCCCATCTCTGCCCGGGCTATGGCTGCCGAGCAAAGGAGGAGGCCACAACTCCTCACTAGCCCCTTCTGGAATAAGTCAGTCCAGGCCTGAGGAGGTGCATGGAAGCTGGACTTAGGACAGACAGCTCCTCAGAAGGCAGACCCAAGCCCCCCGGCTGCGGAGAACTGCAGTCAGGCACCCTCCCAGGCCTTGTCCACGTGTCTTCCCTGCTTTCTTGGCCAGAGCCTCCTTCCTGGAGGCAAGTCAGCCTTAGCAAGGGGGTGTGTGTCTGTTTGGCACCTCCTCCCCACTCACCAGCTAGATAACCCAGGATCCGGCCTGACCGTGGAAACCTCTGGGGTATCTGGGGCCCGCATCCCAGAATGTGACAACACTTGTGCATTAATGGAGGCAGAAGAGGCTGGGCAGCCAGGAGGCCCGCCAGCCCCTGCTTGTTTCCAAAACAGGCAGGTGAGGAGAGGAGAGGTGGATTCCCACGAGGGGAAATGGAGTCTGGGCTTGGCTGGCTCTGCTCTGTGTGTTTATGAACAGGAACCTCACACGGGAGTCTGGCCCTGTAGACTTTGCAGAGCCCCCTTCCATCCCATGTCTGAGATGAACCAAGTAAGGCCCTGCGGAAAAGTCCGTGCAAGCTCAATACTGCTGCACCACCGGTGAGGAAGCTGGACCAGAGAGGTGAAGCAGCTCACTCCAAGACACACAGCCTATGAGATTGGCTCCATCTCCACCATCTTCAGAGAAGCCTGGAGATACCATGAGTCCAAAGTCCACAAAAGACTGTCCCTTAGGAGCAATAGAGCACTCTGGGAGGGTGCCCAGGCCCTGGCGTCAGGCTGTCTGGACCCAAACCCTGTTCCCACTACCCTCAAGCTATGGGACCATTAGGCCCAGGACTTGGCCTTCCTAGGATTCATACCCTCATTGGAAAACTAAGGAATATTTTATCCACTCGATGAGGGTTTTAAAGAATCATGTGTGTCTCTCTCTCCCTCCCCTCCTCTCCCTCCTTTTCTCTTACACACACACTCTTTTTCCATCTCCATGTATTGAGGTTTCTTCATTCTGTGTCATGCTCTTAAGGGTAATGAGGTACAAAGATGGACAAGCTGCCAACCTTGCCCTGGACCTTAAAGTCAACACATAGTCGACAATTAATCAAATACAGTGTGGTCAGGGCACGACTCTACATCTGGTCTGGAGATGCCAAGGAAGGACAGACTACTGTGAGCCAGGGTGGAATGGAGGGGATTGGGATTCAAGGTACCAAAGGATGAGTAGGAGTTTTCCAGGTGGATATGATGTGTGAGAGGAAGAGAGGAGGAAACACTCTTGCAAGGACCCGGAGGTGTGGACCACGGCTTGTCTGGACAACAGGGGATGGTTTGGTGTGGGTGGTGGATGTGCTTCACTGCAGACGGGGGCCCAAAGGGGTAGTGGAGCCATTGGGAGGAGTTTTGCAGCCAGCAGGGCTCCACAAGGGACTATGGGAGGATTTCCTGCAGGAGCAGGGCACTGAGGCCTCTGACCTGGGCTGCTGCTTCTGGACTGAGATTCGGGCCAGGGGCTGCTGCAGAGGTTCTAGCATCCTCGAGGCAGCAAGAAGGGGAAGGAGACAGGGAAAACCAAGAACTAGAGCCTGATCCAGAAGTCAGACCAGGAGCAGACCTCCCAGGGCACTGATGCTCTGGGCTGACCTAGAAAGATCGAAGTTCCACAGGAGAAACGTGACATCAGCAGGGAACAGCCCACATATTTCCATGGCTTCCATTCCCAGGCACCTGGCAACCGCAGGGGAGGAGGCTCCTGGGCAGTGCAGACCAGAAACCTCACTTCCAGAGCTGAAGCAGAGAAACTCAGAGAGGTCAGTCGGCCTCCCCAAGGGTACCCAGCAGATCTGGGACCAAGGAAAGGCTGAATGGACGGTTTCTGGAGCTGGGAATGCTGGAGGTCTGGCCCTAATCTTTTGGGGGAGGACTGGAAGCAGGGCCAAGGAGGAAAAGCCATTTAGGGGGCCTATTGCCACTGGGTTAGGGGACTTTTATTTCCAAAGCCAAGGCTCTTAGAGGGTCCTGATACTGACTACTGTGTGTGGTGTGACTTGGGGAGCACAGAAAGGATGGCTCAGAGACAGGTGGGAGCACTTGATGAGATAGAGCTTTGGGGAGACCCCACCCCTAACCCCAGGCTGGGGACACTAAGGTCTCTAAAGAGACCCGAGCTCACCCCCATGCAGAGCCCCTGAAAGACCCTGAGGATCTCTTATGGGGAGGCCCTGGGAGGCAGGAGGACTGCACATCAGGAATAGTGGTTCTGGGAGCTGCAGTGAAGGACCCGGGAACACATGGAGCAGCCACCTCTACTGGACAATGGGAAGTGGACCATGTGGCCACCCCCAGATCCTTGCGAGCCCCAGAGAGGGAGAGGAACCCCCTAAAATACGAACCCTTCATGTGGCTTTTCCTTCCTCTTCTGGGGAACCCAAGGTTATCTCAGAAATGATGCCTTTCCTTTGATGCTTTACCCAGAGCAGGGACCTTAGGGTTGGAAGCTTCAGACACAAGTAGAGGAGGAAACACCCAGGGAGATGGTGGGAAGAGAAGCAGCGTGTGACCACTGAATGCCAGGGGGGCAGCAGGACCTAAGGGAAGAATGAAAGTCTCCTTCATGCCAGGTGGCCTGGCCACCCCTGTGTGCTCTGTGTGCAGGACTCCTCGCAGGGGTCCGCGAGGCTGGCTGCGCAGGGTTGGCGTAAAGACAAGCCACTCGCTGGCAGAGCAGACTTGAAGCAGACACAGCCCAGAAAGGATCAGAATCCATAATAGATCAGGAATGGTTACAAATCCGTAATGTTTTATTTACAGACAAATGTTTGTTATAACATGCTACACAGGCAGACTGTTTACAAATGACACAATGGAAAAGTGATAGCAAATACTTTGAATGGACATCTTACAAAAGACACACAAATAATCCATACATACACGCACACATGCTCACCCTCGCTTGGAATCAGGGAAATTAAGACACGATGACCATTTTATCATCAGAGTGGCAAAACCGCACACGCTATTATGGTCAAAGAGCAGCAGACAAGCGGGTGGCACTCGGACCCATCTGCACCAGGATGGAAGTGTACATCGCCACAATCGCTTTCTATAGGAATTCAGTCAGAATTTAACCTGAAAAAATGTGCATCGCCCGTGATCCAGCAATTACATTTCAGGGAACCGGCCTGAAGAAACACTAGTGCTGGTACGGGTTGTTTGTACATCCTCGGTGTTCCAGCACCGATGGTGAAACAAAAATGTGAAGGCAACAAAATCATCCCAATCAGGAATAGCTAATTGAAATCGGGTTTCCTCCCCCAACAGAAGATAATTTACTAGTGGAAGGATGATCCCTGTGCACTTATGTGGCTGGATCTCAAAATCATTGTTGAGTGGGGGAAAAAGCAAGCCATAGATTGACATAGCGCAATCCTGAGTTAGGTTTCCAGCTTTGCAGTAAGTAACCAAGCACCCACTCTCCTATAGCTTAGAGGAAGAGGAGTTGTTTGCTTGTTGGCTGGTTGGTTGGTTTTTCACATGACAAGGAGTCCAGAAGTAGCAGTTGCTGGGGTCAGGTCAGCTGCCCAGCCATTCATCCTCCAAGATCCTTTTGCCTTTTCCTTTTGCTCATTGCCTCATGGTCAGGAAATGACTCCTGCGGCTCCAGACATCACATGTATAGTCAAGTCAAGAGGAAGGGAGAAGTGAAAGGGTTTTCTCTTCACCAAGTTTTAGCTGCTTCTTGCCTGCCACAATCGAATTCCCCTCATATCTTATTAGGAAGAACTGGCACATTGACTGACCTCCAGACCTTTCTGTTTAAAGGGATGAGATTATCACAGACTGTTTAGAGCCTTCGTGATTCATTCTCTGGCGGTGGGAGAGGAACAAATTCTTCCTGACATCAAGAGATTTCTGCCCACTACTTGAAGAGCTTGTGTTCTGTTATGGGGAAGGAAGGGGTGCCATTAGTTATTGGGGTGGACAGTGTCTGCAGCATATACAATCTATAGTACAGAAGACACACCCCTGTGTCCAGTATCACGTATCTTTATACCAAACACATACCTTCGTGGAGGTTATGGGGGAGGGATTGGGAGTAAAGGATGGATTTGGGTGTGGAGCTCAAAGGAGCCTTTGGTTTTATCACAATTCTTTAATGTTTAATAGGGAGACTAGGGACACCTGGGTGGCTCAGTGGTTGAGTGTCTGCCTTTGGCTCAGGTTGTGATCCCAGGTCTTGGGATCGAGTCCTGCATCAGGGTCCCCACAGGGAGCCTGCTTCTCCCTCTGCCTGTGTCTCTGTCTCTCTGTGTTTCTCATTAATAAATAAACCTTAAAAAAAAAGGAGGCTAAAAGAAAGAGACTATATTCACTTATCACTTGTGTAATTAAGAGTCAGTTTCGAAAAGTCCTATCAGTGTCCAGGTTTGGCACCCTCAAATCTGGCCGGATGGCAACACCGCAGAAGCACCGCGGTCACCAGGCCTCATTATTCCAAAAAGTTCAATTCAGTGCTGCTGGAAGAAGAGGGAGGAAATTGCCCAAGTGACTCAGCTCCAAGAAAAAAGTTGGGAGCTGATCACTTAAGGCTTCGAAGCCCTGTCAGCGGGGCTGTTTGACAGGCAGCAAGTCCACCCGCTGGCCTGTATCTCCTTGCAAATTCTCAGGGCCTCCCTCCGGAGTCTTCGCTTGTTCTTCAAACACAAACTACCGGCTCTGATTCAACCGCCTGTCAGGCCAGGCACACGCAGCTGGGGTCCGTAAACCACCTGGGAGACACTCTGGGGCACAGGAGGTGGGACAGGCTGACGGACAGACCGATGGTCAGACAGACCAATGGAATGCTGGCTCCGCAGGCAAGGGAGCTGGGGGACCTTGGAGTCACTTCTCTGCCTGGAATGTTCCAGATCCTCATGGGGCAGCGTGCAGAGCCACCTTTGGTCCGGACACCACCAGCCCGTACACTTCCTATTAGCTCCTTCTGCAGGTCCAGAGCTGGCGCTGCAGGGAAGGGAACTGCCCAAGCTCACAAGGGGGTCCCAGGCACACCTCTGACTCGCAGTTAGGGCCTCCCGGGAAAGCCAGAGAAGCAAATGGAGACTGGAGGGTGGGGGAGTTCTGGAGCATGGGCTCCTTCTTGCAAGGCCTCAGTTTCCTCCCTGTGCCCCTGGGGAGCCTCACCGATACCCCGAGCTGAAAGCCCCTCCCCAAGAGACTTGGCCTCTAAGAGGGTCCGTGGAGGTCCCCTAGGCCAGTATGGTTTTTCAAGAGTGGGTAGATAAAAACCAGCTTCGAAAAAAATGAAATAAACACACTAGATCTTAGAGTGTCTTGCTTGTCCAAAGGGTCAATAATGTTTTGTGAAATTTATCTGCGGATGTTTTTACTGAGTCAGTAGCAAGGCATTTCTTACTCTGGATTGCAGCTCAAAAAAAAAAAAAGAAAAAGGAAAAGGAAAACCATTGATTTGATCTACATGCTTCATTTTACAGATGGGAAGATTGAGGCCCAGGAGAGCGTGTAAGGAACGTGCTCAGGGTCATGCTGTGGGCTCAGGGTCATGCTGTGGGTGACCCAGAACCTCCAGGATGAGCCTGGAGCCACAGGTCAAGCTGCCCCGCTGGTCACTGGGCTCCAGGTCTTCTGGGGCCTCCTGGGGCCGCAGGGGTTACAGGAAGCTCTTCCTGCTCGTTCCCATGTTTGGGCTGCTTGTTTACCCATCCCTGATCCTTGGGTCCCCAGCTAAGGGGGCCCCACTCTTTGCTGCTTCTGGTAAACATTCCTGCTACTGTAAATTCTAGCTGTAGTCACCCCACTTCTCTTGGAGGCCCCTGACTGACTCTCCTTACCCCTTTGCACACACACTGGGCTGGCTCTGAGGAAATTCACCTTCCTTTACGTGGGGTTTGGAAGCTGTCTTCTCCGTGGCCGGGTGCAGTCTGGCTCTGGGGGGCCAAGCCCTGGGAAGGAATGGACCAGGCCCTGCGTTTCCACCAGGAGGGCATCTGCGGCAGCCGGCTCTATTGGTGTGGCCATATCAGGACCAGGAAACCTGAATTCCAACCTTATCATGCCTCCAGCTTGCTCCATGACATTGGACAAGTCACAAGGCCTCTGAGCCTCTGCTGGTAATCCAGCAGCCTCAACCGCAAGGAGCAAATGCAATCAGCAGTGATGAGAAAGCTCATCTTGGATCTCAGTGATTTTTTTTATCTGAGCAGCATCCAGTTCTTACCGCTCACCTTTTCTGCTAATGGTCTCCAATTTTCCATTGAGGGACCACTTCTCTCTCAGCCAGTCCCCAACGTGGGCATATGGACCCCCCACCCCACCCTCCGACTCACACCCTTGCCCCAGGCCTGCTATATCCATGACTTCTCTCCTCCTGGCCTAGTGAGACTTCAGTAGTGAGTGTGTGTGCCGAGCCAGACTGAGGGGGCTGAGCCCGGGGTCACGGCCAGCATCGCGGCTGATGGAAGAGCCCAGAGCCACGGGAGCATCGCGTGATGAGCCAGCACACTGAAAAAGAGATCCAGGAGACAAGAATAAGAGACAGCTTGCTGACATGGCTTGGGCCTCTCGGTCCAGATAGACATAAAGCAACCTCGCTCCCAGCCTCTTAAAGCCAGTGAGTTCTCCTGATGGTCTAAACCAGCTTGACTTGAGTTCTCTTATTGGCAGCTGAGGATGCTGAGTAAATCAGTGGCCGGAACATAGAAAGTGTGAAAGAAAGAAAGAAAGAAAAGAAAGAATAAAGAAAAAGAAGAAAGAAAGAAAAAGAAAAGAAAGGAAAGAAAGAAAGAAAGAAGGAAGGAAGCAGGAGGAAGGAAAGGAAGGAGAAGGAAGGAAGATAAGGAAGGGGAAGATGAAGAAGTGTAGAAGAAGAAAAGAAAGTTCTCTCTTGTGGGCATCAAGGTGCCCCTTCCCCTTCTGCCTTATCCAGGCAGTGCCCCCCACACTCGCCGCTATCCTTAGACCCCTCTGTTACCCACAGGCTGGCAAAGGGCTGGCCTCACCCTCTCCTAGACCCCATCCTGCACACACTGGAGGGAACTGCCCATTAGCGAGTTGGACATTGATTTCCTAAGTGGGCCTCACCCGCCCTGCTCTGGCCCATTCCTGCTGCAGCTGGTCCCCCTCTCCTCTGGGAGGCCCTCCAGGCCTGCAGTCCACATTGGACCTTTTCAACCATGGCACGTTCTCCAGAGCTGCCTGGCAAATTCCTTTCCACCACCACAGCTGCCCAAGTCCGTGCTCTGCTCTGGTTCTGTGTCCTCCTCCCCACCTCTTCTCCTTGCTCTCTGCCTTCCTTTCCCTTCCGCCACTATTTGGATCTGTCCCTTGGCTACTGCTTCCTACCCGGCCCCCTCTCAGCTGCCTCTGCTCTGGCTTCCTACGCAGGCCTGTCAGTGCATTCTGCGTGGCATTTCCTCACCGACACAGGTTAAGGAGGGCTGTGCCCCAATGTCCCACTCTGGCTGCTGGGGACCTGCGGTTGGTGAGCCGCCGTCTCCCATCCTTCCTGACAGATGATGGCAATCAATCCTCAGACATCGTGGCCTTTCACGCTGAATTCAACCAACTGACCCCAATGTGGACTGTTCCAGCCTAGCGGGTGGTATCCAAAGCACCTCTTCTCCTGGGGGGCAAAGCAGGTCTTCTCAGGTTGCAGTGGGAAATCAATGCTTCAAGGCCAGTCTCCAGTTGGGAACAGGTTATACAGTCCGTGCTCAGCATCAGCCTGAAGTACAGTCATGTCAAAGATTGCCAGATGAAATTCAACTCTGAATTTTGAATAAATGACAAATTACTTTTAGTCCAGGTACATCCTAAGTATTTGGGATATACTTATACTAAAGACATACTAAAAAAATTACCCATCGTTTATCTGAAATTAACAAAAGTTTCTGAAACTGAACAAAGTTTCCTGTTTTTGTGTTTTGGGTTTGGCTAAATCTGTCAACCCTAGCGAGCTGCAGGGTTGTAGTAAGTTATAGAGAGAGCACGTATTGGCCACAAAACTCTAGAACAGGTGCCTGTGGAGTTTCCTACCTCTGGAGAATTTCAGAAAGAGTGGAGGAGAGGGTGGTTCTGGAAAACAGATCATTGTCTATTTGGAGGTGGATGAGCTCCCAGGACTGTCCCAGCTCTGAGCTGATAACTGCAGCTCCCATGAGCCTGCAATTGGGGATCTGGCTGTATTTAAAGCACCGTGGACTCTGATCTCCTTCCCAGACCATTCTTCTCTCAGAGGTTAAGCTCAGGATTTCATGGTTGTCTGTGAGAGCTACAGAAAGCAACTGCAAGGGGCCCTCAGTACCACAAGGCCTGGAGGATGGATGGGAAAAGGCAGGATTGCAACAGATGTAGCAGGAAGGGAAAATAATGCAAAATTAGTTGCCGGGTATCAAGTCCTAATTTTTCACGGACTTTAATCATTAAATTGGAGATGGATTCCTCTGGAGGGAAATTTTGACTCCAAGGTGTAATGAAATGACACTTTAAAAAAAAGAAAGAAAGAAAGAAAAGCTACATTGTATATTTAAGGGGAAAATGTTTTCCAGTTTAATAACGATAATATTGAAAGCAAGTTGCCAAGCATTAATGCAAAGTGATTACAAGTGTGTTTTTGTGTTTGGCCCACAGTTTCAAAACACCCATCGACAGCTTAATTGAGCAGAATACTAGGCTCATAAACAGCTTTCCTCAATTTCCCACAGCCGCAGACATCATTGTGTTTCTTGGCTTCCTGGGATGCATTTCAGGGCACGCTGGTTGCTGCTGAGTTAATACGTGTGATCCAGGCTCCCCTAAGTAAAGACAGGTGGAGGTCCTGACTTAAAGTTAAGCAGTGGTTCCAGAGGTGGCACAAGTGAACAGAGGGGAGAGGGTCAAATCGCAGACAAGAAAATTAACAGAAAGAGTGGTTGCAGGGAGGAACCAGTGAGAAGGATCCCATGGAATATTCTAGAAAGTATCTCTTTAGGTTTTTGTACTTAGAACCAGTCTCTAAATTAACAATAAAACAGAAGCATATTTCTCTTAATTGTGTCTCTACATTTTAGGGGGTTCATCTACAAACAGGAAGCCCAGAACAGGAAGCCATGGCCCATCAGAGGTACCCTGTAAAATTACTTTGCAGCACCTACCAGACACATGTGGCATGACCCAGCTCCTAGGAAAAAAGAGAAGTCCTCTGGGGCTTATTACAATGTGGGGGAATCTGCATTACAGAGCCAGTGTCCTCAGAGAGTGGGAGTGGAGGCAGTAGGGGGGGTGTAGTGAAGACAGGCACCTTGGCTGTGGTTTTTGGTATTTGCGAGTTTGGCCCACATTGTGTTTCTCCATTTCTCTCTTGCTCCGCCCTACCTGGCTCTGTCACCCTCAATTTCCCCATCTCCTCCACTTCATCCTCTTCTGCTTCCACCAGGCCGAGGTGGGAGTGTGTCCTGGGCTGGGCCATGCCCTTGGCTCTGGCCTCTGTGTGCCGTGTGCGTGGTGGGTGCACCGGAGGTGGTTTGTGGCTCATCAGGATGGAAATTGTTTTTCCCAGTTTGGAACGCTGGCCTTATGTGGGGGCTGCTTAGATTTTTCCAGACACAGTGTGCTGCGAAGAGCTCTGGGGTATCCGTATTGCAAGAGCAGGGTCTGGGTGGGGATTTGCAGGAGGATTTCAGGCTTTCTTTCTATAAAGCAAAGATCTGTGAGAGAATGACACCCCCCAAAGGGAAACAGAAAGATCTGGCTTTTGGCCAAACCCACAGCTCAGCATATCAGTGACTGCTAAATGGGTTTTTTCTGAGGAACTCAGGGAAGGAAGGAGAGGAGATTCTGGGAGAGCTGAGAAGCTTCTGGAGAAAGGAGTCTGAGCTTCTGGATGAGAAGGAAGAAGGGGAGAGGACCATTTCAGAGGTTCCTCAGGAGGCTGGATACCAAGGAGGCAGGTTCCAGGAGGCTGGATACCAAGATTTGAGGAGAAGGAGGGTTTGTGGAAGGTGGTGCCATGGGAAGAGCAGGAGAGAAAGTCTGGAGATGGCATGTGTTTCAGAGAAGAAGCAAACCTCCCCTCAGACCGGGGTGGATAGTTCAGAGGCCCAGGGAGCCTGACTTAGCAGAAACCCCATACTTGTTGCTGAGACCCAGTTATTCATTCATTCTTTCTTTTACTCCTAAGCATTTATTGAATACCTGTTGTGTGTCAGGCTTTATGTCTCCTGCCCTGTGGAAGCTCCCAGGCTGGCAGGAGAGCCTGACTTATATAAAAACTCTCGGTATTACCAAGCAGTATAGTCTGGCCTGACCAGTTCTCACTCAGGCACTTTGACAGAAGCTGAGAGAACTACCCAGTCAGCCTCTGGGCTCCTCCCAGACTCTGGGAGCTGGCCTCAACTCTCCCTCTCAATGGCCCACCCAAGCATTCATGATGGGTCCTCTTGTCCACTCCAGGTCCTCTGCTCTGCCATCCTGAGCACCAGGACCCTTCCGCCCTGACTCCCAGGACTCCCTACCCAGTCTAGTTTTTGCTCACTGTGGCATTTGTACTTTGGAGCCTCCTCCCTATAGAGCTTCCCCTGCTCTGTATAACCCCTGGGGTTCCCTAGGCTTCACTGGATGAAGCCGATTGGAAGCAGTCATTCCCCCCAAATGCCAAGAATGGAGGAAGCCCCATGTCTGAACCCTCAGAATCTTCTTTGTTATTGGCATCTTTACACCATTGTAGTGTTTTACTTTTCACACCTTCTTAATGACTTTTGTCTCAAACAGTCCAACGAAGCAGAGATGATCACTTCCATCTACAGGTGGGAAAAGCTGAGGCTCAGAGAGGTTCAAAGATTGTCACCAGTCATGCATCTGGAGTGATAATTGAACCTGCATGATTTGACTCCATCCTCAGGGTCCTGCTGGTACATGATGCAGGTGACACAGCATAGCAGTGGGAGAGGCATGGTGTCTCCCTACATACTGTAGAGTAACTGGGTGCTGATGGGAGAAGGAGGAGAACCAAATGTAGTCCCCACCTTATACTCAAAGGAAAACCTAAATGTCAAAAATACATTTTATATAAATGAAATGTAAAATTCCATTTTTAAATGAAAGTATAAGTGAATAGCTCTCTGATCTTGTAGAATATGGAAGGATTTGCTAAACAACATCCCAAACATACTAATTTTAAAGTAAAATATAAGGATATTAAGATAAATACATTATGTCTAAGATGGGACATCAAAAGATGGGACAACTGGATCTACATGCAAATAAAGTTGGACCCCTACCTCACACCATATCCAAAAATTAATTCAAAATGGATTAAAGACCTAAGGAACTAGAAATTATAAAACTTTGAGAAGAAAACATGGCTATACGTCTTTCTGACCTTGGATTAGGCAATGGTTTCTTAACATAGCACATCAAAGGCACAAGCAACAACAACAACAAAACAGATAAATCGGACTTCACCAAGCCACACCTGGAGTGACATCTTAGCCTGGCTGTTTCCTCCTGAGCCATTGGAAAGCTACGCCATGTTGAAAAAGTCTAGGATTCCCGGTGATGCCCAGGACCCTGGACTCACTTGTCCTTTCCCGGCTAAGGAGAATAATTTCTAGGAGAATGAAAGACCTTGATCAAATCAGCACACAATGGACAAACATTATATGTTCTCATTCATTTGGGGAATATAAATAATAGTGAAAGGGAATAGAAGGGAAGGGAAAAGAAATGGGTAGGAAATATCAGAAAGGGAGACAGAACATAAAGACTCCTAACTCTGGGAAACGAACTAGGGGTGGTGGAAGGGGAGGAGGGCGGGGGATGGGGGTGAATGGGTGACGGGCACTGAGGGGGGCACTTGACGGGATGAGCACTGGGTGTTATTCTGTATGTTGGCAAATTGAACACCAATAAAAAATAAATTTATTATTAAAAAATAAAAATAAAAAAATAAAAATAAAAATTGCTAAACTAAAAAAAAAAAAAAAATCAGCACACAATGGGTCCTCTCAGGTACAAGTGAGCTTTCAGCCAAAGGAGGCATTCATCGGTGGGCTGAGTGATGCCACTGGCTTCTTAGGGCTGGATTAGGTGCTGCTTCAGATTCCTTCCTCTGAGTTTGGATCCTATCAATAGAATGACATGTTTCTCCTAGGCATGTCTTGCTGACACTGAAGTGATCCGATTCTCACCCCCCAACAGCCTGCCCACATACACATACATCATTCCATCCTGAGAGAGAAGAGAAGAACCAAGCTGTATACTGGGGTTTGGAAGTCGAAAGTAGAATGGCAAGGGACAAGGACCCCCTCACCATCTCCTCCTGGTCTACCTATGCTTTCCAAAGCCTGTTGTGGGGCCATGTGACACCTGTGCCCCAAGGTGAACAGGTTCTGGAATGCTTCAGTTAAGTCAGCCCTGAAAATATGCCCAATCGGCTGGCAGCCAGAGGCCAGAGCACCAGCTCATGTGTCACAGGGGCTCAGGAGCTGCTCACCTAAACATCACCTTTCATCCCCTGGGCTTACCCCTGGCAAGTCATGTCCATCTTCCCTGCCTCTCTGATCCTAGTGGTCCTGAATGCAGGCATGTCTGAAGCCCACACACAGCTTACCTTGCAGCCCCTGGGCCATGGTGACAAGTTGGGCACTCTGTTACCAACTACCTGAAGGTTTCCTAAAGGATTGCATTCTATCTATTATCTATCTATCTATCTATCTATCTATCTATCTATCTATCTATCTATCATCTATCATCACCAATCATCCATCTACCCATCTATCTTACAAAGCTGGCACAGGAGGAAAGATTTATCATGACAGAATAATATAAAGTAAAACATGAGTATTCATTCCCTGCTGAATTGGGTTTATTTCCTTCCAGACTCTTTTCTAAGCATGAGTGGACATACATCACATCTATATATTTTTTCAAAGATACTACTACTTTCTCAGAGAGACTCACTATGGTTTTTTTTTGTTGTTGTTATTTGTTTGCTTTCACTTAGCAGCAGATAAGCTCTGCTCTATGGGTGGGTGAAGCACAGGGCTTCTGGGAGACATAGCACAGATTCAACCCAGAGGTGAGTGAAAAGGGACAGGGCAGGCCTGAGAAGAAGGCCTCTCTGCTCCATCACTAACAAGATCTGCTTCCTTTGTCTGGATCTCAAGGCGTCTTGTTGGCAGGGTGAGGGGAATGTCTGGTGGATTCTCAGAAGCTCTTTCATCTTTGGCTTCTCTGATAATAGCTTGTGTTACAGAGAACTTACTGTAAATTAGCTCATTTAGCTCCCACAGTGAGCCTGGGAGTGGGGCTACTACAACGCCTATTTTGTAGACAAGGAAACCCAGGCACTGAGAAGTTAGGAAACTTCAAATTTGCACAGCAGTGCATCAACACAGTTAGGACCGGAACTTCGGAACCTAAGAATTTAGACACCGTGCCACCCCAGCTGCTGCTGTGGGCCAGAGTGCATGTGGGTGGGCCTGGTGTGGGGGCACACACCACAACGTGGAGGGCAGGTTGGACTTGGACTAGTAAAGACCTTGACCTGGGGTCACCAGCTCATGATTTAGACGAAAGCAAGGAAGACACAACCTCCCAGAATGAGCTGGGCTTAACCCTGGGGGCTGGGCCACTGCTGCTCTTCATGCTGGGGTTTGGGGGACACACTTGGGGCACAGGCTCAACTGTCCTTGAGCCTCCTGGACCTTCCCATAGGGCGTGTAGGTCTGGTAGGTCAGGCCGCCCAGTCCCCAGAGAGAGACCCGAGCACAGTCTCCTGAGGCTGAAAGGCTCACGGGGAGGACCCATCCCACAGGTGGCTCTGTCTACCCTTCAGGAGACCCTACAGCATCCATCAGCCTCTGCTGAGAAATCAGCCCTCTCCTTGAGACGACCAGTGGCGCACAGTCATCCGTGGGCTGGATTCAGCACCGCCACCGCTGCCCTGGCCTCGGGGCACTCAGGGCTTCGGGCACACCCCCCCCCACGTGACCCACGTCACCTGGCTGGCTTGGCTGCCGTGACCCCCGCGGGGAGAGAGCACCGTGCCGCTCTGGGCTCACCCACAGTAGAGCTGGGAAACCCCGGCCTTTGGTTTCTCTCGCTTCCTCCCCGCCGCCAGCAACCCCTCTGCCCACAGCTGGACCCTGATGCCAGGAAATATCTTGGTTGTTTGGCTGAAATGAAAACACGCGCACAGGGTGAAAATCCCTCACAATTAGGTTGCACCACTATCCTCCCCGGGGACCGGGGGACGGAGACAGGGGCCCTGAGGCCGGCATCCGGTGTTCTGTGTGCAGGAGGACTGCCGGGGCCTGCCCTGGGCGGGGCGGCGTGCTGGCTGCCCTGCACCTGCTGGGGGCGGGGGGTGGACAGAGACCCTCCACGGTCCCCCCCACGGTCTCTGTGCCCTGCTTCTTGCTGCCTCCCGGACAGACTTAAGATCCCAGGTCCTAGTCCCAACTCTGACACTTGTGGGCGGTATGACGTTGGACAAGTCACATCGCTTCTCTGGGCCTCTGCTTCCTCATCTGTAAAGTGGTGATACGAACGCCTCCTTCCCATTGTTGCTGCTGTGCGGCAAAGGTACTTTTGGGAGTGGAGAAATAGTCTGGGAGCACAAGGCCTTTCTAAAACAGACCCACAGTCCCTAACCCGCAGCTCCCAGCCCCAGAAGCTCTGAGAACCAAAGCTTTTTTTGCAACTCATTTGGTGGCGAAACCGGAGTTGAGCTGATAGGAGGCTGTGTATTGAATTGTTTATCCCTCTTCGTGTGAATATTCATATGTTGGGCTCAAAAATAGTATTACATTTGATCATGGGGTGCTACCCAGGCCCGCCTAGGGGTTTGATGGGTTTATATATGTATATCCCAAATCCAGAAAGTTCTGAATTCTGCAACACATCCAGGTGCAAAGGTTTTAGGTAGAGGCTTGCGAACCTGTTTTTGGAAATGAAGGGGAAATTTATTTGTTGTTTTAGGAGCTTAAAAAAAAAAGTAGGGGAAGGCACGCCTGGGTGGCTCAGTCGGTTAAGCGTCTGACTCTTGATTTTGGCTCAGGTCTTGATCCCCTTTCCCTCTGCCCCTCCCCTCCCCACTCGCTCCCTCTCTCTCTTTCTCGCTCTCAAATAAATAAATAAATCTTAAAAAAAAAAAAAAGAATTTCTGAAGTTGCGCTGGATTCGAGGTCTTTCTCTAAAGCCCCCCTGCACGACCCAGGTAGCGGCTGTGACCCAGGAATAATTGATGGACTTGTTTATCGAACACTTATTATGCATCAAAGACTGCAATGATGCTTCGTAAATATTATCAGTTGTAATCTTCCAAAGGACCTGTGAGGCATTTCTCTGATTTTCTCGTTTCCACAGGAAGCAATGGGGGCTCAGTTATAGGAGGCACCCTGCTCGTGTTGGCACAGCTGGTAAAAGGTAGGTTCAAACTGGGCTGAGCAGCACCAGAGTCACGCTCTGATGTACCATGGACGGTAGAACTAGAAAGGGGCTGTCCTGGCGGGGTGGGAGCGGGCCTGCAGGGATGCGAACCTGGGGAGGGCGAGGGGCGCTGGGAAGCCTCATTGTGCTGCTCACCTCTGGAGGGCCCCCCTCTGCGTCTGTGCAACACTCTTCCCAAGCCCAGACCTGCACATCCTTTGCTCGTCCATCTGCCTGTTTCCCTCATCCAGCAGGGAAGTCTCCTCCAATTGTTCCTGAGACCCACTCCCTTCTCCCCACTGTGGGATTGTGCACCCCTGGTTCATTCCCCCTGGTCCTGTCCTGTTGGCTGTGGTTCTGGCTCACGTCATCCACCAAATGGCCTTGTAACTTCCATGTGGCTCCTCCTGGAGCGCTTGGACACCCTGAACGAGGTGTATAGCCCTAAGGTGGCACGAACCACCTTAGGGACGTGGTTTGTGCCACCTTAGGGATGTCAGGAAGCTGTCCCGGGAGTGACAGGGGGTGGTTTCCCAGGGGACACTGTGGGGATGGGGCTGCCCCAGCGGCCCTCAGAGGGGCCTGAGAAATCCAGCCTCACTGCCTCCTTCCCCTGTAAACACAGCCCCACTGAGAAAGCTGCGTGCATCTGGGGTTTGGCTTCGTATTTTAATTATACAAGTGGCTCATGAACGTCTTCTCATTAGAAACAAAATACACAAGTGCACAGAGCAAACGGTAACAATTCTACTTTTTCTACTTTATTTCCACCCTCTCAAACCTATCCTTTCCCAGGAGTAACTACTGTTTACAGTTTACTATGTATGATTGCAGCCCATTTTCTTGGCGTTTATTTACACTTACATATCACTGGATCTGTTTGGTGCGTTTTAAATACCCACCTCGCAGCCTTCTACAGTTTCCTTTCTCCTGCTTCCCAGATGTCTTGGAGATCTTCCCACATCAGTTCTTATATGTCCGCCTGGTTCATTTTAACTGCTGCCCTACGAATGCACGGGGGCTTGCATAACCACCCCCACTGATGAACACGCAGGTCATCCGCAGTGAACATCGGTGGATAGGCACCACCACGCTCAGGGGTCGTCCGAGATGAACAGCCGTGTGTAGGTACCGTAATGCCTACAGGTGATTCATTTCTAGAAGAGGACTTGCTGTGTCAGAGAGCAGGGCATGTTTTAATCTCCTAGCTTTTGCCAAATTGTCGCCTAAAAGGCTGAATCCACTTAGACTCTCACTAGTCGTCTATCAGAGTCGGAGGCAGCAGTCCCCCCAGCTGGCTGGGTCCCAAGTTTCCTGGCAGGTGGCTCTAAGATGGCCAGACTCCATTTCTGGGGGAGCCCTCGAGGGCTGTGAAAACTTCTTCCTCTGCAGCAGTGTGTGAAGGCGGGCTCCAGTTTGTGGGTCATGTGAAGAGTAAGCAGTGTAACATATTGATCAGCTGGGGACTGGAAGCCAAAACGTCTTGGTTTGAATCCTGGCTCACCACCCATGCGTTGTGCGACCTGTAACTAAATATAACTTCTCTGAACCTTTCCACCCAAAAAATAGGAGCAATGATAACCGCATCCAGCAGAGAAGTGGTGTAAGCCTTTGGCAAGAAGGCAGATGAAAAGCACTTAGCATAGTCCCTGCATAGAGTACATGACAATAAATGGAAACTGGTATTTAAAGACTTATGATTGTTCCTATGTTTCCAGAAATATAGTCCCCTTTTCTCTGGGGGATCCTCACATCTCCACCTGTGGCAGCCCTGTGCCCTGCCTGGGGCCAGGGACCATGTTGGCCAGCTGGTGGCTGCCTCTCAATGCCCACTGTGGACAGAGGTCAGAGCCCACAGGGAGTGAGTGATGTACCAAGAGGCCAGATGAGCAGCTCTGGCTTCCAGGCTAGAAGGGCAGACAGGACACAACTGGATAAACAGGAGTAAACAGAGGTGAATCTTACAAACACAGACCCATGCCAATGCTGCTTCTCCAAGATCAGCACTCACAGCCAAGTCACCAGGTGGGAGCGGAGGGAGCGGTGCGGATGCAGAGCTCGGGTGGGTTGAAGGTGGGGGCAGGAAGTGGCCGCAATGCCAGACAGATGGCACAGCCTGAGAAGGGGAAGTGGAGGACGGAAGTGGGGGGTGGAGGGGGGTTGCTTCGAAGGTGGCCGTGCTCCTGGCAGGCTTGGTGGGGAGCAAGGTGTCCTGAACTGGCTGGCCACCAGCGTCCTTGCTTCAAGTCCTTGCCCTGTCTCTTGTCTTGACACAGCTGTGTCAGGCCTTGGGTAAATCGTCCTCCCTGCCGGGGCTGGTTTGACCATCTTAAAATGGAACATGTGGGGGTGTTGAACTAGAGTACTCTATCTAGAAACATTTCCAGCTCGAAACTTCTAGGAGTTTCTGCTCCAAAACAGGATCTCTGCTGTGAGAAGTCCCATCTTGAATTTGAGTCAATGGTGCCATCACTCTAATCTCTCCAAAGTTCAGGTACTTAACAGTTGATAAACCATGTTCCCCACTGTTCCTTCACCCAGTTCTGCCCTAAAGGTTTGGAGCAAGAGGCGCTGAGGTGCAAATCTTATTTCACATGAGATCACCTGAGGGGCCTGACTGCAGAGGCGGGAAGTGAGAGGAGCTGGCACTGTGCCTCTGCAGCCACCAACCCAGCACCTCCCAGGCTGTCCAGTTGCAGACGGTGAGTGAGACAGGAGCACTCAGTGTCCCAGGGTCCCACCAGCGGTGGTTGGACCCTGGTCACACGCTCCGCGTCAGGCTCTTTGCCCACATCATCTTGTCTAATCCTTGTGGCAACCCCACCACCACCTCCACCCCGAGGTAAGCATGGTTGTGATGCCCACTGTACAGATGAGGAGGGGAGGCCCAGAGAGGCTGAGTTATTGCCCAACAATAACAGCAGAGCTGGGCTTCCCAGCACCCCAACCCTCCTTTGCCTCTGGCTGGAGAGGGAGCTCACACTCAATGACACATGACAGCTCCATTCACCATCTATTTCCTTCCAAACCATCCTCAAGGCCCAGATCTCAGGCTCCCTCCTCCAGGAAGCTCTCCCTGACCACTCCTGCCGCTCCCAGGCAGTTGTGCTATCCTCTTTCCCGTGCACACACCCATGGCTTGGTCATCCAGGGCTTGCTCCACTGGGCAAGAAAGGGCTTCTCCTCCTCTGTGGCTTGAGTTTGTCTTTCCAATGTGGGTTTACAGTTTTCTAAATATTTAATATTTTATTTTATTTTTTATTTTTAAGTAATCTCTACACCCAATGTGGGTCTTGAACTTCCAACCCCAAGATCAAGAGTCACATGCTTTAGTGACTGAGCCAACCAGGCACCCCTAAATAAATATATTTTTAATGCAATGGCAAAAGAAATAAATGTTTATCATAACAATGAAAACTGTGGAGGACTATCGGGATAGTGGTTTACCTCTTTATAACCCCAGTGTCTTCTACAAACACGAAGCACTGTCTGGGTCTGGGCTCCCCTAGAAGCTGACTCTGACATAAGGCTGTAAGGACAAATAAGTAACCTATTTGTGAGGTTTATTTGAGATTTGTTGGTAGTTGAATGGGGAAGTAGGATGGGTAACAGGAGTAGCCAAGAAAATGTGTGTTTCCAAAGGATCCCTGGGTGGCTCAGCAGTTTAGTGCCTGCCTTTGGCCCAGGGTGTGATCCTGGAGGCCCGGGATCAAGTCCCATATCAGGCTCCCTGCATGGAGCCTGCTTCTCCCTCTGCCTATGTCTCTGCCTCTCTCTGTGTCTCTCATGAATAAATAAATAAAATCTTAAAAAAGGAAAAAACAAAGAAAATGTGTGTTTCCAGCAGGTCACCACTATGGTCAATGGGGTTCCTTCTTGCTGGAGGACTCTGGGAGCCAGGGTACAACCCATGACACAGAGTCGTCTTTCCCCCAAAGGGCAAAGGAAAAGCTCCTGGGGTTCTAGCTCCTGTCCATCAGTGGCTGAGGGTTACTTCCAGGCAGAGTGAACTCCAGTAACCAAAGAGAAGCCCCAGGCAAAGAGATACAGGAGCTGGAAGGCATGGGGAGCTACGGGGGGGGGGGGCACTGGCAGCCTCTGTTACAAGCACCTGCACGCACCAGGCTCCTGGCGACACAGCAGTGAAGGAGGAAGAGCAGGTCTCCGCTGGCATCACCCTCATAACCTCACGGGGGAGACAGATGGTAGTGAAATACTGCAGAACAGATACCAGTATAAAGAAGCCAAAGGAAAAGTTCATGGCTCTGGGGTCAGACCTGGAATCCCAGGTCTACCACTGGTTTTGAGCACGTTACTTAGCATTCCTGGGGCTCAGTTTCCTCCTCTATGAGATGAGAATGATGAGATGATGAAAGTAGCAGCATCTCAGGAGTGGTTTGAGTCCATTTAAGTCGTACACACAAAACACTCAGCACAAGGCTTGGCGGAGTGCAGCCGATGAAGGCTGGCTGCCATCGTCATCCGCGGGAATGCCACAGGCATTGAGAGGGACCTGGGCTCCCCGCGGCCCCCCTGCTGCAGAGAAGCAAGGGAGATGGCCGACTGTGAATCTGTGAAGGCTCAAACCCGTCGCTCAAGTGTCGGAGATACTTGCGATCCTCCTGGAACCCTCCTTTCCTGGGAGTCAGTCTGAGGCCTTGCCCTGCTCACCTTCCTGTCCCCCAGGGGTGGCTGCCACGGGTCGGTTCTCACCGCGGCCTGGGGGCTGGGTGCTGCCCTCCGGGGGAGCTGCACATGATAAACCTACACAGGGGGGGTCTAGAAGGGGCTCCTCAGCAGCGGGGTATCTCACGGCTCCCCTTGCACTCATCGGGCCCCTTTTGTTTTGGTGTCATCCTCCTGTTTGTGGGACAAGGACCCAGGGAGCTGGCACCTGCAGCCAATCCCCCACATGCTGTCAATGGGAATGCTAAACGGTTGATTCAAAGGTGGTTTGTTGTCCCTTTACTGTCTGAACCAGTCAGGCCTCAGTTTCACCCATTCTGCAACGCCAGGAGGAAATGAGTTGACAGCAAGACCAGGGAAGGTGGGCTAAAGTGGAGGAGAGCAGGCCGGGTAGGCGGCTGGTGGGAATAAGACCAACAAGAGCCATTTATCCAGTGCCCAGGACTGTCTTAAGCCTTTACTTACTTCTCCTCACAAGAACCCTATGAGATAGGGATGTGCCTCAGAGGTTAAGTAACTTGTCCAGGGTCACACAGCTCATTAATGACAGGGCTCGGGTCAGCACGGAGGCCTAAGCTCTCGGCCACCGGTGGGAGGAAAGGGGGGGGAGGTGCATTCACAGACTGGAGCCTTTGGCTCTTCTCGGCCCGAGCTTTTCTTGCCTGGGTCCTGGGCACCCCCTGGCAGGGATGGGAGACGTGGCCTGAGTGTCCTTCTGACCCTAGGCTGGGTCCATTCTCTCAGCTCGAAGGAAAGGAGGGGAGCCGGGGCCTAACCCCTCTTGGCCACATCACCCTGTCCCTTGCTAACTCAGGGACTCTGGAGACCCATGCGGAGTAAAGACCCAACTACTCCACCCCCCGCGCCCCCTGCCAGTGGCCCCGTGGCTGCGGTCACCGGTGGTCGCTGGTGGCCAGGCTCGCTGCCGGCAAGCAGCTCACACAGCTGCCGCGCACAGCAGCCAGACTCCAAGGCAGCTCCCTGGGGCCAAGGGAATGTTCCAGGACAGCTTGGAGTCATTAGGCGCTCTCTGCTCACTGTTTGCGGTGAAAGCTGGGTTTCAGACCCGGGGGGCTTCTCCTGCTGCCCGTCTTTCTCTCATTACTTCAAACAGCTGGCAGGTCTTATGGGGAGAGGGGACAGGAATGTTGTTCAGCCCTCCAACATTGCTCCCTTTCGCCAGCTCGATTTCGCTCCTCTCCCCATGCTTCCCTCTCCTACTGCTCAATTTGAAAGGAGCCACTACGTCCCTTGGAAGGCAATGAAAGGAAACCCGGTCCCGGTGTTGAGTTTGCTGTGTGACTTTAGGCAGGTCACATCACCTCTCTGGGCATCTGTCTGTTTTGTTTGTCAGCAGGAACTCCTGGGCCCCGCCTCCCCCCTACTTCGTGGAGATGAGGAAAGCGTGTCTGGAAAACATTGACGTGGGAAAACAGATGCTCGCTCGCAAGGCCTGGAACACGTGTTATCTGGGAAGGTCAGGCCTTGGGCAGCTCAGAGCATGCTGAAACATAGAACTGAATGGGTGCTCAGGAGCATCCAATGAACCTGCCTCACATTAAAAGTGGGGAAACTGAGACCCAGGCCATGACAGAGAAAGCTGGGATTGGAAGCTTGGCCTTTCCACGGCACCACCTTGCCATCTGATGATGACGCTGAGATACACTTATAGAGTGACTTCTAGAGCATGTGTGTGCCAGACCCTAGCCTTAGACCTCTCCATGGGGCACGTCCAGTAAGCCTTATGGGGAGGGCGTTAGTGGCATTCGGCAGGAACGAGATTCGGCAGGAATGGTGGGCTATGTGTGTCAGAATCTATTTGCTTAAACAATGTTTGTTTGTTTGTTTTTTCTGGGCATAAAAAAGAGGAAATGTATACTTTGTAGACATAGCAGGAAAAGATTCTCTCTCTGGACCTTGGGGTCTGGTTGGGTGAGAGGCAGGTTACAGAGGTTTGCTGGGCCCAGTGTGGCTGGGATGGGGTCCAAGGGCTGTGAGCTCATGTCAAGGCGGGTTGGTGAGGTCTCAGGTTAGTGTCTGCTGTGAAGTCCCAGGGGCAGGGGCATTTATGCAGGAGGAGGACAGACCCAGGGGCATCACCAGCTCAGGTTTGACTCCTGACCCCATCGTTCCCTAGCTCTGGACATGATATAACATCCCTAAGTCTCAGCTTCCCTGTCGGTAAAACACGCTTCTCACTCCCATTGGGGAGATTTGAAATCTCTCCCTGGTGCAATGGACACTCAGGGAGCCTGAGCTAAGGTAGAGGCCCTGGACCGCGGGACAGCGGGCTGTGGTTGGACCCGCCCGGGAGGGAACAGAGGACGGCTGGGAACAGGGCCGGGGAGCAGGGGGCAGGGCGTGTGCAGTCTCCCCAGCACCCTCATGGTGAAAGCTGGCAGCCGCCCAGACACCTCTTGGCGGGGTGCTCCCGGGGGCCCGGGCCAGACGGGTTCTGGCAGAGACCCTGTTTTCTTCTCTGAACAATGTCATTCTCCCAGCCAAGGGCAGCAAGAGGTAGGCCAGGGAGCTGACAGCGCCAGGGAGACTTCCTGGCTCCTGCCTGCCCTTCCCCAGCTCTCCACGTTTGGGTACATCCTCAGCCTCCGCGCCAAGGGCTTGCCGTTTGCGAAGTGGGGTGGATTTATGCACCCCCCACACTAGCTCGGCCTTCGGCCTGTCAGCTTCTCAGAAGAGGGTGCCCAGCAGCTCAGGTGGCTCCGCACCTCTGTCCTTGAGCTAAGGGAGCCCAAGGGAGACGCAACGGACTTGCCTTCCTCTTCCTCAGGCGAAGGCCTGGCACAGTGGGCTCTGGCCTCAGGGTCGTTCCCAAGGTGCAGAGAAACCTGCTGCCCCCTCCACAGCCCAGAGGTTCTGAGGAAGGGAGACCGTCTCCATGCAGGTGCATCAGTGTGTGCTTGTGGGCGTGCATGCTTGTGTGTGTGCTCATCGGAGTCTGTGTGAGGGTGTGTGTGCACAAGCATATGTGTGTGCGCATGCACATGTGTGTGCTCACCTGAGTGTGTGCATAAGCACGTGTGTGTGAACATGTGTGGGGAGAGGTCTGGACACCAGAACTTCCAGGGTAGGTGTCGGCAGCAACAGGCTGAGGGGCATGGGGTGAGCTGGCTTCCTCCCCGCTCCTTCCGTCTACCTAGTCCCGTGAACCAGAAAGACCCATTTCTTCTTTCAGGAAACTCCCGGTCCCGTGGTGACACAGCAGTAAACCTACAAGACGAGCTCAGAGAACAGGGCACGACAGCAAGAAAATGGGCCGGTACCTGGGGCGGTGCTGGGGACCGCCAAGCTCGCTGTCCTCTCCCTCCTCTGATTTTAAGGCAGCAGGGAATGACAAGTGAGAGGTGGCAGGAAGGTTGTGAAAATGCTGGGGGCAGGGGGCAGGTGACCTCCCTGGGCCGTGTCCACACCTCTAAACCAGCCGCAGCGCGCTCCTGGGAGGGCAGGAGGCTGGGGCCTGTCGGAGGCCCTGGGCACGGCTGGCCTGCGGCTCCCTTCCGACAGCCAGAGGCACCCCTACCCTTTCCTTTCAGAGTCTGCTCACTTGCTGCTGGGGGAAAAAGGAAGGAGAAGAAAGAAAGAGGCAAAACTCCATTTTAAACTCTTTTGGCCAAAGCTTTTTTTTTTTTTTTCCCTTCCTCCCTCCCTCCCTTCCTTTCCTTGCTTCCTTTCTTCTTTCCTTTTCTTTTTTCTTTTCTCTTCTTTTCCTTCCTTCTCCTTTCTTTTCTTTTTTAAGGAGGAGAAAGACCAGAGGAATGTAAACAAAAGAGGCCTGGCATGAATCAGGCCGTCTTGTTCCCAAACCCCAGGACGAGTGTGTCTCCCTGGAAGCTGGGATCCGAGCAGAGGGACAAACGGTCTGCAAGGCCAGCTGGGGTGAGAGTCCGGCTGGGAGTCGGGGGGGGGGGGGTCTGTGGGGGGTCCTTGGGAGTCCCGGAAACAGCTGCCTCTTGGGGTCCAGATGTGCTACCAGAAAGAGGATCTAAGACCCCAGAGCCCGGGCACCCTGTGGAACCGATTTGCTCAAAGAGCAGAAGAGCCTTGGTGTTAGCAGAATCCTAGGCCCCCTCCGGGGAGGTCCCTCCAACCCACAAATAACTCTTTCATGTGTACATTGACGCCCCAAGGACCTTCTAATCACTCAGCCCACAGATGGCTTTGCTTCCTTCCCCACTGCAACCCCTGACAAGAGGCAAAACCCCAGGCATGTCAGTCATTTACACTTTAATATAAATGAGTCTTCTGGCCCATTTCCAACGGCAGGGTTTGGATAGGATGGGGGAAAGAGCATGAGAATGCTGGGTTTCAAAGAGAAAGGACATGACTTTCATGGGGGCTACAGAGTCATGTGACAGGGAAAGACCCAGAAAAGGTGGATGAGTTGCTGGAGAAAGTCTTCGCAGCCTTGTACCTCCAGGTGGGACCAATACCTCCCTGAATAAAATGAAAGCTTTGCAAGGTCATGATAAATCGGAGTTCAGAAAGTCTATTTTCTCATGGATGGTGAATTTTGAGAAAGGCAGAGCTCACACCTACCAAGTACCTGTTCCTCGGCACACGCCGAGTCCCACAGCTGTGGTATGTCATGTAACCCTCACGACACATTTGTGAGGCCAGGACGACCCAGCCTATGGGTTAGAGAAGCAGCTGGAGCAGGGCAGAGCTGGGGTGGAGTCACATCTACCGGTGTGCAGTGGGCTTGCCCCTCCTGCCGTCCTGCAGCCCCCTGCGGCCCCCTGCAGCAGGCTGTGTGTGACACAGCCGGGCCGATTCCCAGGCTCGAGATATTACTGACCTGCAAGGCCAGAGGCCCTAAGGCTTGGAGATGGGAAATGACCTGACCAAGATCACACAGCAGGCAAAGTATCAGCCCTGGTCAGTCCTGCAGTCTGCCCTCTGCTTGCGTGGGTACCAGGGTCACGGATGGCCCTGAACTGGTGAATAAAAGAAGGGGAACTGGGGCTTAGGGAAGCTCCATGGTTGCCCAAGGGATTAGGACTCTCAGGGCAACCCTCCTCAGAACCCTCGCCCCACTCTCCAGCCTTTCTGCAGCCCGAGACTTTCCCAAGCACTTTCCCACATTTTGTCACATGTGCGTTTGGGGCCTCCCTGGGAGCGATGTGGGGGCCAGGCTTACTGTGCCCACCTCTCACTGCAGCTCTGAGAGGCTATTCATCTCATCAGCAGCGGAGCTGATGCTGTGACTCAGGCCTCCACTCCAGCCATCACACGGAGCGGGGGCTGGTCTCTGCACCAGCCCCACCAAGCACGGCCCTTGGAATCACAGGGCGTTTCAGGGCAGGAGCCCCAGAGACGGGTCAGCATCTCCATGCTGTGCCTCTTTCCTGAGCAGTCATTTTAGTGTTGCACACCCAAACCTTCAGACTCTGTGGCTGGCTCATTAAGGGGCTATCAGTGCAAGGGCCTGTGGCCTCAAGGGAGAGGTAAGCAGAGGACTTTCCAGGGAGGGTATGTGCTGGTGGGTAGATTTGTGCCCCCTGCACCCCTGAGTGTTAACCTCCAGTGAGTTGGAGGCCCAGAGATATTTCATCTTCTGTGTCTCGGCACCTCCCTGCCTCCTAGGTTATGGGAGCTCAGGGACAGCAACAGAGCAGCTCTGAGCCTCCACCTGCGGTAGCCCGTGCTGCTGACTCCATCACCCCAGCGTGCAATCAGCAAGCACTCACTGTGTCTCCTGCACACCAGGCACTGTGTTAGGCCCCAGTGGTGCAGGAAAGAAGCAGGCAGCAGGTTGCCCTGAGTCAATCTTAGGTCACAGGCCAGTTTCCGTACCTCATCCCGACGGCAGGGCCTGCATTTCTCCTGGCACCTGCACCAGGGCAGGGCTGGCCTCGTGGCAGAGGCAGCACGGAGAGGGTGATGGTTACATTGCATTCACCCTGTGGTTGAAGGGATTTCTTTCAGGCACCCTGGACTCTTCCAGACTGGATCCCAGAGTTCTCTGACTGTGAAAGTGTACAAGGAGAGGGCCTTGGGAGGAAGAGGCGATCTTGAAGGAAAGACCAGGGGAAGAGTTGTATCTATCAGCAGAGACGCAGCAGGGAGGCAGGAAGCACAGCTCTGGAGTCAGGTAGCCCGGGCTCAAGCTCTGCATGAATGAGCAAGGTGGATGTAAATGAATGACTGAGCCTTGAAGAGCCTCAGTTTCCCCATCTGTAAAATGGAGAAAGTAAGAATACCTGCCTCATAGGATCACTGTGAGCCTGAACCGAGCTACCACATGCAAGTGCTTGGTTCAGTGTCTTGCACATGTTGAGGATGTGATGAATGTGCGTTATTCCTATTATTATTCCAAAGGAATGGAGGAGCCACTTCAACCCCAACACTATCACAGGATAGTAGGGCTGAGGGCACCCTCTAAGCCGGTTCTTCCAACACAGTCATTTGACAGATAGGGGAAGTGACTTGCCTAAGGTCACATAGGGTTCTGATGAGATGCAAAGTTGAAGCCCAAACCCCAGTCTCTGATTCCCCAACTGGTACAGTTTTCGCTCTCTTTTGCTCAGCTTTTTTAGTGGAGTGAACTCATGGGAGCCCCCGAAATGCCTGACCCAGGGCTCCCTTTTCCAGCAACTGCACACAGGGAGGTTAATGGGCTGTCCCCCAGCAAGAGTCTCAGAAGCTGGTCCCACTCCGAGCCACTGGGCCTGGAGTATGCAGAGGTGCCTCTCCAGGCCCTGGAGCTGGAGCGACAGCCTTGGGACACAACAGCAAGAACAGCAGGCTCCCGCCTGGAACCCTGGTTCCCACTCCTTCCCAGACTCTCTCTGGCTCATCCCTGTGGCTGTCTGTACTGGGCTCGCAGGGGGCCTCAGGGGGGGCCAGAGGTTAATGATGACAGGTGAGCCAGTCATCTGGCCCCTAGCACCTGAGAGCAAGTGTGTCTCCTGAGACCAGGCTGTGAAAGCTGGCCCACAGCCTGGGGTCTGGGCTGGGGGTCCCATCTCAGGGCATTTGGCACCAGAGAGAGACAGGGTGCAGATGGAACATCCCTGCTTGCATCCGGAGTCTTGTCTCTGGCTGGACATTCTTCCTGCCTCTTCTCCCTCGCCGCCACTTCCCATTCATCAAAATCCCAGCACAACGACATGAAGCTCACATGAGAGGCCAAGGAAGAAGCAGGATGAAGCCACAACGCCCATCGGGCTGGCCCACAGGAAGCTAGGGAGTCAGCTCACTATGTTGGGGAGCTCTGGCCCTGTGTGCTGCCCAAGATCAGCCACGATTCCCTGTGTGATATTGGGCAAGTCATGGCTCCACTCGATCTTGTTTCTCCATCCAGAGCTCCTTAAATGGCTCTTCCAGGTCTGATGTTCTCACGTTCTGTTCTGAGGCCTGCTATCGAGGCTCAACTGATAATGAAATACTAAGCGTTCATACTAAGTGCTTATTGGTCTACCCTGGCTTTCTAGCAAAAGATCTATATCGGTTAGTTACTGCCACAATGATGGTGTATAACAAAAGACCCCAAAACTCAGTGGCTTAACACAATAATCCTTTATGCTCAGGGAGATAGGCTGAGGCTCAGCGGATATCCAGGCTGGGCTAGACCAAGGGCTCTGCCTTGCGCTACCTCTCATCACAGGTCTGTGGGTAAGTTGGAGAGGTTCTACTCCTTATCTTTCTTATCCTCTCAGGACAAGGGGGTAGCCAGGGCATGTTCCCCACATGGTTGTGACAGAAGCACAAGGGGGAAGCAGAAACACATGCGGTCTCCTAAGGAGCAGGTGCATTTTCAGTTCTGCCCTAGGCCATTGTCATATGGCTTAGCCTGGAGGAAAGAGGCAGAGAAACACACTCAATTGTAATGGGGCCATGACAAGGCATGGCTGCCAAAAGGAGTGGAGAATGGAGGTTTATCATCCAATCCGACACAAGAATGATTCAGCCTTTTTTTTTTTTTTTAATAATAGTCATCACATTGTACATTGTATCCCCAGTACTTATTTATCTTACGGCTGGAAGTTTGTACCCTTTGACCACCTTCCTCCAATTTCCACCCCCCCTCAGCCCCCTGCCTCTGGTCACCACAAATCTGATCACTTTTTCTGAGTTTGGTTTTTTATGACTAGGGTTTTTTTTTTTTTTTTTAGATAATCCACAAATAAGTCAGATTATACAATATTTGTCTTTCTCTGTCTGACTTATCTCTTAGCATAATGCCCTCAGAGTCTACCCGCATTGTTGTAAATGGCAGGATTTCCTTCTTTTTTGTGGCTGAATGATATTCTGGTGTATATACATACCTCGTCTTCTTCATCCATTCATCTATTGGTGGACATGTGGGCTGCATCCACATGTTGGCTATTGTCAACAATGCTGCAGTGAACGTGCGGGTGAAGATCTCTCTTCCACATAGTGTTTTTTTTTTTCTCCTTCAGATATATGCCCAGAAGCACGATCATTGGATCACATAGTAGTTCTATTTTTAATTCTTTGAGGGGCCTCCATACTGTTTTTCCACAGTGGCTGCACCAAGACTCAGCTTCTTTAATCTGGAAGGTAAGCTGTTCTTTTCTCCCTTGTTCTCCATCACCCTGGAAAAGATTAGGTACAAATATTTCCTCTCCCTTCCTTATTTGAGGATTAGAGATTTGAATATGAAGCCCTCCCTATCATCAGGCAAAGGAAGCTGGTTTCTCAGTTGCTGGGAGCTTGAATGGGTCATTAGGTGAAAGAACCTGAAAGAAATAAGGTCTAAGACCAGGAGGGTGAAGGTGTGAGAGTCTTCCTCAAAGTCTGGGATGAGGTGAGGGGAAAGGTATAGATGAGATGAGGTATGGGACCAGAGTGTGGAAATGGGGCCCAAGAAGAGTCAAGTGAGCCACCCTAGCAAGAGACCCTCATGGAAGAGTCATGTTTGAGGGCCTAGGAGCCACAAGGGCTCTGAGTCTCCATCCGCTGACCCAAGAGCAAGAAATTCCCATCACGTGTACACAGGCGGATACTATTTGACCCAAGACTTCTCTTTAATCATCAGGCCAAAGAGGAGCAGCCACTCAGGCCACTGAACTTTGCTGAGCCCCTGTCTGATGATCCTGTATGAAAATTCTCACCACCTTCCCCAATGGACCCACAAGCAGGTATCCCATGATTTTGGGGGTCTAGAATAGGAGTACAAATGATATCCCACATACTATATGCCAGAAGAGAAGTGTTCTCCTCACCATCTTCTCTAAGCTGGGAAACAAGGGGCCCTCAGTCCCTACCCACAGAGAGAGCCCAGGTGAGAAAACTAGCCTATATTCAGGAAGTGTTATTTTTAAAAAGCCACCTCAAAAAGAATGTCTCATTAGAAGACAAGAAGACCTTCCATGAGGCATAAGTGATCACCAGAGTGCCAGAAAACCAGCATTGATAGAAGTCCCCAGGGTGTAGGCACAAAGATGGAAAAATGACTGTATGAATGGGTTCAGAGTAATTCACTCCTCCTCTATTCAACATCTACCATGTGCTAGGCTCTGTAACAGGCACCCAGGAGACGTTGAATGATTTCTGTTCTTGAGGCACTCACAATCTTAAAAGAAAGATCTGGAGAGGCTTTGTGGGAGGCAAGGGATTGAATCTACATTTTAAAAACAGGGAAAACCAGGGTAGACAGAGGAGGAGGTGAAAGCTTTCCAGGCAGAAGAAAGTAAGGAGAGAGAGAGACTTCCTTCCACAGGAAGTTTGGCTTGTAAGAGTTTCACCAGAGAGGTGATGGATAGTCAAAAGGGGTGACTATCTAATGGTGGAATTTTGGTTAAGTGTGGCAACTGGCAGAAAGGGACAGTCTGACACCCACCAAGTTGCCCACATCCACAGTCACTCCCCCTTATGGATGCTCAAGGCACATCCTGATTTCCATGGCCTAGAAAAGCTTTCCAGCAGCTTCTCAGATCCATTCCATCTCTGTTCACATCTTTTTTTCTTCCTAAGCCATGATTCTTTGCTTCTGGAAACATAATACTCCTTCCGAGAGAAGTGCTATGGAAACTTCACCACAAATACACTCTTGTTCCTGATTGTACTAATTAAGGAAAGTGCTGGTGGAAAAATGATTTTAAGGGAACACAGTTTTATTATTTTTAAGTTAATCTACTTACTTGAGTGAGCTAACCACCAAGCATTCCACAGAGATGGTCTGTAGGAGACCTGCTGTAAGGGATTTATTGAATGATTCACTTAGTTGTTAAACATTTATTGCCCAGCTCCTATAGGCCACAGCCTGGGGGCTCAAGACTAAGTGTCTGTCTTCAAGGTACTCAGTCTGGAGGAAGAGATAGACACACTTCCACGTTACAAAGCAAAGTGGCAGGCATGGTAGGAATGATGTGTATGAAGATTACTGGGACACAGAAAAGGGTAACTGTACAAGATTGGAGGTTCGTGTCACCAGGGAAGATTCTAGATGAAGGAAAAGGGGACTCCTTACTCAGTAGGATAAACAGGTGCTTGCAAGGAAAAAGCTGGGGGATGGGGTAGGTAGAATTGGCAGGGGGCATCTCAGAGAGGGCACAGCATGCACAAAATCTCACAGCGGAGAAGAAGCAGGGTGACTAGGGAGACCAGCCACAAATTAGTGTTACTGGGATGTAACATGAAGACAGGGAGTGGCAAGATGGGACAGAAGAAGTCAGCAGAGGCCAGAACCTGGAGCCTTGATAAGGGTTTGTATTTCATCGTATAAATAAGGGGAGGGGCATTAAAAGGTCCCAAACAAGAGAGTGATACAGATAAATTCAAGTTTCAGAAAGACAGATGGAAGGCAGAGGATGTACTGGAAACAGGGGAGTGGCTGGGAGTAGCCCAGGAGACAGATGCCAGGGGCCTGTCCTCAGTAGCAGTAGGAAAAATGGAGAGGAGGGGATGTATCTGAGAAATGCTTAGAGAACAAAATTAGTAGGACCTGATGATTTATGGATATCAACAGGAGAGGGAAAGGGGAATTCCAGAATGACAGCCAGGCTTACAGATGGCGTTACAAAGCAGATGAGAATCCTGAGGGAAGACAGTTTAGGAGAGGAAAATCAGATTAATTTTAGATGTTGAGTTTAAAGAGCAGGGCATTTTGTCCTGTGGAGAGGACCACAGGCAGGTGGATGTCTGAGCTTGCCCCTATGGGGGAAGATCTGCGCTGGCAACAGTGGCCTGAGGACATGAGCTTAGAAACCATGGAAGGAGGTGGGACCAACCTATGTCCATCAGCCCTAGGCTGCAGGGAACAGAATGCACATTTAAAGATGCCTAAGACAAATAGAGCATCTATTTATTTCACTTCATAAGTCCCGGGCTCCTTTGTCATCTCAGTATGTTATCAAGGACCCAGATCTTTATGTATTTTAGCTCTGCCACTTCCATCATGTGTAACTGCATGCCCTGCAATAACATGAAGATAGAGGCGGTATCCAAAGGACTTGCAACCCTCAGGACAGAGTATAGAAAACACTTGGTTAGTGATGTGATGCTTGCCTTTGGCTGTGATTGGCAGGAGACAGAAAGGAATAGACTCAGGAAAGAACTGGCTGGTTGACTAGCAGGAATGAGAGGGAATTAAATGTCCACTAATTAGTGCTTGTGGGGTTGGAAAAGGCAACGGTTTCTCAACCCTACATAGTAAAATGTAAAATTGAGAAATGCTTTCAGTCAGCAAGGCTGATGAAAACTTACCCTGTGTGGACTTCTGCTCTGGGCGATGATGGAGTCACAGATTCTGGAGTAACCCCTGCCCACCATAAACAAGTAGAAAAATGGATAAAATACATGAAACATCTGTTTCCAGACACCGGATAACAATCAGAACAAGACTGTATTCCTTGAGGGAAGGAAAACAAATAAGATAAACTCTATGATCAATCTAACTTTCTGCCTAGAGGCATTTACCAAACCAGGGCTTGGGAGGGGAAGCCCTAGTGGAGCACAGAAATCTCACTGTTTTGGAAAGACAGAGATCAGAAGTTTTCTGTTTTCTGACAGATGCAGCTGGGATTTTCAGAGCAGAATACTAGAGAGGAGGAAGCTATACAGAGCAAGACCTTCAGAAGGTTGCATAGGAGTCATTTGGAGTCTTTGGTTAAATACTACACTCCGCACATCTACTATGAGTCTCCGTGAGTTTGGTCAAGAACAAACTTCAGAGAAAGAATAATTTCCAGGGTGTTGTAAACTAAACAACTGTCTGGGCTCAGAGTTGGGAGATGTTCAGGTTCAGGCCAACCAAGGTGGAGAAACCTCATTAAGCACCCAAGGTATTTAGTGGAAACTGCCAAAAGGTCACACCTAAGGAATAAAGCTAAATTAGCAAGCCCTAGAGTGAAGACATATTACAGACCCATCCTAATAAAGCTTACAGACAAGCTTTGAAAGGATCAAGCTGATCCCCAAGTGAACTGTGAGAATAAAGCTCAACACTTTTTAAAGAATGATAGCAAAATTCAGCACTCGAGAAGGTAGTGTTCAAAATGTTTATCTTCCAATCAAAAATCACTAGATATAAGAGGGAAAGAAATGACACTCACAACCAAAAGAAAAAAAAAATGAACTCAGCCATGACAGACATGATAAAATTAGCAGACAAGATTTTAAATAGCCATTATAAATAGATTCAAGTATGTAAAGGAAAATTTGAAAATAATGAGAAAATAAATGAACATATTTTTAAGAAACACCAAATGCAACTTTAGAACTGAAAAATACAGGGTGAGGGTAAATTTTATGTGTCAACTTTATAGAGGCCAGAAGGTGGTCGGATGTCTCACTAAACATTACTTCTGTGTATGTTAGTGTGGGTGTGTTTCCAGAAGAGATTAGTATTTGAATTCATGAATTGAGTAAAGCAGATTGCCCCCCCCAAGGTGGGTGGGGCATCATCCAATCCATTGAGAGCCCCAATAGAGCAAAAAGATGAAAAATCATTGAATTGTCTCTCACCACCTGACTGCTTAAGCTAAGACATTGGTCTTTTCCCGTGTTTGGACTGAGGCTTCTACTATCAGCACTCCTGGTTCTCAGGCCAGTGGGTTTTCCAAGCTTGCAGATGGCAGATCATAGGACTTGTCAGCATCCATAATTGTGTGAGCCAATTCCTTTTAATAAATCTCATTCTAGATTGATGGATATCTATATATAGAGAGATTCTGTTGGTGCTTTCTCTCTGGAGAATGCTAACACATACAATATATGAAGTGAAAAATTCACCAGATGGACTACAAAGCAAATTAGACATGACAGAAAAAAGGTCAATGAAACCTGAAGACAGGATAGATTGAAGCACACAGAGAAAAAAAATCTGAGAAAAGCATTAACAGAGCTTCAATGACCTGTTGGACAAGTGGTCATACACACATGTAGTAAGAGTCCCAGGAGAAGAGTGTGGGTATTTGAAAAAAATTAATGACCAACTAGTTTCCAACTTTGATGAAAAATAAAAACCCACAGATTCAAGAAATTCAGTGAATTTCAATCAGGATAAACACAAAGAAAACCACACCAAGGCACATCACGATCAAATTGCTAAAACTGATCACGAGGCAATAATCCCCTTATATGCAGCCAGAGAAAAATCGTAGTCCCAGCAACTCTCAAATGGATGGCATGGCTGCATCTCCATTGTTGAAGCTCTGAAGAGACTAAAAGGCCAACTTTTGAACTGGACAATATGACTCAGGGGAAGAGACTGGAAGGAGGGCTCTTTTATTCTAAGTCTGCCAAACTCGACTTACCAAATTACCCTCAAACTTAATGACTCCAAGGAAATGGGGCCAATGGGGACAAGAGAGGAAAGAAATTCAGCAAATTTTAAATGAATATCTAGAATAAAAATTTATGATGTGGCTATTGGTACATGATGTTGTCCAGAATCTAATAAAAAGATTGCTACATCTTTATGTGATTGGTACTGGAAACAACAATAACAACAACAGTCCTGGACTTAAAATGTCTATGACTATTCATGGTTGAACTCTTGGGCTTGCAAAATTCTGCAGGGAGGAAACAGACTAATAAAACTGCTTAGCCCCCAAGGAGGGCATCTTCTTCACTGCTTGCTGTCGATGTAGCCAAGGAGAATAATGGGAAAAATGCACTTCCCAGAATAGCAGATGTTATAGCTCCAAGCATCATGCTTCACATGACATTTAAAAGCTGTAAGGCTAGAGGAGAGCCTCTTGTTAATTTCCCTCTTTTTATTAGGAAGAGAAACCTTTCTCAGAGCACACAGCAGACTATTCCTCAGGTCCCTAAGCTTGGATCTTGTACCCATACTCTAGCTGCAAGGGAGGCTGGTAAAGCAAGTCTCTGGTGTTTTCAACACCAATTATGGGAAATGGAGTCTGCCAGCAGGAAAGAAGTAGGGGGTGTGGAATTGACTGCCAGATAGGCAACCCATAGTGTTTGCCCCACCCCAGCAGGGCTGATGAAATGAGGTCATCCAGAGTGGAATCCCACAGAACATCAACATTTCATGGAGTTCCATTATGGGGTCAAAGAAAAGGACTCTTATTAATTTCTGAGTAGCAAGTTTCCCTAAAACTTTGTAGCTTAAAGAAACAAACATTTATTTTCTCATAGTTTCTGAGGGTCAGGAACCTGGGAACAGCTTAGCTGGGTGGTTCTGACTTAAGATTTCTCATGAGGCTGCAGTCAAGCTGTTGGCTAGATCTGCATTATCTAGAGCCTTGGTTTGGGCTGGAGGATTTGCTTCCAGGAAGACTCAATTATATGGCTGTTGGTTGGATCCTCAGTTCCTTGCCAACTGGGCTTCTCCACAGGCTATCTGAGGGGCCTCAGTATATGGTCACTGGATTTTTTCAAAGTTAAGACAAGAGAATGAGAGACAGAGAATGAGACAGAGAATGAGAGACAAGACAGAGAATGAGAGAAAGACCAAAATGGAAGCCACACAGTTTTTTGTGACCTAATCTTGAAGGGAGCATCACTTCAGTTGTATTCTATTAGTCATGCTGTCCAACTCTGGTCCAATGGGAGAGGTGACTCTGCAAGATAAATTTCAGGCAGTGGGACTCTCTGGGGGCCATCTTGGACACAGGCTACCATAGAGCTCTTGAAAGAGATAAGACAGCAAGAGATACGAGGTGACATCACAGAGGCCAAGGTAGAAAGTTCCAGAAGAGTAGTGTTTGATAGTTAAGGATCAAGAAATGTCCATTTGATTGATCAATCAGGGGTCATTAAAATATGAAGAGTAATTAAGGGCAACTTCAATTGACCAGTTGGCAGTGGACTGAAGTGTGATATGGGTACTGTGTAATGGAAAAACAGCCAGTGTGGACTACTTTTTCGAGAAGGTTGGATGAGAAGGGGAGAGGAGAGATTTAGACAGAAGCTAGCAAAGCATACGGCAGGGTTTAGGGGATTTTGGCATATGAGAGGCCTGAGTATATTTTTAGGCAGAAGAGGAGCAGCCAGCGGCTGGAATATGTAAAGATCCAAGAGAGGAAAGGATGACTGATGGGGTAGCCTCTCAGAAGAGGCAGGAGAATCAGAGGTCAAAGACACAGGTGGGGAGGTTGGCTTTGAACAGAAAGATAACTCATCCTCTGAGACTGCAATGAGGAAAACAGGATGAGTCTGGCTGGTGCAAGGGCTGGGGGTGAGGATGCCTGGGAATTGAGAACTCATACTTGATGGCCTCAATTTTCTCAGGAAGACTGGGAGGCAAGGTCTTGGTGAACAACGAGCGGGGAGTGAACAATGATGTCAATTACCAGGGTGATAGCTTACATATGAAGGAAGGCTTAGAAACAGCCTGCTCTCATAGGCAGGCCCCTCTCTTGTGATCTAGTTTTGTGTTCTAGCTCTCATTTTCCATAGTTGCTGATGTCTTCAGACAGCACCTATCTATTTACCACGAGGTATGGATTAGTGGATGAAAATGGAAGGTACCAGAAGTCGGTGGGAGTGAAGAATCATGACATCTTGGGGTAGGGAGTAGTGGGAAGGCACCTTCAAGGTCTCACTGGATGTTCTATCCAAGGGTCTGTCTTACTCTCAAAGGTTCATCCATCCTCTCTTCATCATCACACTGACGGGGAACTCACCACCTTTAGGAAGAGTCTTTCATCTTCAGACAAACCCTTAGGCCTTCCCTCCAGCAGATATGAAGTCCAACTCCCTGCCTTCCCTGAGTCCCAAAGGGAGTCCTAGAAAAGTGTTCCCCCTCCCCGCCACTCCCCAACAGCTTTCAGAGATGTTTCTCTTCTAGAAGAAATCTTTGTTTCTTCACCCTATCTCATATGGCAATGTTCTCTGACCTCTCACCAGAGCCACCTTCTCCAAATTTCCTCCAAGAAAATAATGCTTCTCAAGAGTCAGCTGTGACCTGGGCCAGCAGATTTGTTCTCAAAGTGCTTAGAAGCATGCCAGGCAGCTTGTGGGCAAGTGATGGAAAGTCTTGTGTTCTTCCTCTCCCAGGATGGTCCAACCAAACTGGCAGTTACACAAGTTTTCTCACCATCCCTAAGCATGACCAAATACTGTATTTGGATCAGAAAGAGGTTCCAGATTCTCATTTTGGATCTGTCTGTGCCCAGTGACATCACCTTTACAGGTCACTCAAACCTCTCCAAATTTCGGGGGACCCTTGACATTTACCTCAGGTTAATGTTCTGAAATATCAACCAGTGTTTTCCCCCCTCTAGCCCTTCCCTTGCTCCTTTGACTATAATTACTGCATCCTTTGTTCCCCTCCCCACCATACTCCAGGTCCCTCCTGGCTCCTCAAGTCCCTTCATCATCAACTAAACTGAATGCAGAACTATACCCGACGAGCCTTAACCACACCTGTATTTGCTTTAGATGATGAGATTCTGGACTTTGAGCTGATGCTTTGAGGGGTGCTGGGAAGGGGTGAGTTACTTTTGCATGTGGGGGGGTCATGCATCATGAGGGTGGTGAGAACACCATGCCAGCTAGCCTCTCGATTCCTTTGATAGGCCCCTCCCCCCATGGAATTAGGACTGACTTGTGAGGCAAATAGAACACAGCAGAAGTGACAGTATGTGACTTCTAAGGGTAGATCGTAAAAGGCACTACAGCTTCCGTCTTGGTCTCTTGGATCCCTTACACTGGGGGAAGCCAGCAGCCATGCCATGTGGATACTGTAGCAGCCTCATGGAGATGCCACATGGAGAGGAGCTGAGTACTGCCACCAAAAGCCATTAATACCTTGGAAGTGGATCCTCAAGCTTTCAGATGAGTACAACCCCGACCAACATCTGACTGTGACCTCACCAGAGACCCCAAGTTAGACCTGCCTAGCCAAGCCACTCCTGAATTCTGGAACCACAGACACTGTCAGAGATCATCAGTTTTTGCTGTCTTAAACCACTAAGTTTTACACGATTTGTTATGCAGTATTTGATCACTGATACATCATTTCTCACTGTCAAAAGTTCCAATTATTTTTTAAAGATTTTATTTATTATTTGAGAAAGACCACATGAGAGGGGGGAGGGGCAGAGGGAGAAGGAGAGAGAGAATCCCAAGCAGACTCCCCACTGAGTGTGGTGCTGGACGTGGGGACCCTGAAAACATGATCCAAGCCAAAACCAAGAGTCAGATGCTTGACCGACAGAACCACCCAGGCACCCCCCAATTGTTTTTATCGTTCCTAAGGGAGGCACAGGGAAGTTGAATGGTGTTCCCAAGCCCCAAAGTAGGGCTACTAAACTCCAATAAATCGTCAGGGTCTATGCTTCCAGATAGGGCTCCCAGATATCTGCCCCACCCTCTCAGCTCCCCTTCTTCTTTCTGGGCCACATCTTCATTCAGCCCATGCTCCCATCCCTACCCCATCTTCACCTTTTGGAAGCAGATTCGGTCCTTCCCTCTTCTCAAATCCTTTGTGCTCAAAAGCCAACCCCCTACAGCGCAGAAATGGTAACCACCACCGCCACCACCACCACCAGCTCATGATCTCATGTGGCCAAATTTGTGACAGACAGAGGTAGGAGCCATAATATCTGCCAGTGGGTTCTCATGCAGTAGTCTGGGTTTAGAAACCACCATGATGCCATAAGACATACAATTCTTGGCTTTGCTTTGAGCTTGTCAGATTGGCTCAAAGAAAGGAGAATCCTGGCCAAAACAGCAAGAACTTAATTAAGGATAGGAGCCATAATGTGACCGTGAAGTCTCAGTTTTGACAGTTAACCCCTTGGGCATGATATTTTCATAACCTCCTTTGAGCTTTAGATGCAGAAACACAGCCTAAGGACGATGGGAAGAAGGATGAACATGTGGCTTCACATTATTTGTGTCTCTGCTCCACTGTTCCCTTGGCCTGGAGAGCCTCCCCGCTCTCCCTGGAATGAGGCTCTCCCACCATTGCAGGGTAAGTGCCAAGGCAGAGGCTATGAATCCTGCCATGCCTGCATCCACCCTCTCCCCCCAAAAAAACATTCCCATGATTCAACCCCAGCCCTCATGTGCCCTTATTTCTTTCAGCCTGGCGTAATAGCTGGTCTTGCTGCCCACATGTCCTCCCTTCCCCGGCTTTGAGCTCTCTGAGGCACAGGGGTTGCATCTAACTCACACCAGTGCTCATGGAGGACCCCACCAAACCCAGTCCTGGCAGGGGAAGATGCTCGGGGACATCTGCTAAATTGGACACAATCAAAACTACACAGAGGGACAATGGACACACAGTCCCTCTAGTTATGAGAGTCCATTAACTTGAATTCTGCAAGAAGGAAGTCTCCATCGGGTTAAACTTGGCTGCTTGGGACAGGCAGGCAGAGCAAATAGTACGTGGAATGAAAAATACATAGCAAAGCTCTTCAGATTATTTAGCCATTTGAGGAAGGGCTTGTGTAGGAATTTGCAGCAAAGCCAGGCACATTCTCTTGGGAAACATTCCTTAACAGCCAGGCTTAATTTCCCCAGGGAGTGGCCTATAGTTGCCCCAGCAATGCCTTTGTCAGGGTGGCCTGTGCCTGCCTCTCTTCTGCTCCCTCTGGAGTACCTCTCTCTTCAACACTTCACAGTAGTGACCACAGCAATGGTGGTCTGACCACATGACTTTGACCCACTGTAGACAAATATTTTTTCTTTGTAACAAACCTCATGTTTCGACACCCCCAGAAGGAAGCGTTTGGCAAGGAAACAGTTTCCTCATTGAAAGTCTGGGTTCTGCACAAAATAAACCAGAGGCTTTTAGCCCAAGGTCGGTAGGGGTGGGGAAAGTCAAACACGTGCTCTACCAGTTAGGACACTTTGGGGTCCCAGTGACAGAAAACCCAACACATTAGCCTTGAGCAAAAAAAAAGAAGATTTGGAACATATTCCTGAAAAATCCAAGAGAGCTCCAGCTTCAGGTGCAGCTTGTTCCAGGGTTTCAAATTGTCACTAAGAAGCAGGTGTGGTCCACTTCCATTTCTTAGACTTACCATTTTCTCATTGTTTTTGTTCTCAGGCTCCAAGTTGTGGTAAGATGGCTGTTGGCACCAGGAGACATGCTCCTAGCTACAAACTCAACAGAAAAAAGGAGCTTTTCCTCCCCTAATTGTGGGAAACCAGCTCCTCAGCCTAGCTATCGCTGGCCCAGGTTGGGTCATCTGTCTATCTTTGAGCCAATCACTTGAAGCCAAGAAGGTGGCACTGCGCTACTCTGCTAATTCTAGGTCACATGGTCCCACCAGGTCAATCTGGGTCACATATCCCATCCAAATCACATGAACAGAGAGTGGGAAAAAACAGATTGTTGCCCAAAGGAAATCTGGGGTGCTGGTCATGCATAGGGTAAAGATATCATGAGCTGTAATAAAAACAAGTATCCATCATACAACTAAAGAGAGAAGGGAGCAATAGCCAGCCCATAATCCTTGTTATGTGAGAGAATAGTCCTAGAAACACCCACATCTCTACATCAGTTGTGAGAATCACAAACCTTAGTTTGCTATTATTTAGTTTTTTAAAAAATGATAAACAGGTTGTGGGATCCAGACCATGAACCATGTGAACACATGTTGTTTGCCTCCCAGGACCCAGTTGTTCCTCCTAGTAGCCCTGTTTGGGGATAGTGATTCAGGAAAGTGGACTCCATCCTTGCTCCACACTTGGAGTTAGCACCTGCCATCCTCCTGCCCACCGGGACTTGGTCAAAGATGAGCATGTGACCTGAGCTAGTCCAGTTAGAATGGACCTCAGGACTCTTGCTGATAATGCTAAGGTAAGATGCTCTTTCCTTTTGGCAGGATATGAATGGGAAAGCATGTAGCCCTAGGAGCTGTGGGCACGCATCTTAGGACCACAAGGAAAGTGAAGTTGAGGGCACCAGAGCAGAAGAAGCAGGGGTAGGGGTGGAAGGGAGAAAGAGAAAAGGAAGAGAGGGAGAAAAAAAGGGATAGAGGGAAGGAAGAAGAGAGAGAAGGAGAGAGGGGAAGAAATGGAGGGAGGGAAGGAGGGAAAGAGGAAAGAAAGAAACGGAGTCCTTGGTGACACTGTTAAACTCTAGATCAAGCATCACCTTCAGACCTACCTATGGATTTTTCAATTATGTGAGTCAACTTTATTGTTCTGCTCAATTTGGGTGCAACATTCCCTAAGCCTCCCCCCACTCTAGGTGTAAACCCATTCCAAGGTGCCTACCCTTGACAAAGAAAAGTGACCTCTCCCTGGGGCTCAGGCCAGCTTCTCTGGGATGGGTTACATTACCCCATAGGTGAGACTGTCTATTATTTGCAACCCAAAGCATTCTAACTGATTCACCAAAATATTTTTGAGCTGCTTCCAAGTCTGGCTGGCCAGCCAGTGGGAAGTGTCCATATAATAGTGCTAGGAAAGGAAATGTAGTGGGAAAGCACAGACATCTTGTTTGCATTTTATTAAAAACACTTTTTTTAGAGAAGCAATATATGTTCATTACTAAAAAAAAGTGGAAAATTCAGAATAGGAAGATCCATTCATACCCCCAAATCCTTCCATGTGAAACAATGATGGTTTCTTGAGTGTGCATTTGAAAATATGTATTGAGTCCTTGCTATGTACTGGGACCTTCAAGCAACAACCCCAAGTGGTAGGGCCGCCTTTCCCCTTTCAGCAGAAAAGATGACGGAGAATCAGAGAATCCGGCGGGTAGTAACCTGTAGAGGGGGGGATGTGGAGGGTGGAAAGTGCTACCCAAGAGAGCCTGTGACTTCTAACTACAGATTCAAGTCTCCTTACTACACCCAGACCAACAAATTGATGTCAGAGTTTGTGGAGTTGGTGCTTCGAGAGGTCAGAGAGTGGCAGCAGGTAGGGGAGGAAGTTAGATCAGGGTATCAGAGCCTTCCTTCTAGCTCTCGCTCTGTCGTTTACTGGCTGGGTGATCTGGGACCAGTATTTTCATCTGACCAGGCTTCTATGTGGGGTTCCTGACACGTGGTCACCGGTGCTAACTGGATAGGGTGAACGAGTGCACCAGTGCAGTGGCTCTGGCTGCCTGCAGGGGGCATTGCTGAGAAGGGGAAGAAAACTAGAAAGGAGTGACCCATTCCTCCTCCCCCTAAAGAGGATATAACCTCTGCAGAACCCCTCAAAGGCCCCCTGGGGGCACTGAGGATGGGTGCTCCCTCCTGAGCCTGCTGTAGCCTCCAACAAAACGCCAACCACGTCAGGGTCGGGGCCAGACCTGGAACCTGCTACGTCTGTGCAAAAGGCTTCATTTATCTTTCTGAAGTTCTGCTTGGCCAAGGGAAATGACAGGAGAGTGTTGTACTTTCTTTTTTATCTTTATTTTTTAAAGAAAATTTTCCATTGTGGAAATGGCATGTGTTTATTTTTAAAAGCACAGCTACAGGAATCTATAATTTCTCAGTGAGGGCGATGGCTCCAGGGCCAGTACTGACCCTCTTGTATTAAAGTTAGGCCTGGGCTTTTTGGGCCACAGGAATCTTGCTCATGAGTGAGGAGGAGAATGCCAAAGAAGAAAACTGAAGTCCAGGGAATTGAAATATCGGTATAAGAACCGGCAGACATTTATTGAGTGCTTACTGTATGCCAGGCACTGGGCTAGGCGCTTTACACGCTGAATGCTCCCTATAACCATGGGAAATAAGGGTTATTGTCTACCCCTTACAAGAAGGAAAATCAAGTCTCAGAGGAGTAGTTACCAGCCCAAAGTGGTGAAGTGAGTATTACATACCCCAAGGTCTGACCCCCAAAGCCACAGTCTTATGCCTCAGGCAAAAAAGTAGAGCTCACTACTGTTGGCAAGAGCCTTCTATTTGGAGAAGAAACTAAACCCAAGAAGAGGTGGCATCTTCCCAATAACCCAGCCCTGCTCCATCAGAGCTCCTCCCTACATGGGAAATGGCACCACCAGACAGCCCTCTAAAGCAGGTTGCTTGGTCCATGGGATCCACAGAACTTCACTTTGTCCCTGTTGGCAAACTGGCAAATGCTTCTGTTTTGCTAAGACCTGCTTTTTTGTATTCAGGCTGTCCGAACCATCTGCTTTTATATTCTCTTTACCTACTGTCAGCCATTTTGGAGTTTTTTTTAAAAGCTTTAAAAGTGAATGGGAATTTTTCACAGTAAGCCAGGAATCCTTACCGTTCTTTAAAAACCTGGTGCTTTTAGCATATTCCCATTTAATGCTCAAGAGAATAGTTACTTTTTAATTTAGGTGCAGTGTGTTATATGTTATGTAATGAAAATGCTTTTCTCCCTTTCCAATTACTTACTCTCAGCCATCAAAATTTAAATTTAAATTTAAATAGATACTTGGCCATGGTGCATACATTAATGACAGATGCGTAGTAATTGAATACAAATGATGGTTTACTTATCCCTTCTTGTTTAAAAAAGAAAAAGAAAAGCACTGCACAATTGAACAAAAACTCCTAATCCCTTATAAGCTTATTTTCTAGATATGCAACTTACGTTCTCAGTATACATAGTATTTATAAAGTGCCTATTGCACACCAGATAGCGTACTAGGCATTGTGTCCAAATTACTGCTAGTCCTCTCTACAACATTACAAGATGTAGGTATTATCTTCATTTTGTAGATGAAGAAATTGATGCTCAAAGAAATAGAGAAAATTGTTCAGGTCATACTTGAGACTGGGAATTTGGACTCTTCTACACTGCTTTTAAAAAATGTCATATTAAGGGATCCCTGGGTGGCGCAGCGGTTTGGCGCCTGCCTTTGGCCCAGGGCGCGATCCTGGAGACCCGGGATCGAATCCCACATCGGGCTCCCGGTGCATGGAGCCTGCTTCTCCCTCCGCCTGTGTCTCTGCCTCTCTCTCTCTCTCTGTGACTATCATAAATAAATAAAAAATTAAAAAAAAAAAAAAAGAATATTGTCTTAAAAAAAAAAAACTATGAATGGCACTTGATGGGATGAGCACTGGGTATTATACTCTATGTTGGCAAATTGAATTTAAATTTTTAGAAATGTAAAATAAATAAATAATAAAAGAGAAAAAAAAAACTATAAATGGTCCAACACCAGATGCAGTGTCCTTCAATGTTTGCCATCCCAGCCCAAGTTCATCTTGCCTGATGTCTGGAGTCCTGGAGGCACCTGGCATTCTCAAAAGGACCCTGGGCCTTTCTGTTCCAAAAGGTTCTAACATAGTTATGAAGTTCTGTGAGGTACCACCTGCGACCCTCCTCTCCAGATCCGAACCCAGATAGGATTTATTGAGTTAAGAAAAAGGACAGGGGACAAAAAAATAAAAAAAGAAAAGAAAAAGAAAAAGGACGGGGCAACCTGGGTGGCTCAGCGATTCAGTGCCACCTTCAGCTGAGGGTGTGATCCTGGAGACCCGGGATGGAGTCCCGCATTGGGCTCCCTGCATGGAGCCTGCTTCTCCCTCTGCCTGTGTCTCTGCCTCTCTCTCTGTTTCTCATGAATAAATAAATAAAATCTTAAAAAGAAAAAGGACAGAACCTGCCATTCTGGAAAAATGTGCTCCCCTTCACCCATCCTTTCTTTAAGGTTGCTTTTTGGATCTTTTAGACCTGTGTTTCTCAGACATATACTCAGATTAGGCTGGTAAAGCCTTGGCATCTTCACCATGATTCTCATGATTGATCACATGACCACCGCTATCATCACCAATGTCATCTCCATCAGTGTCACCATCTGATGTAAGCCACGTTCACCTCTACCTCTGATGTCGGCACCACCAGTTTGTCACCATAGCCACTTCCAACACTGATGTTGTCTTTGCTGTTTTCATTTTCATCTCTACTGTCATCACTGTTAGGCTTCCTCTCATGTAATCATCTTAACACCTCCACAATCACCTTCTGCTCATGGTCAGTCAGAGCCCTCTGGTAGCAAGTGACAGAAACCCAAGTCAAGTAGCTTAAAGAGAGAGAGAAATACAAGAGACAGAGAGATGGGAATTCACACACCTAAAATCAAAAGGGCAAGACCATTCCAGGGATGACTATGCCCAGAGGACTCAAACATCCAAACACCAAAAGGAGGCTTTCCTTCTCTCCATTTCTTATTCCTGCTTCTCTCTGCCATTCGCTCAATTCTCTCCTTCTGCAGACAGACCCCTATCCAAGTGAGCCAGGGATTTACATCCTTACTGCATAGTGACTCCAAAGTAAAAGAATTTCCATTTTCCAACCTCAGATTGGAAAATTCTGAGCAAAGTCCCTGATTGGTGCTACTCAATCATCCTTTGGGCCAGTCACGAAGGCAAGATACATGTGTTCTTGCAATCGATCCAGGTTGGTCATGTGCTGAGCATAGACACTGCAACTGAGAGAAAAGTGGTGAGCAGGTGGGTATCCTGGTTTGTATCCATATTCACCTACCCAGTTTACTACCACCATCTTCACCAGCATCACCATCACTACCACCATTACCACCATACCTCCACCACCATCACCACCATCACCTCCACCACCACCATCACCGCCATCACCTCTACCACCACCATCACCACCATCACCTCTACCACCACCATCACCACCATCACCTCCATGACCACCACCATCATCGCCATCACCTCTACCACCGCCATCACCACTATCACCACCACCACCACCTCTACCACCTCTACCATCACCACCACCATCACCTCTACCACCACCATCACCATTATCACCTCTGCCACTACCACCATCACCACTATCACCTCTGCCACCACCTCTACCACCACCACCATCACTACCACCATTACCATCACCTTTACCACCACCATCACCTGTACCACCACCATCACCACTATCACCACCACTGCCACTATCACCATCACTACCACCATCACCTCTACCACCACCATCACCACAATTACCTCCACCACCACCACTACCACTACCACCACCATCACTTCTACCATCACCACTATCACCTCTACCACCACCTCCACCACCACCACCACCATCACCACTATCACCTCCACCACCACCACCACCACCACCATCACCACTATCACCTCCACCACCACCACTACCACTACCTCCACCATCACCTCCACCATCACCTCCACCACTACCACCACCACTACTATCACCACCATTACTACTCTTTTCCTGAGAATTGTAATGTGCTGAGCCCTGAACTTCACGTTTGGAGCCTCAAGAAATTTGAATTTGATGAAGTCTCTAGTCTTTCAGGTATTTTCCATCTCTGGGAAACAAGAAAGGTGACATGTTCAAGGAGCTCTACTCCTAGTCCTTGGCCACAGGATGGGAACAACAAGGGAAGTTGTGCAAACAGAGTCCAGCACCTCTGCAGCACTGTCCCTAATCTCTGGGCAGGCCCAGCGTGACAGGTGCCTATGCCCAACCCAGAGGGGGAGCCACTCCTTCAGATGTGCCAGGCTCCACCTCTAGCCCATCACCCACAAGCCTGCCACAGCCTTCAACACATCTGCCCCCTGCCCTGGGAGCTGGGCCTTACTTTTGGCCCAGTGCCTCCTGTTCCTGCTCCATCTCCAAGCAAACATCTGTTTCCAGATGTTGTCCCAGAGCCTTATAGAGCTGAAGGAAGACTAAAGTTCATGCAACCACAGCAGACCCGACTGTCAGCCACGAGCTCCTATCAGGAATGGATTGCTCAAAGAAAGCAAGACCCCTCATTTCCTGATAGAGGAAAGACAAACAGGGCATTTCTCTCTCCACCTTCAGAAATAACCTTAACAAACAACAATCTTTAGGAAAAAAAGGCCTTTGTAAATGAGGTTTGCAGGAACAAATGTTCCAAGCAGTTTTGCTTTCGCAGCTACTGCTGGAGAAGGAATGGGAGGGCAAAGCATAGGGAGGGCAAAGTGTCCTCTGGATTTACTGGCGATTAGCTGCAGTCCAGACACCGGGTTAAGCTTGGACTCGCAGGCTGTGCGATGCCTGGTGGAGAAGAATCCTGGCCCAGTTCTGGCCCTACACTCATGTGCTGTGTGACCTTGGACCACACCCTGACCCCTCTGTGCAGCTTCTGCAGGTGCCATATGCTAGTGAAGGCTTGAGGGAATTTATCAAGTTTCTTCTGAGCAAGGGGCAGGGATCCTCCCCACCCCAAAACCAGGAGAGTTCCTCCTAAGGGGAGAATCGACAACTGAGCTCCAGGGTCAAGACAAAGACGTCCGTGGTGGCGGGTGGGGGTGGGCAGAGGGCAGGGAACAGGAGAGCAAGGAGACAGGACACCATAACTTGCAGTTCCCAGATGCTGGGAAACGGGGATTGGCTTCAGTAAACTAACTGTGCTCTTCCTTACCCATCTGTCATCAACCAGAAACATCTGTCTCTTAACCCAAGGTTGCCTGCCTTTCTGACAGCTCTGTCCCCACCCACCCACACCATCAGGGAGAGCCCAAAACCTGGGCTGCTCCTCTGAGCACATGCTTGGGATGCCCTTCCACCCTCTCTGTGCTGAGGCCCAGATTCCAAGCCCTGTGTCCACAGCTGAGAGTTCAGGGGCTCTGCCCCTCATTCCCACTCCTCTACTTACTCCAAAAAGCTGCAACTTTTTGCGAATGGATGCCTTTGCTCATGGTTTCTGATGTCTGTCTGCAGCAGGCCCATCATCATCATCTCTTCTGGATTTTTGACTGTATTAGAGCCTCACACACGTGATCTAATTTGAGGCTCCCAGGTTCCTCTGAGTAGGACTTACTATTCCCCTGCCCCTGGAGGGAGACTGAGATCCAGAGAGGTAGACACTGTGTGCACAACGGAGAGGCCAGGACTCAGAGTTTGGAGGTTTCAAAGATGGTGCTTTATTTCAGCTTGACCTGAGTCAGCAAAATGGTTTCACCCCAAGTACTAACCTCGACTGGCTGATAATAGCTTCCTCCTTTGAGAAGCCTAAGTAGTGTGTGTGTGTGTGTGTGTGTGTGTGTGTGTGTAGTTGTGTTCTGTACTTGATTAGTGACGTCTACCCATGGTGTGGGAATGGGAGTGTTGGTATGTATGACAAACATAACCTGCCCCTGCCATCGGAGAAGGGAATGAAAGAGACAGATGGTTGGGACTGTTGGAGGTCAGGTGATCACATGATACATCCCTGGCAAAAAGAAACCACAAAAATTTGGAAGTTCTGCTCTATTCTCTCAGCCCTTTTTAAAATCCGGATCCTGCCATACTCCAGAACCCTGCTCAGGACTCACCTCTTCCAGGAAGCCTTCCTGCATCTTCACGCCAATTCCAAGTCTCTATCCATCTCCTCTTCCCCAAATCCCAAGTCACTCATCTGCCTGTATTTTTGGCCTTCTGCTCATGTTGCCTGGCACTGCACGTAAACCCCTACAGAGGCCCCATGGGATTGCAAACTCTGTGAGCACTTACTTTGGGTTTTGCTTCTACTAGGAGCTCAGTCATCAGTGTGGACTGATTGATGGATCAGTGGCCTACCATCCCTCCTTCTTAGTGACAAGAACACAGGGTTTGAGGGAAAGTGTCTTTGCCATATGTCCCCAAATCTCTGCAGTTATTATAGTTGCAAATGATGGTCTCATGTTGAGTGCTGACATGGCACTTAGCATGCACCACTGCATCCAATCCTCACAATGGCCCTACAAGATAGGACTTGTTATCCCCATATTTCAGATTTGAAACCCAAGTGCAGAGAGGCTACTTTTTTGCCCAATGTCACACTGCTAATAAACAGAGCAGCCAGGTCCTAAAAACCACTCAGAATAGCCTCCCAGGGTCCCAGAGTTATGTGTGCCTAGTGACAGAATAAGAAGAGGTAGGAGACGTCTGCTAAGTTATTCTTGGACCATTTGAGACCGGAGGGATGTGGGCTGTATGGGGCCTCCAGCTATTGGTCTAGGAAGGGTCTGGGCACTAGGGTGGACAGCTGTGTATAGCCTTTGCTAATGCAATTTGCACCCAATCCTACTTTTTAGGGTCAAATGAACTTATAGACAGGTTTACCAAGGATTCTTCTTGGACTGGGGGAGACAGTTATATCTGTGGCTTCCAAGGGAGCACACATCCTGGGTCAAGTTCTTGGGTAGGTCCCTCCCACACGAATTTGGCCTTGACCATGTGACTTGTTTTGGTCACAGGGACATGAGCAAGTATTATACAAGCAGAGTCATCATAAGCACTTGCTCCCTGGGGCTTGTCCTATTGGAACTCCCTTTGAAAGACAGCCACAGTGCTGTGAAGATCAGGATAGACTTTGGAATGATGAGAAGCCACCTAGAGTGGCTCCTGGAGAAGGAGAGGCCATGCAGAATGTTGCAGCCCCAACCGAGCTTGTGGCAAGCTCCCACCACACAACCACAACCACATGGAACAGAAGAACCACTCGGCTGAACCCTATCAACTCACAGAATCCTGAGCAATAGTCAATCACTCTGTTGAAGGCAGTAAATTTCGGAGTGGTTTGTTCTGCAGCTATAGATGACTCTAGTACTGTCCTCCGTTACTGCCATTCTCACTCCGAGACCTGGCCGGGATCCCAATTGCTCAGAAGCACACACATGTTCCTGTACACACATCTGGACCAAAGCTGATTGTGCACATAGAGATCACCACACACCCCTCTGTGGGCACCTGCACAGGTTCACACCCACACACACCCACGGAGAGTGAGTGGCTTGGAGACAACCCATCGGCACAGTGGGGCAGCTCTGGTCAGCCACGGCATTTGCACTGCACTACACGTGCCCTCTGGTGCATGTCAGCAGAAATGAGCATGACATCACATGCACCAAAACACAAGAGAAGACAAAGGCGAGTACACGCAGTGAGAAGCCTAGATAGATGGCAGCTGGGGGTCACGCTCCCCCCATACATGCACACAGTCGATCATGGTCTGAAAGCACATGTGCCCAAATGCCTCCAAACCATTCGGCCAGCTTGAAGGGGCCCCTGGCGATGTCATCAGCGCAGCCTCTGCACCTGGCTCTGCTCTCTACTTAATGAGAGAGTTTGTTTTGGCCCTAGTTAACAAGGCTCCCGGGGGCCCCCTGGGCAGGCTAGCCCGCCCCCGCACATCTGCAGCCCCTGCCCCTTGACCCCCATCCCCTGCTCTGCAGCCACAGCCGGTGAACTGATTGGCGTGGCTGTGTGGGAAGGAAGTGGGGACTCAGGAAAAGACATTTCCAAGTGTCTGATCTGCAGCTCCAAGCAGGGGCCCTGGGCTGGCCCCCAAACCCCAAAGCGTTCTCCCCAGAGACACTGCATGCTACTGTACTCTAATCGGGGCAAACACTTCAGTCGAAGTTTATACAAAGGATTGACAGCCAGAGCCCAAGAGAACTGCCTTGCTCACCTTCTCTCTCCCCTGAGCCTGAGCTCAGTTCATGCTCTTTGGGAGCTGGGTCAGTAGCTCCCATACCAGGCACAGGGGCACAGCCCCCACCCTGCTTCCCTTTGCCCTGAGGACAAAGTCCAAACCTCTTACCTTGCCTGGCACTTGCCCACCTCTTCACCCTAAGCCCTCACTCCTCTGCACTGTGATTTTCAGGTGCTTCCCCAAAGCACCATGCTACTTCTTACCCCTTGGCCTTTGCTTCCGTTGGGCAAGCCCTCACAACACTGAGTTATCTGACTAGCTGCTCATCCTTCAGGCTCCACCTCCCCAAGCTGGGTAGGGGCTCCTCTTCTGTGCTCCCCAAGCACCCCCCATGACCTGCATTGTAGCACTGTGCTTGTGCACCTCTACCATGAGCCTGCCGTATTGCCCAGGGGTGTCTCCAACACCAGCTTGGGGCCTGACAATAGAAAGCACTCCATAAATATTCGCTGGATAGATGGGTTATTTAGCTGGGAAGGCCTTTATACATCCCAGTTCTCCTTTCCCTTCCTTGCCCATCAACCTCTCTTACATAAGAAGAAGTAGAAGCACAGTTTAGCAATACAGCTGGGAGAGGGCAGGAACAAGAGTTCATTCATCTGACCATTCATTCACACCTTCACTCAAACAACAGTTCTTGGGCATTTATGCTGCACCAAGCGCTTGAACATTCAGAGATATACACAGTCCACAGTTGACCCCTGCTCTCTAGAAACTCACAGCCTAGGGGAGAGTATAGCACAGGTCATAGGACATGGCGTAGGCTACACAACACAGGCCTGAATAACAATGGCTCAAATGAGACAGGTTACTTCTTCACAAGAAGTCTAGGCTTATCTGACAACTCAATCCCACAAAGCTACCAGGGGCCCAGGCCCCTTCTATCTTTTTGCTCACTACATGCAAGAGTCAGAAATGGAGCCAGGAGAAGCACTGTCCATGCCAGTGATCATAAAGTCTGGGAGAGAAATAAGGAACAGGGAGTGTGTAGTGCGTGGGGGATATCCTTGCAGGCCCTGGGCCAGGCCTCCTTGGGTTCGGTCTCACTACTATATGAGAAAGTTGGATTGGTTTGGATGTCAGGCATGGGACAGCCTGTGGGAGCAGAAGAATCCAAAAGGAGGAACAGATCTGAAAGAAATTAAGCAGATGGAATCAACAGGACTTGGTCCCAAATGAATGAAGGAGGAGAAGGCACTCACCCAGCCTGAGCTGCAGGATGATGCCAATGCCACATGCCAGGGGAATGACAGGGAGGAAGAACAGGAGACGCTGAGTATGAGGTGAGCTGGGGTGGAGGGGAGCTCTTCATGGAGCTGCCAGGAAGCAGCTGGAGGTGGGTGAGTAGTGCTGGGAGTGGGCTAGGGGTTTGTGCTGGAGAGTCATCATCATCTGGGAGCTGACACTGAAACCAAAGCTGGGGAGGGACACGTCTGCCCCAAGCGAAGTGCTCAGCACAGTGACTTTCTATCTCGGACAGACACACATCCCAAAGTGTCAGGGAACTTCTATAAACAGGATGGGAGCCTGGAGTTTCCTGTGCCCCTACCCTGACCACAAAGGGCTTCTGACTCTCTAAGGTGGGGAGCCCCTATCTGTGACTCTGAGCTCTTTTACGTTCGAGAGAAGAAACCCAACTCAAACTAGCTTGAGCAGCAACAACTCCTGTAATAGAAAAATGCAGGCATGGACAAGCTTCAGGCACAGTCGATCCAAGAGTTTAAATAACACCTTCGGGACTCAGTTTCTCTGAGTCTCGGCTCGTCTCCATGCTTGCTTCATTTTTAGGCAAGATCTCTATGGATTGTGGCATGATGCCTCCTGCAGCTCTGGCTGGTACTCTCTTAGAAATCTCCTTGTAGATGCCTGGGTGGTTCAGCAGTTGAGCATCTGCCTTTGGCTTGGGGCATGATCCCGGAGTTCTGAGATGGAGTCCTACATCAGGCTTCCTGCGTGGAGCCCGCTTCTCCCTCTGCCTGTGTCTCTGCCTCTCTCTCTGTGTCTCTCATGAATAAATAATAAAATCTTTAAAAAAAAAAAAAAAGAAATCCCCTGTAGCTGGTCCTTCCCGATCTTAGAAGATAAGAGCCAGGCATGGGGTCAATATCATCGGAGCCACATGGACAGAGAAGAGAGTAAAGGGATCCCCCAGGGGAAACCAAGTCATAGTTATGGAGAGAAGTGAGAATAAGTTCAGGAGATAAAACCACAGGTGTCCAGACTCCCATGGCCTCTACAGGTGATTTCTGATGTGCAGTCAGGTTAAGAGCTGTGGGGAGCACAGCCCAGTGGAGGCTCTGCGACTGCCACCATTGTTGACCCACCCAGGGAGAGGAAAAAGGATCTTTAGGAAGGAATAAAAAGCAAGCTGGAGAGACAGGAGCAGGTGAGACAGCGGGGTCCCAGAAGCCGGGGGGATAAGGGTCTCAGGAAGTGAGAGGTCGATGCTGTCAAAGCCAACAAGTGAGAAGAGGAGTGGGGTTTGTGCACTAAAATCGGCCTTGGAGTGAATGACAGGACTTTCAGGTGCAGAGGGCTGGTGAGGGAAGGGGGGACTTTCTGGCAGGGAGTCTAGCAGGAGCAAATACATGGAGGCAGAAAAACACAGAAAATACTTTAGGAACTGCATGGCCCAGCTGCATAGGGGCATTTTTTCTTAGCTTTCCATCCCAATACCCAGCATATCTGTTTTTCTCCGGGAGTATAAGCGTGGCCGCAGAGCAAGGTCACACTCTTTGGGTTAACGTTGAAAGCCTTCTTCTTGCTACAAACAAGAAATTCTTCTTGAGCCACGGGATCCCTGCCCTTCTTCCTGGGAATCCCCAAATTACTTTCCTGTGGCCCGTGCCCTGTTCTGTGCATTCTCACTGTTGGGCCTCATGTGGCAGTTGTTTTTAAACACATCCGATCTTCTCCCCTGGATTCTGAGCTCCTGGAAAGTAGTCTTTTCAGCCCGTGCCCCTGGGTCCCAGTCCCCACTTCTGTGGAAAGAGCATTCTAGATAAGCCCGGTTAGTCTGTGCCTGTGGTGAGCAGTGCTTCCCTAGAAAGCAGAATTTCCCAGAACATGCACAGAGAAGGGAAGGGACATCTGGGGATAGGGTCCCCCACTCAGTGGCTACCCTCAGCTCTCAGTCGTGGGAAATGGAGGCTGTGACTCATTTGCTTCCTCTTGGAACTGACGTTTCTTTCTGTTTCCCAACCCGGAGCCTAGAAGTGGCTGCATGTTGGCTGGCACTAGCAACCCTGAATCCTAAAGAAGTAGTAGGTACCATTGCTGAGGGCCTGCTGGGTGCCAGGTGGGGTGTTGAGCGCTTTACCTGCACTCCCCCAAGCTTGACACAACTTAGACTCAGGTTTCTTGGGCTCTAGAGTCCCCTGGAGGCCTCCAAGACTCAGCCATGACGTTTGTGATGCTGGGGTCAGTCTTGCCCTGGACCTCCTCCTTGTTTCCAGCCACAGAGGATGCTCCAGCCCCAAATCAAGGGTTTCACCACCCTGGCATTCCTGAGGGCTCCGAACGTCCAGAAAGGGGGAAAGATCAGCCTGTGGAATGCAAGAGGAATGGAACTAGCCCCGCAGTTCAGTCTCTCCATTCTTACCAGCCAGGGGAGTGGGAAGGGGGAGAAGGTAGAGGATCCAAGCCCCTGAATCTCTGGATCCAAATCCCTGGTATCTTAGTGCAGAAATTCTCTGGCGCCCCCTGCTGGTCACCCACACGCGCGTGTTCGCCCCGGGGTTGTCTGCACATCCCGGTGGAGAGACCTCCAACAGGAGTGGGGAAACTCGGGGTGCCCCACAGGAAGGAAATGCTAGGGCTGGCACTGACCTGGAACCCCTGGCCACCGGCGCTTTCCGCAGCATCACCTTCTATCCCCGTGGTCCCCCATGGGGCTGAGTGACCCAGCCACAACGCTACAGCCTTGATTCCGTATGAGCGCTGGGTCACCACGCTACTGTCACCACGCTACACTGTTAGGTGTGCTCCGATACTCTATGAGCTATCAGGCCCCACCAAGTCAATATGCAATGTGAAGTTGGCACACATGTTCTTCTAAAACGGAATTGCAACACTCCTGTCACCCCCACCTGCAATTTCACATCCCCAAGGCCAGCCTTTTACCCCCTGCCCACTGTCACTGGGACACAGGCTTTCTCCGGGAAGTCAATCCCACCACCTCATTTGCAGGAATGTCAAGAGGTGCAGGGAGATAAGTTCTTTTGGGATACAATATCACTCAAAGTGGGGGAGGTGACAAGAGAGGAAACTACAAAATGCCCTCTGACCACCAGTTATTCTCTACTGGAGCCAAAGAAATGACAGCAGGAGGGAGCGAGGTTAGCTCTAAAGGACTCTTGCACAGGGAGGGAGTCAGCATTGCTTACCTCTGATGCCTGGGGTGTTTGGGCGGCTGCTCTGACAGCAGAGGCTTGGGAGGGGTCTCAGATCAGTGGCGGGCAGGAAGGGGAAGGATCAGGACCTGACTCTCAGGTACCTTGGAATGAACCTTTCTGCTCAGTTTTAGTCTCCTCCTTAGGTCTGGGTCCTGAAGAAAACAACAGAAGGCCAGTTCCACTGCCCCCTGGAGGACTGACTTTTCACCCCAGAGAAAGATGTTAAAGATGTGGTGGGCGGAATGAGCCCCACCAAAGGCTGGGGGGTGGGGGCAGCTGCAGGACTCAGGAGGTTCAGAACCCAGGGTGAAACTGGCTTGGGATGGGAGGGAGGGGGGGGGGGACCGAGGCACGTGGACGTGGGAGCAATAGTGACCCAAGGGATTTAGATCGTCCTGCTCAGGATCTGGAGATCCATCCAGGTGCCCCACAGTAAGACAGCCAGGCTCCTCGGAGGATCCCGAAGGCCGCCTTTCAACAACTTTTCAGAAAGCAGAGTGATGCCTGGCCCCATGACTTGGGTGGAAGGCGGAGAGGGCCCTCGGTGTGAATCCGGAGAAAGGGCGAGAAGTAAAGCCCCCGCTCCACTCCACACCCCCTTCCTGCCTATAAATAACCCCGAGTGTCACTTCAAAGGGGACAGGGAGCGCGGGAGAGGGGCTCCCGGGCCGGCCGGCAGGGGCGGCGGGGCCCAGCACACCACGCCCCCCACCCCGGGCGAGTTTGCATAAATAAATAAATCCAAGCCGTCGGCCCCGCAGGAGGTGGAGGAGAGGAGGGGAGGAGGAGGAGGAGGAGGGAGGGGGGTGGGAGAGATTAGTTTGGGAAGTAGCACGGATTGCTCATCCGATCCGTTCAGCCGCAGCTCGTGTGTCAAGTTACAGAGGCGCCGGAATCGGCCCCAACGCTCCTCGGCCGCGGCCACGACCCACCTCTGCCCATGGGGCCCTCCGCGCGCGCCCCTCCGCCCCGGGACTGAGACCCGCGCGCCGCCGAGACGCGAGACCCCGAGCAGGACGGAGGGCGCAGCGCGGCCCCGGGACGCTGCAGACGCTCGCAGGGGGAGACCGGGCGGAGAGGGAGCGCCTCCCCGTTCCCCAGCCTCCCTGGACTTGGACCCTTCTGCGGAGGAACTTTCTGCGCACCTGGGTGTACCCCGATTGCCGCCGGCTGCGGGTTTTTCCCGGCTCTCCCCCTCCTGCCGCTCATTTTTCCATCCTCTGCCGGGAGCAAAGGGAAGGGACGTTTCCCCCCCGCCCCTGCCCGCAGCTCGGATCGCGCCTCTGGGCAGCGGCTCCAGCCTTTATTTATTCTATTTATTTATTTATTGGTTCTCAAGACGCGGGGGCATGGTAGCGGAGCGCGCCCGCAAGGCGGCCGCAGCGGGTGCCCGCGGCCCGGGGGAGCCGGGCGCGCCCGCGACGGGGGCGCAGGCGGTGGCGCCGGCGGAGCGCTGCGCGCGGCTGCCCAGCGCGGGGGCGTGCGGGCTGCTGGCGCTGGCCCTGTGCTCGCTGGCGCTCAGCCTGCTCGCCCACTTTCGGACGGCCGAGCTGCAGGCCCGGGTGCTGCGCCTGGAAGCGGAGCGTGGGGAGCAGCAAATGGAGACGGCTATTTTGGGACGAGTCAACCAACTGCTGGACGAGGTCTGTGCTCTTTGTTGCTGGCTTGCGTCCCTCCCGCGGCGCCCCCTCGCGCAGCCTCCAAACTCGCGGCCCCGGGCGCGGCCGGGCGCGGCCGGGCGCTTGCTCTCCAGGCGGTGCGGTGCGCGCGGGGCCCGCAGGAGCTGCCTGCCGGCGGGGCTGGGGGCGGGGGGCGGGGACCGACGCTGCCCTGCCGGGCGCTCGGGGGACCCGGCGGACCCCGGCGGCGTGCGTGGCATCCCCGCGCCCCCGCGCCCCAGCGCCCCGCGCTGAGAGCGCCTGGCGCGCGGGGCAGGTGGAGGAAGGCAGGGCGCGCGGAGGCTGCCCGGCCCCACTTCCCCCTCCCGGCGCCCCGCCAGGCGGTGCGAGAGCCGCCCAGCGCCCACGCGGCGGGATGTGTGCCCGGTGGCCCGGGCTGAGCCTTGCCGGGCCCCCGCGGCCCTCCCCATCCATCCCTTGAGGATCAGCGCTGCCTGATTTTTATTGCCACGTTCAGCCGGGAAGAGCGGGTGAGGGAGTGAGTCATCCAAGGGGCTGAGGGGGACAGACTGGTGTCCTGGTCCCTGCCCACTGCCCCAGGCCGCTAGGGGACCCAAGTGTGGCTCTCCCTGGTTCAGCAGTCCTTGGGCTCAAACACCTTCTTGTTTCTAAGCCGGGTTTCTTATCCATGGTCCCCATCATCTTATGTTTGTGTGTTTTTTCTGGGGAAAGGACGCTGAGTTTAACCCCCTTCTGAAATCTGAAATGTCCTTGAACCTAAGTGGGTTAAAAGCCATTAGCCTTTCTTAGCCATGGCACTCTTAGGACCTGCAGGCTCACTGGTGCCACCAGAGGAAGAGCCTGCCAGTGGGAGGGTGACTCCTGGTGACTTAGGAGGCTCTGGACGGCACAAGGGATGCAGGGCTCAAATGAAGGAGAGCACCCACAGGTGACAGCTGCAGTGGTCTGGGAAGAGGTCCTGGAAAGGGCTGGCCATGGAGGGTTTCCCTGTGGGGGAACTGGAGGGGACCTCTTACTTACTGGGAGGTGGTGTGGAACGGTAAAGAGCAGGGAGGTGGTTTCATCCCTATACTGCTACTTAGAGGCTGTGTGACCTGGAGCAAATACCCTCACCCCTCTGAGCTCCTGAAATGGCAGGTGGCAAGCATTGGAACCCAGCTTGGGGTCATGGCCATTCTGGCACGACGCTCCAGTTCCCTACAGCCGGCTCCTCTGCGGTTCCACTACCAGGCGAAGGCTGAGAGTCGCCAAAGAAGGTCTCTGGTGTGGTCAAGGAGATGAAGGTCACAGGACCAGAGAGGGTGGCCCCAGTGCAAGTTTACTGATACCAGATGTGCACCCATGGCTGCTGCCAGCAGCTCATTCCCATGCCCTGCCAGGACCCAGGGGACCCAGGACTCTGGCAGGCCACCCACAAGTCCCCTGGGAAGTGTCTGGGCTCAACTGCCTGAGCCAGCGGCCTCTGTCAGCTGTCTGAGAATGCACGCAGGGCTGGCTGGGTGGTGGAGATGGTGTCGGGGCAGTGAGGGCTCCCCCCATGTTATCTCAGGGGCCCTGGCTGCTGAGGGGCAAGGATCTGACCCTGGAAGCTCAGCTCAGTGCCTCTCTCCATCCTCTCCCCTCCCTGTCCCCTGCTGCTGGCCAGGGCATGCCCCAGAGCATGGCTTCCTCGCCCTGAGACTTAGCCATGTCAAGTCTCATGCCCGCGGGGCCTGGGGACTGGGCAGTGTGATTCCTCTTCTGCAAACTGTGGCTTCCTGTGCACCAGCTGACTTCTAGACCTCTCATCTGCCAGAGCATCTGAACTGACCCCCATCTGACAGATGGGGAAACTAAGGCCCATGGAGGGACAGTAGGTTACCCCGGTCACATGGCAAGATCCAGAACTAGAGCCAAAGTTCCTGGCCCCACTTCCAGTGCTCTTCACTGTGTCCTGCCACCTTCCTTTGTCCATCCTCAGTCAGTCAGTCGGCAAACGCTTCCTGAGAGCCAGCTGTGGTTCAGGCACTGTGTGTGCATGTGTGGAGGGGTGGGGGGACGCTTCTGCTCTCCTACACTCACAGGCAAATAGGGCACAAATAGGTCACCAGGCAGTGACCATGTCATATGAAAAATGCTAGGGTGATGGGAGCAGAGGAGGTCTGGGGAACGTATTAACATGCAGCGTACCTGACAGCAGTGGCTTCCTGGGAAAGTGATTTTCAAGCGAAGTCTTAAAGGGAGACTCTGAGACTTCCAGGCAGAAGGGGATGAGTGGAGGGGCCTTGTTCCAAGGGGCAAAGGGAACGGCTTCTGAAGGTTGGAAGCCAGAGGGAGGGGTTTGCTTTGGGGAACTGAGAGGTGGAAAGTCTGGCTGGAGAGAGCCAGGGCCCCTTAGAGACCATTAGGTCTATGTGAGAGCACTGGGGAGCCACGGAAGGGCTGGAGGGGGGGCGGCTGTGTCCCTGGAGTGGGAGGGAGAGCAGGGCAGAGCAGGAAGGCCAGACAAGAGGCTGGCACAGGCCACAGGGCGCTGAGGCTGGGACTGGGCTGCAGGGAGGGACAGAATGGGGTGAACGGGGACGGTGGCTGCAGGGGGGGTCACTGGGGGCAGTAGCAGTGGGCCCTGGAGCCAGAGGGAGGTCTGGTCCTGTGGGTGGAGGTGGTGGGCAGCCTCCTCTGTGAGGAGATGGCCCTGGAAGGCACCCCCTGGGTGGGGCCTACGGGCCCAGGCTTCAGGGAGGGACACTCTAAGGGCTGCACCGTCCAGTACAGTTCTACCGTGACTCATTACAGTAACTAAAATCAAATAAAATTGAAAATTGAGTTGATCTGTCGCACTAGCCACATTTCAGGTCGGTGCTCAAGAGATGCCCAAGGCTAGTGGCTACCAGTTGGGCAGTGCAGATATAGAGCATACACATCATCAGAGAAAGTTCTGTGGGACAGCTCTGCCCTAGGAGTGAGCTACTTCTGGGCCAGGAAAGGTGTGTTCGTCCAGGTCTGAGCAAAGGGCAAAGGTGCGGACAGGGAGAGGCCGAGAAGTGGGACCAGGGGGGGTGAGAAGAAAAGGCAGAGGAGAGCCGGGGAAGTGGTTTCCTTAGCAGCGTGATTCCGTGACATGGACATACAGACAATTCCTGCTCCAAAGGGCGCACAGGCACCCCGTGAGTGCAGGCACCCCAAACCCAGGATGCCAGCAGGGCTTTGGCAGCCGTGTGGCCTTCAACAAGCCACGCCATCCCCCCGAACCTCAGGCTCCTTCTCTGACCCCCTCTTGGGTGCGCACAGGGAGAGTCTGGGGAGATGGCAGATGGGAGGATGCCCTAGGAAGTGCTGCCACCAAAGGCCCTGCCCCGGTCCCAGGCCCATATGAGGGCTTCCAGAGGGCTCCCTGGGCTCTGGAGCAGGCAAGCTGTCTTGGAGCAGGTGAGGAAGGGCATTGAACAGGGCTGTCCTGGTGAGAACTGCAGGAACAGCCCAGGTGTCGGCTGGAGGCAGGAACCCAGGGGCACGTGCACGCCACCCATCCCAGCGGGGAATGCGGCCTGCTGGGCAGAGACGAATCTGAGAAGCAGGCGGAAGGCCAGGCCGAGGGAACCCAGTGGGAGAGGAGCTGGAAAGGAGGCCGGCCAGAGGCAGATGCCGGCAGAAGGCCTGGATCTGAGGGGCCTGGCCACCGAGGGGAGGCTCAGAGGGGAGAGAGGAGCATGGGGGCGGGGCGCCAGCTTGTGGGGAGCTGGCAGTGTGGCTTCCAGACCTCAGGCCCCAACTCTTCCCCTGTTGGTGCCTCTCTCCTGGGCTGGGACCCTTAATGAGCGCTCCAGCTGCCTGTTGCTTGGTTTGCTTGCTGTAAAGAAAGAAACTGGAATGTCCCAAATGGAGGAAATCAGATGTCACCCGGGGCTGGGCAGAGGGTGTGCGTGAAAGAGAAGGGACTGGAGGTTAAAATAGCCAAATCCAGGCCAAGCGGGAGCAACGGTGTCAGCAGCTGTTGGGCATTGGGGGGTGCCAAGCAGATTCCCCTTCCCTGACAGTCGGAGTAACGGCCCCCCAATGGGAATGGCTCGTGTTTATGTGGTACATACAGCAGCCGGTGCTGTGTGCGAGGCCTCTTTCCGTCCTCACAGCCTCCCTAAGGGACTGACGCTCTCATTGTCCCATTTTACAGATGAGAAGACTAATGTCACTGTACCACCCCACCCTCCCACTCTGCTCTCTATGATCCGATCCTTTGGGTGTTAAGGGCATTTTCCACCTCTAGGAATTTCCTGATGGTGGTGCGGGGGCGGGGTGGGGGGTAGGGGGTGAAACTTCCAGGCTAAAATGTTGAGGAACCCCAGGCAGACTCTCTCATCCCTAAACATAACACTGCCAACCACTGTAACAGGAATGGCTCACATTTATAGGGTGTAGACAGGGGCCTTTTATTGTGTGTTTTTTTTCCAGAGGAGCATTCAGGGGAGAGATCAAAGCAGTGTCTGCAAGACTGGGGCTCCGGATGGGGGAGTCCCATCTCAGTCTCCTATGGTTGAAATGCTGGAAAGAGGACAGGAGCGGGGTCTTCCAGGGGACGTATGTGCTCCTGGGGGTGTAGCCTGTAGATCACAGCAGCCTGGGCCTCGGTCATCAGACAAACCCTGAGTCCAGGTGCCCTCACATGCAGCCAGCCATGCAGCCAGCTGCTGTGTCTGACTCCGCATGCAGTAAGTGCATGAGCGGTCTTGTGGGAGTTAAGGGAGGGAAGATCCTCAGAGCCTCTCAATCCCAGCCCCCTCTCTTACAGATAAGAAAACAGGTCTGGAGGCTCCGAAACCAGGTTCCACACCACACCTTCTCCCTTCCAGACTATAATTAATTGTCTGATCAAGTGGTGGCAAAGACACTGCGGGCGTGCTCTCCACTCCCAGGTCCCTGGCCTCAGCAGGCATTGTTAATCAATTGCGGCACACTTTCCCATTGAGCTCGAGTGTGGCTTCAGAATCCTTCTCAACACTTCTCCAGGAAATGACCACTAACTCGTGAGAGTTGGTGTTCGAGATCAAGAGCGATTTCGTGACTCTCAGTTAAAAGAAAAATACAGAGCGATATTTATTACAGATAATACCAGGGAGAGTTGTTAATGTTTTACAGGTTCTCCAAAGATCTTAAAACTAGCAGGTAGCTCCGAACCAGACTGAGGACCTCATTAAGTCGCCAACCCTCCTAGGAGGGTGGTGGGAAAGTCAAAGCATCTGAGACAAGATGCCGTCTGCCTTGAGTAACGTCTCACCATTTGACGCTCTCAGAAAGATGTCTTTTTTTCCTTACTCCTAATCATCTTCAGCTTGCCCCGTGCCCTCTGGAAAGCCTTCCTCAGACCACTCCAACCCAAAATGGGCTCTCTCCCTGCTCTGACTTCCTGCAGAACTTGCAAAGTAAGTGTAGACGTGGTCTGTGCTGCCTTCTCTTGTCCCAGAACCACGGCAGTCATTCCTAACCCCTGAACACATTCCCCGTGAGCCTAGGTGGGCCTCAGGATCCTTCTCAACACAGCACTCCAGACTGCCACGCCCCGTCTATTAGAGTCAGTGTGCGGGGAGCATCTATTTGCCATCCGTGGCTCGGCCCCAAGTGCACTGTGCAGCCAATTCTCTCCATTGCCTTTAAATATCCTGTCTCTGCAATGGATCACACATGATCCTATGGTGGGGTTAAGGGCTCACTGCCTCCAGGATGTGGTCTGAGCATAAGCACAGAGTGTAGACCACCCTTAGTACTTCGTCGCTGGCTTAAGGTCCCTCTGCTAGAGGCTGGTGAAACCGTCTCAGTTGGCTGCCCTACTCACACCCCCAGCCCCAGACCCTGCGGTGTGCTCAGCATCTGCTCAGGGGTGCGCCCTGGAGGTGGGTGTCTCACAGCGACCAGCAGAAGAGGAAATGATTAACTCCTCCTAAGTCAGGGCTGCCTCCTAGGGCAGGCTGGGAGAGTGGGGCTGGTTCAGTGTTCCCGCCTGGACAGAGCAGCTGAGGGCGTCCATCCCCTCCCGTCCCCTCTCATCCTCTCCTCCCCACAGTCAGGAGCTTCCTCTTCACCTGCCCAGGCTGCCCGGCACATTCCTGGTTTGGGCAAAACAGTGAATTGGGCAAGTCCAGGGCATGTGATGTCACTTGAACCTCTGCCACTCACTGGTTGTGTGACCTGAGCTTCAGCGTCCTGATCTGGAAAATGAGGACCGCAACATCCTCCTCACAGGTGGTTGCGGGATTAAATGAAATCATTCAGTTATTAGCAGCTACAATCATGACCTCCTGTCTCAGCATCAGAGGAGGAGGTAAGACGGGGTTGTACCTTGCCCATAAGTTTTATTATTAGCTAGTATTTGTGGAGCACTGTTCAAAGATTTCTACCATCTTTTAATTCATTTATTTTTTTTTTCTTTCTTTTAATTCATTTAATTCTCAAAATGATCCTCTGAAGTGGTTAAAGATTTATAATTTTTTTCAATTTTATGTTTTATATTCCTACAGAAGAGACAAATGGAGGCCCAGAGAAGTTAAGAGACTTTCCCCAGGTCACACAGCTAGTGAGTAGCAGAGGCAGGCCTTGAACCCAAGCAGTCTGGCCCCAGAGCTGGCACTCTAAAGCCACTAGTATACACCATCTGTATAAAGTGCCAAACCCTACTAAGTCAGCTGAGGCAGGTCATGAAGACCAGGGGCTAGGGACCTGTTCAGTCTGGTTCAGCTCCCTCAGGGGTGGCGTTGACTAAACTGACTTGGCATCAGGCCTGCGTTACCATCTTTGCTGTAAGATGACACAGAGGATACTGCTTGTGACATCAGGCCTCGGTGAGGAGGAGTCAGGGAAATCCCCGTCCAGCCTTGATTTCCAGAATGCTTGACTTCCCAGGAGGGATGGATCCGGTCTTGTCTCTCGGGCACTTAAAGCTTAGCACCAAATCTGGGTTTCAGCCCGTGATACCGGGTAGTCCTCCAGCAGAAGTTCCTGTTTAAGCGCCAATCCCAGTTCCTGTTTATCACCCTGCCCTAGCTTATTCGTTGTTCCCCTTACCTGCAGCCACTTTATGGTGTAATACGTGTCTAGCTGCCCGTCCGTGCAGCCGCCTGAATGTCTCTTTTTGGAGAAAAACTGGTAGAAGCTCTGAGCAACTGAACTCTTTAAAGATTTGTATTTATTTATTTGAGAGAGACAGAGAGAGAGAGGGGCGGGGGAGTGATAGACCATGAGCAGGTTGGAGAGAGAGAAGCAGACTCCTCGCTGAGCAGGATGCTTGAACCGTGGCTCGATCCCAGGACCCCAGGATTGTGACCTGGGCCTCAGGCAGATGCTTAACTGACTGAGCTACCCAGGCATCCACAACTGGACTCTTTAAAGTTACTCTCATATCTGCACACTCTCGAAGACCTGGCCCTGGTTACAGAGTGTCAGCTGGGAGCAGCACACCGAGGCTGACCCCCTCCCCTAAATCCCGAAGTGAATGCCATGGGTAGGGTCTTGTAGTGGGGTGTTTAACAAGCATGGCTGGAAGCCCCTGAGACAGAGAGAGACAGACTTTAGGGGCATCCCACACGACTGAACCCAGACCCCTCACCTGGGTCCCAGACAGTGCCGAGAAGCTGGTGCTGGCAGGAATGAGGGTCACAATGAGGTGTCCGTAAAAGTGCTACCACACAATGCACAGATTGAAAGTGTAGGGAGCTTAAAGAAGGAGATTGGTTTGGGATTTGGAGTTTGGGGTTTGGGGTTTGGAGTTTGTTTTGGTTTTGAAAAATAAAATCAACTGAGGGTTTGCCCTCCAGGAGGAAGGTTTCAGAAGTCTCAGGAATCTTCTCATGTCTTTTAGTTGCATGATGTCCCTTTCAGAAGCAGCTTGTTGAGTCCTCGGTAAATAAAGGAAGTCAGCAGGCTTCTTCAAGGGAAACTGAGGCCAGGATCTCAGGAGGGCCTGGGAAGGCTGGGGCAGACAGGGGTCCCTGGCTCTCTTGGGTGTCGTCTGTGCCGCCGGCAGACCCTGGCAGCAGCTCTCTGTGGACACGCCCCCCCCACCCATCTGCACACCAAATGCCCCTTGCGCCAGGGTGGGGGCCTCCCTGCAGAAAATTCTTGGTGGCCGAAAGGGCGGGGATCAGGCTGCTGGCAGCAGGGGCTCCCCTTCAAAGGGCAAGCCACACACGAAGAGGAGGAACTGCCTGCCTGAGAGGCTGGGCACAGCCTTCCAGGGGCACACGGAGCCCCTGTCTCCTGTGCTAGAGCCTGTTGTGGGTCTTCCTGAAGCCACATGGCTAGAGTCCACGCGGCCTGGGCCTTGTCAGCCTCCCTTCCTCTCCTCCCCACCCACGCCCACCCCAGCCTCTGGCCTTCCCAGTGCCCTGGCCCAGCCTTGGTCTCCCTTCACTCAGCCCTTCTCCTGTCCACCCCACCCTCCTGCACGGGGCTCACACCTCTCTGTTAAGTTACGGGGAGGCCTTAGGGCCCCCTGAGGACACATCTTCCCCAAGAAGGCTGTTGCAGGGTCCAGGGGTCTGCAGTCCTGCAGGTGCTTGTTCTGCTGCAGATGCCCCAGGAAGGTGCCTCTTAAGCCATCACTGCGAGGTGTTCCGCATCAGGTCACACTCTGGCAAGGTGGCCTGTGGGGCAGGATGGGAGGGGGGACCTCTGGGGACAAGGGTGCAGAGAGGGGGCTGGTTCAAGGGGCATTAGCTAGGGCTCTTCCAGGAAGAGCTTGGTCCCCATGAGCTGCCATTTGCAGTTTCCTAAGGGCAGAGGGAGACTCCGTGTGTGTGGGAGGTCAGAGGATGGTCCTGCCACCTCCAGCCTCTCCCCACTCTTTAGAACCAGAGTGTTGGGAGAAAGGGAGCTATGAACTATACCCGGGAATCGCCCTGACAATACCCTTAGTTCTCAGGCTTACATACCCACAGTGACAGGGAGCTCACTGCCTGCTGCAGCTGACTGTTCTGGCTGCAATGGCTGTGTTCTTCATCTTGTCAGAGCAGCAGGCCCATCTCTACACCCACCATCTCACCCCTTCAGCATGTCTTGAAAGCACCTCAAACTCAATATGCAGGAAGCCCTCCCCTCCCCAACACCCCTTCATTTGAGGAGGCATTGGCCTCTGGCTGCACCTACTCCAGGCCCCGCTGCCTGCAGACCTGTCCCCTTCTCTCCATCACTGCTTGCCCTACCCCAGTGGGGCAGCCCACAGTCACCTGGGCCGTGGCAGGAGCCTCCTAACACACCTGCTCCCCTTCACCCTGCCCCATCCCTTTCAGCATCTGCACAGCAGCCGGGGTGATCCTTTTAAAAGCTCTAAATACAATCACCACAACCCCCTAATTATAAGTCTTCAGTAACTTCCCATTGTTCTCAGGCCAGAGACCAAATTGCTTAATGCGGTCCCGGAGGCCTGAAGGGCTCAGCCCTTGCCCCCCTCTCTTGCCTCATGGCTCCCCTTCCCTTACGTTCCGAGTCCAGCCACACGGCCCTATCCAGTCAGACCTAGGAGCACAGGCTCTGGAGCCAGATTGCTGGGTTCAAGTCCCACTCTGCTAAGTTACTGGCCATGTGATGTTGGGCGAGTTGTTTAACCTCTCTGTGCCTTGGGTTGTACCTCTAAAAAATGGGGTGATGATAGTAAAGAGTGCCTCCCTCTGATTGAGTGTTGTTCTTAGAATTTAAAAAGGTAAAACAAGTGCTTTGAGCAGAGCCCGGCCTTCTAGTAATAGGTACGGCAATCTTCTGGAAAGGGCCAGAGCCATCCCCTCGCGCCCATCACAGGTTTGCAGTGCAGGGACCGGGCTTCCTGGTTCAGACCCGGCCTCTGCCCCTCCTGGCTGCAAGTCAGCCCCTGCTCTCTCTGTCTCGGGTTCCTCATTCATGAGTGAGTTGCTGCGAGTGCTGTGTGGATTCCTCGATGCTGGACCCCTGCCTGTCCATAAGAAGCTCATTACGGTGTCAGGGCTCAGCTGTTTCCCTGCACCTCGGCTCTCACCTTGGTTAGTTGCTGGTGACCCTCAGGTCTCAGCCCTGCCGTCACTTCCCCACAATGAACCAGCCTGGACAGCCTCACCCCTGCCCGCCCAGAGCCTGATGACAGTGGCTGCAGAGTTCTCGTTGCTGTGTGCAGTTTGTAGACTGTTGTCCGCCGGCCTGGCGAGTAAGCTCCTGAATCTGGTCCCGTGTGTCCTGGCATTTGCATGGCCCTGGCATGCGAGGATGCTTAACAGCCACTTGCTGAAAGGAGGGAAGGAGGGAAGAGGCTCCTGGCTTCCACTCCAGCACTCTCACCTCGGCCCCTCCTGCTCTGTGTAGGGGACCCTGCTTCATCCTGCACCAGACCCGGAGACAATCCCAGGCCCCTTGACCTTTGGCTATAGGCCCCATGACCACCTGGCTCCCCCTCACATCTACATAGTTCCAGGGCCCCCCTGCCTGACTCCCTGAGGCAGCAGCAAGGCAGAGAGTAGCTGAAAGGAGGGAATTTCTCATATGAAGGCTGGAAGCTCACACAGGGGCATTCACCTCCTTCCCCTGGCTTTTTCTGATCCGTAGAGCCTGGAGCAACACTGCTCTGTGGTTCCGGTGAAAGAGGGGGGCAGAGGGAGCCCGTGGCATCTGGCGGCCCCTCGGGCCCCTGTTTCATAGTCCTGGGAGTCTGTGATCGTATGCCAGGTCTGTTGCACAAAGAGAATCGTGGAGGGAAGAAGAAGACAGCTCCCCAGACACACTCCATGGCACCCCCGCCTGGCCCCCAGAGCAGAAGGGGCGAGTCCAGTTTGGGTGGATGTGGGTTGAGCGTCTCAATTTCCTCCGTTTTGATTTCCCCACACTGATCTGCCTGTGCTCCGGGGCGTGCAGCCGCCCATGGGCCTGACCCCTCAACAAAGCCCATCTGTGGGGCCAGCCCCTTCCTTCCATCCCTGCGATTAGGCCCATGGGCCGGCTCCCCACAGCTTCTGTCCTGTGTCTGCGCCTTTGCTCCTCACCAGAATGCCCTCCTCTCCCATCTCCATCTATCCAAATGCTGGTGAAGCCCAGGCCCAAGCCCACGTCCCCCTTAGCACCACAGGGATGGGTGCTGGGAGGCAGACCTCAAAGTGATTAATTCAGTTCAAGTGTGGATCAAAACAGCAGACCAGGCCCTGCCCTCCAAAAACTGGCTCAGTCTCTACCAGGGCGCCAGCCCAGGAGCAGGATGGCCCAGGGTAATGAAAAGGGCTCTAGCAGATGGGATCAAGCACCACTCTGTGCCAGGCATTGTAACCAGACACTGGCGTAGGGACTAGAGCTTTGCTCAGGGGGGTCATTGCAGTGGGTAGATCCTTCTTTCACTTCTAGTCATCAAGGTCAAAGGGTGGGCTGCGGGCAGGACCCTCACTCACCCTCCCTCTTCCCAGGAAAGGGGTTCAGAGTTTCCCAGGAACAGGGCCATAGCAGAAAATTTGACCACCTCTCTGCAGCAGTGCCCGGGGCCTGGCAGGCCTCATGGGGCAGATGTGGGGAGACAGTCCTGCCACCAGCTCAAGAGAGAAGTGGCCTTCGCCTGGCCACCACCATGAAAAACAAGCTAGCATAGCAGCTGCTCACTGTTCTTCACATCTGGACACTCTCTCTTGCTTTTTGATCTCATTTCATTTTATCCCATCCTGTGTCGTCCAGTGGATAACCCAATATTAGTCCCATTTTGTAGATGATGAAATCGAAGTCCAGAGGGATTGTATCTCTTGCTCAATACTCAGTGGGAGGGTTGGGAACTAGACCCCAAGGTCCTGGCACTCCCTAATGCAGTGCAAGCCCATATTGACACAGCCATGCTCTGCGTGTAGTGGACGCCTCAGCAGAGTTTGAGGCCATCTGTGCTAACCTAAGATAGAGTCCTACCACAGTCACCAAAGGCAGGTGGGTTCTAATAGGAGTCATATGCTAATATCGAAAATTAATTATTAGGGGCACCTGGGTGCTCAGTGGTTGAGTGTCTGCCTTCGGCTTAGGCTGTGATCCCTGGATCCCGGGATCGAGTCCCACATCGGGCTCCCCACAGGAAGCCTGCTTCTCCCTCTGCCTGTGTCTCTGCCTCTCTCTGTGTCCCTCATGAATAAATAAATAAAATTTTTTTTTTTTTTAAGTAGTCTCCACATGGAGCATGGAGCCCAACAACATGGGTCTTGAACTTGTGACCCTGTGATCAAGAACTGAGCTGAGTCAGATGCTTAGCCAACTGAGCCACTCAGGCAACCCAAATAAAATTCTTTAAAAAATTACTTATTAAAGGACATTTTCCACCAAAATACTTAGCACAGTCCCTGACATATGCTGCTCAATATGTGTAGCTATTATTAACATTAACTTATTGTATAATTCCTCCTGGTAAATGCTTTATGGTTTCCAAGGCCCTTTCTACAGCAACACTTAGGCAGTTGGCGGGGGGGGGGGGGGGGGGGGGGGGGGGGCGGTCGGGCAACAGCCCCATTTTACAGATTGTCCCAGAAGGGAGGTACCGGGGTCAAGGTCACAGTGTGGAGTACAGAGCTCACCTGCTCTGGACTCCATCCTCCACAACGGGACTTGGCCCACCCACATACTACAGAGACCCAGGTAGAGCATGAGCCCTTTAAGAGCCCCAGGACCAAGCACAGGGAGGGAGTGGCCCCGAAACCCAAGGCCAGGCCTCTCTGCATTCTCTGGGGGAAGTGAGTAGCCGCCTGGCATTTTCTCTTTGATACTGATACAGGCATTTTAATAGCTGCGAAGAGCAGGCGGGTGCTGTTTCGGCTCTGGCCGTGTGGGGCATTCCAGGAGGCCCCGGCCGCCAGCAGGGGTGGAGCAGGAAGGCGGCTAGGGGTCCGCAGCAGGGGCCTTAGAAGGTTTTCCACCCACCCCTGAGCCCCAGCCTGGCATGTCTCACCAGGAGTCTCAAACTCAGACACCTAAGGGGGCCAGGCTGGTGGCCCCAGTAGGTGAAGCTGGCCAGGGGGATGGTACTGTGGTGGCCCAGGGAAGTACATGCCCACTTAAAAGGGGCAGCCAACACTCAGCACCACCCAGGCATCACTATGGCCCGGTGTTCCCAGAACCCCCCACTTGTACAAGAGGAACCAGAAATCCAGACCTTTATGTGAAATCTCCTGATCTGTAAGCAACTGCCATTCATTGAGCACCTACCATAAGCCAGGCTTGTTCTAGGCACTGGGGATACGGCAGTGAATAAAACAGACCAAAATATCCATCTCCTTGTGGAGCTTACCTTCTAGAGATCGGGGTGGATAGTAAGCACGATAAATGAGCCAACAAAACAAAATCCAGAGGGAAAAAAGTAAAACAGGGAGGAGGGATAGTAAGTATATTGCAGGAAGGCACCAGGGCAGAGGAGGCCTCCCTGAGAGCGAGTCAGTGGTTAGCCAGGGAAAGAACACCCTGGGCAGCCAGGCCAGCACATTCAAAGGCCCTGAGGTAGGAGGAAGCCTGGCATGTGCAGGAGCATCTAGGAGGCCTGTGTGGGCCCCCTGGCGGTCGTAGTGGAAATGTTCTGTGGGGCAAAGGCAGGGGGACCCATCAGAAGGTTGTGGCCGTGACTGGGCCAGAGATGACCAGGTTTGCACTGGGTGTGATGGGGAGGTGGGTAGTGGGAAGGAGTCAGATCTGAAGGAGTCAGACTTTCTGGATGTGTCCAGAAAGTAGAGAGTGGGAGTTGCTGACCAAATGGGCGTGGAATGAGAGAGAAGGAGGCATCACGGAGGGTCTCGAGGGTCTAGCAAGATGGAAGAGTGGCGAGGAAGACAGAAGAGGGGGCAGGCCCGGGGGACTGGGCACAGAACATGAGGCATAGAACATGTTCTGGGCACAGAACATGAGGGGCCTGGTTTGGCCGAGCTAATTTTGAGATCCTATCAGCAGAGATGTCAAGCTGGCAGCTGGTTCCGTGCATCTGGTTGTGGAGGAAGATCCAGGTTAGAGGTGCAGGAAGGGTGGCATCGTCCTGTACAGAAGGTGCTGAAGACATGAGGCAGGGTGAGAGGCCCCGGGAGCCAGAGCAGGGAGGAGAGTGGTGAGGCTGGGCCCTGCGGCCTCTGCATGGATAAAAAGGAACCAGGGGAGAAGGCGAGGGAAACTGAGCCAGGGGCTTCCTGGCTGCCGAGTGAAGAGAGTGGGTCAGGGAGAAGGAGGGACCAGGCGGAGATGAGAGGGACTGTCCCCTGGGCTTAGTGACACCGAGGTTGCCCGTGACCTGGGGGGTAGCACTTGGCCAAGGGCTGGGAAGAGCCTGGCGGGAGTGCTCCCGCAGAGACGGGAGGAGTCAGCCTGGGAGAGAGCCTGATCAAGACAGGATTTTCCTTTTCCTTTCTCCTGCATGGTGGGAGGATCACCAGCGTGTTTGCCCATGACTCTGTCAGGAGTGGGTGAGCCGCCGCTACACCCCCCACCCCGAAGCCTGTTTGTGTAAATACGTCTTTATGGGAACACAGCTGTGCTTGTTCAGTTTGTGTTTTTTCTTGTCTTTCTTTCTTTTTTTTTTTTTTAAGATTTTATTCATTTATTTGAGAGAGAAAGAGCAAGAGAGCATGAGCGGGGGGGTGGGGGGGCAGGCAGACGCAGCAGACGCAGAGGGAGAAGCAGGCTCCCCGCTGAGCAGGGAGCCCGACATGGGGCTCGATCCCAGGACCCCGAGATCATGACCTGAGCCAAAGGCAGACGCTTCACCGACTGAGCCACCCAGGCGCCCCTGGTTTTCATGTTTTCTGCGGCTGCCTCTCACCCCAATGGTAGAGCTGAGGGGTTGTGTCGCCCTGTGGCTCGCATGGCCTGAAATATTCACTAGCTGGCCTTTTAGAGAGAAGACTGAGCCTGATGCGAGCCTAGAGGAGGACGGAGTCCAGAGGAGGCCACTGCTGCTGCAGGCCTGTGGGGAAGGCCTGGTGCGCAGGTGGACGGCTGGCCTCACGTGGGAGGAGCAGAGAGAAGGGGCAGGTGCGGTCACATGGCCTCTTTGCCTGGTGCAGGAGCCCCTGGCAGACCTCATCTGCTTGCTTTTTTCTCAGGGCCATCAGCAGACAGGGACGTGGGGGGAGGAGCACTGGGGTTGGGAGGGTGGAAAGTGGGAGAAGCAGGGGCAGTGAGCTGAGCTGACGGGGCCAGGGAGACACTGGCTGCCTGCCTGCTGGGCTCTCCTCGGGATCATGGTGGTGAATGAAAGCGAGACCCGTTGGCAAGGCCTGGATGGTGCACCCCAGCACGTACCTGGTGCTAGAGCTTTATGGCTGTTGAGAAGCCATTGAAATGTCAAGGGTCTGTGTCACTATAAATTCAGGCTCTGCCAGAGAGGAGGACAATGATGGAGAAATATTTGTGGGGAGGGGGGACGTGGGGGGAAGCTGGCCTCCTAACCGCTGCACATGCCAGGGACTTCAGCATTCTGGTCGAGGTCAATAACCATGAGCCGAGGGACCGCTCCCCCTCCCACCCCCCACCGTGACTGGGTTTACCTGTGAAATCACTCACTTCAAACTGCTGGAAAGAAATTCAATGGAAAAAGAAAATCACCGTAGGAAGCAAATATAATCTATCGAATGGCCAGTTTGGCCCTAGAGCTCCCAGGTTCTAATTGTGACTCTAGCACCTGAGAGTGAGGTGTTGTACCTACATCTGACCCTGGCCAGGTTAGTCTCCCTGCACCCCTCCCCCCGCCTTGCACCTCGGGTTCCTCACCTGTAACACGAGTATCACAAGAGCTAACATCTGTTGTGTGCCTCCCCGGTGTCAGGCACTTTTCCTTCTGTGCATCCACCTTTCCAATCCCCCCGTTAGCCCAGTGAGGCAGGGACTTTAATCTGCCCAGGGTCTGAGAACTGCCTATGAACCCAGGCAGCCTCTCCCCAGAAGTGTCCCTTGCAGCCCCCGTGCCAGCGTGGCCCTCCCTGGGTGGCTCAGTGCACTGCCCTTTGAAAGGCAGGGGGCCCAGGCACTGGTGCTTACAGCCGTGTGTCTGTCCGTTCGCCACCAGGATAATGGCAGCTCCTGGAAAGCAGGAGATGCTCCGGTCTACTTGTTGACGCTTCCTTAGGGCCTTCCTGATGGGTCCAGTGATTTGCAAAGAAGAGGTTCGATAGAGAGGCAGGTGGCCGGCCCTCAGCCCCCATCCCTACCCTTACCCAGACCTGCCTGTGCCTGGCTGTGAGGGACATCAGGAGAATAGTCACTGTCCCTGACGCTGGGATCAATCAGGAGCCCAGACCTAGACAGGAAACAATTAGCAGAGAGCCGAGAAAAACAGGTCATTGTGCCCATGATTGTGGGGTGCAGGAAGGCCACAACTGGTTTATAGGGCCCTGGGGTTGGGGTTAATTTCTTTAAGAGCACTCCGAAGACATCAGACACTGAGATTCCCTAGATGGGACCTTCTCCATCTGCTTCTTATTACACAGACGCCCGTGGCCAGTCTTTGATCCAGAAACAGTCCCCCTGCCAGCCCCCAGGCAGCCCCCTCCCCCCTCTCCGTCCCCACCACCCGCAGACCCTTCCCAGGGCTTGGCCTTACGATTCCATGACTCCTCTTCTCTGTCTCCTTTTTGCAGAAATGGAAGCTCCACTCTCGGAGGCGCCGGGAGGCCTTCCCGAAGACGTCTCCAGGATGTCACTGCCCGCCAGGTAAGGAGCCCTGCGAGTAGGTGCCTAGGATGGGGACACACACCAGAGACCCTCTTAGTGGGTGTGCTGTAGCCACCCCTGCTCAGAGCGCTGCTTCTCATGTGAAAGGCGGGAATGACAAAATCTATGATGCTTACCTTCCCTCTACTAGTGGCTTGGCATGCCCATCCCCCCACTTGTCATTCACTCATTCAAGTATTCATTAATTTGTCAATTCTTCTATGAGGGTGTGTGCGCCAGGTTGTGAAATGGTATATGATGATGCGCATGGCCATGTTCAGAAAATCTTTAAGTATTATGTAGGGTTGAAGAAAATGTAAACCTGTAAGGGCAGGGACCTGGTTTCTCAAGTTTATTGTTGGGCCCCGCAACTCCCAACACATGGTAGGTGTTTAAAAGTGTTACACGGACAAATGGATTAGTCCACCCTTGTAAAACCTGCCTGCCCTAGCTAGATGGCTCGGGGTGCTGTGCGTTCGCTGCACGGCCCCCGGGCTGTACGCATACACACACGCGCAAGCTAAAGCTGCAAGGGGACGTGGGGGGTCATCTGGACTGAGATTCCACTTTGCCATGGACCAGATCACTAGTGAAGATGCCTGTTCGAGTACTTTCCTCTGCTTCTCACCCAGAGCTCCTGCTCTGTGCTGGGCGTCCTGCTGGGTGTTGGGTTCAACGGCACTGTCCACTGTTAATAATGGTGTCAAGTCATAGCTCGTGGGGACTTTTGTAGGTTGCTGACCATTATGGGTAACCTATGAGGCAAGTCTCCCCATTCCCATGAGTAACTGGAATGGGTGGGCTGTCCGTCTTTGGGGGTGAGGAAGGAAGTTCCCAGAAAGGACTTGGGGAGGGGGGCACTTCGGAGTAATCACAGAGGGCCACTGCCAACTCCAAGGAGGCCCCTTGAGAGCCTCTGTGGGCAGGGGACACTGGCAGGACACCCACAGGACCCTGGTGGTCCTCACCCAGGGTCCGCAGGCCAGGAATGGAAGCCAATGGGTGGTGCGCATATGGGAAACAGAGGGCCCACATTCTCAGAAGAGTGAGGGAGCTGGGGTGGGAGTGACAGTTCAGGGTGCTGCCACGGGAAACGGTGGGGCCATGATGGGATTCCGCTGGCCCGTTGGGAGAGGGTCACCGGGTTAATTAAAAGGGTGTCCGAGTCCTGGGAAGCTTCCTCCCTCCCTCGGGGCCCAGGAGATTGAGCCCTGGCATCTGGGAAAGCTTTTGGGAGAAGAATGCTGAGGTTAATGAGATGGGATGAGGGTGAGGGAAGGGTGGTGGGGCCTTGGCAGAGCACCTGCAGGATCAGGGCTTCTAGGGCAGCCCACGCCTCAGATAAGACCGCCCCATAGCTCTCAGCCAAACTGCCATTATCTTTTGCTCAAAGTCTAGAAGGTTGCTGAAGGGCAGGCCATTAGGAGCCACAGAAAATAGAGGCTTGAGGTCCAGCTCTGATGTATTACCAGAATAATTAGGGAATGATGTAACCTGTCTGCCTCAGTTTCCTGGTGTGGAAAGGGGGAGATAATAGCCACCTTGCAGGTGTAGTGTGGAGATCCAGTGAGATAGTCATGGAAAGCACTTAGTACCATTCCTGATTCCTAGGAAGCGCTATTACCATTATTTCCTCACTTCCTCTTGTACTTAAGGATGTACAAAAATCCCGATCCAACACCACGTCCTGGCGTGCAGGACACGCACTTATGGTAGGGCAGAGGCTTGCCTCTCCCTCTCCTTCCTGATTGGGCTTCATGTGTTCTGTCCCTCTTCCAAGTGGGTGTCTAACCAACAAGCGTCAAGTTTGCACTGAGGAGAGTCTGGCTCGGGCGGTCCTGGGAGGCTGGGGGCCGGGGAGGCATGTGGTGGAAAGGAGGATGGTTCCAAAGCTGCTTCATCTCCCTTCACTTCTAGAAGTCTGTGGGCAACCCAGGGGTCTGAGACAGGGAGGAGGAAGCCCTGAAGCCATGGTGTGCAGCTCAGAAGTGGTGGGAAGGAGGGATGCAGTGGGAAGGAGCAAAGACAACACAGGTCCTCTGTGGGGAGGAGCCACCAGTGGGGACAGGACGCAGCTGGCAGGAGATGGGAGGAGAGAGCAAGAGCTCCGGGGAGGAGTGTCCCAGGTGTTAAAGAATCACCCAGAGGGCAGTTTGGCTCAAATGATAGATCAGCGCCAGGTGGGTAGCACCAGGAGAATTTATTTTTTATTTTTTAAAGATTTTATTTATTTATTCATGAGAGACACACACAGAGAGAAACACAGGTAGAGGAAGAAGCAGGTTCCCTGCAGGGAGCCCAATGTGGGACTTGATCCCAGGACTCCAGGATCACACCCTGAGCCAAAAGTGGACACTTGACCACTAAGCGACTCAGGTTTCCCAGCACCAGGAGAGTTTAATAAGAGAACCTAAAATTGAGACAAAAATCAGAAGAAGTCTAAGATGCTCTCCCAGCTTTTTGGAGAGGCAGCAGGAAGGGACTGGAAGGGCCACATAGAGGCATCTCAGACTATGGATGGAATCACGGAGTACAACACATCTGCTAGGACAGGCTAGGTCCTGTTGGGAAGGTCCCTGCACCTGCCCCTTTGGGCCAACCTAAGGGTTCTGGCCACCTTCCGCACTGAGGACGGCCCACCACGTGGCCGCACTTACGGCCACAGCCCCTAACCGAGTCCCTGATGTGTGCCAGGACCAGTACCGAGCACTCTATACTGATGGATGACCTTTCCCAGAACACTCCAAACAGGCAGAGTGGATTTTTGATGTTCTAAAATAGTTGCAAATCTCCAAACTCAGGAGTGGAAGGCCACTCTCATGCTTGGGCCTAAATGATGCACCTCAGATTATTTCCTTAAGGTCAGAGTTTATAAACCACTTTATGAACCACTTTGAGGTTCCTGATATTTGCAGAAGGACTTATACAACTAGAGAGTGCTACCCACAAAGTCAGAGTATTATCATTTTTGTTTTGCCAGCATCTGATAACATAGTAGATGCTCAATGCATCTCTAATAAATTGCCATCAGTTATCATTGCCGAGCGACTGGATTTTTCCCCGGGTCCTCCGGCTGCCCTCTGGTTGGTTTCTGACACCTCCCCCGCCTTCACACACCACATACCCCACCCCACCCCACCCCAAGACTGCCCTGCATCTTGCCTGATGCCGAAGCCACCGCTGTTGGGACACAACACATAAACACACACTCTTTCTGCTGACCGTGGCCACTGGGATCCGAGCCTAGAATCTTGAGCCCATGCCTGCCCCCAGTCCGCCTCTGTGGCTGGCTTGGCTAAGGTGGAGCCCCGGGTGTGTTCTTCCTAGGGCAGCCTTGGGCCCCTGGATGGACTCCAGAGGGCTCGAGATACATAATCATGGGCAGAAAACCCACCTCCTTCCCTTCCTACTCTGACCTCACCAGCATCCTCCCAGGATCCTCCCTGTCCCAAAATAGCCATGCACTAGCTTAGATCTGGCCGCTCCGGGGCCACAGGCAGTGGTTCCCAGGGTTGTGATGGACTTGCAGGCCTGGGCCAGGATGCTGAAGGGTGGGCCTCACTAGGACAGTCGCAGCCACCAGAAGTTGGGAGGAGTGAACGTGGGTCCTTTGCAAAGCACACGGCCTGGTGGGACAGGAGGAGGGCCTCGGACACCGTGAGACTTCCCGGGCCACTTGAGAAGAACACAAAGATTAGGGAAACTCCCATCCCAGTCCCTATTCTGAGTAACAAATGAGGCGGGGGACAGTGTAGGCTCCAGCCAGCAAGGAAGCAGCTCCTTCAGGCCCGCCACCCTGGGGCTGGGCAGGGCGGGCAGCGAGAGGGCTTTCACACGAGAGGAGCCGGTGCGCTGAGCTGCTGGGGTAGGTGGTTCACACTCAGGGCCTCATCTCCGAGGGGAAAGAGTAGGCCAGAGTCATTAGTTGAGCACTAGGCCAAGAGGTTTGGACTGCGGAAGCAGGGCTGAGGGGGTGCTATGGGGTGTGTGCGTTAGCACCTCAGCCAGGTCCGGCAGAGAAGATGGATGATCGGGAGAGAAGTTGCCCTCAGGCCTGCTTGTGGGAGAGACCATGGCCATCCACTGTTTTGTGCTCATGAGAGGTGTACAAAGTGCCAGGGACCCCGGAGGAGCTTGGGACTCAGAGAGAACCTCACGGGGGTGCGGGGGGGGGGCTAGATGTTGGCAGGAGGGCAGATGGCTAGAGATTCACCACCGTAACACCAGAGCTCCCAGCGAGAGACTCCGACAAGGCAGAGGGGAAATCTCGTCCTGAGCAGGTCAGAGGACAGTGGTGCCGGGCTGGGAAGGCAGCCTTGCCATCCTCGTCATGTGGCACGACGCTGCCCATTGCCTTGTTCGCACCATCCCTTGCTCGCATGGAAGACGAAGAGGCTGGGGGGTTATATGCCCTTCAGAGCAAAACTAGCATGTTGGGAAAAGAAAATCCCGACATGCATCCCTTCTGCTCGTATGCCACTGGCCAGCACTTAGTCCATGGTTCCCAGGTCCCAGGGGAGGCCAAGCAGAGGTTCTTCTGTGGGGCACAAGCCTCTTGCTGGGGGGGGGGGGGGGCAGCATGGAGGTCACTCCAGGCTGGGGCACCCGCGTGGACAGAGGCTCTGAGAACAAGAAAAAAGCAGAATGTTTGGGAATGGTAAGCCCTTGAAGGAAGCTGGAGCACAGGAGCCATGATCTGAAATGAGGGTGGGGAAAGTCAGCAAAGGGCGAGGCCGAGGAGCTCCACGTCTCCCCCTTCAGAGAGGGAAACGCTTTTCATCCTGAGGGTGCAGCAGATGCTGAGCCTCCGTCCTGGCTCCGTGGAAGATGTGGTCATCGTGGGGGCAGGAATGGCCAGCACTAACACCTAGGCACTGGCTTTGTTACCCCTTGGGGGGTGATGTGGTGTCGGAGAAGATTGGGGAGCAGGGATGTGACTGACCCAACCTGTATCCTAGAGCAAATAACTAGCAACGATGCGGATGCGGAGGGTGGCTCAGCGGCAGAGAAGCCCCTTCCGGCGACGAAGGTTGGCGATTGGTGTTCAAGTCAGAGCTGCCTCCCTGGGCCTGGTTGTTTTCCACAGGTGCTAAGAGTTGGTGTCCGCATGTTCCGAAGCCCTTTCTCTGTCTAGCCTTGTCCTGTTTGCCCTGGTGGCAGACCCAACCCCCACCCCCACCAGTCTCGGGGCATTTTCGTGGGCAGGGACCCTGGCCGGAGCTTCCATCCTTGCCTGGGCCCCCCCTCACCTCTCTTGGACCGCAGCAGAGCAGACCCACGGCCCCCCTCCCCTGTGGATCTCCTCATTCGAGACTCAGCTAACCCAGAAAAGGGAGAGTTTAGACTAAACTGTCCTCAGGTATCATTAACAGAGAAAAAGATTGCAGAGCTGATGGTTATGTGAGGCTGAACATTTACACTAAAGAAATAACTGTTTTGGGGTAAACTCTGCTCTATATGCAAATAACTAATGGGTTAATTCTGAGTCATTCCTGGCTAATCTTCAGAGCACTCCCTGAGGGCCAGCCTGATAAGAGACCCTCCTGTTGGATTCCAGCTCCCCATTTCTGCTTCAGCCAGGCTTTTGTGCTGGGTCAGCTTCCTTCCCTCTCTGCCACCCCCACGTCCTCAGGCCTTTGCAGTCCCGTCTCATGGCCCATCTGACCTCCCAGACACCCAGGCTCCTACCCAGTGGCAGCATCAATGCCTCCTTCTCCTTCCCTCACATGCTCCATCCTCACAGGATCCTATCAATTCCACTCAACGGCTCAAAAACCATCCATGGCTCCCTAGTGCTCACACACAGCCCCCCCGGGTGATAAGGCCATTGTCTCTCAAGCCTAGGCTCTGACCAGTCTCCTATTATGCTGTATTCCTTTTCTTTCAGTTAAAACTGGACCACTCACCTGCCCTGCCCCTACACTAGTGTCTCACCCGTCCACATCCGCTCATGCTGTTCCGATGTCTTTGTTCTGTTTCTACCTGACAAACTCTTAACCCGTCCAGGCCTGCTACAGCATCCCTGAAGCTCCTTCCATCCTTTACTCCTACCAGAGCCTTGTCCCTTGGTTCTGCTATTTGGTTACCGTGCTAACATAATGCCTTGTGCACACTCAGTGTATAATCCAGGCTAAACCACCTACTGGGACAAGTAATTTGTCTGCAAATGGGAAGTGAAAACAGACCAGGATGTACACACCTGTGAAGGTTTCTCTTTGGCTGTGATCACTGACCAATTGATTTAGACTCTGCAGGTGCTTGACAACAAAACTCAGCAAGGCTCTTATATAGCAAGAGGAGCCTTTGTGGGTTTCCAGGCAGGGAGAACTTTCCCCACCTCTGAATCACACCAGGCAGCCTCTGCAACATCTCCCCCTAGATGTGTCACAAGCCACCCATCCTCAAAGTGCACACAGCTGAAGCCAGCGTCTTTCTCCCAAACCTGGCAGCATCCCCAGTCCTGGGGAATGGCGCCACCGCCGCACAGACCTAGCACCTAGGCTGGAGCCTGGGAATCAGCCCAATCCCTGCCTTTTCCCTCATATCCCACCCACCACCAAGCCCCCTGATCCCACCAGCTGATTGCCTCCAGCCTCTCCACCCCACACACCTGTTTGAGCTGTCACCATCTCTCACCTTACTGCAGGAGCCCCTAACTGGCCTCTTTGGATCCATCCCTTCTTCATCCAGAAGCCTGAATGGTCTTTGAAAAACAAATGCACAGCCCTGCTTAAAGCACTTCGTCCTTTTATTTGCCCTTAGATTGAAGGTCCCAATCCCTAATGTGGCCTGCTGCCCCCTCAGACCTCCCCTCCTGCCAGCGTCCCTTCTGCATGCCCAGCAGTCTCCCAAGTGACACCCATGTGCTAGAGCCGAGGCGGTAGGTAAAGGGAGCCAGGATGTTGTACTTTAGAAATCAGACAGCCAGTCAGTAAAGCTCAGACCCTGGACTGCAAGCGCAGGCCTTTGTGGCTCTGTTTCAGGGAAGCAAGCGGCTCGCCTGGTGGGAGGCTGGCTGTTACCTTACAGAGGTAAGGAAGGGGGGTGGGGGCGCGGGGAGCCCGCATGGGAAGGGCCTCTGCTCCCAGGGCTGCCCTCTCTGCTGCCTGGGGCATTCTCCAAAGTTCATTTCTTCCTTTTCCTCCCAAAAGCACTGCCAGATAGATCCCCAGCCCTCCTGGACAACACTGATAATGTGTTTCTCCTAGATCGGCTCTGATAAGGCTCCGCTGGGTGGTCGCTGGGATTTGCAGAGAAATAAAAATAAGGAAATGGAGGCTTTTGGAAAGGCAGTGTGCTGTGGCCAGAAGAGCTGTGGACTGGGAATCGGTCCCGGACCCGGAGGGAGTGTGAGCAGGTCACCGTCCTGTCCCTGGGCCTCAGTTTCCTCACGTGTAAAGAGAGGTTTAATGACTTTGAGGAATAGTGGGGCAGTATTTGGCGAAGTGTGGGAGGGTCCCGACAGAGCCGCCTCTTCCGAAACACTCACTCGTGCATATGGGAGGAAAGGGTGTTCCCTGGGGCACCGTCCGCACTTTGGGGAAAGGGCAAAGAAAACCTAAATATTTGTCCGCAGCCGAGTGGAGGAGACACATCGTGGGATGTGAAACTGCGGTAGTTTCACCAATGAAATACCGCACACGGGGAGTGTGCATGAACTTGACATCCTGGCCAAGCCATAGCACAGATCAATCTCATCCTGTCGAGGGGAAGAAAGCAAATTGCAAGAGAAATATGTACAATATAATTCACCCCTATAAAGTCAAAAAAACATGTAAAAAAAAACCCAACAGACCACATTATTCAGGGCATATAGGGCTAAGTAAAAAGTGTACAGAGAAATGTGTGGGAGTGAGAAACATCACATTCTGGAGGGAGGAGGGACAAGGCGAGGCCGGGATCCCTGAGGGTCTGGCTATATTGGAGACTCTGATTTTTTTTTAAAGATTTTATTTATTTATTTAGCGAATGTGCCTGAGTGGAGAGGAGCAGGGGAGGGGGAGAAAGAATCTCAAGCAGACCCCTCCCCACGCTGAGTGCAGAGCCCAACCCTGGGTTCGATCTCACTATCCCGAGATCACCACCCAAGCTGAAATCAGGGTCAGATGCTTAACCCACGGAGTCACCCAGGCGCCCCTGTATTGGTAACTTTTATTTTTTTTTTTTTTTGTATTGGTAACTTTTAAGCTGGATGGTAGGTATGCCAGGTTGGTGCTATCTCTTGGTAACAGTTTCACTGAGATATCACTTGCATGTACAGTCTGTCCCTTTAAAGTGTACAATTCAGTGGTTTCCGATCTGCTCACGGAGCCGTGCAACCATCACCACAATCAAGTTTAGAACATTTCATCACCCCAAAAGGAAACCGCCACCTTTTAGCCATCACCCCTGTGTCCCTCCATAAACCCTCCCAGCCCCAGACGACCACTAACCTACTCTCTGGTTCTATGGATTTAGTGTAATGTTTTCAAGGTTCATCCAGGCTGTAACATGTATCAATCCTTCATGCCTTTTTATTTGCCCAATAAGACATCGTGTTTATAGCTCTTTGAGTGTCTGAAATATTTCAAGATAAAACATTATTTAATCATAAGGCTGAATAGAGGATGTTGTTGGATTAGAGGAAGTGGGAGGAGCCCTTCAGGCTGGGCTCTGTAACAAATTGGCATTCATCACCAATAAGGATATGACACTGCTCGGGGCTGAGATCCCGTGTGTGGGGCCCTCTGCTACCTCCGGGCTGGCAGCAATAGTGCCGGCCCTGCCAGGACCCACATCCACAAGGCCAAAGCCGGCTCAGCTGGACTCTGACACCCAATCCCCCTCGATGCTGTGCTGCCCCCTTTCTCCTCCTCTGCCCCATTTTGTGTCACCACCTCTGAGACATCTCCCGGGACTCTCTCCGGCATGGCTGGTGGCCTTGTCTTCTGAGCTTCCCCCAGAGCTGTGTTCTGACAGCTGTTTGGCCCCGTGGTGAAGGGGCAGTGGGCAGCCCTGCCAGCCAGATCCTTCACTTGTCTATCTGCTCTGCCACTGTAAACTGAATGTGCCTGAGCCCGCCTGCTAGGCTGGAGAGGAAGGTTCCATGAAATAAGTTATGTGTCCGTTATACCTCGTCTTATCTCGTTCAGGATGAGCTTTTCCAACTCTGACCCCTGCACCGCGGGAAATGGTCTGGGCAGTGCTGTGCCATCAGTTGGGAGAAGCACTCGTCCAGCTTCAGGAGCAGTGGTATCCAGGGCACCTGCCCGAGGAGAGGCAGGCTAACCCCCCCGCAGCTTTAAGCATGAGCTGACTTTCAGCAACCCTGGGTTCAAATCCCAGTAGTCCTCTTCTCCTCCTTTTCAGTCATGGGACTATGGATGAGTTACTGTCTTCACCTCCATCTCATGTAACATGCTAGCATCCACCTTATGGGGCTCCACGTGGGACCTGACACAAACTTGGCTCCAAGCAATTGTTAGCTGCCGTGATGAGGATGGTTGTGTCGGGTGGGAAAGGGTTCTGGTGAAATGAGGTCACGAGGAGAAGTTATGGTCTCCACGCAGCTGCACCCAGCCACGTGAGGTCCTGGAGGAGAGTGCCACGTCATGCCACTGATCGTGGTGGGGAAACGTAGCTCAGGCTGCAAAAAGTGTCAGCTCGCTCCTACCTTCCTCTCTGCCCTACTAGAGACAAAGTCATTCCAACACTGAAAATCTCTGGATGCCTCTATCTGCAGGACACCATGCAATGCACAGCAAAGGACCCAAGATGGATGAGCTGCAGGCCTGCCCCCACGCCTTGAGAGGTGACAATGGCCTTTTCAATGGGGCAGGAGCCCCTGGGTGTGAACCCCAGCTCTCCATGCCTAGCTCTTCAGCATTGAAAAAGCCACTAACCTCTCTGAGTTTCCATTAGCTCATCCCTTGCATGTAAATAATGATCTCACAGGGTTACCGCAAGAGCGCTCGGTCAACTGTGCAGTCCTACACCATGAAAGATCCAAGAGGAAAAGCAGCTAGGCTTGGCCACAGTGCAGTACTTAGCAGAATGTAGGCTGTGTGAGTGCTGGGGGCCACAGAGAGCCATGGACCGTGGCGGGGGGGGGGGGGCGGTGATCACAAGTGGGGTGATAGTTGGCTCCTTTGACGGGGTGTTTGAGATCACTGCTGATACTGTGGGTCAGGGGACCTGGCAACTGCGGTTTATGAAGAGACTCACCCTCCCTGCATGCCACTGTCTCCAGCCACAGCCTGGAGTGGGAACCACCGGGCAATGGGACTTTTCTGAAAGGTCGTGTTCATACTTCTTACCCAAATGGAGGCAGGCTGTCAGCTTCGCTCTCTGTCCGGAGAGAGAAACAAGCCACACTTGTAGCAGCTGTGTTGCTTGGGGTGTGGGTGACTCTGGAATTTTGCAAAAACTCCAAAGAATCAGGGACAGCTGTCTGGCAGGGGGGACTCCCAGGTAGGCAGCAGCACTCTCTGTGTGTGCATTTCTCCTTGTCTGTCTACCTCCCTATCTCAGAGAGATCAGCAGAGGAGATCAGGAGAAAGAAGAAACCATACTGCCCGAGGTCCCAGAGGGCCATCCACTCTTGTGATGATTCCGCATGTTTTTATCAGACGCTCAGCTGTCAGTCTTTTCCTTACAACCTGCCCTGTGAGGGAAGAAACTGTGGCCAGAGGAGTTAAGTGAACCCCCACCTCCCACCTCCTAACCCCAACCTAGCAGAGGCAGGATACACCCCAGTGGCCAGACTTCTGGGCTGGCCATATACTCTTTACGAGCTCTAGGCTGCCGTGGGCTGCATCAGCAAGTGACCTTGACTCACAGACGGGTATCAGCCACTCAGTGCCCTGGCAATACCAGGTGAATTACAGTTCCTCCTGTTCAGAGTTAGGTAAATGCTAAACGGAGTTGGGAAATGCAAGAGGAGTGGTTACTTTTAAAAGGAGGAGTCAAGAAAGGCTTCACGGACGAAGGAGCATTTGAAGCAAGCCTTGAAAGACAAGTAGATTGTCAGTAAATAAAAACATAAATAAGACATTGTGCACTAAGTAAACAGGGTAGAAAAGGTGTCGAGACTTAAGGAACCAGCTTTTTCTCTCCCTCCCCACTCTGTGAATGATCCAGAATAATGGTAGCAAGCTCCCATGGAGGGATGGAGTAAGAGATAAGGCTGAAAAGAAAAGTTGGGGTAGGGGAGGTAGCCACGGAGGGGGTTGGACATCACTCTGAAGATGCCGTGAGGGTGTCCAGGAAAGGATGTGACATGATCCAGCTGTGCGAAGCTGCAGCTGAGGATGAACTAGAGCCAAGGAAGGAGCCAGGAAGAGGCTGCATGGCCCCACTGAGAGAAGACATGGAGTGGCATGCGGAAGGGACGAAGAGAGGGGGTAAAATCACAGAAGTAAAACGCGCAAGTGTTGGCCACTTGTTAAATGGTGGGCAAGGGACAGTGCATGGCAGTGGCGAGCCCGTGGGCCCAGGTAACCACTGACGATCCTGCAGGTATTTACATTAGGAGAGAGCATCTTACCTCGTGCCTTAAATACAGTCCAAGCAGTCTGTGACGTGGGGCTGTGGTCATCTCCAGTTCGAAGCTGAGGCCACTGAGGCTCCAATGTCTAGGGATCACACAGGTTCGGATGCAGAGAGACAGAGCCAGGACTTCAGCCCAAGGCTTCTAATGGTAGTACCTTTGCCCTAGGGACAGGGCAGAGGGCCGTCAGATAGAGACGAAGGATGCAGAGCTCTATTCTGGATCATCTGAGAGTAGGGTGGGGTGGGTGGGGAGGCAGGATGTCCCTGGGGAAGTGCTGAGGGCCCTGGGAGGGCTCGTCTCTTAGGGACAGTTGGGTAAGGAAACCTTTGATCCTTTAGCCTTAGAAAAGGGGCTTCATCTGGCTGGCTGCTGAGGTCACTGCTCAGGGCACAGAGAGGACGGGGCAGGTTTTGCTGGAGAGTCACTCGTCCCACACCAGCTCCAATTCCATGTGTGCCGTGGAGCTAAGGGCTTGTCTCAGGCTGCTGAGGGCAGAGGGGCTCCCTGCCTCAGACTCCATGGAGGATCCCCAGGTCTGGCCTCTGCCCACTATGACCCACAGGGTCCCAAGAGAAGACTCTACCATAGTGTCGCTAAAGGAGTATCCATGCCACTTTATAGAAAGAGGACAGTAACCAGGAAGGCCTGTGACCCTTATAAGATAGGATATATAACATAGGGCCTTATAAGGTAGGGCACGTGGGTGCAGCCTTCAGTTCTTCTTTCTGGAGTTTCCGGGCAACCCTCTCCATCACTGACCGACCCACACCTTGTCACACCCCAGCCAGCCTCTTACCTCAGTGACTCCCTGGCGAGTTCCTGTTCCACCATCAGGGCGGCCTAGATGGTAGCGTGATTGCCTGCCTTGAGCCTTGCATAAGTCACCTCCTCCTCCCCACACCTCTCTGATGTGAAGGCTCCCATGATCACATTTTCCGATGCGGACCTTGAAGCGGGGAGGGCTTCGTTCAAGGATACGGGGCCGGGAAGTGGCGGAGATGGCACTGAAATCCAAGCCCAAAACATCAGAAGATACATGCTTCTGATGCACGTCCTGCAGGGTACCCCCTCCAGCGAGCAGAGGGCTGCCCTGGGGCCCATCAGGCAAGCGAGGCCTTGCTCATCCAGGGAGGCAGTGCTAGATGAGGCTGGGGAGGATGCTCGTTAAAAGTGGCCACAGCCTATATCTGTGCCAGGCACTGTTGTAGGTACTGTTAGCGCCTTATCTCATTTAATCCTCACATGTACTCTATAGGCAGATACTATGATTATCTTCGTTTTGCATGTGAGAAAACTGAGGCCCAAAGACGGGTGCGATGTGGCCAAGGTCGCAGAGCTGGTATGTGCTGAAGCCGCAGCTCTCTCGCTCAGAGGGAACCAGGACCGTCAGAAGGCAGACTTGCTTTCTCTCTCTGTCTCCATGGCTTTCTGTGACTCACTCAACAAACTGGTATTGAGCACCAGCTCTAGCCCCCATCCTGTCCTCGGGAGACTAAGAAGAGCTCACAGACCAGGTGAAGAGATGCATGGGCTGAGCAGCAGCTACCGCAGAGCCCCGGGGTGCAGCGGGGCAGGCCCCACAGGTGGTGGCAGGTGCATGCTTTGCGAGCCGTCCAGTGGCAGTCCTGGGCAGTCCTGGGCCGAGCCCTGGGATCCCGGCTCCTGCGAGGTGGGCCCGGGGCAAGGCAGACACCAAGGCAGGGACGCTGTGGAGACCCACACGGTTGTTGGTGGCCTGCACAGCTGGCATTTAACTGAAGGCCACTGGGGCTGGGTGAGAAGCAGGAGAGGCCCCCAGCACAGAGGGGAGCTGGCTGGGCGCATGGGGCTGTGGCAGAGGTTGGTGGGGGCAGGGCAGACAAAGAAAGGGGAGAGGATTACAAAAGGATCAGACCCTCCAGAAGCTGAGTGGCAGGGGTCTGGCCTGGGGCCTGCCTGTCATTCTTTCCAGCTCACTTCACAGACTTGTTTTCGGACTTCTTGCCATCCCCGCCAGCCCTGAGGGGGGTGTCTCCAGTGGGGCGGGGGTGCAGCTGAAAGAGCAGGAGGTGGCTGGGCTGGCGCATGCCGGGCCGCATCCTCTGGGAGGCCCTGCGGAGGCTCCTGGAGGCGGGGATGGGGGTCGAACATGGGCAAAGGACTCCAGCAGAGCCTGCCTGCCACTTCAGTCCACCCAAGTGGGGAGGAAATGCGATGAGCCAGCCTGGCGTGGAGCCCTAGAAAGATGCCCAGCAGGCATGGGTATATAAGTGGATGCTGGCTCTCTGCATAGTTATGCAAGTTGTCACAGCGGGCTGGCACACGGTGACAAGCTAGCAGGGAGGGCGAGGCAGGCCCCAGACATCCTGGGAGCAGCGTGTAGGGGGCAGAGTGGCTGTGTGTTCTGAGAGCCGCCCGCGTGTGGGCACAGAGGGCTGACCCGTCTGTGTCCCCAGGCTCCAGGGCGCCTGGGCTCGAGGGCTTTGGCAACTGAAATCCCTCCCTCGTTGCCCTTTCAGCCTGGAACCTGGTGCCAGTCCTTCTCAAATGAAGAATTTCCGTTCCCACATGGTGCTCAGGAGTCTGGACGTGATGGCCTTACCCATTAATCACGCTGGCATTGGTTCGGACTGATGGGTCCCGCATTCTTATAGTTCCAGATACTTGACAACATCGGCCCTGGCGCTGCTGTTGCTTGCCAGTCGGCACTCAGAGACCACGACCAGCACGCGGTGCTCTGTCTTTAGCTTAAGGAGTGGGGTGAGGAAGGGGTAGAGGATTCACTGGGCCGAAGGTGCCCTGCTTGTGAGACACCGCGTTGGAAGTCCACGGACACCTTTCTTTCATGGCTATTATGTTACTATTTTGAAGTTATGCACCCCTGTCTCCTAAAAGGGTAGCATTCTGGATAATTGAGTTTCCTTTCTGCTTAGTCAACGTGTGGTGTGTTTGATGCCCACTCGCCTACTTTTTTGTAGACACAGATCATTCGCTTCCCGTCTCCACTTCAGCTCTTTGTTTCTTCTCCACCAACCATGAGAGAGAACTCGACTTTGGAAAGTGTGCCCAACTCTAGAACACAGCTCCCAAGACTCACAGTTATGATGTTGGCAGCTGCCAACGTGCTCCCCAATTTAGCTGAGGGAGAGGTAGGAGGAGCAAGCCCCGGCCTAGGGGAGGGGGAGCAAGGAGCCTTTCCTCTGGGGAGGGGGGTGGCCTAATTCTGCATCCAGACCAGGCCTCTGAGCAGGTGTGGAGGGGACTGAAAAGAAAGGGTTTGCCCCTGTCCCGTTCCACCCAAGGTGAGCTCCAACATCCCCTTGGTGTGGACTGGACAGCTGTACAGGGGACGCAAGTGCCCCTTCAGGATGGAAAATCCATTGGTGTCCCCTTGTTCATTTGCAGTTGGACAAAAGGAGGCCCCCGAGAGGACAAAAAGAACTTGTCTTAACCTGCGCAGCCAGTTGGGGACTAGAGGCATCCTCCATTCCTGCTGGGCTCGTCCCACTGCATCCTGTCCCCCAGATGGTCCCCAGAGCCACTGCTGGGGTCACGGGGAGGCAGGGGTTTTTCAGAAAGGAAGGCAAGGCCAAGGGCTGTTCAACAGCGTGTGGCCAGTGTCAGCCAGCACCGCAGGTCCTTGCGCCTCCCGAGGGGAGGGCTCCGGCCAAGCAGGGTGTCTGGTTCCGGATGCCAGCAGACAGCCTGTTCCTCCTGACAGAACAAGACATGCTGCCACATCCCCGAAACTGGCTGGCCCCTGCAGCCACCATCCCGCACAACTATTTCTAGGAATGAAGTCAGGTCCAGCCTCCTCTGCTCTCCCTGGGGCGCCTTCTCACTCACCCTCCTACGGCCTCTGAGGCCGAGGAGGGTAACCTTCCCCGATGAGTCAGGACGAGGCCCCGCTCTCCTTTCTGTCCTCCACGCCCATCCCCCCGTGGGGAGGACACTCAAGCGGTATAGTCCCATTTCTATAGGGCGACAGACTCACACACTCAGGGACAGAGGGAGGGAGGGAGGGAGGAAGGATGGAAGGAAGAAAGGGAGGAAGGAGAAAGGAAGAAAGGGAGAAAGGGGGAAAGGAGAGAGGGAAGGAAGGAGGAGGGATGGAGGGAAGGGGAGGAGGAAGGAGGGAAGGAAGGAAAAAGGGTGGAAGGAGAAAGGAAGGAGGGAGGGAAGGGATGGAGGGAAGGGAGGGGGAGGGAGGAAGGAAGGAGGGAAGAGGGAAAGAGAGAAAGAGAAAGGTAGAAAGGAAAGAGGGAAGGAAAGAAGGAGAAAGGAAGGAAGGCAGGAAGGCAGGAAGGAAGATACAGAGAAGGTTTTCTTATCCAGAGGAAGCCCAGGCTGGGAGCCCATTTCTGACGTTCATTTGAGCAGCTCTGCAGTGGGGAGCATGTTCCTCGTAGCACTTGCCCACCGTAACCCCCTCCCTGCCCCCGTGGATGTGAGGAGTCACTTTGTTGGTCGCTCCAAGGCCTCCCAGCCCTCCTCCGTTCCTGGGTCCCCCTGGCCTCTGTCACCCAGCCAGCACACGAGCCTGGGGCCCTGTGGATGATTGTCCCTGGCCAGTCCACCCATGGTGCCCTGCGCAGAGCACGGTCTGCCCCTGCTCCAAGCCAACCAGCAGGCCCTTCCTCAGCTTGCAGGGGCGGGGGTGGGGGGCGCACAGGAAACACCAGTGGCCACACATCTTGTCTTGTCACCTCCCTGACTCTTGTTAGAGTGGGACAGGCCTAGACAAGATCTTGTGTGAGCTGGGGCTTTACAGATAGGCTCTAAAACCCAGAGAAGATGAGAGGTTCTTTCAGGGTCACCCAGCCGTTTCTGGAAGGGCCCTCACTAAGCAGTGGCACGACTGTGTGCTGGGAAAGTGACTTAGGTTCTCAGAGCCTCAGCTTTCTCATCTGTAAGATGAGCACAATGACAACATTTACGTTGCACTGTTGTGGGCATTAAGGAAATGTGTGTAAAGCACTTGGTGTAGCGCCCGGCACAGGGGAGGTGCCTAATAAATGCTCTTGAGCTGCTGTCACCCCGCTCTCCTGAACCCCAGCCCAGCATCCTTTTGACTGCTCACCTTACCTCTCCTCCCAAGTGCCCCGGGGACCAGACCGTCCAGCGGGCTGTGAGCAGGAGCCCCTCAGGGCTGCCTAGTGGCCGCAGCAAATGGGGGTGTCTCCACTGAGCCCCATGCTGTATACAGGGCACCCGAGCTCAGGTGGGCACAGCCCTTGGGAAAGGCTTGAGATCTGCACTGGGAGATGGGGGTGAGCCCCGGCTTTTGTGTGCACTGCGTGGCCCAGACTTTCTCTGCCTTAGCTCCTGCATCTGTAAAATGGGGCTATGACAACCTCAGTGAGTAGCTGGGAGAGACCCATGAGTTCCTACCTGGGAAGATCCTTTGGAAGTTCTACAGTGCATTGCCATTTGCTGTGAACCCACCAACTGCTGTTTTCACATTTACATGAAGGTGGACAAGACCTGATCCCCTCCTTCTAGAAGCCCATCTCCTCACGGGGTCTCCAAGCAGCATCCACAGGAAACATTTCCCACTTAGATCCTGTAATTTGTACAGGCCAGCCGTAGGGTTTAGAAAGCCTGGTGGTCTTAGAAGCCTCCTGGGGAGAAGTGACCCCTTGATTCATTCATTCTCACGGACACACACCGTGCGAGGCTTTAGGGACACAAGGATCAACCCGACCGACAGCTCCTCCTGGAGCTTCTAGTCCAGTGGAAGAGATAGCCAATGAGAACATAAGGAAATAAATAAGAAAATATCATTGGTTGTTATGATGCAAGTGAATCAAGACTTATTTTCTATAGGGTCTGGTCTGCAGGGAGCAGTCTATCTGTGTCAGAGGAGGCCCTCACAAGCAGGGGGCATTTGACCTGACAGGAGGGAACCAGCCATGCAAAGAGTTAACAAACTCTTGATTCAGAACTCAAAAAGTGCTTAGAACAAGCCTGGCATCAAATAAAGCACAATAAACGTGTCAATTGAATAAATTAATTAAATAGTTAAATCAGAGGATGGGGTGAGCGTTCTGAGAAGCGGGAACAGCATGTGCAAAGGCCCTGAGGTGGAGAAATGAGCTTGATGTGTCTAAAGAAGAGAAAAGTCAGAGTGGCCTGATGGAATGAGGGAAAAGGAGAGAGAAGACAGGGTGTTCAGAGGGGTCATGGGACCAGCCCGCTGGCACTTTGCACGCCTCTGGCAGTGGGTTTGTAAATTTTACCCTCAATGAACCAGGAAGCTATTGGAGAGTTTTAAGAAGGGGAGCCACACACTCAGCTTTACATTTTACATTCCTCTTGGCCCCGGGGTAGAGAATGGATTAAAGAGGTGTAAAAGCAGGTAGAGGAGAGCCCATTGTGGGTGCCCAGGTGAGAGGTGACGGTGACAGAGGAGTTGTTTCAGAGATGATGCTGGCCCCCCTTGCTGCTGGGCTGCCTGTGGGGTGCCAGCGTGCAGCTGGGTCATGAAGGGCAATGAAGAGGGGCTGCAGCCCAAGGCACTGGGGGTGGGGACGGTGTCCTGGAGGGATGGGACAGGACTGGAAGAACAGGCTGGGTGGGCAGGACAGTGGGCGACATGGAAGGAGGGGTCCTGAAACTGACACGTCCCCCAGCAGTGGCAGCCCTTTGCCAGAGCGAGAAGTCAGTTGAACGGCCTAGTCTCACCTCTGGTTCATCAGGCTTGCTGGGCTTAGACCCCACAGAGGGGGCCTGGGTTTGTGGGGGGACAGGAAGAGACCGGCGGCCCGCCCTTACGGTTGTGGGAGTACAGCACGTTCACTGATGAGATGCAACGGCCCCAGAGTCAAAGATGTCCTGAGTTCCCCTTCCCACCGGGCAGCCCGTAGTGCGTTTCCTCCCCCACTAACTCCCGAAATACTAGGATCATGGGCCCCCCTTTGAAACTTGAGCGAGGTAAGTTTAGGACAGATTAGAGGAAGTCCTGCTTCTCACAATGACTCAGGAGCTCAGGGGACTGGTTACCCCATGAGGTGGTCCAGGCTGGGAATGTCACGGGATCCCAACGGGATCTTGGTAAAAAGACAAATTGCAGCCCTTACTGGCTCCTGAGAGGAGACCTGGGATCTGTGTGACCTTTATGTTGACGTCAGAGAGGAAACCAGTCCCCTGAGGCTCCTGCTGGCAGTGGACTCCGGAACCTTCCCAACCTAGCCCCATGGGCCTCATACCCCCAGGCGCCGGAGCTGGAGGGCCCCGAAACTGCTCACTCAGTCTTCTCCTTTTACGCAGGACACTCGTCTGTCGCCCCCCTGCCTGAAACCCCACAGTGGCGCCGGCGCCTTCACAACAAAGTCTCACTGGGCCGCCTGGCCCCTTCTCTCCCCGCTGCCCCCCACCACTTTGTGCCCAGCTGCTGCTCGGCCCTCCTTGGGCTCTCTCGCTGCCAGCCCTTTGCCCCTGCTCTGCCTTTGGCCGGCGGGTCCCCCCACGTAACCTCATCCAGGGAAGCCCTCCCTGGGTCCCAGCCGTACGCCCACCGAATGCCTCTACTAAGTGCTTGCGGGTCTTCCGGGCAAAGCCTTATGCTGCTGTGTCATAGTGTCCTGTTTGCATGGCTGTCTCCCCTCTAGACAGTCATTCTTTGCCCTTCCCAGCACTTGGCATGGAGAAGATTCTCGACACGCCATCATTTAAGGTATCAGGCCCAGAGAACAGAATTGCCTTGCACAGAATCACAAAGCATCCTTTCATCCATGTGCACCTTCGTGCATTCTACTCATGCTGTTGAGCACTCACTCCATGCCAGGTCTTTGCTAGGTGCTGGGGACCCAAGGGTGAACAAGCCATGGTTCTTCACGGAACTTAACAGTTTCGTGAGGAAGGCAATTTCCATCAATTGCACTAGAAAATGTAAAATTGCAACGAGGACCAGCCCTACCAGAGGGATATACAGGGGTTTTCATGAAAAATTGGAAAAATCCTTAATAGTCAGAGAGGTCTAAGAAGGCTCCCTCGAGGCAGTGATCCTTAAGGAGTAGAACTGACTGGGCAAAGAGGAACAGCTTATGCAAGGGCCCTGGGGTGAGAAGGAATATGGCAGGAATGAGGAACAGAAGGAAGAGCAGGGTGGCCAGAGCAGGGAGTTTGGGAGACAGAGAGGTATGAAACAGGTTTGGAAGGCCAGCGGTCGTCAGAGTACACGGGGCTCTGCGGACTAGGTCAAGGTTTTGGTCTTTATCTTAAGAGCAACAGGGAGCAATGACGTGTAGTGAGCAGAACTGTGACCCGATCAGCCTGGTGTGAAAAGCTCCCTGGCTTCTGTGCAGAACAGAGACGAGAAGCCAGGTGTCCTTGTACCCAGTCCTCACGTGATGTGCATATTCTGAGGCCTCCCCCTGTCCCCAGGTCACTGCATCTCTAAGGGTGCATCCCACCTCCCCTACCCCCCGTCCCCACCCCCACAGCATTCATCTGTCCAGGCTCACAGAGCACTAACATTGTCCCCACCCCAAACACTGGCTTTCGATGATGCCATAGTCTTCTCTACACCCTTGTTTCCAGCAGTCAGGACAGGCTGTGGGTGCCCAGAGGCTGACCCCCAGGTGCTGCCACGGGCCAGTGTCAGTGGCAGCACCCACTGGGTGAGCACTGCTTCACTCTGGTTTGGTCCTCCGGGGAGCAGGGATCCCAGCCTCCTGCCACACCTGTTGGGCTTGACTGCATGAGACACGGGCCCAGCAGTGGCCCTCACATGCTTCAGGTCTACAATTGTGGATGTTGGTACCAGGACCAAGCATGGGGACATCTTCCCTGTTGCCTGGGCCACAGAAATGCAGTGAGAGTAAACTGTTTATGTTCTCGGGCTGCAGAGCCTGTGGCCAAAAGCCTCTTGCAAAAAAGCTGTGCTTTTTGGGATGTCAGTGTGGGAGGATGTGGGATCTCCCTCCAGTAACCACTATCAGAGCAGGAAGGGGGCCCAGGAAGGGCCATAGTCTCACATCCTTCGGCCACACAACACAAAGTGTCCGAGGGCTGCAGAGGTCACCAGCCCGCAGTGGAGCTGGGGTGATGATGCTGACTCTTCCCCACTGCACCCACAATCTAGGGATGAGGCAAGGAGTTGGAGTTACAGCACGGGGATTGCCCATGTCTGGATGTCAGGGCCTGTGAGTCACCCCTTTATCATTCATCAGATGCAGGCTCTTGGACAAATCGCCTAACCTCTTGGGTCTTCCTTCATCTACATACACTCCCATGTCCATTATGACCACCACTGGCTACATAGGAGTCTATATTTAAGTTCATTCAAATTAAATAAAATTTATTTTATTTTATTTTTTTAATTAAATAAAATTTAAAATTTAGTTCCTGGGTCACAACAGCCATATTTCAGGTACTTGCGTGGAAATGGTATTGGACTAGCACAGGCGTAGAACATTCCGTTACTGCAGAATGTTCTATTGGACAGCTTTGATCTGGAAAGACAATGAGAAAGAAGGCTCACTCTGCTGATCGGGACATGATTCCATGAGGCAATGGACGCACAGCCAGTCGCGTGGCTCCGGGCATATAGTAAATGCTCAACTAATGTTTACTGGGATGATGAGATTGGTGGCTGTGCATTCACTTCCACACACATTCTCAGTGTCCTGCTGCTTCCACCAGGAGAGGTGCCTCCAATGAATAAAAACGTGCAGGAGCTAGGCGTCGGTAAACCCGGACTGCTTTGTCAGGAAAAAAAGTTGTGATCATCTACTCTGGGCCAGGCAGCGTGGTAGGTCTGTGATGGATCCCAAACTTAAACAAGACACATGCTCATCCTCCAGGAGAGACGCCCACAAGGACACAGTGGCAATGCCCTGCGAAGGAAGAGGAGAACATCTTGCCTCAAGATCGGCCCCATGGCAAAGACAAGGCGGTCTGAACCTTGTGCTTTGGTCCTCATCTGTAAAATAGGGAAACAATAGTAGCCACTCTATTGGCTTGTTGCTCAGATTGAGCGAGTTAATGCATGTGGCGGGCTTGGCACGGTAGCAGACACAGAGGGAACGCTATAGAAGGGTCAGCTGTCAACGTTGGCTTGATGACAGCAGAGATAGTCGTTTTTGTCTTGGAGAAGAGAAGTGTTGGCCGACCTACCTCATTATTTGAGCAGGACTTAAAGGTTCTTACCTTAAAGGTGTTTGAGACCATAAAATACATATGTCAGGTGAATGCACACTGGAGAGACGGGTGCCCCACACTGTCAGTTAACGGCCGTGCTGGGGAAGCAGGCGGATTCAGTCTCAGTTCCTGAGCGGGTGTACTGGTTTTGTTCTGGATGGCCTGGGTTCCATTTGGGGAATCCCAGGGGAGGTGACTTCATATGGGTTTTGAGAGATGAGTAGGAGTTTGTCAGAGAGGACTTCAAAGAGAACCATGTCACCTAATTAGTCATTTGATTCTCTGTCCCTCAGTTTCTTTATTTGCAAAATATGTTTGGTTGGATGATGCCTAAGATCCCTTCCTGAATAGCATCTTCTGATTTGTTCGGTGGAAGGCTTGGCACTTCTCTGGAGGTCCTCTCCCGGATGGTGGCAGCCTGGGGCGAGCCACAGGCACTCTCCCACTTCCCATAACTTCCGTATCTGGCGGTATACAGGCATCAGGAAGGATGGAGAAGTCACAGGAGGGTCAGTGTGGGCCTGAGTCGCAAAGGAAGTGGCTGGTGCAGAAGGGGCCACTGGCCAGGTCTCTGGGGGCTCTGGCAGTGTCTAAGCCACCAGGGATCTCCAGCCTCCAGCTCCTCTCACCTTTCCAACATTCAGAGCCCAGGACAGAGTCCCTGACTTCTGTACCCTCAGTCCCAGAGGATCTGTGGGAAATGGATGGCCCACCTCCCCAGGCTCCTGAGACAGTCTGTTCTGTGTCATGGCCAAGCTCGCTCCTACTCACTCCTCAGGTCTGAGAGGACAAGTGCCGTGCAAGGGGAGCTGTCTCGAAGCTTCACCCTGATTAGTTTGGGTCCCCCTGGGTTCTGGGCCTGGCATAGTGTCTGGCACGTAGTAGGCCCTCAGCACATAAGTGCTTCAGCTGAGAGCAAGGCTCTTGGTCCTCAGCACACATGTCCCACCCAGCTGCAAGCAGGCCTTGAACATGAGCAAGAAATGAGGACACACATCTAACACCCCCAAGAGGCCACAAGCACTCTATAGAGATGGGGTAACAGGCCAGGGGGTGAGGAGCAGAGAAAGGGAGAAGAGAGAGCTCCAGGTCTCCTTGGGTGAGGCCCCACACCCCCTCAGGCCTCAGTTTCCCTACCTGTAGCATGCTCAGAGTGCCACTGCGGCCTCGTCCTGTGCTGCCCTTCCCTGAGTCTGGGCCAGGGCCAGGGCTCTGGGCTCCCCTTGGCCATGCCCCACTGGGACCCATGTGCTCTTCAAACTTCACGCTCTGTGACATCTCTCTGCCACCTCCTCTCTTCTCGAAATGTTCCCCTCTCTTCCGGGACCCTGTTTCTCCTTGGTTTGCTCGTGCCTCCCTGCCTGGTCCCCTTTGCTAACTCCTCATCTCCTTGCAGTGTCGGGGCTCCTCAAACCCACCCTGGCCCCCTAAACTCCCCCCCAGGGACCTCATTCACTCCAATGACCCCGTTTCCGTGGGGGTCAGTGTTTCTCAAATGGCAAGTCACAGCCTATCAGTGTAAAATCAATTTAGGGGGTTGTGACCAGCATTTTTTTTTTTTAAATTAAATGAAATCAAATAAAGACAAGTGAAGTCGAAAATAATAAGTGCATTGCAGCTGGTAGGGGAACTACTGTTTCAGGAAGCTTTTTGCTTCTGCGGGTAACTGACTTTCTTACACTAGGTCAGTTGAAAATTGGAAGCCACAAAGCCTTGGTCTCTGCTATCTCCCCAATCCACATCTTCACCCTGCTTTTCTTCCCTCCATCTGGATCTATATGTCCAGCCGCCTGCCCGCTGCCCATCTCTCCTGGGATGGCCCCCCAGGGAGCTCGCAGTTACCAGGTCCAGAACCAAAGGCCCTTATTCCCTCCTCCCCCTGAGTCAGCCCATCCGTCTTGTATCTCCAGCCTCGGGGAGAAGCAGCCCTCTCCACCCACCTCCAAGACTAGAAACTTGAGAGTCTCTGCAGCTTCCTCCCTGGCCCTTCCCGCTCTGTCCACCAGGCACCATGTCCCGTGGACTCAGCCTCCTTGGCACTCCCCATGGCTGTCCGCCCCTCCCGACCTCCTGCCACCATCCTACTGCACCCTACCCTGGGCCATTGTTGGGCTTCTTGCCATCACCTCCTAATCTCTGCCCCCTCCTCCACTCTGGTCCCCTCCACCCACTCAACTTTGCAGCTAGAAAGGTCTCTCCAAACTGCAAACCCAAGCAAGACCTCCCTTCCTAAAGACCCAAACTCCCCTGGGGTGCTTCCATGATTTCACTTCTGGCTCAGCCGGGTCTTGGCCCTTGTTTCAGCCACGCCACGCTCGGCCTTCTGCATCCCGCCAGCCTGCTTCACCCTTCTTCTTCCTCAGCCCGCCCTCCTTCCCCAGCAGGAATCCGCTCAGGCCACCAGATCTCGAAGGCTCTTCCCGCCTCCTGCAGCTGTCCCCACACCCCTGCCTGGCACCCTCCTTGTCCCCTACATTTCAGCCTTCTTCCAAATCGATGCCAACATCCACCTGCAGCAGAATCACCCGCTCTGCTTACAAATGCAGATGCCCAGGTCCCACACCAGACCTGCAGCCTCAGAATCCCCTAGAAATCTGCATTTGGGTATCTTCTGGGTCATCCTTCTCCTGTTGAACCCTGGAAAGCCCTATTATATATACATCTCATTTTCTCAAATTCTGTTTGCTCCTCTCTCTTTCCCCGGCACTGGACGGCGAGGTCCTGGGGCCAGGTAGCGAGGCAGAGACAGACACAGTGCCTTGCTCTCCATTTCCCAGTACCCGACACAAGCCCTGGCACAGCGCCGTGCCCACACAGTTCTGAATGAACCATTCCTGGACGTGGCGTGGTTCCAGACCCCCCTTCCCGCCTGTGCCGGAAATAACCTTTTATGAAGGCTTTCCTGAGTGGTTTGAGATCTCTCTGGGAGGCCGGGCATGTTTCCCTTGGTTACAGGGGAACCTAGATGAAGAGTGGCCCAGCCCTTGGTGACAAGGGGCTCAGGGTGGCCCTGGGACAGGGAGCCTGGATGAGGAGGGGGTCTGGTCAGGCTGGAGGGGGACTGGGGGAAGGCGTCCCGGTTCCCAATCAACAGGAAGGGCCTTCTTCCCTCCAGGATCACTTTTCAGCCCAGCTGCTTGGACATAACCTGAGCTGGGGTTGGGGCAGTGGGGGAGGGGCGACGACAGACAGACAGGCTGGAGGGAAGGCCAGCATCTGGACACATGGCCGAGGGCCCCGCACGCCTGCCCGGCTCCCACACCCCCCAGTGCCCGGGAGGCCAGTCCAGGGAGAAGGCTGGGCTGGTAAACACTTACTGCCCCGCCGGTCCCCTCCCCCAGCACTCCCCTCCCCTCCTCTGCTCTCTCCAAGCCCAGGGACATTCAATCCTTCCTTTGATGGACAGCCAAGAAAAGACTTCTTCCACATCCTAAATTTGTTAGCACCAGCTAATCATCTTAACCTTCCTCCCTCTTGCACTCCCAACAGGCGCCTCCTTAAAGACACAGGGGGCTTTTTTGATTCTCAGCAGGGAGCCCCGGGGGGGGGGCAGGGGCACCAGATTCCCACCCCCTGAGGTCCCTCAGCAGTGAGCAAGCTGTGCAGGAATTCTCTAGTTCCCCCTCCATTATTCTTAGCTGGGCCTTCCCGCGGGAGCTGCCATCTGCCCTCCTCTATCCTCCATCTGCCATGCTCCATCCTCCATCCACCATCCTCCATCCTCCATCCTCCAACCTCCATCCTCCATCCTCCATCCGCCATCCACCATCCTCCATCCGCCATCCACCATCCGCCATCCACCATCCTCCATCCGCCATCCTCCATCCTCCATCCACCATCCTCCATCCGCCATCCACCATCCTCCATCCTCCATCCTCCAACCTCCATCCTCCATCCTCCATCCGCCATCCACCATCCTCCATCCGCCATCCACCATCCTCCATCCTCCAACCTCCATCCTCCATCCTCCATCCGCCATCCTCCATCCTCCATCTGACCCCTCCATCCTCCATCCTCCATCTGCCATCCTCCATCCTCCATCTGCCCTCCTCCATCCTCCATCCACCATCTGCCATTTACCATCCTCCATCCTCCATCTACCCTCTTCCACCCTCCATCCTCCATCCTCCGTCCTCTGTCCGTCCGCCATCCACCATCCTCCATCTTCCATCCTCCATCACCATCCACCATCCGCCATCTGCCATCCATCATCCTTTAGGGGCTCCTCACCACAGTGCTGCAAGAAAAAAGAAGCTGCCCAAATCCCAGGTGGAGACAGGCGATGAGTTCTCACGCTCCAATACGCCACCTTACCTTCTCCTGTTTTTCCCCCTTTTCTATCCCCTGTCTTTCCTGGCCACCCCCCCTCCTCCCCATGACAGCCACCATCTCTTGCACGTTTCTCAGTGTGCCACGCACCATGCTGAGGTCTTGATTCCAGCTTCTCTAGAACTCTGGGAAGTAGAAATTCTCATACCCATTTTGCAGATGACAAAACTAAGGCTCAGAGAAGTGAAGGAAGCTGTCTGTATCCAAGTCATCCCTTAAGAGTCAAGGCCAGTATTGGGACCCCAGCCTGACTCAAAAGCCATGCTGTCATTGACCGCAACACCACCCTATCTCCCAGCACATGTCTGCACTGCTCACGCATGCACGTGGATTAGTGACCTACCGCAGTCTGCTCAGTGTAAACACCTGTGACCGCCTCATCTAAGACCAGGCACAGAGTAGGCCCTCAACATAGGAGCGCCCCTCCCCCATCCCATCCCCGCATCTCTCTCTGTCTCTCTCTGCCCTTTCTCCTTCCCTCCCTGCTTACAACCCAGGTGAGAAGAGCCAGGACAGAAGAGAATGTGACCACAATCTCATTCTGGCCCTAAGCCTCTCAATAAATAATGAGTCTGTGTATAAACCACTGGCTCTGCAGCATCTCAGCCTGCGAGGACAGGCGTTTGCAGGGGAGGGATTAAGAGCCGGGGGAAGGAGGGACAGGAGCCTTTGGCCAAAGTGGGGGAGGGGCTCTTACTCCCCTCTACCCTCCCCATCAGTGACCCACAAAGGCAATGTGGCAGGTCCCACAAAATCAGCCGAGAAACTTAAAGAGCATTCGATAGGTTTTCCCCATCAAGGTCCTCAGTGGGGATGGAGCTGGCCCACTGGGAGAGAGGGAAGGGGAAGGGGGCCCTCTCCCTGCACAAGACTAGATCCTCACCCAGAGGCATGAGAGTGCACATGCTCCTGTGCTCAGAAGTCAGTGTGCAAGAATTCTTGCACAGCCCTTCTAGCCCCGTGGCTCCACCCTGCTTCCTCTGCGGCTTGTCTGGGTCCTACTGTGGGTTGTCTGGGCCCCTTGGAATCAGAGATGAGGGGCTCCAGGGGAGGAGGTGCCATGCTGCACGAGGGTCACCAATACTGACAAAGGCGAGCAAACCGTGCCTGATATAAATTAAAATCACCCTACAGCAAACACCCTAAACCCACATGATGGCTTTAGGAACCAGAAGCAACGCTGGAGTTTACTGAGCACTTATTAAGTGCGTGACCTTTGCCTCCATGGATCCTGCCCTCACAATAATCTTGCAAGCGGATTACTCTTAGTCTCATTGTATAAATAATGAGACGGGGGCTCAGAGAAATGAAAAGAAACTTGCTGGGGGCTCCAGAGCTACTGAGAGTCACTGAGATTAGAACCCAGGTCGGTTTGACTCCACAGCTCAGGTACTTCTGAGGAATGAGGAAACCTCTGATCTGGTGTCCTTAAGGAATGTCCAAGTGTAAACAAAACTGCGCTCCCTGGAAGAGAGGTCGCCAGCAGGTGCACACGGACTTGTGTGCCTCTTAGACGGCGTGTGAGTCTCCCGTCCTCCCTGCCCCAGGCTTCTGGTGTGTATTTCTGGAGACACATGGGCAAGGATGGTTCAGTGTATGGGAAAGGGATCCCCATCCCCTAATGAAAACAGAACAAAGCACCCCACACACACCGAAGAAACCCCTGGCACTCTGGGGGAGCTTGAGGACAAGCCAGGTGACACTGTCACCCCTGAGAGCCCCCCTCTGACAGCTCGCCTTCTCCTGTGCCTGCCTCACAGGCAGTCTGCACGTTGGTGCAGCCAAGGGCTGACACATCCAGCCGACATTTGCTCCTGCAACGCTGTCCCCGTGGGATTTCCTGCTGTTGTCACCATGCCCCGCTGCCCAAGATACCTTGACACCCTTCTCTGCCTGAGCCATGAGGGCAGTTTGTCTCCATAGCCACCCTCCAGCTCAGATGGACTGGAATTGCCTTAACGGTTTTGCCAAAAACACGGAGAAATATCAAAATCCTTTTTTTTTATGTCTTTGAAATTTAAAAGCATTTTGAATCGTCAATGCTTACAAGTGATAGGTTTCTCCCAGGCAAGTACCAACCAGGCCCCTACCCTGCTTGGCTTCTGAGATCAGGTGTGTTCAGGGTTATAGGGCCATAGACTCGAGCCATAGGTTTCTGGCCCTAAACCAAAGGAAGATCACTTCCAGGCCTCAGCCCCATTCTCTGGTCCCACCAGAGACAAGATAGCGTTTCTCTCCCCTGGAATTCCTTTCGTACTTCCTCCAGGAGGGCAGCTGGAGGCTGACATAGATGCCCTGATGCCCTAGCCAGGCCCTTGAAGGCAAGGGGGCCCTCGTCCTGTCCCCCCACCCCACCACAGAGGCCCACGGTTGGGACCAGATTCAGCAGCCGGGTCAGTCCCCTGCTCTGCGCTATGGGAAGGGCTGGAGGTTAAGTCCCTCCTGATGACAACTTTCTATTCTTGTTTCCTTATAATAAGAGGAGAGGATGGTGTTTCTCTTTTTTTTTCCCATTTCTATTTGATCCTGGCCCCAGTCCTCCCCCACCCTGGGCCCCCATTCTGAGGACTTTCTGACCCTAGTTGCGTAGGGAAACTGGCTTTTCAGAAGTCTTGTGTAGTCTTGTACAGTCCTGTGTCGTGTTCAGGGACTGGCAACAAGGAGAGTATCTCCTGACATCTTCCCAGGCTGCCTCATCTTGTCCCCAGGGCAGGTCACTGCTGTCATCCCCAAGTGACTCTTTTATGGGTGTTTTTTCCCATCTGCTGAAGTCACAATGTTCCTGGCCTCTTTCCAGGCCTTGCCCACTGTGGGCTGCCTAGAGGATTGTGGCTTCCCTGAATTGTCCTGCCCTCGTGCCCGGGTTATGCACTGGTCCCACAGCCAGCTCCTGGCTGAGGTCAGGGGTCAGGAGAGTAGCTTGGGTTGACCACCCTGGGCTCCACTGAATGATTTATGAGCCACTCTCTCCATTAGGGGCTGTTAGCACATCAAAACCGTATTTGTAGAGCCTGGAAAAGTAGTGACATGACATGATGGACGGTAGCCGTGACCATGCCATCAAGCCCACTCATTGAGCAGGGGGTGGAGGGAAGGGGGTGTCACTTTGGTTCTTGGCTACAGCACGGGTAAGATAAATCCAAAGGCCCACGTTCCTTAACATGAGTTCGTCCCCCACTGCACGAACCCTTGGGTGTGGAACTCTGTGAGTCTAGGCCGCACAGTGCAGTGTAGGCAAAAAGAGTGGATTCTGGAATCTGCAAGATCTGAGTTCAAATCCCAGCTCTGGCTTCTGGGAGCTTTGGGAAATTGGGCTCATTGTGGACTTTCTCGCAGCCTGGGCCTTGCTTCCAGCCAGATATGGATCACAATACTGCTCTTGGAGGAGGCCTGCAGAGGACATGGCCCACATGTGTAAACTGTGTGGCTGGGGGCACTTGGTGGATAGGATTTCTCACCCCTGGGCCCCGTGGGGACCTTGCAGTGGCCATCCCTGTGCAGAAGAGGAAGCTGCCTCTGCTCAGGGCTGTGCTGGACTTAGTGCTGCCCTTGTGGTGACTACTGCGCTGTCCGACTCCTCATCTGTCTCCCACCCATGTGCTAAAAGACAGTTCTCCTGTGAGCTGAGGTGCTGAGGCGGCCTGGGTGCTCTGGCAAGCCTGTGTCCCACATGGGAGGGCAAGAGAAGGAAGCAGGAGCCGGTGAAGGGAGAGGCTGTGCTGTGGTCTCAAGGAAGGCCTCGCCGACCCCACATAGCTCTGGAGCTGGGAAGGCCTTTCAGGGCTGTCCCACGTTGGGCACGGGGGGCCAGGCCACCGAGGGGGCCCTTAGACAAGGTGGTTCTCTTCGCCAAGGCAGTTCCTGAAGACAATGGACAGTGGCAGCACTTTCAGAGTCTGGGGCCTGTCCTTCACTCTCTGAAGGGGAGCTCGGGGGGGCACAACACAGCTTCCACCACTGGGGCCTTTGTACAGGTGCCAGGACACAGCCAGGACCAGGAGCTCCACCTTGGTCTTCACTAAGTTGGGAGGGGGAGACATGCATCACTTGGGGAAGGGCCAGGTCTCTGGAAGTTTCTGCGGCATTCCTGTTTACTCTTCAGAGCATGGACGTTTATCAGACTTGGTGAACACATCTGTTCCCCTGGAGCTCTGACTTTTGAGGATTCCTCAGGCTCAGACAAGCCGGAAAACCAGAGGGAGCTCCTCCTCTACCCCTAAGCCAAAGTCTGGACACCCCAAAAGTCTCCCAGTGCACTTGGGAAGATACCAAGCTCCTCAGTCTGGCCTCCAAGATCCCTGCCCAGCCTTCCTGCCAAATCTTGTGTCCATCTCTTCTTTTCTCCCAAAGCTCTAAGGCAGAGCCATTTACTAGAACTTTCTACAACCATGAAAATATTTTATACCTATGCTGTCTGATACAGTAGCCATTAGTTCTATGTGGCTCTTTAATACTTGAACTGGGGTTACTAAGACGGAGGAACTGAATTTTAATTTTATTCAGTTTTCATATAAATGGCCACAGGTAGCTACTGGCTACCGTATTAGACATCACAGTTCCAGCCACATAGGCCTTTTTCCCTATTTCCTGGAGACCCAAGCTCATTCCTATCTCAGGACCTTTGCACTTGCCATGACTTATGTGGAATGATCAGCCCTTAGATCATCTCACACCGGCTGCTTGTCATTTTTTAAGTTTCAGTCCAATCGCTTCCTCAGAAAGGCTTTTCTCTACCCCCAAGGCTACAGCATTTTCCCCGGTCTCAGGCCCCTTAGGTGCATTGCCATATGCAACTTCACAGCAGTTATCAATGCCTAAATTTTCTCACTTAATTATTTTTGGTTAATGTTGCTTGGAACTAGAGAGAATAATAACAATATAATAATTAACATGGACATACCGTATGTTGGGTACTGGTTTGAGCACCTCACATACATTGTCTCAGGTAATTCTCACTCACCACATCCATCCCTATGAGGTAGGTGCTGCTTCTTCCTCACTTTACCCATGAGGACAGCAAAGCTTGGAGGTTGACTTACCCAAGGTCACGTGCCAGGACCCACTTTATCTTTTCCAGCTCTGTAACCCCAGCAGCAGCTTTGAACAGTGCCAGACCCTGAGGGCGAGGGCTCTGTAAGAAACTGTTGGCTGTGGGCTGGCTAGGGCTCTGCTGGGTGAGGAGGCCCAGGAAGGCCCCGGGGCTGGGCGTTCGCACCAGCCCTATAGCTCCGTGGAACGCCAGGCTGGAACAGCGAGCTGGGGGTGAAGTCCAGGGTGGCACTGAGTCTGACCTAGAGTCACCCGTTCAATCCTAGGAGTCTCTGGCAGGCTGAGTGTAGAGAGGAGTGGGCCTGGCTGGGCTAAACTGACAGATTTTTTTCTCTTAGGCAGTGATGTGTGCTCTCAGCCAAGGTTGACTCTCAGTGGCTAAGCCTGGCCTGGGGCTGGGACTGGGGCAGAGGCAGGGCTAGGGCAGAGGCTTGGCTGGGCTGGGGCAGAGGCAGGGGCAGAGGCAGAGGCAGAGGCAGAGGCGGACGCCAAGTCTGGGCTGAGGATGAGGCAAGGGCAGGGGTTGGGACTGGGGCAGAGGCAGGGCTGGGGCTGGAGCAGAGGAAGGGGCTGGGCTGGGCTGGGCTGAGGCAGAGGCAGAGGCCGGGTATGGGCTGGGGATGAAGCAGGAGCAGGGGTTGGACTGGGGCAGAGGTTGCTCAGTCTGTGTTTATTATGCTTTCCCGGTGCCTCGGGCAGAAAAGGACCAGAACTTTGGAGACCACCCAGCTTTTTCCTCCGCAGAGAGCTCTCACACTCTCCTGCCCTCCCCACCAAAGCCCGAGCCTGGGGCTGTCCAGCTGCAGGAAGGTGGGGTGGAGGGGCTCTGTGCAGAGCTGCAGTGGGAAGAGGCTTCTCTGCCATGAGCTCCTTCATGCGAATCAGCACCTGATAACACAACCTGGTGTCCTGGGGTGACCTGTCCGGCACCCCCCCACCTCCTGACCAAACAGCATCTTCCCTTAATTGATAAGTCAGACGGGGCCTCCTGTGGGGAAGGCACATTCCATGAGGAGGGGATGCTGGTGGCACAATTCAGAGAGGCTTCACCCTCTTGATGTTTCCTGTAGGGTCTGCATAGCACACCCTCTCCCCAAACTGCCCCATGCCCCACCCCCACTCCACAGGCAGGGCTCACGGGTGTGCAGGAGCTTTGGACAAGAAGCCTGAGGTACAAGGGCTAGTTCCAGCGGAGCCTCTCTTCTGCGGGGTGACCTGGAGTAAGCTTCCTAACTTCCAAGCCCGAAGTCCAATGCTCCGAAAATTCTTGAGATTTAACACGTGTGAGGTCCAAAATAAGCGCAAAAAGTCCCAACGATGCTCATACAAAGTTTGCGTGTTGACCCAACCATCCACTTCCTTAGCCTAAGAAAATAATTTATCAAAGGTGCTAAATGCACAAAGGTATTCATTGTAGCATAAAATATAAAAAAACATAGAAACTTCCAGATCTAGCAGCCAACAAATCTAGTTAAGTCATGATACACTGTGCAGCCATTTGAAAAATGGCATTTGGAAGGCTGCACAATGTGGGAATGTGTTTACCTTGTCACGTTAAGCGAAAGAGGCAGTGCGCCGTATTACGTGCATGCTCGTTTCCACTCTGCAAGTGTAGGTATGTGTGTGGAGGAGGATCAGAGGCGAGAAGAGAAACTGGAAACAGTTGTGGGAAAGCGGGGGGCTCGAGGGGTGAGGGACGATGCTTTTCTTTCACAAAATGTCCTTTAATGTTCTTAAAGAGCTGTTTGAACAATAAATAAATGTCAGAAAAACAAACCAAACTTCTTTTTAGAAAGCAAAGCCAAATGTAAGATCCAAAGTGTTTTCACTCTTCTGCGCTCAGATGTCTCTAGTTCCTTGGCTCCACCTTCACCCCAGCACCCCACAGCCCAGACACATACACGTGAGGTCATGTGCCGGCCCATCCCAGGCCTGTCTGGCCTGGCACACAGCCTACAGGGCCTCACCTCATCCTCTCCTCTTCCTCTGTCCCTTTTCCTTCACGTGTCTCAGATAGCAATTTCCATCTATCTCTGCTGGCCATTGGACTCTGGCTGGAGCTTCTGCATCCTCTGTTATGAAAGTTCCTTCACTCACAGCTGCACTGGGTCCCTGGCCAAGGAAGGCGAATGTGTTTCCTCATGGGTGCCAGCTCCAACTAATTGGTTGTAGCTGCCAAAAGTATAAGAAGCGGAGCTGAAATCGACTAGTTATGTCTGCGATGGGCCCCAGATAGAGGGTAGTGGTATGTGTCTCAGGTATTTGCCATCCGAGAGTAGTCTGGTACTAAAAATAGGGCTCTGACATCTGGGTTTCATCTCAACCCTGCTTAGTGGTTCTCTGGAGCATGGTGGCTGCTGTATGTACACCTTTGTCCTGTGTAAGGAAGAGTGGAAGCACCCAATGCTCCAGGCAGTACGCTGGTGTGGAAAGAGGGCTTTGCAGTCTGACAGACCCAGATGGGAATCCCAGCTCCACCATTTATTAGCTACTTGACCTTAGACAATCAACTTACCTTTATAGAACTTTCATATCTGCCCCTGTAAGTGAACATATTTGCAGAAAGGTTGTGTTACAAAAATTAGAAATCATGACTAGAAAGTACCCAGGCTGCTGCCCGACACACAGTAGGCGTTTCTGTGGCTATGATGGGGTTCAGGGTTGTGGTGGGGCTGTTCAGGCAGGCAGTGTGCCAGAAGGGCCACTCAGGAGCTCTGGGCTGCTGCCCCTGGGTCCATGTATTTCTTTATGGCTCCCTCGCCCACAGCTACGCATGCACACACGCATGCACGCACACTTTAACCACGGCCTTGTGGGCAAATAACACAGCTGCTTAAGACATAATTCATTGAGAGACAAAGGCAACCAAATTTTTCACTTGATTATGCTATTATAAATGAAAACACTCTGTATTCTGAGCCAAGCGTTAACATTTATTAATGACTAATCATGGTACATGTTTTTAATTGTGTATAATTTAAAGTAAGATTTAAGAAAAATAGATAGCCAGGGGCAGTTAGGTTCCTAACTGATTGTTAATATATCCCAACCACTTCTCCACATAACCCAGCTTCCCCTCCAGGCCTGAGTAAAGCTCCGCTGTCTTACTCACCTGACATCCTGAGGTTTGAGCCTTCTTTGTTGCTGGTCTTCAGCTCTGGGCTTCCATGCCTAGTGCAAGGAGAGGGCCAGAGGGGAGAGAGGCAAGCGCTCTCGAAGGTGACATAACCAAACAACTCCGCACAGGGTTAAAGCTCATGCTCAAACACAAGTCAGTTTCCAAGCACTGTGATGGCATTGTTTTTTCATAGATCCTTAGTTCAGGTGTCAGCCAATGGACCTGCCCACACGCTCATTCATGAATTCAGCAAGGATTTACCGAGCACACCTTCTGTGGAATTGGAACATGTAGGGCCTGGAAGGCCCCCCACAGAGACTGTGTATTATGAGGTCGTATTATGAGGACTGCATATTATTGGCGACTTGCGGTCCAAATATACCTCCTTTTTTGCTTGCAGAGTAGCTTTTTTCTATTTCTTAAATAATTCATAAATGTTCAGCATGGTTTGAAAGTTATCTAAGTTTGTAGGACCAGATAAAACGAGGACCCCTCCTCTTCCACTATCTTGCCTCCTCCTCCCTCTATTTTCTTAAATTAATATCAACATTTAGAAACTAGAAAATTTTGCATAAAATATCCCATTTTTCTGGAATATTTTCAAGATCTGACAATAGTGAGTCACCTTCCCACCCTGACAGTATTTGGTTGGAGCTGATGAGTGCTAATTCCATTGAAGGCACACAGGTTAGCCCTTAGAACTTTGCTACAGTTCCTATCCTGCCCTGTGGCACTACAGTTGGGCTGTTTCATTTATTTATTACTTATCTGGCTTCTTGCGGGCACTGGGGTTTGCAGCATCTAATCTCCCTCAGCTCTTCTTGGACTTGGGACTAAAAAATAAATGAGCACACCCATCAGAAATCTTACATTCTAGGGATCCCTGGGTGGCGCAGCGGTTTGGCGCCTGCCTTTGGCCCAGGGCGCGATCCTGGAGACCCAGGATCAAATCCCACATCGGGGTCCCTGCATGGAGCCTGCTTCTCCCTCTGCCTATGTCTCTGCCTCTCTCTCTCTCTCTCTGTGACTATAATAAATAAATAAATAAATAAATAAATAAATAAATAAATAAGAAATCTTACATTCTAACAGAAAAGGCAAGGAAGGAAAACAGAATTGGCATCTGTACATAGAAATGAGAACAACAACTAACTGAATATTTGGAGGGCTTGGGAGAGAATTGAGCATGGGACCACGGGGCCTTGGTAAATCAAAGCCAACTGCTTGGAAGAGGTGGTGTGCAGCTGCCGTGTTTATGCTGCGGCCTTTGCTGGAGAACTGGTTGTGAGTTTTAGATGTGGCAAGGGAGCAACATTTGCTCAACTGCTGACTTCCTCAGCTGCTCACTTCCTGGGAAGGACCCGAGGAAAGGCGTGGGGGTGGGGTGGGAAGTAACTCTCCTTGAGAGCTATCTCCAGGTCATTTGGGAGGACCTCACTGCTTCTTAGAGATACGGTGACAAACTTGTCAAAGGTGACAAGTTCAAGTGAGACTCCAGATCCTTATTGAAATAGGGTCGAGCGGGGGAGGTAGAGCCAGCAGAGCTTGATGGGCACCCCGTCCTTGATTGCTTTCCACCCCGACTACACAGGGGGTGCCTTGATGGGGACCCTCTCCCCAGCACCCGGCCCACTGTCCTCATGTGTCTTCAGGCAGCTCAGCCCCTCTGCCCTGAGCCCGAGGCTGTTCTGGGAAACAGGCCACGGAGAACAATGCTGGTGGCCCTTGGCCCAAATCTGCAGAATTGGGCCTGTAATCTCCACCAGCAAGACCTGCCCCCCAGACTTCCTCACTCAGGACTTCTGATTCTGACCCCAACTTGGAAGTGTCAGGGGCCCAAGGAAGTGAGAAAATGCGTAATTTGTCCCACTGGTTCAAAGCTGGCGACTGTCATCTGTACTATTTTAGTCAAACGGTCACCCGGCCCCATCCTGCTCTACTGATCTCAGCTTGCTCTGACCCCTGCCTGTTTGTTCTCCCTGGTTTCCAGGGATTCAGGGGCTCATCAGGGAGGCAGTCCAGGAGAGAGATGAATAGCCAGGACCCTGCAGCCTGTGGCCCCGAGCAAGGGGATGCACCGCACTGCACCTCTACTTACTCATCTATAGAATGAAAGCGATAAAGGTGCCACCTGATAAGGCTTAGGAAGGATTGAATAAGGTAGTGTCTCTAAATCACGAAGAACGACGCTGGGCACATGGAAAGAGCTGAGTATCAGTTGTCCTTCTGGTTAGAACACAGAGGAAGGTAGCATGTCCTTCTGGGACAGGACATCATATTCAGAACCAGAATAACCATCAGACATATCATCTGCTGAGCGCTCGCTCTAAGCCAGGAACCGTGCTAAACCCTTTACCTGTATTCTCTCATCTGCTCCCTGTAACCCAATGAGGTTGATACTCTCGTCACCCTGTTTTACAGAAAAGGACACTGGACCTCAGAGAAGTTAAGCAACTTGCTCAAGGTCACACAACCAGCCAGCAGCAAAATTGGGATTTGAACCAGTGGCTGTCTCGCCCAAACTGATGCTCTTACCCACGGTTCTGGGCCAGAGCCCCATGTGATGTGCAAAAGACCCCAAGTTGTCAAGTCACTTTTCTATTCCGTTACTTCTGCAAAAAGGAAAGGATGAATGGTTCTCAATGAAACCATGAGACCACGTATGCATGTGGCTGGCTGGAGCTCCTGCTCAGATGCGCCCCTGTCCATGTGGGGTTAGCAGCCAGTCCTCAGTGGGGGCTCTCGGGGCACTCACTGCAAGAAAGAGATGAAGGCAGTCTGAAGTGAGCCCATAGATGAGGTCTTGCAGTCCTCAAAGGGACTAAAAAGAACATACGCAGATTTTCTTTCTCTACAGTCTGACCCCCTCACCCCACCATCTAAGCTTTGTCAACTCTTACTGGCTTCCACAGTTGAAGCAGTTAATGCACAGGTTAAAAAGAAAAGCTTTTGGGAGTAGCTAATTTTGAATGTCAGCTCTGCCCCTTACCAGCTGTTTGACCTTGGAAAAATTATGTGGCTTCTCTGGGCCTCAAGAGCCCCATCTGTAAAATGGAACAGTAATAGGACTGCACCTGCCTGCCAGGATTGTGGTGTGGCTCTTGGGTGAGGTACTGCCTCCATCTGGGGCTAAGGATATGCTTGTGTGCCCCCGTCTGACTGTGGGCCTGTAACTTTGCCTGTGTGCCTCAGTTCCCTTCTCTGTTGGGTGTGGATGATAGTAGTGTGACCTGTAGGACTAGTGTAGACGAGACGATGTGTAGCACACCTGGCCCTTGCTGGAGGTTGGGGAGTACTCAGTACCTGTAGGTGTTTATAACCATGCGGAAACACAAGATTCAGGATGCCAGCCCCTCCTGGGTCATCAATAAATGTGACTTGAAAATAAAAAGCCCTTCCCCGGGAGGTAGAGGCCTGTTTGTAAAGATAAGGCGACAAAGCCTAGGGGCTGTCCTAGGGCCTGAGGGATAATGTCCTGTGTGGGTCTGCCCAGGGCCGCGACCCCTAGCTGCCCGCCCCCACCCCCTCTCCTTCTAGCGCTTGCCCGGTGGGGCCCTGCCAGCAGAGAGGTGACGTGTGAGCTGCCCCAGGCAGGGCCTTCCACGGGAACATCGGATACGGCGGCAAGGCGGCAAGATCCGGTGTCAGGAAGGACAGGGTCAGACGTTGGTGTCTCGGAGGCTTATCCTCCTGCAGGGACCGATGTGACAGCCTGCGGAAGAAAGCGAAGCCTGGTTGGGGGCTGGGAGTGGCAGTGGAGGGTCTCATGGGGACCCCCTGCCCCTGCGGTGCTGTCCCGACACGGGTCTGCAGGGGGGCACCAGGGGAGAGGTTCGCTGGTTGGGCAGCCCCAAGAGGCTGTGGGCAACACGTCCCCTACCTCTAACCTATTTTGCCACCCATAGTGGGGCTGCTTTTACCTGCTCCCACCTATTGGGGATTTTTTTGGTGGGTCAAATGAAGAAAGATAAAACAAGAGCCTTGAAAAGGCAAGATCTGGTGCCATAGCACCCCAGGTGGGAGCTTGAAGGCCGTGAGGGGGAGGGGACAGCTTCGCTGCGAGACCCGCAGCAAACCTGGCCCAGATGGTGCTCAGGGTCTGGGGCTGAACCCGGGGGTCAGGGTGGGGGCCCCGGGCTGACTGGGGTGTCTGGGAGGACTGTGGGAGGCAGTAGGTAGGGTGACCAGCAGCTGAGCTTTGCTGGAGGGAGAAGCTGGTTGGAAGCTCAAGCCCAGGGACAGAGTGTCGGGGGGGTCACTTGAGGTGGGGAGGCATCCCCTGAGCTGGAGAAGCAGCCCCTCAAGAACAGCCACGGTGCCTGATTTTCACCCCATCCAGCACAGCTGGCCACATGGCTGGCATCGAGCAGATGTTCGCAATAAGAAACATGTGCACAGTGAGCATGCTGGGGACGCAACTAAGGGTGCCAGGACACACTCTTCCCCCTCCTAGTGCTGCGCTCGGGGCCGCCCTCAAGCCCCTGCCTCCGCCGAGGGCGGCCGGCTGACTCAGCCACTGCCTGCCTGCTACTCAGCCTTCCAGGCCCCCTGTTCCCCCGGGCTCCCAGGGCTGCAGCTGAGGGGACACGGGGGTGGCGGGTGGCCACCTCTGGTCTGAACTGTTGTCTATCCTGCGGGGGCTGGGCCTGGCCCTCTGTCCCCTGGGTAGGGCCCCCATGGCCAGGTCCCCAGGCTCCTTCTCCTCCCTGCCTGTGGCCTCCTGCAGCCTCCCAGTGGCTTCCGGGGCCTCAGGGCTGCTTCCCCGGGGACAGGGTGTGGTGGAGAGAGCTGAGGTCATTCCCTGGAGAACAGATCCCCCGTCCCTTGGTGTCCTCAACTGCAGGCTTTCCCCCGGGCCTGCTCAAGCTGACCCCACCAGGGCCATCTCCACCTGCATCCGGGCCCTAGGCACTTCCCCCTCATCCCTTCCTAGCTCGGCGTGGGGGAGAGGGGGGCTTCCCTGCAGACATGGGGCCATGTGGAGCACGGTGGAGACCTGAGTAAAATCGGGGTTACATTAGGAAGGATGCGAGGAGAACCAGGTGCCGGGGAGGCAGCTGAGGAGAATGCTACCCTGGCATGCCCCCTTGTCCCACCGCCCTCTGCCTATCCCTGGGAACTCCCCAGGAAGATGGAAAGCAAGGACACAAAAGGGGATTATCTCCAGATTGAAGGGAAGGGTTTGCCAGGGGCAGAGTGCTCCAGAACCCTCTGGAACTGGACCCCCAGGAACAAAGGCCACTTCCATGGTGTTTGCCGGAAGGTGGCCACTTGAGTTGTTCTGATGACCCCAGATGGGGCAGCGATAGGTCCTCCCCTAAGGACCTCCTGTGGCCAGAGCAAGAAGGGAACTGGAAGGGCATCTTGATAGCTGCTCCCTTCCCTGCTCACGCCTCCCATGCCCTCTGCCATTCAAGACAGCTGGATGGGGATGGGGGAGAGTCCTGCCGTGAATGTTAATCTCTACCCCTGGTGTGAGGTGGTGTATCTGGGGGGTCCTGGGTACCCAGCCTCCCCCCCCCTCCATCTTTGCTGTGCCCCAAGGCTAGACCCAGCCCTCCTGATAAGTCAGAAAAGGACCCTCGTGCTTCTCCCACTTGTTTCCCCGTGTCTCAGCCCCCAGGTGGCTCTAGTTCCAAGATGACTAATAGGTTCCACCTCAAATGCCAGTTCCTGCTGATTTATAGTGGCTGTGTTGGAAAGAATTATGAAGCCTTGTCAAGGCTCATTGGGGAAAGACTAGCTGTGATTGATTAGCAATGTCTGCAGTGAGTGCAGAAGGAGAGCATGTGGTGTGTGTGATTTTAACTGCTGCCCACTCCTCTCAGGACCTGTTACTCTCCACCAGCCCAAACTGGAAAGGTCTGTGGATGTCTCGTGGCCAAGAGACATCATCATGGGACAGATCTAAGCTGCACCGTGCTGGGAAATGATTAACACATGGCTCTTGGGGTGGGGGTGGGGTGACTTTGTAGCTTTTGCCAATTTCTGTGGTGCGAATACTCCCATAATGGCTAATTTCCAGCTGCCAATGTGAAGTCACTGAACACAGAGCTGGAAAGAGATGTGTACAATCGACTCTCGCGAGGCTATGAACAAGCTGGCTTCAGCACACCACTCTCTGAGTAGTTGTGTATTTTTTTCTCAGAAATGTAAAGCCCCCATCTTCCCCTCAAAGCTCTGCCAATGGTAGGCTGCTCTGGAAGAGCACTGAACTAGGAATCGGAATCACGTACCAGCCATGGACCATAGGCAAGTGTGTCCCTTCTGAGCCTCAGCGTCCTCATCTATAAAATGGGAGCTGGGTTGTGGTGAAGCTCAATGAGGTCAGAAAGCTTGATTTGTCAGGTGGGCTCCCAGAGCACCACATCCAGGGGGTCTGCCCAGAAATCTGCCCTGGCCCTCCCTTCAGAGCAAGTGTTCCTGCCTCAGGGTGTAAGGGAGAAGGGCTTGCTGTTCTCTTTGATGTCAACCTCAAAGGACAGAGGCTGCCTGGGAGCTCATTTAGTTTCCCTTAAAAGGCCATCATGTCTGTCACTGATGAATTTCTCACGATTTTTTTTAAGGTTTCTTTTATTTATTCGTGAGAGACACACAGAGAGAAAGAGAGAGAGGCAGAGACACAGGCAGAGGGAGAAGCAGGCCCCATGCAGGGAGCCCGACATGGGACTTGATCCTGGGTCTCCAGGATCACGCCCTGAGCATTTTTTAAACTACTCGTGTTTCTCTCCTTTACCGCTCTTTGGGAGAGAGGGGGCTCCATTTATTTCTCATGCACATAACTTCTTCAAGCTTCAGGGACCCCACAGTCCTGGAAGGCTGTGCCACGCTGTGTCCACGCCATGGTGGCGTCAAGGCAGATCTGGGTTCACGTGCCAGCTCAGGCATGCATGAGCTCCCGACCGTGAGCATATGTCTTAAACTCTTCCTGGGCCATGCCTTTTCATCTGTAGAATGGGAATAACAATAATGATAGTAACTACTTCACCGGGCTTTCGGGTGGACTGAGTGACATAAAATACATTATGGTTCTTTGCATAGTGCCAGGCAGACTAGATACTCACTACATGAATTATTATTTGTCCTAACAGGGTCTTGAATGGAGGTAGGACAGGCCAACCTATAGAGGAATGGGATCCCCAATGTTGGCAAACCATAGGGTTGAGCGAAGGCTGGGGCCTCAACTCAAGGGCACAGGCAGGACTGTAGGTGCACGGGGAGCCCCAAGGCAGGACTGGTCCCATTAGTCTAGGGCAGGGCTTGTCACCCCCAGTAGAGTTGACATTTGGGACCACCCCATTCTTTGTTGTAGGAAGTGGTAGCCTGTGCATCACGGGACGTTTAGCAGCAACCCTGGCCTCTACCTACTGGAGACCAGAAGCAGCCTCCCAGTCATAACAATCAAAAGGTCTCCAGATATTGCCAACTAACTATCCCCTGGGGTGCAAAATTGCCCTCGCTTCAGAAACCGTGCTCCAGCAGACACAGCATGACCAGCACTGTCCGTCACCCCAGCTCCAAGGAGAGCCGGAGGCAAAGCATTTGTCCCAGCAGAATGGGTGGGTCGGCACGTGGCAGAGCCAAGTGGCAGGTGGTCAGCTGCAGGCGGCTGGCAGCAGGCACCAGGAGGCATGGGTCGAGGCTAGGACCCCAGCTGCTGGGAGCCCAGCGGTCAAGCAGGGTCAGATCGCAGCTCATATGACATTAAACCCTATGGCTCTTTGCTTCCCCCTCCAGGACCAGGACTGGATCCAGGGTCTAGGCAGGGCCAAACCCCCAGAGTGGGGCAGGAGGCTTACCTGCCCGCATCAGAAAGGTATGAGTCTCAGGGCCAAGCCTCCCCTCCCACCCCTTATGACTTTCATGACTTCTAGCTCAACAGCACAGGCTTCTGGGTAAGAGAGACCTGGTTCAAATCCAGGCTCTGCTGTATGGAAATTCAGCCTAACAAAAAACAAAACCCACACACATAAAACCCAGACTCAACCACTTAAGATAAGGAGACCACCTTAGGCTGGTTGCTTAATCTCTACACCTCAGGTTCCTCGTGTTTGATGTGAGGATGAGGGTGGCGACCTCAGAGAGTTGTTGCAAGGGTTAAATGTGCTGCTTTAATGACCGTCCTCAGTGGGATGCCTGCCACATAGTAGGCGCTCAGTAAATGCTGTTGATTGAATGGGTACATCCTCCTGCGCAAGCCTTTCTCCCTAAATCCTTTTGTTCAGTTCATTCCCTTCTCTGGAAATTCTCCAGCTTTCTAACAGAGCAAAACTGTTGATTTCTCAAGGGGAGGAAATGAGTTATTCATTTCTGTGTCACTAGAGCTTAGCCTGGGGCCGGGTAGGTATTAGGTGCTTAAATAATGAAGTCTTCCTTTCTCGAAGGGCAACGACTGCGCCTTACGCTTCTCTGTATAGCCACAGCCTGGCACCGCGAATGACACATGGCAGGTGATCGTCAGGTGTATGTTGAATAAATGAATGAATGAATGGACAAAAAGAATGGTGGAAGAAAAGTATGACCCAGAATTCTACCCCAAGATCCTTCCTAGAAGTCCATTCCTCCATGTCCATTCAGGAGGAACATCGCCTCTTCCCTGGAGGCCAGCCAAACCCTGGAGAGGACAGCAGCATCCTCACTGAGATGACAGTTGACAGACAGACAGAGGGAGGAGGGTCTCAAGCAGAACCTCTGCTGTGGATGCTGCTACACCCTGCTCTGCTCACCCCAGGGGACTGCTGGGCAGGCCAAAGGTGGAGTCAGGTGGCTTTCTCCTCTTTCCTCCTTCAGGCTGTGGCAGCGTGGGTATGGGTTGGTTAGGAAGCCCCAGTAGCCCTGGGTTCTGACCCCATCCCTGTCACCCACCCACACCACGACTACATGGTCACTACCCTCCCTGGGCCTCTGTTTTCCCCTCTGTACAATGAGAACTTGGTGCTGCATTGGGGTGACCCTCTCCTTTGGTGCCTGGCCTCGGGACAGGCTGGTCAGCGGTCATGGTACTGAGGATGGCCAAGTGGCCACATGGGAGACCCGTCTGCAACATCAAGGCACTGCTGGATTTCACAAAGCCATGAGCTCCAAGCCACCTCTGAGCTGCTGGGCCTTGAATCCAGCGTTGTGGGTAAAGGAGTCCAGTGCTGACAGGGGTAGGGCAGCATTTAGGGCCTGAGGATTTTCCAGGGGAACACTTGAGGATCATCAGTGATGGGGAAACGTGTTTATGACAGAAAGTCTTTTTTTTTTTTTTTTTAATAATTCCTCTAGCCTTCTTTCCCTTCCTAAGGTACAGAATCAAGTAATAAACCGGGGGCTCTCCTCATTCCTCAAGTCTGGGTGGGGAAGTGGTGGCTGGAAGAGATTGACACAGCCAGATTCCCTTGCATAAGAAAAAGGAGCCCATAACAGAGAGAGACAGAGGGAAGGGAGGATCTAGAGAGAGAAGCCAGAGGCTGAAAAGCTGGGCATGCAGGCAAGGGAGCAGATCTGTGGGCAGTTTGGGGGTAGGCATGGAGGGAGGCACTGTAGCGAGGGCCTGGGGACGGTAGCCCAGGTTTGCTGTGCCCCAGAGTCTTCATCTGCAAAATGGGGATAATAGAACCTTCTCCATAATGAAAAACACTTAGAATGATGCCCAGCACCTGGTAAGGACCATGGAGGTGTCTGCAGTGACAATGGTGGTGACGATCATGTGGAAACCCTTGACATCTTCGGTAGAATTTTTATCACTCTGGGGCGGACCCAACAAACGGCTCTCCTGGGAGCCGGCTAAGCGCCCAGTCCGGTGTCAGCTGCCCAGCCCCATCCAGCTCACCCAGGCAGCGGGGACGGCTAACAGCAGGCCAAGCCATCGCCGAAGCAAGGCTATGTCACCAGAGGTTCCTCCAGAGCCAGTGGCTCTGGCAGGCCCGGAGGGTGCAGGGCATCTGTCCTCCATGTGGCTCAACCGTCCCAAACTTGTCGTGTACTGAACTTTGTCACCAGCCTGTTTCTCATGAGGACGCTTCCCCGAGGCGGGAGGTATGGACTTTCCAGCTGGGCTGGCCCCTCTGGCAAGCTGCACTCAGGGGATATTTTCAGATTCTGGGTGACATTCCCCTGCCCCTCCACCTAATAGGTCCCAGATGCTCCCCTCCTCCGTCAAGCTCCCTCCCTCTCGCTGTTCTGCAACCGTGCCAGGCTGCCTCGGGCCTCCCTACCCAGTCACTACTCCTCTTGACTTATTATTTTCTTAATTTAAAACATTTTGTTCCCCCTTAACACTGATGGCTTGACAGGGGCCAGCATGAAAGGGGCTGTTTCCTCTTAGCCGGACGGAGAAGCAGGCAGGTGAAGGCAGAGAGAAGGAAGGCGGCCTGGGGAACGCGAGGAGTCAGGGGAACATAAGGAGTCTTTCTTGGCTGAGCATAAAAGAAGCAACAGGAGTAGCAGCTGTGTTAACGTGGCCAGGTCACCGGGGGCCCGGCAGACGCACCAGGCCCAGCTGGGAATCCCACGGGCCCTGGGGGTTTCATGACTCGCGTCAGGGCAGAAATGCTTTCGGTTCACTCTCCTGCAGCCTCTGCTCCTTCGGCACCTTCCCTCTGCACCCATCATCCTGCCGCCTTCACGGAGCATTTGAATCTGTGATTCTTGGCTGTCGTGGGCAATGAGATTGGGCGTTGCTGAGACCGGGGGGGGGGGGGGGGGGGGGGCAAGGTGGACAGAAATAAGAGAGGAGAAGGAGAGAAGCGCCCAGGGAGCGGGGAACCCCTGGGCACAGGAGGGCAGGGAGCAGGAGGAAGGAGTGGGCAGCAGATCCAGGGGGTAGAAACGCCTGACTCACCGCTCAACAGAAATCAGGACAGGCCAGAGACATGGGGGGAGCCTGGTGAGGAGTGTCCGTTCGCCCCTGCTGCTGGCTGGCTTGTTGCCGTTGGAAGCCTGGAGGGGACAAGTGAGCTAATAACCGCCCTCTCTTGAGGTTCTATCACACAGTTGACATTTTGCAAGGTGACCTTGGTGCTTGGGCACCTGCGTTCTGGAAAGTGACCACCACCGTGTCCCTAAGTCGGGGCGGGGCCCCCCAAGGAGCCCATCTCCTGGGGCGGGAAGTGAGAAGGGACCATCCTTGGGCAGTTAGGGCCCTAGCCGGGCTCCGCCTGGGGCCCAGACCTCTGGATTTCTCATCCAATAATGGAAATAAGGAGATGAAATAAAGGGGAAGAGATTATATTGGGGAAAGTGGGCCAGGAAAATACAAACTTCGAAGACCAGATGGAAACCCCTCAGCCGAGGAATTCTTGGACTCAGTTTCTAAGGCAGCTCTGCTTGTCCTCCCCGCGGTGACACTGACCCTGGCATTTTCTCTGTCTCTTTCAGGACCTCCTGTAAGTAACTCCAGCCGCAGCCCAGGCTCACACCTCTGAAAGGCCTTGCTCCCTGCTGGTAACCGGGCCCCGGGTGGGGGTCTTCCGGGGGAGCCCCTGTACTCTCTGCAGAAGTTCTGCGGGGTCCCTCCAGGATGTTGACACAGGGGAGGAGACTTCCATTTTGCTTTCCAACCACCTCTGTGCCTCTCCTCTCTTGGAAGGGGACAAGACAATGACTAATGACTGCCCCTGGGGCACAGCAGGTCCCAATTTCAATCTGAAAGGCTGGCTTGCCCCATTGTCAGGCTAGCTCCTGTGTCCCCAGAGGAAGCAACTGGACTCACAGAAGCTCCAGGTATTAGAAAGAAGAAAGAGATCATCTCTACTCACTTCTGGTCCCGAAAGGTCTCCTGGCCTTTCAGTAAACAGGTCAGCCAGTGCGCTGCTCTGAGTGAGGGTGCTCCCAAGGCCGTGCTGTCCACACGGCTGTGTGCGCAGCTCCATTCCAGCCAACCTACTTGAGGCCGGTGGTCGTGGCTGGTGGTGGTAGTGGGGGGGGGGGGGGGTATTTTGATGTGAGGGATCGGTTTCAGTGGGCTAGACAGCGGGAGACAGCACAGATTAGAGCAGGTCAGGCTCCTTCCCCGGCCCAGGGCGGGGCGCGGGAGCCCAGTCACTTCCAGAGAACCTGAGAAGAGCCCACGGAGACTGTCTCCCCGAAGTAATGGATCCAGAGAATAGGAGCTCGTCTTCTTTGAGGACAGCATTTGATACCCCAACAAAAGGCCCCAGAGGTTGCCGGGAGGGCTGGGGATGGGAGTGGGAAGGGCGGAGCGCTCACAGCAGATCTTGCCAGGGTTCCTGACAGCAGCAGCGCTATCCCAAGGCTTGCTCAGAGCTGCCATCGCACGGCGGGTCCCCTCTTGGCCTGTCCTTCGAGAGCAGCCGGCCCAGTTTGCTGTCAGATCAGTACTTACCACTCGGTCTGGTCCTGAGAGGCTCACTGAGGCCGTGCGGCCGGCCCAGCCCAGCTCTCTGGCCGCCCGGTTACAGGGAGAGGAAAATCGTGTCAGTCCCTGAAAGCAGGGGGATGATTTATCGTGGCATGTTTTAGATGTCAGATCTCAATTCCTGTCATCAATCTTCCAAAATAAACTCCACCATAGGAGAGACTTCAACAGACCACCTGCTGGAAATGGGCTGCTTTTCCCCTTCTTTCCTGACAAAGCTAAAAAGAGCCCTCCTCACTTCCTCCCACGCCTGGGATCTCCCCCATACGCCCGGCCCCCACCACGGCCAGGCTGCTGGGCCAACCTGCTCCGGTTGGCCTGACCAGGGCCTGCCCCCCACCCCCGGAATGTAGCCTTCTGAGAGCCTCCACCGGCCTCACCCCCAGGGGGTTCCCAGCCGGAGAAGGTGCTGCTGCTGCCTCTGGGGGCTGTGCAGTGCAGGAGCGAGTGAAGGGGATGGATATGGGTCTCCCTCGGTGTCCCTGCCCACCAGGCTACCACCTGAGCCCAGCATAAGGGGGAGAGCCCAGGTGGCTCCCCGACACAGCCTCCGTGTGTGTCCTGCACTCTCACCTTACCCTGGTTGAAACCACAGGGAGGAAAGGGGAAGCTAGCTGGGGTGGGAATCATCTCCTAGCCCGGTTCTATCAGCTTCCTGCAAAGGAACAATGCTGCAGAGGGAGGCCAGGGATAGAGAGATGGCAGCTGGTGGCAGGGCCTGTCCCCACCTCTGAGTGTCTCTTAGGAAACCCTCCTGGGGTAGCTCTGTAGTCCAGTTGGAAGACCCAGGTTCCCATGGATACAGGATGGCCACTGCCCAGGAGGATGGATTTAAGTAGCAGCAGGAATCCCCACTGCCCCACCCACTGCACCCGTGGCAGACATTGCTAATCAATCAGGGGGCTTCTTGCCATAATGCTTTACTCAGCGGCTACCAACCCATTGGAGTCTGCGCATTGGCGGTGGCACCTGCGGCCCATGTCTGCCTTAGATTTCAGAGAGAACTTCTTTAAAAAAAAAAAAAAAAAGATTTTATTTATTTATTCGAGACAGAGAGAAAGGCAGAAACACAGCCAGAAGGAAAAGCAGGCTCCATGCAAGGAGCCCGATGTAGGACTTGAACCCAGGAATCCAGGATCATGCCCTGAGCCAAAGGCAGGTGCTCAACCACTGAGCCACTCAGGTGTCCCCAGAGAAAACTTAATGGGAACTGTAAGGCTGAAACAGATGGCGGAGGGAGGTGGGGAAGCATCTTTCTCCGGAGGAATACAAGGGAAAACGTGATGTCCAGCTGCCACCGTGGCTGAAGGTGATCCTTACTGAAATCCTAGCTCGCACTTGCTGTGTGTTAGGCACTGTTGTGTCTGCGTGGAGGCAGTGTAGCATAGTGACTCCAAGCTTGGGCTGTGGAGCCAGGCTGCCTGGGTCCGAATCCCGGCCCTGCCACTTCTAGCTGTGTCAGCTTGGGCAAGTTGCTTTACCTCTCTATACCTCGGTTGCCTCATCTGTAAAATGGGGATAGTAATACTGTCTGCCTGTTGTTTTTTTTTTTTTTAAGATGCTCTTTATTTGAGAGAGAGAAAGTGAGCATGAGCAGGGGCAGAGGCAGAGAGAGAGGAAGAAGCAGACTCTCCGCCGAGCAGGGAGCCCGATGTGGGGCTGGATCCCTCTGGGATCACAATCTGAGTCAAAGGTAGATGTTTAACCGACTGAGCCACCAGGTGCCCCTAGCGTCTGTCTTTTCCAAGAGTTGTGAGAAATATATAAATATGTAATTATATGCATATGTGAGTGTATATCTCTGCATTTATATACATAAACATACAAATGTGTGTTAGAACACATTTCCGGTTAGAATATATTAATCCATTTAAATCCTAGATTTAAAAGATTCTGATAAGCCTTTAATTTTAAGGAGGAAATTATGATTCTGTGCGTTTTCATTAATTTATTATTTCATCTATTTCTACCCACCTTATTTTAAAATGCATTGTGGGGTGATTTACAAACTAGATATGGAAACAGTGGAGTAGAGTGGAGAGCAGAGGCAGGAAAGCAGAGGGATCCAGAGCTGATGACATTACAACATTCCATGCAAGACGAGCCACTGACTTGGCTCCGAGCTTCCTGGTGGTCAGAGCAAAAAGGAAAGCAGAGTTGTTCAAGTCAGGCTGCGGTAGGGTAGGAGCACCCCTGCCACTTGAGTGGAACACAGCTTTTCCTGGTACTGAGACCCAAGAGAAGTCCCTCCTGGGTGCAGATGAGGTAGGATGAGTAGGTGGTTGGTCCACAGGAGCGGTAGGTAATCTGTCCCTCTGTCCCTCTTTGGAGCAGACCCACTGTGTGCTTCTCCCTTCCCAGGGATGTGGAGAAGGTGGCTGCCCTACCTCTTGCCCCACTCCCTGGTGGCATCAGGACCAGGCAATGTAGAAGTGACAGAAGGCGGCATTGGCTCGGTGCTAAAAGCTCTGGGTTAAGGAGGATGCTTGGTGCCTGAGCTGTCTTTGTGGGGACCTGGGAAAGGAGGCTGAGCTCCCAGGCTCAGGGCATCCGCCCTCAGGTTCATTTATGCACAAATAGGAATTAAGAACCCACTAATTGCTCAGCACTCTGCAAGGCACGGGAGGCACATTCATGAGCAAAACCCAAACAATCCCTGCCGTGGGAGCTCACAGTTTAGTGCCGTGGAGGCAAAATCAAGCAGAGTGAAGAGATGGGGACTGGTCATGTACCCATGAGAGCCATTACCCCGCATTCCCCAAGGACTCCCTCCCTGGGCCTGACCTGGGCTCTCTGCGCCACTGTCTCCGGGATGTCCTCAGGGATAAGGGACAGAGGGGGCGACTCATTCCGGTGCTGCCTGGGTTTGTCCGAGCAGCCTTGCCGCAGACGGCCTTGTCTTCCAGTGAGCACCTTGGACCCGCTCCTGGTTCTGCCTTAGGTTTTACAGGAAGAGCAGGAAGTCTGGAAGGAGAGAAACCACATCCGCTGGCAAAGTCTCCGCAGGGAGAAACCGAGGCCAGATCCACACACCTCCAGCCAGTGCTCTTCTCCAACAACCCTAACAGCTAGCATTTATGTGGCGTTTGCTGTATGCCAGCCCCCGCACCGTGTGGCTCACATACACTGTCTCACAGGATCCTCGGGGACAGCTCTAACTGTTCTCCCATTTACGAGATGAGGAAACTGAGATACAGGGAGGCCTAGCAGCTTGTTAAGGTACCAAGGAGGAAGTGACAGAGCTGGGAACGAGCACAGGCAGGCTGACTCCGAGCCCGTGTTTGTCACTAAATCCTTCCTGCTGTGTCTGTTACCATGTCCCCGGGACCCATGCCCCAGCCCTGCCAGTGCAGCATCTCTGCGCCAAAAGCTCTCTCCAGGTGTTTCCTCCTCTTCACCAGGTGCTCCCTGATGCCCCCAAGGCCCCTTCTGAGCAGTTTCTCAGCCACCCTCTTGTAGCAGAGCCACCTGGAAGTTGAGTGCCAGACCTAAAAAGACATGATTTTCTTGGGATTTGCTTGGTTCTTGAGCCATCAGCTCTGCACATTGCTCCATGGTCGTTACCAGCACTAACGTACATTTTATTAAAGGTCTTCCTTTTCCACTGGGATTTCAGATCCATCACACGGAGCCTTTAGTCTGTGCCCAGAACTGTGCCAGGCAAGAGTACTGGGATAATGGGGATAGGGCTGAAAGACACTGCTGTGGTCCATGAAGACAGGCTTCTGGAACCACACAGGGCCGGGCCCCACATATGAGGGGAACCAGGTTCCTGCCTCGTGCCCAGCACTGGCTCATCGTGGAGAGGTCTGAAGCTGGTTGGAGGCATTAGAGGAGGGACGTCCCACTGCTTCCCTCACCAACCCAAGAAAGGGGAAGAGGCCCTCTGGGGTGCCCCTCTTCCCCTGGCCCCATAGCCATGTTCCAAGGGCACAGCTTGTCCAGCAGAAGCATCTCCTGGCAGATGTGCTTCGCCAGAGTGGGCATCTGACTTCTGCATGGTAGGACAGGGAAGACCCAGCCCCCTCAGGCCCTTTCCAGGCCAGCGCCAGCACGCACGCATGGTGGACAGCCTATCGCACTGACTGAGATGGACAGGCTTCAAGGAAGGGGAGGTGTTGGTGAGGCCCACGGCCCTAGTGATCCTTGAGTTATGAGGAGCAGAGACATGGGAGGGGACATTCTTGTCTTTCCTTTCCTTGCACCTTCCCTGGGTCTGACACAGAGGAGACCCCCACTAACTGCTTTTCTGAATGAATAAATGAATGAGTGAATGCTAAAACTGAAAGGAAGCTTAGTGATCAAGGTCCTGCCTTCTTTTCATTCATAAAATAACAGAGGCTCCTAGAGCACAAGTGACATCAGGCCACATAGCTAGTTGGGCAGTGTGGAATGCTCAGGTGTTAATACCTTGACCTTCATAAATCTCTCTCTCTCTCTCTCTCCCTCAATTTCAGGGTCCCGCTGGAAGACCTGGCCTCCCAGTAAGTAGCTTTCGTTTCTTCCTTCCTTTGTGTCTCTCTCGTCTGCTCTCCTCAACCCCAGGGCTGGCTAGGTTGGGTGGCTGCTTTCCTTCAGGCGTGTCTGGGTGAAAGGCCTCGCTCTAGCACCTCTAACCTCCAGCTGAGAGGGAAGCTCCTGGGTAGCCCCTCTGGGGCCCCAGGCAGGCAGATGACAGCACGCAGGCCCTTCCAAGGCTGGACTTGACCTCTAGACTGAAGGTCCTCTAAGGGGGGGCTGGAAGAGGAGGCAGCCCACTGGCCTTCACTGGCTATCCTCCTACCTACCAGCTTAGCCTAAGACCACTGTCCTTCCTTTGTCCTATGACATCTGGTAAGAAGAGACACAAAAACTTTGTCATCCCCCCCACCACCCGGCCCAGTTACCATTTCTGGATGCTAGAGAGGCTGAGTCCAGTAACCATGGAGACTTTGGATTGAAAGTAGAAGTAACACTAATAGACTAAGAGCCACCTCTTATTGCAACCCTACAATAGGCCAGGCACTGCTAATCGCTCTTCATATATTTGATTTGTTTGACGACTCAGTGAAATGGCTATTATCATACCCATTTTATAGATGAGGAAACTGAGGCCCACAGAGGTAAAATACCTTGTCCAATTGTCCAAGCTTCAGTTAAGACCTATGGAGGGGCCCATGCTGTCACACACATTTTGTACCTCTGTTTCCTGTGGTCTGTGCTTGACACCTGAGAACAGTCTTTAAAGTCTTCAAAGACATGGCTCTGTGGGATGTAGCCTGGGGCATAGATGCACTGAGTGCTAGATACTGTGGGCCCTGGGGTGGCTGGGGAGTCAGGCAAGATGTGGTAGCCAGGCTGAGGGCAAGGCCAGGTATGGAGGGTAAGCCAGGGACTGGCACTGGGCTACCCTCCTGGCACCCAGGGCCACATCCACTGGATGCCAGACCCTTCTGGGCATCCCAGCTACTCTTCTTTTAGACATAAATTATACCGTAACCTCTTGACTAATCTAGCAGCTTCTAGAATTCATGTCCAGCAGTGACTTTCTTAATGAAATGCATGTGGGAGGGTGTTTAGCCTCGAAACTGGAAACTCTCCCAGTAAGTATGAGCCCCGGAGCAAAGGAGGACGGGCAAATCGGTCCCATGAAATCCAAGGAGCGGAAAAATCAGATGACTGGGGAGAACGTGGGCAGACTTTTTTTTTTTTTTTTTTTCTGACAACGTCCACCTTTAAAAGCATTTGGGGGCAATTCACAGAGCAGGGGCTGCTGCACAGAGTTCCCAGTCTCTGGCCATTCCATGCCTGTCCCTAACCCGAGCATTTTACGGCCAGGACTGCAAAGAACATTAGTTTTTAAAAAGAACCCGAAGAGAAACCAAAACACACATGCTGCAATATCATTCAAAAGCCCAAGAGTGCGTGGGCCGTTGGGGGTGTCACAGCCAGTGTGCGGCAGGCCTGGTGTCCCCAGCAGGAAGGGCAGACCCCTGGTCCACGGGTCATGGTCCCGTCCCCCTTGTGCTTCTACGTGGGGGGACCTGGGAGTGACCCGCAAGATCTGCTGTTGGCAGCCCCTTGTGAAGTGCAAAACGTGTGAAGTACAAACATGCTTATAAAATTCACTTGCCCGTGGCGGTGCTGGGCTCACTACCTGTAGACACGGCTTATGCAACACTCACCAGGTGCCAAGCCCCGGGAGAAGGCTTTCCAGGCCCACCTTCTCGTAGCATCCTCCCAGCTGCCCCTTGAGAGAGACGTGGGGGCTCAGCAAGGTACAGAAACAGATGCGGACTTACGATCAACGCTGCTACCCCCGTTTACTTTTTTGCAAAGGGGGAACTAGAGACACCACTGGCCTGTGTGTGTAACAAGAACCTAATTTCAGAGCTACTTGCTGTTCTCGTGTGCATCTACGTACATCTTGAGATGCTAACTGTCCCTCAAGGTTGCTTCAGTGGGGTCAGCAGTCACAGAATTGCCCCCCAGAAATGCCCACACCCTTCAGGGGAACCCACAAGCCCATCTCCCTCCTGCCCAGGAAGCCGGGACAAACACTGTCTGATTTTTGGCCCCGTTTGCTTTCTGTCCTTCTAGACTCCTAGCAAACCCCAGGCCCCACCCCAGATTTTATGATGTCTGCACACGTATGATTGCAAAAAAATATTTTCTACCAAAAGCGAGAGGAACAAAACTTACTAAACAGATTTCCAGAGTGAGAAAATGTAACCCCTGGATACAAAACAAAGTGGTTCCCTCTGAGCAGCTGAACCTCATGATGCAGCCGCATCCACATGGCTCCCCATCCTTCCTGTCGGTGCAGGGGGTGGCTGAGAGGAGGGCCAGGGAAAAGGACTGTCGTAGCCTTCTCAGACGGAGGGCCTGGCGAGGAACAGGGGGGACATGGGCACTCACCTCCGCTCTGGCACACATAGACCACTCACCTGTCACGTGCGGCCACCACACCCCCAGCTCTGTGCCTCGGAGTTGAGCCGGTTGAGGATCCAGCACATCCTGGCAACAGCTGGCCTAGACTGTGACAGCAGAAGTCTAAGGAAGGAAGGGCCTTGGACCCCTTATGAAACACACAGGACAACCGAGGCTCAGGCTGGGGACCAGACTCCTACGTTAGTGCATTTTCCTCAGCACCGCTGAGTGCAGGTCGTCACGGGGTGGCTGCTTGCCTAACAGTCCTTGGGGGCTGAGTGGGCAGCTTCTTCCACACGACACCTGGGCTCCATCCCGACTGCCCACGCAAAGCAGGTCTTGGGTACGTAGCCAGCCCATGGGGTCCTTCATGTGCTGGCCCCGCTCCAGCCACATCTAATTGTTTCTGCCTCCTTCATCAGGGGGACAAAGGTGCCATTGGGATGCCTGGACGTGTGGTGAGTTGGCACATTTGCACCTGCTTGGGTGGCCACTGCTTGCTTCTTCATGCTGGCTTGTCCTCCAAACTATGGCAACCTCCCCAGCCCCAAGGAGTGGTCAGACCTCTCTCTTCCCCCCACCCAAGTCAGCTTCAGAGAGGGACAGAAGGGAAGAAGCTTTATTCCGGTCCTTCAGATCTTGCAGTATGACTTTACTCTCCAGACAGCTGCCATGGCAAAGGGAAAATCCAAGAAATGGCACTGAGAAAGTTCTTTGTCGATCACCCACCGGGTGACAGGATGAGGCCCAAGCCGCTCCTGACGTCAGGAGGACTCCCACCCCCTCCATCCCCCCCACCCCAGCCCCCATCACCCTCAGATCTCCAGCTGCTCTGCAACCACCACCACCACCCCCAGCAAGGGCAGCAACAGATGGTGAGAAATGCAGCCTCAAGATGCCCTATGGAAGCTGCAGGGGGGCCGGCTTCCAGAGACATCCTCCCTAGGCAGAGGCCAGAAGCTTCTGGAGACAGGGCTGGCTCCCAGGTGGTGCCTCCAAATCCTCACCAAGAGGCTGGAAGTTAGACACTGAATGTTTCCTGCTGAAAACTTAAGATGAAGACAGGGAAACAGGAATGTTCCACAGGGAGGGTACAGCTCAGAAATGGGGAGGCTGGCACTCGGCCTTGGGGCCCCAGCACCAGGCGTGTCCTGGGGTGGCTGCTAGCCCTCCAAGGAACTAGAAAGGGCAGCCCAGGCACTGATGGTGGCCCAATGGAGTGCTGGCCACACGCTGGCCTCACCAGCACCCAGTGAGTCTAGGACGTGCCCAAGCTACTCTCCCCGTCTACCCCTGACACCCTGCCAGCCATCAGCCTCATCCTGCACCCTGGCTCCCGGGTGGCCTGAATGCCCCCCACATCATCCTTCCATGCCACTCACATGCCTTGCCTCTTGACCTCACCTCCTCATGGGTTGGCCTTAAACCGGGTGTGGGTTTGCTTGCCTGGGGTGAGCCCCGTGCTCGGAGAGAGGGCAGCTAACACTGGAGAGTGCTCACTACATGCTGGGTGTTGTGCTCAGAGCCTCACATGCATTAGATTAGCTGGTTCAGGGTCCCCAGAACTACCCACAGCAGGCACAGCTTCCACCCCCATTTTTCAGATGGGAACCCCGAGGCTCAGACGCTAAGTGACCCTGTCCCTCTGCTTCAGGTTTCTAATTCCAAACCCCGGGTCTCCCAAGCCATCCCTGGTCCCTTCCCATGTGGAGCAGAGAGAAAGCAGCCAGCCAGCCCTTCTCAGGGGCTCGCCATGCGGCAGCCTGGGCCGGGCACGTTCTCCACTGTAGCCTTCCAGAAACTTGTCCTACTGATGAGCATGTTGAGACTAAGTCGGCCTGGGATGGGGGGGGGGGAGGTGTTGTGGAGCTGGGCGTTGTACCCAAGCTGACTGTCAGAGGCCAAGGTCCTGGTTCCTAACAAGTAGGCTCCGGGACTCTCCACCCTGAGTGTCGCTGCCAGCCCACAGGGACGGCTGCAAAATGCAAAGGCCTGCCCCCTCCTGCTCTCCTTCTTGGGCTCTTGTGGACGTGGGTCTTCGGGAAGTGTCCATCTGAGCTGAGTTCTCACCCTCAGCGGTGGGGGCATGGGGTGGGAGCACAGGAGGTTCCCCTTTTTTTGACACAAGGCTGTTTTCAAGCCCCTTGGGGGTTTTCACACTGCTTGTGCTATTTTAAATGTGACAATGGACCCATTTGGCTACCCAGCAGGAGTCCTGGCCCCGAGCCTTCTGATAAGGCCTAGGGTGGTCAGTGGGTGTGAAATGCATGAATTGCTCCTGTGGTTCAGCAGAGTTGGCCCCACTGGCTTCAGTGGATTCGGGTAGATTGGAGCTGTCTGTCTGCTGATTGCACCCCAGACCCATCCCCCTATCCTCCATCCTCCCAAACGTCTGTGTCCTACTGTCCATCCTGTATTCCTGTCTTCCCTCCCCTACCACCTTGCCTGGCCCACCCCGATGTCTCCCGCTGTGTGTAGCTCTGCAAAACTTTGTGCTTGGCTCTCAGCTGGACCTTCAAACCAACTAAACTCCACCTCATAGCACAGTCCTTGGGCAAGTGCCCCTTACCCTCACCACCCCCAACACCTCAAGTGACCCAGTCAGCTGGGGACATGGCTTCTCAGGAAGATTTTCTGACCTGGGTGGGTCTCTCTCTCTCTCTCTCTCTCACACACACACACACACACACACACACATATACACACACATACACACACACACACACTTCGAGAGGTCTCTTAAGGCTCCTGCCACTATTTCTCTCTGTTATCTGGGACAGCTGGTGGCTGGGGCCAGGCCCCAGGGAGAGGCAACAGCCATCGTGCACTGTGCTTGTCGGACATGGGACCTGTCACGTGTCAACACCTATGTTGTGTTTTGTTCTGTTTCTTATCTCACGGCAATTTCTTTCGTTTGGTCACTGTGCCATGAGCACAGACTCCTGTGTGTGTGCCTCTCTCTTACCCTTTCTTTTTTCTCTCCCCCTCTCTCCTCTACACTCTGTGTTGCATGTGGCTGCCCCAGGGAGTAAAGGGCCAACCAGGCGAGAAGGTGAGTCCTCACTCTGCCCACCACCCTTCGGCCCCAGTGTCTTCCCTTGGACCCTTGGGGGTGCTTTCAGAGGCCCCCATTTCAGCCTTCCCCCAGCAGGCAGGGCCCAGCACTCTGCCCTCACAGGCTCTCATGGCCCAGCGTCCAGGTCCCTGACTCCTGGCCAAGGCCCCAGCTTCCCTGCTGCGTGGGTCTAACCAGTTCACTTTACAGAGAAGGAAACTGAGGCCAAGAGAGGAGGTGGGGCTTGCTGGAGCTCCCACAACAATAATGACGGCAAGCAGGGGCTGGAAGCCAGACCTCCTGATGCCCAGCTTGGTACTTCCTTGCCTGTACGTGGCAGTGTGTGTTTCTTGAGCGTCTCCCTATCTCCCAAATAATGACAGTGGCGGTGAAACACTAGCACTATGATGTACTAAGCACAAACTGCCAGGTGCAGAGGTTTTGCCTCTGTTCTCCCAACTAACACAGATACAGCCCGTCTACGGAGGCTTTGATATTCTTCCTCACATGAGGGAGAACTGAAGCACAGAGAGGCAGCTTCACAGATCCAGGGTCACACAGCAGCAAGTGACAGAGCCAGAGAAGAGCCCCGGCGTGTCTGACTCCAAGGCTGGGGTTCCTCACCATTGCGCTATGCTGTCCTCCAAACAGGACAAAGGCTGTCGCTCGATCCCACCCCAGAGGGTCCCCTCCTGGGGCTCCAGGCTGCCTGGGAGAAAGATGAGGGACATGATCGATCGATCGTTGCAAAGGGATAATTGCAAACATTTGCTGGCCCCATCATGCGCCAGGCACAGTCTTAAGCACTTTACAACATTATCTCGTGAAACTTGCACAGCCATCCTATGACACAGGTGCTATTATCCCTCTCCTTGCACAGATACGGAAACTGAGGCAGAAGGAGGTTAAGTAGCCCAAGGTGCCATAGCGGGAGGGAGCAGAGCTAGGCTTCATTACAGTATCCTGCCTTGTGTAACAATTGCTGTATCATTGCCGTGGTACAGACAGTTACAAATTCGAGATCACTGCTCACCTACGTGTGAGGCATGACAGTCACAAATGCATTTAGGTCCTTTGCTTCCAAAGATAGCAGAGCAGCCCTCAGCACCCAGTTCACAGAGGACGGCTGGGGGCTGGGAGAGGGCCTGGGACTTGCCTGGGAGACCTGGGAGTGAGGCCCCGGGCGTTTCCTCTGCCAGGAGGGGGGATTCCTGGTGGGAAGCAGCATCCAGCCCTCCTCCCAGCAGGGCCGGGTCCAGGTCCTTCCGCCAGAGCATCATCTCCGACCCCCATCTGCATCCCATACACCTTCATCTTTGTGTTGCCCCTCCTGCCCCCAGCACCCACATGCGTGCCTGCACACGGTGTAGATATCTGGGCAGCTCGGCCACCCTCGGATGGCACTGGGAGCTCCCAGCTCAGCAGTGGCCGCCATCCTCTCGGGGCTGAAAGTGTGTGTCTTGCCCCCTCCTCTGTTCTGAGCAACGCCATCCATGGGGCAGCCGGGTTCACCTGTTGCCTGGTGTGCACCACACAGGCATTTGGGGGCTGGGGTGGAGACAAAGGCCTCAGGGGCTCTGAGCTTGGGTGGGGCGGGGGCAGGTTGGAGGGCGCTGGGCAGGGCAAGGGGGAGGCCTCTGGGGCCTGAGCGGTGTGGCTGAGCTGCGTGCCTCCCCCTCCCTGTGCTACCTCTTGCTCATCCCTGCGCTGCACCCCTTCCTCCCTCCTCTGCCTGGGGTCTCACCTCCCTCTGTCCCTGGTCCCGCATCTTATGCTACTGCTCACTGCTCTTCCCTCTTCATTCCTCCTGCCTCCTGCTGCCCTTCTCTCTCCCTCCCGGATGCTCCATGCACCCTGTGCCTCCTCTCCTCTGATCCTCCCTCCTCCCTCCATACCCTCTGCCCCCCTGTCCACCTTGCCTCTGGCTGGGTACCCCACCCACCCTGCTCCCCTTCCCCACCTGCCAGCTCCTTCCTCTCCCCTCCCATCCCTACCCCTCTCCCTCTCCCTCTCCCTCTCCTGTCTCTCTCTCTCCCACAGGGGGCCCCAGGAGATGCCGGCATGTCCATCATCGGCCCCCGCGGCCCCCCTGTAAGTGGTTTTTCTCTTCTTCAGGGTGGGGGATGGGCCAGTTAATGACAAGGGTTTGGGTGGAGGGGCAAGTCCTGGCTGTGCCTCTGGGCCTGGTGGCCACTGCCTATGATGTGGTCAGCCAGGCCAGGCCTGCCTAAATAGACCTAAATTACACCCTCTCAGGAAGGTTCGTGAGGGCCACCCTTTGGCCAGGAAACCAGCAGCTATGAGGTGGCCTTGCTGTTTACAGGCAGGAGAGAAAGCACTTGTTTCTCCCCAGATGGCGTGCTCCAGCTTTCCAGGGGACAAGTCTTGCTTCCAGAAGCCCCTGGAGCAGATACCCAGCATCCAGATCCGTTGCCCCAAGCACCCACTCCTGGTGTCAGCAGAGGCCCGACCTACCACTCGTCCTCAAAGTCTCCTTCCTATGTACACTGCTGGGTCCTGATTCTTAGTAGCCTCTATCCAGTGGCCCAGAAATCAGAGGCTTCCCCCTCAGATAGGTTTCCTTAGGGACCAAAAGGGAACATAGGTGATGATGTGGGAAGATATCGTGACTATGGGAAGAGCCCAAACCACAGGGCTTCGGTACAATCAACAAATGTCAGGTAGAGAGGACTTCAGTGATGGTCTAGCACAGCCCCCTCAGAAGGGGAAACTGAGGCCCAGAGAGGGGCCAGAGGCCCACACACAGAGACTGGGGCAGGACTAGAACCTAAATGCTTGACATCCAGGGCTTCCATCATGGATCAGGCCATCCTCACCATGCTCTGCTGTGCACTTTTCCTGCCCTACACAGTGAGAGGGTGAGGGAAGCAGACAGCTACCCTCTGGGAGTGTGAGGCTAGCCCAACGAAAGTGTGGAGTCCAGCCTGCCCATTCCCCTGCCTTCACTGAGGGAGCCAGTGGGAAGCAGGAGCATCTCCTACCCCTAGTCTAGGGATAGGGGTCAGAGAGCACATTGCTAAATCACACCCAAAAGAGGGGCTGTGCTGAGAGCGAGGAGCGGAGGGTCAACCCTTCAGGGCTGCTTGGAAGTGGAGGGCAGGTCAAAGCGCGGAGCCAAAGGGCAGGTCTAGGGGCTGGGGAGCAGGGCTGGCAGGCAGGTCAAGGGCAAAGGTTGGAGGCAGGCTTGGAAGGGCTGTGGGCTGCAGAGATCCAGCCTCCTGGGCAAGATTTCCTCTGATTAGGGTCACCCTTGGCAGTGAATCTGGCAGGCAGCATCCTAAGACCATTACACACTGCAACTCACCAAATCCTCACACCAACCCCACTGGTAGGTACGATCAGCGCCTCTGTTTCATGGATGAGAAAAGCCCAGCACAGAGAGGCTGAGTGACTTGCCCAGGGTCCTTCACTAGAGTGTGGCCATGCTGGGATTCAGTGATTCAGCCAGGCCGTGTGGCTCAGAGTCTGCCCCTTGGACCCTCACTGCTGTAGCAGACCCCCAGGCCGCTTGCTTACCAGCATCTGTGTTTCTGAGCCCATGTGGCCACTGCACCATCGGGCCATAGCTTCTGTGTGTGTTAGAGGAGCCACCCCGTGGATGCCCCAAGCCCAGCCATTCCGGACAACGGTGGTACTCAGCCAGGGGGTCGCTAGAGAGGAGCAGGTCTCAGAGAAGGTCTCAGAGAAGGTCACAGAGAGAGCCAGTCCCCAGGTTCTAAAGGCCAGGACCAAGCGTGGGCAGGCCTGTTGGGTGAACAGAAGAGCAGCAGAACACAGGCCCTACCCCTTGGCCACCGCCTCTGATTGCTGCCCAGGCTGACCCCAGATTCCATTGTGTGGCTCACGCTGGTCCTCCAACACCCTCTCGGTGGTATGATACCAATGAGCTACCTAAGAGTTGTTGGAAAGGCCCCCTGTGGAGAACATACTCAGGGGCAGCGGTCTGCTTCAGTGCCCTTGGCTCCAGCCCAGTGTGCCCAATCAGGAACCATAGCCCCTCCACTGGGTTTGACTCCAGTGGTGAAAAGTACCTTTGTTTAGATACTGGTGATAAATTCCATCCCCTGGGCACCCGTCCTGCACTGAGAGCCCACCTGTGCCCGGGCCTCCATCAGCCCTCCCAACAAAGCTGTGGGGCAGGCCCGCCAACCCATCTCCCAGAGAAGGAGACAAGAGTTTCATAACTCACCTGAGGTCACTCAGCTAGCCAATGCTGGAGCTGGGGTTGGGCCAGGTCCATCTCATTCCAAAGCCAGCATTCTTGCTGCAACCCTTCCTTCCAGGTTTCAAGCTCTACTGTTTAAAAGAGATATTTACCTTCAGGAGAAGAAACAGTTCTCCATGTGGGTACAGACTTGGTGGTAGGAGAAGTGTATAGGACTGGGTTAAGCCCAGCATGCTTCTACTTTGGCCTTTGTGGGTGACCATCACCCAGGTGACTGGGGCGTCCCTGCTGAGTCCTCACGAAAGACCAGGGAGACCACCTCAACTCCTCCCGGGAAGCCACCCAGAGCTGGTGAGAACAGAGGGTGAGGGGAAGACAAAGGGGACATCTGTCACTAAGGGGGAGAGGTCAAGTAGGCAAGCCCTCTGTGGCCAAGGATTATAGGGAACATGTGGCTTTCCATTCAACCAGAAGGGGCTCAGAATAAATGCAATGAGTGTTATTTGCAACTAATGAATTATTGAAAACTACATCTGAAATTAATGATGTACTATATGTTGGCCAATTGAATTTAAATTTTAAAAAATCAAAATTAAAAAAAAAAAGAAATGCTCCTAATAAGAACCAGCCTTGCCACTCTCAGGGGCCACCTGCCTCCTCTCTTGGAGCTTCTTCCGAAATAGTCTGAGCCAAGGGGGAACCAGCCAGGAACTTTGGAAAAGGATAGTTCACATTCCAATGAGGCAAGATGCTAGAGTGGTGTGCCCCATTAAAGCAAGGGGAGGCCGGGACATTGGCTGGCCCAGCAGACACTGGGCAGGTCATCTTCCAAGCTAGGAAACACACACACCCCCCATCTCAAGGGGAGCTCACTCCCTCCCTGAGCCCCCCAGCTTGTCCTCAGGGTCTGGGAGGAGCCATCTGAACTTCCAGCCCTCATTCACAAGGAGGTGCTCCTTGCTGGGTTGATATATCTGTTGAATGTTTCTTCATTTTTTCATCCCATTAATATTTTTTAGGCACCAACTGGAGGCTAGGTGCTGAGTAGACAATGAAAATCGGACCACAGCCTGCTTGTCCCTGTGCAGAGAGACGAGCAATCCCATAGTGATTATAATATAGACCATGCTCAGCTGTGATGGTTAGGGATCTGGGCAGACAGGGAAGAGGCACCCAAGTTGGAGTGGAGGTGACAGAGAAGGCTTCCAGGAAGGCGGGATAACTAAACTGTGATCAAGAATGAGTAGAAGTGCCCAGTTAGTAAGGTGAGGGAGGAGACCCTGAGGTAAGAGAGTTCCTTATAAGTTACCGGGTGAGGCCAATGAGGTGAGCAAGAGCCCAGTTGGGAAGTACTTGGACAGGGTCTTCAGGAGTCGGGACTTTATCCTGAGGGCAGGGGAGAACACTTGGCTTGTGTTCAGCTGAGGATGGACATGATCAGATTTGTAGTTTATTTCTTTTTTTAAGATTTTATTTATTTATTCATGAGAGACACACAGGGAGAGATAGAGACATAGGCAGAGGGAGAAGCAGGCTCCAGGCAGGGAGCCCAGTGCAGGACTCAATCCCAGGACCCCGGGATCATGACCTGAGCCAAAGGCAGATGTTCAACCACTGAGCCACTCAGGCATCCCGCAGATTTGCAGTTTAAAAAGATCTCCTGCCCCTCCCTGCTTGGGCGTGAAGCATGTTTAGAAGCGGCTACAGGTCAGGGACTGGCTGGTAGGCACATGCATTTAGCAAGGGCTGGGCTGGTAGGACCTCTCGTAGGTGGAATTGGCCAATTAACTGCCCTTCTCCAGAGAGGGGAGCAGATTTTGCTGGGGAACATGAGTCTAGCTGGAACATGATGAATTGGATGTCCTTGTAATGTCCAAAGGGACATCCCATTTGCTGCTGGAGGTCAGAGCTGGAGCTGGCTCACTCAGCTCACAAGAACACCCCCTACCAACTCTGCGTTCGGTGGCATCATGTTGGTAGCTTAAAATCAGCCAGGGTGGGAGGTATATTTACACCCCCAGAGACTGGCAAATGCTGTACAAATCAAAACTCTTCTCTCCCTCTCGCTGTCACCTCAGCTGGCGATATTAAACACTGACCGGCACGGGGTCTTGTTTGAAAGATAGTCAGCATTGACTTGGAATGGGAGGCCGGTTCTGGGCAGATGGGGAGTCCAACTGAATAATATTCATTTCATTTGGGAAAAAAGTAAGCTTTCATAAGGATGTCAGGAAAATTCTGAAAAATAGAGCGAGGGGAATAGAGGAGGACAGGACCAATTGTTCTACTAGATATCAAATGTATTATAAAAACAGAGCAGTTCTATGGAACAGAACGAGGAGGCCAGATATAAAACCAAACTCATCTGGGAAGTTAGTCCATGGCAAAATTTTGTTTCACAGGAAGAAGAAAAAAATAGATTGTTTAGGAGATGATGCTGGGATAGGGCACAAGCCATTCACCAAAAGGTAAAGCCAAAAAAAAAAAAAAAAGCTGCATCTGTGCCTCACTTGTTATATCAGAATAAATATCAAATGGATGTAAAACATGAAACCATAAAATATGAGGACAAAGCGTGAGCAAACATTTATGAAGTTCGCACCAGGGAAGGCCCTTGGAAACATGGCATAAGACCCAGGAGCCTTAGGAAAAGATCGATAAGTCTGTCGACATAAACGTAAAACTTCCATCAGGCAGGAAATACAGCATGAAAAAGACAAATGCCAAAGTGGAAGGAATATTGGCGACACACGCGACTCTCAAAGAGTTACCATCCTGGACAAAGAGCTCTGTCCTCAGGTTAGTGGGAGACAAACAAGCGAGGGCAGATTGTTGGTAAGGAACACAAACAGGCGGTTCGCAAGTAAATGACCGGCCCATAAACACTGGCAGAGATGTCCAGCTTCAGCGTGTGATTGAAGAGATGTAAATTAAAATCCAGTTCCAGGCCTCCGAGAGCGCCTTCCACAGCCCAGCATCTCCAGGAAGCAGAGTCCCAGTTTCCACTTGGTCAATGACAACATTTTTCCCAAGATCCCAAAAAAGCCCTGGTTGGCTCTGGATTTGGCTCTGAGCCGGGGAGATGCATTCTGCTCCCGGGCAGGCTCTGTAATTAGTAAACCATGTGATTATCCCTACTGTGTAAACATTATCCAGAGTGGGACTTGAAGATGTTTCTTGGAATCCTCTCCTGCTGACCTTTTTCTCAGGCCTCTCGGCAGAGTAGTTGGAAGTTTACACTGCGAGGTTCCAGAGGCCACATAGTACTGTTTCAGGGTTTTCTCCTTAGTGCTATTCTTAGCATCACTTACCTTTGAGAGGAGCAAAGCCCGGGGCCCTCTGACATGTGAATGGCATCTCCTCCCTCCCCCCGCTGGGCTGCTGCCACAAGCCCATCCCGACCCCGTGAGCCACCACAGCTCGCTCCCCACTTCGATACCCCCACCCGGACGGCAGAGTCCCTGGCCCACTCAGCCATGTCCCCTGAGCAGAGACTTTGGGACACTGCCTGCTTGGGCCTCAAGGAAGACCCCTCCGGATGGGCATGGACAATCATCCATAGGTTCAATGGTGACAGCTGCCACTGAGGGAACCTTTACAAGTACAATTGGATGCAATGGAATGACCCTGTGCGGGTACGCTGTTGTCCCCATCCCGTCAGGATCAGTAGAGGGAAGCCTAAGGACTTAGCCCCCAGCCACGGCTGCAGGAGGTGGGACTGCAGCTCCGCCTGCCAGACTCGGAGGCCCAAGCTTGGGAGGATGTTGTGACCGTCTCCATCAAAGCCAGACTCCAAGCTGAGGGCTGACCGTGGGGAAGATGGGGTGTGTGTGCAGGGAAAGCAGGGGAGCCATGTGCACGAGCAAGGCATGGGGGAGATGCGGTGGGATCAGGGCTTACACGGTGAATGACCCATGAGGCGAGGGGACCACCAGCCTGACCTCCTGCTCAGCCCCGCCAGCCCTGGGTCCCCACGGCCCCACCCTTCTTCTGACGTCTCAGCACATCTCTGTTGTCCCGAGGCTGGAGCAGAGGCCACTGGGCTGTGACTAGCGGCGTCTAGCCTCCAGCCTAAACTCCTACCTGCGTGGCACTCTGCACCTGCAGGAGAACGGGTGTGAGTGGGCACAGAGATTGTCCAACCCAAGGGGCCCGCTGGCCAGGGTGAGAAAAAAACAAGCCATCTGACCCGTGTGGCCTGCGAACGCACACTGTGCAGGTCGGTTTCTGCGTCAATATAAAGGACTCAGGAGATCGCAGCCCAGGAGCTCAGGGTGCAGCAGGCCAGTCCCCGCTGTCCTGCTGTCCAGCCACCTGTTCACACGTGGGGTTCAGGGCAGGGAGGCAGGAAGGAGCTCTTGGGGCTACTTCCCAGGAAGACCTGAAGGATGCTGGGCCCCTCCTCCCTCTCTCCCCCCCACCCCCCAGCCCCTGGAGGACGTTTCCCTGGTGTTCGTGTCCATCCTTCTCCATCCTCCCTGCTAGCCAACTCGCCGTGCAAAGTATCTCCAATGGAGGACCCCAGGAGAGGGGGACGGAAACCACCTGCCCGCTGGGGGCAGAGGCGAACCTGGGGACTCAGATTCGCTTCATCCCCTTTTCACCCATCCTCACTCTTCTCCCGCTCTTTCCAGGGTCAGCCGGGCACGCGAGGTTTTCCTGGATTTCCGGTAAGTCGGGAGGGCTGAGGTTAACTGTGTCCCCGGTGACCCCTGGGCCTGACTGGGTTAAACTTCATGTGGGGCCAGCCTTCGAACTGCTCTTGACCTTCCAAACTCGGGTCAGTAAGGACCCTTTCCTGCAGCCTCTCACAGAGAGCAACTGAGAGTAGCTGGCACTTGGCCCAGAGTGCAAGAGAGGACAGGGAAACCCTTAGGGAAATGAAGAGACAGTAGGACGGGGACAAGTGAGCGAAGTCACAGGCTAGGTAAATCCAGCAGGACACTGGAACGTGAAAGAGATGATGCACCTCCAGGAAGCAACCCCCAAGCTGGTCTGGAGAGATCCACCTGCAGGAGGCAGTGAGGCGGCCACCTGGATGTCTGTGACCCCTGCCCCAGGGATCTAAGACCGGCTCTGAGAGGAAAGGCAGGGGAGCGGCTAGCTCTCCTTTTCTGCAGGCCCTGGTGCTGGCCAGCCCCAGGCTTTCTAGAAACATCCAGCTCACTTGCCACTTGGAATGAGGAGGAGGTCTGTGATTGCCACAGTGACTCTCATCCATCAGCTTGTCCCTCGTGCCAGGCACTGGACAGGTGGCATTTCGTTCACTCCTCACAAAGACACTCCCCCTTCATGGAAGACTCTATTTTCCCCATTTTAGGATAAGAAATTGAGGCCTAAGTTTACCCATGGTCACATAACCAGTAAGTGGTCAAGCAGACACTTGAACTCTTACTTGGGATTCCAGAGCCTGTGTCCTTGACCACTGCCCAGGCTGCCTCTTCGGCAGGACACCTGTGATGCTGTCTTTAATGTGGCTTCTTTCCTCTTTCAGGGTCCCATTGGGCTAGACGGCAAACCGGTGAGTGGACCTCTGGGGCTGTAAGCTCTTCTCCCTGACTTAACCCAGGTCACTAACCCTGGGTCCTTAGCCCTCTGCAAGACCCTAACTCCATGAGAGAAGCTCCAGACGGAATGAGAAGTTCCTGGGGTGGGATATTGTCACTAGTGGGAGGCGGGAAGGGCCCCCCGACCCCAGTGGGCCTCCCCTGGGCACAAGTACATGACCGTCAAGCCGGGCTCTCAACATCCTGGGCAAGAGCCACCCCTAGAAGCTGGTGTTTCTGAGGTGCCCTTGGAAGGGGCTATGCTAGGGAGTGAGGCAAGGATGCAGCCTGGAGGGAAGAGGGGTGGAGGGCTCAGGCTGCTGGCTCTAACTGGAGCCTGGGCACCCGCTCACACCTGCCCCCTAGCACCACCAGGCGTCGCCTGCCCCTCCCTGTCTCCTCAGGTCTCCCATCCCTGTTGGGACCCATGTACACCCAAGTCCACATGGAGTCTGGGTCCCCATCCACAGCTCCTGTCTCTGTCCATTTTAATCCTTTGGACTTGGACCCTAGACCCCAGTGTTCATGGGGGAAAGGAGACCCCTGCCCACTCCTAGGAAAGAGTGAGCTGGGGAGAGCTCGACCCCTCTGATGCCCTCAGAGATTACATGGGAAGGCAGGGGGTGCCAAGCCCAGCTCTATGCACTCACTTCTCCCCCCGAGCAGCTGGCATCCTCCAGATGAGGGCCTGGTCACCCATCTGGTCCGTCCCCCACTGCAGACCAGAGCTAAGCACCACGAGGGGTCTGGAGGCCATTTGCACTCAGCTCCCAGGCCCCGGCATCCCTCCACCTCCCCCAGGTGTGTGCCTGGGGCAGGGGCTCTGCAGGGGCTGGCAGCTGCTAGTAAGACCCAGCGAAGGGCAACAAGCAGATGCCCCACCTGAGCCAGCGGGCCCAGGACTGAGAGCCAGAGAACTGGGGAGGAGGAAAGATGTGTGCACAATGAGCGGTGGGTGAGGGAGGGGGCAGGCAGGGGCTTCTGGGCTGCAGCCTACCTGGCTCTCACGCTCTTCTCCTTCCAGGGCCACCCCGGACCCAAAGGGGAGATGGTAAGACCCCAGCTTTCCTGCCTTCCCTTGAGGGGTGGAGAGGTCGGCCTAGCCCTTGTGGGCCACGGCCAAGCGCCACCCGACACAGGGGACCCACAGGGACAGTCCTTTGGCTGCCCCCATGGTCACTCCCTAGCGTCCTCACATCAACACAGGGAGGAGAGGTGGGCAGGGGGCTTTTCCACCTGAAAAATGAGGAAAAGGAGGTCCAGGGATAGATCAGTACCACCAGTGCCCCACAGAGGAAGAGGCTGGTGCTCCCAAACTGCCACAGGTCTCTGCCTCTGCCTCAGGGCTGAGTTTACATTCGGTCCCCCGTCCTCGCACTGGGGGTGTGAGGAGCCCATTGAGCACTTTCTCTACACCCGCACTCCGCTCTGGGTGGCCCCAGGGCTCCAGGCACTCCTGTCCCAGCTGGGCATCAAACAGACTTGGAGAAGGGGACGGTTGCCCCCACCTTCCCCCTAACCCCTTCCACCTCTGCAAAGCCTTTTAAAGGAATTTCCTGTCCCTACAACTCCTCCAGGCCACTCCTTCCAGAAGGGAAAGCCTCCCCTTGTCAGGGGCCACCCACTCCAGGGGAGGGGGCCAGTTCTCCAGGGACGGGGACAGATGGGCCATTAAGAGTAGATGGGCCAGCTCCCCGGGCTGCCTTCCAGGGTGGTCACCTCTACAGTGTGAGGACCCACCACCTGCAGAAGGGTCTGGAATGTGCAGGGTGGTGAGACTGGCACGGCAGGCTCCCCGGCTCCCCGTCCAGCCCAGCTCAGTGCCTGTCCCGCTCTAAGGGCAGGCATGAGGACACTCTCCACTCACAAGTGGGGCACAGCCACAGCACAGGAGGCCAGAACCCTGCCCGCCAAAAGAGGTGGCCAACTTCGTGGATGGGAAGGGAGTCCCAGCCTTCACCCTAGCTCCCCCTAAATTGTGTGGGACCCTTGGCAGCTCAGCTCCCTCTGGGCTTCCGCCTGTCCCATCAACTCAGGCCCAGCTAACATAATTGAGGGTTTTCTATGTGGTGGGCACGGGGCTGGGCACTATGCATGTCTAACCTCCTCTATGCTCAGCCTAAGCCTGGGCCCCAGGTCCTAGTAGTAGCCCCTTGACAGCTGCAGAAACGAAAGTTCAGAGAGTCTAAGTAACTTGCCTGAAGTCACACAGCTAGAGAGCATCAGAAACAGAATCCGAACCCAATTCTCTAGGTCCTTCCCTCCACATTTCATTGCTTTTCTCCCTCCTTCCTTCCCCTGTCTCCTGTCCTATCTCCCTGCCTCCTGCCTTCCCCTTAACACATTCTTAGGGAGTATCTGCGCTATGCTGGGCACTGAGCCAGGTGCCAGGGGTAGAGACAGGAGTCAGAAAGACACTGTCCTTGCCGTCCTGTAGCTCACCGTCTACTGGGGGAGCAGGTATTTAAATAACCACTCACATAATTAACAAACCGCCTTGGCAATCAGTGCTGTGCCGGTTAGCCTGAGAAACCTCCGTGTAACAGCGCCTCACCCAGGCTGAGGGTCAGAGAGGCTTTCTGACAAAGGCTTCAACTGGGGCCCAGGGGATGAGGGTTTCACAAAGAGAAAAAGGAATGGGAAGGAGCATTCTGGACATGGGAGAGCAGCATGTGCAAAGGCCCTGGGGCAGGCAAGTGCTGAAAACATCCACAGAACTGGGAAAAGGGTAGTGCGGTTCTGGAGGCCGTGGGCAGAAGAACTGGCTTTGGAATCCAGGTGCCCAGCCAGCTTTCCTGCCCGTCACAGCCACCCCCACTGCAGGTGCATGTCCTGCTGCCCTTCCCCTGTTCCCAGCATGGTTGTGTACATGCACAAAGCGGTGGAGACTAAGACAGGAACACTTCCATGCTGCCATTGTTCTAGAGGCACAGGGGTTTAGATGCCAGGAGTTTGGGGCCCTTGTTCCCTCAACCCCTCCCTGCCACCTTCTTCCCCTTCCTAGTGGCCTGACCCTGCCATAACACAGTCTGTGGCAACCCAGAAGTAATAGTAACGGTCAACTAGGCACTGTTGTGTAATCCTCACAGCAGCTTATTATCCCCACTCGACGAAAGGGGAGATGGAGGCACAGAGTGGTTGATATGTTGCCCAAGGCTACCCAGCTTCTAAATGACGGAGCTGGGATTGAGCCCCATGTGGTGGGATCACACCACACCTCCTTTCTGCTGCAGAGCCCTTTGTCCTGAAGGAGAGGAACGCTTCTACGGGGCTCCTCCTCTGCCATCTGTCTGTCCCACCCCACTGAACGACCCATGTGTCCCCCTGTCCGGAGCTAACCCGGGGGGGAAAGGGAGAGGCCATCCCTTGTCCCGTGAGCCCGCATCAGTGTGATAGATCCTCTGTGTGCCTCTCAGTCATCCGTCAAAATCTGACGGGCCACAGAACCATTAGGCTTCTGTTTGGCTTGGCACAGGGACCCCGCGCTATTAATTCAACACACTGTCTAGTGTAATTATCTTGGCCTGCTTATCATCTGTCTTTCTCCCACTCACCTCCATCCCCAGATGGTTCCCCCTCTGCTAGGCATCCAACATGGGGGGCTGGGGCTCACTCTCACATGCTTACCCTCTGTCCTCACTTCCAAAGGGGATCACCCCCGGCCCACCCACCCCATAGGAGCCCCCAGAACCTAAGGAAAGGTGTGGACAGGATTAGGGATCCCACAAGTGCCATCAAGGAGAGCCGGGACCCTGAATGCACATCTTCTTCCACTGCTCAGGGCTGCCCTAAGGGTGGGAGCCCTTAGCAACCAAGTGCTCACAACAGTGCCCAGCAGACGGCAGGCAGGACAAGCACCCTAGCACATCACCCATGCCCTATCTTAAAGGGGCAGCCACTATTCAGCAAGAGCTAATTGGTGCCATGTGTGGTTGGGCCTTGAAATATTTAAGAGAAACTTGAAATCCAGACTCGTGTCATACTCTCCTTGCTCTTAAATGTTGGCAATTCATTGAAATAAAATTGTGTGGCAGCAACACAATAATACCTCTGGGGACCACTGTTGTGACACGGGCCACCATCTGGGACATCTGGATTGCATCCTGCAAGTCCCTGCAGCCCCAAACCTTTGTATGGCTTTCTTCAGCCGCGGGCCCTCCCCTCCTCATCATATGCCTCTGTTCATCATGAGAGGGGGTGGCCAGTCACCTGCAGGCTGCTTCCCTGCCATGCATCACACTCTGCTGGCCTTACGCTGAACACATGGTCAGCCACATGGGCTGTGATGCCCCATGGATTGTCCCAAAGGCCACTTGTCCCCTCCCATCGTGAGAATTTCCCAGGTTGTTGGTTGGTCCCATTGACAAGTCAGGGACAAGAGAGGCTCTTCTCCCACCCACATGGGCCCTTCCCAGAAGATCCTGAGTTCTTTCAACCCCAAAGAGGCTGGTGCAGCAGATGGATCCTCACAGGAGCTCAGGATGGTGGCTGGAAGGGACCTCGGGGCCCCAGGGGCAGAGCACTGCCCGTGGCTCTGGCCAAGTCTAGAAGCCCTGCCTTCAGGGGCCCAGTTCAGAGAGTGTGGCTGAGAGGAAACAGCTGGGCCTTTGCAGTCAGCAAACCTGGGCTCTCGTCCCAGCGCCACCGCTCACTGGGCTGCAGGGCCCTGTCTCCATCACCTCGGCTGGGAAGCGGAACTGACGCGAGCGTCTTCTCCATGGGCCAGTGCGGGTGTGGGTTCGGCTCATACTGAAAGCCTGCCTTGGAGCGCGTCCTCAAAGTATCCCCTCTTCCTCCACACCAGCCTCGGGTCAGCTCCTGAGACAGCCAGCTGAACCCTGTGTCCTCCTCAAAGGACTCGGGTCTACCCTGACCCCAGGCTTCTTTCTCAGCCCTACAAACTTGACAAGACACCCCAGAGGGCACCCCAAGGCCCCTTGTGTTACTCTCAGGGGCCCAGAACATGGCTTAGGTCACCAGCTCCCTGCTCCCTCTCTTCACCAAAGGTTTCTCCAAAGGCCCCATGTGTCAGCAGCATGGCCCCCAGCACCCCCCTCCACTGCGCATACCCCAAAGCCCTTCTCGCTCGGTGGGTTTCCTGCTGAGGCAGTGCTGGGCAGAAGATAGAATGGGCCAGGGTCTCCTAGAGGCTTTCGACTTCTACTTCTTGGTCCCATGAGGGGAGGAGATGGGCATGCGTGAGGCAGGGCAGCCCACAGCAGCAGAGCACCACTTGATGTGTACATGCAGCCCCCTTCACAGCCGGCCCATGAGAGGGTGATGGAGAGGAGGAGGAGGAGGGAAGGCCCCTGGGCTTCCCCACTGGGGCCCAGGGCACCCTGAGTCACACCCATTGACGGAGGAAGAAGCTGAGACTTGGTGTACAGGCCACATCACCTAGAACATCCTGGGCTCAGGAGCACAGGCCATGGGTGGTGGAGCCCAGCCTTCAGGACTCCGTGCATTCCCTACAAGCCCTGGCCCCCAGCATGCCCCGCGCATCTCTGATCCTGCCCGCCCTCTGCGTGCCCACTGACCTCTGTGTGTTTCCTCCCTGCAGGGCCTGACGGGTCCCCGAGGACAGCCGGTTGGTACCTCGCCCTAATGTTCCTCAGCAGGGAGGTTTCGGGCCCCTGTGGCCTTCGCTTCACTTTCTAACTGCCATTTCTGTCTCTTCATAGGGACCTCCAGGACAAAAAGGAGAAAAGGTAAGCCTGATGGAGGTTTTCTAGAATTTTCATCATAGGAAACAGCCTCCCTAAATATAGAAAGCAGTCCAAAGCGATGGTTTTCAGATGTTAGTATTCATCAACAGGACCAGGGCATCCCTGGTGATGCTGCAGTGGATGAGAGACAAGAGGGAGGGTGTTCTGGGTGATGTTCTCTCCTCGGGAGGAGGGGAGGCTAGGAGCCTGGCCCCTCAGACTCCTTCTCTGCCCCTCCTGCACGTACACCCAGGGTGCTCCCTGATGTATCCCCACGGGCCTCTAGGATTTTGAGGTGTCCATTTGTAAACCACTCACCTGGTTCCCTTCTTGGCCTCATACATTTGCCATCTCCTTAAATTTCTCATGGACATCCTGCTGGGCTCACCCTGCACACTCTGCTGGGTGCACCTGGCACCCCCAACCTCAGAGAAGGCATCTCCGAGGGGTCCATGCCCACAGCCCCCCTCCGTGTCTGCACTTCCCATCCAGAGGCTCCTGCTTGGGGCAGTGCGATGGACCCACCCAGAGGGTTGACCTTTTCTGGAAGATACCTCCAGCCAGGCATGGAACATAACTCCTGAATGCGGTCATGGCAAGTGGGATATGGCAGGAGAATCCTGCCCTGTGTCCCACGGGACCATGTCCAGGCAGGCCTCAGGGGTCTTCCCCGCTGCCAGCCAGCGGGAGGGAGGGAGTTTGATCTCCTGTCTCAGAGAGTTTAGTCCAGGACCAGAGCAGGGCTGGTGGGGGATGAGTACGTGTGGTATGTCCCCAGGTCCTGAGGATGCCTCTGAGGCACAATTTCCCCAGTGCCTAACACAGTCTTCTGCTTCCCTCCCTTCCCCAGGGGCAGTGTGGAGAGTACCCACATCGGGTAAGTGAACCCCTGACACTGATCCATCCCCTGGGCACAGCCCCCAGCTCAGCCTCGTCTCCCTGGGGCCCCCAGCACCCACAGAGGTTGGCCAGAGCAGTGGCCGTGGGGGTGGCCGTCCCCCAGCCCTGGAGTATGCCTGGTGGTCAGCAGCGCGCTTGTGCAGGGCTGGTCTCCAGGGCTCATGTCCACCCGCCCGTGCACGTCTCTGTGCATGTGCCCCTGTGCTGGCTGGCCCGCAAGCCTCCCAGCGTGTGCGTACTGGAACTCGGGTATCTGGTCCTGCGACTCCTCTGCACACCGCGCCCCTCTGTAGGGCTGTGCAGCTTGTGGGAGTCTGTGATTCTGACTCCCTGCCCTACGTGTGTGTGTATGTGCGTGTGTGTGTGTGTGTGTGTGTGTGTGACCGGGTGTGCATGCCTGGCTTCCTGCCCCGGCTGAATCAGAGGGACTTTCAGCTTAGTCATTGTTGCAGATGACCCAGACCTCAATGGTGGGAGATAACTGGGGGCTGGCTCTATCAGTTCAAGGATAAAGTCTCTGCTTTGCCTCCTTAGGAATAGAGGAGGCCTTCTCCAAGCAGAGTGGGGACTCTCTGGGCTGGGATGGCCTCCCAGTCACCCCCATGCCCTAGCTCCTTCCTTTTCCTTGCTTTGCCCCAGGATATAGGGCCCAAAGCTTGCTGTAGTCCTATTAGGAAGCTACAAACATATGCAGCAATAGCAGGAGGGCATTCTTGGGACACAGAGGGCAAAGATGTGGGCCTTCCAGTAAGACCTGGGACCAGAAAAATATTGCTCTCAGACCCTAGGATCTTTGGGTGCCCAGCCCTACACCATGGGCCTCATTGTGCCCAGAAACACACGCACAGTGTGGCTTCCCTGGCTGCCACCCCCATCAGGCAAGGGGACTAGAGTCAGGCTTAGAGTCGACCTGGCTATAGAGGGCCACTGGGAGGGCCTTGCCAGCAGCATCCAGCCACTTGGACTCTGACCCCGGAGTTCCTGGGCTCCTGGGGAGAGACTGCAGGTGGTCTTCAACATAAGCAGTGGGGTTTGGGGGTTGAGGCCAAAGCTGGGTTGGGCTCTGGGCAGGGGGCGCAGGCCGGTGGCCACGCAGACGAAGCTAGCCTGTCAGCGACATGTGCTCCAGGAACGCAGGGGCGCTGGTGTTCCGGCCAGCCTGATCCTGATACAATAATAGAAGGTCAGCTGTGTTTATTTGAAACGATGGACTCACAGGATTGTTATGTTACCCGAAAGAAAGACAGCATCCCCCAGCACAAAAGACAACACGACAGCAGACATGTTGGCGGTGTGTCATCCGTCTTTAGTGAGTGCGGGGGAGGAGGAGTGGAGGTGGGGAGGCTCTCTGCCCCTCGATTCAACGAGAGACAGAGAGAGAGAGAGAGAGAGAGAGAGAGCAGTGATGGAAGCCTCCAGAAGCATCTTGGCCACAGAGTGCAGCAAAGCTATGACTGTGGCAGGGTTAGAGACCAAGTCAGGCAGGGGTGAGAGCCGATTTGGACAGGGCAAGGCAGCTGGCACCCCCTGTTGATCTGGAAGTGGGTAGGAAAGCAGGGAGCATCTAGGGAGAATGGTCTGTTGGTGTTCTGAGGGGTCTGCAGGCATGACGGGGGTGGCAGGCCTCCAGGATCCTGCCTCTGCTCCAAGAGCTAACCAGAGATCCTGCCTCTGCTCCAGCCTGTAGCATCCCAGGGAGGGGGGGGAGGGAAGGGGGGAGTGGGGCGTGGAGTACCCCGGGACAGGGAACAAGGCAGCTGGTGTCTGTGGGCTCCGGCACTCACGCCCGGGTTGCCCTGTCTCTGCCACCTCGGTCCCCTCCCACGCCAGGAGCACCTGAGCAGCACCCTTTCGGCTCTGCGTTCCAACCAGATCATTACCCTGAAGGTTTGTGGCTTCTGGAAGGTCTGCGGGCTCCTCTCTGCTGAGAGGCTCCCTGGACGCAGAACCCAACATTGCACATCCCCAGGCCCCACAGCGGGAGGCAGTGGGGCTCTCGGGGCAGCCGCTGCCCCTCAAGGCAGCAGGACCGGGAAAGGCCACAGCAGGCTCCCAGGTCTCAGTCCAGGTGGGCCCCCGGGTCCTAACACTCATCCCAGGGGCCTCGTGTGAGGTAAAATGCTTTCAAAAACAAGGGGTCAATGATATGCCACCCTTGTCACATGGCCTCCAACCACTTCCTGAAGCCTTGGGGTGCTCAGAGAGGCTGGAAGCAACGAGAATGTCCAGAAATGAAGATCACAGTAGCTAATGTGATTGAAAGTTGCCTGCCCCAAAAAAGTGGTTGAACATGCTGGAGACATCTTTGCCCAGCCTTTATTTTCCAAACCCACCACCCCCGGGGGGGTGGCGGGGGGGGCATGGAGAGACCTCAGAAGCACTTAGCTCGTGCCCACACTGGCCACACCCTCGGCCGGCTCAGCCCCCGGGAGCCCGACTTGGCACTGCCCGTGACCATCCTCCCCAGATTCGCTGACGCTAGCCTTTCTCGTTCAACCAAAAAAAGAGCCCAGAGGTTGCCACACACCAGCCTGGCCTCAAGTCCCAATTTAGCTGGTCCTGTGGGTCCCTCCCGAGCCTCTGCCTCTGCTGCCCACGTCCACCGCCAGGGACAGACGAGGGGCCGACAGCGCAATGGTGGGCTGTGTGTCCAGGGGCCTCTGCGGCCCAGCCGAGGAGGGCCACTCTCCCAGTCGGGGGTGCTGCTGGCCAACACCCCAGGGGACCATGTGCCGTCCAAGGGCAGGCTCTGCGCTGCGCCCCTCGAACGGCGAGAGGGCCCACCCACACCTTCCCTCCCTGCGCCTCATGCTCGCTAATCACTCTTTTCTCTTCCTCTCCTCCCCTCCCACTTGGCCACCCTGCCTTCCTGGCGACATTCGGCATCCTTCTGAGCATCTGCGATCTTTGGCCTTTGCCCTCTGGCCTTCCAACTCATCTTTCTCCTCAGCTGCTGCCTCTCCTCAATTCTGTGCGACTGGCTCCACCCCCAGTCATAAAAAGACGGACCTTCCAGGTAGACACCGTCCCTTTGTCGGGACCACGCGTGGCTTCCCCGGGGGCTTGGCAGGGCTCCGGGCCCCGGCAGGCCAGCTGGGGCTGGAGACAAAGCCAGCACCTCACTCTACTTCAGTTCGATTCAATTAGACAAAACTGGCCCCGTGAATGGCACAGATGTGGAAACACACGAGGCCCGAGCCCAGGAGGTCCCCCCACTGGCACACACCGCGGCTCCCCAGAGCCGTCAGCAGCAACAACAGCGCAGGGTGCAGCCACGGTGCTACGGGTCTCACAGGGCCGAGCTCGCCTCATTCCTCTGACCACTTTATGGCTTAGGCACGATCATGCTCATTTTGCAGGTGAGAAAGGCAAGGTTCAGAGACACCCAGTCGGTTGCCCGAGGTCACACACCCAGTACATTGCAGAGCACCCAGCTTCTGTGACTCTCATTAGCTGCGGGGTTGGGAGCAAATTGCCTAACCTCTCTGTGCCTCCGCTTTTTCATTTGTCAAACGGGGACATTAAGGGTCCCTGCTGCGAAGTGTGTGCAAAGCACTTGGGATAACTCCTGCTATTATTAAAGTGAGGCTCAGAGGAGTGAATTTGTGCCCAAGGTCACACAAGCAGCGAGAGGCAGAATGGGAACCTGGCAACCAGGTCTTCAGAGCCCACATTTGTGGTCTTCTCCATTGGACTACACCCTTTATATTTAGAAATGGATTGCTTAGCACTTGATCACTTGTAATCTGAGTTTGAGGAGCGAGGGAATTTGCTGAGGGAATGTAGCCCACAACCAACAGGTGTAATCGTTGTGAGCAACTGCTTCCTTCTCCCTGCCTTACGAACCCAAGGAGGCTAGGGTAGGGCCAGGTTACAAAGAACAGAAAACAAGAGACCGCAGAGCCAGGGACCCAGGCACAGGCATTGCAGCTTGATTCTGGGCTGGGCAGCCCACGGCCGCCACTTACACCCCAGCCTTCGTCACGCTGTGCGGGAGTTAGGTGACCCCCAGGGCCGAGGGGATGCTGGAAGGGGCAGGTCTCCGAGGCTCTCTGAAAGCCCAACGGCAGGGCCCGGAGCCACCATCTGGCCACACTCAGGAGTCAGGAGCCCAGGGGCCAGCGGTTCAGGCACCTGATTGAACAAGGCTGAAGAATCACTCCAATTAACAGCTAAAAATACAGAGGGCCACGTGACGCGTGTGCCACCCGAGCCTGCATATCCCATTACAGCAGCCAAATCCTCGAGAGCCTCCATGTGCTCCCAAGGCTTACTCCAGGCACGGCTCTTCAGGGGCCCCACCGGCAGCTCAGAGAAGCACCAGCACCCCCCTGTGACCCCCCTACCTGTGTCAGACCCCATTCCAGAAGAGCTGCCCTTGCCCTCACACTGGCCGTTCACCTCAGCCCCCAGGAGCCACCTCCTGGCCTTAGTTACATTAGATGCTGTTCGTTAAGCCTCGCTGGGCTCCAGGCGCTGCGGTAAGAATGCCACATGGATTATCTGGTGTCATGTGACACCGGCCAGCGGGCGGCGCAGGTGCCATCATAATCATGCCCACCTTACGGATGAAGAAATCGAGAGGGTGCCCAGGATCCCATCCAGGCCACTGCACGTCACTGTCTCCCTTTTCAAGGGCAGGGCGTGGGAGCGCCGGAACTTTCTGTGCTGCCCTGACCTGGTTTCCAAAGTAGAGAGGGAAGCATAGGGGCCCCTTCCCCACCCGCCGTGGATCGTGCCTGGAGAAAAGGGTTTTTCTGCGGTCACCCATCACAGGACGTAAAAAGGCCTGCCCATTTCCTATCAATAAAGTGATATTGATTTTACAGGCTCTGTAAGGTGCTTAAACACTGGCCTAACATTTGCTGAAAGAGGAAACTATATGAAATATGATGTACTTAGCAGATGGTGTTGGAGGCCATTTCCAAAGTGCAGAAAGTTGGACAGTGAGTAGTTTTTTCTGGGGGCTTATTTGGAACGAGTAGGAACAGTGTGGAGTTCCGGGTTTGGGACCTGGCTCCCCACAAATTCTCCACGTGACCTCAGTCAGGGAGCTCACCTTCTCTGAGCCCGTTTTCTCTTCTGTGAAATGGGACTCGTGACCCAGGCAGCCCCTGCCTCCTCCACCACGGGCACCCTGTGCCCTCCCTCGGGTGGCTTCTCAGAGGGTACGGCAGGATGAAGCCCAGGCCCCAGCATGACCATGCTGGGTGCCATCTGGGCGAGGATGTCCTGGCCCAGGGAGGCTCAGGCAGCAGCTGCTGGAACCCGACAGTTCTCGTTCTGAGGTTGCCCACCCCTGTTTCTCCTTATCTTTTCCTCCCGTGGGGTTGCAGCAGGCATCCTCAGCCCCCCCGTTCCTACAGACGGTAGGAGGGTAACAGAGGGTCACTGGGAGCACACCGAGAAGGCTGGCCGGCTTGCAGCTCCGGCCGCCCGTGTCCCCCCACATCCCAGCCCGGAGCTCACATGCCTGCCAGGTGGTTCTGCCTCAGTCTGTCTGCAGGTATGGGCCTCTTCTCATAGGAGCTGAGCCCAGACAGTCCCCGGAGAGGTCACTTAGAAAGTAACATGACAGCTTTGGTCCAGATCTAGGATGACTCCGGTTGGCCCCCGGCCCCACAATGTGGGTCACATGGACCAGGCTCTCTCCTCTTCCTGAGGGAACACGATGCCACCCCTAGCTCTCTGGGCCCTCGGCCCATCCTGGACAGGCACGGTGGGTGACAGGAGCTGGGCTCAGAGCAGCTGCCTGAGGAGTGGGGGCAGGGCACAAGAATGCTAATGGGGACCCCCGACAGGCATACAGCCCTTTATAGTTCCCAAAACTCAATCAGCTCAGGGTTGCCAACTCAATTGTCATTGGAGGCCGAGCACAGATGACGTAAGTGACAGAAGCAGGCGGCCTACAGAGAGGATGGGGAAGCGGGGAGTCGGCCTGCCTCTGTCACTTACGGGGGGGGGGGGGTGGCCCCCGCCAGAATGCAGGCCTCGAGTGCCAGGGCTACCAGTGTGACATCAGAAGCCCCCAGTCCAAATGTTTTTACACAAGAGCTCTTGCCCAGTTGTCTAGTGAGCCAGACCAACTTCTGTGGCCTCTGACCCAAGGGCCTCCTTTGACACTCGGGGCCAGAGAATCAGACAGCAAAATGCTGCGGCTGGAAATAGGGGACCGCTGCTCTCACTCAAAGCCTGGGAGGCCCGGCCCAGGAGAGGATGTGACTGGCCACGCGGAGGGAGGGGCCGAGACAGGCCAGGCTGAGGACCACGTGGACTGGACCCCGGCCATCTGACCAGGCCCAGAGCATGCCCACAGTCGGGCAGGGTCACCTTGCTCACTCCTCTACCCCTGCCCCCTGCAGGGTTCTTGCTCTAGGACCAGCTGCTTGTGCAGCAGGTCCTCCCTGGACCCTTCCTCTCGGGGGCCTCATGTCTTGGCCGTCTCCTTGCTGCCACTGGTCCCTGCATGCGGTCACCACCACAGCATCATCACCATCACGCCACACCGCCTTCCCACCAGAGCCCCTGATGGGGCCTTCACTGGGTGCATGGCACTGGGGTGGGAGCCGCTCCCCAGCCCTGGGGCTCTCCCTCTAACTCTCGTTTTCACCAACATCAGGGTGAACAGGGCCAGGCCGGTATCCAAGGCCCACCAGGGCCACCAGGCCCCCCTGGACCAAGCGGACCTCTGGGGTACCCGGGACTGCCAGGGCCCATGGGGCCACCCGTAAGTTTTCCCTTTCTCTTTCTACCACCTCCTCTCCCAAGAGTTATCCAAAAATTCTCTGGCATGGTGTGGCTCCTGCAAGAAGCTACCAGGCCCCGTTCACCTGTTATGCTCTGGTTCTGAAAACCCAGCTTCTGGGGCCAGGCCTCAAGTCCAGTCATTGCCTTTCAGAGGCTGCCCCATTCTCAGCCTCAGCAGAAAGGAGCTCGGAAAGAACGTTCCCAGGGCCCACCCTTTGATGGGTGTCCCCTGACCCCTGAGCTGGAGGAGAAACTGAGCTGGGGGCAGTGGGTTCTGAGGCAGATAGCAAGGGCACACCTGACCATCTGGCATCCTAACGAACATGCCTTTGCTGCTGTATGTGCGCCTTACAGTCTTGGGCCGCCTTCCAGACAATCTGCATGTCTAGTAAGCCAGGGAGATACCACATTAAGCCTGAGGATCGGACGGCTACTGTGGGCCAAGGGGGCAGACAGGCGCCCCCTCCAGGCAAAACCACACTCAGGCAATAGTAGGTCAGGTCGGGTGTCCACTAAGCCATCCGGTTTCCAAGCTCTGGCCAAGCGCACGCTCTCGGCCTACTTGGTGCAACAGAGCAGGGGAATCACTCAGCAGGCACCTGGACCTCTTTGCCGAAAATGGGTTCTATCAGTCTTAGAGCCAAGACCAATGTCCTATGTTCCTGAAAGGACAGGGTTAAGGGGGAAGTCTGTTTAATAGTGTTTATTTCACTGGGCTGAAAAAAAAACTATTTTTCTTTTTTTTAAGATTTTATTTATTTATTCATAAGAGACAAAAAGAGAGAGGCAGAGACACAGGCAGAGGGAGAAGCAGGCTCCCTCGGGGGAGCCCGAAGCGGGATTCAGTCTCAGGATCCTGGGATCACGACCTGAGCCAAAGGCAGACACTGAGCCACACAGGCGCCCCCTGTTTTTCTTTCTTAGGACAAAAGCATCATCCACGCATTATGAAAAATTTGGAACACAGACAAAGAAAAAGCTTTAAATTGTCTGTTTTGCCATATCCAGAGTTCACCATCATTAACATTTTGGAGGGCCCCCTTCCATTTTTCTCCTTAGACACATCCACATGTAAACATCTTCCAGGTTGGTAACAGTCTGAATAAGGTAACAGGTTGTGTCCCGTAATGTTTTTCACTCAACACCATAAACCACACCCTTTCCTAGAGCAGGAATCTCCCGTGGTGTGGATTGTAGGGCTGCTGGGCCCATTTACAAGTAGGTAATGAGTTCCCTTCTGTAATATGAACGTAGATGTTTGTGTGCATCTCTGATGCCTTCACTGCAGTAGATTCCCAGAGGTGGAATGGCCAGGTCAGCGATGTCACTGCCAGGCAGCCCTCCATGAGGATGGCCACCTTCCAGGTCACTCGGCCTCGCACCTGGGCCCATCAGCTGCTCCAGCTGCCAATGCTGAGGCTCGGTGCGGGGACCCTCCAGGCTGGCCCACAGCTCTGGCCATCCGGGGCACCCAGCTTGGCAGCTCAGCTCGGTGTGAAACCTGACTTGCCAGCCCTCCTGCCCAGCTTGACCTCCGTGATAAATGTTAACTATCGCTGTGTCGTGGGATCCCAGGAGGAAGATTAGTCTCACTTCCATGGGTTTGTAGATGGGAAAGTGGAAAACCTGAAAGGAAGTGAAATTTAGGGAATGAAACCAAACCAAACCAAGAGAACCAAAAAAACTCCTCAAAATCCACTTCTTTGAGGACCCTTACCACCCAGACATGTTGGGTTCCCACACGCTGAACCCAAGCCAGGTGGTTTTCTTTGTTAGGTTGTTTATAAAGAAAACAACCAGCAAGCATGTTTTGAAGCCGACTGAAACAGCCCAGACTTGGGCATCTTGCTTTTCTCCTGCCCATGTTTGCTGCCCAGACCTCTGCCCCAGACCACGGTGGAGCCAGCCTGCTCTGGCCTCTCCCTTGAGCTCCCGCAGGCCCTGGGCCACCCCCACCCCTGCCCCCAATCCCCCCACCATGGCTGAGTGCTGTGGTCGCAGCACCCTGGGCCAAAGGAGACAGAAGGCTCCCTGGAAGGCTGGCAGGGCCAAAGGCAAAACCAGCGCTCTGCTGAGCAAGGTCGGCTTCCCAGGGAGGGGTCCCAATCAGGAGGTGGGAGGGTGGGGACCCAGACCAAACCACACTGTCAGTTTAACAGGCTGCCGCTGACCTATTTTCCAGCGGGTGAGCACAGCAGAGATGCCCACAGCGCCTGCATGGCTCCAGAGGGAGCTGTGAGCCTGTTGTCCCCACATGTCCTCAGCAGATTTCAGATACCGTTCCAGAATCTTCTAGATCTCGTCTCTAGCATATCCAGAACTCATTATAGCTACTCGAGCACTCCTCTGCCCCCAGCCTCCACAGTAAACACGCCTAACCACACTGTTTGCCAGAACTTTCCATTTCCACTCACCTTCTTCTTGCCTCCACAGGGCTTACCTGGGCCTCCTGGACCAAAGGTGAGGGCCCTTCGGGTGATGCGCTGCATGGGCGGGAGAGCTGTCTGCGGAAGGAGGGGAGACAGCACTGCAGGCTACTGGATGAGATGCTGAGAGTGACCTCAGTGAGAGATGGGTCACATTTGACTCACTTCCAAAGTGCCATTGTCCTCTGGGGAACCACCTGGGTCCCCCAGAGATTGCACTTTGGTGTCCCCAGGCACACTTCCATATGACCAGTATGGAAGCCATGGTCCCATCCTCCAAGGAGCTTAAGGTCTTGTTGGAGACTCCAGGTTGATGCCCAAGACACTGTCACAACATCTCAATGAAAGGGTGTATCATACAGAGTCAGAGCTAGAAGGGCGACCTTTGGGATCATCTGGTCTCTTGTGAGACCTTGTTTGTAAGCCCACCGTGTTAAACTGACTGTCTCTCTGAAGCTGGGGGCCCTGAGGCCCTGGGGACACAAAGTTGCAAAGGACTGACCCTACCCAACCATTTTATACATGTGGAGGCTGAGAGCCCTCAGGAAGAGTGACTTGTCCAGGCTCAACAGAGAGTCATTGATGGAATCAAAACCAACATTCGGGTCTCCTGGGCCCCTGCCAAGTTGACCCTGTCCACCTCCCTCTGCCTCTGCAAGCTGGGGACTTGTTCTGAAGAGAATGGTCTCTGCTGGCCACACAGGAAGCAGAGCTATTGTTCCAGGGAGGGCCGGAAGTCGGGGGGATTTGCAGTCATTGAGAAGAAGAGGAATGGCGATGTGAGGGGAAGAGTGCGAGCCAAAATTTGGCATTTGGAAAATCCCACTAATGGTCTTCTCTTTGTTCCCCCCAGGGAGACCCAGGAATCCAGGGCTACCACGGCCGGAAGGTAAGCAGGAAGGGGAGGGGAGGGCCCTACCCCCCAGTAGTAACCCACATGGGGCTTCACCACAGTGCATACAGGGTCAGGACTTGGTCATGCACATGTATTTTTGCACACACACTTGCCCAGTGTGAGCCTCACATTTGTGAGGTTGGCCGGACAAGAGTTCATGTCTCCACTTGAGGAAGGAGAAGGCTCAGAGGGGCAGGGCTTTAGGCAATCAGGGGCCCAGTCAGACCTCAGAACCAGGTGAGTCTCCTACCACCAACCTGGGTTGCTGTATCTATACTGAGGCAGGCCAGGTTGTCACTGGCCCCCCGAGGGCCTGGTAAATGGGAGCAGATTACCAGGCCCCACCCTAGGCAGAGGTCCATGCTAAGCACGGTGAGGGATTCGGAGGTAGGGATCCCAGGCCTGCTTTCTGGCAACTCACGGTCCAGAGAGACAGATTCCTATGAAGGCAGATCGTGCTAAACTCTCATCACAAAGCATCGTGTGAATATGGGTGGCAGAGGGTAAACAGATTAATTCCAGGTTGGGAGGAGTTTGGGAAGTCTTCTGGGAGAAGACAACCTGTGAGCTCAATCCTGGCAAATGGGTGGGTGTATCAGTTATCTAAAGCTGTGTAACAAACCATCCCAAACTTCCCGGCTTAAAATGAGGATTTATTTCCATTCTGGTTCTGTGGATGGGCCATCCAGGAGTGCTGCTACTCTCCTCTGGACTCAGTCATGCAGTTGCATTAGATGACAGATGGAGAAGCCTCCAGATGTTGGGTGGCTGGTGCAGGCTGTGGGCTGGGTGGCTCTGTTCTCTACAACATGGCCCTCTCAGTGCCCCCCAGTAGGCTATACAGGGTTTCCTACAGTGTGGTAGGCCCAGGGCAATGTTCAAACCTGCCAAGTCTGAGTGCACAGGAGCTTTTCCAGAGTGGTCATGGGCATCATGCTTTCTGATGTCCTATCGGTCAAAACAAGTCACATGGCCAAGTCATGCACGTCAGTGGGGGGAGAGGAGGGGACTCAGCCTCCCCTTCTTGAAGGAGGAATAGCAAAACATTAGTGGCCTTTGCCAAGCCACCACTGTGGTCCTTCAACCAGCAAATCTGAGGGGACCTGGCCTTTCAGACAGGGAAACAGTGTGAGCAAAGCCCAGAGGTGGTCATTACAGTAACAGTAACATGCAAATCATCTCAACAGTAGTCACCACTTACTAAATGCCTACCGTGTCCCGGGCTGTCCTTCGATGTGACCGAGCTGTGGGGCTGTGGGGCCGGTACTGTTCTCCTATTCAACAATTGAGGAACTTGAGGCTTGCCTAAAGTCTCGAGGCTCTTAAGTGGCAGAGCAGGAACTCAAGCCCAGGCCTGGGTCCTTCCCAGGACCACCCACTGCAGGGAGCCTGTGCAGACCTCCAGACCCCAGCACCAGGAGAAGAAAGGAAGCAGGAAGGAAAGGGAGGACAAGAAGGGGGAGGGATTTGGGAAAGGGAGAGATTGCTCCAGAGAAGCACTCTATAATCCAGGGCTGCCATCACCGCATTGTTTTATGGGTGCTTGGGGAGTGAATGGCAAGCCCGGAGAGACCTTTAATTAGTCCTGCATAAACTGAGAAGTTTGTATGGTGTCAGGAAGTGGAAATTATAGCCTTTGCGGTTGCTTCCATCCACGCATACAGACTCAAAATTTACTGCCTCCTGGTGCAGTGCAGGCGCAGAGGTTCCCCCAGTGGCTGGCCACCCTACTGTGGTGGGCATCTGCATTCGAGGGCCAACTGGAAATCTGGTTCATCCAGAAAGGAGCTTGGGGGCCTGTTGTCCTGAGGATGGGAGGCCTCAGCTTGAGGCTGGGGTGTCATGTGACTCTCCGGAGGCTACAAGTACCCGTCCCACTGTCCCAGCCCCCCTGGAGCTGTGGGTGTCTTGAGCCAGTGACCGCTATATGCAGGCAAACATTTGCTTCCCATCGGAGCTCTGAGATAGAGGCTCATGCCCAGGGGCAAGTGCAGCAATACTTCTCATCTCTGGTTCAGCCAAAGTTCACTCACTCCCGGTCCCACCTGGTCCTTACCACGCCCCATTAGAGCTCATTATCCCCCTGGTACAGATGAGAAGTTCAGAGAAGTTAATGCTTTGCCCAACGTTGTACAGCTGGCGAATGATCATGCTGGAACTGGAAGCCAGGTCTCGAAAGCCCAAGCCCAGAGGCCAGTCTTCTTGTCCAAGCACAGAAGTGAGCGTCTACTCAGAGGGTCTCAGCCCAGCCTGAGCTAACTGTGCACAGACCACCCTCTCTGTGCCTTGGCCAGGATGTGGGGGCCTGTCTCCTAAGCTCCTTCTCTGTCCGTCAGTTCTTTTTCTCTCGCCTCCTCTCTCTGCTCGGGATGGGGCACTGGGGTGGGGAGAGCTAGAGACAGCTGGAGGCTGGGCAGATGGGTTTGCCCCCACCCCAGCACCCAGGGAGGAGGGAGGGCTGGCGGTGAGGACACCAAGCTGGGACAGAAGCCATGGGACCGTCGCCTGTGTTTAGGGTGTAAGGGGAGCTCATGGGCTAACCAACAGACCCTCCACATCTGCTTCAATTGCTCTGTTCCAGTGACTTGATACACATACAGGGAGGCCTTTCTTTCAGCATCGGTGGAATTTAACTCTTAGCAAAGATGTTTCCTGGCCTGCAAAGTTTGCTAATGATTAGTTCCGTCCATCACCACCCCCACCCCCAGGCAGCTGGACCAAGCCTAGCATCCTCTCAAAGGCCAGCCAGGCCAGCAGGAGCTTCTTCTCTAGATCCTTAGGATCAAATCCCGGTGTGACCAGCAGGCCCCATGCCGCCCCCCAGCCCTGCTTGGGACCAGCCCTTCTGCCTAGACACTGCAAGTAGTGTTGCTCACCCATGTGGTACCAATTTGATCCAAATTTATGGCCACCGATCTACTTTAAATATGTTGTAAGATGCAAAGTGTGTTTAAAACATTACAACCTTGGCTCTCTTTCAAGGGGATGGATGGGTATTGTCAGACTGTATGTGGATCACAAAACCTGGTGAGAGCTTATCTCCAAGCGTGTCGGAGCTGGTCCATCTGACATGGCAGCGGGGGGTGCATTGACGCACGGGCGGTCTGGGTGGTAAGGCTTGGGGTTCGCATGAAGGACCGTGACTGAAGCACACAGTCCCTTCCCGCAGGCTGGGGACTATGCGTTTTCAGGCCAGGGGAGGCAGGATGTGAGAGCCTCACACCAGAGCTGCTTATAGCTGCGGTTACTTCTGTGGTTACTTACTGGAGGCTATGGGGCTCCCAGGGGAGAAGGTCAGATGGGCCCTAAGGTCAGATGTCTAGGGCACCAGGGTGAAGGCAAGAGGACCAGAAGCTTGCCCACCCAGCCCAAGTAGGCCCTCCTGACTCTACGGCCATGCCAGTCCTTCTCACCCCTCCCCAATCCTTCTACAAAGGGGCATGATCATTCCTAACCCTAATTTACAGATGAGTAAACTGAGGCCCAGAGAGGTGAGTCCAGGAAGTAGCAAAACCAAATCCTTACCCCCAAGGGACTTTACTCCATGGGCCTTATGAGCAAGGAGAAGGGGCAGATGCCATCATTTCCGATTTCCGGGAGGCCCCTCCTCCCCTAGAAAGAAAGAAGGTGGAAGCTGAGCTGATGTTCCTGAGAGAAAAGAGGCTGCAGCTGGATTTGGGCCTTTCTCAGAGCTTCCTAGCCTCTCTGCGAGCAGACCTTGGGGTCCTTGATGCATTTCAGTCAAGGAATCTGGAAAGTGGAGTGTTTTGTTCATTGGCACTGATCCCCCAAATTATTCCCCCAAGGAGTTTGCATAGTCCCGTGACTTCCATTAAAGGCAGGAGAAGACAGCCTGAATCAGGCCCCCACCACTGCCATTCCTGAGGCCCCCGTACCCCTCTGGCTCTCAGAGGGCCTGAGGAACCCCAAGCTGCATGCAGCATTCACGTGCATGCAGCAGAGCGCTCCATGCAGATGGAAGCCGTAGATGCAGGAGCCTTCTGGGGTGCGGACGGCACTTTCTTTCAAAACCATGAAATCCCACCGGGGACATGCAGACCATTTCAATTAAAGCAGATCAGGGATCTGAGACATGGGCCTCAGATCGGAGGCCTCGTGGGGGCTGAGAGTCTCACCCCGCCGGCCTCCAGCCCCCAGCTTGTGCTCTCTGGGCCCTGTTTCTCCCACACTCCAAAGCCCACGGATTAATTAGAGCTGACTTTTCTTTTTGGAGCTAACTACAAAATCAACCGATCTCAAATCGAGATTACAAGCCAGCCGCCCTTCCAAAGCCCCGGCCTTCGATGGGGCGCCTGACCCCGGTAATTCCCCAGATTACTTCCTGCCGGTCCTAATTACCAGAGGACCTGGCATCTCCCTGGTTCCAGTCCTCTCCTGTCTGAAGCTGGCTAGGGCAGCGAGGAAGGAAATGAGCTGCCTTTTCCTGGAAGGGAGTCCTAGGAACCCTTTAGGGCAGAAGGAGACGTGAGTCCGCCTTGCCTGCTTTCCCAGCCCAGGGAAAGGCCCTGGTCCAGGCAGAGGCCAGAGCCGCCCGCTGGCCTCCCCCTGCAGCCCTGCGCGCCCAGCTCTCAGACAGGCCTTCCTCCTCCCTGCAGAGAACAAAGAGTCTGTGTGTGGAGCTGCTTCATCGGGGCCCTCCCCTGGTGCAGGGCTGCAGCGGGAGCTCCACACGAGGGAGGTCCATTCATCTCCCCACACTCCCCTGGCCTGACCCCTGCTTAGCTGGGGAGCTGACCTTGAAGCCCCCCACCTCCCTCCAGACTATGTCTTCTTGCCAAGTCCCTGCCCTGCTCATTCAACAAACAGTAAATCACCAATTAAGAGGCCACTCCCGCAGGACAGGAGTGTGGCCATTTTGTGCTCCAAGGAGCTGGCTTTCATCCTGTGGTCTTGGTAAGCGGTAGGTCCCTCCACGGAAGTGGGGACCAGAATAGCCAATGTACTGAGGCCGCAAGGCGCTCCTGTGCCAGGCTCAGCTGGAGAGGCCCCGGCATGGTACAAGTCAGGACTGGGAGGGGCCTTCCAGGTCATGGGAGGCAGCCCCCTCCCTACCCACCTGTGCTCACCCAGTGCTCTCTGAGGCACAATGACTGGAATCTACCCCTTCCTGGCCAGCAGTGAGGCACAGGTTCTTGGCAGCCTCTTGGCTAAAGAGCCAGGCTCCTCGGTGGTGGGATGTCCGGCTTGATTCCACTGCAGCCTGTGCCAGCCATGCTCTGTGCACCTGCGCGGTGCTCAGTGCCCACCTCCGCAGCTGCAGAGTGGCCCAGATAGCATCACTGGGGGCCCACTGGGGGAGCCCCAGAGTCCTACTGGGAGGATAAGGAAAGGCAAAGATAGAGGGGAAAAATAGGAGACCTCAGACTTGGACTGACTAGGAGAACGCCCTCTGTACCTAAGACGAAGACACTTGCCAGTTAGTGAATCTAAATTCAGCACAATTCCAAACTTAGACCTTTCTTTTTAAGATTTTATTTATGTATTCATGAGAGACAGACAGAGGAGAGACATAGGCAGAGGGAGAAGCAGAATCCCCTTGGAGTAGGGAGCCTGATGCAGGACTCAATGCTAGGACCCCAGGATCACGCCCTGATCCGAAGGCAGACAGTCAACCACTGAGCCACCCAGGTGCCCCTCCAAACTTAAACCTTTTAAACAGGAACACTTTTAAGAAGGGAAATGTAGAAAAAGGAGCCTGTACATATGCCCTCACAAAGACAAACCGAGGGGAACCTGTACGAACAGAAGTATCATGGACACCCTTTTAGCAATAGCCACCAGAAAGCCCCTTCTTGCTCCCTGCAGACAGGTGCCCTTGCCCACGGCCACCCTCAAGTCCTTGACAATGACTCTGCTCCGTCTCACCTCACAAATCCAGGCATCGGCGCTTCCTGGCGTAGAACCGGGCCGGTCCCCAGGTCAGAGGTCAGGCTGGGGTAAGCCCAGCCTGATGAGAGTGGAATGAGCCTGCAGAGTGGGGTCAGCCTGGGGCACCCCTGCTTCCTGCCCGACAGAGGGCTGGGAGTGACGGAGGCCTGGCATGGGATCAAGAGAGCCTGGGTCATCTGCAGAATTAAGAGACTTGACCCAGAGGGCAAGGAAAGGGCAAAGGTCAGCCACACTAACGAGGAGGGCTGCCTGCTTAGGAGGCTCCAAGGGGCCCCGATTTCCCTGGGGCGGGTAGTTTTGTCTTTACACACAAGCCAGCGGCCCGGACTGAGGACAACCCCAATTAGCGGGGAAACCCTCACTCCCGGGGTTCGCTCTGCACCGCTCCTGCTGAGACTGGAGACAGAAGCCCAGAGATGGGGCTCCAGCAGACTCCACCCCCCCCCCTTGCTGAAGCATCTGTGGCCATCCCTCGGCGGGGTGGGGGGGGAGCAGAGACCCACTGAGACCCCCTCCTACACCAGCATTTTCCCCACAAGCTCAACTCCCACCTCAGTGGCCTCGCTCTGGAGCTGCCAACAGACCCAGGGGCTCTGACCTCTCTTCCCACTAAAGGCCTCAGGTAGGCGGGGCTGGGGGTGGCTGGAGAGAGGGTCGGAGCAGAGGTCTCTCATCTGGGTGGGTGGGAGGTCTCTGGTCTCCCACCCAGAGAGGCAAAGAGGCTTACCTAGGGTCACAGGGCCTTTCCTGACTCCCAGCCAGGTCCCCCAGCTGGAGGCGAGAAGAGGAAGGCGGGGCACTGAGAGAAGGCTAAGGGGAAGAGGAAGGGCCAGGCTGAGCTCCCCCCTGCACCCCCCACCCCAGGGGACTCTGTCCTCGGGGCTAAGTCAGTTGGGTTGGGCCGGCTGGAATGGTAGCAGGAGATCTTGGTCCTCTGAAGGAGAGAGTGGCCCTCAGCTGGCGCCTCTGAGGAGGGGGCTCTAACGGATCCCCTACACTGGCCAGACTTCTGCCGAGGTCCTGTGGCACCCTCTGCTGGCCACAGAGAGACCTGGGCTGGCAGGCGGAGCCCTGCCCAGCAACTTCCTCCTGGCACAGGGCACGCTTGTGGTTAAAGACTCAGTCTGCCCAAGAGCTGCCCTCCTATGCTGATCCCTTCACCCTCGTGGGGCACGGACCTGAGGGCCCTCCAGCAGAGAGGGGCTTTAGAATCAGCCCCTCTGATGCTTGGGGTCGGCTTAAAGAAATGGGTACTTGGGCTTTGGCAAAGACCTGTGTTCAAATCCCTGCTCTGCATGACCTTGGCCGTTGTACCTGGCCCCTCTGAGCCAGTTTGTTCGCCTGTGAAACAGGGATAAAATCCGTGGCCACATTGGAGAGGAGTCTTGGAGACTGAATAGAGGAGAGATGTAAAGGCTTTAGCCCTGTGCCAGGCCCCTGGCAGACACAGTAAATGGCCTATAAGAGGCATTTCCCAGAATTTGGCGGCTGGGCCAGATCTCAGGCCCTGACTTATCTGCTGCGCTCACTTCCTGAGGGCGGCTCCACTAACCTTGCCTGTGGCTCAGGGGTCCTGGTGGGCCAGGGTGAGGAAGGGCTCCTGTATTTGGAGCTAAAGCTTCTGGGCCTTTTGCAGAATTAAGAGACAGCCCAAGGAGGATGGAGGTGAACCATCCCAGGCAGGCATTAGTTCATGCCTGCAGATCACAAATGCCAAGTGGTCCCTGCTGCACCCCAGAACCAGCACTGGGTTATGGAGCACAGCAAAAGGCTTCACAGAGGAGATGGTATTTGACCAGGACCCCCGACAATGAACAGGGTGTTGAGTTGAGGGAACATCAGAAAGGCATAGAATTCTGGGGCACCTGCGTGGCCCAGTGGGTCAAGCATCCAACTCTTGGTTTTAGTTCAGCTCGTGATCTGAGGGTCGTGAGGTCCAGCCCCCCATCAGGGCGTGGAGCCTACTTGAGATTTTTTCTCCCTTTCCCTCTGCCCTCCATCAAAAAGCACAATCATCCTGAAAATGAGTGGTGTTTCCAGGGAAACAGGGAATAGGTATCAGGATGTGAGGAGATGAGGCTGGGAAGGAAGCGAGGACGGAATGCCTGGCCCCCTTTCTAGAGTCAACGCCAAGGAGCGGCTGTTTTGAAATAAGGGAGTGTTATTGTCCGGCCTGGGGAGCTTACCCGGGTGCCAGCGTGGAGACCCAGTCATGGAGGAGAGAGGTTGGGAGAAGTTCCAGCTTTGGCCAGCAGAAGGGTGGATAGGACTTCCCATAAGATGGCAGAGAAGGGATGAGGACAGCGGAAAAGATGCAGGCCGGGTGGGACCTGTCTCCCCCTCTGCCTGTGAGCCTGTGGCAACTGCAGCCTGGCCTGAGGCCACCGCTCTTGGGTCCTGAGTGGGGAGGCTGGTCTGGGACACGGTCTGTCAGGACCCCACGTTGCCAACCCCAGCCTTCAGATGCCTTCAGAGGCCTTCAGATGCTGGGAGCTGCAGCAGCGGATGGCAGCCACCTGTCGCTGCAGGGCATTCAGAGCCCTGGCTGGGGCTTATCTGGGGTTCAGCTCATGGAGACGGGGGCGGGGGGGGGGGGGACTGCCCTCCTTCCTCTCCTGCGCACCACCCCCTTCTCTGACACAGTAGGTTAGTCTGGACTTGTCTTGACCTCCATTTGTCACCAGCTGTCCTTCCTGAGCTCACACCTCTGCCCCACAGATTTGGCATTTTCACGAGGAGGTAAAAGAGGTCAAGGAGAAAGATGGGACACTGCTGAGGTTGAGAGCAAAGCCCACAAAGTCCTGAAGCCACAGCTGTCTTGGTACCTCTGGATGAGTTCCAGGCAGCGCCCTGCCTCCACCCCTCACCCCCCACCCCACAAAGCACAGGCTGGCCTTCTGCCACATAGGGCCAAGACCCACATGCCCTCAGAAGGAGTTAGATCCAAGGAAGCTGGGAGGAAGAGGAGCCCAGATGAAGAGGCAGGGGGGCAATCTGCCCTGTGGCCCCACCAGCAGGTACCACTAGAGCAAAGCTACTGGAGTGAAAATGGAGCAAGAGGTGCTAGGTGGCAATGAGAAGGAGGGGTGCACAGCTGAGCAGTCACGTGCACCCAGGCCAAGGCCTCGGGCAAGTAGGGTCCTCTTCTCAGCGTTTCTTTTCTTTCTTCCTTCAGGGAGAACGAGGCATGCCAGGGATGCCGGGCAAACAAGGAGCGAAGGTACCTGCCCCTCACCCATCCCCCGCAGCCCTTCCCTGAGCCCCAGCCAAGTTCTGGAAGTCCAGCTCCTTCTCCTTCCCATGTCGCTGCGAAGCCATGAAGACAGGGCACACATTTCCTCCCCCCGCCCTCTCCCTGTGCTGTGCCAGCCTGCTCTTCCAGGCAGGGGTGCTTCTGTCTGGCTCACGAGCGACACTCACCGGCGCCCCCCTGGTGGCCAGACCTCCTCCTCCTGGGCACCTCTGGGTCATCAAATAGTTTCTCCAGTAAAGCCCAGCTCTGGCTGCAGTCCCCTGCGGGGAGTAGGGACTCCCTGCAAATCACCTCCGCTTGGGATTTATTAAGTGGTGCGTTTGGCAGCCTCAAAGTGGTTGGTTTGAGCTCAAGATGTGAAAATGGGGTTCACTCCCAGCTGCTCCCTAGTGCATGAGGGCACAGGTCCGGAGAATTCTCTATAAGAAGAATCCCACCTGCACACCCAGAAGTCAGCCATCTCCCATTCTCCCCGTCCACGCGGCTCTCCCTTCCACCCCCTTCCCTTCCCATCTCCTCCTCCACCTTTCCTATCCCACTGAAGCCCTCCCCACATTGCACCCTAGAGATGTACCCCCACCTGGACACGCATGGGCTCCCCGACAGGAGGGCCTGGATGCTGAGGAGGGGGGCAGGGAGCCTGAGGGACTCACCTGTGCTGCTCAGAGCCTCTTCCTTCCTCGGGTCCCACGCTTCCTGTGCCAGACTCAGCCACCCACCTTTGCTGAGGGATTGCACCTCACATCCCCTTGAGGAGAGCCTGGGACCCTGGCCGCTCCCTCTGGTGCTTTGCCCCAACTGCACAAAGTCGCCATGCCTTTTTCTTCTCTTGTCCAGGGAGCTCCTGGAATTGCTGTGGCCGGGATGAAGGTTAGTGGAACGTTATCACTCAACACATTAGGGGCAGGATAGGAGGAAGGGGAGAGGAAGACAGAATTGGGGCTTCAGGGACTCAGTAGGGTGGCCACTGGACCAAGGAGGGACAGGATTCAGAAACCTTCCTCTTAAGGCAACACTGATGCCATTATGCACAACTTGAACAAGAGACATTTAACTAAGCCTCGCAGAGTAAGTAGGAAAGGTTTACGAGCCTCAACGAAAGGGCTCACCACCCTGCCAGTGTGCAAGGGAACCCAGCCCTTTCCTTTATGCTTCAGAATTCGGCAGCTCTGTGCTTGCAAAGCTCCCAAGAAGAGAGCAGGAGTCCTGCCCCTGAACCCCACCCTAACTGCCCATTTGGTTGGCAGGCAGATGGGTGAGGACCCCCAGAAGCACAAATGTAGATCTCCCGGCAGGTCCGTGGACGGGGGCCACTGTGTCCAAAGCAGATGGCCATTCCTTCCTCTCCCTCCTTGTGGGGTGCCTCACTGGCCCTCACCCTTGCCATATCCCTCACTATAGGGAATTGAGGCCAAGAGGCCTCCTCTGGCCTGGGACCTGAGGCCTAGGCAGAGGGAAGCCCTGGGCTGGCCAGATGCTTCACCTACCCCGTGAGGACCTTTGCTCATTTACTCCTGCACTGGCTCTTACTCCCTCTCCCTCACCTCTTTATCTGAGTTTTCTTTTTTTCCACACAGGGTGAGCCAGGGACCCCAGGAGCCAAGGTACGATACAGAGGGAATGTTCTGGGCTACATGGAGCATCACGCATGGGGTGGAGGTGGCAGTGGCTGCTGTTGTTATGCTCTCCATCCCCCTGAGGCTGGCCCGGAGCTGGGGACCTGACTGAGCAGGCAGGGCTTGCTTGTCAGGAATGCCTTCCCCTCCCCGGATCCTGGCCTGGAGCTCGGTCAGTTTGCCTGCACACCAGCTCCAGCACGTAACTGTTGCCCCCTGTGCCTGCAGGGCTCTCTCTCTTGTCTAGTTTTATAAGGGATGTCACATGAAAAAAGTTTCCATGCCAACTATGTTTGGGAAATACAGAGATAAAAATATTTCACAGGGTTGTCCCCCCCCCCCCCCCTCCACTGCAGGCCTTTTTAGAGCTTTTAAGATGCTCTGTGTACATTGGGAAGCTCTAAAACTGTTATCTCTGGTGCAGCATTTTCAAACTACTTGACTAGAGCATCCTTTTTTTAAGAGGAACATTTCATGGGGCCAGTATTCTGGAAATGCTGGTTTACAATCACTGTCCACCGTACCCTTCACCACCACCACCCCTAATCCTCTTATCAGTGACTCTCTCTTCTTACCCCAAAGGGAGACCCAGGAGCAGCAGGGAAGCCGGGGCCCCCAGGTTTGCCAGGAAAGAGGGGGCAAAGGGTAGGATACTGTGTCTCTGATTGTGTGTCCCCTTCATATGGGCCTCTGCTGATCCTCCCACCCCCTGCCCTACCCCCAAGGTTGGAGTGCCGCCTGCAGTGTGTCCCTGGGAAGGGGGGAGTGCAGAGATGGCCTAGCTCGGGAGCACACCCTCCCTCCTCGGAAGGAAGCATTGCTTTCCAGGAGGAAAGAGCAGCAGAAGGAAGGCCTTCCTTCCCTCCATCCCCACTCCCTGGGGGCCTCTGTAGGGCAGCACCTGCATCCCTTCCCTTTAGAGTTGGCCTGTTTCAGGGCATGCCCAGCTAAGGCACAGCCCAGGCACAGCAGGCACAGTCCAGGCACAGCCCAGGCAGGCCTGCTGGGGCCCCAGGACCCACTTCCCTCCAGTCACCTGGGCCTCCCCTAGCTTCCTCCCCTCCCTTGACAAGCTTCAGGCTATTTTGTCATTCAGCTTCTACCCAAGGGCAGGTGGCAAGGGGATGACACTTAAAGACCTGGTGTGGCACCGTCTGTGTCTCCAGGTGGCAAATTATGCCCCGGAGCCCTCAATTTATAATATTACCTACAAGAACCAGCAGCCATCAGGCTGTAGGGAGAGGGGCTATAGCGCTGACCTGGTGGGGTACTCTTGGAGCGCTCTCCTGATATGGGACACTGTGAGTGCACATGCCATCTTCATGGTGTTGAAGCTGGAGCTTCAGGAGGCTTGGGGAGCAGACCTGCCTCTAACACTTGAGGCGATGAGGGGGGCTTATAGCCACGGAGCCTCTTCATCTGTGCAGTGAGAGCAGGGCTCCATGATGCATGTCATGGGGGGGAAAGTTCTTCAGGGTAGAAGAGGATAGTTCGGCGGGGGGCGGGGGGGGGGGGGTAATTAGTTTACTGGAGCTTCCATAACAAAGGACCACAGAGGATGTGGCTCAAACAGAATCTGGAGGCTGGAAACCTGAGATCAAGGAGTGGGCAGGGTCGGTTCTTTCTGCAGGTTATGAAAGAGAAGCTGTTCCACGCCTCTCTTCTCATGTCTGGTGGTTTGCTGGTGTCCTTGGTGCCCTGTGGCTTGTAGAACTGCCACCCCAATCTCTGCCTTCATCTTCACATGGTGTTCTCTCCGTATCCATGTCCTTGTCCAAATTTCTCCTTTATGAGGACACCAATCCTCTGGGATTAAGGGCCCACCCTACTCCAGTATGACCTCATGACCCCGCTGATTACAACTGTAATGACCTTATTTCCCAAGAAGGTCACACTCTGAGATACTGGAAGTTAGAACTTCAACATACGAATTTTGGGAGGACACAAGTTAACCCATCACAGGAAGCAAACTCCTCAAAATAGTCCTCCAAAGGAGAAGTCTAGCTAGATGGGTTTTGTCTTCCCTGGAGGCAGGGAGGAGGTAGGCAGAGACCGGGAGCCTCTAAATGCTGGACATTTAAAAAAATGAAAAGAGCAAAGCGGTTAAAAGGAAAAGCTTCCCCCAGCTACCAGCCTTCTAAACTGCTTGCCTCTCTCCAGGAGATCCCCAAAAGGAGCTAAATGCTCTTGCCGCCTCTCGCTTTGTAAATGATGAGGATATGGAAACAGAACAATGATACAGGTCCTCCCTCATCAGTGTGAAGTGGCTCAAGGAAGGTGCAGGTGGGGGTCTGGGGGGAAACGGAGTCTTTCAGGAAATGGCCCACAGAGGGGCAGGAAGGCAGCAGAGAGGAAGCCAAGGCTAGATGCTGGTGGGGCTGGTGCCTTCCCAGTCGGCCTGGAGAAACCCTTCCTCACCTTGCACCATCTGCATTTCCCCCACAGGGCGAGAAGGGGGCTGCAGGCCCCCCCGGGCTACTCGGCCTCCTAGGGCAGAAGGTGGGTATTAGCAAGCTCTGAATGGTGGCTTCTATGCAAAGGCCTTGTGTTCATCTGCACCCACATTCCCGACCCTGAACATTCACATGGGCCCCAGCACTGGAGGTGTCCCTCCCAGACTGGGGGGAAGCAGCTAGAACACAGCCGGATTAGTGTCGGGTACCACATGGGAGGCCCAGATGGGCAAAAATGCTCATATGCAAAGACCAGTAGCTGTACCTTGTCAGCTTTCTTTGCACCAACTCTGAAAATGTGCTCCTTAGTACCTGAGTTCCGTAAGACATTCCATTAAAAAAAGAGAGAAAACACTTAAGGTCAAATTAACGTGGGGAGAGCTGCATGAGGCAGGCCCCCTTACAAGGTCCCAGGGCACTTTAGCCAGGCAGAGGCTCAGAGCACCCTGCGGTGAAGGAGCCTGTCCTGCCTCATTTTACTGCGCCTTCCCTAACAGTCCTTTGGCCACCAAACCCTTTTTGTCACATTTCAAATGTTTCCCACCCACTGAAGGAGGGGTTCTGTGGACACACTTTGAGAAACAGAGTCTAGACCCAAGGCATGATGGGTCTCTGGTTTCAGCTCCATTCCTGTTCCCCAGCGACAGCCAGAGGTCCATTCTCTCCTCAGTGCCCATGGCCAGTGAGACCAGGCCAGGCTTCTGAGGGCCTCTGTGCCCAGCCTGGGTTGAAGAACGGTCTGCTGCCCCCACTCCTTGGAACTGGGAGGGGAGAGAAGACAGGGATCGGCCACCCCCCTCTGGAGCTAGGCAGACCAAAGTGACGGTTACTCTCCCATTCTCCCACACTTCCACCCCCAGGGAGAAAAAGGTGATGCTGGCAACTCCATTGGAGGAAGCAGAGGGGAGCCGGGCCCCCCAGGGCTCCCGGGGCCCCCAGGCCCAAAGGTGAGTTTCCCTGGGGTCTGCGCTCTAGGGGGACGCTGACTGTGGCCTTTATCTTCAGCCCATTCTTGGGGACTCTGTTCTGGGTACCTTGCCTTCTATTCTGCTCCAGATGTGTGGTTTTCCCGTGGATTCTAGAAAGGCGATTTGGGCTGAGCTCCTGATTTTAAGTGGTGATAGTTTGACTATCCAAGAGAAACAGAGGGCAGATGGATGGTCCCAATGATTCAAACAGTTACAAGGTAACCAAGTCAGGGACAGATGGCCACAGGGCCTTAGGACAGCCACAAGGCTCCCACCCAAGGCTCTGAATACGAGATCAGTGATCAGCTGGGCCCCACCTGGTGCTGGCACACGGGGGAAGGGGTTGGTAGCCGCAGGGGGTCAGCTGCCCTCACAGTCCTTAAACTGGGGGAAACTGCTGGGATGAGACGTGGGTTTCCCGAAGCAGACGCCTCCTGCGCTGCTTGGTTTTATTCCAGGAAGTGAGGAGGGCCTCCTTCTTAGCTTATAAGGAAAGGACTCGTTATATGATCGTAGACAATACACACATTCATTGCACCGACATATATATCAAGGGGCTGCTGTGGGCTGGGCCCCACCGGGGCTGTGAGGCCGTAGAGAACCTGCTCTCAGCTTGCTCACCAAGCAGCAGGATAAACAGACCCACAATTCATAGTGGCAGGAGCCAGAAGGAAGCCCACAGGACGCAAGCTGACGTGGCAGGAGGGTCTCGAGCTAACCCCCACGTGCCCACCTCTCTGACCGTGGTGGGAACAGAGCCTCCCTGGCTTGAGCACCAGCTTGGCCACAGGGTGGGCCTGCCAGCCGGGCTCTGGGCCATCCCCAGGGTTGGAGTCCGTCCCCGCAGGGCATGGGTACCTTGGCACATCTTGGGTCTTGATTTGGGGTTGGGGAAGCCTGGTCACTACTATCCCTGCTCCCTGGGACACAAGAAAGGAAAGCTAGAAGGCCGTTCCCAAGTGCGTGTCCTCCTTCAGGGCCACGGGCAGTGCTGACTAAGGGGAGTATGTGCAGGGGACCTGCTACCCTCCTAGGCTTCCCGGGGCCCCTCCCTACGCGCCCAGAGCCTGCACGGTCCCCTCCGTCTCCCAGGCAGGACCTGATGAGGTGTGCCTTCCCAAGTGTTCCTGCCTCCCTGTAGCTAGGGATGGGGAGCAGTCCACACCGGGGGGGCCGCAACAGGGTTGGCATGTGGGTGAATCAACTGAGGAGGGCCTGGCCCTGCAGGTGAACCCCAACAAGTGGGGCAGAACACAGAGGAGGAAAGGGGCAGACAGGGAAGGCTTCCAGGAAGAGGTGAGACCCGGGCTGGGCCCACAGGTAGGTGGGAGTCAGATGAGTAGAATGAGGTGAGGTAGTAGAAGCCTGTGCAGAGGACGGAGACCCAAAGACACCTACCGCCCGGGATGTCAACAGCAAGGCCATTCCCCGGCCCCTCAGACAGCTGGCCAAGCTGCCCTGTGTGCCCTCAGCCCGTGTCTCTCCTCTTCCCCAGGGAGAAGCTGGTGTTGATGGCCAGGCTGGCCCCCCAGGACAGCAAGGAGACAAGGTACAGGGGCTCCCAGTTCTGAGATGAGGGTCGGCTTGGGAGTTCAAGCCGCAGCTCAGGGCGCTCAAGAGTGGTGGCCGTCCCTGCAGCTGGACCCCCAGGGCGATGGCTCCTGGTGGCTGTCGCTCCTGCCGGCTAGGGAGAGCCTTCCACTGAGTCAGCTGTCATGCAAACGCTGGCCCAGGGACGGACCCAGAGCCCCTGCTTCTGGTAGCTTCCACGCCACTGGGAAAGGTGGGGCTCCCACTTCTCTCCAGCTACTTCCCCTGGGAGGGTCAGGCTGGTGCTGCCCTGGCCATCGCAGGTGCAGTGGGGGGCAGGGAGGTGAGGGGCAGGTTACCTGCAGGTGGCAGTGGCTCGACACTCCCTGAGCAGACCAGCCATGGGTCCTGAGGAGTTATATTAAAGGGTCTCTTGGGGCGCCTGGGGGCTCAGTGGTTGAGCAACTGCCTTCGGTTCAGGGTGTGATCCTGGGGCCCTGGGATCGAGTCCCGCATCGGGCTCCTTGCAGGAAGCCTGCTTCTCCCTCTGCTTATGTCTGTCTCTTTCTGTATGTCTCATGAATAAATAAATAAAATCTTTAAAAAAGACAAACAAAACTTTAAGGGTCTCTTGACCCTTTACATTTACTTTCTGTCTTGATTTTTAAAATTTGTCTTTACTGTTAACATTGCCCCAAAACAACTGCACTATGGTTTGTTTTCATTTATTCCCCCGAGCTCTGTCCTGCTTCCAGCAGGAGCAACCCCCGCCCTGCCCTGTGGGGAGGTCCAGGTCTCCTACCGCCTTATGCAGCCGCATCCCTCCTTCTTCCTGCGGTTTGGGGCTGTCACAAGCAGAGAGGCCCCTAAGGAGCCCGTGGTCCCTCCATGGCAATTATTGAACATTCAGGCGATTGGCAAAAAGCTCCTGAACTCTTCTTGCTCCTTGCGCTGAATGGAAATAAAGAGAAGCAAAGGGCTGGTCCCTGTGCCCAAAGAGGAGGCTAAGGTAGAGACTGGGGAGAGGTGGCCAGGCAGACACAGTGGAGTCCCGCACAAGGAACCCAGGACAGAGGAATGTCCTTCAGCGAGAAGCCAGAGGAGCCCAGAGGTGCTGGGAGGCACAGAGGAGGGCAAGCAGGGGGAGATGCTTCCCAAAGGGGAGGTCATGCCCAAGAAGGTCTGCAGACTCTGGGCCTGAGCTAAGATGAGCCTCCTGGGCCCATCTGGGGACATCAGGCTCTCTCGTACCCAGCTCTGTCCCCATTTCACTCCAATTTTGTCGTGCAACAGGGGGAGCCCGGAGCAGCTGGAGAACAGGGACCAGCTGGCCCCAAGGTACGTGCGTCTCACCCGGAGTCAGAGCACACAGCATGAAGTGGCTGGACTCCAGGTCTTAGGGGGAGGAAGGGAAAGAGTCTTCTTCCTGCAGACGTGGCGGCTGTGACGGGACTCAGCCGTCACATCTAGTCCAGAGTTGTCTCGTAGAGTCTCTGTGTTGGTTCTAGAACCTCTGGGCATCCCCTCTGGGTGTCGGGAATCCCCGGCCAGGCCCCCATCCCGCAGTTATAGGTGCACCTGCGTGCGGCTGGGCGCAGCACCCCCTTGCCTACAGCCCCGTCTAGCTGAGAGTGGGCACCCGTTGCCCTCCCGGCCCTACAGGCCCTGGCCCGGAGTTAAGACCGCCCTTGTCTTGCAGGGCACCAAGGGGGAGCCAGGGAAAGGAGAGATGGTGGACTACAATGGGAACATCAATGAGGCCCTCCAGGTGAGCGGGAGCCAGCCCAGAGACGGGAGATTGGGAGGTGTTCCGGGGGGCGCTGCACCATGGCCCTGATGAGGGGCCGCTTCAACACCCCAACTAGTGTGTCCTTGAGGCTAGGCTATTGGACAGAGCATCCAGGAGAGCGATCCCCTTGCTCTCTCTCTCCCTCGGCCTTGCTTCCAGCTTCCAGGCAAATGCTGCGTCCCCCACCCCTCATTTGGCAGCCAGGTGGCCTGGTTCTTGGTCTGGCCGGGCTAGCAGGTTATCCTGGCTCTGGGGAGCTGGGCACCATCACTGGAACATCCTGTCGCCCTGTGGGGTGCTGGCCCATCCAGGGTTCTGGAGCCCCATGTCTTCAATACCCCTTTCGCAGATAGAATCTGTCTTTCTGAAACATGTCTCCCTTTCATGTTGGTTCAGTCATGTTCCAAGTTCGTATGATGCGCACCCTTTACGACAAGGCTACTCCACGCCAGCACTGTTGCCAGTTAAGGCTGGGTCATCTTGTTGGGAGTTGTGGGGGAAGGATGCCCTGTGTGCTGTGGGGTGCCTCACAGCGTACCTGGTCTCTACCCACCAGTTGCCAGTAGCACCCCAACCCCGGTTATGACAACCAAAACATGTCTCCAGGCATCACCAAATGTCCCCTGGGGGCCAACCCCCACCCCTGGGCTGAGAACCTCCCATTTAAGGGAACTTTGTACCTCCATGAATCCCTTTCCACAGTGTGCGATCCTGTCTGCGTGACATGGTCCCTCCGGTTTCTTGTGTGGCTCCGTATTCTCCTATTCCACATTTGTTATTTACAAGGAAGAACATCAGAGCCTTGGAATCTGGGTTCAGGGGGAAGAGGGAAGAACAGGGGAGGGTCCCGGTCAGTGATTAGAGAGAAGAAGAGCTGTTGTGTCCTCTTTGGCCAAGTGAAGGGAAGTTAGCGGTCCATTTCAGGGCTTGCCTGAGTCTGTTGTAGGACAGCCTTGGTGAGCTGTAGGGAGTCCTTTGTCCAGTGACTGTAAGCCTGGGGAGAGGTGGGGGCGGCATGGGGTTGGGAGGCAAGGAGCCCACCGAGAGGACCTACCCCTACTGTGCTCCTAAGGAGGGGGCCAGCTCCCATGTTTCCACGCCTGGGCCAAGGGGACCCTCCAGATGGTTCTTGACTTGTTCTTCAACTGATTGCATGGCATTGGTTTTTAGGAGATCCGAACGCTGGCCTTGATGGTAAGTCTTCCTCCTTCCCTTGGGCATTGGGCTGAGGGCTGGAGGGCTGGGGCTGGGGGCCGGAAGCAGGAGGCTGGGGCTGGGCAAGGACTTGAGGTCCGGCCTCCAGAAGCAGGTGCAGGGCTGCTGAGTTAGGACTGACTCTGATGTGCCAGGGCAAAGGGTGATCCGAGCCTGAGCAGGGGCTCTCCGGAGCCTCCCCAGACCGGGGTCCTGGCTGTCCCGTGGAGCAGCTCCTCACCAACTCCACTGCAGACTCTTGTCGCAGCGTAAATGCTGGTTCTCCACACAGCTGCAACAAGAAGATGGAGGTACAGAGGAGGACGCTTTTGTGTTTCTCCTTATACTCAACCTTCAGCTAATAAAATCCATAACCCTAAAAAATTAGTAACCACTTAACCTGCACTTTTCACCTTTCCTAGAAATCAGTCTCCTTTTCTGCACTTGGAAAACCAGTGAATTCCAAGCCCAGATTTTGCATGTGTACCTACTCCCAGTGACAGGCCTATGGATATTTGTAGTGAATATTTATGATTAAAACCACTACCATGAGGTTTAGCTTCCAGGCAGAGAGCAGAAAGGAGATCTCAAGGTTCTCAAAACTATTGGAATTTCATTTCACTTAATATTTTTATTTTCATTTTTTGAAAAGATTTTATTTAGGGGCACCCGGGTGGCTCAGTGGTTGAGCATCTGTCTTTGGCTCAGGTCATGATCCCAGGGTCCCGGGATCGAGTCCCGCATCAGGCTCCCTGTGCACAGCCTGCTTCTCTCTCTGCCTGTGTATCTGCCTCTCTCTCTGTGTCTCTCATGAATAAATAAATAAAATATTTAAAAATAAAAGTACAAAATAAAGATGTTATTTATTCATTTGAGAGAGAGAGATTGAGAGAGCAAGAGCAGGGGGAAGAGGCAGAGGGAGAGGGAGAAGCAGACTCCCCGCTGAGCAGGGAGCCTTACCCAGAGCTCCATCCCAGGACCCTGGGATCATGACCTGAGCGAAGGCAGACCCTTAACCCACTGAACCACCTAGGTGCCCCCTCATTTCACTTAATATTTTTAGTGGCCATGTGCCACAGAACACTCAGGAGGTACAAACCCAGACTCAAACGCCGGTCACATCATGCCCCAACCCCAGAGGCTGATATTAACATCACATGATTCTAGAATCAATGAACTTCATCAGGGGACATTAAAATATATTATTTGAAATAGCTATGCAACGCAAAACTTTGATGGAATTTTCTTTCTTTTAAAATCAACCTCTAAATAAATAAATGATAGATAGATAGATGATAGATAGATAAAATCAACCTCCAGGTATAATTTACATACAGTAAAATGTACCTACTTTAGCTGTAAGTAAAACCTACTTTGATGAGCTTAGACAAATGTATATACCCATGTATCCACGACCCCGGGCACTCCAGAAAGTTCCCATATGTGCGTCAGGAGTCCATCCCACCCCTATCCTCAGCCCCTGGACATCACTGATCTTTCTGTCCTGGTGGATTAGATCTGCATTTTCTGGAGTGTCCTCTGAGTGGAATCATGCAGCGTAGTCATCTGTGTCTGGCCTCTTTTGCTCAGCATAGAATATCTGGGTTCCATCCGTGGCAGGTCATGCACGTGTGCTTGGTTCATTTTTGTACTGCTGAGTAATATTCCATTGGATGGGCATAGCCAACCTGCACCTGTTTTGGTTTTTTCTTTTACATTTTTTAAATTTAAATTCAATTTGCTAGCATATAGTATAACACCCAGTGCTCATCCCATCAAGTCAACCTGCACCCGTTGATGGATATTTGCATTGTTTCCCGGAGGCATTTTTAAGTCCCTGTCAGGGAAGGTGAGATTTATCTTCTTGGAGCCCAGGGGCGCTCAGAGGGAGGTGGAGGGAGAGGCTGGTAGGCATGGCTCCAGGAGCCCCCCTGCCCCCTGCCACTCTAACCCAGACACCCTCAGTGCTTCTCCACTTTACATTGTGGGGACCCCGTGCTATTTCCTTTGTGAAAAAAAAAATGTTTCTGCCACTGATGAGATGTTCGAAAATTATCAACTTCCATAAAGCAGCCTCCACTTACACCCCTCTGGCAATAGGCCGCCCCTCCTTGGTTGGAAAATTCTTCCACAGGACTTTTTTTTTTTTTTATTTTGTAGGGGCCCCCTGGTCTTCCCGGGCAAATCGGCCCACCCGGAGCCCCAGGGATCCCAGGCCAGAAGGTAACACTTGTCTTGACAAGGATGCAGACCCTGCAGAGGCACTGCGTGTGTCCCCAAGTGCGGGCTCCAGAGGGTGACCCTCCCATTGTCCCTGCAGAGCCATCACCACCACCTGGCCTCTGATTTCTCCTCCTGCTCTGTCCTGCCCGCGTCGCTGCCGCCCCCACTCCTGCTGCCTCAGCTTTGCCATTTTTCCCTCTGCTGTCTGACTTGGGCTCCTGTCACTCACAGGCTCTTCTGAGGTGGTGGAGCTTGGGTCTAGACAAGCCGGTGCTTGTGGGGACCCCAAGCCGCCCATCAGGGAACATGGCACTTGAGCTCCTCCCTCTGGCTTCCTGCCCCTGCTCCCCTTTACTCTCTGCCCCACCCCAGGGATTTTCTCAGAAGGTACTGCATGTTTGCACCTTTGTCCTCTGCTCATGAGGGCCCCTGCCCTGAAGTTCCTTTCCCCCTTCCCTACTTTTCCAAGTCCTGATATTTCAAGCCCAAGTCAAAGGCCACCTCTTCCATGAAGCCTCCCCTGATCTACCAGGCAGGACTCACTGCCCTTTCGTCTCTGCTCCTCTCATAGCATCATCTTGCCTTGATGGTGTGGCTCGCTGTTTACTGGCCTCAAAGACAGAGGACAGGCCTCCTTTATCTCCCGCCCTGACCTCAAGATGGGGATTGGGTTGATGCCACGATGCAGGGAGCTCCCTGTGGGGCAGGCAGGACAGGAGGGCAGGGGCGTGGAGGTGGACTGGGAGGCAACACCCCTCCCCAGGCATACCCAGAGTCCTCAGAGCCAGCGTGTGGACTGGGAAATGTGGACTGGGAAACCAGGAGGCCCCTACTCAGATCCAGCTGCCTGCTGCACTGACCGCAGGCCTTGGACACACAGCTCTGCCTTGGGGTGCTCACCTGAAATGGAGCCAGTGTAACTACACAGCTCCTGGGTGACCCTGGCATGTAGAAAGTGTGCCAGGAGGGACAGTTATTCTTCTCTGCTCTAAGACTGACCTTCGGTCCTTCTGGCCACAGGGCGAGATCGGACTCCCAGGCCCTCCAGGACACGATGGGGAAAAGGTAAGAACAGATGCTCCCCCGAGATGAGCCTCTGAAGGTGGACCTTGACCTGGGCTGACCGGGGATGATGGGGGGGTGGGGGCAGAAGGTTCTGGAAGAAGCCTAGGTGTGAGCCTTGTGGGGAAAGGAGTGTGGGAGTGTGGGGGCAAACCCTGCAGAAGCCTGAGCCCCACACTGCTGGCCCCAGAGGAGCCAGGAAGACCCGACTGGGATGGGCTGGGGGGGCTTCTCCGATTCCGAGGGAGGTGCACAGGCTCTTTACCCGGGCCAGTCGGGACAGTTGAGCACAGAAGAGCCATGTCCTTTGGACCTCCCATTCTTTCATGCTCTCTCTCTCTCTTTCCTCCATTGGTGTATACAGTAAGTGTTGCTAATGTTTTCTAAAGGGACCTCGAGGCAAACCAGGAGACATGGGCCCCCCCGGCCCCCAAGGCCCCCCAGGAAAGTCTGGACCTGCAGGAATGAAGGGAGAAGACGGACACACAGGGAGCCCAGGAGAGAAGGGGGAGAAAGGGGAGACGGGACAGGCAGGCGCACCGGTGAGTGCCAGGGTGGGCTGGCCAGGACTCCACCCTGGGGTGCATGCAGGCTTGCGCAGGTGCACCCCCAGCATGGCTTCTGCGGGGTGCTTGCTGCAGCTTGGGCTAGAAGCCTGGAGCCTGGAGCTGGGGGCAGGAGACTCACCCGGGTTTCCCTCAAGCCCCTTGCTTTTATGGAGGCCAGTTGCCCTCCTCAAGAGAACTGGGCCTGCTCTGTCATCTCCCGTGTCCTTCGGAAAGTCACTGGGCCTTGCAGGACCTCTGTTTTCTCATCTCTAAGATGTGGGTGGTAATGCCCTCCCTGGATATTTTACTGGCTTGTTGGGAAGGAGATGAGGTCATAGGTGTAAAACCTGCCTCTTTGGAAAGTATGCAGAAGCCCTACACCCAGGAGAGGCTGCATGTACAAAAAAAAGGGGGGGAGGGGACCTTACCCAGTCCAACAAGGCTGCTGACTTGACCTGGGAGTCTTCTCTGGACTTCAGTGGCATGTCATCTGTGAAATGGGCACCATCCTAGACACCTGCCCTTGGACGAAGGGAGCCACACGTGCATGCCACAGTTGGTCACAGATGCTCAAATGATGACCTCGCTCTTGACTAACAGAGATCTTTGTCGATCTGTAGGGTCTAGACGGCCCAACTGGGGAGAAAGGAGAACCAGGTGGCCAAGGGAGACCCGGAGCAACAGGATTGCCGGGCCCTATCGGGCTCCCGGGATTTACAGTAAGGCGAGAGGGTGGGGTATCAAGGTTGTCAGCAGGCCCCTGTGAATGAGGGCACACGAGCAAGGGTGCCCTCACGGTGGTCACCAGCCTAGCGGATGCCTGGCACTGCAACGAGGCTGCACTAACCCCCCCCCCCCCCCCCGCATGCCTGACCTCTTGTGGGGAGGGTCCTCTTGATGAACAGCCAGTCTGTGAGGAGCACTGGAATGTGAATCTTGGCCTCAGAATCCTCCTCTTAGAATAATAAAGAACCTCAGAGGTCAACCAGTCCCACCTTTGACCCAATGCAGAAGTCCCTCAGGAGCCACTAACGGGGGCTGTCCCACGCAGCCCGGACAGACTGGCAGCTCCCGGCCTCCTGACGTGTCCCCTCCAAGGAGGAGCAGCTCCAGGCTGGAGGACGTGCTCCTGGATGTGTTGTGGAAGCTTCCTCGTCCACCTCCCACCGCTGGCTCTCGCCCTGTTCCCAGAGCCATAGTCATTTCTGTAGCTGCGTAACAAATGGCAAATTCAGCGGCTTAAAATGATGTGCACATGTGATCTCACCATTTCTGAGGGTTGGGGGTCCAGGCTCGGTCGGCATCACGGGGTCCTCTGCCCGGGGGCTCGTGAGGCTGCACGCAGGCTGTTGACTCACCTGGATCGTCTTCTAAACTCACTGCTGTTGGCGTGACTTAGTGCCTGGCCATAGCAGGACGGCGTCCCTCGGCTTCTAGGGGCTGCCCACGGTTCCTTGCCAAAGGGCTCTTCCCCAAGACAGGCAGGTCACATGCTTGTCCAAAGCCAAGGCCGGCAGGAGCCTCTGAGTGCCGGCTGCCAACACAGGGCCGTGTATGTGTGTGTGTGTGTGTGTGTGTGTGTGTGTGTGTTACGTAACCTTAACACATGCATGTTGTAATTTGTAATATAAGCTTGTAACAATCGCAGGAGTGACCTCCCATCACCTCTGCCGTGTGCCATATTCTACTGGGTAGAAACAGGTCACAGGTCACCCTAGGGTCTGTGCAGCGCAGGCTCCATACACAATATCACCCTCTCCTCCCACAGGCTGGGCCCACAGGTTCCTAAAGACTGACCTTGGGTCCCTTGTCCAGTCTTCATACTGCAGGCTAACTGCCCCCTCAGCCTCCCAGGTGGTCCCTGACCACACCTCGGCCCAGTGGAGTCCCTGTCTTGTCTGCCACAGCTGTGAGGGGGTCCCTGTGCCCAGCCTTCCCTGAGCGCCGGCATCCACAGCCTGGTGTTTTGTGCCCACAGGGAGAGAAAGGAGAGCCTGGGGAGAAGGGTGAGCCAGGACTGGAGGTAGGTTGTGCCCGTTCAGCCTTCTGTGTCATGGGGGAGGGAGTTGACAGGGACCTCATCAGCCCACTGTCCCTCGGGACATGCAGCATTTCTGTGTTCTAGAAGGAAACTCATGGTTGCCTGATGTGGGAAGCGAGCAAGAAGCTGAGCGCAGTAGCTCGGCCTCAGAGCCCCAGTTCACGGTCTCCCCACTGGTGTTCACAGAGCACCCACCACGTTTCGTTCCCGGTGCTAGAAGGAAAATCAACAGAAGCACCTCTGTGCAGCGAACAGTCCCCAGCAGCGAGCACTAGAGTAGTTAGCTGCTCGAGAAGCTGGGAGGGCATCCTAGAAGATGGGCCCTTTGAGCGGGATCTGGAAGCCTTTGTAGGAGTTTGCCTAGAAGCTCCAGAAGTAGGCTTTCCAGAGAGACACATTATACCCCGGAGGTGTGGTGGTGAAGGGAAGAGGAGAGACGCTGGGGAGAGAGGTACTCGGGATGGAGGCCAGGTTCTCATAAGGTCAGAGGGCATCGGGCATATGTGTCGGCTCAGGGAAAGAGCCAAGAAAGCAAAAGAGCTCAGCAGCATGTGAGGGAGAGGATGTTTGGTGGGAGGGCCTGTGCCACCCAGACAGAGCCAAGGGAGGGCCCACCAAGCCTTCTCAGCCCCCCAGAGAGGTCTCCGGGCCCCTGTCACTTTCGGTGCCACCAGGGCCCATCCGCTCTGGGGGAAGTGATGAGACGGCATGTATGTTCCTGAGTTAGAGACGGGTGGCCTCCTGATGAAATGCTCCAAGATTCAGGAAAACCACTACACACAGCAATGTTCCCTCCAGAAGTATTTAAAGTAAAAATTGGAAACAGCCTACGTTTCTAACAAGAAGGAAATGATTCAATAACTTATGGTAATAATACTAATGGTATAATAGTCCCCATGTTTGGGAGCGTTCCTTGTGCCAAGCGCCGCTCCGAGCCCTGGCCGGGGAGGAACTCATTTCATGCCGCTCAGTCGACACAGAAAGGAGGCTTGTGGGGAACATACAAAAAAAAAATTGGAAAACCGGGTTTCGGGTTAAATGAAAAGCAGTAGAGAAGCAAATTATATATATAAAATCATCATTAAGTATGGACATACATTCAAGTACATTTTATGTGTCCAAAAAGAGTGGAAGGAAACAAAGCAAAATACTAGGAGTAATCAGATACTTATTCTTTTCATTCTTTCAGCTCCCTTTAATTTATAAAAATTTTTAATGGGTCTGTTATTTAATTTTTTTATTTTCAAAATTATCATACAGTAAAACTGACTTTTTTGGGGGGGGAGTGTGTATAGTTCTGTGGATTTTATTTAATACATTCATAGGTTTGCGCAGCTACCACCACAATTAGGATTCATGAATCACTTATTTATAATAAGGGGGGGAAAAAGTAGTAAACTTAAAAAAAAAAAAAGAATATAGAGTTTCCAAGAGATGGAGCTGAAGAGTTCACGGATTCTAGAGGTACCGGGTCAACCTGGTGCAGGGGCTCCTCTTTGTTGACCTTGCAGAGGGGTCGCCATCCTGGCCACATTCTGTGGGATTCTAACCTGAGAAGGCGAGAAGAGCCCCAAAGTTGAGATGGGGTGACCAGCTCAGGCGTCCCTCCTGCCTCTTGGGTGGCTGAGTGTGAGCATATGGATGCCCACACTCACCAGAAACAGAATCTGCAATGAACACCATCCTCCAGAAAGGGGAAGACCCCCTGAGTCCCTCTGCCTTCCCCGTCCTGAGTGAATCTGTTCCACTTCACTCTGCCTTTAAGGGAAGCAGAGACCAAGCAGTCTTGTCACAAACCTGAGGGGACTTGAGGGATAGTCTTCAAAACCTGCTCAGCCTCCCCGCCTCTTCCACATAGCCAATCTCTGCTCCCGTGAGCCAAAGGGCTCAAGTTCAAACGCCTCCAAGGGCCAGGCCTGTAACAAATGAACACAAAGTTCCAGGTCAAAGACGATAGGGAGTGGTGGGGACTGGGGTAATCTGAAGATCTCGTGCCCCACCTGGAGGGGAAAGCTTTTATTCAGCTCCAGGCAATTACTGCCATGCATGAACAAGAGCCTAGGGCTGCCAGGTTTTTCCTCTTTCTTTTTTTTTTTTTTTTTTCCAAGAAAATCTGGAAGTCTGGATGTTTTGACAGCATTTCCTGGCAATGTTTGGGGTTTTTTTTCTTTCAACATTGTGTAGAGTAATGAGTTGCTATGAGTTTCTGCCCTGTTCTCAGCCTCCTTCGGGAGACCACATGTTGGGCAGTTCTGTCCCCCTCTGGCTTTGCTGTCCCCACCTGGACCCGGGGCCATGTCAGAAGGGGAGCCCTCTTGGAGTGTACCAGCGGGTAGGCTAATCATCTCCCTTTGGATTCTAGGTTCCTGGGCCTCCAGGGCCAGAGGGGCCCCCCGGACCCCAGGTAAGTTTGGAGGGCTTGTCAGCATTTCAATCCACTGTGACTGGGTCCCTAACATCCCCTGCCCCTGGTGGTCACTGGGGTTCATCTCAACACAGGTCACTGTCACCTCCTCATCCCAGGGTGGGATCTCTTATGCACAAACCCTTCCCTACTCCTTTTCCCTCCCGTATGAAACAGGCACCATCTCAGTGACACCAAGGAGCCTGGGCATTGCCAGCTTTCATGGAAACAGTTGACTGGCACAGCAGCCCTGGGGTCTGGTCCCATTGCCCTGCAGGAGTCCCTCTGCCACTAAGCTCTGTCCTTTGCCATCAGATGTCTGCTCTCCCCCTTCCTCCTTCCTACTCATCAGCTAGCCAAAAGATCTGGATTAAGATGGAAAGTGATTTAAAACCAGCCCCACTGGATTGACCTTTCCGGGTTACAGGCGATAAGATGAAACCTTTACAGGGCTCCCATGCATGCTGCTAAACCAATAGGTGCTGTTCCTTCCTCTGTGGGATTCCCAGGACTCATGGCACTGTGTCAACTATTGTCTTTGGCAGAACAGGAGTTAATAATGATGGTAGCCAGCATTTACCAAGACTTATCACGTATCAGACACTGCTCCAAGCACTTTGCATATAGTAATTTAATCAACTTTTGCTGTGTTCCTTCTGAAGCTTCCCTTCCTGAGACTCTAGGTCAGCCGTGGGGGTCACAGAGAGACTCTCTGTCAGTCCCTGGCTGGGGAGGCCTGGCTCAGACCCCACCCCAGGGAGCCCCCAGCACAAACACTCTTAGCACCCCCTCCGCCTTCCCTGGGCAGGGACCCCAGGCCCTTGCTCTTTTGTGGTCCAACCTGCAGACAAGGTGTTTTTGACTTAACTAGAAATGCAGTTCTGAGGTGCTGTGTTTTGATTCCAAATGCAGGGGCTCCAAGGTGTTCCTGGACCAAAGGTAAGAAGAGGTCCTGGGACAGGTGCTGGGGTGGGAGGAAGGGCGGTGTCAATGAGGATCAAAAAGAAAGTCCTTCAGAGACAGGTACTCCAGGCCCCTTCCCTACATGGAATCGTGTGACACGCTGGCCACTGGTTACACCCAGGAGATAATGAAGCCCTGCAGTGCTTTTAACACCCATCACTGACACTGGGCAGGCTTCAGATTTAGAATTTCCCCATCCATTAATCCACCCTATGAGTGACAAGTTGGATTCTTAGCAAATGATGAAATCCTTTTCCAAGTACCCTGCCCCAGTCCTCTCACTCACCCTGAAGTATAAGATGGGACACAGAGAGGATGTAGTGTGGGCCCCCTCCCCGGGGCCAAGCCCTCTGGTCTCTGGCAGGAGGGGGGGGTGTCTCCCAATCTCCCCCTTCAAAACCATTTCAACTGGGTAAGAAGGGCTGAGGGCTGATGGCATATAGGCCTGTACCTCCCGCTCCAGTATTCTTTAGGGGACTGTTGGGCACTTTTTGTCCCAATTAGCTCGGGACCCCCCATGCTGGCATTTCAGGCACCTGCCAGCCAGTCTCTGCAGGCCCATTTTCCAGCTCTGCAAATGCCTGAGCCTGACCTGGAACTGCCCTGTGGGTTTGTCTCCGCTCCACCCATCCCCTTTTCCTCTGGGGACCTCACAGTAACTATGGCGATACTGAGAACAGAGGCAGAAACTGGCTAGGAATTCCAGGATTTCTGGACCAGCCTGCCATCCATGGGCCAGCCACCTCCCCCCACCCCTCCTTCATCCTCTACCTGCCCCTGTCTCCCCAACCCACCCTCAACTCCAGGACCCCAGAACGCAAGAACAAGTGGTCTGAGACATGCCTTTCTGTGATCTCCCCCCTCCCTTTCCTTCAGGGGGAAGCAGGACTTGATGGAGCAAAAGGAGAGAAGGGTGCCCAGGGAGAGAAAGGAGATCGGGGGCCACTGGGATTACCCGTAAGTATCTCAGAGCCAGCAAACCTCGGAGGAGCCCAGCTGGGTGGTCACGAGGAGGCTAGGGTGGGGTGCAGGACCCTGGGAGAAGGCTGCTGCCAAACTGGAGATTCTAAAGTTCTGAGCATTCCAGAACTCCATGCAGTTTGCCTTCCCACCTGGGCAAGAACATAGGCTCTAATTCCCTTACCAAGGGCTTCCTCTGGGCCAAGTCCTGGCCTGGGTGTGGGGAGGATGCAGAGCTAAATCAGACAGGCCCCCCCTGCAAGGAGCACCCAGCTGGAGAGCCACACGTGGCTGAGAACAGCCTTAGGCCCTACATGTGCCTGATTCAGAGGCAGTAAAATCTGCCCTTATGGGAGCCAACCTTGGAAGACCTGGGAGCAATTAGAGAGTCAAATGTTCTCCATCTCCCTCCTATTTTCCCACTGAGACCCAGCAGAACCCCTGATCTCTGCTCCTAAGCACTGGCCACAGCAGAAAAGCTTGCATAAAGGCGGGTTCTCTGGTCCCAGCACGCTAAGGCCACTCAGATCTCTCATCTCAGCCAGCCCTGAGATCAGACCCCAGGTCAGGGCGAGGGCCTGCTCAGGAGACATCTACATTTCCAGATGTGGGGCCTGGCCTGGGCGAATCTTTTGCCCCAAGCTCCAGTGGGCTCACGGCCTCATCACTGCCTCGCCTGTGTCCAGGTGAGTGCCCTCTAACACCACCCTGGAGCCCTGGGCTTCATCCTCCTTCACACCCCGGTGGGGCTGGCACTCTGTGGTTTGGCTTTCGAGAGCTGGAAGGGACATTAGTGATCCATCTACTCATTTTACTGATGAGCCCAGAGAAGAAAGAGTCACTTGAGGTCACACATGAAGTCAGTGGTTAGGCCATGCCAGAGGCAGCTCCTTCGCTAAGACCACAGCCTTGCAAAGGGGCTCATTCCAGCCACGAGGGCTTCCTCTGTCCTGGGCGTAAGGCCAGTTCCCACCCTGGGAAGCCATAAAGAGCAGGAGAACAAAGAGAAGCCCAATTACCCCAGCTTGGCAGAGCTTGAAGGTCTGGTTAATATAATCACAGCAACCAAACAGCAAGAGCAAAAGGTATGATTACACCCTCATTAGTGCATCAAATGTAGGACATTTAAGGAGCTGATGTGCCTTACAGACTATAGAAAACTGATGACTTTAGCAGACATTTTCCCGTGTCTCAAGCTGTGTCCAGCATGTTTAAGTCCTCCTTATTAGAAAAGGGCCTTCCTGCCCCGACTCAACCACGAATCTCTCCTTGTCCGCCTTCATGGCCCCAGTGCCCTAGAGAACACCAGAGAATTTAGTCAGGGGGTCGAGATGCAAATGGCACAGAGACCAACCAGGTTATATAAGACAAAGAAAGTGCCAGAGGAAAGACCAAGTGCCCGGTCTATCTTTAACGTGTCAACATTCAAGTAGGGACATGGGTACAGAGAAATTCTTTTGCTAGCTTAAGAAAACCACACAGCAAGCATATCTATCAATGGCAATGAACGAGGACCTGAGAGACAAGAGAAAGTAGTGAGGACTATGGCACACTGGAGATCATGTGTCCCTTCTTGAGGAGAGCAGTCCCTCTCCTGCTCGGCAGACTGTTGTCTCAGAGGAATGAGGGCCCAGTATTTCTGGATAGTCTCATTTTTCCAAGGAAGCTGGACAATCTGGAAATTTATGCAATATCTCCCCATTTTCTAATGTTAGATCAAAATTACTTGCAACCCGTAGACCATGCAAGATATGTCAGTGGCCCACATATGGCCTGGAAACTGCCAGTCTGTGCCCTCTGCTCCAGATCCCTCAAGATAACTCGCCATTGGTACTGCATAGACAAAGGTTGTGGATATTTAGTTAAAGTTCTGATTTTCAGCTTCACCCCAATACTTTATGTCATATAGTAACAGCCTGTTTTTCCAGGCTATACTATGGAGTCCCTCCTGTTTGCCCTATGGGAGCGGTTCTCAGTGCTGACTGCACATTGGAGTTGCCTGGAGCTTTTCAAACATGCCATTACCCTGGCCTCACTCATGGAGACTCTGGTTGAATTGGGGTGGGGTAGGGCCCAAGCATCTCTATTATTTTACGTGTCCCCCAGGAAATTCTGATGTCGCCGTGGGGTTGAGAACCACAGCTCTCTAGGCCATGAGTCAAGATCATCCCAGAACTTTGTGATCCTAAAACGGAGAAGGAAGGCCCTGTAGGATCCTACTACCCATCACTTTATTCCCTACCCTTCCTTGCTCGGGGGCATTCCCCCACCTTTAAAATCCTGAGGCCTAGGCTCATTTCTGAGGCTCAGCTGGAAGCAGTTCTTAAGAACTCAATCCTTACTGGGCTAGATTGTCTCCACTGCCTTCTCTCTGGTTTGATACATTGGAATCACTAGATAAATTTCCCTCTGGTTCCCCTAGGTGGGCCCTGGGGGCAGCTTCCCAGCCCAGCATTAGAGCAAGAGCACCTATCCCCACCTCATATATCACTGGACCCTGCATAGCAAGTGGGTCTTAATAGCATCCTACCTGCCAGCCAGTTTATTCCAGAGCATACACGGCCTTAGACCTCTGTCCCCATCAGCAGCCCCCAAAGCCTTTTTCTATAAAAGGGCCCTTGTCTGAGAGAACAGGAATGAATTGAGTTTGTGCTGAGCTTTGCAAACCACACAGTGCCAGAGAAAAGTCAGGCATCGTGAGTACGAACACCCGAGGGCCTACCCCCACCACCGCCACCACCACCCCGCTGGAGCAGAAGCAGGCCAGCGTCTATCCACGTTCCCAGGCCAGGTCCTGTACCCCAGTACCGATGTTCTCAGGGGTTCTCCGGCCTGGCCGGGTCTCAACGGTTGTGCCAGAGAGGCTGGGAAGACAACCCACCTTCCACGGAGGCTAGTCCCTCGGCAGTGAGACTGGTCCTGGGAAGGATGCACCCCCTCTGGTTCCAGACACCTTTCCGTGACCTCTCTTTCTGTGTCCCCGGAGCGCTGCGACCCCCTGGGAGAAGGATTCCTGAGAGGGGCTACCAGGAGGGAGGGGGCAGGGGGCACAGAGGATCAGAACGGCCGTCTGCACTGCTCTCCACCGGCCCGCTCGCCGCTGGCCACACTGCACTCAGTGTCCGTTTTGTTGGTTTCCGTGTGAATACCATCACCTGTCCTCCCAAGCTTATTTCTCCCGTTTTGTTTGATGACCAGCATTTGTGTCTGTCTGGAGCCACTGCTTCACTCACCTCTTCCCTCCCCGGTCCCTTTCTCTCCCTCCCGTTCCTCCCCTTCCCTTCTCTTGGTCAAACTGTTCCCTTCGTCCAGGGAGCTTCAGGTTTGGACGGCAGGCCTGGGCCACCGGTGAGTGTCACTTCTCTGTTACCTTCAGCGCCCACCCCCATCCCCCACCCCCCGGCCTGTGACCCTTCTCGTCTGTCCCTGTCCCGCTGTGGCCTCGTTTTCCCAGTGAGTCATGCCTCATCCCAGCACCAGCACCAGAAAGGTACCGTCTATGCTCAGGTCAGAAGTGCTCATCCAGGCCTCTTAGCCAAAGATGGATGGCCTTCATCTGAATTCCCCTGGCCATCGTATGAAGCCAGGGGCCTCAAATCTGAATCTCCTGACCGCTGGGCATGGGGTGGAAAGCTGCTCCAGCAGCACACACTGTGTTCCCAACAGAAGGTGGAGTGGGGCCTGGGAGTTCAACCCCAGGGGTTGGGACCATGACTCATGCCCACCAAACACGACAGTGTCTGTATGTGCCCGTCATGCTGTGTTGTCTTCATGCTGTGAGCTCTGTCCATCTCCTGTCTGCCCACAAGGGCTTCCTAGTCCTGTGTATGGGGGTGAGAGCGGGTGTAGCATCTAGGATCACACGGGACAGGCCCAGCTCAGGGTTCTGTGGGCATGTTACAGCCACCTCCTGTGGTGCCATGGCCGCCCTGCCACTCAACAGGAGTTCATACAGAACAAAGGAGGAAGGGTCCCCTCTTCCTCCATTCTTTCTGATTCCAGAAAACAGGCATCACCTACTCATGACTAGAAGGCATCTGGCCCTTCTTGTGACAAACAACTAAAACATCAGAAAGAGAGTGTCTCCTCTCCTCTCCACCTTCCAGGCCCCTCCTAGAGCGCCCCATGAGGTCTTTAGAGAAGTGGCATTCCCACTGGGTCTAGGGATCACTGACCATCAGGGGCCAGGAGGCTGAACTCCCCTGCCCACGAGCCCATGTGCCCAGCCCCTTCCAGCCAGGGAGTCCCAGCTCGGCCCTTGCAGAATGTTTTTGAGGCTACAGATGCATGATCTGCCTAGAAGACCAGGTTCTACTGAACTGGCTGGAATGACATTCGGTGGGGAAGATGAATTTGCAGGGTTTCATTTGTGGGAGGGAGGTCATGCCCTTGGGGTACGGGGAGATGTCAAAGCACAAGGCCAGCAGGCCTTCCCTGGGCCCTGGGGGTGTACCTCACCACTGAAGCCAGCGGGAGCCTAGAGCTTTCAGAGTGGGAAGACCAAGAGCAACCCCACTCAGAGCCTCACTCTATTGCAGGTGCCCTCCTAAAGCAGAGGAGAGGACAGGACGTGGCTCACCCAAGACCCCATCCTTTCCCCAGTCCCCCCCACCAACTCGCATGTGTGGAGGCCACACCATAGATCTCCCATTCGGAGACTAGACCTCTTTTCTGGGAATTATTATGGCTTTGCTCCTCCTCAACCCCTCCCTTAGCACCCTCCCCACACCTAGTGTGTCTTCCCCAGGTGGCCAGTCAGGGCGAGGGGGATGACCTGTGGCTGGAATCAGAGAAACCAAAACTATCTTCTCCACTACATGCTCCATTCTTACTGGACAGAGGGGAGCAGTGCAAATTCATAGAATTTGCCCCCCTTCAGACCTCAGCTTTTATTTTTCTCATTGAATCAGTATCACAACCTTAAAGGGAAAGTTTTACAGGAAGAATAACCCTGCCCTGCCAGTACTAACTTTTGTTGGTGCCAAATGTGTGATGTGCGCTCATCCATTTTAACCAGGCAGCAGCCTCGAAAGCAAACACTCATGTCATCATCCCCATTTTACAGGGGGGAAAACGGACCCTCAGAGAGCCAAGAAGCTTCTCAGCATTGATTGGCCTTCAAAGCTTGACTTGAAGCTGGCCAGTGACTCTGGAGTTCTCAGCCATGGCCTTGATCAAGCCTCTTTCATTTTTGACAGGCTCTTGTCACACATGCCCATAGTCTTCCCTCGTAGCTGCAAAGGGGGCATGGAGGATGTCTTATTGCTTTTTTTTCCCTTGTAAAGTAAATCAGCACTTCCCCACTTGCTCGTGCCCCAGAGCAGCACCAGGGACTGCCCATGACTCAGCCCCACATCCCCAGGTCCTCGTCTGTGCAGGAAATGTAGCCACTGAGGCAGAGCAGTGGAGGCTCTGAAACATAGACACTACCTAGTCCAGGGGGAAGTCGGGAACCTGGGGAAGGTGTTTATGGTGTCATAGCAAGCCTGGGCTCTGGCCCCAAGGCTCCAGCTACCCTGACTCCCCCAGAGCCCTGAGTCAGGAGCCAGTAGGACACAGGAGCCGCCAGGCCAGTGCCAGCGGACCCCCGAAGCTCAGTCGGCCACTGTCCAGGCCAGCCTGCCCAATAGGGCCGGGGAGTGGGACTGGAGGCTGAAGGGACCGCAGTGGGGTGGGGGGTGGGACCACAGGGGGAGCGGCGGCTGGCTGACCCCCTGTGCCTGCCTCTGTGTGTGTGCGTCTGCATCGGTCTCTGTGGCATGAAGGCCCCCCTCTCCCCGCTGCATGTGGAGCTGCAACAGCAAACAGGTGCCAGCCCCCGCCCCCACCCCGGGATGGCATCCACCCCTCCCAAGCGCTTCAGGGAGCCAACGAAGCAGCAGTTCTCCTACCGTTTTCAGCCTTGGCAAGCTTGGTTATGAAGCAAAAGGGTTTCCCTCCTCAAATCTGGCTCTGAGGCAGGGGGAGGCCTCTCCGCCCGAGGCCCCCACCCCAAACAGGAACTCACCCCAGTCCAATGACTGCCCTGAACGAGCCTGGCCTCGCCAACCCTGAAAATGGGCCTCTGGACCTTGCTCATCTGCAGCGCCGGGCGGGGCTCCGGGGCTCCCCACCCCAGTTCCGGCAGCAGGCCCCTCACCTCTGCTTTCTTTCACCTCCCCAGGGTACTCCAGGACCAATCGGAGTTCCAGGCCCAGCGGGACCAAAGGGCGAGAGGGTGAGTGCTCGGTCACCAAGGAGCCTGCACACCCGGAGCAGGGCCGGGGCCCCGGCCCAGCCGAAGGCCCTCAGCCCCAACCCGTTCCCCCTAAATAAGCCAGTGCTCCATCCGTGTCCTCTCCTGGTGACCCTCACAGCAGCCTGTGGGGGACCTGGCCGCCTGGGGTGCTCGCTCTATCGCTATGAGCAGACAGACAGAAGACTTCTTGTGCTCAGCTCCTGGTCGCCTGGCTCAGGCTGGCCAGGCCCCAGGCGCTACTGGGGGCAGACACACCTAAGCCTTGCGACGATTTAGGGAGGCAGCATAGAATGCAGTGACCGTAGTGTAGGAAAATCCTGGCATCATCGAGAAGTCGGGAGGCCAGGGTGTTAGGCCATGTCCCACGGCAGCAGCCCAGGGAGTGAATGTGTGTGTGCGATGCTGGTGGGGGCCTGGCTCAGTGAAGGAGGAGAGCTTCCTGTCCCATCCGGGTCCACTCTTCCCAGCCAGACCTCGGTTTCCACACGTTTGGGACATAGACCATCAGAGGGCTGCTGGGGGCGCTGGACCTCTTCGGGGCACATGTCAAGCTCTCTGCCTCAGGGGAGCCCCTGACCCCCTGGCTCACAGCCCACACCCCTGCGGGATGGGTGCTAGGGAGCTCCTGAAGAGGGGCACGGGCTTCCCTCCCTAAGATGACAGCCACTTTGGGGACCAGGATGGCTGCTTTCAGGGGGGACAGTTGTGCTTCAACGAAGTTCTCTTGCTCTCGTCCCCACGGTCCCTGTCCCTGCTCATTTCCTGCTCCTTGTCTCCCGCTCTGCTCCTGCTTGAGGCCAGCTCGTACCTTCGGGGCACTGTCCTGTCTTTCCAGAGGGCCTTGGTGGAGGGAGGGTGAGGGGCCTCCTGGCCGCCTTGACATGGTGGCGCCCACACCAGCCACACCCTCTGCTGAGCCCTTGCATCATAGAGGGCTCTTTGGAGGGACCAGAGAGCTTTCCCGGGGCTTCGTACAAAAACAGACAACGGTGGGTGAGAGGTGGTAACCACGTCAGGGAGGCCTCATGGGTTTCTTTCTCCTGTTTCAGGGCAGCAAAGGTGACCTTGGGATGACAGGACCAACAGGAGCAGCTGGGCTTCCTGTAAGTGCCATGCGACTGGAGCTTTCTCTCCACCTATCCCCCCGCCCCCCAGAAACCCTGTCAAAACAGAATACCCAGAGCCTGGAGCAAACATCCAGAGCCAAGTGAGAATGCTGATCCCCAGGACAAAGGTAGCTGCCAACAGCCAACTGGTGGTGGGGCTTCCCTGCTGGGCACTGCCTGAGGCAAACCTCAGGACACATGGTCCCCTTGGGGTACCGGGTCCTTAGCCATGCGGACCATCTGACGTAGCAGAGGCATATGGGCCCCTCCCACCACAGTGGGGGTCACACAGATGAATGTGCTATGGCCCCTGCCATCGAGGAGATGCAGAAGGAAATCCAGATCATTATAAGGCAAGAAGGACATGTTTCATGAGAGGGGAAGCCTTCCCAAGACACTGCCTCCCAGTTACAGCAGACTTTCTGTTGTGTTGTTATAAAAGCTGATGGCCTAAGAGAGCCAAGACCTTTGTCTCCCACCCACTTGGAGGTTGTACATCTGTTCACCAGTCCCATGCTTGGCTGCCCAAGCAGCTTTGCCCCAGCCAACCCAGGCCAGTCTTTGCCTTGTGCCATTCCCCTAGCAGAAGACAGGGAGAATAGCCCGTACCTTGCAAAGAGGGTATGAGCAGCTTTGGGGTTACTTTTCTAGCAAGAGCCTGGTGGGAGAGCCACGCAAACACCTCTTCTGGCAGGAGACTTTTCTGCACCCAGACCACGTCCTCCGCACCTGCTGCTCACTGGCATCCGTGAGCTAGAACAGGGTTGCGGTCCAGGGCCTTGGCTGCAGACCAAGAAAACCAGAACCATGTTCTGGGCAAAGCCCAGATGTGTCTTGAGGTCAAGTCCCTTTGTCCCCCTTCAGTACAATGGGGATATCGAAGCCTGTCTCTGGAGAATTAGGCATCGGTGAAGACCTTATGAGCCTGGAAGGAAGGCCTGGACGGCCATCCTGTCTTTCCTCATTGATGTGTCTTCATTTCTGGGATTTATTGCAGGGTTTACACGGACCACCCGGGGACAAAGGAAACCGGGTGAGTCTGAGCCCTTGCACTTTGGCTTTGCTTACTAATGCCTTCATGATGTGGTGGAATGATCAATTGGGGATTCCTGACCCAACATTGGCAAATACACTTCTTCCTGGTAAATCATCCTAAATTACAAGGTTTTATAGTGAGGAGCTTACTCTGTAGCGTGCAGGCAGCCCGGGGCCTAATCCTGAAATGGAAGCATGGATTTTTCCACATGACAAGCGGAGATCAAATCCCATGGTGGCCATCAGATTAGCGTTGCCATCCAGCAACGGGAGTCACGTGCCCACTCTCTCTACAGTGCCCTGCTAATGGATCCCTGAATGGTATTTTTTTAGACCCCTCATTGCCTAGTCGTAGCCTTCTGAGACTTCATTTCGCCAGGCAGCCCAGGCCACTGGTGAGAGAGAAATAAATTCCGGTTCCAAGCACAAGCAGACAGCTGTTGTAAGCAGCCAACCCTTTAAAAAAGTGTCACAGCCCTCATTTCTCTTGGAAAGGGTCCGCGGGACCATGAAATGAATTGCACCTTCTGAGGTCCTTGGCTGTCCCTTTGATTTCTGCTGTCATCACCAGGACACAGCTGTTGAATGTCCACAGCACCCATGGCCACGTGGTAGGATGTGACACACGCCATGTATATGACACATGCCACATCTGGGCCCTGCAGGGACCTTTTAACTGCATTTGACCAAGAGATGAGCTGTGGGTCGGTTCACAGAATGTCTCATCTGCTGCTTCATCACAGTGGTCCCCAGAGTGTGACCCACAGTGCCTAGACACCCCAGTGCATCTACTAGCAGGTCATGGTGTCCCGGGGTCTTAGAGGGAGAAGAGAACAAGTGGAAGACCAGATGGAGAGGCAGGCCAGAACCACGACAAAATATACTGAGCTCACACAGAGCATTAGAGGCAGAGCAAGTGGCTCCTAGATCCCAGGTCTTCCAGATGATCTTTGAACACTGATAGCCATGATCATGAATAGAAAGTGCCAGAATCTGTATGCTTATATCTTGCACCAATTCTAGGCTTTTCCATTTAAGATATTTATTGAACTCTTTTATATCCCTAAATTCTCCTTTTTTGGCAGCTGGTGGAAAGTAACTCAATACGTTCCATATATTCTATAAATAAGAAGCAGGCAGAGTGACCCCTCCCAAACTTTCCATGGAACACCAAGTCTAGAAACCACCGGAATTGTCAGACCTATTTCCAGGAAGGTGCTGGCTAGGAAGGCAGGCTAGGAAGCCCACCTTCCTTACTGTGCCATCAAAGAATTGAGGCCACTAAAAAAAATTGATCATTCCACCTCTTAACTGGCATACTAATCTCTTTTCTAATCTATTTCTAAAGTGTTCTGGTTGTCTTTATCACATTCAATTAATACTTTTAAACTATTTCTTAAGACTTTTTCAGTTGGCTTATGGCAGAGAGTCATTGGAAAGCTGAGAAACTAGTCCTTGGGTGGCAGTGATCACGTTGCCCTAGAGGTGGAGGCAGGGCAGGCAAATGCCCTTGTCACAGGTGGAGGGGTGGCAGGGGCCTGGAGGCACTGAGGTAGGCATCTGGGGTTATGAAATAAGCCAGTAAGGTCCCGGGAATCAGTGGAAGAATGCTGCTTCTCCACATCTCCTTCCTAAGGAAGTTTTACAACCCTTCCCCCGCCCCACTATAAATTGGCCAATATGTCACTTAGTAAAACTCAAGTCCAGAAAACAGTCAAGTTGCATGAACCTACTTTCGAGTAAGCCATAAAGAATAATTGACTTACTCCAAAGAGCAGGTTTCCGAACCAAGGAACAGTTTGTGTCCTCCACTAAGAGATCTGACTCTCTAGTTGTTAGAATGTCCTGGAAGACCCCCCCCATCCTGCATCTCGCCTCCTTAGACCTCTTTATACCGCTGGCCCTAACAGACCTTTTGCAGGGAGATGCGACGGCTTAGTAATAAAGCCTTCCCGACAAAGGAAGTTCCAAAGCGCAGTCAGCGCTTTGCCATGGACAGGTCATTTTCCTGAGGCCTGGAAGCTCATGACACTTTGGTCAAGGGAGAAGACCAGAAGGGCTTAGATGCCATTCTAGGTAGAAGCCTCACTGTGACTTGTGAAGGCAAAGCTGCAGGTGTCCCAATCCCCAACCCCACCCACCACCATGTGTGAGAAGGTGGCTGCCTGAGACAGCTCTCATACTTCACCAGGTGTCACACCTGGGCCTGTTGTTGTCATCGTCAGAGAGGCCCTGGTGGGTGCACCACAAGCCCATTGCTCCATCTTACAGTGAATGGGGACACCATCTCAAAATGACCCTTCTCTGTGTCCCACCAGACAACAGAAGGCGGGACATGAAAGGAAGAAGGTCCTTGTAGTAGCCCACAAGGCCCAGAGCTCCAAACAGGCCGTTTTTCTAAGAGGATACACACAGCAGTGGAAAGAATGTCCTGTCCTTATCACAAGGGACACTCTGACCCCTAACAGCCCTGGGATTTTGGCCCGGCAGCCATGTTTAGGATAAAAAAGTTCATCACACGATAAAGGATGGCCCTGGGCTCCTGGGGGGCCCAGTGGGTTAAGCGTCAGACTCTTGATCTCAGCTCAGGTCTCGATCTCGAGGTCGTGAGTTCAAGCACGGAGCCTACTTTTAAAAAGGGGAAGGGGGAGGGAAAAAAATAAAGGGTGGCATGAATTTGGCACATGGTATCGGGAAGTTAGGGTGCAGCGGTGGAGCTGCCTGCAAGCCAGCCAACTGGAAGGTCTGCATGCATGCAAGGCGGTTGCTGTCACTCTGTGAGACGCCTTGTCTGGGGTGCCTGTGCATGGGGTGCATGTATGAGTCGCCTGCTCAGCCAGGCCCCCATGGCCTCCTTACCTCTCCTCCTCCGTTATCTCCTTTGGCCGAGGCCGGACTCTTCCTTCCTTCACTCCTTCAATACTTCTCCCTGCAGATGCACTCACCCCACTGCCAGACCCCAAGCCTCCCATCTTCCCCCTCCACTCTCCCAGCTTCAACTTAAAATCAATATATCTCTATTTTTTAAAGAAACCTCTGCTGCTTGACTTTCATCTGCCCTTTCCCTACCTAGAACCCCTCTCTGCAGGGCCTCTTTCATGCCACTCTTTGGGGCTGGGAGGTAGGGAGGATGTAGGTGAAGCTAGGACCCCCACTTTAGAGCCACTTCCTGGGCCCTTAGAACATGGGCCCATGGTGCCAGCTACCCACCCTGAAAGTCAGGACCACCACCTCCCCTCTGTTGCCCATAGGCAAATCATCCGGGACCTGAAACCTCATCTCCACCAATTCCTTGCTCAGGATCCTTGCCCACCCTCTGGACGTGGAAAGCTGTGTTCACTCCTACACTGGCTTGACCCAGGAGAACGAGGGACCACATTGCTAGGAAGGTCTACATGGGGCTTCCCAGCCCAACAGCTAGGGGTTTTGCTGGCCCACCTACTCGGAGGCTATTCATGCCATCACGTTCCCCTTGGTGGGTGTTGCTCAGAGCCTCACACCTAATACGCATATACACATTTCCTCTTGAATGCATCATTTTCCAAGTCAGCATTTGCACTTTAGAAAATTCACTCAGAACAAGCCACTGGCAATTACAGAAAACCTCTGGAATCAAGACATTTGAGGAGTTTCCAAAGATTCAGAGAAACATAAAAAATATTCTTGTCCTTGGCCTCCCCCTCAGGAACTGTGCAGCCTTCCACTACGGGAACACTGTAGACATGCCAGGTCATACGGCTGGCGGCAGCCTCGCTCCAGCACTGGCTCGTGAGAAGTAGTCGTCACTACTGTAATCATCATGAAGCAGCTCTCATTACGAGCACATACTCTATGCCACTAGTAAGTCCTTAACGTGCACAAAGACATCACAACAAAGTTTTGAGGCAGGTGTTATTATCCACGTTCTACAGGTGAAGAAAATAAGGCTCAGGTTTAGTAACTTCCCAAAGACACACTGCTGGTAAGAGACAGGACCCGCTCTGGCTCCAAGGCTTTCTTCTGATCACTGTGCCACCTGCCTTCAAGGCCTCGTCCACCTCGAGTAGCACGAGGAACCCCCCAACATTAGACAGTCAGCCTCCTGTAGTAGAGGAGAACCGTTCCCAAGAAGACACCCCATGGGCACATTTGGCCCCTTTACAAGGAGACCCAACATGAAAATCCAAACTCAAATTCATCACGAACACTTCCCCACAGCCCTTCTTGAAATAGAGAGTGATCCTGACACGTACAAAATGGGGTTCGATTTAGAAAGATGATGCTTACCAAGTTTCTCAGAAACAGAAGAGTTCCTTGAACCAGCTTCTCTATATACAAATAGCTGCCTCGGATTCAGAGCAGGGTGGACCAGAGACACACATACGATGAGAGGACCTGATTGAGAGCCAGGGGTCACCCAGGAGCCCTGGACACACACGTACATGTATACACTTGTACACTCATGCACATGCATACACTTGTAGACACCTGCCCAAGCACACAATCACACACCCATACGTGCAGACGTGTATGTGCACACATTCACATGGACCGTGTTCACACACACACACACACACACCACAGCTCTAAATAAAATGATCTTGCCTCCTAATAGAATATCAAAGAGAAGAAAACCTATTGGGACAAAAGTTGTCAGTTCAAAGTCTTTCAAAAATGAATCCTTCCAAGAGAAGGAAATCGGTCCCTCTGTTGATCACAGGCCCACTTTGGGCTCCAAATAAGCAAAACTGGCCCCAAATAACTTCCACTGCATTTCCCTCCCCTTCCAGCTCTGAACCCCCAGGTCTGATTTCCTCTTCTCCCCGCCCCCACCAGCTTTAGCCAAAGTTCCCAGTTTCTAGAGAGATGGGGAGGGGTGCTGGCCTCAAATCCAATTGGGAAGAATATCCTAATTAAGAGATGCTATTTTTTTTTTTCCTTTTTCTGTTTCTAACCATAACACATGAATGATCCTAAAGTTTTGATGTTATTTTTTTTCTCTCGGACTAAACCATTATTTGCAGGGGGAGAGGGGGAAGAAAGGCTCTAGAGGGCCCAAAGGGGATAAGGGAGACCAAGGAGCGCCTGGATTAGATGCCCCCTGCCCGTTGGTATGTCTTCATTTATCACTTGCATTGTTCTGGTGTTCTTCCTTGAGGTTTGCAAGTTGGAAACTAAGAAGGCAAATAAGCTAAGACGACCAGTGACTGTCTACACTGATGCTACCAAGTCTGTTCACTTGGCCAAGGAGAATCTGCACTGTTGGTGGTACCCTCCAACCACAGCTGCAAGTCATTCTGGCTAAATCCCTTTCCTTTGAAGATGCAGAACAATTGGTGTATGGAAATAAGAACTTTCTCCCCAAGGAAAGGGATTTTGGAGCAGGCTTCAACTCTTTGCTCCAGAATGGCTTTGGAAGCCAGCGTAGCATTTGTGAGCCAAACATTTGCCTTCTTCGTTTTGTGACCACCTCTGTGGCCAACAGTTCAAGCTGTCGGAATCTTCTGTCAGGATGCAGGACACTCGGACCTGGGTGTCCATCTATGCCCCTGGGGTAGAACAAGGCCAGAAAAGAGGCCTTTAATATACGGCCTCCCAATGCCCACTAGCCAGCAGACCAAAGTCAGTAGATGGACTACCCCCCAGGAAGCACCCCCAAACATGCTTATTAGGAATGATCTGGGGCTCATGAGCTGGGCTTCTCAACTGCCTTCACAATCCATTTGAAGGTTCTGCAAATTATGATGCACTAAATTTGAAGTTCATCTGTGATTATTCCAAGTGAATCTTTAAACGGAGAGGGGGCTGGTTGTACATGTTCCAAAGCTCAGCTCGTGAGGAAGCCAAAGAATGCACAAAAGCTGAGTTTGGAAACTGGGAATCAGTTGAGATTTGGGCCCTACTTGTAGATACTTGCAGGGTCCTGCATCCTGGCTGGGGTAGGACTTAGGCCTCTCCACTCCACAGTCGGAGCTGGCCAGCCTTGACCTAAATAATCATCGTGGTTGGTTTTGTGAACAGGGACACCGAGGTTTTAAAGGAGAGAAAGGGGAGCCGGGGTTACCAGGGCTGGACGGACTGGATGCCCCATGCCCATTGGTATGGCATCACCATCCCCTGCCTGCATGGCCGATTCAGGCTTCCCCACGTGTGTGGTTCTTGCCTGCATGTCTCCCCGGACGCCCACCCCCACCCCCACCATCACCGCACGCCTCCTGCCCCTTTTCTCTAAGGGTCACCCTGCCCTGGCTGGTCCTCCAGGGCTCCCGCCATGCCCCCTTGAGCATGCAAAGTTTGCCAGGATGGTTTCTTGGCTTCTTCCTGCAGCTGCTTGGAAAGCACATCCTCTGAATGCAAGCCATCCTACTCGACCCCAAAGCCAGCTTTGGCTGCATCTGATAAAGAGGATGTGATATACATCACATTATATATATAATGGAATATTAGCTCCTTTCACAGCTGCTTCCAGCCAAACCTGCCCCCAGAAAGAAACCTAGGGAAGCGGATTCTCTGGACAGGTTCTTAGCAACTGTGACTTCTCTTCCTTCACACACTGCGGTTGGTTCGGCAAGCATCAGCTGAGCACCTGGCAAAACCCTTGAATGAGATGCCTGAGCCGGTCACACCCCCCTTCCCGCTCCACCATCTCTCAGGAGGTGGCACAGGACAGACGGGCATATTCATAAACACAGGTGGACTGAGAAGTTCTAGAACTGAAGTAGGGGATGGGGCCACCCTGCCTGTTCTTCCAGGCTGGGTCTGGGGTCGCTGCCCCAGTGATACCCCCAGAACCAGGGGATGGTCCAAGATCAGGATTTTTAGATGCTAAAGGGTTCATCCCTTTTGCTGAAACCCTGGAAGACACTAGAAGATCCTCCCTTGGTTTCCCTTCCTTTCATCTTTAAATGGTTCACCACTGGCAAGTCTGGAAGAGAATAGAAAGGTTGGGGGTGTCATTGAGGAAAAGAAGGGAGGAGATGGGGAGGCACTTAGGAACCCTCTCCATGCATGTCCCCAGATGAGGACTCCGGGTCCCACATCCTGCCCCAGGGTCACATGGGAATTCTCTCTAAAGACAAGAGGGCAAATTATGAGAAACTATGCTGTGTGACCCTGCGACATGACCACAGAGCTCCATGAAGAGAATTTTAGGACCAGTATACACAACACAAGAAGAGCGCAGAGTAGCTTGCTCTCTGTTTCCCCATCTCTGAAATCCCTGCTCGCCACCCCGCTTCCCCATTTCCCGGCCAGATGAACCCAAGCATGCAACCCGAGCATGCAACCACAGGACTCCCGGTCCCTCCAAAGCACCTCCACTAACCACCAGCCAGGTCTCCCGTCTGCCACATGCCTTCCATGAGTTCTGCTTGCCGCAGCCCCAGCCATCTGCTCCTCTTTCCCACCCTCCCTCTGCCTGCCTCACGCCCCTCCGTGCCCCTGTCACCATCATGTGCCAATGGGAATGCCGCCGTGGCCCTCGGAGGCTCCTCTCCCTTCCAGAGTCCATGTGAAGTGCTGCACCGTGGCGGGCTGGGGAAAGGGGCAGAAGGTCTTCATGAAGCCCTGGAATGTACCACCTCCCTCTGCGGACCCTCCCTGACCCAGAGGGGACAATGAAGGTCATCTTTATTTGGTCCTTCATGCAAACCGGGGTTTTCTCTAGTAACATCCCATATCGATGTGTCCTTCGTCTATTAATTTTGCTGTGGAAGTGTCTATATCGTCCCTGTCATGTTTCTCATTGTTGGTCTTCTCCCGGTCTCCTGCGCTGTGTTATTGTGGACTTGGGGGGCGGGGGGATCTATCTCAGTACAAGATAACCAGGCTTCTTCGGCCTCTGGGTCGGGCCAGCTGCCTGCAGAATGCCAGGTGAGAGGTTTAGGCACCTGCCATGGTGATGAAATCGGCCTGGGGCACAGAGAGCTCCCATTCAACCTTCTCTGGGCTGACCACTGGCTCCGGTCCCCTGAAACCTGTGTCCATCCTTTCTGTGCCCTGGAGTGTGAGTTCTAGAATCTGGGCTACGATTCGAGTAGACACACTCTGAGAACCAGATCTTTGTCCCGGTTCAGCTCCATTTTCCCCATTTTGTATCTCAGGACCACGTTGCAATACCTGTGAGGATGCTTGCCCCTTCATGTCCCGTCTTCCTCCTTATTGATTATCAGAAGGGACCTGCCTACACGTCCTCCTCCTACTGCTAAGGAAGAGAGGCAACCAAGACTGGGGGCATCTTAGCGACCATTTCATACAGCCATGCCTTCCCCAGGTTTTGCAGAGGAAGAGACAGGCCACCAAGTGCTGAGCATCTTACCCGAGAGCACCTGGCGTTCAGTCCAGCCAGAGCAGAGACCCGCGGGGCTTAAGGCTGTCCTTAACAGGGCACTCAGGTCACCCTGCCCGCTGACCCCACAGGCTGGGGCAGCCCCTCCTGGCCTTGCATTGTAACTACAGGTGACCCTAGTCAATGGGAAGTCCGCCTGGCTTGCTTCCCCCCCTTCCGAGGCTCTGCCCTGGAGCAGAGAAGTAGACAACAGATGGGCTGTGTCCTGATCGGCTGCCACAGTATCTGTGGCCCTTGTCTCCCCACCCCACGCCGTCCCACTTGCCTGGGGAGCTATGTCAGAGTCTGAGCCGTCTGCCTTCCTTCCTCACTGCAGGGTGAAGACGGCTTACCGGTCCAGGGCTGTTGGAACAAGGTAAGGCTGCCCAGCGGTTTGCGGCTTCTTGGGGGCACAGGTGTACTTGCGGCTCCATTCTCAAGTGTGATTAAGCACATGCAATCTCCGTCCTGGGCCTCTCTGCAAATGACATAGGTCGAGAAAGAAACTATCCCAAAGGAACAATCACCACTTACCCTTCCCCTTGAACGATCCCAAAGGTGCCCATTAGACATCCCACACACTGCACTCAGAGAACTTTTAAAAAATGCCTTTTAAGGCCTCAGCAGACCCTCGAGTATGAAATTTCCATGTAGCCACACAACTGACGTCTTTATGCGTGATGTGGTTAATCTGCTCAGCACCTTTCCTCCAAGGACTACTGGACCAACTAATTTGAAAATTAGTTACCAGTAGCAATTCTCACAGCGTTCATATGTGGTCACTGAAGCCATTAAGCCACATGGTGACATTTATCCAGATGTAGGAAATCTGTGTTGCTTAACCTGTACCCTCACACAGCTTCTCTACCTCCTCGTAGAGACTGGCCGGTCCCTTACTCTACCCTTCTCCTTTGAACTTAAACTGCCAGAGCTTCATGCTTGCACACACAAGTCCTACAGCCCAGCCTCTCCTGAGGTCCCAGAATTCCTACCAGTAGTGAGTTTCATTTCTTTGCCCCTGGCTTCACCATTATTAAAGCTGACAACACAGGGCTTTGCCCCCGCATGAAATCACCCCACTCAGTCAGAGCCCCCCAAAGCACATGCTTTGGGGGGCTCTGACTGAGTGGGACCTCAGGAGGGGCTGGGCTGTAGGACTTGTGTGTCAACTTGACAAGGGCCATCATTTGCTAATCCAGAAGCCCAGTCAGGTCCGAAGCAAAGGTAGCAGCTGCCGTGCTGCTCACCCTCCCTCTGCGGCCTCCCTCCACCCTGCTCCCGCTGAGATTGCTCACAATCCCACGTGGTCTCAAGGTGTTGGTTTGTCCTCATGAAAGGGCTGGAGACCCCAGCATGTTCAAGAGTTTGTGCTTAGCTAATCTAGCCCTGTCTCAGTGACAGCAGAGCACACTAACAGTCAGACGAAGAGCTCCTCTGTGCTAAATGCCCAGAGTCTCATCAGTTCACAGGACTGAGTTAAAAGTAGTGAAGCCACCAGGATGGCTCCACGAGGCCCAAGGCGGAGTCCCTACGCGCCCAGGTACCCAACACATCCTTGACCAGAGAAAGGGAAAGCTCAGTCTCAAGGGAGATGGCGCCCTGAGAACCCACCCCTCCAGCCATGCCTCATCCCCTTGGTGGGTTCCCCTAGACCTGGTTAAAACTCCATCGACACAGGGAAGAAGCACATCGAATGAGGTGTTTCCAAGATTTCCTTCTTCACAATTGCTGCTGATGGTTAGGAGATGGAAGTGGTTGAACTTAGGAGGGGAAGAAGAGTCACTATCGAGAGCTACAGTGTCTTGGGGCAGCAACCAGAGAGCCTCCTGTCTGTTGGTTCACACCATAGGTTCAGTCTGTGAAGATGCAATAATTCATCAAAAGAGGCACCTTCAAAGGCCACATGGGGAGCAGGTGCCCTCTAGTGTCCAAGAAGGGGGTGACAGGAAGGCGAAAATGATTTTCTGCTTTGGGGGTGCAGACAGCACCAGGATCTTCCCCCCGGGGGGCCGTGGTTCCCCCATCCAGAGCTGCCCTCCACCCCAAACCTGCAAAGAGCACCCTCCTTTCCCACAAGGGAAATAGACACCCACAGACCCATGAACACTAACTCTACATCGTTTTGTGTGTTTTTGTTTTGCAGTGATGCCTCTAACCTGGGATTGGCCTGTGTGTGTGTTTGTACATAGAATATTTATTTTTATACAGTTTTCACTTTTTGAAAATGCCATAAGTATGATGCATCTTACAGATTATTAAAAAAAAAGAAAAAGAAAAACCTGCATATTTTGTACAGAAAATGCCAACCTCTTTCCTTTTGTTTACAAGATGTTTTGTATAAGTCTACGACTCTAATACACTTTTTGTTTGTGAGTATGGGCATATGTTTGCATGATATTTGTGCACACTTATTAAGTATTGAAGCTTAATAAATTATTGTGTTCTGGTGCCAAAGGGGGCCAGCCGGCACCCAGGTGCTGGCTAGCTTATGTGTGAACTCACGGGGAAGTGGACGTCAGTGGTGTTTGCCAACTAGGTGTGTCTAAGAATATTTTAAACTCTTATAATTAAAAAAAAAAAATGAAACGTGGCAACTCATGATCCTGATCAATCATTACTTTAAATACATTCTTTCTTGTGAAAGCAGGAAGTCCCAGAAGCAAGGGTTCTCAGAGGTATAGGGGAACGTATGGAAATGTGAGATCCAACAGAGGGAAGGGGGGTCACTTAAGCAAGGCCTCTTGTATGTAACACATCCCAAGTTCATTATGGTGCCATTGGAGCATTTCAAGTTCCAGTTCAGCTCTGCTGAAATCCACTGGGTCTCCAGAATCCCAAAGGGCTATTTGTTACTGCGTTCAGTGTTGTGTTCTTCTCTCTTTTGAGAGGCAGTTGGTAGTAACAGCCATTGCTGCTGGTGGCTGTTCATTTAATGCAAATTTGCAAGGCCCATTCACCCCTAGCTGCTGAGAAGTGTGCCTCTATTCCCATTCCACTCCAACAAGAGTATTCAGAATATACTCACAGATCTGGGCCAGATTGACAATCCGAAGTTGTGTTATTTTTTAATAAATAGGGTTTTAGGGCACCTGGGTGGCTCAGTGGTTGAGCATCTGCCTTTAGCTCAGGTTGTGATCCTAAGGCCCTGGGATCGAGTCCTGAATGGGGCTCCACAAAATCTTTAAAAAAAAATTTTTTTGAATAAATAAATAGAGTCTTATAGAATTCTATTCATAGCACACAGCTTAGTAAAGGTCTCAGGAAACCTTTATTGCCTGCCTTAAAGTCTACATGAGTACTACCTGTGATGTAGCACACAGGTTTACTGTTCAATGGTTTTTTTTGTTTGGGTTTTTTTTTAAGATTTTATTTATTTATTTATTCATGAGAGACACACAGAGAGAGGCAGAGACATAGGCAGAGGGAGAAGCAGGCTTCCTATGGTGAGCCTGTTGCGGGACTCGATCCCAGGACCCCGAGATCACAACCTGAGCCAAAGGCAGATGCCCAACTGCTAAGCCACCCAGGTGCCCCTGTTTGATGTTTTAAAACATAAGTTGGTGCTGCTTCAGGACTTGAAAATAACAAACTGCTTGAGTATTATAAACATCCCCCCTTTTTATTTAATTTAGGTTTTAATTTTTCTTAATATATCCTTTCTTCATAGACAGGACAATGGCAAACTTAAGCTCAGACTCTGTACACACAGTCACACGAACTCTATATGAAGGGCCTTCACATTCGTGAGACCCTTGCCACATTGCAGTAATGGGACCACGGGCTGCCCAGACCCCATGGACCAACCATCCCAACATTCCCACTCTAGATGGCCGACCACTCCATGTTTGGGGAATCAGACGGCTTTCTCCTCTGGGTCTCGGCTTCCTCGTCTGACAAGCAAAGTGTGGAACAGGAGCTGGCCTCTCTGGTCATTGGACAGAGTTCACCTGTCCCCTCCCTCACAGGGCAGAAGCTGCCAGCTGGCATGCTTGCTATTCCAATGGTGGGAGGTTGCTAGGATGTGGCCTTTTCCAAGTAATCCTGAGTCCAGGGATGCTTCTCACCCCGAGGGAGGGCTGATTCATCAGACAAAGTGCCACAGGCCCGGGCCCATAGTATTTTCAGGGGCTAAGAAAATACTTCCATTTTCATTTCTTTTAAATTCAGGGGAGAAAAAAATGAGTCTTCAATAATGAATCCAACCAGGGTTATATTCATCTTTCTACCAGAGCAGTCCTAAAATCTAATTTTTGCCACAAAGACAAAAGTGTCTACAGCCCACGAAAGTCACAATGCAGCCCTGCCCACACCTGCTCCCCGAGATTTGCCCATTTCCACCACTTGCAGGGATGAGCCCTTCCTTTTGCTTCCATCTACCCCAGTGGAGGTCCTGAAGAATCAGGGTACCTGGGTCTCGTAGACCTGCTCCCTTTCAGCCTCTCATTGGAGCGATCTTAGCCCACTGATGGCCTCAGACTAGAGTCAAACATTAGCTGGAAGGCCCCAGAGCCCGGGCACTGTGCAAGCTGAATGCCCAGGTAAACTGGCCAAGTAGAAGGCTCTTGTACTTGATTTCAGTCCTGGTGTTAATTCATTTCCTTATTACCCGCCCCCCAGCTAGCACCTCAGGGATCCAAGGCCCCTCGAAGGAATGCAGAGAATAGCACAGAAATACATTTGAGGAAAAATTTAAAAGCCAGTGCCAAGGAGAAATAAGTACAGAGGAGGTGACAGGCCCAGATGGGCTCAGGAAGGTCCTCCACACATGTCACTTCAAGCTGCCTAGTGGTTGGGAGACTAAAAGAGGGACTGGTTTCAGTGACCACGAGGCCCTGCCCAGTGGGTGGCCGTTCATTGGGGCAGACTCAGCGTATGCAGGCTCGTTGTCTCTCCATGAGCTTTGGTGCCTGGTGTATCCTCAGCCAGGACCTCCCCTCTGCAGGGGCCGAGAGCTGTGTACCTGAGGACTCCTGACTTCAGGACTCCTCTTGGGCCTCTCCAACTGGGACCTTCACTCAGCTTGTCCCTTTGTCAAATGGAATGCAGGGAGATTAGAAGTAGGGAACCCTGGGATCCCTGGGTGGCTCAGCAGTTTGGCACCTGCCTTTAGCCCAGGGCGCAATCCTGGAGTCCCGGGATCGAGTCCCACATCGGCCTCCCGGCATGGAGCCTGCTTCTCTCTCTGCCTGTGTCTCTGCCCGCCACCCCCCCCCCCCCCCGTGTGTCTATCATAAATAAATAAATAAATAAATAAATAAATAAATAAATAAATCTTTAAAAAAAAAAAAAAAAGAAGTAGGGAACCCAATGGTCAAGAAGTCTGCAGAGTCGCTGAGGATCAGTACTAATGCCAGCAGACCAGAAGCACAAGGAGTACCAGGTGCCAGGGGCTGGTACCAAAGAGCATTCACAGAGGTTAGGGACCCTCACTGCCTCCCTGGGACTTTGCAGCCCCTTCTACTGAGAACTGCTCGCCCAGGAAGCGAATGATGCACCCAAGCCCCACCCCTGCCCACTGCCCTGTCCAGCCCTGCGCTCTGCCTCAGGTACCATGTTATGGCCCAGCACTGCCTATCTGGAGGCTTGCGAACACCTGGCTGAACAAAAGACTGAGCCAGTGCCCCCACGGGGACAGTGGATCGAAGTGGTCTAGGCCCAAATAATTGCTCGCACCAAGGTCAGTGACTTGTGTCCCTGAAGTCATGTGGGCCAAAGGAAGACTCCCTAGGAAGGAATGGCTCCCTCCACACGTGTCCACACCGCCACACCTCTGCCTCATGCACTGCTTCCTCCCTGCCAGGCTGAGGGCCGGCCTCCCTTCCAGGGCCCCTCATTTCACCTGGCAGACTGAGGTGCCACAGACGTGGGGGGACTTCAGGTGAGTCCACGGAGGGGGAAGGCGCTCACCATCAAGTCAGGAGGCTCAGCTTCCAGTCTGCCTCCGTTGTCAACTATGTGGCATGGGACAACTTATTCCAGCTCTCAGTTTACCCAGACGTCAAACGAGGAAGTGACCTCATTTGCCTACCTGGAGGCTTGCAAACCTCCAGGGTGACCTCTAACGACCCAAAACCCGCTGATTCTGCTGACCGGGCGGCATCCAGGAGGACCAGGACACTGGAGCATTCGTTCCCTGGCCCTCTAGCTAGAGCTACCTGGCTGTGACAGTATGATGCATGGAGTTGGCATTGCAAAACCGTGTGCTGCATGTGCGTGCTCCGTAACCCCAAAGGACAGGACTCCAAGTAGCCGGAGCCGATGGGCTCAGTGAGTGGGGCAGCTCTCCTAGGGCAGGATGGCGGCCTTTCTCTCATTGGTGTCTATACTGCTAAATTCATCAGTGAAAAGTGATACAGGTTTAACCACCTGGCACACAGGGGGAGTCCCTAGAGCCTCACAAGTGTTCAGGGACACTGTGCTGCCGTGGTGAGGTTCACCCCACCCTCCCGCATCTCCAGCTCCCTGCACCCCTGCCCATGCACCATCCGCACAGCACAGCCTGGCCGGCCACCCACCCTGGCCCGGCCCCTGGACACCCCTCAGACACCCCAAGAGTCAAGCAGCCTCGGCTCCGCACCACTGAAAAGAAGGGAAGGGTGGGCCAGTGTGAGTGAATCTGGAAAGAAGGTGCTCACAAAGGGGAAGAGCAGGGAAAGAAGAACCAGGGAGGGACAAGCTGCCCATTTCTTCAAGGAGTGCATTTTCGAGGTGGAGTTTCCTTGAGGCATGCTCCCACTGTGGTGGAGGACAGGGAGATCGCACAGGGAAAAGGAGTTGCTGTGGGTTTTTTCTTAACATTTTATGTATTTATTCATGAGAAACACAGAGAGGCAGAGACACAGGCAGAGGGAGAAGCAGGCTCCCCACAGGGAGCCCAATGTGGGACTCTATCTCAGGACCCCAGGATCACGCCCTGAACCAAAGGCAGATCCTCAACCTCTGAGCCACCCAGGTGCCCAAAAAAGGGGTTTTGTATGCTGAGGCACAGCGACCACCACCCTACTCCACCCCCCGTCCCTGGGGAAGCCCTGCCTCTTGGGGACAGCCAAGCATCCGCAAAGAACAGTGTAGACAGAGGCAGAACTGGACTGAGGCCGAGCCTGGGCACCGCGGGGCCTTTTCCTGCCCGGGTCTGCTCACAGGTCCCAACACACACCCTCCACTTCCCCTCCACACCTTGGCCCATGCCAGGCCCTTAGCCTGCCAGGCTCTTCTTTCTCACCTGTCAAAACTCTACCCTGCTTTCAAGGCTCACCTCAGACCACCGGGGCCCTGGGAAGACTTTTCTGGGTTCCTAAGTTGAGTGAGTCTTCTTCCTTGGAACAACCTGGAACTCTGAGTTCTTTTCTTCCTCCATCTTCTAATAGAGGAGGAAATGTCTGTCTTCCACACCAGACAGTGAGCTCTTGAGGGGAAGGGACTTACTGATCCATTAGGCACTTGGAGGGGCCCCTGGGTGGCTCAGCAGTGGAGCGTCTGCCTTTGGCTCAGGGCGTGATCTTGGGGTCTCGAGATCGAGTCCCACTTCAGGCTCCCTGCATGGAGCCTCCTTCTCCCTCTGCCTGTGTCTCTGCCTCTATCTCTGTGTGTGTGTCTCTCTCATGAATAAATAAATAAAATCTTTTTAAAAAAAATTAGGCACCTGGAGACCTAGCTCAGTGTCTCCTTCCCATGGGCAAGACTCACAAACATCCACCACCTGATGAGTCATCAGGCTACCTGATCAAAGCACTGCTACAAGCAGGCAGTGGGCAAGGAGGCTGGGGCTACTGTGGACTATGAGGCCCAGTCTGCCCTCCAAGAGGGAGCAGGGATGCTAAGTGCTAAGTGAAGGCACAGTGGGGGGACTCTGTGGTGGCCAGTGTGGCCAGAATGAAGGGACAGAGTTTGCTCGGAAGGGGTTACAGAGGAAAGAGGGAGTAGCTGGCTGCCATGGACACAGTCTCCCCCTTGCCCGGTCCTCCATCCCCTGGTACAGTCTTCCGTGGAGCATCCGCCTGGGCCACGCTTGCTTCTCCAATCAGGGATGGGATGATGAGATTTCTGCAAAAGAAGGGGGGCAGGGAGGATGGGGTCCACGCTGGGAGTCCACCAGGGTTGGCCAGATCTGGGGGATCCCGCGGCCCAGGGAGGTGACCCTGCAAGCCAATCCTCCATGAGCGTCCTTCTCAAACATCCCCTTCTCTATGCCTCCTCAAGGGCCAGAGTCCATGGTTGGTGGCCAAGAAGTGAAGCCAGCCAGCCCCGAGTCTCAGGGAAAAGCACTTTGGCCCGGAGGAGGGAGAAGACAGAGCTACCCCTGGACAGAGGCTCACGGGCCAAACCCTTCCCAGGGGACCAGCTTGAGGGCTGATGAAAAGGTCTCCACAAGGACCATGGGCCCTGGGCCCTCCCTGAGGGCCAGAGCCCAACCAGAAGATTCACCGGGCGAGCCGTCTCCTCCAGCTCTCCGCTGGGAGTTGGGCTTAGCCCGCAGCCAGACCCGCTGCTGCTCCTGCATCTCCTGCACCTCTCAGGGCTCTCGGGCCCCCCTTTCTCCCGGGCACTCGCAGTTCCATGAGCAGCCTCTCCGCAGAGGCGCTGCCCGCTTGTCATGCTCTGACCTCGGAAAGCCTACCCAGGAGGCCGGGGCCAGAGGCCCATCGCTTCCCAGCTCTTTCTCATCGCATTTCCTTTAAGCTCCTTCGCTGCATCACTGTGAACCCTCACACCTCCTGGGTTCTGTCCAGTGCCATAAACTGAGGAGCACGCCAGGCCGGCAACGCAGAGAGCATCTGTCTTCGAGAGGAAAGGGCAATGATGTCAGAGGGGAGAGGAGCCCCTGAGCAAGACCGGCCAATGAGGTTGGACGCCTGGGCTGGCCCTCAGAGCCAAGGGCCCCACACAGCCAGCCCAGTGACCTGAGACGCTCCGGCTGGTACCAAGCTGACAGTGATGGAGAGAGACAGCAATCTACACAGTTTCAAGAAGATCTGGAATAAGGCCTCTTCCTTTCACCAGACTGTGGAAGGACAGTACTCGGAAAGTACCCACCTGCTGCCTTCCTTCTCCCTCGGTCACCCGTGAGCAGACCACCTTTGCCTCCTGCCTCTCCCATGAACAGGGTGGCTGTGTTCTCTCATTTAGTCGAGAACCTTCTACAAGTAAAGCAGGGCACTGCTGATGATCCTGCCGTGACAGCAGAGTCTATCTACCTGGCCGACCAGGACGTGGGGCCACATAAACCGTCACCCAACATGCGAGTCACCCCCTAGCCCTCCCAGGGCAAGCTCTGACAAGGACTGCACCCTTCCTGTTTCCTTAGAGCTGCAACCAGACACCAGGGCTTCAGGGGTCGGGGCCAGGTGGACCCCTGGGTGCAGAGCACCAGGATACCACCCAGTTCTCACCTCCGCTCACCCCTGATTTGAGGTAAGCACAGAACTGAAAGGACATCCACACCAGAAGGGGAGGCAGGCCAGAGAAGGGCGGTGGGCCCTCAAAGCAAAGCGAGGTCTTCTTGAATAAACCAACAGCTCCGAGGAATTCCTTCCCTAGGCATTTCCAAGATGGAACGACTGGGTCACCAGGCACACACATTCTGACCTTAATTCCGTAACCTCATTCCTCAGCCCCGCGGATTAAAAAAAAAAAAAAATACATTAGAACAAGTGTATGGTTTTTCCCATTCACAGTGTCTGGCCCACAAAGCTGTCAGTCCTGCCCCTTTGGATCCTAAGTGGGCACAGCAGCCTCTTTCCCCAAGTGGGAGGAGCACACCCAGGGTTACAGACAGACGGCATGGGCCAGTCACGGAGCACTTTGGGGTCAGGGGCCGTTGTCCACAACTGAATGTGGCAAAAGTCAAAGCTGATGGACCCGGGTGGTGATCTAGACATGATGTGGGGCTCGGCGGGTACTGCTGGGTGTTTATAGCCAGGTGAACCGGCCACCCAACACTCCTGCCATCCTGAGGGCAGGCGGGGGCATGGGAGAAATAAAAAGCATCCCCAATAGGGCATGACACACAAGTGAATGGGTTCGAGGAACTTTTGATGACTCACAGGATCCTGGAGGCGTGTAGATGGTCAAGTGGGTGTCAGCACCTGCCCGGAAACCGCTCTGAGCCAGTGTCGTGGAGGAAGACTCCTCCTCACAGCCACCTTGGAAGAGTGGACACTGCCAGTCCCTGGGCTCTCTTCACAGTAGGAAAGACCGCGAAACCGCCTGCTCACAGACGTTTTTCTTGCACTCCGCTCATTCCAAAGACCAAGTGTTTTATTGCACGCGCCCGCCAAAATAAACACGCCTGCAAGTCCACGGCCGAGGGATCGCGCCACGGCCGAGGAAGGAGGTGCGCGTGCCGGGCCACCTGCCACCTGCCAGCAGGGCCGTGGGCAAGGCCGGCCTCTGGCCCTCGGCTGTGACCCCAATGGGTTGCGGCTGTCGGGAAGAAGGATGGGGAAACACACGGCAAAGCGCCCTGTAAAGGTTAGACAATGCACTGGTTGGTGTTCACTGGTTTTTTGTTTTTTGTTTTTTAAATCTTGCTTTTTGTAGTCAGACCTCAATCAACTAGAGTCACTTGAAAAAGGATGCATTAAAATTTCCGACAAAATCAGATTCAAAGCAGGCCCTCTTGCATCCACCCAGAGGGCCTGGAGGACAAACCCAGGGTGCTGAATCTGGGTCGGAGACATGGTGGCTGATGATGGGGGGTCTGGGAGGACAGGGCCATGGCTGCAGATGGTCCCCTGGGAAGTTGCTTTTTATAAACTAAATGCCATAAATCCTCCTAGGGTTTCATTTTTCTTTTCCCTTTCAGGGAAAAATCGGTCATTTTTTTTAATCCTTCTTTAAAATTCCCGTTACCCATATTCCTGGTTGAACGAGGATTCTCCTCTTTTTTGGACCCCAACAGAAGATGTTTTATTGGTGCCGGGCCGCTCCCCACCCCAGCGGCCTCCTGCCCTCCCTCTGCTCCCCGCCAGGGCCCTCTTGCACACGGTGGGCAAGACTCCCTGGCCATCAACCTGTTGTCTTAAGTTTAACAATCATACCTCACTAATTCAGGAGAAGTTCTATTGCCGGACTCCTCAGTGCAGTTATAGTTGAGCTTTAGTGCATTTTTTCAAAGTGAGTCAGAATGTAATTTTCAGAATTGCCTAATGAAGGTCAACAGCTTTTTTGACCACTGATTTAGACAGTAGGGGGAAAATTTTTGACCATAGATTTAGACAGTAGGGGGAAAAAAACAATTTTTCAAGAGTAATCCTTAGATGATAAAAGCACTAATTCATTACTATTTTTTCTTGTACTTTCTTTTGGTAAGGACCTATCCATACTGCAGGCAGTGGGTCTTTTCTTTGGAAGAAAACATTTACCTGTATATAGTTTGCTAATGATTGAACTTTTTCTATCATTTCTGTTTTGATGTTAAAGCAAGATGTCTTCTTTTTACTAATTGTATTTTTCCTATGACTTTCAAAAAGTTATTTCCCCTGAGCTCTCCTTTGGGTCAAAAGCGCCTCCTGTGAAGGCAACGTGGTGCTAAGCCCCCTGGAGTGAGCCACCCTCGCCCACGCCCTCACCCCCCTCATCCCAAGTGTCCCCAACAATGTGCACAGCTGTCCCATCCTGACCCCTGCAGGAATCCCTTTCACACACTAGTGTCTTATACCAAAAAGAAGTCATTTTTCAACAAGCAGGACCTTTCCTGGGCTGCAGGTGGGTCCCTGGTTTCCAGGGGGCCCCATTATTACCTCCATACAGGTGCCCAGGGGCTTGTTCCTCCTCACCAGGTAAAGCAATTGGTGGGAGCCTCAGAGGTTTTTACCTGCTTGATGTTTGTGGCACTTTGCCCAACGGTTGCCAAAGCCCCTTACTAATCTCTGACCCTCCCCCTGGGGCTAAGACCCCCAGCCCGTCAGCTCAGATGGTCTCCTGGCAACCTCTGTGGATCTCTCACCTCCTTATCTGCCATCTGCCCTCAGTCTGTTTTCTTTTGTTTTCAGATCTCTCTCCATTCACCTCTCCCCTCAGCTCCCTTGGCTCTTCACCCACCACCCCTCCACCCCCTCCCCGTGTCCCTGCCCTCAGCCCTTTGTGTCTGCATTCCCATCCTGTCCCCCAGAACTCCCCCCCATTCTAGCTCACCTTCACAAAACTAAGTCTCCTGGGAGAAAGATCTGCCATCTTGTCAGGTTGTGTGACAGTTTTGTTTGCCTACCAAACACTCCTGGTGCCTTTCAATCCAGTTGTCTTTGACAGATGTATCTTCCTATGTCCCCCTTAAGTAGGGGAAATATACGCTTTTACTTCATTTCAGGTGTTTATTTTTTTTTTCAGGTGTTTATTCTGATAAAACATTGTTATTAGGACCTACGGGTGAAAAAATGCTTTGTTTTCTCTGTTGTTTGGTCAGGGTCATAAGCAAATCTCTGGGGTTTTCTATTGGTTTTAAGTTCAGTATGTTACAGTGAACTTGTCAGTACAGACCTGTGGCGCTCCACACCTCCAGGGGAAGGCAGCAGGCTACAGAGCAAAGAGTTTCAGCTTCCCCATCCTCAAAAGGGTGAAACTCGATGTAATATTTTGCCATTCTAGAATTTGATTGCTTTCTTGCTGATTTCATCGGGTCAAATGTATTTGTCTTTAAGCCTATCAGGGATTGGTTTGGTTTGGTTTGGTTTTTAGTGACAAAAGTGTCTATTTTTTTCTAAATGTGAAGAGGTTTTTCTGGCTCCAGCCTGAGCTGATAAATGCTTCCTTCTCACCAAGCCTGGATGCAGAGCTGCGGTGAACAAAGGAAGGCTACAATTCCCTGTGTGGTTCCTTCCTTTTCCTGTGGGAACTCACTGGGTTTCCTTCTGTGCATGGACTGTTGGAATCTGGGATGAGGTTTCTAACATGTGATGAGACGTTCAGAGAAACCCAGTGCCAGGTATTTGTGGCAGAAAATAGAAGAGCTAATCTTTTTCTTAAAAACCAACTCTTTGTTCTATAGCTTAACGGAGAAAGCAAGCCAATTCCATGGCCATCTAAGTCCCTCCATGAGAGACTATCAGGATATCCCATGAAGGAGCAGGGGGTCTGCAGGGTTCCCATCACCCTGGCCATTAGAGTTCAATGCGTATGCTCTAGAATGATCAATATAAATCTCTAAGGGGTTTTGTTGCTTTCATGGGTTTGTAATAACTGTGTTTAAGAGGAAATTAGCTCCTGTGTTGTATGTGCTACTGGACGGTATCACCGCAGATTTATGCTGGAGAAAGAGATGGTTCTGGGAATATGACTGGGCATAGACCACGTAAAACCGTAAGTCATACAAGCCTTACCCAGTAGGGGAACAGGCAGAACAGAGCAACATTCCACGATACCAGTTGGCCAAGAAATATGCTATCACCTGACATACAGACTCAGAAGAATGGACTGGTTCTGTGTTGGGGTGCAACCTCTAATCCCCCTGTCCAAACACTGACCTAATCATAAATGGAGGACATCCGCTGCTGAAGGAAATGTGGTTTCTCCATCAAGGTTTTCTCTCCAGAAAAAGCCACTTTGTGCAAGTCTCCCTCACCAAGTCCTGGGGTAGTCATGTCATGCTCTTCACAATGAGTGGGGTTCTGAGAGCGGTGCTCACAGCTCTCTGAGTGTCCACACCAAGCTACTGGCCACAGGAAGAGGCAGGCTTTCTGGGGCGCCTGGAGATCTGGTGCTCCTGGGGCCTCTATTTGTGGCCTCAGAAAGGCATTCCACTAGATGGTGGTGCCCCAAAAGCACAATGGCCTTTGTGGGCCTCTCAAGGCCTTACCCTCAACCTTGGCCTCTTGTTACTGATCAAAGGGACCCCTTCTGGACAGAATCCTGTCCCCTCAGACCACAGCTTTTCTCCAGTAACTGGTCCATTATCCCAGACTCCACTGAGCACTGTAGCTTCTCCCATTAATGATTTTAAGAGGGGCTCCAAATAATTTTAATTACTCCATAAATCTGAGGGCTTCCTTTATAAGAAAAGGTATAGAATCTCATAGCCTATTACCAGCGAGTTTGTAAAAATGCCACTTGGACAGCAATGCTAAGGGCAAAGGCACCTGATTCCTTTATTGCTAGCAGCCCCCTCTTCAGCCCAACTGGACACTGCAAGCCTCCATAGCAATCCCGGGTTGATCTTTTCATTGAAGCAATTGGACTTCATGCATTTGTTACTTTTACCTTTTTTTATTATTTTATTTATTTAAGTAATCTCTACAGCTATGTGTGGGGCTCAAACTCACGACCCTGAGATCAAGAGTCACATGCTCTTCCAACTGAGCCAACCAGGAGCCCCACTTTTCCTTTTCTTTATGTTTTTTTTCTTGTTATTTGGTACATTTGGTGTACAATGTTTAACTGCACAGTGTTTTATTTCTATGATGAGCTTGATAATGGAACAGTTTCTCTTGCTTCTCACAGCCTTCAGGTAATTTCAGAAATGTTTCAATTTTTTAGACCCATTTTATACGTTGTGCTGTCACTAACTTCTTATATGTAAGATCTTGATGTTTTAAGAACTGTCTCTTATGGCGATCATTATTGCTATTATTCTATTATCATTCATAATTTTGAGTATTTTTTCTGATGGAATTTCTTTTTCTAACCACCTTTGATAACTTGGAAGTCTGTTAGTTATTTGTATAAGTAGACAGAGGAAAGGACTTCGCTTAAGCAGTGAGCAAGCTTTTTGATAGGAGGGTATGGATGTTAGAAAATTGGTCCTTTTAGATGCCACCTATATGGTTTTATTCCCATTTTCAGGTGCTATTTCAACAACACTTGTTTCTCTGCTGGAGAAACTTGTTATTCTGTCCTTCCAGTTTCTGACTTTGATTCTCAGCTGGCCATGATTCAATTTCCCAATGCCTGAACATACAGGTCAAAAAGAGCTTCCCTCGCTCCCTCTGGCAGAGTTTTTGCTCCATGTCAGTAACGTCCAGGCCAAACGTGAACTGAGGGAGACCATCCCAGGTGGTTGGGGTCTGCCTAAGGATCTCTGGGTAGATAGATAGCTTTTCACAAGTGCCTTCTTAAGTGTTTCTGAGGTAGACGCAGAGCCCAGAGCTAACCCATACCCACATCTCTGAAACTTCTGGCCCCCTACTTCAACACATCTAGGTAGACTACAATCTGGAATACTGAACAACTCCACCCAAGCCAGTGTGACCAGGGCGCTGTGTGGGGGTCAGAAGACCCAGGCTTGAGTCTCATTTCTGCCGCTGGTGCACTAAATGACAGTCCCTTCTAGTGCTCAGCCCCATAAAATATAGGGATGGACATTTTTTTTGAAATGTGAATATTCTGTAGAAGACATAGCTGAAAAAAAAAATGACTATTCCTTGAAAAATAGCCTGTTCCTCTCAGATGGGGAGAAGTTTAGCAAATGGGTATAGCTGCTGCTTTAAGTGGAAGGCTCTATGCCCTTGGGAACCCCACAAGAAGCCAATGGCCGGAACCACAGTGATAGAATAGGTATCCTAAGGATGAAACCCAAAAGAGTGGTGCAGAGACTCTGTTTAACTGTGCTGGGAAAAGGCTGTTTAGGAGAGGCTACCAAGCTACAAAAAAAAACAAAAAACAAAAACAAAAACAAAAAAAACAGGCAAAATAGTAACTGGCTAAATTAGCAAAATAGTTAGGCAACAGTTAGCTTAATACTTCCTCTTGTTAAGGAAAAAAGTAGCCAGAAAATTCTCTGCTGAAACTATGGTCTTGACTGTCTGTATCATCCTGGATTTTCTATATCATTTTGTACTTGATGTCTAAGGTGTAAATACTTTCTGCTGTAAAAAATGTAAATATAAATTATATATTTTATTTCTGTCTTTTCTAAAATGGAAGTTGATCTAAGTAATAAATTATAAATTATGTATGTCATGGTATTTTATCTTTTTTCTTTTAGAAATTATATACCTTTACTTTAATATCTTTCAGAAGGAAAAGAGAGTTTCATGATGAAAGGGAGCCTTCATTCCTAACTAATGAAAGGAAGATGGTGCTGCACAAAAAGGAAGATTAGGGGTCAGGAGAGTGGGTTTTAGTTCTGACTCTGTTGTTAACAGATGTGAGACTAAGTTACTTAAGACCAGAGCTTCAACTACACATAAAAACAGCTGCCACAGTTGTCTTAAAATTCAAAAGATGCACATGGAATGACTAAGTTTTAATTTTCATTATGTTGATTAGCTGGAGGATGGACATTTTATGTAAGGGAAACTTCTGTTTGATATTTCATTTTGCTTGAATTCTACTTTAGAATAAAACCAAAAAGAAATTGAGTGTGAAGTTAACTTCTCCCACTGAGACTTCTAAGGACCCATGATTAATAACCGTAATTATTGTATTAGCTTCAAGAGTATCGAGGGAAGAAATTGTTTTCAACGGTTTGTTTTTTTTTTTAGAATGAGAGAGCAGGGGTAGGGGTTGGGGGGAGGGGCAGAGGGAGAGAGAGGATCTTAGGCAGGCTCCATGCTCAGTGCAGAGTCCGAGGGGGGGCTCAGACTCACAACCCTGAGATCATGACCTGAGCTGACATCAAGAGTCGGACACTTAATGGCCTGAGCCACCCAGGAGCCTCAATTTTCAATAATTTTTAATGGGATACTTTTAATATGTTCTTGGTTTGACCAAAATTTCTTCATCGGTGTCTAATATCCCATGAAGAAAATTTGTACTGAGACAAAAATGTAATCAAATGACCTGGAGCTGACAATCCATCCAAAGTGGGCAGGAATCACAAGTTATATCTCAGGCAGGCTCCACTGTGGAGCCAAAGAAATCCTGCAGTAACCCCACTGAACTGAGAAATGCCATCTTATCCTTTCTGGATGACCAATATGAAGCTATGGAATTCAAGAGAAAGCCTTGATGAATAGCAAGTTGCTTCCCTCTTCAATAGACCGCAAGGCTTGACCTTGGCTTCCTACCATGTCAGAGTAGAAATGAGCCTTCGAGATCATCAGCATCCCACTTGTCTCTGCAAGAGGGACTGAGAATATTTGCGACCCCTCCAAAGCACTGGACACCATGGTCTTTCCAGCTCTTGAGAAAAATAGCTAGGGATAAGGGAACCATCAAGACCCTTCTCCAGAGCTGTGGACCTTCCCTCTCTGCCTGCTGTTCAAGAAGGGCAAGCGGAGGGATCCCTGGGTGGCGCAGCGGTTTGGCGCCTGCCTTTGGCCCAGGGCGCGATCCTGGAGACCCGGGATCGAATCCCACGTCAGGCTCCTGGTGCACAGAGCCTGCTTCTCCCTCTGCCTGTGTCTCTGCCTCTCTCTCTGTGTGTGTGACTATCATAAATAAATAAATAAATAAATAAATAAATAAATAAATAAAAAGGGCAAGCGGAGGGGAACTTGCTGTGTTCACTTTTCAGTTATCCATGGGCCCTCTGTCTTCAGATTAGGGCATCAGAAATCCAGTCATTGCATTGTACAGTGTGCAGGTCTGAGTGTGGGAGGAGGGGGCTTCTAGAAATACAAGTTTCCACTTCTCTTTTTCTAAAGAAAAATGCAGACCTGCAAGGAGATAACAGGTTCCAGATATGGGTCTGTTGTTAGATGTGACCAGAAGCCCTTCCTGCTCTAAAATGATAGCACTGGGATGAAGCATATAAAAGCATCTCTTCTGTTTTCTGTTTCTTGACATTTCCTTTCCCACTGTCCTCCCCAATCCTCCATCAACTTCTTTCAGCTGCTTTGAAGCAAAATTGGTAAAACAGATAAGTATTTTAGATACATAGTTTTCTGATTTCAGCTGTGTGTTGTTTTAAAATACTGATTTTCAGGGGCACCTGGATGGCTCAGTGGTTGAGTGTCTGCCTTTGGCTCAGGTCGTGATCCTGGGGCCCTGGGATCGAGTTCCACATTGGGCTCCCTGCAGGGAGCCTGCCTCTCTCCCTCTGCCTATGTCTCTGCCTCTCTCTGTGTGTCTCTCATGAATAAATAAATAAAATCTTTAAAATAAATAAAATACTGATGTTTAAAATTTCCAGTAAAGAAGTCTCCAGAGACCTGGTCTGCATAACCAAATATTAGAGAGCCAGGGAAGAGGAGAGTCACTGAACTTCTTCACAAGCCATCAGCCTCCAGAAGGATTTTGTGTTAAAAGACAATATTCAGAAAAGATAAAATCATGATTCTCATATAGATGTAAAAATGAACGCCTGTTAAGGATGTTGACCCATGTGATGAGGAAACAAGACAGTGTTTTAACCAGCCCAGCATAAAAGTCAAAAAAGCATAAATTTATATGGAGTATTGAAATGCTGAGATGAATTGTAAAGAGGTGGTGGCCAATTTTCACTATCAGACACAACAGAATTTATATATGGCTCGAAGACACATGTAAAGATCTAGAATCTGCTAACCTAGGAAGGATATACCGCAGATGGAGCACACCTTTTTGTTGAAACACAAAAACGTTTTCTTTGAAATTTTTTCTTTAAAAAAATATTTGCTTTATTTCCTGCTCACACCTATTTCACAGTCATTAAAACCTATCATCATTTTCAGCTCCTACATGACGCTGGTAAGCGCATAATCAGGAAAACCCTTGAGCACATCCTGATGGAGCCCAGTATTTGAGCATTAACCTTCTGATCCCTGTGAGTTCTGTGCCCTTCCTCTCCTCTGCTCACTGTCTCTCCATCCCACCCTACCCCCACTCTGCTTGGGGCTAAGAACTCTTGACATAAATAACTAACTCTGCAGAGCTTATCAAAAGCAGATGTAGGGAAGGATTTTGACCCTGTATCTCATAACACTCATCGCTGGGTGAGCAATAAATCTCCACGTTTATACGGCTGGAGTCTTTCCTCTGAATTAAAGACCCCCGACCCTTCACATGTGTGGCTGTTAACTGGGAAGGACCTCTTTGCTAGCGCCCTCTTTAATTCAATGTGCTGACAGTGAAGATGCTCTTAGAATAATGAATCACAGTCTCTCCTTTTTGACTTCATAGAGCCCCATCCAATGACACTTTATGCATATTATCCACCTGACCTTTTTAATCGGGCTGACAAATGCACAGCATATTAGTCCTGGAGTTATGAACTATATCCACCCCCCTTCTTCCCAGTATTCATGCTATTAATGTGGCCACTGTATTCTTGCCGCTGCTGAACAGTGGTTTCCTTAGGATTGCTGGGTCATTTCAAGTTTAAATAATAAATCAGAATATTAACTCAAGATGTGGCTGTGGCACTAACAAGCTATGTGGCCATCCCCAGCGCTTCATCTCCCAAGGCCCTACTTCTTCATAAAATGATGTCATTGGACCCTAAATCTCTTCTGATACTATCGCAGCCTATAGTGACAGCTGGAGATACATTGTAACCATTGGTATTTTCAATACAATATGGCTAAAGCTGCTGTTGACAGCTGTACATGTGCTTGAACAAAGTCAGTGTACAGCCTCCTGGAGAGTAGATTTGTATTGTGGAAACTGGTGAGACATTGGTTTGGATACTGCCAACCTACAGAGATCTCTTCTCCAACTCATACTCCATTTCAGAGAGCAGTAAATTCCCAAAAATGAGCTATTAGATGGCATCTGCAGGTATTCTGAGCTTTAATAGGCCTTGAGGAGTTTGGGTAGTTTGGGTATTGAATATTTCCAAAATAGACGGTCCATCTCCCTAGCTTTTCAAGAGTAAGGGTGAGTTATGCTGAGTTCAATACACTCTCATTCAGGTTCTCTACCTCCAGGTGCCTGGGTGGCTCAGTCAGTAAAGTGTCCTACTCTTGATCTCAGGGTCATGAGTTCAAGCCCCATATTGAGCTCTGTCCTGGGCATGGAACCTACTTAAAAAAAAAAAAAATAGCAAAACAGTTTCTCTACCTCCAAATTCTAGTAAGATTGGGTGTAAGAATACAATGTAACAGAGGGAGATTCAACAAAAACACTGGCCTGTACTCTTCTAAAATATCAATGTCAGAAAAGACAAAGAAAGACTGAGGAACTGATCCAGATTAACAAAGAATAAATATTAAAGAGACATGAGAACTAAATGAATCCTGGGTCAGGATACTGGGCCATAAACAATACTATCAAGCTTATGATAAGGCAACTGGAAACACTTGAGTATAGTTTGAGGATTAGCTAGTACTATTGTGCCAATATTAGATTTCCCACATTTATAATGGTATTATAGCTATATATATGTGAATGTTCTTGCCCTTAGAAAATACACACTTAAAAAAAAAAAAAAAAAAAGAAAAAAAAAGAAAATACACACTTAAGTATTTAGAAGTAAAGGGTTTGGATATCTACTACTTGCTCTCAAATAGTTCAGAAAAAAGTAGAAAGACATAAACAAAAATAAGATAACAAAACATATGTGAGAAAATGTGAACAATTGGTAAATCTAGGTGAAGATTAGGCAGGAGTTCTTTATACTATTATAATTTTTCTTTGAAATTATTTTTAAAAATACATTTACATTTAAAAGTAATGTAAAAATAACTTCAAAGTTGAGACAAAATAATTATGAAACTAAATTCTATATCTAATTAAACTAGTGTCCAATTATTAATACAAAATAAAGATATATTCAGATATGCAGGACTCAGAATCTTTCTTAGACTGTGAATTCTCACCAAAATTGTTACTAAAAACTGTACTCCAGTAAAAAGGAAACCATGGGATATAAGAAACTGGTATGTGCATAGAAATCAGGAAAATGTATAGTTAAGCCAAAATAGTTGTTGTTGTTTTATGGATAGCAATCTGGAACAAAGAAAATTCTCAATTTTGAAGGTTTCTCTCTCAACAAAGAAAATGGTAGAGACCTGGGGAAAGAGAAAATAAACTCATCCCCATATTATTCTTTATCCTGAATAAGAGGAAAATAAAAATATTAATTAACCGTGGACATACAAAGGAGATGTGGAATGCTAAAAACTGAAAGTTATCCGATGTCCAGGGACCACCAGTAAGAATGGTAGACTAAGAAGTTCTGAAAATCCTCTCCTCCATAAAAGCAACTAGAACAATGGCAAAAATGTCAGAATCAACTTTTTCAGAACTCTAGAAATTAATGATATGTTTGCAGCAATCCAGAAAGCATTTATTCAAGAAAACTGGCTGACAATTGATTTGCCTTGTTTCCATACATCCCTCCACAGCTCATCAGTGGACAGCCTGAAATTAGTGAAAACCAGAAGCCTAGTAGAAATTTCGGGTGAGGTTGGGAGATTGGCAGACAGAACCAGACTGGAAATCATTCAAGGCCACATTTCAAGAGACTTGTCATTACCGACCTGCCTGGTATTCTCAAGAAGCCCCTATTCACAGATTTATCTTTAATTGACATGGTTCAGAGTTATCCCAATGTAAGCAATCTCTTCTCAAGGGGCTTTTTTTTCAAAAACCATTGGCAGTGGTTGTTTAACATTGTGGCTGCATGACTGTGGATAACAGTCAGGACAAACAACAGTCTAACCAAAAAGTTTGAAAGGAAAAATTGGGAAATGAAATGTCCATGGGGGACTTTTAAAAGCTCCAACATATTTCTAGTAATCTAAAAAGCCAAATGTGTGCATGGGGCTGTATGCTCAGGAAAGAGCTGAGAAGGTATTGGCTGTTACCTCTGGTTGACCTTGAGACCCTGTATAAGCAGTAAGTGAGGTCTAGGGCAGAGTTGCAAAGTACCTGGCCCAGCGTTAAAGGCATACCCCAACACATACACAGGGACTTTTGGCAAAGAATAAAAGACGAATTGGTTCTAGCCATTTGAGCAATCTCTGTCTAATCATTAGCTGATGTCTAAGCTAATTGAGCACAGACTTCAGTAGCTACACAGAGAAAATACAAATCTTGGGGTTAAAAAATACAACCAAAATGAAAAATTCACTAGAGTGATTCAGTAGTAGATCTGAACATACAGAAAATAGAATTAGCCAATGTGAAGATAGTTCCATTGAGATTATCCCATATGAAAAACAGAAAAGAAAAACAAGGAATAAAGTAAGCAAGCCTCAGGGACATGTGTGATACCATCTACCATACCAACATGTGCATAATAGGAGTCTCAGAGGGAGAAGACAGAGTGAAAGGGACAGAAAGAATATTTAAAGAAATATTGACAAATGAGCAGACATAAATAGTACCTTACCAATAATTTTATTAAATGTTAATTAAACCTGCCATTCAAAATACAAAAGTTGCCAGAATGAATGAATGAAAAGAAAGAATGATCTAAATATATGCTATCTATAAGAGACATATTTTTCAATTCAAAGACATAAATACAAAAAAAAACCAAAAACAAAGACATAAATACATTGAAAGTAAAAAAAAATGGAAAAAAATATACTATGCAAACAGTAATCAAGAGTACTGGAGTGACTATACTAATATCAGACAAAATAAATTTTAAGACAAAAATTGCTACTAGAAACAGAAAAGGACATTTTTTTAAAGCTTTTATTTATTTATTCATGAGAGACACAGAGAGGCAGAGACATAAGCAGAGGGAGAAAAGCAGGCTCCCTGAGGGGAGCCTGATGTAGGACTCGATCCGAGGACCCCAGAATCATGCCCTGAGATGAAGACGGACACTCAACCAGTGAACCACCCAGGTGCCCCAGAAAAGGACATTTTATAATGACAAAAGGGTCAATTCATCAAGAAGATATAAAAATTATAAACATGTATGCCCCTAAAACAGATCCCAGAATATATAAAGTAAAACCTGACAGAACTGAAGAGAAAAACAGACTATTAAAAAGTAATAGTTGGATACATCAACACCCTCTTTCAATAATGCTTAAAACAAGGTAACTGGTCAATAAGAAAATAGAAGACTTGAACAATACTATAAACAAATTAGATCTGACAGATGCCTATGGAAAACTCTATCCAAAACCAATAGAATGCACATTCTTCTCCAATGCACATGAAACATTCTTGAGAATAGACCATAAGTGAGACCATAAAATGAAAACAAGAATCAATAAACTTAAAAAAAATTGAAATGATACAAATTATGTTCTCTGACTGCAATGAAATTAAATTAGAGATGAATAACAGAAGGAAATTTGGAAAATTCACAAATATGAGGTAATTAACACACTCGTCAATAAACAATGCATCAAAGAAGAAATTATAAGAAAATTAGAAAATACTTTGAGTGAATGAAAATGAAAACACAACATAACAGCTAAAGCAGTGTTTGAAGAAAAATGTATAGTTGAAAATGCCTATACTTTAAAGAAGGGAAAGAAGGAAGGAAGGAAAAGAGAGAGGGAGGGAAGGAGAGAGAGAGAGAAAAAAAGAAAGAAAGAAAAACAGGGGAGGAGGGACAAGAGGGCGGAAGAGCAGGGTCCCCAAGTCACCTGTCCCCACCAAATTACCTAGAAAACCTTCAAATCATCCTGAAAACCTACGAATTCGGCCTGAGATTTAAAGAGAGACCAGCTGGAACGCTACAGTGAGAAGAGTTCGCGCTTCTATCAAGGTAGGAAGACGGGGAAAAAGAAATAAAGACACAAAAGGCCTCCAAGGGGGAGGGGCCCCGCGAGGAGCCGGGCTGAGGCCGGGGCGAGTGTCCCCAGGACAGGAGAGCCCCGTCCCGGGGGAGCAGGAGCTGCACCAACCTTCCCGGGTGGAAAGAGGCCCGCAGGGAGTTAGAGCAGGACCCAGGAGGGCGGGGATGCCCTCTGGCTCCCGGGGACACTAACAGGCACCTGTGCCCCGGGAGAGTGCGCCGAGCTCCCTAAGGGCTGCAGCGCGCAAGGCGGGACCCGGAGCAGCTCGGAGGGGCTCGGGCGGCGGCTCCGCGGAGGGGGCTGCGGGGCGGGAGCGCAAAACCAACAGCGCAGGCCCGGGAGCACAGGGCGCCGGGACACAGCCCAGGATCCGGCCTCCCCCGGGACAGGCAGAGGCCGGGAGGGCCCAGGACAGCAAGGACACTCCTGCCACGAGCTGAGCAGATCAGCGGCCCCGCCCCGGAGCCTCCAGGCCCCGCAGACGGAGAGCCCCAGAGTTACTGCGGGAGCTGACTCCAGGGTCCCAGAGCTGCCCCCGCCACTGTGGCTTCCTCCCCGGGGCCTCACGGGGTGAACAACCCCCACTGAGCCCTGCAGCAGGCAGGGGCAGAGCAGCTCCCCCAAGTGCTAACACCTGAAAATCAGCACAGCAGGCCCCTCCCCCAGAAGACCAGTTCCAGGGGAAGTCAAGGGACTCAAAGTATACAGAATCAGAAGATACTCCCCCGTGTTTTTTTTTGTTTTTTTTTTTTTTCGTTTTGTTTTGTGTTTTTCTTTCTTTCTTTCTTTTTGATTTCTGATTGCTTCCCCCACCCCACCCCCCGTTTTTTTCTCCTTTCTTTTTTTCTCTTTTTCTTCTCTCTTTTCCCTTTTTTTTCTTCTTTCTCATTTTTCTTTTTCTCTTTTCTTTCCTTCTCTCTCTTTTTCTCCTTTTCCCAATACAACTTGTTTTGGGCCACTCTGCACTGAGCAAAATGACTAGAAGGAAAAACCGCACCTCAAAAAAAAGAATGAGAAACAGTCCTCTCTCCCACAGAGTTAAAAAATCTGGATTACAATTCAATGTCAGAAAGCCAATTCAGAAGCACTATTATACAGCTACTAGTGGCTCTAGAAAGAACCATAAAGGACTCAAGAGACTTCATGACTGCAGAATTTAGATCCAATCAGGCAGAAATTAAAAATCAATTAAATGAGATGCAATCCAAACTAGAAGTCCTAACGACGAGGGTTAATGAGGTGGAAGAACGAGTGAGTAACATAGAAGACAAGTTTATGGCAAAGTGGGAAACTGAGGAAAAAAGAGACAGAAAATTGAAAGACCATGAGGATAGATTAAGGGAAATAAATGACAGCCTGAGGAAGAAAAACCTACGTTTAATTGGGGTTCCCAAGGGCGCCGAAACGGACAGAGGGCCAGAATATGTATTTGAACAAATCCTAGCTGAAAACTTTCCGAATCTGGGAAGGGAAACAGGCATTCAGATCCAGGAAATAGAGAGATCCCCCCCTAAAATCAATAAAAACCGCTCAACACCTCCACAATTAATAGTGAAGCTTGCAAATTCCAAAGATAAGGAGAAGATCCTTAAAGCAGCAAGAGAAAAAAAGTCCCTGACTTTTATGGGGAGGAATATTAGGGTAACAGCAGACCTCTCCACAGAGACCTGGCAGGCCAGAAAGGGCTGGCAGGATATATTCAGGGTCCTAAATGAAAAGAACATGCAACCAAGAATACTTTATCCAGCAAGACTCTCATTCAAAATGGAAGGAGAGATAAAGAGCTTCCAAGACAGGCAGGAACTGAAAGAATATGTGACCTCCAAACCAGCTCTGCAAGAAATTTTAAGGGGGACTTTTAAAATTCCCCTTTAAGAAGAAGTTCAGTGGAACAATCCACAAAAACAAGGACTGAATAGATATCATCATGACACTAAACTCATATCTGTCAATAGTAACTCTGAACGTGAACGGGCTTAATGACCCCATCAAAAGGCGCAGGGTTTCAGACTGGATAAAAAAGCAGGGCCCATCTATTTGCTGTCTACAAGAGACTCATTTTAGACAGAAGGACACTTACAGCCTGAAAATAAAAGGTTGGAGAACCATTTACCATTCAAATGGTCATCAAAAGAAAGCAGGGGTAGCCATCCTCATATCAGATAAATTAAAATTTACCCCAAAGACTATAGTGAGAGATGAAGAGGGACACTATCTCATACTCAAAGGATCTATCCAACAAGAGGACTTAACAATCCTCAATATATATGCCCCGAATGTGGGAGCTGCCAAATATTTAAACCAATTAATAACCAAACTGAAGAAATACTTTGATAATAATACACTTATACTTGGTGACTTCAATCTAGCTCTTTCTACCCTCGATAGGTCTTCTAAGCACAACATCTCCAAAGAAACGAGAGCTTTAAATGATACACTGGACCAGATGGATTTCACAGATATCTACAGAACTTTACATCCAAACTCAACTGAACACACATTCTTCTCAAGTGCACATGGAACTTTCTCCAGAATAGACCACATACTGGGTCACAAATCGGGTCTGAACCGATACCAAAAGATCGGGATAGTCCCCTGTATATTCTCAGACCATAATGCCTTGAAATTAGAACTTAATCACAACAAGAAGTTTGGAAGGACCACAAACACGTGGAGGTTAAGGACCATCCTGCTAAAAGATGAAAAGGTCGACCAGGAAATTAAGGAATAATTAAAAAGATTCATGGAAACTAATGAGAATGAAGATACAACCGTTCAAAATCTTTGGGATGCAGCAAAAGCAGTCTGAGGGGGAAATACATCGCAATACAAGCATCCATTCAAAAACTGGAAAGAACTCAAATACAAAAGCTCACCTTACACATAAAGGAACTGGAGAAAAAGCAGCAAATGGACCCCACCCCCAGCAGAAGAAGACAGTTAATTAAAATTCGAGCAGAACTAAATGAAATCGAGACCAAAAGAACTGTGGAACAGATCAACAGAACCAGGAGTTGGTTCTTTGAAAGAATTAAGATAGATAAACCATTAGCCAACCTTATTAAAAAGAAGAGAGAGAAGACTCAAATTAATAAAATCATGAATGAGAAAGGAGAGATCACCAGCAACACCAAGGAAATACAAACGATTTTAAAAACATATTATGAGGGATCCCTGGGTGGCGCAGCGGTTTGGCGCCTGCCTTTGGCCCAGGGCGCGATCCTGGAGACCCGGGATCGAATCCCACGTCGGGCTCCCGGTGCATGGAGCCTGCTTTTCCCTCTGCCTGTGTCTCTGCCTCTCTCTCTCTCTGTGTGACTATCATAAATAAATACAAAAAAAAAACATATTATGAACAGCTGTACGCCAATAAATTAGGCAATCTAGAAGAAATGGACGCATTCCTGGAAAGACACAAACTACCAAAACTGGAACAGGAAGAAATAGAAAACCTGAACAGGCCAATAACCAGAGAGGAAATCAAGCAGTCATCAAAAACCTCCCAAGACACAAGAGTCCAGGGCCAGATGGCTTCCCAGGGGAATTCTATCAAACGTTTAAAGAAGAAATCATACCTATTCTACTAAAGCTGTTTGGAAAGATAGAAAGAGATGGAGTACTGCCAAATTCGTTCTATGAGGCCAGCATCACCTTAATTCCGAAACCAGACAAAGACCCCACCAAAAAGGAGAATTACAGACCAATATCCCTGATGAACATGGATGCAAAAATTCTCAACAAGATACTAGCCAATAGGATCCAACAACACATTAAGAAAATTATTCACCATGACCAAGTAGGATTTATCCCCGGGACACAAGGCTGGTTCAACACTCGTAAAACAATCAATGTGATTCATCATATCAGTAAGAGAAAAACCAAGAACCATATGATCCTCTCATTAGATGCAGAGAAAGCATTTGACAAAATACAGCATCCATTCCTGATCAAAACTCTTCAGAGTGTTGGGATAGAGGGAACATTCCTCGACATCTTAAAAGCCATCTACGAAAAGCCCACAGCAAATATCATTCTCAATGGGGAAGCACTGGGAGCCTTTCCCCTAAGATCAGGAACAAGACAGGGATGTCCACTCTCACCACTGCTATTCAACATAGTACTGGAAGTCCTCGCCTCAGCAATCAGACAACAAAAAGACATTAAAGGCATTCAAATTGGCAAAGAAGAAGTCAAACTCTCCCTCTTCGCCGATGACATGATACTCTACATAGAAAACCCAAAAGACTCCACCCCAAGATTGCTAGAACTCATACAGCAATTTGGTAGCGTGGCAGGATACAAAATCAATGCCCAGAAATCAATGGCATTTCTATACACTAACAATGAGACTGAAGAAAGAGAAATTAAGGAGTCAATCCCATTTACAATTGCACCCAAAAGCATAAGATACCTAGGAATAAACCTAACCAAAGAGTTAAAGGATATATACCCTAAAAACTATAGAATACTTCTGAAAGAAATTGAGGAAGACACAAAGAGATGGAAAAATATTCCATGCTCATGGATTGGCAGAATTAATATTGTGAAAATGTCAATGTTACCCAGGGCAATTTACACGTTTAATGCAATCCCTATTAAAATACCATGGACTTTCTTCAGAGAGTTAGAACGAATTATTTTAAGATTTGTGTGGAATCAGAAAAGACCCCGAATAGCCAGGGGAATTTTAAAAAAGAAAACCATAGCTGGGGGCATCACAATGCCAGATTTCAGGTTGTACTACAAAGCTGTGGTCATCAAGACAGTGTGGTACTGGCACAAAAACAGACACATAGATCAATGGAACAGAATAGAGAACCCAGAAGTGGACCCTGAACTGTATGGTCAACTAATATTCGATAAAGAAGGAAAGACTATCCATTGGAAGAAAGACAGTCTCTTCAATAAATGGTGCTGGGAAAATTGGACATCCACATGCAGAAGAATGAAACTGGACCACTCTCTTTCACCATACACAAAGATAAACTCAAAATGGATGTGAGATCTAAAGGTGAGATAAGATTCCATCAAAATCCTAGAGGAGAACACAGGCAACACCCTTTTTGAACTTGGCCACAGTAACTTCTTGCAAGATACATCCACAAAGGCAAAAGAAACAAAAGCAAAAATGAACTATTGGGACTTCATCAAGATAAGAAGCTTTTGCACAGCAAAGGATACAGTCAACAAAACTAAAAGACAACCTACAGAATGGGAGAAGATATTTGCAAATGACATATCAGATAAAGCGCTAGTTTCCAAAATCTATAAAGAACTTATTAAACTCAACACCAAAGAAACAAACAATCCAATCATGAAATGGGCAAAAGACATGAACAGAAATCTCACAGAGGAAGACATGGACATGGCCAACATGCACATGAGAAAATGCTCTGCATCACTTGCCATCAGGGAAATACAAATCAAAACCACAATGAGATACCACCTCCCACCAGTGAGAATGGGGAAAATTAACAAGACAGGAGACAACAAATGTTGGAGAGGATGCGGAGAAAAGGGAACCCTCTTACACTGTTGGTGGGAATGTGAACTGGTGCAGCCACTCTGGAAAACTGTGTGGAGGTTCCTCAAAGAGTTAAAAATAGACCTGCCCTACGACCCAGCAATTGCACTGTTGGGGATTTACCCCAAAGATTCAGATGCAATGAAACGCCGGGACACCTGCACCCCGATGTTTATAGCAGCAATGTCCACAATAGCCAAACTGTGGAAGGAGCCTCGGTGTCCATCGAAAGATGAATGGATAAAGAAGACGTGGTTTATGTATACAATGGAATATTCCTCAGCCATTAGAAACGACAAATACCCACCATTTGCTTCGACGTGGATGGAACTGGAGGGTATTATGCTGAGTAAAGTAAGTCAATCGGAGAAGGACAAACATTATATGTTCTCACTCATTTGGGGAATATAAATAATAGTGAAAGGGAATATAAGGGAAGGGAGAAGAAATGTGTGGGAAATATCAGGAAGGGAGACAGAACATAAAGACTCCTAACTCTGGGAAACGAACTAGGGGTGGTGGAAGGGGAGGAGGGCGGGGGGTGGGGGGGAATAGGTGACGGGCACTGAGGGGGACACTTGACAGGATGAGCACTGGGTGTTTTTCTGTATGTTAGTAAATTGAACACCAATAAAAATTAATTTATTAAAAAAAAAAAGAAAGAAAAACAGAAAAGGAAAAAATCTCAAAATATTAACCTAAATTTTGCATTAAGAAAATAGAACAAGAAGACAAACGAAACCCCAAGAAAGCAGAAGAAAGGAAATAGTAAAGACTCAATACAAAATCAATGCAACAGAGAAGACAAAATTGATAAAAATCATTGAAAACAAAATTCTGTTCCTTTAAAAAAATTTAAATTGATTTGACTAGACTGAAAAAGAAAGACAACTAAAATTAGTAAAATCAGAATGAAAAGGGGATATTATTAACAACCTTATAGAAATAAGAGATTACCAAAAATAAAAGGGGTCACAACATAAAAGGAATATTTATGAGCTATTGTATGCCAACAAATTAGATTCCCTAAATTGAATGGACAAATCTAGAAGGATAAACTATCAAAACTGACAAAATAAGAAATAAAAAATCTGAATATACTTACAAGAGAGTAAATTAGTAATTTTAAAACTACCCACAAGCAACAGTCCAGAACCAGACAGCTTCACTGGTGTATTCTATCAGATTTTTATTTTATTTTTCTCCAACTCTGTTTTTTAAATTAAGCTCTCTGCCCAATCAATGTAGGGCTGAAACTCACAATCCTGAGATCAAGAGTCACACGCTCAACTGACTGAGCTATCCAGGCATCCCTCTATCAGATTTTTAAACTAAAACTGACACCAATCCTTAAGAAACTCTTCCTTCTGAGACATAGAAGAAGAAGGAACATTCCCAAGCTCATTTTATGACACCAGTATTACCCTGATACCTAAATCCAACAGAAATATCACTGGAAAAGAAAACCAATACCCCTTATAAATCCTGATGTAAAAATCCTCAACAAGATACTAGCAAAATGAATCCAGCAACATGTGAAAAGGACTATATAACATGACCAGGGAGGATTTATCCCAGAAATACAAGGTTGGTTTAACATATGAAAATCAATCAATGTAATACACAATGTTAATATAGTAAAAGACCAAAAAAGAAAAAAAATGAGCATCTCAATAGACACAGAAAAAGCAATTTACAAAGCCCAACACCTTTCCATGATAAAAACACTCAAAACCTGATAAGAAGGGAACTTCCTCAACCTAATAAAGAGCTTCTATGAAAAACTCACAGTTAAATCATACTTAATGATGAAAGACTGAAAGCTTTCTCCCTAAGATCAAGAACAAGACAAAGATTACTGCTCTCACCACCTCTATTCAACATTATTGTGGGAGTTCTTGCCAGAACAGCTAGACAGGAAAAGAAATAAAGGGAAGAAGTGTAAGAGGAAATGACTTATATTCAGAAAATATTTATTAGAGTTAAAAACTGACTTAAAAATAAGTTCAGGGACATCTGGGTGGCTCAGCGTTTCAGCGCCTGCCTTCAGCCCCAGAGCGCGATCCTGGATCCATGGAGTCCCGCATTGGGCTCCCTGCATGGAGCCTGCTTCTCTCTCTGCCTATGTCTCTGTCTCTCTCTCTGTCTCTCTCTCTCTCTGTGTATCTCATGAATAAATAAATAAAATCTTAAAAAAAAAACCGAGTTCATTGAGTTTGTTCAAGACAGATATAAAATATCAATTGTATTTCTATACACTAGCAATGAATACATCCCAAAAAAATAAAATTAAGAAAACAACTACATTTGCAATACCCTTAAAAACAACAAAATACTTAGGAATAAATATAACAAAAGAAATGGAAGATTTCTGCTTCTCCCTCTGCTTGTCTCTGCCTCTGTCTCTCCTATGTCTATCATAAATAAATAAAAATTAAAAAAAAAAAAAAAGAAATGCAAGGTTTGTGCATCGAAAACTGCAAAACAGGATGCCTGAGTGGCTCAGTCAGTTAAACATCTGCCTTCGGCTCGAGTCATGATCCTGAGTCCTGGACTCCAGCCCCACATTGGGCTCCCTGCTCAGTGGGATGTCTGCTTCTCCCCCTTCCTCTGCCCTTCTCCCTTGCTTGTGCTCTCTCTCTCTCTCTCAAATAAATAAGTAAAATCTTAAAAAAAAAAAAAGAAAAGAAAAGAAAACTGTAAAATATCATTGAAAAAAATTAAAGACCTACATAAATGGAAAAGTATCCCATGTTCATAGATTAGAAGCCTTAATATTGTCAAAATAGCAATACTCCCCCCAAATTGATCAGTGTATTCAGTGTAATCTTTGTCAAAATTTCAGTTGCTTTCTTTTACAGAAATTCGGAAATGGATACTAAAATTCATATGGAAATCCAAGGGATACAGAATAACAAAAAAAAATTGGCTGAACAAAGTTGAACTCATCCTTCTAATTTCAGAATTTACCACAAAACAAAAATAATAAAGACTATATGGTACTGGCATAAAGATTGACATATCAGTGTAAGAGTCAGAAGTAAAACCTCACATAAACTGATTTTCAGCAAAGATATCAAGGCAATTCCATGGGGAAAATAATCTTTTTTAACAAATAATGTTGCAATAATGGATATATACACATGAAAAAATGAATTTGAACATCTACTTCACACCATCTACAAAATTTAATTGAAAAATGGATCATAAAAAAAGAAAAATGGATCATAGAATATAAATCTCTTAGAAGAAAATATAGGATTAAATCATCATGACTTTGGGTTAAGTAAAACTTTTTAGATTCCTATCTAAAAGCACACTAAAAGCACAAGCAACATAATTTTAAAAATAGGTATATTGGACTCTAACAAAATTGAAAACTTTTGTGCTTCAAACATCCCCATCAAGAAGTTAAAGGGCAACCAACAGAATGGAAGGAAATATTTGCAAATTATACATCTGATAAAGGACTTGTATCTTCACAATAAAAATACAAATAACCCAGTTTTAAAATGGTTATAAAAAAATAAATTACAAAAAAAAATAAAAACGGTTATAGAATTTTAATAGACATTACTCCAAAGATGATATACAAATGGCCAATCAGCACAAAAAGATGATCAACAAGTTATGTCAAATCAACGGTGAGATAGCAGTTCACATCCACCAGGGTAGCTATAATGAAAAAGACAAAAAAAGAAAAAAGAAAAAAAGAAAAAGACAGATAATTATAAGTGTTGACAAGGATGTGGAAACACTGAATCCCTAATAAACTGCTGATGGGAATGTAAAATGGTATCATCACTTAGTAATACAGTTTTGCTGAAAAATTTAAGCATAGAGTTTCCATAGACCCAGCAATTCCACTCCCAGGATCATAACCAAGAACACTGAAAATATGGGGATCCCTGGGTGGCGCAGCGGTTTAGCGCCTGCCTTTGGGCCGGGGGCATGATCCTGGAGACCCGGGATTGAGTCCCATGTCGGGCTCCCTGCATGGAGCCTGCTTCTCCTGCTGCCTGTGTCTCTGCCTCTCTCTGTGGGTCTCTCATGAATAAATAAATAAAATCTTTTTAAAACACTGAAAATATCACACAAACACTTGTATGTTAATATTCATAGTAGCGTTATTCATAACAGTAAAAAAGGATAACCAACCCAAATGTCCATCAACTGATGAATAATGGATAAATAAAATATAGTATATCCATACACTAGAACACTATCCAGCCAAAAAACAAAACAAAAAAAGAAATAAATTACTGGTCCGTGTTAGAGTATCAATGAATATGGAAAACATTACGCTAAATCAAAGAAGCCTAATCTATCATAATACAAAGAAATACAAATTAAGACAATATAAAGCATTCCCAAGTTATGAAAAAATTGTTTTATAATGTGAAATTTGATAAGAATAAAGGAAACAGACACCTCTACTATTAGAAAGGTATAAATTCAAGTCAGTTTGGCAAAACTCTCAAAATTTTAATGTGTCTGCTTTGTGAAGCTGAAATTCAACTTAAAGGAATCCACCACATAGAAATTCTCACACATTGTTCCAAAATAAGGTGCAAGAATATCCACTGTAACTTTGTTACAGAAGAAAATGGAACAAACCTATATGTCCATCAATAAAAGCAACATTTTAAAATGCTGATATAATCCCTTCTATAGAATATGAAACAGCTGTTAAAGAGAATATAGAAGAATAATGTGAAACTAATTCTAAGATACCTTGTAAACTGAAAAAGCAAGATACAAGGTAATAGCTGTATATAGACTTGTGTATATGCAGCTACAACAGAATAAAACCGGAATCAGCTCTCTCTTTTTCTCTTCTGGTCCGAGGTGCCCCGGCAGCCGCGGGCTTTGGTGCAGACCTGGCCAAGTCCAAGAACCACACCACGCACAACCAGTCACGAAAATGGCACAGAAATGGCATCAAGAAACCCCCAGTCACAAAGATACGAATCTCTTAAGGGGGTAGACCCCAAGTTCCTGAGGAACATGCGCTTTGCCAAGAAGCACAACAAGAAGGGCCTGAAGAAGATGCAGGCCAACAATGCCAAGGCCATGGCTGCGCGTGCTGAGGCTATCAAGGCTCTTGTCAAGCCCAAGGAGCTTATTAAGCCCAAGATCCCAAAGGGCGGCAGCCGCAAGCTCAATCGACTTGCCTACATCGCTCACCCCAAGCTCGGGAAATGTGCTCGTGCCCGCATTGCCAAAGGTCTCAGGCTCTGCCGGTGAAAGGCCAAGGCCAAGGCTCAAACCAAGGCCCAGGCTGCTGCTGTGACCCCGGCTCCAGCTCCGGCTCCTGCTTCTACTCCTGCTTCTACTTCTGCAGCGCAGGCTCCCAACGATGCCCAGACCCCCACAAAGGCTCCAGTGTAGAGGCTTCTGCCTGCCAGTGTGAGGACGGAAGGACTGGTATGACCCCTGGGCTTCTGTCTGCATGGGCCTGGTGTCCTCCTGTACTATTTGTACAAATAAACCTGTGGCAGGATCTGTTAAAAAATAATAATAATAAAAATAAAACCGGGGATCCCTGGGTGGCGCAGCGGTTTAGCGCCTGCCTTTGGCCCAGGGCGCGATCCTGGAGACCTGGGATCGAATCCCACGTCGGGCTGCCGGTGCATGGAGCCCGCTTCTCCCTCTGCCTGTGTCTCTGCCTCTCTCTCTCTCTCTCTGTGACTATCATAAATAAATAAAAATTGAAAAAAAATAAATAAAAATAAATAAATAAAACCGGAATCAGGCTCACCAAATACTGAATAGACATTTACCTCCAAAAAGAGGGGAGATTAGAATGTTAGAATGAAAGGGAACTTCCTCTCCACTTAATAATTATTTTGATCTTTTACAGTAAGAATGTACTCATATATTCTGTATTTCTTTTTTAAGGCAAAAGACAAAGAATGAAAAAAAAAACAAATTTGGGGGCAGAGAAGGTACTAATACAAAACAAAAATGGGAGGAAATACTACTCTGGTAGTATCAATGATGGAATTAAGGCTGGTTTTTTGTTTTCTTTTTTCCCTTTGTAAGTTTTTTAAGTTTTTCTACATTACAAGATCGATTTGCTTTTGTAATGTAAAACTTTTTAAGATTTATTTGTTTATTTTTGAGAGAGAGCTTGCACAGCTGCCCACGCTCTTGCAATCATGTCAGCCAGAGCCAGGGACAGAGGGAGATGGAGAGGGAGAGAGAATCAAGCAGACTCCCCGCTAAGTGGGAACCAGGAGGCCAGCTGGCTCTCATGACCCTGAGATCACCACCACATAATGAAAAACTTTTAAAAACTTGTTTCTGAGCTGGACTGTAGATTACCTGAGTATCTGGAATTTCTCTGACTGGCATCCCCCAAAATAACCTAGCACTTCTGAATGCAGGCCAAAAGACCCTGGCATCTTTGAAGGGAGAGGGGGGACTCTCTCTATTGCACCAGGAACTAAATCTATTGCACCTTTCCATCAAAACAGTTCAGTAAAGTACTATTTCATCTTTTCACATTATCATGCAATCATAAAACTACATGATAAAGATCATGATGTAACTAGGGAAATGTGTTTGACAGTTGTAAGTGGAATTAAAATATGCAGAAAACAAGACTGTAAACTCTAATTAAGTAAAGACAAAACTAACAAATGAAACTCACACACAAAAAAGTACCTTATGTAGGGTGATAAGATTGAATTTTTTTTTTCAATATTTCTTTTAAAATCATTCTGTGAAAGTGCACCTGGGTGGCTCAGTGGGTTGAGCTTGAGTGTTGGCTCTTGGTTTCTGCAGGTTATGACCAGGTCTCAGCATCAAGCCCTGCCTCAGGATCCACACTCAGCTGGTGTCTGCTTCTCCCTCTCCTTCTGCCCCTCCCTCCACTCACACACACTCTCTCTCTCAAATAAATAAATATATCTTAAAAAATAAAAACAAAAGTTAAAAAATAAAATTGTTCTATCAATAGATAAAAACCAAAGAGAAGAAAAGGAAACAGGAAGAAAATCAATGGGAAACCATTTTTCTGAAAGACAAGTATTGTCTATTACAAGTAAACACAAAAACTTCAGTGGTTCCAGAAATTGCCCTTTGCACAACTTCAAAATATTTTTCAATATACTCTGTATATCTTATATATGTGTGTATATATGAGATATATAATTATTTTTATCAGAAATGTGGAGTTGGGAGGCACTTTCTTGGAATAAAATTTAGTGGCATGAGATCTGTTATGGACTGAATGTTTGTGTCATCTCAAAATTCTTAGATTGATGCTCTATCCTAGAATGTGATGGTATTAAAAAAAAAAAAAAAAAAGAACGTGATGGTATTGGAGGTAGGGCCTTGGGAGGTAATAAGGTTTAGATTAAGTCATGAGGGTGGGACCCCCATGACAGGGGTGGGGGTTCTTGCAAAAAGAAGAGAGCTCTCTCTCCCCTGTCTTCTGCCATGTAAGGACCCTCCAAGAAGGAAGCTGACCGCAAGTCAGGAAGAGGTTCCTACCAGGAACTAAATCTGCCATTATGTTGATCTTGGCTTTCCAGCCTTCAGACTATGAGGAATAAAAATCTATTATTTAAGGCAGCCAGTCTATGGCATTTTGTTACAGTAGCCCAAGACAAAGATCTAAAAAAGCTTTGTAATCTCCTTCTATAACACACTAAGATTAACTAGATATTTGCATTCCCAAAAGGAGCCTGCATTTCCATTTCCAGGAGAAATTACAAACAGAAGACAGTCCGGTCCTGAATAGCAAAATCTCAGTTTTTAAAAGATTTTATTTATTTATTTGAGAAAGAGAGAGCATGAGTGGCGGGGAGGGGCCGAGGAAGAAGGAGAAGCAGACTCCCAGCTGAGCAGGGAGCCCAATGTGGGGATTGATCCCAGGACCCTGGGACCATGACCTGAACAGAAAGCATATACTTAACTAACTGACTGAGCCACCCAGGTGCCCAAAATCTCATTTTTTTTTAATCCTTGAAAATAACATCAGTACAACAGGCAAACAATCCCAAAGGTTATTCAAGAAAATGGATGTAATAAATTTTATAAAATAAACCATAAGGATTTGGAACTTATAGAAAAATCTTTCTGAATCCCTACAACACTTAGAGCAGAAAACATCCACCACCACAAAGAGAATAAATTCTTGGGCCACGTGGGTTGCCACAGCCAGTCAACTTAAAATGCCTATTTCCAAAAGGCGCTGTCCATCCTTGTCACCTTGTTGAAAAGTCAATTCTTCCGGTAAGGGGGAGAATTGAAATGACCTCCTCTTCATATCCTGCTCCAAACTTCAGAAATTCCTTGACATTATTTTTAAGAATTAGAGTTTCCAGCAATAATTTTTAGACTCTATAACCTCTGTTAGATTTCCCAACCAACTACTAAACAATACCATTTGTAATTTACAGTCTTTCAAGCAGATTGCAAGCCACGTGACTGTGTTTCTCATTCCAAGGCATCTTAAATTTTACTAGCAAAATTTTCAAACACTGAAATGTGTTGCTAACATTTATGCATATAACATCTACTGCATCTCTTCTAGTTTAAAAACTATCAAAATAAGCTGCAAAATGTTGCTCGATAAAACTTTTTTTTCCTAATAAACCCTTTGTGCTTAAAACTCACAGTTTTACTATCATACTGGTCATCAGCCAGTTCTCTCTATTTCTTTGCCATTCATATAAAACTACCAAAGTCAGGGGCACTTGAGTGGCTCAGTCATTTGAGTGTCTGACTCTTGATTTTGGCTCAGGTCATGATCTTCAGGGTTGTGAGATGGAGCCCCGCATCAGACTCTGAGCTTAGTAGGGATTGAGATTCTCTCTCTCCTCTCCCTGTCTCTCCCCACCCCTGCTTTCTAAATAAATAAATAAACAAGTAAACAAATAAATAAATAAATCTTTAGAAAAAAATAAATTAAAATGTCAGCGTCAGTTGTGTATATGATTATTAAGATAGCATTCATCTTCTCCATAACTCCCAATGCTATCTTCCATGATAGCAAAAGAAGTCCAAGTTTCAGTGACTAGATGGCTATTTTATTCCAACTTCAGCCCATCACAGGTGGGCCACGGGTGGATCTTAGGAGTGGCTGAGGGAGGATATGCAGATACAGTCAAGAGGGTCAAAATCTGGGAGAGAAGAAGAAAGCCAACATCCTGGAAGAAAGAGTCTTAAGCCTAAGTCAGAAAGAACAACTGCCAAAGTGAATCCCTTAGGGCATAAAAATTGAGAGGTGAACCCAAAAAGTAAGACTGAACAAAACTGAAGTTTCAGTAACTCCAGACCAAGTGAGCAGATGCTAGAACCACTTTATCAGGAGCATGGGAATTGTCTTTATGGGCCAGTTGGTGCTTGGTGTATGATTTAAAAGCTTATGATTTAAAAGATGGACATGCTTAATCTTTTTTTTAAGATTTATTTATGATAGACAGAGAGAGAGAGAGAGACAGAGACAGAGACAGAGACACAGGAGGAGGGAGAAGCAGGCTCCATGCCAGGAGCCCGAAGTGGGACTCGATCCTGGGACTCCAGGATCGCGCCCTGGGCCAAAGGCAGGCGCTAAACCTCTGAGCCACCCAGGGATCCCAGACATGCTTAATCTTTAGTGTGAATTATACCTTCCACAACTGATAAGATCTGCTTCATACACTTCACACATTTTCTCTCTCTCTCTTTGCAAAATTAATTATTCAAACAAGCACCTGCCCTGTTAGAAGCCACCCAACATATCCTTCCAAAGATAGAGGCATCCTCTCCATCTCCTCCACCTCCGCCTCCCATACACTCCATGGAAGCTTACTTCGGTTAAGTTTCCTCAAAGCTCCTTTTCATGCCAAGCTGGGGAGGCTGCTGTGCCTTCTGCAGCCCTAGCTAGGGTGGTCTTACACATCACTGGTGGGAGTGGAGATTCTCCAGCATCCCTTAAAAGTTATCTGGCAGTAGCTATGGATATTCAAAATGAACATACACTTGACATGTAAGGGCGGACCACCCCCAGTGTGGGCCATTTTGGCATGGGGATTATTTCAAATTAGAAAGCATCAAAACTCAGCATATTCAGGAAAAACTCATTACCTTTCCTTCAACCTCCTAAACAGAATTTAGATGGAGAATCTGCTCCAGGAAGAAGCTATCACCGTAGATAATTATATTATAATATCAAGTATGTATGGCAGAAAGGGAAGCCCCAGAGAGAGACCTGTTTGAGCCAAGTCCTCTATGTCTCATTGTTCTCAGGGAAAGGGGGCAGGAAATATTTGTTTACCAAACACATACCCTTTTTCATCTTCTTGAGAACTGCATTTCTTCCCTTTGAAGTCCCAGGACCCTACCCCTTCTCCTTAGTTCAGAATGACACATATACCCCATTTCGCCTGACTCTTTGGAATTTCCAAATTTTCCAAAGACTGTCTATGTGGATTCCTCATATGTACAGAATTAAATTTTTCTCCTATTAATCTGTCTCGTGTCAATTTAATTCTTAGTCTGGCTAGGAGAACTTTAAATAACAAAGAAAATCTTCCTCCTCAACAAAGGCAACAGCTCCTTATCACCTTACATAAACTAAAAGAATCACCTCATAAGAATATACATACAAGAATGCTTCTTAGAGTGTTATACATAGCAGCAAAAATGGGGCAAGTGTTAAAAGCCATGTTTTATAGTGACAGGACAATATATTAACCAACTTTTCAAAATAATTAGCTAACCTAAGGCAGGAGACAAAAAAATCTCCAGGCCCAAAAATGAAAAAAGAATCCAAATTAGAATGGTAAGAAGAAAGAAAATCCTGGTGACTTACAGAGGTATTAGATTTAAGACATAAAAGTTTGAGGTTGGGATTTTAATACCCACCAGAGGCAGGAACAAGGCCTAAGGCTTATATGAGGCAACAGCTAGAATAAAAACCCCTTGAACTGCTGCTCTGTCTTTAAATAAAGACTAAAAAAACACTCTTCATAGGCCCAAGGATGCAGCAAAATTTCTTGTCTACCTGGACCTCAGTGGGAATGTGTAGTCTGAATTTATATTACTTGCATGTACAAAAATGTGGATTTTTTTAGAAGTAGATGTTTATTTATTTATTTATTTATTTATTTGGGAGAGAGAGTACAAGCAGGAGGAGGGACAGAGGGAGAGGGAGAAGCAGACTCCTCACTGAGCAGGGACCTTGACGTGGGGCTCAATCCCAGGATTCCAGGACCACGACCCCAGCCAAAGGCAGATGTTTAACCAACTGAGCCACCCAGGTGTCCCTGAAATTTGGATTTTTTTGCACGTTTTTATTGTACATTTCACATGAGTAAAATTCACACCACTTTATAGTATACAGCTCAGTGGCTTTCATGTATTCACAAAGTTATGTAAATATCATCACTTTCTCTTCCAGAACATTTCTGCCACCCAAAAAGACACCCCTTTATTAGAAGTAGTAATTCCCATTCCCTCTTCCACCTATAAACCTAAAATTAACATTATAATTGACCAGAGATTATGAAACCCCTAGAGTATAATGCAAGCTTTTCCATGAGGAAACTACTGCAAACCTTACCAGAACTCCAATAGAAATGACTCTTGGTGGAGATTAGCTCACAATAAAAAAATACAGGACATGTGAGGCAGAAAGCTCCATAAAGGAGAAAGAATATCCTAAGAACCAAAGACACGAGGTCACTGAAAGGTGAAACAAAAGCATAGGCTTCAAATGCTTAGATATTTCTAAGTGCAGAAAGTATGGTGAAAGTATAAGACGCTACGAAACAAATCAGACTATTTTTTCAAATAAGCCGTTAGAAATCCTAGAAATGTAGTTTAAAGATTCACCAAAATTCCAACTCAGAAAAGTGGGTTCTGTTCTGAAAATAATAAGCTATCTTGTTTTCTTTTACTGAAAACAGCTATGAAAGCGAGGCTGGGGCACCTGGGTGGCACAGTGGGGTAAGCTCCAACTCTTGATTTCTGCTCAGGTTGTGATCTCACGATGGATGGTGTGATCTCGCCCTGCATTGGGCCCCTCGCTCAGGGAAGAGTCTGCTTAGGATTCTCTCCCTCCCTCTCCCTCTGCCCCTCCCCCCAACTCATGCTTACTCATGCTCTCTTTCTCTTTTTCTCTCTCAAATAAATAAATAAATCTTTTTACAAAAAAAAAAAAAAAAAAGCTAGCCTAATATTTTTTAATCTATTTGAAGGTGTTGGAGAGCTATCAAAGTTGTCAGCACTTAGAGCACCTGGGTGACTCAGTGGTTGAGTGTCTGCCTTTGGCTCAAGTCATGATCCCAGAATCCTGGGATCGAGTCCTGCATCAGGCTCCCTGCAGAGAGCCTGCTTCTCCCTCTGCCTATGTATCTGTTTCTGTCTCTGTGTGTGTGTGTGTGTGTGTCTCTCTGACGAATAAATAAATAAAATCTTTAAAAAATAAAATAAAATCTTTTTAAAAATGTCAGCACTTATAGAGCCAAGGACTCAGAACAAAGGAAAGCCCAGAAAGGGAAATATGACCCTGGGGCCCATCTTTCCCCACTCCCATATTTACTGATTTGAAAACAGTAGCTGAAAAAAAAAAAAAAAAGAAAAAGAAAACAGTAGCTGAGAATTGGAGCAGAGTTTTCAGGCCCACCAAGGAAATAAGACCTTTCAAATGAGACTCTAGGGTGCCAATGGAAGAGCAAACCCCCAAAACTGAAAATACAGACAAGTGGATACAGAGAATTACAATGTACCAGAGCAGAAACTTCTGTGGAAACCAGCCAAGGCAGGAAAGCCTGAACGATGACTGATAAATTGGTGAAGGCTCAGGGTGGACAAATCTGAGAATTAGTAACCCCAGGGGGACCCGGTCACAGAGCAACCCCTACACATTTGTGCATTTTACCTCCTCCAGGAGCCTGAGAAGCTCCTCAAAGTGAATATCAGGGAAAAGCCCCTTCATGCTTCTGGCAGGGGAGGGGGCAAAGAAAGTTTTTTTAAAAAGATTTATTTATTTATTTATTTATTTATTTATTTATTTATTTATTCATGAGAGATGCAAAGACATAGGCAGAGGGAGAAGCAGGCTCCCTATGGGGAGCCCGATATGGGACCCGATTCCAGGACCCTGGGATCATGACCTGAGCCAAAGGCAGATGCTCAACCACTGAGCCACCCAGGCACCCTGGAAAAGAACCATTTTAAAATATGCCAGAGCACTCTGTTCTTAATAAGGCCCGCCCTCAGAAGAAAGCACTCTGCCAAAGCCTAACTAACTGGAGTTTTATAACACCAAACCAGCTTGGAGGAAAGGAAATACCCAACTCCCAGCCCTGTCCAGCCATCCTGTCCCACCTAGAGGGGATGAGGTTACCAAGGAGCACTAGTAAAGTTCACAGTTCAGGGACATCGCTCACCAAAGGACTGGGACTTAGTCATAAGATGAGAGAACATGTCCCTTTCTGCTCCATCTCCCCACCACATCAGTAAAGACCCTCTTGATGCATTTTCTTTTACTCAATAGTACATCATGTTCCCTTTACAGCAAAAAACTGCAAGCCATATTAAAAGGTAAAACACTTGGTTTAAAGAGATTGTGTCTGCACCCCAATGTTCATAGCAGCAATGTCCACAATAGCCAAACTATGGAAGGAGCCACAATGTCCTTCGACTGATGAATGGATAAAGATCACAATGAAATATTACTCACCCATCAGAAAGGATGAATACCTACCATTTGCTTCCATATGGATGCAACCGGAGGGTGTTATGCTGAGTAAAATAAGTCAATCAGAGAAAGACAATTACCATATGGTTTCACTCTTATGTGGAATATAAGAAACAGTGAAAGGGACCATAAGGGAAAGGAGGGAAACTGAGTGGGGAAAAATTAGAGAGGGAGACAAACCATGAGAGACTCCAAACTCTGGGAAATGAACAAAGGGTTGCAGAAGGGGAGTTTGGTGGGGGGATAGGGTAACTGGGTGACAGGCACTGGGATGGCACTTGATGGGATGAGCACTGGGTGTTATACTATATGTTGGCAAATTGAATTTAAATAAAATATTTAAACAATAAAGAGATTGAGCAAGCATCAGAACCAGAATCAGATAGGACAGGAACTGTTGGAATTATCAAACAAGGAATTTTTTAAAGCTATAGCATATTGTCAGAAAGTCAGTAGTAGCCTGCCACTATGTCACAATGCCTATGTCATTCACTTCACATCATTTCATCACATGGGCATTTTATCATCTCACATCATCACAAGAAGAATGAGTACAGTACAATAAGATCTTTTGAGAGAGAGACCACATTCATGTAATTTTTATTACAGTACTCTGTTACAATTTGTTCTATTTTATTCTTAGTTATTGTTGTTAACTTCTTTCTGTGCCTAATTTATAAATTACACCTTATCATAAGTATGTATACACAGGAAAAAACATAGTATAGATAGGGTGTGATACTATCCATGGTTTCAGACATACACTGGGGGTCTTGGAACATATCCTCTGTGGATAAGGGGTGAATGTTGTATAGGTAAAGAAGATTCAGTATGTGAATAATAGAAGTCTCCAAGGAAGAAAACTAAAACAAGGGACTAGAGTAAAATTTCTTGAAATAAAAAAAGGTTCCAAAACTACATTTGAAAAGAACACATTCCATGTACCTAAGATTATTGACTCAGAATGACCCAGATCACAAAATACTGTAATGCAATTACTAAACTTTAAAGAAAAAGAAAAACTATTTTGGGCATCTAGTCAAAACAGCAGATGAATTATAAGAGAAAGAAAATTAGATTATCATGAAACACTTCTACACTAATAGTTCTCCAGAAGCAAACGTAGAATAATTTTAAGATACTCAGAGAAAGAAAAGATGAGTCAAGAATCTGAGAGTCAGCAAAAGTGACATTCAAGTGTAAAGGGGCAAAAAAATGTTATCAACGTGCAAAAACATGAGGATACAGGTCCCATAAGCCCTCCCTGAAAAATATACTAAAGAATGAACTTCAGGTAACACCAATGTACAGAAATAAAATAAGAAAAATGAATCAACTTTAGTCCAGCAAAATGACAAAAGAAACATTGAACATAAGGAATGGTGATCATAGTAAACATGTAGTTATTTGTAAACATAACACTAAATGAGGCCTAAAAGAGAGAGGTTTATAGTATGCAGTGGCTGAAGTTCAAACAAGATACAATTAGTTATTTTTAAATGCAGGTAGAATGGTGAGACTGGGCAAAAAAAAGTATTTTTGCTACGCTTGGTAATAACACTAGTGTCTATAAAAGCATCACAATCACTTTTCTGAAGATGTTTGGTTTGAGTGCAGGATAAAACAAATGAGTAATTGTGGAATGTTCTAATTCTATCACCTCTTGTGTCCTTGAGAATCAGGATCCATGGTGTGAAAGAGAGGAGAAACAGATGTAATGCAGAAGAGGTTAAATTTCACAACCCTGTAGTTATGAACTAGAAGTATCAGTAGGAATTCAGGAGATGTTTGGAAACAATCTAAATCTCCTAAAGGCATACACACACACACAAAATGTAGCTCTATTCACTAAAGAAGCTTAAAAACAATGACCTAATAGCAATGATCATCCCTACACCCAGATTGTTGGAAACACCATTTTCCACAAAAAGAAATATATACTTCTTGGGTTGCTTTTCTTGGTTTGGGGCAAGATTTGGCCCGAACATCTCCTCACACTCGCTGGTGAGGCGGTTTCCAGGCTACTAAGGTGTTAAAAGGCCTGAGAGCCAACTTGAAGAGGCTTCCCCTGGCAAAAGATGGGACAATTTAAGCTTCAGAAAGGATAATAATTGCAATTGATTAAAACCCATCAATCAATGAGTTAATAAAGTTATTAAAAATGATTTTTAAAAAACTAATGGGTCATCTTGAGAGAATGATATGAAACCAATTCATTATCCTAAATGAATCATTTATTCAGCCTTCCCGTATAAACTGTACCATGGGTAATCAAATAGTAATGAGGCTATGAGTCTCTTCATAAAGGTACTCCATCTAAAAAATGAAAAAGAAATTAAAGAATTAGAATATCACCATTTTGCAATCCTCAATGAGTGAATAAATTCAGGCATTAAGCATTAATGTAACATCACAAAAAGAGAGACAACCAGACATTATGTACCTCCTGGTGAAAGAGAGTGGCACTGTGATCTTGCCAAAGGCACTGAGCTCAAATCTGACCAGACCTCTGGATCTGCTGCCCATTTGCAGGAAATGCAAAAGACCAGAGCGATGTGTTGAACTGCACCACCATTAAGCACCAGCAACATCCACAGCATGAGACAGTATAGGTCAAATAGTCCAGTTCGTCCACAGATAAAATGAAAGGGGGAAGAAAAAGGCATGGAGAAAGGTTCTCTATATTAAAAGAGACTTGAAAGATATCTGATGATTTTTTAATGAGGAAGACTAACGTATAGTTTCTAGAGATATACACGAGTGATAAAACTACAAAGTAGCATAAGGAAGCAATCACTGTGCAAGTCAAGATAGGGACTTCTGCTTCCCATCAAGCTGAAGTCACAGGGACTAGATTTACCCTCCTGCCTGAAATAACTAAAATATGAGACAAAATATAGAGAAAAACCTGGTTTTAGACATCAGCTGTCTGGCTGCATAACAGTGATTCCCTGAGAGAGGGAAACAAATGAGATGAGCTTTACCATTCCCCCAGCCTCCTGCCTGGAGAAAAGATCCAGTCCAGAATGCAGAGAGGAGGAGCCCCACTCAGTCTTCTTGAGTTGAGCAGACCAAGCGAGGAGTTCAAGGAGGCCAGGTGGAAAGTTCAGGGGAAGAGAGGAAGACCCAGAGAGAGCTCCAGAAGTCTGCAGAGGCAACCTTTGTGAACTGATCAGCACATGGACATAGGAAACGACCCAAATCTGGTGAAAGAATCACTCAAAAGTACCAAGGTGAACAATTTCTGGAGCTCACATAGGAAAAAAAAGTCCATGGTCTCACCAAACAGAGTGGAAAAACCCTGGAATTCACGAGGCGTTAAGTAGCGCCCTAAGATCAGCCCTAAAACAAAAGCTGCTCTGATCCCACCTGACAACACTTAAAAGCAAGCCTCAAAGTGATCAAACTGTTTCCAAGTAACTTTACTGGATCGCACAAGCAAACTCAAGAATATTTGCAGGCATGCAAAATGTCCAGGACCCTACATGCTAAAATGTCTGGAGCCAGTTTCCGCAGCCAATAAAAAAAAATTACCAGGCATGAAAAGGGACAGGAAAATATGACCCATGATGGAGATGCAGCAATGATACAAGTAGAATTCGTAGACGAGAACATAAAGCAATTATAATTACAGCCCTTCTGTTCAGTAAAGTAGCATAAAGACCCAAATGAACTTCTAGAGATGAAAACTGCAACATCAGACGTTTTTAAAAACACACCGGACAGGAGGAACAGCAGATTAGACATTGCAGGAAAAAAGAGCTTCAAGTCATAGCAATAGAAATTATCCAAAATGAGGGCAGCCCCAGTGGCCCAGTGGTTTAGCGCCACCTTCAGCCCAGGGTGTGATCCTGGTGATCTGGGATCGAGTCCCACGTCGGGCTCCCTGCATGGAGCCTGCTTCTCCCTCTGCCTGTGTCTCTGCCTCTCTCTCTCTTTGTGTCTCTCATGAATAAATAAATAAAATCCTTTAAAAAAGAAAAGAAATTACCCAAAATGAAACACGTAAAGAAAAGACTGATAAAAAAAAACTCCAGAGCATCAGTGATCAGTGGGACGACTTCCCGCAGCATAAAATAAGCCATTGAAGCCCCTAAAGGAGGAGGGGAACAAAAAGTAATTGAAGAAATATGGCTGAAGTTTTTTCCAAATTTTATCAGAATTATTAAACCCATAGATCCAAGAAATTCAATGAACTTAAACTCGAGCAACAAGAAGAAAATTGCCAAAGCATATCATAACCAAATTGCTTAAAACCAGTGATAAAGATAAAAATCTTATAAACAGCCAGAAGAATGAAGATAAGAACAAAACTGACTTCTGAATGAAAACAATGCAAGCCAGAGAAAAATGGAGCAACATTTTTAAACATCAAACAGGCATCATCCTATAAAATCGCACCCAGAAAAAAAAAAAAAAAAGTCTTTCAAAAACAAAAGTGAAGTAAAGATATTTTCAAACGTAAAATGATTAAAAGAATGCATTGGCTACAGACGTGCACTTGAGGAAGTGTTTAAGGAAGTTCTGCAGACTGAAGGACGATTACAACAGATGGAAATCTGCCTCAAGACAAAGGAATGAAGAGCGCCAGAAATGGTAAAATACCTAGGCAAAAAGAAGTGTTCTTTTCTTCCTTTTTAAAATCTCTTTAAGAGATCATTGAGCGTTTGATGGGAAAATAGTAACAATATATTATGGAGCTTATAACATATGTACAAGCTATAAATGGTAAAATGTCATACATGATAAAAACTAGAATAGTAGTTACTTTAGCAAGTGAGAGGATTAAGATGGTGATAGGGTGGAGATAGGGACTCCCGGCGGTGTGGGCAAAGGTCTATTTCTTTATTGGATACTGGTTCCAAGAATGTTCACCTTGTGATAACTGATACTGAACCTATACATTCGTGTCATCTTCTAAATACCGGTTTTCTGTTATAACATGACGTTTTTTAAAACAATATAATTTTTTAAATTTTTTTAAAGATATATTTATTTATTTGAGAGAGAGCGAGCTGATGAGGGTACAGAGGGAGAGACTCTCAAGCAGGCTCCCCACTGAGGGCAGGGCCCCCACGATGGGCTCAGTCCCACAACCCATGAGATCGTGACCTGAGCCGAGACCAAGAGTCAGATACTCAACCAACTGAGCCACCCGGGTGCCCCTAATGTAAATTTTTTAATAAACGATATAAACATGCTTAGGAAAAAGACAGGAAAAATGAATGTTAAGATGAAAGATTATGACTATTTTTCTGTTTTTTCCAAAATGCTGAAAATAAATATGATTTACCTTTGTAATTAGGGGGAAAAAACTGGGGAGCCTGGGTGGCTGACTGCCTTAGGCTCTGGTCATGATCCCAGGGTCCTGGGATCGAGCCCCATGTTGGGCTCTCTGCTCAGTGGGGAATCTACCTCTCCTTCTACACTTCCCCTCTGCTTGTGCTCTCTCTCTCTCTCTCTCTCTCTCTCAAAATAAATAAATAAAATCTTTTTTTAAAAAGGAAAAAAATAAAATCAAAAAACTTAGAATGGAAATCCTTAATCCGCAAATTATGTATATTGTCCTTAGGACCAAGATTCATACCTTTAGACTCCCTTCGCTATCTTTGCTTCTTTGTTTAAATTACATCAGCCCTCCCCATTCCTACCCAGACTGCACTGTGCTGTGTGCTAACAACCAGAATCTAGTGAAAGGTAGGCTTTCCAAAACGTTCAGGGACAGAACTGAATTAAAGATAGTTAAAAATCACATGTTTATGAATCTGTTATTCTAATTAATAATAGTATTTGGCCAAGAGACAAGGGATGAGGAACAGTTATTCCAAAACCAGAGTTGATCATCAGTTCCCTGGGGTGGGCAGGCAGGCGAGGGTTCTCTGGAAGGTGCTGGCATTGATCTTGTGGTGAAAGCTCTTGTGGTGGTGTGGTGAACAAGGAGACTGCATATCACATTTACAAATTCTCTGGAAAGATTCTGCGTTTTCGGCATTTTAAACGGAAATACAGGGTGCCTTTAAGTTTCGCCTGACAGAAACCTAATGCCTGACTTAGTTGTACCCCAAAATAAGAACAAACCTAAAGGAAGACTACCGCAAGCCTCTAACCTCAGCAAAACACTGTATCCTGAGGGAGGAAAAAATCAGCAAGAGGAAAATACCAGGTTTGTCTAGAAATCTGAGGACCTGACAAAGGCACAGCCTACTATAAACTTAATTGCTCACAGAGCAAGCAGGAAAGTGAAAAATATACCATGAACATCTGTTGTTTGTGAATGACTAGGGTTGAGTCAAGTAAGATTAGCCACATAAAATATCAGCCTCATAGCATTTCCCAGGGAAACACTCACGCATTCAAAAGATCAGCAAAGGGTGCACTTTGTTTTTAAACGATGCCCAGTTTGATTATGGATTTTAAAAAAAGAAAGACGTTCACAAATTGTGAAGAGGAACGTGGGATGGCACATGGGTTGTCATGTGCTCTCACTACACATAACACAGAATTTGTTTCAAAAATTGGGATTTGGGGGCGCCTGGGTGGCTCAGTCGGTCAAGGGTCTGCCTTTGGCTTGGGTCATGATCTCAACGTCCTGAGATCAAACCCCGTATATGGCTCCCTGCTGAGTGAGGAGCTTGCTTCTTCCTCTGTCCTGCCCCTTGCTTGACTTTCTCTCTCTCTCTCTCAAATAAATAAATAAAATATTTTTTTAATTGGGATTTTTATCTAACCTTGGACAATATAAGAAATCTTTAAATAGTTCCCAAAGAGGCATTGGGGACTACACATTCAATTGAATCATTAATACACGTAACCCTTTGAAGGGTCTAAAAGTGTGAGCTAAGGTGATCTGCACACTTGTTCTGCTGGGAAAGTAGAAACATTGGCGTTTGAGGTTTAGTCTATAGAATTTATTCTAAGAAAAAAACCTAAGAGCATCTGGTGCCTGAACGTTTGCTTCCTTGGGTTATGTACAACGATGTCCTCAACATAATTCTCATTACAAAGGACTATATGGGTTATCAGAGCAAACATACACATCACTCTATGGTAACACATGCAGTCCTTTGAGCAAACTCAAAAATGCATAATGTAGAACTGGAGTCATTTCCTAGACAGAGGACCACTAGCAATAACCCTTAATAATCCAGGGTCCCCGGTGGCACATTTAAAGCAGGATTCCTAGAGCCTGCATTTCAGCAGCCACTGTGGAAAGAAATAAACATTTTGGAATAGAGCAGGAAACCCTGCTGTTCGGAACTGGCTGGTTCTACGCCAATGGTTTCTCATCTCAACGAGCAGCAGCTGTCAAATCCACTCTGCAGGGACGTCTTTTTTGAAAGTTCTTAAAGATCTTAATTGTGACCATCCCCTCTGGCTCCAAATAAGGCTCTTCCTAGTCACTTGTCATATTATTTGGGAGCACTCAATTTCATGATCATCAAACAGAACAAAGTAGAGAATGCTCCCCATCTAATGAGCCAGATGCAAGGAACCACCACCAGACAGAGGGCCAGCGCGGTGTGCTGGAAGGAAAACTGGTCCTCCCGACAAAACTGGGCTCAAAGGCCAGGCTGCTGTGAAACCACGTGCAGGTAAGATCATTTCTTCGGGAAAATGGGTGACAACGCACCTGTCAGCCTATGTCTGTGACCATCCTATAAGAGTCTCAGATCTATTGTCTGCTGCTTTGAAAAATCCCTTTTTGTGAAAATAAGCAGGAGTAAAGAGATTGGGCTGTTTTCATTCCTCCGCATAAAACCCAACTGCAGAAATTCTTATGTTGAATTATTTTGAGTCTGTTCTAGCCTTTGATGTGGTAAGATGATACTCGGTACGTGTCGTACACACACGCAGATCATGATGGCTGGTGAGATTAAGCGGGGCATTAGGTGGAGTGGAAAGAACCTGGGAATCTATCAGAAAGCCCCAGTTCTGGCGCCTGCTGGGCCACTATCTGGCTGTGTGACTTTGGACCATAAGACAAGGTTAGAAGACAGATCCTCTCCGAGGCTACGAACTCAGCGCGCCTCTTGCCAGAGAGATTCTCAGAGAAGGCAAGGCTGGAAGACGAAAGGAAGAAAGTACCGGAGATAAACTGCAATGAGTTGTTGAAAAGGCTGCTCTTCTTTCATTCAAAATGCTTGCTTGGGATCCCTGGGTGGTGCAGAGGTTTGGCGCCTGCCTTTGGCCCAGGGCGCGATCCTGGAGACCCGGGATCGAGTCCCACTTCGGGCTCCCGGTGTATGGAGCCTGCTTCTCCCTCTGCCTGTGTCTCTGCCTCTCTCTCTCTCTGTATGACTATCATAAATAAGCAAAAAAAAATTTTTTTAAATGCTCGCTTTAATGTACACCCTTCGTTTTAAAAAATGTAATAAGCTGTCCTGTGATATGGTGGGGGGGTGGTGTAGAAAATTCTGCTGTGCAAAGAGAAAGAGGTGAGAGGGTGGGGGTGGCAACTGCTGCAGCATGCCGGGAAGGGCCTGTCTTGGCTCCAGAGTCTCCCCACCAGGCCATCCACTGTGGTGGTGGTGGGGGGGATATCCCCAAAGCATGGCTCTCAGACCGTCCATTCCCTTATTCATAAGAAGCTTCAAGATCTCACTGCTTAGCACAGTAAGACCAAGCCGCCCCCCCCCCACCCCAGCCTCCGGTGTCCAAGGCTCCCTATATTAGAGCCTCCACCTGCCAATCCAGAGATCCCTTCTGGTGAAGCTGTGAGAGAACACCCAATGACCCACCAGTTGGGACACTGGCCACATCCCACCTGGCCCATTTACCTCCAGCAGCCTCTGATCCTCTGCCCCTCAGCTCTACCGGGTGACATCCCATACAACCCTCCTCACTCAGCTCAAATGCCATTTTCATGAAATTCTTTACCAAAGCTGTTGGAGGAAAGGGGAAGGGAGGGAGATTGAGAGCCAGAGAGAGATGGCCAGCACTTGATGGCTTTAGCATTGCAAAGGCAAGCATATGCAAACTCGCATTGTTGAGATTCTTGAACACTGGCAGAGGCAGCCTCATGAAGCGGTAAAAGTTCAGCCAGTGAGGTGTTACGACAGAGGCTGAGTGACCATCTGCCCTGTCTGACACACTGGGAGTTCCTATGCTGGGCGGGAGGTTGGACTGCATGACCTCAAGTCCTCTTCTGTGACCCTAAACCGCGTTGTGGCCATGGGTTCAAGCCAGTTAAGTTTCAAGTTAGAGACCAGTTTTGCTTAAGGTCCAGTTGTGATTCTCTAATCTCATCTGCTTGGTTTTAATTTTTTGTTTAAAGACCCAGACACAGGGGGTGCGCCAGGATGGCTGGGCTGGAGGAGCACGTGACTCTTGATGACCAGGGTTGTGAGTTGAAGCCCCAGGTTGGGCATAGAGCTAACTTTAAAAAAATTTTTTCAGATAATGGGGTGCCTGGGTGGTTCAGCTGGTTGAGCATCTGCCTTTGGCTCAGGTCATCATCCCAGGGTCCTGGAATCAAGCCCCCCATCAGGGATCCTTTCTCAGTGAGGACCCTGCTTCTCCTTCTCCCTCTGCCTGTCCCTCCCCCTGCTTGTGCTCTCTCTCTCTCTCTCTGTCAAATAAATAAATAAAATCTTTTAAAAAATCAAATATAACATTTTATGAAAAGGTGGAAAAGAATGAAAAACATAGCAAAAAGCAAAGACTTCAGAGTCCAAGTGGAGATGGACCTAAACCCTTGCCTTAGGCAAGTTGTGGTACCACCCACGTCTCACTGTTCTCATCTGTAAAGTGGGCTGGTCATGGAACTGTCCTGTTTATTATATGAGCTGTGCACATAAAGCGGTGAGTGTAGTACATGGTGCATCATAAGCGTGCAGTCGGGTTTATTAGTATTAACATCATTACCATTATTGAAGTGCTTCGCAGTCCCAGGCCTGTGGAAAGTGTTCAATAAATAAAAGCTATTGATATTATAATTCATTACACTTATGCATTAAGTAACATTTTAAGGATTCATCCTCAAGTTCACTTGAGAGCAAATATTTAAAGACATCATTACAAAAGCAGAATTTGGTAACACATCCCTCCCTCCCCGTTATTAACTGCTATTATCATTTTATAGATGAGGAAACTAAGACTCAAAGACATTCTATCACTTGCCCAGCGTCACACAGTGGAGGAGCTAGGACTGGGCCAAAGCTTTCATCTCTAAGCTCATTTTCCTTCCATGAATGATGTGGACACAAATAAAATAAGTTGGAAGTGTGGTGGTATGCCAACAGTTCATCTCCTCGCCCAACTGAGAGATGTGTTTCTTCCTCCAACTGCTGACCATCCCTGAGCCATTTGTTCCCCTTATGTGAAAAAGAAAAGAAATCGCTTCTACATGTAATGAAGGGTCTCCTCCGGTTAAATATGGCAGTTTGAACACATGCAGTGGATTAGTCAGGATATATTAACAGATGAACGTTTGCAACTGGCTTTGATGATGGGGAACACTAACTTTGAACCCCTATTACGAGAAATGTTACCACCCCTAAGGCAGAATTCCATTCTTCTCATTCAGAGACCTGTATAACAAAAAAATTGTATCCTACTGCTATTATAGTCAAAAGCTTATCAATAAAACAGTCATGGAAATTTTTTTCTCTTGTTATATGAGTACCTACATATTAACCTCCGTTTTGCCTTTTGATGCAGAAGCCTACAATACTTACTATCTGGCAGTTATGGAAAAAGTTTGTCTGTCTCTGCTATAAAGGGAGGAATGAAGTTTTCTCATCACCATGGAACCAGAGCTCAGCTGGTGAGAACAGGAGCCTGGGACAAGGTGGGGAGACTGAGTCAGCATTAGCTAACTTTTGTGGCAGGAATCCCTTTGGGAACCTACCAACAACATTAGATGGATCTTCTCAACAGAAATGCACATTCACACAAAACACACCAGAACCCCTAATTTCTTCCAAGAGCCCTAACTGCTTCCAGCAGACCTAGAGGTAGCCAAGAACCCAAGCTAAGAGTCGAGGGAAGGAAGAAAGGGATGGAGGGAGGAGGAAAGAAAGGCATTGAGGCAGAAACCTCTCTGAAGAGCAAAGGTGGGAGTGACTGAGCCTCCTTTAGCATGAACTCCCTCCCCTCTCACCTTGGGTACTCTTTCCCAACCCAAATGAAAGGGAATGAATAATAAGGTGTGGCTGGGAGTGGTGCTGAGGCCCAGGAGTGGATGCAGGATTTCCTCTATAAAGAGTAGGAGAGAGGGGCACCTGGGTGGTTCAGTGGTTGAGCATCTGCCTTTGGCTCAGGTAGTGATCCCAGGGTCCTGGGATCGAGTCCCGCATCAGGCTGCCTGCAAGGAACTTGCTTCTCCCTCTGTATGCCTCTGCCTCTCTTTGTGTCTCTCATGAATGAATAAATAAAGTCTTAAAAAATAATTGTAGGAGAGGGGCAGCCAAGAGGGTTGCTGAAAACCAGAGCTGAGGATGCCACAGTTAAATGGCTGTAGGGAGCCATGAGCTGCCCCCAGCCCACTATCCCACAGTCCTAGAGCGCCTTGGAGCTCCTGCCCATGATTCCCGGGGCAGTGCCATGCTCTAGCCATACCCTTAGATTCCCCCAAGGCCTGAGCTACCGATAAGGTTGGCAGCCCACCCAGAAAGCAGCAGCCCTAAGTGAAGGCGACCCTGCCTGTGGACCCCAGCTGCAGAGGTCCCAAGTAGAAATGCCCTTGAAGGTGATCCCAACCAAAAACCACCTCATCACTTCTGATGCCCACTGCAGTGTGGAGCCTGGGGGCAAAGATACTCAGTCTAACCATCCTGAGAGACCTATCTACCTAAAGGGGGTCCAAGGAGTGCCCACTTGATCTCTAGCTCCATTACTGGCAGGTGTTTGTGGGAAATAAAGCTGAGTGGCATCTGGGCATCTCCAAGGACCCATCAAGAAATAACAGGAGGGTCCTCTTATCTTTAGAGGTGGGATTCTGGACTGTCAGCTTGAGAGACAAAACACATTTCGGTGCCAGCTGGGTCCCTGAGCTGTGACTTATGCCATGTGAGGACTTTCCTGGATCTGGAGGTGACGGTCTTTCACTCTGCAGCACCGGCGGGAGATCCGGATCTATACCATCACCAGTGTCTTGCCTCTGAGCCTCGGCGTCCACTCTGCCCGAGAACTTGGCAGAGAGCAGGGCATATGCTTAGTGTCTGTCCCCTGAAGGACTGAATACTCAGACTCTTCCAGAGTCCAGGGAAGACAGAAGACCTCTGTCCACAGACAGGGAGAAAAGTACATGCTTGGAAGGACGCCAAAGAAACATAACTGTGGGTACCTTGGAGAAGGCAGCTGGCTGCTTGGGGGGTAGAGGGGAACAGACCCTATGGACTGTCGACCTATATACTTTTAATTTTATTCAAGTATTACCCATTTTTAAGATGCTTGAAAACCAATTAATTAATTAATTAAAATAAAATACTGAGGGGGAGGGGAAACCTGGCTTACCTCATTTTAAGAATCCTTTGGAAAACCAACATGTAGGAACTGGTGTCAATTTAAGAAAGGTGTTCCAAGACAAGGGAACTCCTTTTTTTTTTTTTTTTTTTTTTTTTTATTTATGATAGTCACACAGAGAGAGAGAGGCAGAGACATAGGCAGAGGGAGAAGCAGGCTCCATACACCGGGAGCCCGACGTGGGATTTGATCCCGGGTCTCCAGGATCGCGCCCTGGGCCAAAGGCAGGCGCCAAACCACTGCGCCACCCAGGGATCCCGACAAGGTAACTCCTAACCCTTGTTAACAATTTTGCATTGATCATTTCAAGGTGATTTCTGTACCTGCTGCCATGCCCTCGGTATGGATGATGGCAAGCTTCCTGAGAAGAGACGATGCCTCTCTGTACCTCTCATGTGACCTGGCCCAGTTTCTTGCAGAGAGTGCATATTAAAAAATATTAGATTCTGTTCGGAAATAAATACTAATACATATTCACTAGAGCGTCTCCTTTGTGTATAGGGGATGGGGATGGAGGCCTTCCCTCCTCTTCCATTTCTCTCTCTCCCAGCCTAGAGTCGTTGTTCCTTTTAGTATTACTAGTAAGATCTAATTTCCAGTAAGGGTCATCAGTGGTGCCTAGAGACCAAGTGCCCAGGGTCATTCAATAATGATTTGTCCCCTGTCCTCCAAAAACGAATCCAATACCTGAGTGCAAGCCCACGTTCCTACCACCACCCTTCAGAGAGCAGTGAGCTACCACGTGGACAAAGCTCTCTGAATGCTTTTATTTGGATTTTTTTTTCCAGAAGAAACATGTTTTTCATGCAGTAATCTTAATAAATGCAACTGGGCTCCATTTCTTGGCTTCGAGGTAATGAAAATTAATTACCATACTTTACAAGTAATAGTTTCCACTCACAGCACTCCTGTAGAAGTAAATATATCATAAATAGTTACTATTATACCAATGGCTGGTGGATTGGGCAGCCTGTCGTCCATAAACCCTTTTTCAACAGACATGTTATTTCTTTGGGAGAACAAACAGATTTGTTTTAGATCAGGGAGTCAACTGACAGATGGCCTTTGTAAAAACACACCATTTGTATAAATAAATTATAGTTTTACTATGGTGTTCTGCTTTTGTGGATTTGGAAAATCTGTGCCCCCATTCTCTAGAATGGGTCTAAATTGTAAAGAGCAATTTTGTTTGGGTGTGAGGCCACATTGCACAGATCTCCCAACACAGATGCTAAGGTCCAATCCCTGTAGATGCATGCTGCCATTTCCTATCACAATTGTGGCAAAGAGCTCTGCCTGGAGGTAACGGGATGATCTCCCAGAGAGCTCTGGCACTGAACAGAGCAAGACACCAACTGGCACACTCCCCTTAGCTCCGGGTTCTGTTTCCATTAATAATGACACCTTCGCGCCTTATCTTCCTAACCACAACTTTGCATAATTGGGGCTGATGATGTATTTCTCTTAAAAACCTGCAACATTTAATTATTTACAGCGTAGTTCATCATCAGATCGGTTAAATGCTAAACGTTTGGTAGATTCCTTTAAAATCCGAATCAGGGCAGCCTGGGTGGTGTAGCGGTTTAGCTGATTCTGGAGACCCCGGGATCGAGTCCCACATCGGGTTCCCTGCATGGAGCCTGCTTCTCCCTCTGCCTGTGTCTCTGCCTCTCTCTCTGTGTGTGTCATGAATGAATGAATGAATAAATACATACATACATACATACATACATACATACATACATACATAAATTCCAAATTGCCCTTAATTCTGAGCCTACTGAAGTATCAGTCTTGACCTATCTCATAACATATCCACATGGAACACACACACTAAATGTTTATAAATCTATATATGTAGATATATATACAGATGAATATAGATATTCATCTACACATACACACATACTCACTCATGTACATCCCCCTTTCCCAGAACCAAATGGTCAGGGTTTAGTATCAAAAAAGATATATTCTGTTGTTGTTTTTAAAAACCTGGACTATTAAGATGTTTCTTTTGTTAGATGAAGATGTTCATTTTAACCAGGCTTTGTTGGCATAATAAGTGCCTATGTGTTTCTTTAAAGACCTCATTCCCTTTCATAAGTGAGTAAGATCCTAAAGCCACCAGTTTTGATTAAGGAAATCAAATGTTTAATTAAGTGTTAATCAAATGTTCACTTTTCAAAATACAACACCAGGGAAAATTTTGCATATTTCTAGCTAATAAAAAATTTTTAAGTCAGATTGCCTGGTATTTTTCAGGCTATAGGGTACATTTAAAAGCTGTGTTTGTTTCCTAGAATGGTGGGGAACTTTTTAGCCTGGTGCTTTGTCTGCACTCATAACCTCAGGCCTCTGAGTTGCTATTTCGAGTTATGCCAGTTGGTGCCTTGACAGAATTAATACAGCATCTAGAATTGGCTAACTTACATTCAAAGAAGAGCTTAAACCAATGATTTCCATCTGTTTTTATGACACTCTCAGGGAATCTCAAGTTACTTCAAAGGAGATCAGAAATTCTCAAATGAAATTAATCTGGATATATAAATCTCATACACATAATACACATGCACTCACGTAGACCAGATATAAATATATGCACACACGATACAGTCCTTCTGGAAGAGGCAAGGGTCAGGACATTAATAGGGTAATCGCATACCAAGATCTCAGAAGGGTAAAATGATCACAAATTATAATAGGTGTCACGAACTAGATTAGAACAAATCATGTAGAGACACCTGAGTGGCTCAGCAGTATGGCGCCTACCTTTGGCCCAGGGTGTGATCCTGGAGTCCCGGGATCGAGTCTCACATCAGGCTCCATGCATGGAGCCTGCTTCTCCCTCTGCCTGTGTTTCTGCCTCTCTCTCTGTGTCTCTCATGAATAAATAAGTAAATAAAATCTTAAAAAAAAAAAAAAAGAACAAATCATGTAAAAAAAAACACCCACTTGATTCACACAACATCATAACATCATAAATTGGGATTATGAGAAAATAAAACCGTTTGAGGGGCCAAAATCGATGAAGCTATTTTAAAATACATGATTTTGTGAACAAATGACTAGTAGACTCCATAGAATGTGAATCTAGTTGCATGGCTGGTTCTCTTTTTTTCTTTCATCTCTAAATCATGCTACATGCCTATCCCTACGTGGAGAAGCAGTCCACCCTGCATCTCAATAAAATGTTTGCTAGACATCCTTATCGCTGATGGAGTTAATTCACAATCAATGCATTTATTCATAATGTTATCCACACATACAGGTCAAAGGTTAGGAAAACGTTTTCAGGGCAGCAGTGATCAACTGAAACTCCTATAATTAGGCTTTTCGCTGACTCCTTGAGAATGTGTATTGGGAATGGTCAAGGGACTTTCCATCCTGTGACCAATCACAAAAGTTATTTGCTTAAAGTGAATGCACACACCCCTACCACCAGATTAGCATGGGAATTAAGAACATGAAATGGCCACTTCCTAACTCCATAACTGCAGGCAAGTTTCGAATCCACAATCTGACTCAAGTTTCTCCACTCATACAGAGAAGCAAATAGTGCCCAACCGAAAGAGTTGTTGTGAGGACTAAGTGAGTCAGTAAGGGTAAAAATATGGGACACTCTGGAAAAATTCAGTAAGTGTTAACTCTCATTATTACTATCTATTATTCCCCTTGTCTCAGATTCCCTGGGCAGGAAGCCACTGCAGAACTCACAATTACTGATGAATTTATAATTTTGTTGACTATTTTATTTTATTTTATTTTATTTTTAATTTTATTTATTTATGATAGGCACACAGTGAGAGAGAGAGAGAGGCAGAGACATAGGCAGAGGGAGAAGCAGGCTCCATGCACCGGGAGCCCGACGTGGGATTCGATCCCGGGTCTCCAGGATCGCGCCCTGGGCCAAAGGCAGGCGCCAAACCGCTGCGCCACCCAGGGATCCCTGTTGACTATTTTAAATGTATTTTAACTACACAATATTATCCGGGGTAAATTTTCATGTGTCAAATGTCCAATAATAAATATATACAATTTAACTAGATCTGCATGTTAGGTTGCTGATTTGTTCCCTATATATCCTCTGAAGTTTGGAATTGAGGAAAACTGCTTTAGGCTGGGTATCCGGAAGTACCCTGGAGTTTCACCCATGTGGCCATGACAAGTCACCCAACCCACCTGAATATCAAATTCCTTCCTATAATAGAACACTGTGATCCCTTCTTCTTCTTTTTTTTTTTTTTTAAAAAGGCTTTATTTCTTTACTCACGAGAGACACAGAAAGAGAGGCAGAGACATAAGCAGAGGAAGAAGCAGGCTCCCTAAAGGGAGCCTGATGAAGGACTCTATCCCAGGACCCTGGGATCATGACCTGAGCCAAAGGCAGACGCTCAACTACTGAGCCACCCAGGTGCCCCATGATCCCTTCTATTCAAGGAACAAGGGCCTTACGAAGCTGACACACACACACACCCTCCTTGACTCTGAATTGTGACTACATCATCTAATGGAAGAAAACAACCAGTAGGAAATGGGAGAATGCTGACCAGTAAATTCTTAGACCAGCCTTTCTCAGGATAGCACATAACAAAATGCTAGGATGAAATGAGTTACATAAAATGCACATAAAAATGACCACGTGTACTATTTTTATTGCAAAGTTACAGGGAGAATGTGAATCTAATATATATTGATGAATTATTCAACTATATCTCAGTCAGCCTGGCTGAGTGGGTCACAGGGTAGGAGTATTTTTCAAGCACTCCCAGAAGGCTCCTGAACCCTTTTGAATGTTGGCCTGAAGGTTATTTCTGATCAAGAATGGACACCAGAAATCTATATAAGGAGGGAGATAGGCACTTCCTCTAGAACGGGAAAATCGAAACCATTTGAGATGCCCCACGGGATCATTTGAAACCCTTTAAATATATGTCTTGGGCAAAGAGGGCTTTATCCTGACTAGGTTTCTGACCTGGAGAATACCTTCAAAGACAAAGAACAGTGAGGTCATAACACAGAGAGGGTAAAAACGTAGGAAGAAGAGGAAATGAAGTCCCAATACACTGAGACCATTGCGTCCAGGAGAGCTTTGAGGAACCATATGAGATCTAAACAAATGGAGATGTGTTTATACCTTTAGGATACATGCACAATCTTGTGGGAAGTCAACAGATTTCTCAGCAAAACACTTGTTTTAAAAGCATATGTTCTAAAGCGCTACCCACTAATCCCATCAGCAGCCCCGATTGACTAGCGTAAATCCAGAAGGCAGTTGGCCCTTTGGGTTCTTTCCCACTCAGGCAATTGGAGGCTCTCAGCCACCCCAATATTCCTCACTGCCTAAACACTTACAAGTTTATAGGGGTATATGTACACAATATTACCAAATGGAAAAGGCTTTGAAAAGCACCCACTTGACCCATGCTGGAGAACTGTGTTTTCCTGTGGGTTTCTCCTTTTTGAAGAGGTCCAAATTTTGCCTCTTCACCATCCTCTGACTCATCAGGGAGAAATCAGAAGGAGCATGGATGGTCCACAGCAAGTGAACATCTCTCCGTACAATAAACACGTTCCTTTGACTCACCCCCAGACATGGAACACCCCCCCCAACACACACACACACACACACACACACACACACACACACCATCTCCAGGTACAAAGGATAGCACTGGCTTCCAGTAGAACAACTACTAATCCACATGATCACGCCTGATAACCGTCCACCACATCCCTATAAAAACACATTTCCTGGAAAATGATAACATTTGGTCCTTAAGACAATAGCCTCGTGCTCCTCTTACTACCTGCTTGGATGTTGCAAATTAACACACCGTAAAGCAACCGAATTAAGCAGGATGCCTACGCACACAGCCTCCCCCACCGAAACGTACAACTGCTGCTCCAAATATTATGCGATGCTGGAATCTAAATGGGTCTTGATTTATTTAAAAAAAAAAAAAAAAAAAAAACCACCCCAACAGGCAGTTGGTCGTGGCTGTGGCCGCTTTTGTGCAACAGCCCCAGTGATCGACACGCGCGTTCCTGCACAGCATGTGGGCTGGTTTGAGGACGCGAGCCCGTGGAAGGGCCCGGCTGGGCTTCCACCCCCTAAGGCTCCCCCCGCACCGCCCCGGGCGCCCACGCCGTCCCCGCGCACCGCGGGGCCCGCTGCTGTCGGGAGCCCCGGGATGGTGGCCGTGGGGCGTGAGTGCCCGGCCCCGGGGGCGGCCTCCTCCCCGCCGGGCCCCGCGGCGCGGAGGCCGCGCGGGTCGCTCATCATCGCGGCTGGAGGACAATAGCTCATCAAGCCCCGGCGAGAGCCGCGGCCGTCGCGGAGCCTGGGCTGGCGGGGGATGAGGCTGAGCGACTCCTCCTAGAGGTGGTTATGTGGAGACGGAGCAATCCCTTCTCCCTCCGCCTCCCCCCCCCCCGCTACTATCCGCGGCCCGGGGACTGCCGCTTGCCGCCATTGACAAGCACCGGTAGAGCCCGGAGAAAGGCAAAGAGTCCTGCCCGGCGGCGGCGGCGGCGGCGGCGGCGGCGGCGGCGGCGGCGGCGGCGCGCGCGGGCCCGACCTCGCCCGGGGAGCGGCGCGCCGAGGGCACCGGGCGCCCGAGCAGGCGGCGCAGCACCAGGTGAGCCCGCCATGGCGACCGCGTCATTGTTCGGGGGGCTCCGGGGGCCGCGGCCGGGACGCGCCGCGGGGGCAGCGCGGGGGCCGCCGCGACCCCCCGGCCGCCCCGCCGCCCGGCCCCGCCGCCCCGGCAGCCGGGCCTCCCCGCGGAGGGGGCGGACGGGAACGAACGCGTCAAGCTGCCCAACTTGCTGCCCCGCGAAGGAGAGGCCGGGGCGGCCCGCGAGGGGCCGGAGGGGCGGCGGGGTGCGGGGCCGCGGCGAGGCCGGCCGGGGGGCGGGCGGGGGAGGGAGGCGCGGGCCGCCGGGGGCCTCCGGGGCTGCGGGGCCGGGCGCCGGGCCGCTCCGGGCTGACAATGGAAGGGGCGCGGGGCGCGGGGCGCGGGGCGCGGGCGGGGGCGCGGGCGGGGCGCGGGCGCCGCGGAAGGTCAGGCCGGGGGCGCCGCGGCGGGGGCGAGGCCGGGGAGCCCCGCGAGCCCCGTGAGCTCCCGGCCGGCGCGGAGGAGGGCTGGGGCCGGGCACTCCCCTCCGGTTCCCTTTCCGGGGCGCCCGGGGCCGCCGCGCGCTGCGCTTTCCCCGGGAAATGGCGGCCCCTCCGCCGCTCGCTCGCGCAGCCCCCGCTTCCCGCTTTGCGCGGGAAAAAGATCTAGAATAAGAATGATAATTAAGAAAAAAAGGGGGGGAGGGGGGATACAAGTCAAGGGGCCGCGGCGGAGGACGGGGCGGCGGCGGGCGCGGGACGGCGAGCGGGGCGCGCGGGCGCGGCGGGCGGCACCGGCCCTGCCCCCCGGCGCGGCCGCTCCCCCGGCCCCGGCCCCGGCCCCCGCCCGGCCCCCAGCCCCCAGCCCCGCGCCGGCCGCGCCCGGGCCTCGCGCCCCGCGGTGCCCTTCCCCGCCTCGCCGCGCGGGGGCGCCCTCCGCACCTGCCCTCTTTGTTCCTCCCAACAATGGCCAAGGGGCACCGAGCCCCGGAGGGGCCCAGGGCGCCTCCTCCTGCAGCTCGGCGGGCCCCTGCAGGGCTCCGGTGGCAGCCGCCCCACGCGGGCGAGGGGCGGAGGGGCCAGAGGAAGCCAAAGCGCGGGTCCCGGTGTGTCTGCGGCGCTGCACCCCGACGGGAATGGGGGTCCCCGCGTTCCCGCCCCGCCGCGGGGGGGCTCGATGCCAAGCCCCGAGGCCTCGGCGGGCCCGGGCCCTGGAGGCGCTCAGCCCGCCCTGGCGCGGTGTCCTCGCTTCCCGCCTTCCGCCGTGTGCGCCCGTGTGCGCCCGTGTCCAGGGCCCGCGCACCCTCCCTGCGCCGCGGTTCGGGAGGTTCGGGAGGTTCGGGAGGCGAACCTGATCCGGGGCAAAAAGCGCCGCGGGGTGTGTGTGCTGTTTCTCACTTGGCCACACGAATCCTCGATTCGTTCATATGTAACTGAAAGTTCTCTCTTACCCCTTTGGAAAACTCTTTTTTTTTTTTTCCAAATGAGCATTCCGAACGGCAAGATTTGGAACCACGCTCATGCGTTTGTAGAACCTCGCTAACCCAAGATTATCATAGAAATAAATATAGGCTCTGCCCGGAGGAAAAGTTTATCTTGCATCCAGTAGTAGTTCACACCTTTAAAACCTCCCTTTCCTGTATCCAAATTGTATATAAATGGAGATAGAGATATATCTCCAGTTCCCAATGCCGTTTCTGCTAGCCTGTCACAGGTCTTCCTCACCTGGATCCATTTATTGCTGTGCTTTGGACATTATTAATGGTTTCCTCTATTTCAAGACTCTCTGTAAAAGAATTTCCCTCCTAGGATCCAGAATGTTCCAAAGAGTCTGACCTTACTCCCTCCCCATCCCATCTTCTGTCTAGTTCCCAGGGAATCTGAGGCTTTTCCCAGTGGGTGGGACACCCTGCTAGCTATTGTCTGAGACAGCCAGGTCTGTTTTCACTGCCTCCTGCCAGCAGAGCAGGAGGGAATCCTGTTTTAGGCAGGCAACTTTAAATGAAAGGTATCTGTAACTTGTCCAGGGGGAAGGGTGTACAAAAATCCAACCGACTTTTTAAAAACTGTTTTTCATTCTTAAGAAATAACCTCAAACATGCACTGTGGGTAAATGCTTTCCTTTGCACAGACATGAGCAGAGAACTTGTGGTTGGAGATCACGCTAGAAGCATATACTGAGAACCAATTATTAAACACCTCTGATTGGGGGATGAAATGCACATATGGGAAGTCACGGAGCCTGCTCTCAGAGAGCTTACATCCCAAGCCTAGGCGATAAAATGTATATGCAGGTAAGGAAGGTAAAAAGTGATTAATCTTGGCAACCGAAGTGGGAAACTGGGTTCTTTCTTACACTGCTAACAGGTGTGTAAATTAGTAGTACAGCCAACTTGGAGGGCAGTTTGACAGTGTTAAAATTAGTGATGTGCGCATTCTGTGACCCAGCCATTCCACTTCTTGGTATGTATCCTAGAGAAGCAGGCACACGTGTGCACAGATTATGTAATTCCCTCCCATTGCAGGGTTTTTGGTAATTTTGAAACTGAAAGCCACTTAATGGCAGGCATAGGGAATGGCTAAATAAACTTTGGTACATCTGTCTCCTGGATAACTAGGCAACAGTTAAAAAGAATGAGTAAGTCCATATATACTAAGAGAGAAAAGTCACCAAGACATATTATTAATGAAAAAAGTAATTGCAGGGGCAGCCTGGGTGGCACAGTGGTTTAGCGCTGCCTTCAGCCCAGGAGCCTGATCCTGGAGACCCCGGGATTGAGTCCCACAATGGGCTCCCTGCATGGAGCCTGCTTCTCCCTCTGCCTGTGTTTCTGCCTCTCTCTCTCTGTCTCTCACAAATAAATAAATAAAATCTTTAAAAAGAAAAAAGTAATTGCAGAACAATACATATTGTATGGTACTATTTATGTAAAAACAAAATAATATTATGCATATCTGTAAGCAAAAACGCATACATAAACAGACAGGAAGGATGTAAAGACACAAAGAGACAACAACTGGAGGAATTGTCAAGGAAGAGTTTAGTCATACAATTATTCACACCCATCTGTAACCATTGTTACAACATTTGAAATTTTACAATTTGAATTAATTTCTATATTACTTGCATAACTAAATACAATTAAGAAGTTACAAGTGATTGATAATGTGTAATAACAGCCACAATAACATGCTACAACAATTTTTAAAGGGAGAACGGAATTTTAGTCTGGAGGAAAGGCTGGAGTAGGCTTCACAGAGAATGCAGGAGGACTGGAGCAGAAAGAAAAAGAAGAAAGAGCTCCTCCTCCTCTTTCTTCAGCGTCATCACATCCTCATCTCTTCATCATCACATCATCATCACGTAAATTCCCTTGCGAGGCTGAGGCCAAACTGCCCTGCCCAGTTCAGGCTGAGGAGGGAACTGAACTGACAATTTATGATTTGTGTAATCGCTCTGATTCTATGAATATCTTATATTAGATTTAGAAGAGAAAAAAAATGAACCAATAGAGGATATGACTTCTTACAATGATACTGGAAGGTGATATTTTAAAAAGGAAGGTAGTGAAAACTTCAAAAGGGAGGGTTTTTTTTTCTCCTGGATGCACACTGGGATGTATATTGGGAATTAAGTTGGAGGGAAAGATGAGTGTTTGAGAGGATAACCCATTTCCCCCTTCCAAAAAAAAATCACAAAAGGAACCCCCCAAATGCTATTGAAACAAATATTGAAGGGGCACCTGGCTGGTTCAGTCGGTAGATCATGCAACTCTTGATCTCAGGGTGGTGAGATCAAACCCCACATTGGGCATGAAGCCTAAGAAAGAAAGAGAGAATGAATGAATGAATGAATGAGAGAGAGAGAGAGAGAGAGAGAATGAGAACAATATTTAAGGCTGGCTGCCTTTTTCACTTACCCGAGGACTATTTATTGAAGGTCAGATGTGTATATAACACTACCAGGTATAGCAAAGTGCAGAAAAGATCAGGGTTCCAGAAGTGGGGGGGGGGGCAGTGAGGAGGCTGGCGGTAGGTCTGGTCTCACATAAACCTTCTGGTCATGGATAAGCGGTTTACTGACCACTGCCCCTCCCCGTCACACCTCCTGTGGTGGCTAAAATCAGGGCACTATAGTTGGCTGATCACTCAAGTCCCCTTTGGTCTTGGATCATGATTCTGTAAAACCCTGATTCTAACCTTGTGATGATTGTGAATTCCCAGACAGATGGAATTTGGGAGATACGGGATTAGACCATGAGGGACCCCGAAGTGCCCCACCTTGGAAAAACAAAAGTACTGACTGTCATGAAGTTCTCACTACATTAGGTAGCTCGGAGTTTTAATTAGCACTCCTTTACCCCAGCTCCTGGAAGGAGGTTGCTGAGACCAAGCCGGGTGGTGTTCACAGAACACCAAGCGCTATGATGTCGTAATCATTGCTTTTGAGCGAGAGGGAAAAATGCCAACCTGAGCTCCGTGAAACTCATTCTCTAAAACCATGTCTTCTGTGGAATTAAGACACAATAGCTAATGTTTATTAAATCCCTTACTGCCTGCCAGGCGCTGTTCCGGACACTTTGTAGGCATTAACTCCTTTCATTCTTACAACAGCGCTACAGGTAGGTACTCTTATTAGACCCATCTTACAGAAGAGAAAAGCGAGGTCAAGGACGTGCCCACAGCTGGAGGTAGACTTGGGACTCGAGGCCAGGCAGCCTCACTCCACAGCCCACATCCTCCCCTCCATGGGGTGAGAACAAGGCTGGCAGCCCAGTGATTCTCAGATTATGTTCATTATGCAGATTCTGATTTTTGAAACCTCGTCTTTGCATCACCGCTTTACCTGCCTCTGTCAGATGCAAGATAAAGATTATCCGATTGAGCCACACAACACTGTACTTTAAACTGTCTTGTCACAAAGTATTAAATAAGATAAATTTGGTGGTTTCTCTGAAGCCCTTACTGTTCATTTATCCATCCCACCATCCATCATACTTTGCCCGATTTATTTGACTGGCGTTGCCAATTTGGACTTGGAATGGAGTAAGTAATTCAAGTCAGAATTCTCATGCTTTGACAGAAGCGTGTGTGGAAATACGCATCGGACCACCAGCCTCAGCGCAGGGACATTGGCTCCAGCTCATTCCAGGATGCCAGGATTAACTACGGCAACCATACTACTTAACCCACAATTGCAGTACATGATCTGATCAAAGATTTGGGGGTTGTTTCTGGATAAAAGAGGCAGTCCTGATGATATAGTTTGGATGCCTAAATTTAGGGTGTTTCCATAACAACCGGACAAAAACATAGCAAAGTGAAATCAAGCTGATCCTGGAAACCCCAGGCCCTTGTGTTTACTGGTCTGGCATTAATAACAGCATATATTATGCAACTTGTATTTTGCGTTGCCTTCACTGTTCAATAACGCCATTAAAATTAAATAGCGGTAGTAGAATATGAAAAAGTAAATTCCAATAGCTTTTATAATATACAACATAAACTTTTAGATCAGACGATAATTCACAGGGTCCCCCACCAATATCCTAAACTTGCAAATCGATCGGTCTTCCAGAATTTCCGTGCCGTACTAACCAACTCCAGTGTTGCCTCCTTGCCATGAAACTGGATTTCACCCCCGTGGCTCTTCAGTGAACACCGTAGAGTATTGTCTTGGGGTGGAGAAGAGGCAGTCCTGGAACAAAGCAAAGTAGAATTTTCAAGTCTGGTTTTTCTTTTCTATGATTATCATGGATGACAAGATAGTCACTTCAAAGGGAAGATCACCTGGACTTCATTCTACAGGGTTGTTCCATGACTGTGGAACAGTCACAGAGAGGGGTCAGGAGTGACCTTTTGAGCATCTTCATTGAATAGAAGCAACTGTCAGGTCGGAAAGGCCCTCACGGGTCAGCAGTTGCAATAGCTGTCAGTTCTCGGAGGCCCAAAGCAGGAAAGGTAGGGACCCAGGCATCAAGGTTCTCAAGCACCTCCCGATTCCAACCAGGACTGCTCCCCTTCCTTCCATCTGTTATATATGTTGGAGCTCCTGAAAGGTTGCTTTTGTTGGTGTGAGCAAAGTTGGAAGGATTGGCGGGGGAGGTGTTGAATAATCGACAGGTTTGACTAAGGGCCACAGGTGGTGAGTACAAGACGAGCCCCTACCCCCTCACACCACACACACACACACACACACACACACACACACACACACACTTTGGCCCACTGCACCTCTCATCCGAGGTCTAGCAGCTTGCACCTATAGGTGGAAAGGCACCATGGGCCTCGTGGTTGCCCTTACCAGGTATAGCAGATACAGACCACCAAGGCCCGGTCCCCACAGCCATAACCAGGGAAGGACACTGCCTGTCACAGGATAGAACACTGCAACTAGAGCCACAGCCCCGCCACCACCACTTATGCCCATAGTACACCCACTGACAGTAAGGAAAACAGGAGGGGAGACAGACAGGGATGGAGGAAGAGGGGTCTTGGGACAACTGCCTCTGCCTTGAGAGCCCACAACCAGCCCTACCTATGTACTCAGAGGCCCAGCAGCCATGGTGTCTCTGGAAGCCCCTGGTGGGCCAGGCAGCACCAAGGCCTACAGCCGTCTGATGCTGGTGCACTCACTTTCAGCCCCAAAGCGAACTCCTGTGTCTCCTCAGCCCTCACCTGAGAAGCTCATCTGGCCTCAGACAAAGTCGGTCCCCTGCCCAGAGAAGCAGGAGGCCCCTGTTGATAACAATAAAATCACTGCTAATTTGCAGTGATTAGCTTTTGAAGAAACAGGATAGCTTGCCCACTGTTCCTGTTTGTCAATTCTCAAGAGCAAAAAGACCAGAGACCAGGCTGGACCCAGTGAAGGGTTTGGTTTTTGTTTTCCATGAATGAATAGATTCAGGAAGACATTTTCTTCCGGGGTGCATGACTAAGATCCAATGAGAATGAAAATTATTGTTATTCACTCACTTACATTCATTTCTCATTCAACTGGTTCCGGAGGTGGCCTCATATAGGCTCATAAGGAAGAAACTAAATAGATATCAACAACTTGTCCTTTTGTCTTCTTTAAAAAAAAAATTCGAGCCTACATTTTTTTTTTTTTTTTAAGATTTCATTTATTTATTCATGAGAGACACACAAAGACAGAGGGAGGGGCAGGTTCCATGCAAGGAGCCTGACATGGGACTCGATCCCAGGTCTCCAGGATCAGGCCCTGGGCTAAAGACGGCGCTAAACCGCTGTGCCACCCAGGCTGCCCTTGAGCCTACATTTAACAAAAGAAACAAAACCTGCTAAAAGTCGCTGAGTACCACTGTGGCAGCGTACGCCCTAAATCTAGGCCACATCTGCTCCCAGCCTTTGCTCAGCTCTCCTCTCCCCGTCCCCTCTAGAAGGAGATAGGCACAGGCTCTGACTCTGGATTATAAAGAATGCATTGGCAGTAGTTGAGCTTCCTCCTGGATTATTCCAGGACATGACTTGAAAGACTTTTTAAAAAGGGAGTGATTTGTAACCCAATAGTATAATTTAAATAAATTGGGTTAATGCTTGGTTCTAACGTTCATGGTTGGTTAATTTAGTTAATTTGATCCGTGTGTCATTTTGATGAAATTGCATTTGATATAGCTCTTTACATTATAAATTGTTAATGTGCTCTAACATATATGACGATAAAATTATTGACTATTCTCATTCACTTAGAGGTGGCCTTGGAAGAAAACGGTTTGGAAAGGATTACTTGTGCAATAATGATTTGCCCTTGGACTTCATAAATGGAAATGTAATAGAGCAAGTGATTTAGCTAGTATTACTGAGAATGGTTTTTACAGCTACAAAATAATTCTATTATTATTTTAATACAGTACGTAGGGTAACACCAAAATATATTAGAATTCTATTAGGTGTGAGGTTTTTTGTTTAATGCCTTTAAAAATATATTTCTACATATAGTTAATACATTTGTATTGAATTCCCTAATGTCCTACCTAGTTTTATTTCATCTCATTTTATTCTCCCAAAGGAGAATTTTGAGCTGACAGTGTGAAGATGCTTCGTTGCCATGTCTACTTCATTTTTTTTTTACTTCATTTTTTTTTTAAATATTTACAATATGAGATATTCTGAAGCGCGATACTACAGATTAGAGAAATATCACAGGGACTAAAAATGAATACATTTCAGCAATTTTAAGACAGTACTTAAAGTTTTAAAAAATTCATTGCCATCATCAAAAAGCTACAAGACCTCTGATTTCCAGTTTTAAAGTAATATATATATATATATATATATATATATATATGAAAGCATTTTGATTCATATACTTTTTTATGGGAATTCACTCTCTTGCTCATTTATTCAACAGAAATTTAGGGAGAATCTTCTAGGGGCCAAGGCTTTTGCTAGCACAGGGACAGAGCAAAGCTCCAGCCTTGTTGACTTTCAGGCATCAGGCCCCCCTCCCCTCCCACCCCTAGGGTCCCTCCTCACTAAGGAAGAGGCAGCTGGAGCCCTGCTCTGCCTCAGATTTCTCCACCTACCAGGAGCACCCTGCTAGCAGGCATGGGACCAAAGCCCTCCCCATGAGCGTTTTCCCTCCCCACAGGCCCTGATTTGTATACTTCTGAAGAGAACAGCTCAAAAGACTACTTTAAAATAAGGTGTCTTGCAATTCCAGATCCCTTGTCAGGGTGGTTCATCAGCCCAACCAAACCTCACCTGTAACACTCGGCCCACAATTACTGTTCCCCATCTCAAATGGCTGCTCTCTCTTTTATAAAGCCACTTTAAAATGGTCATTTAAGTCAGGATTGCTGGCAGCTTCGAATGGACCATCTTGCTGATTGGCTAGAGTTTGTCATCAAACTCATCAGTTTACATATAATAAAAATTTCAAGAAGTTGTTTGAGGCATAAAAAAATGAGTTACTCTTGATCAGCTCTTTATGCTTGAGAAAGAATTTATTTAAAAGAAAATTTTGTCCAAAGAAACCAGACTATTTTGTCTTTTCACGAAGACAGGCAATCAGGGTGGTAAGCAAAGTTTGCTGTTTCCCACCAAAAGAATTTATTCAATCAGGGCAAATGCTTGGAATTTTTCTTTTCTTTCTTCTCTTCCCTTCTGGGACTATAGTATAATTACAAATACTGTTTATAGGAATCCCATATACATTTGCTACAACCGGGCAAATACAGACACACTGAATTTGATTCTGTTATATTAATGGGTCTTAAATAATCTCTTGATAGGAAATTTTATATTCTCCAATTATCTCAAGACCAATGACTCACCTGGTGATGAAAGTGATCTAAATTTTTCAATATGACATTATTACTCAATTATAAAACAGTTGAGCTCTTTCTCCTTACCAGCATACTCATTTCTAGGCTAAATCCCAAATGATGTTTGTTAAGATGTTAAATTGAAATGACACTTTCCGTTTCCACTTCTACATGATGGACGGAGCACATGTGCTTTCCCTCTCTTGGAGCCCACAAAAGTAATGGTAAAGAATTTCAAAGAAAATAAACACTGAACAACAAAGGGGCAGGGGTTAGTGTGGGTCTTCAGCAGGTGGGAGATTTCAACAAATTTCTGGAAGACTGCAAGGGCCTCCGACTGTGCAGACAATATCTCCGGGGAAGCCATGAGTAAGAGTCAAGGCAGGGTGAGAGATGGGGAGTTGTTGACAGTCTGTTTCCAGAACGGCTGGGTGAATTAGTCCTTCTCCCTCCCCACCTCCCAGTAGAGTTTCCGGCAATCCAGCATTTATCCCCCAAGTAACAATCTGAGATTTCCTCTCTAAAGAAATTGAACAACTGCATGGGGTACTGGGGTACCTCAACTGGTTAAATGTCTGACTTGATTTTGGTTCAGGTCATGATGTCAGGGTCCGGAGACCAAGCGCCACGTTGGGCCCTGCACTGAACATGGAGCCTGCTTAAGATTCTCTCCTTCTCCTTCTGCCCACCCCTCAAATATATAATTTATTTTTAAAAAGAAATCTAGTCTTATATTTTTAAAAAGAGGGAAATTGAACAACTACAGGGCAGGTCTAGAATTTCTAGGATGCCTGAGATTCCACAAAGTGGGTTCTCATTCTGGCTTTTTGGGTTCTAAGTCCCTGACTGGGCACCCAGGTGATCCCTGCTTCTTGGCAGGCCTTATGCATGTACCCAGAGGTCCCAAAAGCAGGAACCATGCCTACCAAATAATAGCTGAGGAAAACTTTTCTATCTGCCTATAATAATCAGGCTTGTCTTTCATTCTTAAACATGAAAGCATGACCAAAGCTCACCAGACATTGAAGGAAAGCTGACATGAAAGAAAAAGATGAAAATAAAAACATAGGATGACTGACTGGATAATATAACTTAGAGAACAGACAATAACGTCAACACACCCCAAGCAGTTTCAGAGAGACTTGAACATGGTACGTTCATAAAAGAAGGAAGGAAGAGAAAAAGGAAGAGTCAGAGAACAAGAAAGAGCTCTTGAAGATTAATAATTTGTTGGCCAAAATTAGATGTTACGGGACTGAAAAAAAAAACAGAAGGAAAAAGAGGACCCATCCAGGAGATCCAATCCCTGGTTTATAGGCATCCCAGTAAGAGAAGGGACAAGTGGGAGGAATAAAGAAATGGAGGGAAATAGGGCAGCCCAGGGGCACTCAGGGGTTTAGTGCCGCCTTCAGCCCAGGGCCTGATCCTGGGGTCCCGGGATCTGAGTCCCACGTGGGGCTCCCTGCATGGAGCCTGCTTCTCCCTCTGCCTGTGTCTCTGCCTCTCTCTCTCTCTCTCTCTCTCTCTCTCTGTCTCTCATGAATAAATAAATAAAATCTTTTTTTAAAAGGGGAGGAGTTAAAGAAATGGAAGGAAATAATCAATCCATACCAGAAAATCCCTGGAGTTATTAAAGACACAAGTCTTATGATAGATTGAACGGGCTTATCTCCAAGAGCTGAGCAGGGTGAGTGGAAATGGGGAGGACCCACATCTAAACATGTCCTTGTGAAATTTTAGAACATTAAGAGACAATCTAAAAGTATGGAGGGGTTTTGAAAAATGAAAAATAAATTTAAAATAAGTTAAAAGAAAGTATGGGGGTTGGTAGCACCAAATTTCTCTGTAACACTCGACAAAAAACAACAATGGATCAAAATGTTGAAGCAAAATGATTCTGATACTAAAAATTATTTGATTGATTGAATTGTTGATTACCAAGTGATCCTCCAAAGATCATTCCGTAAAGACAACTCCATTTATGTAAGAGAACAAAGTGTACTTCTCTGAATTGTCTCTGAAGAGTTACAAGAAACCATAGCAGCAGGCCAAGAAAGAGGAAGATGTTGGGTGAGGCACAAGCCAGGAAGACAGTCCCAGGATGACCGCTGGGTGAGACAACCATTCCCAACAGGAGCAGGAGGTCAGGAGACTTCTGGATAAAAGTCTCTGGGAAGAAAGTGGCCCCTGCAAAGAACAATGACTGAAAAGCAGGGTGTTTTTTAGGATATGGCAAAGCCACACTTTTCTCTTGTCAACAAGAAGGAAAACACAATGGATCCTCATTATTCACGGATTCCATATTAGCGAGTTTGCCTGCTTGCTAAAATTTATATGTCACCCACAAATCAATGGATTTCCAGTCTTTCAAAGACATGCACCGGGCAGTAAAAAATTTAGCCTCATCACTCACCTTCCCAGCTGAATTCTACCGAGGGCTGGCCTTCCTCTTTCATCTCTCACGCTCTAAATTCATGCCCTTTCCGTGGCCTGTTTAGCACCATCGTTTTCACACTTTTGTGCTTTCCATTGGTGATTCCACTATTCAAAATGGCCCCGAGGCACCGTCCTGAAGTGCTGTGTTGTGTAGAGTTCCTGAGCACAAGAATGCTGCGAATACACGTGCCTTCTGGAGAAAATATGTGTTAGATGAGGTTCCTTCAAGCTTAAGTTACAGTCACTAGTTCCCATGAATTCAATGTTAGTGACTCAGCAATACACATCATATAAGATATCTTTAAACACAAACGCATGTAAAACAATGTTATATAGGGATCCCTGGGTGGCGCAGCGGTTTGGCGCCTGCCTTTGGCCCAGGGCGCGATCCTGGAGACCCGGGATCGAATCCCACATCAGGCTCCCGGTGAATGGAGCCTGCTTCTCCCTCCGCCTGTGTCTCTGCCTCTCTCTCTCTCTCTGTGACTATCATAAATAAATAAAAAATTTAAAAAAAAAAAACAATGTTATATATGATTTGTTGATGAAAAAGTCATGACTGGGTACCCCTGGGTGGCTCAGTGGTTGAGCATCTGCCTTCAACTAGCACAGGTCCCGGGGTCCTGGGACCAAGTCTTGCATGAGACTCCCTGGGGGGAGCCTGCTTCTCCCTCTGCCTATGTCTCTGCCTTTCTCTCTGTGTCTCTCATGAATAAATAAAATCTAAAAAAAAAGAAAGAACGAAAGAAAGAAAGAAAGAAAGAAAGAAAGAAAGAAAGAAAGAAAAGAAAGAAAGAAAAGAAAAGAAAAAGTCATAAGCAGAGCCTTGCAGCCACCTAACCCTGCTTCCCCTAGGAGCCCCGTTCACCATGCACTAGTCCAGTGTTCCCAGCTGCTTCATAGAGCCCAACTACTGCACTTAATCCCAAATTAGTAACTTGGGGGTGGGGGAAGCTGTGTAAGACACAATCTAAATGTGAAGCCAGGGACGCCTGGGTGGCTCAGTGGTTGAGCATCTGCCTTAGGCTCAGGCCATGATCCTGGGGTCCTGGGATCGAGTCCCACATCAGGCTCCCCACAGGGAGCCTGCTTCTCCCTCTGCCTGTGTCTCTGCTCTCTCTGTGTGTCTCTCATGAAAAAATAAATAAAATCTTTAAATAAATAAATAAATGTGAAGCCAAGTAAAATGTGGAATGATTTTGAACAACATGTTTTCAGAACAAAGAATCCACTTGTTGATACTGAGACACAAAATGCCCGGTGCTGGACCACAGAAAAGCAAATGTGAGCCCAGCACCCACTTGATTGTGAAAGGAAAGTCTTTACAAAGTTTTAATCATATAAATGCTGCTTATGAGCATTTCATGTTCAAAATCAACCTAGAGCCAAAATGAAGATTTCACTGTGATTACAGACCCAAATATAAAGGCTGTGAGTGGGGATGATGGTGGCTGGAGGACAGAGGTAGGAAGCAGGAGGGGAGGTAGGGAACGAGGGCCAGGGAAGAATCAGGGCACATAGCCTCCTCCGATGTAACAATGGTTCAAGGGGGAACACCTGTAGGTTGGGGAGTCAGAGATTGAAGTGTTGTATTTAAAGTTCCTGAGGTAGAGGTGCCTGGGTGACTCGGTTGAGGGTCCAACTCTCGATTTTAGCTCAGGGTCATGGGATGGAGTCCCAAGTCAAGCCTGGAGTTGTGGGGGCTCTGTGCTCAGCATGGAATCTACTTGTCCCTCTCCCTCTGCTTCATCTCCCCCTCCCCCATCCCCCACTCATGCTCTCTCTCTCTCAAATAAATAAAATCTTTGAAAAATAAACAAAGTTCCCAAGGTAATCAGCAGAGGAAATAAAAATGGAAGTATGCTGTTCAACAACTAGAATAGGGAGAAGAAAGAGGACTTAAGTTCTTGTCCTTCTTCGGCATTGACAGACTGTCTAAAAAGTGGAAATAAATTGCAAAGTCAATGTATAAACACTAGAGCTTTGGAGGTGACCACCAGAACTAAAATTAAAAACTGTTCCCAAATGGCCTCTGGAAGCGAGATTGGGGGTAGAAAGAGTGGGGTGGGAGACTATTGCTTTTCATTTTATGCATTTCTTTACCTTTTTGCTTTATACTACTATGTGCAAATAGTACTTAGATTTAAAGATAAACTCAAAATTTTGTTTTACATTTTATTTTTAAGTGATCTCCACACTCAACATGGGGCTCAAACTCACAACCCTGACATCAAGAGTCACATGCTCTACTGACTGAGCCAGCCAGGCACCCCTAAACTCAAAATTTTATTTTATTTTATTTTTAAAGGTTTTATTTATTTATTCATGATAGACAGAGAGAGAGAGAGAGAGAGGCAGAGACACAGGCAGAGGGAGAGGGAGAAGCAGGCTCCATGCCCGGGAGCCCGATGTGGGATTCGATCCCGGGTCTCCAGGATCACGCCCTGGGCCAAAGGCAGGCGCTAAACCGCTGCGCCACCCAGGGATCCCTAAACTCAAAATTTTAAATAGCTTCTTTAACTTTTTCGTTTGCCTTGATTCAGGGTGACCTTGAGCAAGTCATATTTCTAGCTTTCAGCCTGTGGGTGATGGGCCCTAAGAGAAGTTCTCAGACTTTTTCAGTTCACAGAGAAATTTGCTGTCTCAGCCATTTTTTCCTCCAAGCGCCTAGGCCAGAAGAAATGCCTATCAATTCCATTTATTAAGTGGTGAGGTCCAAACAACTTAATAAGTATGTATGTCCTTGCAATTAAAAGCTATTTGGAAAAAAAAAACTGATTCATGAATAAGAAGAAAAAAGAATATTTGTAAACCATTCACAGATAGCCATAATGAATTACAAATAGGGTGTGTGCACCTGTTGGGCACTGCACAACTTCTCGAACCTTAGAATCCGGTTGGACACTGCCACTGTCATTTTCTGTTCCACATTGATTTCTCCCTGACCCTTGCTTTAATCACAGGAGCCACCAAAAACTCAGCTTTCTAAGATGCAACACCATGAGAAAGCAGATAGTACGACCCACCATGAACCACTGGTAGGAACACTTTGACCCTAGAGTTGTAGAGTCCAATAGGTCGAGTATCACTTCATTTCCCTTGGAAGCTCAAACATCTGCTGACTTGTCTGTCCCAGGGTACCTTGGTGCACAGTTTAGGAACCATGTCTCCAGCATCTATTTGAAACTTTAGCACGGTCTGTCTTACGACTTCATTGGAAAATATTTGAGGACAAGGGCCATGTATATTCCACAACGAATGTAGTTTCTCGTTCAATAATAAATGCTTCATAAACACTATCTTTCATGGAATCAATGACATCACAGTTGGAAGATGCATACTGATTTCCAGAGATAATAAAGTGTAAAAAAAAAAAGCATCATAAAATCAATGAAATACAGCAGTGATTTGAATAGGCTGGTGTGAGTTTATTGCCCATGTCTGAGTCAATGCTACAATTTGATGTTTACCCTTGTGCTGTCTGTAAAATCTAGCCCATCAGTGTCCTTATGGGCTTTAAATCCTAAATCTACAGAGTCCAAATGTGCCCTCTGCCCAGCACACGCGAAACCAGTTTTGTTCTTCCAACTGTGCTTTTGGAGAGAGAAGGGAATGAGCAGCTCTGCATTCTCCCTCCTTCTTCCCTGAGTCCCCACCGTTAGCATGCTGAAAACTCTCCCGTTCACTTTGCAAGTAACTATGAGACTTTATATCTCGGTTTTTCCTGGTTTCTCCAATATGAAAGGATAGATATATTACAGATCTAGGTTATCTGGTCTGGTTCCCAATTCCTCCTAAGGACCCCATGATACCCCAGGATGGGCCTGGAGGGGTTGGGCCAGCTGAGCTTGACCATGTGCAGGCTCCAGGGGGGCCCCCACGTGGTGCCTATAACCACTGGAAGAGTTTCATCCAGCCATATTCTTGTCTTCAAACTTGTAAACAAACATAATGTACTGTAGTCCTTAGCTTTGCCTAATTAGAGAAAAAGATGTTTTAGAGCAGAAGGTAAATAAATGTAAACATTTAAGTATTAGTCTGATGGAAACAAATTTCACATTGCAATAGTTCTTTTCTCTTTAGATGAGCAGCCCTCCACAGAAATTTGGAGATTTGTGGCAAGTAGGTAAAAACCTGTTCAAGTTTTTAAACTCCTGATCTCCCAAGACTAGATAGAGTCAGGGGAAGGGGTAGCCTGGGAACGAAGGACCTTAGGAGTTATGATGTCTCACCACTCCAGATGGAGTTCAGTGCAGGCTGGGGGCAGGGGTCATGGGTAAACACAGGGTCTTCTCTGGAGTGGTCAGTGGATGCCAAGCACTTCCTTCCACTTGTAGGGTCCAGGAGGTGTGACATGTCCGCTCCATCTGCATCCTTTCTGAATCTTTAGGGATTTCCAGATGTGGTCTGATTCCTACAATGTACAGGTCCCCCCAGCATCAGGGGCCCAGGAGTTTGGGGTGCCCAGCTGCTGAAGCTCAGCATGGTGTCTGCAAAGATGGGTTCCCCAGGCACAATCTCCCATTGAGACTTCAGACAGAGCCACATCCCCAGATCTAAGGTCTTAATCTGGAGGAAAATCTGGAAGCTAAAGAAAGTGTGGTTACAAAACGCTATGTGTAGAGTGTTCCCTACATGATCTAACCCTGGTTTTCTTTCCTTGGCTGTCTTCCCTTCATGAGAGTTTTAGGCGTCAGTCCCTTAACATCACCTGTTTTCCTTCTACTGCCACTAATTCTCAATATTTAGGGAAATTTGTGACTCCTCTTGGCTGACACTGGAGGAGTCCCTAGGAGGTTTTATCCCGCACACTTAGTCATTTTCTGGCTATTTTCATTTGAGAAAAATATGGTGGAGTAGGGAGGGATGAGTATGTCCTGCCCTTGTGTATTTGTGTTTTGTGCGTCATTCTCTCTGTTGGTATGAGAGATCGTGACCATCTAGTGTGCACAGTATCCACAGGGCAAGTCCACTCTGTGATGGACTTTTCAGGTGGTTTCCTTGGCAACCAGACCTACTAATCTCCCTCCCCCAACTTACCCATAACTACAAAAAGCACATAATTGGCTTAGCAGAGTCACCAATACTCATACATCTTTATGAACCTGTACAGGCTCTTAACTCTACAAAATTCATTTCCAGAGGTATGAAAGGTTTTCCAGAACCATTTGAAAGTGCATTTCACAAACACTGGAGTGTTTAAGACCAGAGTGACCTTTGGGATCAATGAGTCACTGCCTTATTTTACAGACGAGGTCCACACCAATGAACACAGAGCTCCCCTAGCTAGTTATGTAGAAGCAGGACCTCACCCAGGTTTTTTGCTCCCCATCCTGGAGGCTTCCCACTGTATCAGGAGCCCCCTCCATTCAAACACTACCAGCAGCTAGCAAATCTGTCATTTAGCTCTCTCTGGGGACAGGACCGATTCACATTGCTTTATGAGTCACCTATGCCTTGGGTCAGTGATGACCAACAGCAGGTACTGCAGACATTGACAGATGCGTGACCTCAGTTTCTTTAATGTAAATTGATGGCTAAAATGCTAATATTGCTGTTGCTTGCTTCCTCCAAGGGAAGACATCCGAGTGGCTTCGTGAGAGGTAGCAGCCTGGCACAGCAGAGGCACAGAAAATGTGCAAGTTCTAAAAAGGGTGATAGTGTTTGATCCCTGCTCCTTACTGCAAAAGAGATAATATTGTAAGGCCATTTGCTCCTCTTTGCTTGTACTTAACTTTGATGAATACCTACACATTTTGGTGGCAAAACGACTCATAAAATAGGAGTATAGTAAGTACGTATGAGCATGTAAAAAATAATGTATGTGAAGTATGTAATAAAACACCTCAAACTCACATTGTTCACCTCGGAGATAGGAGGATGTCGAGAATGGGGTTGGTTGCCAATTCCATACTGTTTATATAAAACTCCTCAGTCGTAACGGGGTAATCAACTACTTGAGGAAACTGAACTCTATGTTCGTTCTTCCATCCAGATTAAATAAATCCCAGCTTCATGTCTTTCCCATCAGCCGTGCATCCATGTAGCACTTCCTTTCATCATATTTTTTTTACCCACTTTCTTGGGCCTTTTCATGACCACCTTGGCTATTGGTCCACCGGCCTGGCCAGCATGCGAGACAGGCAGCCTCCGCAAACAGAACCAATCTCAAGTGTGTTTTTGCCTTTCTTATTTTACATTCCCAGATGAAACGTCCCTCAAGAATGACATTGCCCTTGGAGCAGAGAACTTTGATTCATTAATACATTTCCTAGAAATTTTGTTTCTTTTTTTTTTCTTCCTTTGGTCATGCCTGTGTGTCCTATCTAACTTGCTTTTATGTATTATATCCCATCTTTTGGGCACAATATACCCTCAACAAATGGATAAAGTTCTATTAAAATTCTCTGAATTAGCTTTTTGGAAGTATATAATGATCTTATCTTCATACAGAAGATCATTTCCTGAAATAACCATGAATTATAGGCGTGTCTCATGGTGCATGGTAGTGAAGTCACTTCTTGAGGCTGATTCTAAAGTTTCTCCCTTCAATCGGCCTGGACTCCTCATTCCAAGGAGCAGAAGCTTGGGCCGCTTTGTAACTTTTAGTTTGCTAGGTTTGGTTACTCTGCAGTAGAATATTTAATCAATTGCATCTTCTGACGTATTTCTGTTTTTACAAATGCTCTATTGTTGGAGAATTTAGAAACACACATCAGCTCTGAGTCGTCCGTCCATCAGAGCCAACCAGGACAGGCATCGCTGTATAACTAAGTACTCTGGATTCAGACAGGCAGGAGCAAATTAGGGCGAAGAGTAATCATATCTGTTCTCTTGCTGCTGCTATAATAAATTAGCCCTAATGTAGGGGTTAAAGTAATAGGATTTTATTCCCTGGCAGTTCTGGAGCGGGAAGGGTGAAAATCAGGTTCTCTGGGCTTCAGTGAAGGTGTTGGCAGGACTGATTCCTTCTGGAGGCTCTTGAGGGGAGAATCTGTTGCTTCCCTCCTTGCACTTCTTACTACTCTCTCATCTCCTGCCCCCTCCTAAAAGAACCTTTGCAATTACACTGGGCCTGCCCAAATATTCCAGAATAATCTCCCCATCTCAGGATCCTTGACTTCACCATATCTTCAAAGTCTCTTTTGCCATATAAGGTGACACATGCAGGGGTTCTGGGCACCTTTGGGGCTGCTGTCCTGCAGACGACAGCCCCATGACCCCTTTCTCTAATGAAGTTTCTTTGGCCTCTCCCATTGAGGTTGGGTGGGCTTGATGGGACGGGGGAGATGTCCGTGGGGGGGGCGGGGTTGCTGATGCACTGTGGAGTCCCCATGCCCAGCGCCCAGCCTGCAGTGGCCTGCGATGGCAGCCAGGTCTCAGCTGCCTCTCGGGACAACCAGATGTGTCACGCGGTGCCCTAGTGCCACATGACCGTCCCCAAAATGTTCGCCAACCACCCTTCCTCACCCTACCGTCTTTCCTTTTCAGCATCGTGTTAGTGCCGGGAGGCCTCCGTGTCAGCAAGCTGAGAGGGAAACTGAGGCAAGATGTCGGGCCGGAGCGGGAAGAAGAAAATGTCCAAGCTGTCCCGTTCAGCCAGGGCCGGCGTCATCTTCCCCGTGGGGAGGCTGATGCGGTACCTGAAGAAAGGGACATTCAAGTACCGGATCAGCGTGGGTGCTCCCGTCTACATGGCAGCAGTCATCGAGTACCTGGCAGGTAACGTGTCACCCCTCCCTGCTCCCCAGCCACCCCAGACAGAGGGGATCCCTTCCCGTGGTGGGGGTTCAAGGCTACTGGGGGGTGCTAACAGGGTTTCTGCTTAAGACCAGAGTGACCTTTGGGATCAATGCCTGCTTGGCTGAGATTCATTTTGCAGGCTTTAGGGGAGGGAGGGGGACATAATGACAGGAGACCAACGCGAAAAGAAGAGAACACGCCATCAAGTGGCTTTTCTAGACCAGCCGAGAAAAAGGTGTGTGTCTTGCTTTAGGTAAACACAGTGTGTAAAAGTCTGGGTTCCCGCAGAAGAGAAACTCCAGGGAAGATTGGGGATGGGAGGGGGGGCAGGGTGCTATTCATATTGTACCTGGGGGGGTCTTCACTTTGCATCAGGTCTCCCGGCGTATTGGAACTAGGGCTCATCGTCCGTGAATAGTGTTGACCCCACATCAGAACCAGCTGGTTCCATGAAGCCCATAATGTCCCAGTTGTGCCCTCCTTTATGTACAATGGGTACACAGGAAGTAATTTCCCATGTTGGTTGTTAACATTACTAAAAGATGAGATTTTTGCTATGTGTGATATTTATATATTTAAATAATTCTCTGTTTAGTTTTTTTTTTTAAGATTTTATTTATTTATTTCTCTAAACAAAGAGGGAAAAAGAGAGAGCACAGGCTGGGGGAGGGGGAGAAGGAGAGGGAGAGGGAGAGAGAATCTTCAGGCAGACTCCGAGCTGAGCGCAGAGCCATTGCAGGACTCTATCCCACGACCCTGAGATCATGACTTGAGCCAAAAACCAAGAGTTGGACACTTAACCGACTGAGCCACCCAGGCGCCCCCGTTTAGCTTTCTTACTCTTGTTCTCCCATGTCACGGTTAAATAGGAACCATACTTCAGATTTCAAGGATGCTTTAAATATATATATCTATGCAAAATATTTATAAATAAAATATATAAAAATATGTATAAGTAAGTGAGATTAGTTCCTTGAGGAGTCATGTTAGCCACAAGCAACAATGTCTCTGACTCTGCTCAAGGTTAACAAATCCCCCAGGCACCAGGTTTAAATCCCCTAAGCAGTCTTCTGGGTAAAGCAAACCTCCCCAAGCTGTCTCCCCCAGAAGCCTTGCCCTCTGCCGCCACAGCATGAAAACCTACAGATGCAACGGGGCTGAACCCCATTTCTGTCCCCAGGCCCCTTCCCCTGCTCCTTCTCCCTTAAGAGCAATCTCTTCCTCCTCTTAGATGCTCAGTCCCGTTCTGTTCTCTTGGTCCTGCATCTTCACCAAGCAATGTTAGCGATGAAACGTTTGCCTTGATCTACCCTGTGGAAGCCTTCTCCCCTGGGGCTCCCCTGGGACTCCCTCGGGGTAGACCGTGGCATCTTAAGCCTTTCCCTTATTGTGAAATGAAAGGCTTGTCCCTGAACTAAAAGTTTTTCACGGGCCCCCTTTAGGAAGTTGGAGAGAAGGGCTGGAGGGCTCTGAAAGTTGGTCCAATCAGGTGGGAGAGAGCAGTGTTTTCAAAGTGCCAACCATTCCCAGGGATCTTGTCGACAAGGCCTGCGGTGGAGACTGAGACACAGCCTTCCTAACGTGCTGCCAGCTGATGCTGATGCTAGTCCAGGGAGGGCTCAGAGGAGCAAGACTGGAGCCAGTCATGCAGCAGCAGCCTACAGGCTTGGGGAATGCCTGTTGAAAATGCAGGACCCAAAAAAATAAAATAAAAATAAAATGCAGGATCCTGGCTGCATCCCCCACTGTGGTCTGATTTACTGGGTCTGGAGAGGGACCTGGGAATCTGATGGAAAAATCTGCTGGCTCAGAGAGGGAAAGGCGAATGAAGCTTTCAAACTACCTGTTAGGTCCATATCACCCAGTGAGACTGGAAGGCACCAAGTAACCAGAGATTCCACAGCCTCCAAGCAGAGAGTGGGGGTTCCCTGGGGTACTTCAATCCTAAGCCATGTACTTCTGCTACATTACATCACCCTCTAATAATATTGGTATAATCAAACAATAATTAAGTAGTACATCCTTTGCTGCTGCTCGGTGAAGGTCTAAACTTTATGCATAATAGAACAGACTTTGGTCTTTTGAATCACTGGCATCTCAGTCTATCGTTCCGATGAAAGCTGATGTTTTCCTGTTCATTCATTTAACAAATACATGTAAACATCTACATGTCTGTGTACACGGCAAGTCCTTAGACTATTCCTTAGTATTAGAATTGGACCACTGGTAGGAGTTTTAATTTATCTCAGATTAGAGCCACCAGACCCCAGCAATGCATAGTAAAGCCCGAATGTCACACTCTGGACTTTGAGCCAGCACATCTTTAAAGATACATAGTATCTCCCAAAGTAGAGTGGCACCGAATTTTTCAAATTGATTATTCATAATCCTCCATTCACTCAATAAACTTTTATTGAAAACTTACTATATGCCTGGTGTTCTCGATGCTGAGGCTACAGCACAGAACAAGATAGGAATCCCCGCCCTCGAACAGGTGCATTATGGAGAGGAGAAGCACCAAGCAAGTAAGTGAAGCACATATGATTCTAAGCCTGTGACAAGTGCTAGGGGACAAATAAAGCCAGGAGAGAGAGAGTGTTCAAGGAATGGGGAGGTAAGGGAGGTTGTGAACGGTGCTGGTCGGAGGCCCCATGGAGGGGGAGGCAGGGAGCGGGCATGCATGTCTGCGGGCTGGCGCTCCAGGCAGGGGGAAGACAGGTGCAGGGTGTTAAGAGGAGCAGCAGTGGGCTGGAAGGCTGGGCTGAGGAAGGGGCTTGGGCTGTAAATGAGGCCTGAGGAGGATGGGCAGGTGGGGGATGAGAGCTTGCAGTAGGAGTTATAGAAGGTTTTGAGCGGATGTGGATGTGATCTACCCTTGTGGAGAGAGGGCACCAGGGCAGAAGCAGGGTAAGCAACAAGAAGATTCTTACAGAGGTCCAGTGAGTGGGCAGTGAAGGTACCGAGAAGTGGTCAGAGTACCGATATATTTTGAAGGCAAATCCAACAGGATTTGCCGACGTGCTGGACGTGAGCTAGAATAGAGGATAAGCACCTGGAAGGATGCCGTTGCCAATAACACTGCATCCCCCCGGACCAGTCCTAGCACCCAGCAGAGTCCTGCACCAGGGGGAAGAAGTGAAGTTGGTCCTCTGAAGCCCAGGCATGTCTTCTCTGTGTCCTTCCCCTCCCTTCCTATCAGTTTACCAGCTCTGTTACCTTGGGCTAATTCCTGAACCTCCTGAGTTTCTGGTGTTTCCAGAACTAACTCATTGAACTCCGTTCATGAGCTCACATATGTAAAATGCCTAGTGCATAGGATACACTCAATAAATTGTCATTCTTCTGCTCTCCCTACTATTAAGAGCTGATGCAGTCATTCAAGGCAAAGTATAATGACTAACTCTGTTAAAATGTTATATTTTCGGGCTGTACTTGCATTGAGAGAAGTTTTAAGTGAAAGGAATGAATCATTATTAGTAGTAGAATTGCAGGCCATTGTTGAGTAAGTAAAAGAGGGGGAGTTGTTACTTTGGGGGTGGGGTAGAGGTCATCAATTGATTTTGTTTAGGAAAGGAGGTTCAAAGCATGAGAGCCTCCAGTCACCCTTGAAATGACCTTCAACATTCATGACACAAATCTGGACTGAGTTTCTTCTTGGGATTAAGCCTTGACGATGCGGAGGAAAGCAGACAGACCTGGTCCTGCCTCCATCTGCGGGGCTTGCATACCAGCAGGGCGGAGGAACATTAAGCATAACACAATAAGCGGGCATACATGCCAGGCAGGGAAGTTAAAGGAGCTTTTGGGAAACGTGTACAGGCGGGGTGCTGGGGGCTGCCTCTTGTCAAGTAAGAGTTGTTAGGACATAACCAGGTTCGCAACCCTGGGTTTTTCTTAAGTTGATTGATTTAAAATCCTGATGACGAGGCTCACCTCCAGAGATTCTGGGGAAATGTTCTGGGCATCAGGATTTTTTAAAGCTCTCCCAAGTGATTTTGATGGCAGCCAGAGTGGGAATTTAGTTGGAGGAAATAGGTAGATTCTTTTTTTTTTTTTTTAAGATTTTCTTTATTCATTAGAGACACAAAGAGAGACACAGAGACATAGACAGAAGGAGAAGCAGACTCCCTGCGGGGAGCCTGATGTGAGACTCAATCGCAGGATCCCAGGGTCACAACCTGAGCCAAAGGCAGCAGGTTCAACCACTGAGCCACCCAGGCATCCCTGGAATTAGGTAGATTCTGATGGAAGATTGAGCTGGGGGAGATATTCAGGTGGGGTAGGAATGAGGGTGAAGACCCAGAGTTTAGAGGAAGTGTGTGGGCCCCTTCCAGAGCCTGGAGCAGAGCTGGGGAATGGGAGGGGGTGAGAGATGAGATGGGGAGTGGGCAGGCAGGTCTTTGAGGGCCATGATGAAAATGTATATGATATGCACACACAGGTACACACACATGCTAGGGAGAAGCATAGAAGGGAGGAGGTGGCCTCTGGGGAATATCACTTGGGCTTTAGGTGAACAGTTAGCAGGAAGCAAGATCAGAGTCCAGGAAACCAGTGGGGGCTGTTTTTGTGTCACTTTTGAGAATCAATAGTGGCCAGTTCAGGGGTGTGCAGAGGGGATGATGAGAAGAAATGGGCAAATTGGGGAAATATCTGGAGGACGAGAGTCAGCTCCTCCCAATGATGGGTTGGATGGGAGGAAGGGCATCAAGGAAAGCATGAACCTTTCAGCCTTGTGAAAGCCACTTCTTTCAAGCCAAGCTGCCATGTTGAGGAGCCAACCTTTCAGCTGGCCACTTTCTTTCAAGCCAAGCTGCCATGTTGAGGAGTGGAGATGAGGACTCCACTCTAAGAGGATTGGAGAATTTACCTAAGGAGTCTGACCAAGAAGAGGAAAGTAGAAGACGCATGAGAATGGTGCCTGTAGCTGAAGCAGGAAACAATGGGGCGGAAATAGGGTGCAGGGTGAAGGGCTCAGTGGGGAGCCCATAGGGTTTAGTCTCTGCGAGGTGCCCTGGAGGACAAATTCTGGCTCTGCCACTTATCAGCTGAGGACTGTAAGGTATGTTGCTTTACCCTCATAGCGTCAAGATGAGAATTACATAAGACAATGAATGAAAGGTGCTTGGCACCACTTGGGACACATGTTAGCAACTCATCCCTAAGGGAATTGTTTTTTAGTGGAGCCCTACTAGGCGTGCCTGGAGCCAGAGGGGAGCTGTGGGCTGGAGATACAGATGGGGGGCATCATGGGCAGACTGCTGTAAAGGCCAAGTGAGCGAGTGAGGTACCCAGAGAGAGTGTGGCAACAAGACTGGGGAGCCCAGGACCAGTCCAAACAGCACCTGCATGCACATGTTTCTGGACCAAGCAGGGGGAATGTGTGGCAAGGCAGGCTGAGGAGGGCAACAGAGGTTAATGAGGAGAGGCTCATGGAGAGTCAGTGTCTGGGAAACGAAGGAAAGGTGACTGTCACCAATGATGCCAATAAAACCAGACAAGGACTACAAATCTAGCTACCTCAAGGTCATGGTGACCCTGAGGAGGACAGTGTGGGTGCTCAAAGCCAAACTGCAGTGGGTTGAGGAGCTGGAGATGTGAACAGGAGGCAAAGGGCATGGGGACTCTCTTAGGGAGTTTGGCTCAGAAGAAGGCAAAAGAGGTTGGCAGCTGGTGGTGTGGCAGGTGGGAGAGGGTGTGACATAGAAGAGGCTTGAGCCCTGGGGTCCTCACATTCAATCTTCAGCTTCCCTAAACAGACCTAAACTTTACCATTTGCTTCCTCTCTGGATGTGGGCTACAAACCACAGTTGTGTGTCAACAACACCTGGGACTTTTTTTTTTTTTTAAGATTTATTTATGTATTTATGATAGACAGAGAGAGAGAGAGAGAGAGAGGCAGAGACACAGGCAGAGGGAGAAGCAGACTCCATGCCAGGAGCCCAATGTGGGTCTCGATCCTGGGATTCCAGGATCGCCCCCTGGGCCAAAGGCAGGCACTAAACCGCTGAACCACCCAGGGATCCCCTACACCTGGGACTTTCAAGCCAATTGAAATCAGTGGTGTTTTTTTTTATTATAGTCCCCTTGTTAAAGATACATAGAAATATCATTAGGCTGATCATTACTTCAAAATCACAGTAGTTATTAGATCTACCACTAGATCTTGTTATTTAATGTGTTCATAAAGCAGCACACAGACTACTATATTCCAGATTTTTTAATACTTTGAAAATTACATTCCAGTGAATTGGTTTTCTTTGTCATCCTATGTATTTTATATTATGCATTTAAAACTTTATCCTGGCACTCATTAAGATAGCTATAAAAGAACTACAATTGTTGGTGATGATGTAGAGAATTGAAAACCTGGTGCATTGCTGGGAGGCAGGTAAATTAATATAGTTGCTGTGGAAAACAGTTTGTGGTTCCTCAAAAAGTTTAACATAGAGGTAAACCAAGAAATCAAAGAAGAAATAAACAAGAACATGGAACAAATGAAAATGAAAATACAACATCCAAAACCTTTGGGAAGCAGCAAAAGCAGTCCTGAGAGGGAAATTTATAGCAATACAGGCCTACCACAGGAAATAAGAAAAATTTCAAATAAACAGCCTAACCTTACACCTACAGGCACTTGAAAAAGAAGAACAAACAAAACCAAAACCAAAGCAGAAGGAAGGAAATAATAAAAATTAGCAGAAATAAATGATATAAAAACTTTAAAAAAAAAAAAAACCCCGAGCAGCCCTGGTGGCTCAGCGGTTTAGCGCCACCTTCAGCCCAGGGCGTGATCCTGGAGACCTGGGATCAAGTCCTACGTCGGGCTCCCTGCATGGAGCCTGCTTCTCTGTCTGCCTGTGTCTGTGCCTCTCTCCATCTCTTTCTGTGTCTCTCATGAATAAATAAATAAAAGCTTTAAAAAAATAAAACTTTATAATATTATGAATACAATATAATATTATGAAAAACTACATGCCAACAAATTGGACAACCTAGAATAAAAGGATAAATTCCTAGAAACCTCTAACCTTCCAAAACCGAAGCAGGAAGAAATAGAAAGTTTGAATAGAACAATTGCCGGCAAAGAAATTGAAGTTGATCAAAATTGAAGTGATCAAAAAACTCCCAGCAAACAAAAGTCCAGGACCAGACTGCCTCTCAGGCAAATTCTACCAAACATTTAAGGAGTTAATGCCTATTATTTTCAAACTATTCCAGAAAATATAAGAGGAAAGAAAACTTCCAAATTCATTCCATGAGGCCAGCATTACCCCGATACCAAAACCAGATAAAGACACCACAAAAAAGAAAGAGAACTAAAGACCAATATCTCTGATAACCATAGATGCGAAATTCCTCAACAAAATACTAGAAAACCAATCCAACAGTACATGAAAAAAAGCATTCCCTATGACCAAGTAGAATTATTCCCAGAATGCAAGGGTGGTTCAATATTTACAAAACAATCAACGTGATACATTGCATAAGTCAGAGAAGGAATAAGAACCATATGACCATTTCAGTAGATGCATAAGAAGCATTTGATTAAAATGTAACATCCATTCATGATATTAAAAAAAAAAAAAACCTCAAAGAGGTAGGTTTAGAGGGAACATACCTCACTATAATAAAAGCCTTCTATGAAAAATCCACAGGGAATATTATACTCAGTAGGGGAAAAGCTGAGAGGTTTTCTCTATGGTCAAGAACAAGACAAGGATGTCCACTTACCATTTTTATTCAACATAGTAGTAGAAGTCCTAGATACAGCAATCAGTCAACAAAAAGAAATGAAGGGCATCCAGACTGGTCAGGAAGAAGTAAAACTATTTGCACTATTTGCAGATAACATGTCATTGTATATAGAAAACCCTAAAGACTCCACAAAAAAAACTACTAGAACTGATCAAGAATTCAGTAAGGTCACAGCATACAAAATCAACGTACAAAAATCTGTTGAATTTCTAGACACTAATAATGAAGCAGCAGAAAGAGAAGTTAAGAAAACAATACCATTTTCAATTGCACCAAAAATAATAAAGTACCTTTGAATAAACTTAACCAAGGAGGTGAAAGGCCTGTATTCTGAAAAGTATAAAACATTGATGAAGGAAATTGAAGATGACAAAAAGAAATGGATTGGAAGAAAAATATTGTTAAAATGCCTATACTTCCCAAAGCAATCTCTAGATTTATTGCAAACTCTATCAAAATACCAACAGCATTTTTCACCAACCTGGAACAAACAACCCTAAAATCTATATGGAACCACAGAAGACCCCGAATAACCAAAGCGATCTTGAAAAAGAAAAACAAAACGGGAGCATCACAATTCCAGACTTCAAGTTATACTACAAAACTGTAGTAATCAAAACCACATGTTACTGGCAGAAAAATAGACACATAGATCAATGGAACAGAATAGAAAACCCAGAAATGAACCCAGAATCATATGGTCAATCTTCAACAAAACAGGAAAGAATATCCAGTGGGAAAAAGACAATCTCTACAGCAAATGATGTTGGGAAAACTGGACAGCAACATGCAAAAGAATGAACCTAGACCACTTTCTTATGCCACACAAAAAATAAATTCAAATGGATTAAAGACCTAAAAGTAGGACTTGAAACCATAAACATTCTTGAAGAGAGCACAGGCAATAACTTACCTATAATTTGTCATAGCAACATTTTTCTAGATATGTCTCCTGATGAAATAAAAGCAAAATTAAACTATTGGGACTACATCAAAATACAATGCTTCTGGGATGTCTGGGTAGATCAGTTGGTTGAGTATCCAACTACTGATTTAGGCCCAGGTCATGCTATCTGGGCCCTGAGGGAGCCCAGCATCAGCTCTGCACTCATCGAGGAATGTGCTTGAGATTCTCTCTCTCCCTCTCTCCCTCTCTCCTTCCCCCATCCCATGCATACGTGCACACGCGTGCACACGCTTGCACACGCTCGCTCTCTCTCCCTCTTTCTAAAATAAATCTTTTTAAATAAAATTTAAAAATGAAAAGCTTCTTCACAACAAAGGAAAATCGATAAAACTGAAAGACCACCTACTGAATGGGAGAAGATATTTGCAAATGACATATCCCATAAAGAATTAGTATCCAACATATATAAAGAACTTATACAATTCAACACTCAACAAACCAATAGTCCAATTTAAAAATGGGCAGAAGACATGAACAGAAATTTCTCCAAAGAAGACATCAAGATGGCCAATAAACACATAAAAAAATACTCAACAGCACTCATCATCAGGGAAATGCAAATTAAAATTATGATGAGATATCACCTCATACCTGTCAGTATGACTGAAATCAAAAACACAAGAAACAGCAGGTGTTGGCAAGGATGTGGAGAAAAAGGAACCCTTGTCTGCTGTTGGTGGGAATGCAAGCTGGTCCAGCCATTCTGGAAAACAGTATGGAGATTCCTCAAAAATTAAAAAAGAACTACTCAAGATGCCTAGGTGGCTCAGTGGTTGAGAGTCTGCCTTTGGCTCAGGATGTGATCCCAGGATCCTGGGATCGAGTCCCACATCGGGTTCCTTGCAAGGAGCCTGCCTCTCCCTATGCCTATGTCTCTGCCCCTCTCTCTGTGTCTCTCATGAATAAATAAATAAAATCTTTTTTAAAAATAAAAAAGAACTATTCTACAACCCAGCAATTGTACTGAGTACCCCCCAAAAATTTAAAAACACAAATTCAAAGGGATACATGCCCCCTATGTTTATTGCATCATTCACAATAGCTAAATTATGGAAACAGCCCAAGTATCTATCGATAGATGAATAGATAAAGATATGGGGTACATGGGGATTAAGGAGTACACTTGTCTTACACTGGGTGATATACGGAAGTGTTGAATTACTATATTGTGCACCTGAAACTAATACTAAAACTATATTGGAATTAAAATAAAATGCTTAACTTAAAAAAAAGTTAAACATGATTATCATATGACCCAGCAATTCCACTCCTAGGTACATGCCCGAAATAATAGAAATCAGAGACTTAAACAGATATTTATATACAAATATTCATGCAACGTTATACATACAAAGTAGCCAAAAATGGAAACAACCCAAGTATCCAACAGATGAACTGGTAAACAAAACGTGGTGCAACAAAATGTGCAACAGAATGTTACTCAGCCCTAAAAAGGAAGGAAGTTCTGACACCTGCTCCACACAGGCTGAGCCTTGGAAAACTTTTCTGCAAAGTGGAATTGAAAAAAGCCAGACGTAATAAGACAAATGTGCATGATTCCACTTTGATGCAGTGTCAGAGTAGTGAAATTTATAGACAGAGCATGGAGAGACAGTTGTAGGGGCCGGGGTGCGGGGGTGGGTTGGGCATGATAGTTTAATGGGCATGGAGCTTCCATTTAAGAGGAGGAAGCGCTGGAGATGAATGGTGGGGATGGTTGCACAATACTGGGAACATAATCGATGCCACTGAGTCATTCACTTAGAAATGGCAAATTTCATGTTTTGTGTACTTTATCACAATAAAAAAAAAATATATTTATTCTGAGAACAGGTCCATAGGCCTCACCAGACCACCAAAGGTGTCCTGGCACCGACAAGGGTGTAGCGTCCCTGGCAGAGGGAGAGCAGCTGAAGATGCTGGAGACAAGGGGCCCCATCGGGGAAGTGGGGACCCTGGGGCCTCCAGAGCTGGCTGGAGGCTCTGGTCCAGGGGGGTAGGTCCCTGCTCTGGCTCCCAGAGGCACATACCACAGCGCCCCCTGGGCACATCAGCCTCCTCCTACACATACAGCATCACCTTCGCTGTCTCTCCTCATAAAACAGTTTTTAAGTCTCACCATTCAGCTCTCATCTCCTGCCCTGGTCTCAACAGCAAACAGTGCTCTTCACCCCCGAAGGCGCCCTGGGATTCTCCTGCTGATGTCCTGGGAGCTGCCGGGCCTGGGCGGGGGATGTCCCATGGCCAGCTCACTTCCCCCCTGAGGTTCATGCGGACGCTCCCCCTCCGTGCCTTGGGAAGCGAACCTTGGGCCACAGGCGTGGCCAGTAAGCGAAGGATAGGGGCTACTTAACTAAAAAAGAAAACTGCACAAATATTCAGCTGCTCTGGGTGAGACAGAGCAGTCGGCCCGATTTCCCTGGGCTGGCTGCCGGGCTGGGCCCAGGCTCACACATCACCATGGTGTTAGAGCCACGCAGTGTTTCTAGTCGCAAGAAAAGAGGAGGAGGTTGCACAGTCTGGTGGCAGACACGTGTTGAACTGCTCATCTAGAACATCCCTTCCACCTGAGACATCCCCAGGCCTCCCAGGATGGATCTTCATACCTGAGGTTGTTGATCTGTCAACATTGACCCAGTTCACATCTCCAACAGAAGTGACAGAGAAGGGACTGAAAGAGTAAGCCCCCAATTCTGGAAAATAGTTTTGTTTTTGCCAACAAAAGATAAAGCATAAATGTAAGATGTCGAAAATGAATAATTTAAATCATTTTTGTAGTGAGAAAATGTTCTGTAACATATTTCTAACTGCCAGGACAAACAGGTCTTTAAAAAAAGCTTGACTCTCAGGGCACCTTAAGTCATTGTGTCACATAGAAACCCATCATTTACATCATTTCCAGACAATATGGTCTATCCGTTTAACAACAAGCATTTCTTTATCTAACGATTTTCATTTATAGCATTTGTGTTTTAAAAAGAGCATTTTGCCAGCCAAGGCCACATGTGTGGTTGTGCAGGTTGTACACTGTGCAAGGACACCTGTTGAAGAGAGGATCATTCACATCATAGACCCCGAAGATTTGTATCTTTATTACGAGCATTCCCGGCAGATGGCAGTAAACGGTGTTGTTCTAACGAAATCAGGGAAGTAAAGTGTTTGGCAGAAGGGACATCAAGTCTATACAAAGGTACCTATGGGCCAGCAGAAGCCTTGTTGGCATGCATCTGGAGGAAGACAAAAATGGGGATGGGGAAACCATTTGAACAGCCATTGCAACTCTCTGGGCTCAAAGAGAAGAAAGCCTGAGCTCAGGGAATGGTAGTAGGTGCAGAGAAGGGGGACAAAGATGTGTGATTCAAGAGGCCAGGGAGGGGGAGGGAGGGAGGATTCCCAGGCCTCTGGGAGGAGCTATATGTGGATAGAGCTGCCACCCCTAAGGAAATGATTTGGATTTGGGGATGTGGTAAATTTTATTTACCTGCAGAACGCCCCAGGTGAGGTTGTCCGGGTGACATCACATCAGGACTGGAGGTGCAGATTGAGTGGCATGGGCAAGTGGGAAGCAAGAGCCATGAATGGAAGGGGTTTCCCTGGGAGACTGCATGGCCTGAGCAGGCCGGGGAGGGCGTGCTCCAGACCCCTGGGGATTTCATCACCTCGTGGGCAAGTGGGTGAGGAAGCAGAGGCTAGGAAGGAGACAGTCTTGAAGGGGTGGCCACTCCACGCCCTCTGTCCCTACCCTACAGTTACTGTGCTACTTCCCGGCTCCTGTGGAGGGGGGACAGCCAATGTTGGCTTAGATTGTGGACAAAATGAGAGGACACAACGCTTCCAAGATTATGTGTCTGCTGAGCTTTCCAACATCCGTTTTGGCTACAGAAATCCTTTTTTTTTTTTTTTTTTTTTTTAACGACCAGAGTCTAAGCTGTATTCCAGATGGTTCCTATTGCTGGAAGTGTGACTTCCGAGAATATAGAAGTCTATAGACTTCCATGGATGTCTCCACCGCTTGACAGAATTATAATCTTCTCACAAAATTTTCAGCGAAACGAAAATGTGCTGTAGAAACCCATTTTTCCTGTCGACTGCCAATAGGAGGATACCTGTGTTCTTGAGATCAAACCACCCGAGAATGTAACGAACGTTTATAGTTCGTGCACATATGTGGGTCACAATGACATTTGGAAATATTAATAATAATGAATGTTATTTCAGACATTTAAACTGTGAGGTCCACGTCCCGAGGAATGTTGTGGCCAAATATCCAACACAGAAGTCCTTGGTCTAGATTTTCGGCTGTGTGTTGAGAAGCTTTTCTCTTTCTAGAACACAAGGCTACCTCTGCTTTTGTGCTAGGGCACAGAATCGAGGTTTTTCTCTCCTATAACTGATTTCGGAAGGCCTAGTCCAGGAGCCCAGGCGCGTGCTGGCTGGGCCTCACCTACCTGCCTCGCGTGGGGCCACCTGCGGAGTCACTGCCCCAAGGCTCTGGCTCTCCTGCCTCGATTCCAGCGGAGTGTCCATCTGTGAATCCAATGTCTGTGCATCTTCTCTCTGTCAGGCTAAGAATAACCCGACCTCAGGGGCTTTCCGAAGGCCCGAAATCTGTAGGGCTGCCCACTTAGCCCTGCCTCTGCTGCCGACAGCTCATTTGAGGAAGTTGGCAGGATGCTTAGCATCTTCATCTGAGTGCAGGAGACACAGGCAGGCAAGTGGTAGTCCAAGATGCTAAAATAAGTTCAATTGCTCAGAAGCTTAAGAGTGGGAGGCTCCTTGACCCCCCCACACACACCCAATCTAGAGAAAGAGGGGAGAGGAGTCCTTCTTCCTCCCTGGTATGGGGACTCCAAGATGTACATCAATAAAAAGCAACTCCTTTTATTGTGCACAATGAGGAGCTATACTTTTTAACCTAGAGTTGGAAAAGCCAGTCTGTTGGTGAAAGCTTTATAATGACATTTCTTTGTGACAAGTACCCTCTCCTAAGGGAAAGAAAGGGTTGGGCAGCAGCCTGAGAGCAGCCAACCAGATGATCTACTGGGGCATGAATTTCAGATACTCCATCCCGTTTTCCCAACAAGTGTGCTCATACTTCTCAAACTACCGCCATCCCCCAGTCTTTGATTCTGAAAATACGGCCACCATATAAATGGATTGTTGGTAAACACGATATTCATTGCTTAATAACCTGGAAAAGATGTTGTGAGAATGAATTTGCAGTGATTTAGCACTTTTCATTATGGAAATTCTATATAAATATTTAACTCTAATGCGTATTTTATTCTAATTTTTTGTTAATCACATTTGCTTAGTTAATATGGCATACTTATGCAGTTTTTTTTATTACCATAGATTTTTATGAGTGATGGCAATTTCATGTGCTATTTATTTGAAATTAGGTTGATTGTAAAGACTCACACAGAACTGCCTGTTAATTTTAGAGCTTAGTATTTATGCCATTGTACCAGCAAATTCCCCCAACACACACACATGCATTTTGCCACCACATTATCAGTGAGACAACACATCGCCACATTGTCTCTAGCTTTCTAAGGGAAGGAATTCTCCTTTAAAGCCTCATTAATACTTTTGAAGGCGGACAAATTTGATTAGCAGAACATCTCTCTGAAATCGGGGGCGAAAGAAAGAGACAGAGGAGGAGGGGGAAAGCAGACAGATGGTATGAACCAATTCTATAGATTTTTTTAAATTGTGACTAAAAATGATGACATGTAAAATCGTTTTAGGGACATTCCTCTTTACCAGCCCTTTTACATTTACCAAATGACATGTTTGTTACAGTCAGATCCTGAGGGATAGGTGGAAACCCTCCAAACCCCAAATACCTTCCTTCCAGGCCCTGTAGGTATCCCCATTCCGAATTCACTTTCCAGGTTAAACATTTCCTCACTCCACAGTATGACTTAGTTCTTACCATCCGCTTTGGCATTGAGGGAAGAGGAAAAGGAGATTCTGGAAGGCATCCCAATGGGCCCCAAAGACAGACTCTGCCTACATCACTATTCTTTTCAGAGACAGCCCTGCTCTCCTGAGACGGGAAGAGACTCAGGTCCTGTTAGGGTTCGGTATTGGTCAGAATTAACTGTTCCTGACCGTGGCTTAAACAGGAGAGTTTGCTTCTCTCTCATACAAAGAAGTTTATAGACGACAGTCCAGGAGTAAGGACAGCCCAGTTGTGCGCCTCCACCGTCATAAGAGACTCCAGTTCCTTCTATCTTGTTGTTCTTTCTCTTGGCCAAATTCCAGCCATCATGGCCTCCTCGGTCTGCCAGCAGAAAGGGAAGAAGGGCACAGCCTGCCATTGATGGACACTTCCCAGAAGTGCCCTACAGTATGCCACCCGCCTCTTGTTGGTCAGAATTTAGTCATGTGACCACGGTGATCAACAAGGCAGATTGGGAAATACTCTTCCCTCCTGTGATGATGGGCTCAACCAAAAACTCAGAGGTCCAAATACTAAGGATGAATGGGGAGAATGAATGTCAGAGGCCACTAGAAGCTGGCCACGGGATCATAGAACAGGTCTTGCTAAAACATCTTACTCATCTGTAACCTGAGTTCTTTCTCAGCTTTCTGGATTTCTTTCCAGGCCTGGGCATAAAACTTACAAACGAATAAATGTGATCAAATTCAAAGGCCATTTCCAAAGAAAAGCTCTAGGAAACTCAGACTCCACTCTGTGATTGCCTGTTAACTCCCTATTGTGATTTCAGCGGAAATTCTAGAACTGGCTGGGAATGCCGCAAGGGACAACAAGAAGGCCCGGATAGCACCAAGACACATCCTGCTGGCAGTTGCCAATGACGAGGAGCTCAATCAGGTATGTCTGCCTGAAGCATTGCGACAAGCCACAGAATGGGTTTGCCAAGCACACTATTACACGTAGACCCGGTTGGCTATAAATCATTCCTGCTACAGTTCCCAAGCATATTAATACAAAAAAAAAATTCAGATCATATAAGAGAAGAATAAATTTGATAGCTATGTCATTCAGATAGAAAATTCCCTCTGGAATAGACCCGTTATATATCCTGGGTCTTGCCAGACCTTCTTTTCCTCTCTAAAAGTGAGCTTTGTGTGTGACTAGGGAAGCTGCAGTGCGTAGCTGTTATTCATGGTTTCTTCACCCAAATTTTGCTGATGATTTATTTGATGAGGGCAGAAGAATCTTCTTCATATTATAGAATTAACTCCCAAGTGCAAATGCCTCCCCCAGGAAATGCTAGATGGATGGTAGGTAGTATAAGAATTTTTATTCTAATTTTTTTTCTTCTCACATTGTGTGTGGCCAACACTCAGTTCTTATTTCCAGTCCATCGTGGACTAAAATTTCTAAAGATACAATAAAAACTAATTGCTAGACAAATTTTAAAAAACAAAAACAAAAATTTTAAAAAACAAAACATGCAATCCCAAACCAAAATGTTTTGCTATTTGATCCAATAGGTAATACAATACCTCTGTCAGTTTGCAAGGACTCTTCCTTGCAATTTCTGTATTTCTCTTGTCTTGGACAGTCACTAACTATCCGTGGACCAGCCTTGGATGCAGACCATACTTGGAGAACCCACACTGCTTCGGGGTGTTCAGACTAGACTAACGTAGTAGTACGTCGATTATTCACAAAATGAACATTAATGGAGAGCCGCATTGGTCAAACATATTTTACTGATGGGATGTGTGATCAAAAGAGTGTGGAGGCCACTGGTCTGTTGCTACCTGGGGCTAGCCTTAGTGTTGACCTTTGAACCCAGTTTCATCAAGCTGTGCTCCCCACTTGTGTAGCTCTTTATCCTCTGTTATGTCTGGAATTCCACAGCCCTGGAAACATCCCCGGCCTCAGCCTCTATACCCCTTCATCATGCCTCTCTTGTTTTGCTTTCTGTAAGAGGCCATGGGATGCCTGGATACCTACAGAGACACGCTCTACCAGGGAAACAGGAAAGCCAATTAAACCACCCATCATGCAGTGTCTTTGGGAAACCAAAGACCAGACTTAACACTTGTTTTGCCATCAGTTTGAACTGTAGTAAGTCCAGAACCAGCAAGCTCTTTGCTGCCTTAGCTCATGCGTTTCTCTCTTTAGCTGCTTAAAGGAGTGACCATCGCCAGTGGAGGTGTCCTGCCCAGAATTCACCCCGAACTGCTGGCCAAAAAGCGAGGGACCAAAGGGAAGTCAGAAGCTATCCTCTCCCCTCCCCCTGAGAAAAGGGGAAGGAAGGCGGCATCAGGCAAGAAGGGAGGCAAGAAATCTAAGGCTGCCAAACCACGGACGTCCAAAAAGGTGAGCCCAGGTCGCCTGTGTGAGTCAGGGACTCAGACAACAGAAAGTTGAAAGATCAGAAGATGAGGTTGTGGCCAGCATTGCTGATGGGCTGGGGACTCTGTGCGCTGGGAGAAAATGGCAAAGGACCTCTGGGACGAGAGCTTAAATCACACAGCAGAGTCTACTAGAGGTTTCCAAACCCAAAACACGAGTGGTCTTCATGTTTCCAGAGGCTTCCACTGCCCCCATCAAAATCTTAGGTGAGAGATGATAGCCTGGAGCCCTTCTTCATTTCTCTTGAGAACTCCACATTGCACACAAAAACATTTCTGTCTCCCACAGACTGTGTGTCTCCCACAGATGGTCACTGGGTTCAGCCAGTGGGTTGTGGATAGCCCGATGTGCTAAGTAGCTGTAGCTCGGAGATGCCATTTGCAGAGGAGTACTTTCATATGCTGCCCAGTACGATAACCACTAGCCACATGTGGCTTTTTAATTTGAATTCATTAAAACTAAATCAGATTAACAATTAAGTTCATTGGTTACATCACCCACATTTCAAGGGCTCAAGAGGCATAGGACATTTCCATGATCACAGAAAGTTCTATCAGACAGCGCTGCTTTGGAGGTTGTCAAATTCCCCTAATACAGACCTCTATGATAACACAAAAGATTTACAAGAGTTCACTCCACTTCCTTTGGGTCCCAAGGAAATTCTGGGGAGAAGGGAGGTCGAATGGTAGGCTAAGAATAACCCTTCTTGGTTCTGATGCTTGCCATCGTAAGCTGCGGGCTTTGCAAAAAAAAAAAAAAAACAAAAAAAAACAAGAATAATGTACCCGTGTCCAGGTCTGAGTGAGGAATACAGGTACCTGTGAGCCTCTTTAACACTCTTTATTTGGGGTGGCACCCCTTTATTTCCCTCGTATTGCTGTGCCTTGCTTCCCTCCGAGAAGAGCAGAACTTAACACCTAACCACTTCCTTTCACATCCAAGGTGGTGGTAGCCGTAGGAAGAACTTAATAAAGCCACTTCGGGCTTTTTCTGGATTATTTCCCATCTCTCCTTCTGATTTCTACCAACAGTCCAAACCAAAGGACAGCGATAAAGAAGGAACTTCAAATTCCACCTCTGAAGATGGGCCAGGGGATGGATTCACCATTCTGTCTTCTAAGAGCCTTGTTCTAGGGCAGAAGGTAATAAAGACAATTGTAATGTGCCGTGGTAAAAACACTATTGCATTTTTACAACCTACTGTTTGCGAGAAATGATGCTTCCTTCTTCCCTTGCTCCCCTAATACAACTTTCACCCGGGTCTTGAATTATTCATGTTTAGACTAAAGAGCTATGACAGTGTCTACGTTGTGAGAATCAACAAGCTCTTTAGTGCCAAGAATTATTCATGCTGACATCGATCAGACAAAGGTAAGCATAGGGAACCTTCCTGGTCAGGTGATAGAATGGCATCATTGCCAGGAACACCCCGTACCCCCCTCATTCCTGGGCCCACCCAAAACATCCTTAGCTAACTTTCTCAAACAGCCCTGGGAGGCCAGCCTGCCATGGTTCTTCGATGTGATTTATCAAAGAAAGAAAAATAGAAATATATGTTTCCTGAACATCTCCAGTGTTAGAAATGAATTATTTGCCAATAACTCAGTCTACTTGCCTTTCTAGACTGCAGAAAGAAAACAAGCAGGGCTTTACATCTGAACAGCCTGCAGCAGGCCAGACAGACATGCAAATAATTCATTCCCGCTAGCATAAAGTTTACAGAACAATTCATCTACCACGTTAAATGGGGCTGAAGTAAGACATTCAGGGAAGCAGTCAGTGAATTGCATCTCTGGTAGCTGAGCATTTGCAGCCTGGTAACAGGATACACCTCTACTGAAGCAATCGGGAAGCGTGTTACAGAAGCGTGTGCATGGGGCCGGCTCCTAATTTTTCACTGAAGAAAAGCATGTTCCCCAAGGGGCTGGCCACAGTTGCATGACGATTAGCTTTTTCTCCCTTACCTAGGGGAAGGTGACTGTCGAGCTCACAGGGGAGACGATGCAAAATGCCCTGCATTCCGCTCAGCTGTGAGCACGCAGGGCAGCATTTCATAGGTGTAGCCCCAAGAATTTGATCCCCAATATGCAAGGTGGCCCAACGTAGGTAGGTCGGAATCCAGGAGCCCATCACTTATCCTGAGTGAGGTCCATCGGCCACACGTGCCTGCCACCAGAGGTCTCTGCTGCTCTGGGAAGAATGTAGGGTGCTGAGGGGAGGGTGGAGGGCCAGCCTGGTTTCCCTAGTAGGAGCCGCTCTGATGGTATGTCACCCCACACCGAGGCCCCCCAGATTGGGAGATGGAAACGTAGCTCTAGAGAAGGGAAGGAGAGGGGAGGGCCCATTCCTGCTCCTGGAAGAAGAGGCTAGTTGGTTGCGTGCTGCTGGCATCATGGTGGACATCAAATCCACTGAGCTCAGAAGAGCCCACTGAAGCCCAAACAACAGGCAAACTTGAGATGGTCGCTCCACACCGCAGGCCTTTATGTGGACATTCGCTATCAATAATTGAGAGAATTAACAGATGTGAGGTAAAATGTGAAGCTTTTTAATTGGATTTGCTCTTTCCCAACCCTCTCCATCTTTCCCCCCTGACGCAGCTGTCCCTGACGCAGAGTGACATCAGCCATATTGGCTCCATGAGAGTGGAGGGCATTGTCCACCCCACCACAGCCGAAATTGACCTCAAGGAAGATATAGGTAAGGTCCTGAGACTTAGGTAGGGTGCCAGAGAGTGGCCCACTGTTTGGCAAGTTCTCCTGAAGTTGGTCATTGTCAACCAGAGATCCTCTGCTTGGGGGACCATGTCACACTCTGTATGTCACCAAACAGCATTACTAGAAAACAACTGATTTCGTTTTTAATCTGCATATATTTCCAAAATGTTTGTTGAAGGATTATATAAAAACAGATCATTAGTGCACATCTTGATGACTTTTCCTCTAAGTGAACACAGCTGTGTAACAGGCACCTTGATCACGAAGCAGAACCTCACCGGTGCCCCAGAATGCCCTCTTCCTGCCCCATCCCAGTCCCCAATCCCTCCAAGCATAACCCCTGTCCTGTCTCCTCCCAGCACAGATGGCTGTCCTCTGGGATTTTATATAAATGACATCATGCTGTGCGTCTTCTTAGGTGTCTTTTGCTTAACTTTGTAAAATCCACCCCCAGCGTTGGGCACGACTGTCGTCCGTTCCTCTTCTTGGCCATGTGGTATCCCGCTGTAGGAATATATGGCAGTGTGCTGACCCTTCCACCGCTGATGGCGTTCACAGAATTTCTAGATTGGGCCAGAAGGAGTAGTGCTGCTATAACCGTCACTGTACATTTTCGGGGTAAACCTCCATGTTTATTTTGAGCTTAAAAATTAAGAACGCCTTTGGTGAAAAGGAAATGGACATCTGGGTGAAGTTGTCTGTAAGGCTCTGCACTGAGTCACTTTATGGGGCGGGCGGGGTGCCACCTGTCCCACGGGGGTGGAGGGAGCTGGTCCGGGCTAGGTGGAAGTATTGGGGAGCATAAGCTATGGAGGGCACTAGACACAATAGCACACTAGAGGGGCACCATCCTATCCATTTTTTTTACAAGACGGAAGTGCCTTAAACTCTCATCGCAAAAGTAAAGTGAGCAAAGAAAGGGCCTTGTCCCTGGGATGCTGGGCTTGCTTCTGAGGTAAGGGAGATGCTAGTAGCTCAGCCTTGGCTGGCAGCACCGGGGGGGCCCCCCACACATGGTTTCCTCTTGGCATCAGAGGCTCTTGCATCAGGAAAGCAATCAAGATGTGTTTTCATTTTTTTTTTAAGTGGTGATAAGGTAGAAAGAACACAGGTATTAGAGCAAAAACTCAGGCTCAGATCCCAGCAGTGGGGCTTCTAGAGTCGGGATGGGTCTGTGTCTGGATTTTAGACATCACCTCTGAGCTGTGTGACTTGGGGCAGGTTTCTCAAGCTCTCTGAACCTCAGTTCCCTCCCCTGTGAGGACAGCAATAGCACCTGTGTCTTAGCGGTGCTGTGAAGACTAAGTAGGGTAACACACAGATGAGGCTTAGTGCTGAGCACAGGCCCCGACGTGGGCCTTGATCTCACAGCCCCGCTGTGATCACAACCTGAGCCAAAATCAAGAGGCAGATGCCTAACAGACTGCACCACCCAGTCGCCCCTCTGATTTATTCTTTCTGAAAGCATTGTGTGCTACTACAGAAGAGTTCGAGCGTGCACAGAAATAGCAGAAGAGGGACGCCTGGGTGGCTCAGTGGTTGAGCGTCTGTCTTTGGCTCAGGTCATGATCCTGGGGTCTGGGATCGAGTCCTGCATCAGGCTTCCCACAGGGAGCCTGCTTCTCCCTCTACCTGTGTCTCTGCCTCTCTCTCTGTGTCTTTCATGAATAAATAAATAATAAATCTTGAAAAGAAAAAAGAAATAGCAGAGGAGCATGATGAAACCCTACACATTCTGTTGCAAGCTTTTCAACCCATGACAGAGTCCTCTTCGGTGCCACCCTGCCCACAGTCCTCCAGACCTCACACCATCATATCTATGGATATTTCAGAATGATAAGGGCTAGTTTTTGGCAGCATCACCACAATACCATTATCACAACTGGAATAAGTCATGTCATCAAATACCAGTCACTATTCAAATTTCAGTCATGTCATAAATATAATTTTTTTTTAATGTATTTGATTCAGGATCCAAAGAAGTCCACACCCTGCAACTGGTTGATAAGTCTCTTAGAACCCAGAGGTTCCTCTTTCATATCTTTCCCTCCTTTCTCTCTCTCTCTCTCTCTCTCTCTCTCTCTTCAATTTATTTTGTTGAGGAAGCTGGGCCGATTAGCTGTAGGGTTTCCCAAGTCTGGATTTCATTGACTGCCTCCTCCTGATTCCATTAAACACGTTTCTCCTGTTTTTCTTATAAATTGGTAGTTGGATCGAGAGTCTTAATGAGATTCAAGGCTCAAAAAGTTTTGGCAAGACTCACTGGTCAGCGATGGAATGTTCTCCCATTAGGAGGCACATCATGCCCGGTTGTCTCTCACTGACGCTCCTTGTCTGAGTTTGTCTGTTTGTTAGGGGTGGTGTGAGGTGGGGGCTGTACCCTAATTCTAGCCCTCCTTCCTTTCTTCACTGGAATGCTTCCACAGAGACAAAGTCCCTTCATCAACACTCCAGGTTGCTTTATTCTTGGAAGTCTTCAGGGAAGAGTGTGGGTGCACCTTGCCTTCCACACGCTCCCACCCAGCCCCTTACACCTGCTTCCCCTGCTTCTCCGCGTGAATGGGGCTGCTGGCTGCAGCTCCTGGCCTTCTCCAGGCTTCTGTGACCCAGCAGATCAGCACTGGCCAGGAGCCTGAGGGCCAGAAAGAAGACTTTCTTTTTTAAGATTTTATTTATTTATTCATGAGAGACACAGGCAGAGGGAGAAGCAGGCTCCATGCAGGGAGCCCGATGCGGAACTCGATCCCGGGACCCCAGGATCACACCCTGAGCCGAAGGCAGCTGCTCAACCACTGAGCCACCTGGGTGCCCCCAGAAAAGAGACTTGAAGGCCCGAGATTACCATTTCCAGATCATGTCGCTGAACCCAAGCACATTCGTGAAGAAATTCCCTCCCATTCCCACCCCCAGGGAAGACTGACTGCTAATAGACGGGGTCCACAATCACCTGCAGGACATCCTGTGGCTCTCCAAATACAGTTCAGTGTCCCGGGGGGAGGGAGAAGCTCCTTACCCAGGTCCCAGGGAAGCCCTTGAGCTGAATAATAACCACCACCATAATAGCTATGAAGAGGGAGAGCGGAGACTGGTTCCAGGTAGCCAGATCACCACATTCATTAGAAGATGAAAGCCCTTGGGGAGAGAGACCTCATCCTGCACCTGAGAGCAGCAGCCATCTAGTATAGACAAGACGCCTAGACAAGACGCCCGTATGTCGCTCAGAGGCATGAGGACCCCCGGTGCGCAGACATGGGGTCCCTGTTGGCCAGAGACAGAGTCCCGCCATCCCCTGGGGACTCCACTTGGGCCTCTGTAGAAGCACAACCCTGAAATCTCAAGTAGAGAATTGTCATGACATCAGAGACTCAAGGGATCTCCCATCAGGAAGGTCCTTAGAGTTTAGCCTCTCAAATTTGCATTTTTCCATTGAAAACCAAGGCCAGGGTTGGAGGAACACCATCGCACGCTGCCCTGGGCCTGTGTGTGTCCTCTGACCTCAAGACTTTCCACACGTAGTTGGTGAGCTGGGCATAGGACCTTAGAGCTCTCCACCCAGAGGGTCCTGCTGAGTCGTGTGTCACCTCGGGCCTAGGACCAGGCTCAGGACCTGGTGACAAGAGGCAGGTTGCAGGGTCTGTGAGCAGTCACTGCCTTCAAATCACCCAGACACTGAATTTAACCAACCCCTTGTGGGGACTTAACTCAGAGATGAGAACACTGGAGCCCCAATTTTTTTTTAAGTTCACCTTTAATACACAGCATAGGAAATGACATAGGCAGTGGTATTACAACTGCACCGTATGGTGACAGATAGTAGCTACCCTGGTGGTGAGCACAGCGTAGTGTGTAGAGCACAGCATAGCGTTGTGCGATCACTGTGTTGTACACCTGAAACTAATGTAACACTGTGTGTCAACTGTACTTGAATTTTTAAAAATCACCTTTAGGACTCATGTCCTGAGACTGCTTATGACCAAATCACTCCCTGAAAAGGTCCTTTAAAAGAGTTTGCAACAGGGGCACCTGAGTGGCTCAGTCTGTTAAGTGTCTGACTCTGGTCATAATCTCAGGGTTGTGGGATCGAGCCCCACGTCAGGGTCTGCGCTCAGTAAGGAGTCTGCTTGAGATTCTCTCTCCTTCTCCCTCTGCCCCTTCCCCTGTGTGTGCTCTCTCTCTTCCTCTCTCCCTCTCTCTCTCAAATAAATAAATAAAATATTTAGGTGAAAAAAGGAGTTTGCTAGAATCCAAGTCCTGCGGGACAGAAGCCCAGAGACCCCTGCGGGCAGTGACCAGGGGCAGCGAGGGTTCCAATTGCAAAGTGTGACTCCTACTTCCCATGTGTGGCTGTGGGTTTGTCTGTGGCCTATGAAAACTGTGTGAAGCAGTGTAACTAGTGACTCTGGAAAGGACCACGGCAATGGCTTCTCCTGTTCTCCTCCACAGGGAAGGCCTTGGAAAAGGCGGGCGGCAAAGAGTTCTTGGAAACAGTAAAGGAGCTTCGCAAATCCCAAGGCCCTTTGGAAGTTGCTGAAGGTAGGTGTGGCGGTGGGCCGTGTTCCCAGCACAGCCTCGGCACCGTCCCCGCCAGCGTCAGCCGCTTCACGCGCCATCAGTGTGCCAAGCAAAATACACCACGGCCAATGAGTTAACTTGAGCAGGCCTGTGTAGACCACTCAACACACTCTGGGGACGACCAAGTGTCTGGATAGTTGTCAGTTTGCATCAAGTCACCCAGAGATGAAGCAACTGGGTTAGCTTCCACTCATCATGTTGTCCTATCATCACCACCATGAGTCTAGAGCTCTTCTGGGTGTCTCCCGAAAACACCCCTCTCTCCTCCCCGGCCCCTGGTGACCCCCAGCCCTCCTTCCGCCTCCGCAGATGTGCCTGTCCAGGACATGGCACATGAACAGGATCATAGGCTCTGTGACCTTTGCTGTCTGGCTTCCCTCACTTCATATAATCTTCTCAAGGTCCACCCATACCAGAGCATGCAGCAGTGCTTTGTTCCTTTTTTGTGGTTGAATAATATTCTGTTTTGTTTATCCATTCATCAGTTGGGTTGTTTCCCGACTGCTGCACGTCTGGCTGTTGCAAATCGAGCGGCTGTGAACATTGGTGCACAAAGTTGTGTTACAAACAGTCCCTAGGGCAGCCCGGGTGGCTCAGCGGTTTAGCGCTGCCTTCAGTTCAGGGCGTGATCCCAGAGACCCAGGATCGAGGCCCACGTTGGGCTCCCTGCATGGAGCCTGCTTCTCCCTCTGCCTGTGTCTCTGCCTCTCTCTCTCTCTCTCTCTCTCTGTGTGTGTGTGTGTGTGTGTGTGTCTCGCATGAATAAATAAATAAAATCTTAAAAAAAAAAAAAAAACACACTCCCTAGTGGCCACAGGCTTCCCGAACTGCCCAGGCCCCCAGAGCAAGGCCAGGACCCCTGCCACAGCCGGTTCCTTGAGGGTCACAGAACCCCAGCTCTGCGAGGGTGGCTTGGGGGAAGCAGGGTTCACCGGAGAACGGTGAGGGGCTCAGACCAAAGTGCTCCGGGTGGGCCTGGGGAGTAGATAGGAGTCTGAACTGGGACAAGGAGACAAGGCTGGTGTAACTAAACTGCACAGCCCATTTTGAACCCCCACTCCCACCGGGGGCTCCTTGGGTAGGGAGGGGTGACCAGAAGACAGTCCCTGACCCTGGGGATGTGCAACCAAGTAGTGCAGCGCTTTGCCATCTACGGAGGGCCCTCACCCACACGTGCACACAGGCGCTGCCCCAGACCCACCAAGCCAGGACCCTGAGGGCCCCCCGGGTGGGGGCGGCGGGGCCCCTATGTCCACCTGTTGAAAGCTGTCCTATCCTTTTCCTATCCCTGCTGTAACGAGTCACAGTGTTACGAACACTACAGTTGGCAGGACTGGCTCCTCCCTTCTTCCCTCCCAGCTTCTGGGCTGTGCCGCTCCTTGGCTCCGTGCTCACATCGCCTTCTCCTACCGTTAGCCTTCCTACCCGCCCCCCTCTCGCCCTGCTCAGAAGGACCCAGGTGATTCCATTGAGGGCACACCCAGATCACCCAGGGTGATCTCCCCGTCTTACAATCCTTCACTAAAACACCTCCGCCAAGTCCCGTTTGCCATGTGAGGTAAGGATCTGGACATGGACACCTGGGGAGGGCCATTCCTCAGCTGCCAGAGATGATTCTGACGGGTCCTCTTCACTGGGAACCGTGGTCAGCAGGTGACAGCCACATGCCACCACATGAGCCTTGAACGCACCTGTCCAAAGCCGGTGCCCACTGCCCAAAGCAATCCCGACAGGGTTCCTGCTCTTTGCCGGCGTCCGGTCCCATCAGAAGCACAGGACGGTGCCCCGCTTCCCCATCCACAGCATCCGGGGGGCCTCCACGAGGTTCGGCCTGTAACCCCCGGCAGGAGGCACAGGTGTAGGAAGTAACCCGCAGTGTTTCTCTCCTGTCCCAGCCGCTGTCAGCCAATCCAGCGGACTTGCAGCCAAATTTGTCATCCACTGTCACATCCCTCAGTGGGGCTCCGACAAATGTGAAGAACAGCTGGAAGAGACCATCAAAAACTGCCTGTCGGCGGCGGAGGACAAAAAGCTCAAGTCTGTGGCATTCCCACCATTCCCCAGCGGCAGGTAAGATGCGCTTCTCTGGGTGGCCGGGGAAGCGGGGGGCTCTCCCCCAGCCCGCTCCCTCGGGCCTGCTTCTCTCCTGCGTATTCACAGCCGGGCTGGCCCTTCCAGAAGACGCAACCCAGGGCTGCCGGCACAGCCAAGCAAGGTTGACTAGGCTGCCAGCCAGTTAAACATCTGACTCTTGATCCCAGCTCAGGTTGCCATCTCAGGGTCAGTCATGAGTTCAAGCCTCACGTTGGGCTCCAGGCTGGTGGAGGAGCCTACTCAAGAGAAAAGGAAATACCAGGCTCAAAGGCCTTGCATCTTGAAGTGTAGCCCGTGGACCAGCCGCGGTGACCCCTCTGTGTTAGGATGTCAGAGCTTGGCCTCTCAGACTGCACCCCAGAACTACCGCCTCAGAATCCCCAGGAGGCTCGTGTGGGGCTCGGGTAATGGGGAGGGGAGCCTGGAGGCTGAGCCCGACAGACCACCTAGAGGAGCGACAGGTTCTTGCCAAAGGTCTGTTTTGGGAGTCAGGAGAAGTGTCTGTTCTAATGGTCACAGACCCCAGCGGGATGCGGGAACAGCAGCAGGTAGGCAATGAGGTTACCTGTCCTCACAGGTAGCCTGTCTTCTCACATCACACTCGTCGTCGAAGCAAGCTATTGCTTCAATTTTGAACACCCTCTCTCTTAAGAGATGCTCCTCTAGGGGATCCCCGGGTGGCTCAGTGGTTTAGCGCTGCCTTCGGCCCAGGGTGTGATCCTGGAGACCCGGGATCGAGTCCCACGTCAGGCTCCCTGCATGGATCCTGCTTCTCCCTCCACCTGTGTCTCTGCCTCTCTCTCTCTCTCTCTCATGAATAAATAAAGTCTTAAAAGAGATACCCCTCTGTAACGTAGATGGGAGTCACACACTAGAGCCGTTCTGTTACGGTCGAGTCACAGGAAGGCTGAGGGAGAAATCGTGGCCTGGCCTCCTGCCGTAACCCCACCTCAACCTGAGCAAGCAGCACCGGGTCTCCATGGCCGGGCCCAGAGGCACGGCGGGCTGAAGCCCTCACATAGCCGGGCCCATGTGTTGTGACATCCTGAGCTGGGGCGCTACATCCGAGTGAGAACCCCTGTCAGGCAGGCTCATCCCGCACCTGCCTGAGGGGGCTTCGTGGCTGACCCCCAAATGACTAGGATGGCTGTGTCCCCGAAGGCTAATGCCATGGCCCAGCCCAGAGGCCAGCTCCATCTCAGCTTGGTGCTTGGGGCCCTGCCCAGAGTCCCCCATACTCGAGTTACACCTGCATGTCCACACAGGCTAGTGAGAGGGAACTAGTGAGTGCAGAAGAGTTAAGAAATGTACTTTTGAGCACATATGTGTGCCCTTTCACATGCAACCTGACAATGCACGGCGGTTTTGAGGGAGCTAATAAAACCTAGCTGTGCTTTTTTGAATACCAGGTATTTCAAATGCTGAGTTGGTAGTGGTTTTAAAGCCCGGCTTGACTTGGGGCAGGTGACATCGACTCACCCAAGCATGAGGCACTGCTCGCAGGCCAGCTCTCTGACTTTGGCTGAATGCTTTGTGCCATGCTGAGTCAGCGTGGCTCTTGTAAAGTGGGGCCAGCGTCTCCTGCCCACCCCCTCCCAGGCTGTTCCTCTGACTAGGGTCAAAGGAGATGATGGTACGTGGCCCAGCCTGCACACGGCGAGACCCCATGAGTTGGAAACAAAAGGCGTGGTGCCAAGATAAGTAGGCATCGCATTGACCCCTACCCCAGGCTGAGGGCAAAGTGATCCCACGGGTCCTGGGAACCAAAGTGACATCAGCTCTTTTTTTTTCCTCTGGTACAGAAACTGCTTCCCCAAACAGACGGCAGCCCAGGTGACCCTCAAAGCCATCTCGGCCCACTTTGACGATTCGAGCACATCCTCACTGAAGAATGTCTACTTCCTGCTCTTTGACAGCGAGAGCATTGGCATCTACGTGCAGGAGATGGCCAAGCTTGATGCCAAGTAGCCATCCCCTGCCCGGCCGCGCTTGCCAACGGGAATCGGAGGAGGATCGAAGTCACAGGAGTGGGGGTTTATTTTTTAAAAGGAGAGAGGAAGGGTGACGGCAGGGGAGCCGAGGGCAGCTGGCAGGGCAGCGGGTCACAGAGGCCGCCAGCACAGGTCCTGCCCACGGAAGGAGCCCTCTGCATTTTATATTCTCATTTAAAAGAGCCTCAGTCTGTAATTACCCAGGTCTCCACAAGGGGTTTCTTTCCATGTGTTTTCTTCCTGTTGTTTTAGAACTTTTTTAAAAAAAAAGAAACAGACTTCGTTTTAGATTTATAGCATTGACTTTTACACACACACAAAAAAAATCCTTTCGAAATTCTTAATACCTTGTTTCTCCTTCTTGCGAGGGAAGAGGGCGTAAAAGTGACTTGGGCTTTGTTGGCTGTCTGTGTTCAGTGGCGGAGAGAAGAAACCGAGAAAGGTGTCTCAATGGTGCTTTCCTTTCCTGTTTTACTGCCCCCACCCCTACCCCATGGCATCTGTATCTACCCCTAAAAAGATTTCACTTCAGGCTTTTGTTTTGTTTTGTTTTTTTTAAAGAAAAAGAAAATGAAAGGAAAAAAAAATAGAAGATCCAGTGTCTTTCTTACAATATAGTCTTTTATTGCAACATTTTCCTCAGTTTGGAGAACTGTGTCCCCATGGATGGACGCTTGCAAAACGTTACAAACAGAACAACGGGCTGAGCCTCCTACCCTGCTAGGCCCCAAGGTCAGACAGCACGGAATGGCCTGCGCCTCTCGGGTGGCAGCAGGTCCTGTTTCCAGAAGGGGAGCCTGGTTGGCCTTGGTCCACAGGAAGGGAGTCCTGGGTGAGGCCTCCAGTGGGGCAGCCATCCTATGGGGGAGAGGCACAGGTCTCACGTAGGCCCAGGGAACAAATGGAACCAACCTGGGCCACAGCCCAGACAGCAGCCCAGAGAGGCTGGTGTCCCCAGGACTCTGGCCACGTACCCAGGGGCCATCATCAAAGGTGAGCAGGGCCTGCATTTACTCAGACGAAATCACCAACCACTTCCACTACGGAGGTTTAAGCTGTCTTCCAAAACAGACTCCCTCCGATTGAGGTGCTCTCCCAGATAGAGGAGTCACTTATGTACCTTCACACGGCCAGAGGCAGGCATTGCTGCACGAAGTGTCAGCCTAGAAGCACACAAGGCTACACCTGCTGAGCCCGCTCTGCTCCCTCAATGGGAGCCCAATGGCAACCCCCCCAAGGGTCACGTTAGCTCAGCTGCCTCTCCTGAACGTCTCCAGGCTTAACCTGATAGCTTTGTAAAACCTCACTGTCTGTTAGGACGGGCTAACTGGGCAGGGAGTTTACCTAACTCTTTCTTCTTAAATGTAACCTGTGGTGTATTAATCAGGACCTAGAAATGGAAATACAGAAAGCGTCCTGAACATGAAAGACGGGAGGGACTAACAGTTTGAAATCAGGCTCCAACTAACACCTGGGTGTTGCAGAATGCATGGGCTTCCCCACCCATGACATGATGGGAGAGGCTCGGGGTGCAGGTCATCTCTGCCCCAGCTCCCCGTCTTTAGCTGGTCTCACCATGCAGGCTCCCCCTCCTGCCCTGACAGGACACCAGCCACCAGGAGACCCTGCCCTCTCCTGCTCTCCTGAATGCCAACACGTGTGCACACACACGCACACGTGCACACACATGAGGACCCTGGGGGAGAGAAGGCGGGCTATTCCCTCCCCAGCAGGCAGACCCCTCCAAACCCAGAAAGAATCCTCTAGAGGGGGTCATTGTGCAATGGCTCTCTCCCTCTCCCAGTTTTGGTTTTCTGCAAGTTGTGTTTCTGATCAGTACATCCCTGGCTGGCATCTCAGTCCAGGAAGAGGATGTTTGCCCTTGGTCATTCCTCAGGCGGGGCCCACCTGTCAAGCAATCTCAGTGCACTAGAGGCAGTACCTGTCTCCCGCCCAGCTCCGCTTCAAGGTGGAGACTGTCGCATGGTCTTCCAGCTGGAGGAGACGAACAGGTCCCGGCTCTTGGCCAGCCGCACCATGAGCCGCCCCACATAGAAGCCACTGATCTGGCCCACGCCATCATTTCTCCCCATGGCCAGGAGGAACGTCAGCGCACCTGTGGAGCAGACACATGAGCACAAACCAGACTCCCGCTCCCCATTCGTGGGCCTACAATTCCTCGAGCACAAACTCACCCGGGACCTTCGGTCTGAGGACAGGGAAATGCTTAAGACTTTTAGGAAGATGGGTGAGTCCCTGATTTATTTTTAAAGAGTTCCAGAGGGGGATCCCCAGGTGCTCAGAGGTTTGGTGCCTGCCTTCGGCCCAGGGCATGATCCTGGAGGCTCGGGATTGAGTCCCACATCGGGATCCCTGCATGGAGCCTGCTTCTCCCTCTGCCTGTGTCTCTGCCTCTGTGTGTGTGTGTCTCTCTCATGAATAAATAAAAATTTTTTAAAAATTAAAAATAAAATAAAAATAAAGAGGTCCAGAGGGATATTTTCCATCACCAGCTCTGAGAGCTTGTTCTCGCGGCCACTCATCTTAGAGCCCCCAAATGCTTCGCCATGTCTAACCCAGCTCTCTTAAAACTGAAGTACAAGGGGCTTCCTTACCTGGCTTATAGGCCTTGAGGGGCCTCTGCTTCCTGGAGTTGACAATGTTGGCCACGGCGACGCTGGCATGGAGGCCGGCATGATAGGCCATTTTGGGTTCCTTCACGTCCGCACAGTCGCCAATGGCGTAGATGTGACTGTAGCCCTCCACCTGGAGGTACTCGTTCACTCTCAGAGCGCCATTGCTGGCCAGGTGATCATCTGTCGGGCAAAGCCAACCCTGAAATCCTGTTAAGTGGCCACTGGAACATGGAGAAGATGACCCTCTGGTGTTGGCTGAAAGCATATCCTCAAGGGCCAAACATCCCACCTAATTTATTTCTGCCTGAAGTCCCCACCTCCGAACTCTTACTGCAAAGTTAAGGTTACTGTTCTGGGATGGAAACTGGTCAGAAAGACAGTATGTGCCACTCTATACGGTGTGTATGACTCTGTAAGTTACCTCCATCAACAATGATTAACTTAACAATAACTAGGTTGTAACTTAGCCAAGTCTTGAATTTCCCTTTGAACATGGATCAGATTTTTTATTTTGGGGGGGGGGGGGGTCAGATTTTTTAAATAAGGCAGGGCTCTAGTAAATGATAAACTTTTCTTTTTAAGGGACTTAAAGGAATTATTTTTTAAAATATAACATTAAGACAAGTGGGTATAAAATTCTGGGATCTCCGTCCATTACAAGCACTCACTCCCAGCCCCACGCATGGCCTGGACGAGCCTCCTCCTCCTGGGATTGGCCAGTTCTTTCAGGCAGGACCCAAATAGGAGCTCCATGTCCTGGAAGGAGCTCCATGTCCAGGCAGGGTGCTACGGAGTAAATGACGGGGACCTGGGGACACACCAATCATGGGGAGTGAGGAAGAGTCACAGAGTCTCCAGCTCATGCTAGGCGGTGGCGGGAAGCATGACTCCACCTCCTGCAGCCTCCACTTAGCTGACTTCCATATTGAACTTGAGGCCGCATTATTTCCTCTCCTCCCCAAGTGGTCATTCCAAGCTCAGTGGCAATACGTTTGGATCAGGGTAGGGGAGAACAGCACACCTGTGAAAGAAATTCCTGGGCCTGACCCCAGGCATTTCCTCCCTTCCATGTTCAAAGAAAGTGAACCAATGGATCCTTCCTTCGCTCTGAAACCTGTTCCCTGCTCTCACCACGAGGGGGCGGGCTCCGATTTTGAAAGACTGGTCACTTGGGCCACCCTGGGCAAAATCATGACCACAGGGAGGAAGACACTGCAAGAGTGGGCCCAGACCTGAATTTAAAGCTTGATGTCACCATTCAGAAGAGCCCTGAGCTGCTGGGAGTGGGGGGAGGAAGGCAGGGCGATGCTGATTCCTGGGGGAGAGGCCCACAAGCCTGCAGAGGCCGGAGGGTGAGGAAGCAGCCTGGGTAGTGGGCCACTTACCAAATGCACTGTGGTAGGCAGAGCTGTTGACTTTAATGCCGTTGCAGACGATCACCAAGTTGGTGGCCACCTCCGTGCCTTTGTCCGTGTGCACTTGGATGCGCTCTCGATACTCGTTAAGAGGCAGGTCCTCCAGGTTGCTCACCCGCTCACCTGTCAGGTGAGATCCGTGAGCAGGAGGCCAGCAGGGTATGGGCCCCACTAAGTGACCATTCTGCTCCTGCTTCCTCCCTGCCCCCTGCCAGTCCACCCTGCTGCCCCAAGAAGCACGATGTGGACATCCGGCCACCACAGAGGATCCAAAGGGAGGAAAGTTCCCAGAAGCACTGCGGGAAAGTGAAGCTGAGTTTCCCAAGAAGTTCTGGGAAAAGCTATTTGAGGACAACATCAGCCACACCTCCCACAATGTCAGCCACACTGTCCTAACCAGGCACACCACTGACCAAGGTGAAAGCAAGAAAGGTCCAGAAGCTGGCCAATACTCTACGCTCTACGATACTCTTCCCCCAGCCTCAAAGTAAAGGTGGTCGCAGTACCGCACAGCCAGGTACAAGGAGACCAAGAGCCGGGAGGGGTCTGTCGAGAGCAGAAATGTCACCCTTCCCTGTGAAAACCGCAGGGGCTGAGCCCCATGAAGTGTGGCGGTCACGGCACTGGGTTAGGGCCTCAGTCTTCAAACAAGCTGGGAGGTGCTCTCCCCTCCTGCTCTCAACAAAGGTCACATTCCTCACTCATCACCCTCTGAATACAAAAGTACCCACTCTGTCTACCACAATCCCTTCAGGTGATTTTTTAAATCATTCAGCAAAGGGGCACCACCTCCACTGTGTCCAAAGCAACAGCCAGCACAGTGCTGCCTGCATGGCGTGGGCATCCTGTGAGTACCAGTCCAGCTGGAAAGCGGGGCTCAGCTGCTCAACCCCAAGACACAGAGGGCCCTCCAGCTGGGACAGTGAGAAGCCTCGGGAGGGAGAGGGGCAGGGCGGGAGGGGAGCCTGCACGCACTCAGCAGCAGCTGCACGCCTTTCTGGAGCAGGATCTCCTTCGCTTCCTGCCGGACACAGGGCAGGAGCTCCTTGTCAGCAAGGGCCACTTGGGAGTGGATGAGAGTGACCTGGACAAACGACCACAGGGCAGAGAAGGAGAGGCTTAGAAACACACAAGTCCGTCTCCCTTCGCTCCTCCCCAGGTCAGCGAGGTCCGCTGACCAGGTCAGAGAAGTAATCCGCCCAATGCCGGAACCAGGTAACGCCAGCTGGGCTGGAGCCCACATCTAATCTGAGACTCTTTCAGAAAGCACCAGGGCTCCACACCCTCCACACCCCACCCCAGAGCCATGTGGAAATTCTTTTCAAGCGTCCTTGGGCACCGATAATTGTAGTCTCTATATAAGCCATTGACACTCCAGCTGTAAATCAGGCTGACGTTTACATTAAAGTTGGTTCTAAAACTGGCTCTTCCAGGCACGTCTACTTGCTGTCTGACAGGCAAGCACAGGGAAGCAGGGGGCAGCCTGGAATGACGTTCGAAGCTTGGGCTTTACAGTCAGACTCCCTGAGTTGAAGTGTCATCTCAGATACTCACTCGGACACCTCCCAAAGAGTCCGTCAAAAAGGGATCCAGTCACACTCACAGGAAATTTGTGATGATGAACTGAGAAAACATGTACAGGGACGCCTGGGTGGCTCAGTGGTTGAGCGTCTGCCACTGGCTCAGGTCGTGATCCTGGGGTCCTAGGATCGAGCCCCACCTTGGGATCCCTGCTCAGTGGGGAGTCTTCTTCTCCCTCTGCCCCTGCCCCTCCCCGTACCACCCGCACCTATGCACGCATGCTCTCTCTTAATAAAATCTTAAAAAAAAAGAAAGAAAACATGTACAAAGTACATAACTCAGCACATACTGAGTCCTTTGTAAAGGGTGAACACCATTACTGGGATCTGTTCACCGATCATAAACATGTGGAAGTCATACTGAGTGACTTACTACTTCAGACTGGTCTTTGCCCCATAAATCAAACTTTAAAAACTTTTATATCCATCACGCATAATAATTTCCAATAATTTGTCAGAGAACAGTCATATAATTAAATTAGCCCATGCTGATCTTACTTTTCACAACCGACCTGCCTTTCTCTGGGAGAAAAGCACGAGCCACAGGGTTCACGGGGCTCAAGGGAGCTGGTCTGGCATCAGCTGCAAGCGAGCTCTCGCCTCAAGGACCCATATCCCCACTCATCACGCAGCCCTCAGCTAAGCCTCTACATCCTGCGAGGACGGTCTCTTTCTCTCCAGAGTTCCAGGCAGGATCTCCCTCCCTCCATCATTAAAAGGGAGCAGGGTCACCCTGCCATGGGTGCTGGCCAGTCCTTCCCCAGCACGGGCATTGAGGGGCCTGCTCTGTTGGCACCCATGTGGCCACGCAGGGCAAGGGCGACAATCTCCTGACGACCAAACAGCTGCTGCTCCCCCCAGACCAAACGCCAAATGCAGGTGTCTTTGACCAGGCCAGCTGCCAGCAAAAAGAGGGAGTCAAGCTTTTCTTTCTTTCTTTCTTCTTTCTTTCTTTCTTTCTTTCTTTCTTTCTTTCTTTCTTTCTTTCTCTTTTTCTTTCTTTCTTTCTTTTCTTTCTTTCTTTCTTTCCTTCTTTTTAAGATTTTATTTATTTATTCATGAGAGACACAGAGAGAGAGAGGAAGACACACAGGCAGAGGGAGAAGCAGGCTCCCTATGGGGAGCCCAATGGGGACTTGATCCCAGGACCCCGGGATCACACCCTGAGCCGAAGGCAGACGCTCAACCACTGAGCCACCAGGGTGCCCCAGCCTACGTTTCTATCTCAAGGGGTGGGAACACCATGGAGACACGAGAGCTCACCTTCCGCAAGGCAGCTCTCCCAGGCTCAGTGCCCCTGGTGGGACCGGAGCGCAGGACCCCTCACTGAATGCGGACACAGCCTGGCTCTCTGGGAAAAACCACCGGCAGAACGGAGGACATTCGGGGACTCCCCATGGCAGAGCCAGGCCAATCCCCGTGCTCCCTAGATGACGCAGAGATGCCGGGCTCTGGGAGCCTAAAGGCAAGGCCGCATGCCCACCTCTTTCTCGGGGAATTCGGTCTTAACCTCCGCTGCCATCTCCACGCCGGCAGAGCCGCCTCCCACCACCACCACCGACTGTGAGCGCTGGACCTGGGGTGGAAGGAAGCAGAAACACACCCTTAGCCCCAGTGTGCCCGGGGCTCAGTGAGGGTGCCGGCTCCTTGGCCAAAGAGGAGAAGAGAACCCTTCCCAAATCTGGGTCCGGATGGGCTTCCTCGGGGCCGGGTCGTTCTGGGCATCTCCCTGCATCTTCTCACTTGGGCCTCGCTTAGCCCCAAGAGCTGCCACTCAGGTGACCCCAGCCCAGGTCTGTCTGGGTTCACGGCCAGGATCCTCACCTCTACACTCACATCTGTTCATGATGGTGCAAGAGGTTCTCCAGGCTTCTCAGAAGCTTGGCAGAGGGCAGGACCCGGCCGTGGTCCCGCGGTAGCACTGGCTGGGGGATCCTTCTCGGGGGCTCTACTCCCCATCTTTCAGTGGGGCCAGACCCTGGCCACCCCTTGGTGAAAACCGCCTGAGATCATGGATTCAAGCCTGCTCTCTAAAACACAGAGACTTGTGCACACGAGACTCCAAGAGACCTAAGTCGGGGACACAGAGCAGTCACTGCGTGAGGTCTGGGGTGCTCCCCTCCAGACTTTGATGATGGGGACAAAGGTCCCCGCCAGGGAGTCTCTTCCCACTAACCCTCCATCTTCATGGCTGTGCCTCCCATGTCCCCCCAGTGGTTCCTCTCCTGGGGCCCTGCCAACAGACAGCTCACCTGCTTCACCATGTCCTCATAGGCCTGGATAGCCAGCTCCCGGCTGGAAACCTGGTTAAATTTGCCCGGGAAGAGCCCGGTGCTGCCGGTGGCCAGGATAAGATGGGAGAAGGGCAGGGCCTGGGAGGAGCAAAGGAAAAGAGGTGAGGGCGGGCCTGCGCTTCTGCCTGCGATCAGGCCTGCCGGGCAGGGAGCACACCGAGGCCGCCCTCCTCTGAAAGCAGCGAACCCGCCACTGACCAGGCCAAGGGGTGGCCCTGGAACCTGGGAGACAGCTGAGGGAGCGCATCATGCTCCTGCTGGAGCTGACACACACAGGGATGGGTGGCGGGTGAGTGAGCAAGCAGGGCACAGGAGATACTGTGCAGACAAGCAGACTCCAGCTGCCAGTGTGGAGTTGGTCTGGAATCTCCTAGGTACTTCCTCTGCTCCCACAAAGAAAGGAAGGGAGGGAGAGAAATTCTGTTTGGAGCCCAAACGCATGAAGTGGACAAAATCAGAGCTGCTCTGGTGGGAGGGGGCACGGTGGGGCTGTCTCTCTCTCTGCCCCAACCCCGTGGAGACCCAAGATGCCCTCACGGTCCCTTCTAGGGCCCTGAGAAGCATGGCCTAAACCACAGGACAAGGAGACTCGGTCACCTTTCCAGCCAAGAGATTCCTCAGCCCTAAAATTAATTCAAGGAAGACTGATTCTCACAAAGTTGCTGAGAAAAGCAATTGTGTCCCCTCTATCCAATTGCCCCTTAGCTCTGAATAGAGTGGAGGGCCAGGCTGGAGGTGACCGGCAGCACGACATATGGTGGCTCACGGATGGATCCCCCATCACTGCGGGTATGTGCCGGGCTCTGGGCTCTACTTGGGGCTGGGAAATGCAGAGATGAGTGAAGGCCTCTGCCCCAGGGACCTCCCAATCCAGGGGATGTGGGATCATGTGTGTACCTACACAGCCAAGAGGGCCCCCACAGGCCAGCCAGGCCGGGCCTGTTCTGGAACACCAGCTTTCAGAGCATAGACTCCCTGGGGTGAAACTGCCTGGGTTCAAATCCTGGCTGAGTCTCCTACCCGCTGTGGGATCTTGGACAAGCCACTGAGCCTCTCCATAAAGCGAGGCTATACCACCTCCCTCACGGAGTCATGGAGGGCATGACATGAGATTAAGCAAGCTTAACACAGTGCCTGGCATACAGGAAAGGCGCAGGAGAGGCTGCCACCACACTCCCGTGGCTGCTGTGGCCAGGCCTCTGCGTGTGAGGAATGTGCCATCCAGCCGGCACCATGTAGGGGCCACAGAGGGGTCTGCACCCTTGAGACCACCCAGGTCTCCTCCCACCAGCAGCTGCGGCTTCCTGGGGGCCTCTCGAAGCCAGCTGAGGGTCGGCTCAGCCCCCCCCACGCTCACCTCACCATCCTCCAGCAGCACCATCCGATTCTGCACGTCGATCTCTACGACTAGCCCCTGCCGGAAGTTCTCCTTAAAGGTCACCGAGTAGGAAATGAATGTCTTTTTTGCAAAGCCTGGGGAATGGGCACAGAGGAGATCACAGAGTGAACCTGGGCTCTCCACAGGAAGCCAGAATGACTCGAAACCTTTCCTGAGGTGTATCCTTGGCCAAACAGCGGAGCCAATGGTATTCTGGGAATTACCGCCCCCCTCTTCCCCGAAAGCACCAGCCTGAGCCTCACCAGGTCCTCAGGGAAGCCCAGCTCTTACTTCTACGGCCTTGAGATGGTAGCTGCATAAGGCCAGTAGCCTTAAGACTCTCCAGAACTTCTCTAAAGGTGGCACTTAGGCCTTGCCCTAAGTGGAGAAAACCACCCCCAAGCCCCACGGTGGTGACAAGACCACTCTCACAAAGAAAGCCCCAGAAAAGAGTCCATTACCACTTTCCACGGAGGCCCGGAGGGCTGCCACGTTGTGGTGAAAGGAGTCCTTCATGTCCACCAGCATGAAGGGGATGTTCAGAGTCTGCAGCTGGCTGGCAGCAGCGATCCCACCGAAGCCGCCACCCACGATCACCACGCGCACGGCTCCCATGTCCACAGAGACCTGGGACCCCATCTTGAACCAGGCACTGCTGGGGTAGGAGGAGAGACTGCATCAGGGTCAGGGGGCTCAAGAGCTGGCAGGGTCAGGGGGCCCGCGGCAAGAAAGGCCTCAGATGCCAAGACTTGATCTTTTCTCATTTATTATCTATTATTTATTTTTATTCTTTTGTAAACTCTACACCCAAAGTGGGGCTCAAACTCTCACAACCCCAAGGTCAGGTGCTCTACTGCCTGAGCCAGCCAAGTACCCCATGACTTGGATCTTTTTAAATTATGTGACTATCTATTAATGAAATTCCAATTCTGTAACATCAGAATTAAATTGCAAAGGAACAAGGTGTACCCTAACTATCCCATTCCCCAACCACCCAGTTCCCTTCTCCAAGGCATTCTGCCCCCATTACCAGAGATATTCTGTGCACCTCCAATATTACTTTTTGGACACATTAAACAAGTTGTTGTGCATTTTTTCACTCCATATATAATTTGTTCACTCAACATGCATTAACCAGCTTCCCGCTTTTTGGTGTGCTCTGTGCTATGGACGCCATAATCACAGACACACACACACACACACACACACACACAGATAGGGTCTCTGTCCTTTTAAAGCAGGCCTCGCAGACTCAAAGGGCAGGGTGGAGGAGGTCGATGAGGGGAGCTGGGCAGGTGCACAGCAGTGGGCAACTGGCAAGCACAGACCACGTTAAAGGAAGTAGCTACAATTCCTTACGTGCTGCACTGGGCAGACGCCGGATTCTGTGCAGCTCCCAGGCCACCACCCTGAGCCCCGGGTCTAAGGAGATCAGTTAGCAGGTTTATGCAGAGCAATCTCCAAAACAGGATGTGATACCATCATGGTTGGTCATGGGTGGGGAAAGGGGGCCTGCGGTGGGCAAGTCACTCCCCTGAGCATTCCTGGGATGGCAGATGTGCCCAAGACTGCTGAGCAACATCTCCCAGGAGACGGGATGAGAAGAAATGTCTGCTGGTAAGACACGGGGTGGGGGAGAAGCACTGATCATGCATGCAGGCTCTGGTCAGAGGTGGTGCTTGGTGCTGGATGCCTGGGACAGGGAGTGGTCATCTGTGAGAGCACCTGCAGAGGGCAGAAGCCAGACCTGTAGGCCAAGTGTGCACCAGGCTCACGCTCACACATGGACTGGGGCAGCGTGACCAGTTCCCAGCAAACCGAGAACCAACTTTGGCTGAATCCCCAAGGAGCTAAAATTTCAGAACCAATGCTCGACACCAAACCGGATGGTGGAGGACATCGGAGGCGGAGGGCAGTGCCGGGCTGGCCCACTAGACACTGAACCGCTGAGCACAAAGGAAAAAGAAAGTAGCAGTTTGCCTGGGCTCTCTGAGCCAGCCTGGGAGACGGCCCCAGGCCCATCCTCCCGCGGGCCTGGACCATCTGGTGCGTCCCAGAGTCTGCCTCCACGGAGGGCCGAGGGGCCGGCCTGGGGCTACGGCGAGGAGCCCTGTCCCCAGCCCAGCATAGCCCCAGAGGAAGGCGCTAGTGCTGTAGGCCTCGGGGCTCGCTAGGGTGGGCACCCAGCTGTCTTGAGGAGCTGCGATCCCAAGAGCATCCTGCGGGGAGATGCTGGCTCAAGGGTGGCAGGCAATCGATCAAAACTCCTCCTGGCCCGTGCAGGCTCCAAGGAGAGGCAGGAGTAAGCCAGGCTGCCGGAGGGCAACGCTAAGGAAAGCAACAAAGCTTACCCTGCACAGGGTAGGCTGAGAAGGCGGCAGCTCTGGTGGACTTCAGGGAGGGGGTGTTCAGGGGGAGGGGAGAGGGGGAGGTCAAGGAAATAAGAAACTGGACTCAGGTCAACCTTGAAGGACACAAGCAAGCTGCTGGGCTCACTGGGGAAGCATGTTTCAAGCCATCCAGGCCCTTCCAGGCAGCAGTACAGAAGGGGAAGGCTACTACTCCAGTCTGCATCGTCTGTGTGGCCTCGGGCACAGCCCTTCCCCTCTCTTGGGGCCGCCGTTTACCCCCTGCAGTGGGAGGGGACACCGTGAGATGTTCTGGCACATATTTCCAGGACATGGTGACCCCCCCCCCAGGATGGCCCCCAGAGCCTTCCATGGTTATAGAGGCAGCTTATGGACCCGAAGGCACTGATCTCATTGGTACTCAGATGCGCACTGCCTCATTTCTCCCCTGCGGGAGAGAAGCTGGGAATGGTGGGGGTAGCACAGATTAGAAGGGATCTAACTTTCTTTCCCATTAGCCAAACAGTCCTCAATGCATGGAGGTTTGTACATTCCACCTGTTTTACAGATAAGGAAACTGAGTCCTCAGCAGGGCTCTGACCAAGACAAGTCCCCAGAGGCAGTGCCGCTCTCACTGCTCCACGCCTTTAAAAAGCTGGTCCAGAGCTCGTCCCCTGAGTGTTCAACAGACTGAATCTGCCAATTGGGCCAAAAAGAGAATACTTCCTGGGGCCAGGACCCAAGAGGGCCCAGGGACCCAGACAGAGGTCAGGAGAGGATCCCAGGAAGACAGCAGAGCCCATGAATGTGGCAGACAATGAGGCGGGCTATGGAAGGGGTGCACTTCACCTGCCCCCTTCCACGCAGCCCCTTGCGCCGGCCTGCCCCTGGGCAGGAGGCTGGGGAGAACCAGAGAACTGCTTCCAACTTGGCTGGCCCAGGCACATAGAAAGGATACACAGTTCGTTGGGGAGACGGGGTCCACCACAGGTCCGGTCACATGGGACCACCCAGGCCAGCTCAGGGGGAGCCTTGAAAATCAAGGGGCTGTGGGCCTTCACCACCAAAGGCAAAGCTTAGGACCCAAAGTCCAGTGGCAGGAAGGGAGGGGGTGGGAGTTCAGGAAACAATGTGAGGAGGCCAGGAGGGCAAGTGACAGGGCCAGCAGACACATGTCATGCTGCCAGGGCATCACTCAGGCCTACCCCCAGGCTATAACCACCAGGGTCTCCATCCCAGGGAAGAAAGCCCCGCAACCCCAGCATAGGCCTGGCAGATGGTGGGTTGGCCAAAGGAGTTGAATCCCTGCTCCCTCAGTCCCCAAGGATCATCAGCTGGCTTCCCCAAAGGGCTAACCCTCCATGAAAGCAAACCACTTCTCTGCACTCCCAGTGGAAGGTGTGGGGCCTGAGGGGCCGCCGTAGCTAGGCCAGGGGAGGGGAAGTGCTTTCACACTGCAGGAGGCCTCTCCAGGAATCTGTGCCTCTCTCCCCTACTAGCCTCTGACACTCTTGGGAGTGTCATCCCTCTGACATTCCACCCTTCCTGCTCAGCAGCCTCCCCTACCCCACACTCTTGGACACCCCTCCCTCGGCTCTTCCAGTGCCAATTCTCGCCTGGCCCCAAGGACAGCTAGACCCTGCTGCCATGACTTACTCGGGACACCGAATCCGTGGGCTTAAGCCACAGACCTGTGTTCCTAACTACCCTAAGGAGGTCAAAAAGCATGTTTGCAATTGAGTCCCATGCTCTAACGTAGCAGTAGTGCTATGCCAACAGCCTCGATCGATGGGAGATGCCACAAGCAATCGAAACCTCCATAAAGGGCAGACTACTCTATTAAACATCCATACGATAGAATGTTCTGGAGTCATGTGTTTCCAGAATGGATGATATTTTACATGAAAACTTTGTCCATGACTACTCCACACCCATAGAACGTACAAGACCAAGAGTGAACCCTAATATAAACTATGGTCTTGGGCAGCCCCGGTGGCCTAGCGGTTTGGTGCTGCCTTCGGCCCAGGGCATGATCCTGGAGACCTGGGATCGAGTCCCACGTCAGGCTCCCTGCATGGAGCCTGCTTCTCCCTCTGCTTGTGTCTCTGCCTCTCTCTCTGCATCTCTCTGTGTCTCTCATGGATAAATAAATAAAATATTTAATAAATAAATAAATAAACTATGGTCTTGGGACGCCTCGGTGGCTCAATGGTTGAGCATCTGCCTTCAGCTCAGGGGGTGATCCTGGGGTCCTGGGATGAAATCCCGCATCAGGCTCCCCACCAGGAGCCTGCTTCTCCCTCTGCCTATGTCTCTGCCTCTCTCTCTGTGTCTCTCATGAATAAATAAACAAAATATTTTTATAGGGATCCCTGGGTGGCGCAGCAGTTTGGCGCCTGCCTTTGGCCCAGGGTGCGATCCTGAAGACCCGGGATCAAATCCCACATGGGGCTCCCGGTGCATGGAGCCTGCTTCTCCCTCTGCTTGTGTCTCTGCCTCTCTCTCTGTGACTATCATAAATAAATAAAAAATTTTTTAAAAAATAATAAAAAAATAAAATATTTTTATAAATAAATAAATAAACTATGGTCTTTGGGTGATTGTGTCCATGTAGGCTCATCAACTGTAACAAATGTACCAGTCTGGTAAGCGATGCTGATAATGGGAAAAACAATGGAAGGTGCAAGGGCAGGGGGCATATGGGAAATCTCTGTACCTTCCCCTCTACTTTTGCTGTGAACCTAAAACTACTCTAAAAACATAAAGTCCTAGGGAGGGAAAAAAAGGTTTTCCATGGGGGCACCTGGGTGGCTCAGTGGTTGAGCATCTGCTTTTGGCACAGGTCATAATCCCAGGATTCTGGGATCGAGTCCCACATCGGGCTCCCAGCGAGGAGTCTGCTTCTCCCTCTGTTTATGTCTCAGCCTCTCTCTCTGTCTCTCATGAATAAACAAATTAAATATTTTTTTAAAAAGAGAAAAAAAAAGTTGTCCATGAAAAAGCCCGGAAACAGCATATAAAGTCTAATCCCACTGAGTACAATCAGATAGATACCCAGCTCCATACACACACACAAGTCACCATTCTATCTGCTAGCATCCATTGTACTTTTACACACACCTCTGCATTGAACAGGCGTGGGGTTCTGTCCCTATCTGGGAAACCAGTTCAATAATTTGTCCAAGTTCCATCCTCAACACTCTGATCAGAACCATGCTCCAAACCAAACTACCAAGAGTGGTCACTAAGTGATATTTTTACTTTCTTCTTTGAGCTTGCTTGTTTTTTTGTTTTTGTTTTTTTGTATTGCCTGAATATTTTTAACTGAGTATGCCATTTTTATAGAAATAATAAAGGTTGAAAACCAGGGCAGGCTTCCTACCATCTATTTTTTTAAGTTGAGATACTCATATGTTATACAAGTTTAAAGTATACAATTTGGTGGTTTCTAGTACATTCATAAAGTTGTGCAACCATCATCACAATCTAATCCCGGAATATATTTTCATCACTCCTCAAAATGACCTCTTATCCATTAGCCGTCACTCCCCATGCCTTTCTCCCTCCAGCCCCTGGCAACCACTCATGTGTCTGTCCCTATAGATTCCCCTGTTTCCTGCCTTTTGTGTCTGGCTTCCTTCACTTAGCATAACGTTTTCAAGATTTATCCAAACCTCCAAACCGCAGGATATATCAGTACTTCTTTCCTTCTTATGGCTAACATCACACTGTATGAAATACCACATTTTATTTATCCATCTGTCAGCTGATGGACATTTGTGTCGTTCCCACCTTTGGGCTGTTAGAGTAATGTTGCTAGGAACATTCGTGTACAAGTTTTTGTGTGGACTTTTGTCTCTAATTCTCAAGTATATATACTTAGGCATGAGATTGCTAGGTCACATGGTAACTTTTGATTTAATTTTTTCAGGAACTGCCAGCCCCACCATCTGATTTCGAACTGAACATCAAGCCAAGGGAGAGGGTGACCCCAGAGAATCTTAACTACATCAGCCTAGACTCAGGAATGTTTGCATAAAAGAAGGTCCAAGAAAACAAATCCTAATTGTCCAACAACTCCTATGGAATTTTACCTTTGCCACCCACCCATTCCTGCCCCCAATACACACACACACACACACACACACACACACACATGCACAATCTGGTTCACACTTGTATTTTCTCAGTAAATCCTGTTTTCTCTGCCAAGGACACCAGCCTGGCCCCAGGAGGATTCTTCTCTAACAATACAAACAAGGGGCTGTTAGGAATGAGTCTCCGAAAAGTGAAGAAGTTCTATTTATGCCAAAGCTGCTAAGAGGTCATGCCTCTGAAGACATAAGAACCATGTGAACTCTGATCCAAGCAAGGACATTGCCCCAGCATTACTTCAGAGAGATTACAAATAACACACACCCGTTTTTTGAGTCAGCACAGTTACACCAAGAGTGGATTTCCAGAGCCTTGCTTCCAAGGGACCATCTGAATGAGGGGGCCACTAGAGTGGGACTCACCCTGACCACCCTCTCTCCCAGCCTGGGTGGGGGGAGGGGCAGGCAGCCTTCCTCACAGGTCAGGGAAGAGGGGTGCAGGCTGAGTGCTGGCATTCCGTGGCCAGGCCCCCAGGGGAGGCACACTGAATATAACCCAAAAAAGATTTCTGAAGAGGGAGTTGTCCTTTCATGCCCCAGGAGACGGTAGCTCTGGGCAGAAAGGCTCATTCAGGTGTCACATATACACTCAGGGAAAACCGAGGCCATGGAACTTGTACACTGTCCTGGGAGCAAGTCACTCCGTGGCCCCCCCAACACCCAGACCAACTATCTGCTCACAGCCTGTGTCTGGACCCGGATTTCCACATTTCACCACCAGAGGCCAGGCTGGCCCACAAGGACAGCAGCTCAGCCCAGCTCCCCCCCTAACCGCTAAGTAGTCCTGAACAAGGCCAGGCACAAGGGAGAGGGCAGCGGGGTCCGAGAGCTTGGGGCCCTAGCTGGTCCTGCGCCTGTATCCGCACCAACCTGGCCAGGCTTTCCCGATATTTTACATATTTACCTATTTTACATACTGGCCTTGGAGCACACGGTAGGAGCCCGCGGGCCGCCTGCGAGCCCCTTCCCCGCGGTCGGACCCTCAGCCCTGGGCCCGTCCCTCTGTGGGTCACCGGCTTCCCGGGCCTCTCCCCCCCCACCCTGACTGTGCATCCAAGCGGCAGACGGACTCCTCTGGAGGGAAAGGCCGGTGTCCGGCGGGTGCTGTTGGAAGGAAAGCGCCCACCATCTCCCACTAAAAGCAGCTCCGGGAGGACCTCGGGCTGCCTGGCCTTCCCCAGTCCCCCCAGGCGTTCCGGACCACTGACCTGTGTCCCCGCGGAACCTGGGGCCGCGTGGGGGGGGCCCTAGCGCGCCCGAGCAGGCCCTGGCCACTGCCCTCCTTGGCGACCGAGGCTCTCCTCCCGCCCCGGAACGCGCTTCCTCCGCCGGGGACCCCCGGGCCCTCGGGGAGGGGAGCGCCCGTCCGACCTGGGAAGACTCCGCAGGAGTTTCGAGCGCGGACGGGGAGGGAGGGGCGAGCTTGCCCTGCCCGGGCCGGGGCTGGACTTCCCGGTTTCCGTGTCCTGGGGCACCTGGGGGCGGGCAGGCGTGGGCCCCGCGACCCCGCACGGCCGCCCTCCCCCGCCCGGCCCAACGCCGGCGCACCGACCTCCACGCCGACCGCCGCGCCTCCAGGCCCCGCGAGCCCTCCGGGCGTGTGGGGGCCCGAGAGCCCGCCCCGCGCGCCACCCCCGGGCCGCTCCGCGGTCGCCGCGCGCTCCGGGCTCCTCCCGGCGGGGGTGGGCGGGGCTCGGCGAGGCCCCGCCCCTTCCCCGGCACCGCCCCCGCCCGGCACCGCCCCCCGCCCAGGCCCCGCCCCCGGAGCGGGTGCCCCGGCACTGCCCCCCCCCCCCCCCCCCCCGCCCAGGCCCGCCCCAGAGGGCGCCCCCGGCACTTCCCCGGCCCTCGCCCCGCCCCCGAGGGTGCCCCCCGCGGTCCCGCCCCGGACCCGCCCTCGGCACTGCCCCCCGCCCAGGCTCGGTCCGGCTCCGCCCCCGCCCCCGCCCCCGCCTGGCCCCGCCCCCCAGAGGCCCGCCCCCGGCACTGCCCCCCCGCCCAGGCCCCGGCCCCCGCCCGGCCCAGGCCCCGGCCCCAGAGGGCGCCCCGGCACTTCCCTCCTCCGGCCCCGCCCCCTGCCCGCCCCCGGCCCCAGAGGGCGGCCCCGGCACCGCGGCGGGACGACCGCCCCGAGGTCCCCGCGGCCCCTGCCTCCGCGGCTCGCCTGGAAATCCCGATCGGGCGGACCGCGCCGGGCAGCCGCCCCCAGCCCGCCCCGTGGCCGGCGGGCGCGATGCTCTCCTAACGCCGAGCTGACAGCCTGGGGCAAACCCGCAAATGCTCACGGCCCCCCGCGGTACGGAAGCCTGGGGGCAGGGAGGCGGGCCGCGGCCTCTCCCAGGATGAGAAGGGGTGGGCCCCGGGGAGGACCGCGGCAGCTGTGCCCTGGGTGTGCAAGGGCCCGGTAGCAGGACAGGACAGAGAGCTGAAAGCGGGGCTCGCAGGGGCGGCCAGGGACAGCGGGCCCAGCGCGGGCAGGCGCGCAGACCCCCGGGGCTGGCGGGCTGCGTCGCCCCGGGGCACTGGGACGCCCTGCGCCCCGGCGAGCTCTTAAGCGGGGGGGTGACAGATGTGACTTCCCTTCTGTGGCGAAGGATGGGGGAGTGGCAGGGCTGCCTGAAATTGGGGAACTGGTTGGACGGGGGGTCCTGGAGACAAAGGCGCTTGACTGGGATCTGGAGAGAAACAGGCCGCCCTGCCGCAAGCTCCCACCCGGCGGTAAGATGTAGCCAATTTGGTGATGGCTGAGCCATCCTCGTCTATTTAATGCAAATATTAGCGCCCACCCTAGGAATTGTGGAAAAGATCCAATGAGATCATCTCTGAAGTGTTTTATCTTGAAGCCTGGCACACAGCAGACATTTCTTACAGGTGTTTTATGTGGGCAGATTAGCCTGCCCAAGGCTACATAGTATGTTGGCAACTTCCGAGCTCCCAGCCCAATGCTCTTTTGAATACCGCCCTTCGTCTTCCCGGTTTTCATGAATATTCACACTAGCAGTGTAAACTGTTCTGGACTTTTACCAAAAGCTGTGGCCAAGGACCCTGTATCCCCTGGTATACTCCTGGTATGGGGAGGATTGTCATCAGTTCCAACTAGAAGACCTTGGTGCCCAGAACCTTCCTGAGATGGGGGGAAGCTGGTGTCCTCCTGTGAGCGCCCTACTCACATATTATCCCATACGGCCCAGGCGGCCCCTTCTACTTCTTTGGAATCCTTGCTCTTCTCCTAGGTGCTGGCTGACACCCTGCCCCCTGAATTTGGGCTTAAGAAGGGGATTCAGTCCGAGGTAGAGGAGTCTCAACCTCCTTCTCTCAGCCCTTGGGACCACAGAAAAGCAATCACACAGAGTGCTCAAGGCCCTGCTGGTCCTAATGCTGGCCCTTGAGGGACCATCAGAGAGCCACAGCTTGGACACCCCAAGCCTTGCATTTGTCCTGGGCTTTGCAAACTTCCAAGGAGCTTTTATCTCCTCTTTTCTCTCCTGACACCCCTAGATAAAAGTAGGGCTGAGGCTAAACTCTGACACCAAGGAGGGTAACAACTACATCTGACCCGCTTTTGTGGGCAGAGACCTTGCTTTGCTGGACTATGGGTCCCTGGTCTCTGGCATCGACCCCAGTACCAAGTTCCCTAGGAGTTTAGTAATGTTTGTGGAAATGAATGATTTTTTAAAAATTAAGGTACAATTCACATACCATAAAATTTACTCTTTTAAAGTGTATAAGTCGTTGGTGTTAACACTGTTCCACCATCACCACCATCTAACTCCAGGACATTTCATCATTCCAAAAAGAAACCTCATACTCAATTCCCTAGGCCATTTACCCCACACCACTCCTCTCTTCCCACCCAGCAGGGCCTGGAACTGAAAATCTAGGCTCCCTACCTAACGAAAGACTTTTGTCTTTGAATTTGCAAGTTCCAGAGATAGTAGGAAGGTATGGTTTGGATGCCAAAACGCTGGCAGTTGTATGGGACTTTAATGATTAGTAGGAATGGTGGGCAGATTGTTTGACATCACAGAACCTAAGAGAAGGAAGCATTGTTGGCTCTCAGCCATGATGAGTTCACATCTCCTGAAAGACAACAGGTGGCTTTGCTGCCTGCCAGGTCCCAGGGCTGGGAGGAGCTCCAAGGTACTAGGGTCCATTCGGGCCAGGAGAGACAGAGGCAGTACCCCCACTTGAGGAAGAGGCAACCCTTAACCCTGGCAAGCCTGGGAAATACTTTCCTTTTCCACTTGAACTTCCAGCTAAATTTATAAGCTTCAGAGGACACAGGAAATCTCCCTGTTTCTTCTTCTCTCCCCCCAATGTGGTTTGGTTATGGTGCTTCCAGCTAGGGAAAGACTTTATTTCTCAAGGGTAGGTTCTACTGCTGAGACAAATAGAAACCCAAATCTAGGGACACCTGGGTGGCTCCTTGGTTGAGCATCTGCCCTCGGCTCAGGGCATGATCCCAGGATTCCAGAATCAAGTCCCATATTGGGTTCTCTGCACGGAGCCTGCTTCTCCCTCTGCCTATGTCTCTGCCTCTCTGTCTCTCATGAATAAATAAAAATCTTAAAAAAAAAAAAAAAAAAGTGGCTTCCAAAGTCTCAAAGTCTCAAATGATTGCCTCCATTCCCATCAAAGGGAGGGGGGGAGAGCACACAGGTTGTTACAGCCAGGCCTGGAAGTGGTGCACCTCCTTTTTGCTCTAATTTCACGAGCTGGAACTCATGGGCACAGCCACCCTGAAAGTGGCCACCGTGAAGTCTAGCATATACCCAGGGGGAAGAGGGATGCTGGTAAGCTAGGTCTCAGTCTCCCTGGTTCTCTTCCTGTGCCTCTGCTTGTCTCTCCTTGGCCCCCTGGCAGACTCCTGTTCTGCTTCTCTCCTGTAACACTACTGGCCCAGGCCCTTCACTGCACCCACATCCCCAGTGTCAGCTGGAAGCACCCAGCCTCATGTGCAATGCAGATGGCTGTGAGGGGCTTCTTCCAGGCCAAAAGAACCCACCCTGACACAGCCCCAGCCATAGCAGGGCATAAGAAGATGATGGGCCCAATCAGACATCTGCTCTCTTGGGCATTTATTGAGGGAATTTGAAAACAGGGCATGTGATAAGGAGAGCTAGAGGTTAAAGGGCATGGACAGAGGGCCAGAAAGGTCTGGATGGCCAAATGCAAACCATGCTTACAAGGAAGGAGAGACCCTGCGTGCAGAGGCCAGAGACCGGGAACAAAGCAGAGAGGATGTGGATACAACTGGCGCATACCTAGTGGCCCTTGAGCCTGCCTGAGTCAAGGAGGTTTCTGACACCTGTCCAGGAGGTTCTGAACACTAGCTCTATTTTTATTTAGGTTACAGAAGTGACTCTTTGTTCCTAAAGTGGCACTAAACTGAGATCCAGCTTGGCAGGGTCAGCCAGCTCTTCCACAGTCATTCTAGGCTGTGAGGGTCCTGCTGGGAAGCATCTGCCTAGCTAAAGACATTTCCCACCCTGCCACTTGCTTCTGGGTGGAGCCAAGTTCTCCTGAAGGTACGTGAACAGAAGGGATATGCAACACTTCTGGTCTGAAGCAGTGAAGAAGCAAGGGTGACTTCCTTCCCTCAAAAAAAAAAAAAATCACAATAGGCAGGCTTGTGGGGGAGTGGTAATTGTGGCCTGTATGAGAATAGCCTCAGAGCATGGTGACAGAGGCAGGCCAAAGGGGTCAGAAGGTTGGCCACATGCAGGGGATGGAGCAAACAGGAAAATAAACTAGGGATAATGTAACATGTTTCTCACTGACAGGAGGGAGAACAAATAGGAAGAGGGGAGAGCCCGAATGAACCTCGTGGCATTAAATACAAGTCGGTTACTCGGTGGTAACTCCAGGTTCATCATATTCAGAGACAGAAATAAATATAGATGTAGGATCTACTGAGAGAGCCCAGGAGCAGCAACAGCTCGGAACAATAAGCACCCCTTATACCTAGATGTTGGCTTCTAAACACCATTCTCCAGTAAACAGAATCCTGGAGAAATGTCTGGTTCCAGGGAAAGTATAAGGCAAGCCCAGAACATTTTGTCTTGAAGGCAGGCCTCAGAGAATGATGGGGAGATGCCAAAAAGAAGGAACACAGAAGCTAGTTTGAAGGCGCTCTCACCAGCCAATAGTTTGGGCCTTAAAAAAAATGACAATAGATTATAATCCACTGAAAAAAATACGAATCCATGAGCCCACACAGATACAACTAAACAAATTGAGGGGAAAGCTATTATAATAGAATGCCAACTAATAAATGTAGGAGAAATAATGAAAATAAAGAAATGACCATTTTGCAATGATTAAAGCTACTCAGCCAAGAGGCATAAACAGGTGGTGAACATCATGGTGAAAGTGGGATACAGAACCGTGTATTTACATTGTTTCATAGTGATTCCACACAAAATAGTTATTAATTACAAAGGAGGAAAAAAAACTTTACAGCAGAGAAACCTCGCAGGCGCCACCTTACTCAAATGATCAACATTATCACCTGTAATAGGACCGATAAACATCACGGGCCACCCAGTGGACACATAAGATGACAGCACTAATGTGACATCACCACCAAAGAGCATATCCTGAATCAAATCAGGAGGAAGCTTGGACAAACCGAGGCTAAGGCGCATCCTCTGTTACCTTCAGGAGGGTCAAGGACATCAGACTCATCCATTTCTCTCCATGTTTAAAATTGTTCCAAAATAATTTTTCAAAAAGAGGCAGGAATCGGGGCCCCTGGGTGGCTCAGTTGGTTAAGCAATGGCCTTCAGCTCAGGTCGTGATCTCAGGCTCCTGGGATCAAGCCCTACGTTGGGCTCCCTGCTCAATGGGGGGTCTGCTTCTCCCCCTGCCTCTCCCCCACCCCCCACACTTGTGCTGGCGCGCGCTCTCTCTCTCTCTCTCTCTCCACCTCGGCGTTGCCCCAGATCCTGTGCCCTCACATGGTCTTCTCCACGTCTACCAGTCCTGCTCCAGCTGTCTTCTCCCCCACGTGCCCCCCCCTCCCCCGTGGAGCTGGCTCCCGAGGCTCAGTCCTACCCCTTCCCACTTGCCCTCCACCTGGCACTTGTCAGAACACACAAGCTTTCTCACGTCCTCATCCCAGCTCCTGCTGCTTTCCACCTGGGACACCCTCCCTGTTTCGTCTGTTCAGTAAATCCCTACTTCTTTTTCAGGCTTCAGCTCCTGAGACACCTTGATGAGGCCTTGCCTGAACCCCTCCCTAGGCCCCAGGACACAGCCTTCCATCAAAGCGGACAGAGCTGCCCTACTCGTTGTACTAATGGGCTGACACTCTGGTCTCCCCAGAGTACCGAGCTCCTTGGTACCCACTGGAAGAAATGTTCCCCTCACACTGCCAGCTAAGTCAGACCTCAGCCTTCACCCCCTCTACATCCATTAATCTACTGTGGGGTTTCTCTCAGGCTAGCCTGGCCCTCGGAACCATTCCTGAGCTGTACAGGGGAGAACAATCATTACAGTTCTTGGTTGCCCAATTGGCACTCAACAGACAGATGCTGGAAACAAAGTACTCCTGGATTCTCTCGGCTTAGAATTAGTACCCCATGCACCCCCCAGTGGCATTCAACCTGCCGATGACATCACAGTCATTTCTTGAGGGTCGACATGGGCAGGGCCCTGGGTACACAGTGCATGTTCTTGACTTGCAGGGTTAGTCTCAGCTCCTTGGGGCAGCCTTGGCCTCATCCATACCTCTGAACTCCCCAACCCAGTACAGGCCTGGAGACAGCCTGGGCACTCTGCGAGCCCCTGCTGCCAGGCCAGGACCACCCCCGCCCCTGGGATCTGCAAGCCCCACCCAGTGCTGTCTGGCACCATGACCAGAGTCCAGGCCGAGTCTGGAATGAGAGCAGCCCATGAGGACACACCACCAAGAAAGCAGGACAGAAAAGGTGTGTTTCTGTGCCTGGTGGTTTCCCATTCCCAATTCAACTTCTGAGACAAAGAAAAAAAAAAAAACCCAGAACCTGACGTACAGAAGTAGAGTTCTTGGATAACATCCTCTTTATTCCCCACCACCAACCAGACACATTCTACCCCACAAGATCCCTGAGGCCCATTTTATGGGCTGGAAAGTAAAGGCACTGTGTCAGAGTGCCCCTGGAGGTCAGCGACACCCAACTTATGAAGACCCACAACTTTCAGGGACTCCACCTAGAGATGTAGCAGAACAGAAAGCCGTTCTCTCCCTTTGTCTTTGGTCTTCAGAGCGCGCCGCTCCGCCAAGGGTTTCCGAGGAAGCCCCTGCCCCAGTGAAGCCGCTGCTCCGGCGGCCAGTGGCCATCAGCAGACAGTGAACAGGTACAAACCAGGGCTGGGCCGGCCCTCCAGCCAGCACCCGCGTGTCAGGGCCGGGACGGCTGTGCACTTGCACGGGGCCCCTCAGAAGGCCAAACAGTACAGCTGAGTCTAGTGCCAGGGGCCAGACGGAGGTGAGGGCTCAAAAAAGCACCCCCAAACAGGCTGCCCGGCTGGAGACCCATGGGGCCGAAGGGAAGCATGGTCCAGATTTCAGAGCTGAACGAGAGGTGGTGATGGGGCAGCGGCCCAGCTGGGGTGTGCCCTGTGGGGGGATCCCGGGGCTGCTCCCCCAGTGCGCCTGGGGCGTAAGGCGGTGGCTCTTCCGACCAGAGGGCTGCCAGGCGTCAGAGCTTGCTGCGGGGTGCCTGGGTCAGGGGCCGCTGCAGCCGCCACACCACCTTCACTGGCTCCGCGGCCCCGTCCAGCTCCCGGAGGCCACCCAGGTCACCTGTCTGCCTGTACCGCTGCAGGGCCGGCTGCAGCACGGTGACGGGAACGCTGAAGTTCAGGTGGGGGTACGTGGCCCCGGTGTTATTGTCTCTGGTGTTGCTGGCCACGATGCCTGTGCAGGAGTCAAAGAGGAAGCAGGGTGTGAGCCTGTGGCCCAAAGGACGATCAGACCCCCATCTCCAGGCCGGGGGCCCTAGGACTACTGGGGGCTTGAAGCCTCCTTCCTGGCCTCGGGCCTCCCATGCCTCGGGGCCCCTTCCCAGACCGACTTTCCCCTCAACGCTGTCAGGACCTAACACACAATGTCTCACTTACTTTGTGACCTTTCTCTCCAGCTAGTGTCTGTTTTGTGGGCTCTCCGCACACATGGGCCTCACACCTACAGACTGGTGCCTGACCCGGGGGCATCAACAGGAACGTGTGGGCTGAATGAATAGATGAGTTGTGCCTTGTGGGGGTGCATGTGTGTGCGCGAGTGTGTGCATGGGGATGTGCTTTTTTAGGCAGATTTACAGCAGCATTGCCAAAATAGGAGAGTCCTTCTATGCCCTTCAGCTCCTCCTCCTGTCACCGTGAAACACTGATCAAAACCAGGAAAGCAACCTTGGAACAACACTATTGACTGAGATACAGTCACGTGTGTGGATGTCACCAGTCAGATTCTATAAGCACTTTTTCTGTTCCAGGATCCATCCAATCCAGGGTCCCAGAAGCCTCTTGCTGTCATGTCCCCAAGTCCTCTCCAGTCTGGGCCAGGTCCAGTCTTTCCCTCTCTCTCTCGTGGCCTGGACACTTGGAACAGCACAGGTCAGTTGTTCTGTAGAACGTCCCTCAGTGTGGGGTCCCCCGATGTTATCTAGTGGTAAGTGTGCGATTGAGACTAGCGCCCCGTGCCCTTCTCAATGCGGCCTATTGGGAGGTGGCTGATGTCTGTAAGCATGTCCTGTGATGCCAGCTAATCTTGATCACTTGGCAAAGGTGCTATCTGTAGGTTTCTCTCACGTAGGCTTACTGTTTTCCCTCTTGTAAGTACGAAATAATTTAGGATCATGCAAATATCTCATTTCTACTTTCCACTCATCGGTGGGTCCTGTGTGCAGCAATTCCTTCTATGGTCTCCTAATAGCGGTTTTCTACTTCCCTGGTTTCTTCTGCATTTAGTAATTGGAATTCTTCTGTAAGGAAGCGCTGCCACTGGTCTCTGTCTTAATATTTATTCAGAGAAGCCAAGATCTGGGCTTTTGGTGTGCTCACTGCAACTGGGGTGTCACTGCTTCTAACCCTCTCAGCAGACAAAGCTAGATATAGATATAGATATAGATATAGATATAGATATAGATATAGATATAGATATATAGATATAGATAGATAGATATGCACTAACTCATGCCTACACACACATTGATATTATCACTACCTCCACTTCTTTGTGTATGTATTTCTAAAAGTCCGCCAGTCTATGGAGGGAATAAATGCAGACTGTGACAACTAGCTCTAAGTGTATCACCAGTGAATCATTAACTGTGCTAAAGGGGAAGCGGAAGACAGGAGTTGACCTAAGAAATGAGGGAAAACAGTGTTTTGCCAGGACATGTTAGGGCTAAAGGCAAAAAGAACTCTATGCACTTGAACGCTGTACTCTAGATGGTAGATCTATTTCATGCAGGGGTGTGAAGTATAGATTCTGCATGTACTTTGTGTCCTACAGTTGAAGAACTAAGGAAATCCATTCCAGCTAGCATGAGCAAGGCAAGGTTTCTCACTAGGTCAGAAGTAAGGGAAGGGGAAGCATCACATGACCTGGTGCAGGCATACAGCTGGAGGTAACCACATGCACTCAAGGTTGGCTTTTTTTTTTAATGTACAGACTGTTTTGTTTTGTTTTTTTAAACAGAATTAGTTACCATAATGTTTAAATCGAAAGGTTTAACAACCACATATTTAGAGGGGGAAAAAATGGGTCCAGAGCTGCTAGTGAACAACTACAGAATCAGGCAATGTTAGCCTCAGAGTCCTATGGGATGAGGCAGCGGGGTGCTGGAGCAGAGTGGTGCTCCCCCCAGTCCCCTTAACCCTCTACTCCATGCTGTTTTCACTCCCTCATTCATTCACTTGACCTGTGACTCCTGGACTAATCCAACTCCTAGTTTCACAGACCCAATGAGATCAGGTGACTTACCTAAGGTGCTGCAGTGGCTTAGTGGCAGAGAAGGAACCCGACTCAGATCTCTTTCCACCTTGCTGCTCAGCATCTGTCCCTCTCCACTCTCACGAGCACAACTGCCCGAAAACCTTGGCTAACTACCTCTTGGCCATAAGGCCCATCTCCCGAGGCCGTGGGGGGCTCCCAGGACAGGGTACCCGGCACTCATTAAATGGGACTGAGACTCTGGCCAAGGGGAAGGCTGGGAGAGGGCCAAGGAGCTGGTTACCCAGGAGGTCTCCTGTGCAGGTGGAGAAGAGGGGTCCCCCGCTGGAGCCGCCATGCACAGCACATGTGGTCTGTAGCATCACCGGTGTGTCATCCACCCGCACCACGGCTGACAGGATGCCTGAGGTCACCGAGGGCCCGCAAGCCTGGCCAAAGACGCCAAAGCCCACCACACTGACAGCTTCACCTGCCCGGAAAGAAAGGAGGATGAAGGTGGGGAGTTGCCTCTGTCTGACACGACTCACACACACTCCCCAGTCTGCTCCCTGTCCTCTCCAAAGTTCCAAACCTTCTCTGCCCTTCAGGCTGCTGCTCAGATACTCCTGCCTCCAGGGAGGGAGTCTGCCCCAGGTCCCTCTCGGGAAGAGGCTGGGACGTCCACTGAGCTCCCAGCACCTGCTCACCCCTTGTTCTCTGCCTCAGGCTGTTCTCCAGCCCTCATTTCCCTGCTGGATGAGGGAGTCACTCTTCAGGGTCCCTGGCACCCAACTCTGTGCTCAATAAATGTTTGTGACATTAACACCCATCTCCTCAAAGGGAACCCTCTTACACTGTTGGTGGGAATGTGAACTGGTGCAGCCACTCTGGAAAACTGTGTGGAGGTTCCTCAAAGAGTTAAAAATAGACCTGCCCTACGACCCAGCAATTGCACTGTTGGGGATTTACCCCAAAGATTCAGATGCAATGAAACGTCGGGACACCTGCACCCCGATGTTTATAGCAGCAATGGCCGCAATAGCCAAACTGTGGAAGGAGCCTCGGTGTCCATCGAAAGATGAATGGATAAAGAAGATGTGGTTTATGTATACAATGGAATATTACTCAGCAATTAGAAACGACAAATACCCACCATTTGCTTCAACGTGGATGGAACTGGAGGGTATTATGCTGAGTGAAATAAGTCAATTGGAGAAGGACAAACAGTGTATGTTCTCATTCATTTGGGGAATATAAATAATAGTGAAAGGGAATATAAAGGAAGGGAGAAGAAATGTGTGGGAAATATCAGGAAGGGAGACAGAACATAAAGACTCCTAACTCGGGGAAACGAACTAGGGGTGGTGGAAGGGGAGGAGGGCGGGTGTTGGAGGGGAATGGGTGACGGGCACTGAGGTGGACACTTGACGGGATGAGCACTGGGTGCTTTTCTGTATGTTGGTAAATTGAACACCAATAAAAATTAATTAAAAAAAAAAAAAACACCCATCTCCTCCTTGGATTAAGAAGTCTCTTGGTGAAAAAAAGTGGTGATGATGACGACCAACTGCCTGCCAACTTCCTTTCCCAAGTGCTTTGAACACACAGAGCATGCATCTAAGTGCTTTACAGGCAACGTCTCACTCTCTCCCCACAATGCCCAGGAACAGGGAGCATATCCCCATTTTACAGACGTGGAAACTGAGGCAAAGAATATGGAGTTGCCTGTCCAAGGACACAGGGCTAGCAAGTGGCAGAAGAGATGGCCACTTAGAGGTGTCGTCTGTCCATCACACTGCGCCTGCACGGTGACACGTCAGGTATCCAAGGCAGCATGCCGTGCCATCAGAGCCTCAACAGGGGACCACCACCCTGGCCAGCCCGCAGTGTTCTGAGGAAACCCCCTGCTCAGCCTCTCCACGTTACACTGCTGCAGGGCTTTGCTATGGATTCCATCTGCGCCTCCCCCACCCCCGCCCCCCGCCCTGGAGCATGCTGGCCACAAGCAGGGAAGCCTCCAAGAGCAATCCCAGCCGATGCACCAGGATGCTTCACTGCAGCTTCACACTGTCCCGACTCATTACCCCAGCATGGGGTGGGCAGGGAACCAGCCTAGGGCACTGGCCCGCCAATCTAGAGGGTCAGAGTGCCCAGCGCTGACTTCGCTCCCTGAGGTCTTCCCCAGACCAGAGGACCAACTTTGTCCTTTACCTTCGTGGAAGTGCTCAGTCGGCACAGGCAGGGGGATACCCTGTAATTCCTCCTCCAGGCTCACGACCGCTATGTCATAGGGAGAGGTCTCCTGGGTGGCAAACACCACATGTCCCCAGATCATGGCACTCCTAGGGGCAATGGAAACAAAGTGATGGGCTAGCTTTCTGACCCTTTAGTGCAGGGAGGATGCCAGGGAATGAGAGTGACAGAAGTCACAGACCTGGGGGTTAACGGGTCTGGCACCAGCCCTGCCACGTACCAGGCAGGCATCTGGGCCTCAGCCACCCAGTGGTACATTTCCAGACATGCTTCGCCGACTATAGCAGCCTTCTACATAAGCTCCCTGTGCCTCCCCACACTCCGAACACCCGGTGAGCACTATGGGCCAGGGCTGGTGTTGATGCTCTGTGAACACCATTTCATTTTGGTATTTAGTTCTCATGAAGCCCTAACAACTAGGCACTGGAGGGCCACCTGGGTGGCTCAGTGGTTGAGCATCTGCCTTTGGCTTAGGTCGTGATCCCGAGGTCCTGAGATTGAGTCCCGCATTGGGTTCCACTCAGGAAGCCTGCTTCTCCCTCTGCCTGTTTCTGCCTCTCTGTATCTCTCATGAAGAAATAAATAAAATCTTTAAAAAGAAAAAAAAAAAAAGAAAAGAACTAGGCACTGGTGTTATCGCCATTTTAAATGGTACGTTTGAGGGCCAGAGAGGTTGAATAACTTCCTCAAGGTCACACACTAAGCGGCAGAAGCCAGGGTACACATTCCCAATGTTTTCCTTCATTGCCTCATCTCAGGCAAACAATCCTGCCAGCTGGTGAGGCAGACACACCATTTCAATCCTGTGTCCCTAACTACATACATAAGCACTAGCACTTCTATGGCTCTCACAGGGGGCCAGGCTCTGTTCCAAGACTTCACAGGTCATCCCAGGGGGAGGCAGCCTACAGACCGGCCTGGGATCACACAGGGGCTTCCCGCTGCACTCTGCAGACATGGCTTCCAGCAGACCTAGTGGGCTCCCTAGAAGCCAGCATGTGTGTTGGCAGGGCCGGGGGATTGGGCATCTCACATACGGGGAACTCTTCATTATCAGTCTTCCTGCCCTGTTGGACACCAGCAGGGAAACCCTATGTCAAGGCCAGGCTGGGTTGACACTGGAAATTCAGCAGAGGGATGTGGAAATGCCTGGGCTGCGGGGCTAGGCTGAGCCAGGTACAGAACCTCAGGCATGAACACCAAGGTGCTACACTGCTCTGCTCCTGCGTGGGGGACCTGGGACTACAGCAGAAACCCAACAGGTACTAGAAACCCGAGCCAGGAAGCCACGGCCACTGTCCCTACTGCCCAACAAATGGAAGCCAAGGACGCCAAGAGCGCTCTTCCCTGCAGAGGGGGAACAAACGAGGAAGCCCCAACCTAGAACCTGGCTGCCAGGATCACCCGAAGATTGTTCAAATACACCAGTGTGCTGGGCCCCACTCCCATTCTAATTAGGTGGAGCCCCACACTTGTCATCTTTAGCCCGATGGGAAGTTCTGTTTAAGACCTAAGAAAGCAATCAAGTAAGAGTAAGAGGCCCGTGTCACGAGCCCAGGAAGGCAGCACCCTGGGCCTCTGGGGCTTCACTGCCGCTTCTAGGGGAGAAAGCGGGCTGGGGAGTCGGCTTTCAAGGGGCCCAGTGGTGCGGGCGTGCAGGGCTGGGAGGCCCAGTAGTCGGAATTCAGAAGCTAATGCAGGCTGGGGGGCGGGGCTCCAAGATGCCGAGTCGGGGATGCCGGGGCTCCCCCAGGGTCCCCCAACCCAGAGCTGCCGGGCATCTTGGCCAAGCCCCATTCGCCCCTTACTCTAGGCCCGGGCGCCAGGGAAGGGCGGGGGGGGGGGGCACTCAGGTCTCTATCCGCCCTCCACCCGCTGAGCAGCGCGCGACCGCCGGAGCCCTGGGGCGGGGGCAGGTTGGGGCAACCCCGCGGTTCTTACTTGGGGGGCGCGGCGCGCACCAGGACCCTGGCCGCCTCCCGGGGGGCCACGTGCCGGCAGGTCACCACGAGGCGGGGCGCCACGGCCACTCCGGAGCCCCAGACGGCGCCGCACTCCACCAGCACGGCCGCGGCTGCCCACGGCGGCCCGGGCGCCCGGAGGGGCAGGCCCCACGGGGCGCCCACCTCCGGCGGCAGGAGCGCGGCCAGGGCCGGGGCGCCGGGGCCCGGGCGGCCGAGCGCGGCCCGCGCGGCGCGGAGCAGGGGGGCGGCGGCGCACAGCAGCGTCAGGCCCACCCACTCGCGGGCCTTCCAGCAGAGCGGCGCGGCCACCAGCGCCACGAGCGCCCCCGCGGGCCGCGCCGCGAACACGCCGCCGCCCTCGGTGCCCGGCAGGCAGCGCGCGTCGGTGAGCAGCAGCGGGCCCGCGGCGTTGCTGAGCACCCCGCGGCTGAGCGTGTTGAGGAAGATGTCGGGGCAGAAGGCGCCGAACGGGGAGCCGCAGGCCAGCAGCGGCGCGCCCTTGGGCACGGCCCCGAGGGGCGCCACGGCCACGGCCGGCCCGCGCTCCGCCGGCTCGGGCCCGGGCTCGGGCTCCTGCTCGGGCTCCTGCTCGGGCTCCTGCTCCGGCTCCTGCTCCTGCTCGGCCGCCGCCGCGCCCCGCCGCACGCGCAGCAGCGCGAACCAGCCCAGCGCCCTCAGCTGGTCCTCCTCCTCCTCCTCCGACACCTCGTCGTCCGGCGCCGCGCTCGCGAAGCGCCACTGCTCGGCCGCCTCGCCCCCGAAGAGGCGCGCGAAGTGGGCCCGGAAGGCGGGGCAGCTCAGCAGCAGCAGCAGCTCGGCGGGCCTCGGCGGCTGCGGGGGGCGCGCGCGGGGGCGGGCCGGCGGGCCGGGCTCGGGGGCCGCGCACTGGGGCGTGCACAGCCCGGCCCGGCCCCGCTCCGCGCCGCCCGCGGGGCTCGCGGCCGCCGGGCCCCACTGCACGTGCAGGCGCAGGTCGTCGCCGCAACTGTCGCCGCGCAGGAAGGCGGCGCCGGCCGCCGTGAGCGCCGCGCTGCCGGCGCGCAGGAAGGGGGTGAAGATGCCCCCGTGGCACAGCACCAGGTCCGGGCCGCGGCTCACGATCACCCCGCTGCAGCTCCACGAGCCCGCCGCCGGCTGCCCGGCCCGGGAGGCGCTCACCACGCAGCCGGCCCTCTCGGCCGCCCTCATGGAGGGCCCCCACTGCCGCGCCATGTCCGCCGCGACGGTGCGCACGGGCCTCCGGGGGAACGCGGGAGCCGCGAGCGAGCAGCGAGCGAGCAGCGAGCGAGCAGCGAGCGCGCGCCCCGCCGGGCCCCGCCGGCCCCCGCCGGCCCCGGGCAGCGCCCCCGAAGCTGGCGGCGACAGGCGCGAACGCTGACTCAGGCCTTCCTCGTCGGGCGCGATTGGCTGAGCCGCAACTCCCCCAAGGGCCGCGCCGGGGCCCGAGCCCTGATTGGCTGCCCGGGCTGGCCCCGCCCCCCGCCCCGCCCCCGTGGCGGAGAGGTGCGGAGGGCGACGAGCTCAGGGACCGCGAGCGGCCGCGGCGTGCGGTGTCGCCCGCAGGGGGAGGCATAGAAACGACGCGGCCGGACTTGCCCAGACCCGGGCGGGATCCTGAGCCGTCGGCCTCTGACCCCTGGGATGAGAAGAGCAAGGAAATCCTGGGCCGCTTGGCCGCCTCGGTTGAGATTTTGTAAATAAACCCCACAGCCCTCCACCAGGTGGCGCGCAGCTCGCAGGGCTACACCTAGGGCCTTCTGAGGCCAAAGCCCAAGACAGAATTCGTGAAAACTGGGTTTGCGCAAAATAAAATTGCCCTTTAAAAACTATGATGGGGCAGCCCTGGTGGCGCAGCGGTTTAGCGCCGCCTTCAGCCCAGGGCGTGATCCTGGAGACCCGGGATCGAGTCCCACGTCAGGCTCCCTGCATGGAACCTGCTTCTCCCTCTGCCTGTGTCTCTGCCTCTCTCTCTCTCTCTGTCTCTATGAATAAATAAATAAAATCTTCTAAAAAAATAAAAATAAAAAATAAAAACTATGATGAACAGGGGCGCCTGGGTGGCTCAGTGGTTGAGCGTCTGTCTGCCTTCAGCTCAGGGTGTGACCCCCCCGGGGTCCCGGGCTCCCGTCCCCTATCGGGAGGCCTGCCTCTCCCTCTGCCTCTCTTTGTCTCTCATGGATAAATAAAATCTTGGAAATAAAACCATGATGAACAGGAACTGAAGTCAAAAATTTTAATTACACACCCCTGTATTTTTGCAGCATGCACATTTCCTCTAAGATTTAGAACCAGCACCTAGGGATTTATCAGGGCCAAACGCTTTTTCAGTAAAGGGCCAGAACGTCAGTACTTCAGGTTTTGCGGGCCATAAACTCTCAAATACCAAGTGTTTATTTCAAGTAGGCAAAAGCTAAAGGAATGGGTGGCCAGGTGGCTCAGTCAGTTAGGCATCTGCCTTGGTTCAGGTCCTGATCCTGAGCTCCTTGCTCAGCGGAGAGCCTGTTTCATTCTCTCCCTCTGCCAGCTGCTTCCCTGCTTGTGCACTAATTAAAATATTTTGGAAAAAAGATCACAAGATCCTGAGCCTTTAAAAATAATAAATGGGTGGCTCTCTCTCTCTTTCATGAATAAATAAAATCTTTTAAAAAAATTCAAATTTCAGTGTCCACAAGGAAAGTTTTACTGGAACACAGAGACACAGGGAGAGGGAGAAGCAGGCTCCACGCAGGGAGCCCGACGTGGGACTCGATCCTGGGTCTCCAGGATCAGGCCCTGGGCTGAAGGCAGCATTAAACTGCTGAGCGACCTGGGCTGCCCTGAAATTTGAATTTTGTCACAAGACAGCATTCTTTCTTTTCCCTCACAGGCCATACAAAAACAGGCAGCAGCCCAGATTATTTTGGTACATTTTTCTGTCAGCATTAACAAAAATTATTCAGTCAGTACTTAAATCACCTAACCTTTCTGCCTCAGTTTCTGAATAAAACTAATGCCACTCAGGATATTCCCCAGCACGACACAGGGTAATGTTTGCAATGCCCCCAGTGACACAAAGCTGAGTTAAATGACAACGCATCATAGTTTGAGATGGGACGGAAATTAGCAGTCTTCCCATCTGTCTTCTTTTGGTTCTGTGACACAGACAATGCCTCGATCGCAGGAAAAACTGTCCCAACTTCCTGGCAATTAAGAGTTTCTTTCTCTCTAGAGTCCCATGATTCTCCCTTAATGATGCTCAAGCCTCCAGCATGAACTGTTTTGCGTCAGGTTTTTCTGTTTACAGCATCAGAGTATAGAGTTCCAAGTCACAGCCAACAGCCGAGGTGAGACCCCCTGAGTGCTGGGCTCCCTGAGTCTGTACTTCTCATGTTCCACTCTAACTCAAACGACGCAGACAATGCATATAAACATAGAACCCATGGCATCATCTTAGTAACAGGGACATTAGTTTCAGCCTCTAATACTTTTTAATACTCAATCAAAAAGGACCTGTTGCATTTTGCTTCCCATTCTATTTGTCATATTACCTTAGTCTTAAGAATCTCATTTGGGTTTTCTAAAAACAAGGCTTCCTACAAGCCTAGTAAATGCACAAGCACACGCTTCATTCCTTCTCCTACTTTACCAAATGTAGCATTCAGCTGAATCTCTCCAACTCTGTATAAAATGGTAAATAGCTAAACTGGACCCAGTCCTTGCTAGTATGTTAGTATGAGATTTTGTTAAAAAGTATATCCCTCCCCCCCCCCCAAAAAAAGCATACCCCCAATCCTGGGATCATCACATGTTCAAAGCTTCTCAAATGGTACTAAATTTATCACTTTGAATAAAATGTGTGAATTGGCCTAGGTTTTTTTTCCTCCTAGTAGCAAAGTCACTTCTCGTCAGTAGGAAATAACTTTTGCTTCCCCACCCCCACCACACACACAACAAACATCAGCGGATGTTCAAACTTGGAACAAACCAATGCAAATACATGAAAAAAATAAATGGAACAAGACAGCAAGTTTGTTTTAACTTTTTATTAAAATGCTTAGATACAGACTGACTTTCTTTTGTAAATGACCGTTTTAACTTCTCCTGATATAGGACATATATGCACTCTGATAAAACAGAATGAAAAGTCTCAATTTATGGGAATTCCTGTACAAAGCTCTGATCCTTACTGTTAAGAGCCAAGCTCCTCACAGCGGCTTCTTTTGCGATCTTATTATAGGAACAGTGTTTTCTGTGGAGCAAGAAATAGACGGATGCCAACTGACTTTTCAATCCCCTCTTTCTCCAGTGGTCAACCACTTTCACAAAGAGCTGATCTGTGTAGAATCCACAGTTTTCTAGCTTGCTACAAAGTGATTAGGGACAAATGGGAAAAAAATGAAAACAAGAAAACTAGCACTGCAATCATACTTCTCATGTCTCTGGATAAAGAAGTATGGGTTACCTTTAGCCAAAGGAATTAAAAGTATGCAAGTTAACTACCTAGTTCATTCACCATTAGCTAGATTTGTTCATTTAAGGCTTTCACCCTCTTTCCAAACCCACAATTTTGTTTTAATCCAGCTATGCCTGCTAATAAAGAAAAGGCATGCTCTTCCCAGATTTATCCTTTACTGAGCCTCTGCATTTGGTACCTGGCAGTGAGAACATATGCTTTTCTAATAGGTCAGTACTGAAGACTAACAACAAGAAATCCATTAAAGAACAATACTCTCACCTCTGGAATATGTTATCCACACTTTCCTTACCCTCACATTAGACACAAGAATCCACTGAATTTAGTTCAATCCTTTGCAAATAAAGCATCATCACCACAATTTTGCTTTGAGGAAACTACTTTTAATCTCTCATTAAAGAAAAATGAAGATATCCACTTATCTTAAGAAAGGATCTAATATTGGTTAAGATCATGAAAACCCAATTTTACTTGTGGCACCAAGAAAAACGAATGCTATAAAAATGATCCTCATCACACTACTGGGCATGCTGAGGCTTTTTATACTGAGCTCTTACTGACAAGTGATGCTGGCTCAAAAGGAATAGCACTACACAAAGTTCTTAGAGTTTCCCCAGCTTACTTCTGGAATGGTGAAAGCCAATTCCATACCAAAAAAAAAAAAAAAAAGGTAACCGATAAAAAGAGCCATGAATAGTCCCATAAAGAGACCAAATCCTGCAAGTGAGAATTTTAAAGCCCACTAAGTAGTGCTCACTTCAGCAGCACATATAATAAAGCCCACTAAATAAATCTTTCCTGGATCCAAGCAAATGCTACAAATACCAGATTTTAAAGTTCTCAACTCATAGAATTAAAAGCCCATCGGCTGTTAACTGTCCTGTGGGACTCACCTATTCAAAAAATTTTCCCCTAGAATCTGTGCAAAAGTAACAGACACACCTGCAGTGTAGGACAACATGGGAGATGTTCTCTTTCATGAGGCAAGAGTCATTTATGAAACTGAAAATGAAAAAGGTGCTATGGAGAGAAACGAAGTTTCCCAACAGTATAAAAGCAAAGACTAGCTGAAATTTGTAACTTTAGAAGTAAAAATAATAAAATAACCCCTCTCTAAAGAAGTCCTCCACAGTGAACAATCTGCTCTACATACCACAATGAGGAATGATCCTGGCTTCCGTGGTGGAAACCTGCTACAAGCGCCAGGCCAGGCCCTGCCCTTCCTGGCTTCTCGCTGCACAAAGTGGGGCCACCTACTGCGGGGCAGCCAGACACAGGGGAACTTCTCTCACTGACCTGCTAATGCAACAGGAGTAGGTTCATTTCACGGGAGTTCTGGCCTCCGATGTGTTTCTGTGCATAATATTATGAAGTATCTAAATGCCATTCACTAGATCAAAAAAAAAAAGGAATAGAAAACTCTGGACCAAGGAAATTTTTAACTCAAAAAGTTAGGAGGGACACCAATTACATTAACAACACTTTCTTTAAAAAATAGAATCACTTTCTTTTGAAATCAACCACAGTGGTGAGACGTGTTTTTCTTTTCAGGTGCCCCATGTTGGCACACAGCTTTACTCAGCAAATCCTGCCAGCTTCCAAGTCCCGGGATGCTGACCTGCGCCGGCACGTGGGGCAGCGTCACCTCCCAACAGTGTGGAGAAGAGCACGTATCACCACTGGGCAATGAGAGAGCTGACTGACAGAGACTCTTGGCTTCTCAACGCCAGACACGGTTGAAGAGCTTTCCTTGTTCTATTAGAAAAGTTCATGAGGAAGCTGTGAATAGGATCAGTCCAGAGAAGGAAAACTCTTTTATTTTCACTGTCCAAACATCAGTCAATATACTGGGAAAGCCAGCGGAAGCCCTCGCCGTAGCCTTGCCTCTTGAGCACACTGCACATGAACACTTCCATGGGGCGTGCGTTCAGCTCCTTCAGGGTCACGTTCCCCTAAGGGAGGCAAAACCAAGAAAGGCCTGTTAGCATCTCTGTGGCAGAAAAGCTTGAAAGAGTGATCACCAATCACTGTCTTCATTCCTCAAAAGCAAACGGAAGTAGGAATTCACTATAGAAATGTGGTCCAGGCCATAAAGAGGACTTCCCCAAACTCTCTCTGTAAAGAGCCTTTTCTTTGAACACACTAGCATCTGGCAAGTTATGGCAGCTAACCAGGAAAAAGACCCACAGAATCAGCATGCTCCTTAATGGGCAGAGGTCTAAGACACTTTGGAAATAAGGACATTCTTGGGGGGCCTGGGTAGCTCAGTTAAGCGTCTGACTCTTGGTTTCAGCTCAAGTCATGATTTCAGGGTCATAAGATTAAGCTCCGTATGGGGCTCCTCACTCAGTGGGGAGCCTGCTTGGTTCTCTCCCTCTGCCCCTCCCACCATCATGCATGTTCTCTAAGAAACAAAAAAATCTTTGAAAAAACAACAACAGGGCAGCCCCGGTGGCCCAGGTGGCCCAGCGGTTTAGCGCCGCCTGCAGCCTAGGGCATGATCCTGGAGACCCTGGATGGAGTCTCGCTTTGGGCTCTCTGCATGGGGCCTGCTTCTCCCTCTGCCTGTGTCTCTGCCTCTTATTCTCTGAGTAAATAAAAAAATCTTAAAAAAAAAAAAAAAAAGAAAAAAGAAAAGAAAAGAAAAGAAAAAACAACAAAAAAAGAGGGGCTCGTAGGTGGCTTAGTCAGTTAGGCATCTGCATTTTTGGCTCAGGTAACGATCTCAGGGTCCTGGGATCAAACCCCTCCTGGGACTCCCTGCTTGGTGGAGAGTCTGTTTCTCCCTCTGCCTCTGTCACTCTCCTCACTCCCCTCACTCGTGCTCTCTCTCTCAAATAAAGAAATAGTCTTTTAAAAAAGGACATTCTCATTAACATAAGTATTCAGGGACGCCTGGGTGACTCAGCAGTTGACTGTCTGCCTTCGGCTCAGGGCGTGATCCCAGGGTCCTGGGATCAAGTCCCAAATTGGGCTTCCTGCGAGGAGCCTGCTTCTCCCTCTGCCTATGTCTCTGCCTCTCTCTCTGCCTCTCATGAATAAAATCTAAAAAAAAAAAGAAAAAAAAAAGATTTCTCTGAATTAGATTTAAGGAGTCAAAAATTCTTAAATTGATAAGTATGCCTTTCCTACCAATTTCTTCATCCTCATATACCTGAAGAAAACCTCATCAGAAAACAGTGAAAGAACAAGCTCCTGCCTTCAGAGTGACTATAAATCACCTATGGTAAACCCTAGGCCCAGTTATATTTCTGAAAGACAAGTAAAATCTAGATAGCAAAACATGAATGCCCCCCCCAAAACTGTGAAATCTGTATGAATTCATATTTCCATTCATATGTATCAATTAATTCATATTTCCTTAATATGTGCTCTGAAGATTTTTCTCTTACCTTTCCTGTGGTCTGTCCATAAAGCCCAAATATCTCCCGGAGTTTTTCTTCACTGATTGCATCTGTTCTGTCTATCTTGTTACCCAAGATCAGGATTGGCACATTGGATATTGTCTCATCAGTCATTAGAGCCTAAAGACAACAAAACAGAAGTAGGTGAGGAATCTACGAATGCCCACCAGATACGAAAACAACCCAGACTTTCACTTGTCTATAAAGTATCAAATGTAAAGTGAAAATCTGATCATTTTTATTACCTAAGTGATGAACTAAGTCTTGACATTATAGAACATTCTTAACATTAGGTAAGCCCTAAAAACTACCTTGACGATAGGTAAAAATAACCAGCCTCAAAACTGCAACTTAAGGCTGTGTCTATTTACAACCTTAACTCACAGATAAATCACTCAGCCACAGAGCATCCTCAGGCTCTCCACTGAGCAGTCCTAGAAGACTGAATGCTCTGGCTACAGAATCTCCAAGATGGCTACACGAAGTCCCCAAGTATTCACTGAGTGCCCAACGCGTGCAAATCATTATCTCAGGCACTGAGAGGAATACAAAAAGAAAGGCAAGACATATCCCTGGCTTCAAGAAATCCTCACTCTGTGTTTTTACATCTGTCAACAAAGTAAGACAAGTGGATGATTAAGTGTCACAATGAACAGGGACAGAATATAAGTACTGAAAGACATTTGGGGAAATCAAAGGGCAGGGAAAATGGTGAGCTTAAGGAACGTGTTAGCAAAGTTGCAGAATACAAACTAAGCTCTCAAAGATGGACAGGATTTGGATAGAAGGAAAGGAGAAGGAATAATTTAAGCAATGGCTTTACAGTAGGAAACTAATTCAGAAAGCCACATGGACAACTCCCTGTCTTTATGTTGAAACATCATAAAACAGAATGGGAAGCATGATCAACATTATGGTGCCAGTCTAAGAAGCTAGCTGCAATAGATCCTAAAGACTCCAAATCCAGAAATTACTGGATAGAATCTGTGTGTAATGAGGCACCTGGTGGCTCAGTCGATGAAGTGTCTGCCTTCAGCTCGGGTCACAACCTCGGGGTCCTGGGATCCAGGCCCACATCAGGCTCCCTCCTTCTCCTTCTCCCTCTGCCTCTCTCTCAAATAAATAAGATCTTAAAAAAAAAAAAAAAAAAAGGGAATGTGTGTGTAAAGAAACACAATGAATTCATACAAAGCATCTATGTGTCCTTAGATAAGAGACACTGACTTGACCTAAGATAGCAGAGTCCAAGAATAGTGCAGCAGGGACTGTGAAGAAAGAAGAGAAGAGACTGATGTCTAGATGATAAGACAGAGAAGAGGGACCTGAGCCAGCACAGATTTTTAAGCCTGGGAATCCAGTGCCCATTCACAGGAAAAGCTTGGAAAGAAGTAGAACTGAAGGGATAAAGGGAAATATGCTTTTGACCATTTTTGGTTCTCAGAAATGCTAGACAAAATCAGAATGAGGATGTCATTCATTGACTGAATAGTAACCAGATACCTACTATATGTCTGATGCTTTGCTAGGTGCAAGGGTTTCACAAACAAAACTAGGTCCCTCCTAGGTTCACGATCTGATAGAGACCTACAAGAAAACCAGTAAAGATCATAGACTCTGATAAGGTGGAGAGTCTAAGACCAAGAGATCAGGGAAGGCTTCCTAGAAGAGGTCATGGCTGAACTCTGGGATCTCTTAAAGGACATTTTTAAATTTACCAGTGAAAGTGGGTGGGGGTCAGACGAGAAAGTCAGGCAGGGACAGCCACTTGTGCATACTGAAAGAAGGACAAGTTGTTCTCTATGTTTGGAATGTAGTTCAAGGTAAGCAATAAAGAGAAAAAAAAGCTGGAGAAATAAACAGAGGAGAGATCAGGAAAGATCTTATGTGCTATGCAAAGGATTTCCAGACTTTAGCCCAAAGATGATATCTATTGAAGAATATTAAATAAGCCAATGATAGATCTAAAAACGTTCCTTCTAGCATTATAAAATGTGGCAGGGTGGTAGCAAAATCTACAGTCATTCACAGGCTCTGGACCACATATCCAGGTAGACGATGGGGAAGAGTTCCATTCTGGGAGACCAGAATTGGTAGGTAGAGTTTTCTAGTAGGTAACATTCTGTATGAGGCTAGAGCTAGAGAGGTTTATATAAGAGAAATCCATATGGGAGTCATCGGCATGTGGGAGGACCAGTGTCTGGGAGAAAGTACAGAATCTGGGGGACGCCAAGATTTAAGGGTTAAGCAGAATGGGTGATTGTAAAAGAATCTGAGCCGTATTAGCCAGAGAGAACACACCAAAACCAAGAATGCAAATGGGAGTTCAAAGAAATAAGAGAATGCCAATGCCAAGAGGTCAAGTAAGGGAAGGAATGCTCTATAAGCCACTCTACGTGAGACCAGAGCTATAGATTCAAGAAGTATACTTACAAATAAATGTGTAACAGGTTCAAATTGCCAGGAACAAGAATGCAGAGAGACAGTTACAAATTAAATAAGAGGTGCAGGGTGACCCAGTATGGGTCAACAAAGGGTAGGATTAGCAAAAGGCAACATTACAGAGAAACTGAGAAGCCAAGAAGCAATGTTGAGAAAGGAGAAAATCCAACAGTATCAAATGCTGCCCATGACCAAAACTGAAGGCTGAGAACAGACAGTGAAGGTCTGTGAAGTCATTCAGTGAGAGAGTGGGCAGGCACAAGTGAAAACCCAGATTCAAACACATAAAGAACCCTTAATCTCTCTTAGGGTTTCACTCCGCCAAGGCTTCGGAAACAGACCATCCGTGATCCCTATAATGCTAGGGCAACAGGCACACACTGGGGAGTATATGAACAAACTGGACATAGTCACCCTATGATAGATACAAACAAAGTTAACTTATACCAGTTCAAGCTGAGTTTGCTCAGGACACTGAAAAGCAGGGTCTTAGATTTTAAAACACTTTCTTCCTGTAACTAGGAGTTTCATCAAATGTTAACTGGAATGCTGAAGTACTAGCACTACTGACCTGTATTCCTTAAAAGAAATAGAGGCCAAAAAAGGAAAAAATATAATCATACATTTAGCTCAACTTTGGATTCCATGAGGCGAGGATGATCTGCACAGTCCACCAGAAAGACAATCCCATTAATTGCTGGGAGGTAATTTTTCCAAACCCGGCGTGCTAAAAGACAAAGTTTGTAGTTGCATTAAAGTTTTTTTTTTTTTAAAGTATTTTGAAAATTATATCTATTTTTTTGCCCTAAAATGGGCATACCTTGGCTCAGTTTCAATAGGATTCAACTCCATGTGGATTCTCTAAGCCCTAATAAGTATTAAATCAGAACAAAGGGTATACACTGATGACCCATGAATTGAATCTGATTTTTTCAAATTAAAAAATCAAGGTTTTCTGCCTGATTTTAGGAAAAACTGTAACATCTGGCAACCCTACACATACCTACCCACACATCACTCATCAGCTGGAACTGAATGGTATCCACCCCTTTAGAAGAGGTCTGGGCTCTTCCATTTGGCAGTTTCCACCACTCCCTACGGACACCTAGTCACTTTTACTCAGTTGAATGACTTACCTCAACCCTGAAGCCATTTGCAACCTGAGTTAAATTCATCAGGATGCAAATGACCTGTCCATATACCATCCATCCTAAGTTAAATCCTAACTAATCAGTATGTCTATGTACAACACACTAACTAGCTCCATCCATTTTCAGGGGATTGGGCTTCACAGCTGGTTTAAGTCCCAGGCAATTACCCCAGTCTGCCAATATTTAACCCAGGAGGACTTATAAATTTTTGTTTGTTTATGACATGAAGTGATAATGGTTTGGGAAGTGATGCTTTAATTATAATTTCTAAGCCATTCATTTCTGGCACTTTCAATGGATGAATAAACAAAGAATCTCTACATCAAACAATTAATAATGGTTACCTTCGAAAAGTGGGATGGGGAAGGAGAGGCTGGGGGAACTTCTACTTTTACCTTCCATATTTATACGCTGAGTGTGTACTCACTTTGTTACATGGACCCTGAACCAATGGAGTTTTATTTTGTTTTTTGTTTTTTTTTTAAGTTATCTCTGTACCCAACATGGGACTCAAACTCACAATCCTGATACCAAGAGTCCCATGTTTTTCTGACTGAGCCAGCCAGGTACCCTGAACCTGGCCTACTTTAATAGGCTAGATTTTTAAAGTTTTTTAAAAAAAGACAATCTTCAAATACATAGTATTTTAGCAACTTCTGTAAAATGGTGACTAAATTATAATAAAGTATTTCTATGAAATAAACTTTCCTCAAACAAAACAAAACTACATATAACACATTCTCCCTTATAATCTATCAAAACCTGAAAGCTAAATTTATCACACCAAATAATACGTAAGTCTCCTTTCAGAGGTCTAAAAACCTCAACTCTCATAATAGTATTATCTCTGAATTTAAATTTGTAAGCAGTTACAAATCCTTATGAAAGAAGCAGAAAAGCCACCATACACCCATTCTTACCCAAATGAAAACAATACAAGCTCATTATACAAAAAAGGATGCAAGATCATCTATCTAAAATCCTCCATTGAAACACACCTACTGCTGGTTTTGTATATATTCTTCCAATCTTTTTTCTGTAGTTATTTTATGTGATTATGACCACACTACATATGATTTTGCGGGATATAAATATTACGTGACTAAAACAAATGTAATTATATGTTAATGAAATCACTGACTATAAAATCATTTGGATCACTCCTTAGATTTTTGGTTAAAATTACTTAGCTAGGGGATCAGCGGTTTAGCACCTGCCTTCAGCCCAGGGCGTGATCCTGAAGTCCCAGGATCGAGTCCCACATCCAGCTCCCTGCATGGAGCCTAATTCTCCCTCTGCCTGTGTCTCTGCTTCTCTCTCTCTCTCTCACAAATAAATAAATAAAATATTTAAAAAATAAATAAATAAAATTACTTAGCTAAAAAATAAAAGCTATCAATATTCTGTTCTTTTACCTATTTTAAAAAGCTATAATAGGGAGCATCTGGGTGGCTCAGTGGTGGAGCATCTGCTTTTGGCTCAGGTTGTGATCCCAGGGTCCTGGGATTGAGTCCCACATCAGGCTCATCAGGCTTCCCACAGGGAGACTGCTTCTCCCTTTCCCTTTGCCTCTGTCTCACTCATAAATAAATAAAGTCTTTTAATAGTTTCTATTTCCTACTTTCCACAATATTCCCACATCTTAAATGTTTTACTTCTAAAGCCTAGAATCTTGCCAAATGGAAAGTGTCCATCAGAAAAAGGTGCCCCGGGATGCTGTGTGGCTTAGCAGCTGACCGTTGCCTCCGGCTCAGGGCCTGATCCCGGGATCCAGGATCAAGTCCCACATCAGGCTCTCTGCATGGAGTCTACTTCTCCCTCTGCCTCTTTCTGTGTCTCCCATGAATAAATAAAATCTTTTAATAAATAAAGAAAAAGATGCCCCATTATACGTATCTCCAAAACCCACACAAGATACCTGACAGGAGTCTAAGAACCAAATGGAGATGACTTGCATAAGACAGAAAGTACTGTGAGAACAATAAGATAGAAGGAAATCTACCAACCGCCCCACATGGATAGAGTATACAAAACAGATCAGAGTGGTCACATGTATATCACTGTATTATTTTTGCAACTTTTAACATATTTGAATTAGGTACAAATAATAAAATATTCTACCCACTTATACTCCACTGAATAAAGGATATAAAAGAGATAAGATTAAATTTGATACTATACTAGATCTTGTTCCAGAAGAAAAATGCTATAAAGATTATGGAGACAATCGACAAAAAGAGAAATACATACTACAGAGTAGATAAAAAATAAAACTTCCTAGGTTTGATAACTTAAATATTAGTATGTGTTACATAGAGAAGGAAACTAATAAATTGGGGCAAAAGGCATAAAGGAGTGGAGTTCTCTGTAATTGGGGCAAAAGGGATAAAGGAGTGGAGTTCTCTGTATTTATGCAACTTTGGACAAGTTTGAAAGTACTTAAGAACAATAAGTAAATAAAACAACTTTAAGATCTCAATAATTTAAAAGGTAAAAATGTCACACTACTTAAAAAAAAAAAATAAGAGGGTATAAAAGAACCATAAGTCAATACCATTCTTCCACTGAATTGTCCTCTTACCTTGCTCATGCCCACCAAGATCAAAAGTTGTAAAAGTCATTCCAGCAATTGTCAGCTCTTCTGATGCTGAAAAATTGTCAAAACAGAAAAAAGAAATAAACTCCTCCAAGCAAAAAAGACCCAACTCCCAATACTGTAAGCCAATATAAATGTAAAACTTAATGAAGCTTTTACCTTATAAAGAAAAGGATACAAGGGTGAAAACATTCTTAAATTATTCTAAAAAGTCATTTCTTTTTCTCCAATATGCCTGCTACTTCTTGCAAGTAGATATGGGAAATGTGTCCCCTTACAGAACTAGTGAGAATAGATACTGACAGAGTCCTAGAGGGTTAGATTTAGGGGCATGTGACCTGAGTGTGTCCTACAGGGAATTTTTTCAAGTGAGCTGTCTTTTGGGACTTCAGTTAATACAAGAACTGCATCAACTGAGGATTCATCCCCAAACTATGACACTGACCTTCAAATATCAAAAGGTCACCTGGTATTTTCAAACTTACTCGGATGTAATGTCGGAACATGTTGGCCCAATCGGTCATCTTTGAGCATGTGTAGGAGAGTGGTTTTGCCCGCATTGTCCAAACCCAAAAATACAAGTTTTCCAGATTTCTTGTAGAGTCCTAAAAAAGAAAAAAATTTTAACATAATTTTGTTTTCTACTTACCAAAGGCTGCTTGTATTTTTATTGAAATGTACAAAGTTTGAAACCTATGATATTTATTTCAAGGAAATGGCTTTACCTAGGAACTGGAGCACACTGCTGAAGCCATTGTAGATCCACTCAAAGATGAAAGACATTATTAACAGTTACTACCTGTATAAAATATGAAAGCAGCAAACATTAGCTTTCTGAATGTTAATACAGTTCTGGAGAAGTTAAGTCTTATTCTGTAACCCTGATGCATGTTTACTGTCCCATATTTTCAAGTATAAGAAAATAAAGGATTTTGTACTCTGAAGGGAAGTCTCTGGGGTCCTCAGATCTGCACAAACTCCTGGTTTTCTAACAATTTTCAATCTATGATACTCTAAGGACTAGGAGTTAAAGCTATACTTTCCTCTTTTAATGTGTACTCCTCCAAGCAGCTGATCATCCCCTGGATACACTGTCAACCAGTAAACAACACCTCTAAGAAATCAGTCACATCAATAATCTAGATAAAAATGTCACACTGGGAGCGCCAGGGTGGTTCAGTTGGTTAAGCATCTGCTTTCGGCTCAAATCATGATCTTGGGATCCTGGGATCCAGCCAAGCCGGTATCCAGCTCCTCCATGAAGAAGTAAGAGAATCCTTTCAAAAAGTGAATAATCAAGATCTAACCCATTTTACAAAGAGGGATTCTCTTAAAATAAGAATACTTGCTCAGGGCGTAGAAGTAGATAGCTAGCCAAGTACACACGTTAATTAGTACTAATATTAAGACCACTTTTCCTACTGTTTTCCATAAACCTAGACAAAACAAAAGATGCCTCAAAGCTACTAAGAGATCTACATACATATATTGGCAATAAGCAAGATCTCTGAAAGAAAAGGGTAACATCTAAAGCCAGTGGTGGTGTCAAAGTTCTCAGGGTCAGCATTTTCTGGTCACTGAACTTTTACCTAAATATCTCATTTGGCACAGAAAAAAAAAAGATCCCCCACTTTCACTCCTCTCCATCAGCAAGAACATGTGAGCACAAGGCTACACTAAATGTGATCAACTGCTATCAAATACAATTTTCATGAACTTTTGTTTTTTTAGGGGGACCTGGGTGGCTCAGTGGTTCAGTGTCTGCCTTTGGTTCAGGTCGTGGTCCTGTGGTCCTGGTATGGAGTCCCACATCAGGCTCTCTGTGGGGAGCCTGCTTCTCCCTCTGCCCATGTCTCTGCCTGTCTCTGTGTCTCTCATGAATAAATAAAATCTTAAAAAAAAAGGGGGGGGGGTAAACAAACATTTACTTTTGTTACTCTTAGTAGTGACTTTAACAGGGTTATCCACAAAAACCCACCTATATTCTTCATTCAAAGAATGCTAGATAAAGAAGTTGAAAAGTAGGGACAATATGTTAATTTGGGAGCTCTTGGCTGACTCAGAGGAACTTGTGACTCTTGATCTTGGGATCAGGAGTTTGCACCCCACATTAAGGGTAGAGACCACTGAAATAAACCTAAATATATATATATATATATATATATATATATTTTTTTTTTTTTTTTTCTGTCCAATTACTGGGTTTTGATTGTTTTTTTAAATCAAGCCTGACCTATTGGCTTTAGGGACTGTTTAATACTTATTTTCTACGGCTCTTATCACAGAAGACCAAATGAGGCTTGGGAGTTTGGGTGAGAGTCTAAGGCAAAAGCTTTCATAAAAAGATACTATGGGGGGATCCCTGGGTGGCGCAGCGGTTTAGCGCCTGCCTTTGGCCCAGGGCGCGATCCTGGAGATCCGGGATCGAATCCCACGTCGGGCTCCCGGTGCATGAAGCCTGCTTCTCCCTCTGCCTGTGTCTCTGCCTCTCTCTCTCTCTCTCTCTCTCTGTAACTATCATAAATAAAAAAATAAATAAAATAAAATAAAATAAAATAAAATAAAATAAAATAAAATAAATAAATAAATAAATAAAAAGATACTATGGGGTTGGGGTTTTTTTTTTGCTCTTTTCAGTAACATTAAAATATATTTTGGCAGAAACCAATTTAGCATGTTAGATAATTTGTCTTGAAACTTAGCACTTTAATAAGTTTAATGACTTAAATACACGTAGAAAGCTCCTGCTTTTAAGTTCCCACTGTAGGTAAGTAAAGGAACAATGTGCCTCTTCTCTACAATTCTCCCAAACCAGGCATCTTTCCCTACTTTCCTCAGTCTACAACTTGGAGAAACATGGCTCATCTTTACAGAGACCTCTGATTAAGATCACTCCCACTCCCATCACTCCTTTAAAACCCATTGTTACATATTTACTTGTACTACACTGGTTTGTGGTCAATACTGAAAAGTTTTACCACATCATTTTAGAATTCTTCCAAACCCAATGAATTCTCCAAGGGTGACAATGGGAAAACCCTCCTTTGAGGAATTTTTCATGGGAACTGAGCTGGTCTGATTTTCCAATTTATCTTCCCTTGACACTTCTGCTTTAAAGTCCTATAATTCGGGGCGCCTGGGTGGTTCAGCAGTTGAGCATCTACCTTCTGCTCAGGCCGTGATCCCGGGGTCCTGGGATCGAGTCCCACATCAGGCTCCCACAGGGAGCCTGCTTCTCCCTCTGCCTCTCTGTGTCTCCCATGAATGAATAAATAAATAAAATATGTAAAATAAATAAATAAAAGTCCTATATTTCTTCCCTCCAAAATGATCTATGGAAAAGTGCTTGAAAAAACTCTTCAGGTGATGCTAACAGAATCATAAAAACTATTATTGGACCCAAAGCGTTGCACTGTATTGCCCCTCAAAGTCAGAGAAATGGCTTTGAGGCTCCTCCATCCTTGAGACCTTAGGATTTGTACCCCTCGTGAGTAGTTCTACACTTTTTTTTTTCTTAAAGATTTTATTTATTTATTCATGAGAGACACACACAGAGAGAGAGGCAGAGACAGGCAGAGGGAGAAGCAGGCTCCACGCTCAGGGACTCCATCCCAGGACTCCAGGATCACGCCCCGGGGGGGAAGGCAGGCGCTAAACCGCTGAGCCACCCAGGTGTCCCATGGATGGTATTCTGATAATTAGCACTCTATTTATTCCCTGTCCTTGATCCACTCTATCACCTTAAGGCACTTCATGGCATCTTATGGCAAATCAGCATACTCTACAACTTAAGAACTCTAAACTACCACAGAAGCACTGCCAATGTACCCCAAATTAAAATTCGCAAATTTTCAGGACTGAAGTAGATAAAAAAGAGGAGGGGATCCCCGGGTGGCTCAGCGGTTGGGCGCCCGCCTTGGGTCCAGGGTGTGGACCTGGAGACCCGAAATCGAGTCCCGCGTCGGGCTCCCTGCGAGGAGCCTGCTTCTCCCTCTGCCTGTGTATCTGCATCTCTCTCTGTCTGTGTCTCTCATGAATAAATAAATAAAAATCTTAAAAAGAAAAAAAAAAAGAGGGTCACCAGCCATCACCGACCATCAGCCACTAACAGTGTATACGTTCCTTCCTGTACACGCTCACTACTTCCTCCACGTACTCGTCACAACTTTGAAACACCGTTCCAGGCCGACCCGGGAGGGACAGCAGGTTTTCAGCTAAGAAGCTGTGCCGAGCTGCAGGATAACTAGTAAAGGTCAAGCCCCCAGTCACGGCCTAGGCCGACGGAGGACGGACGAGAGCAAGGGGGAGACTCCGGCCGAGGGCCGCCGGGCGCCAACCCTCGCAAGCGCGCTCCCGGCCTCGGCGACGACCCCGACCAGCGCGGACTTCTACCGAACGCGCGGAGGAATTTTCCCACGCACCGAAGAGAGGGAAGAAAAGAGGCAGGTGGGGGGGAGGAAATACCGGGCTCGACCCGGGGCCTCACGGACGAGAACTCAGGGCTGAAGGCGGGGAGGCCGGACGCGCCCCGGAGCGACCCCCCGAGCTCCTCCTGCGACCCGCGGGGCCGCGGCCAAGGCACAGGCTCTGGGGCCTCGCGATTCCCCCTCGGGCTCAGACCACGCACAGTCATCAGGACGCCCGCCCAGGCTAGGGGCTCGCCGGGCCGGGCCGGACCGGGCAACCGCTCCGCAAACCCGGGCGCACGGGACACACAACGGTCACCCGCCCGGCGGCTGCGGGACCCCGAGGAAGGCCGACCGGCCCGCACCCCGAGCGCTATCGGAACGCGGCGGCCCGGCGGGGCGGCCCATCCCCGCCCAGAACCGGCCCCGCGGCCCCGCAGAACCGCCTGCGTGTCACTTCCCCCCCCAACTCCGCCCGCGCCCGCCTCCGCCCCGACCCTCCCCGCCGTCCGCGGCAGCCCCGCCGGCCCTCGGCTCCCTCCCCTGCAGCAGCCCCCCTGCTCACGGCCGAGGCGGGGCTGCTCCTCCGGCGGCGGCGGGCGGCGGGCGGCGTCGACCCTCCCTCACAGCACACAGCCCAGCAGCACCAGGGACCGCCAGCTACTCGCCGGATATACGCAACACGCCCCTCCCCGGGGACTTCCGGGCGCGTCTCGACCCCGCCCCCTCGTGGCGTCACGGCGCTCCGCCACGCCGGGGCCGCACGGCGATCCCGGGGCGGGCCCGCATTTGGCCACGCCCCCTCCCGCACGCAGAGCGAGACGCGCGAGACGTGGCAGCGTCGCGGCCCCGGGGGCGGGGCGGGAGCCGGGGGGGGTGGGGTCTCGCTCCGGATCTCGGGTTCGAGTCCCGCTGCCGTTGGACGGAGTCGGGGGCGGGGGGGCGAGGGGGCGGCGACCGGACGCTTGGTCGGTTCTCGGAAAGAAGCGTTTCCCCGACAGCCCTCCACCCTGGGTGGGTCCCAGAAAGCCCGTCCTTTCCGTCGCGGTTCTCTGGGATAGCCTGTGTTTGGGAGGAACGGCTAATATTCTGAGCGCCTAGGGTCCAGGCGGTGCTCCGAGCCCTTGGCGTGAATCCTCCCTCCATTTTTTTTTTTATTTGACTTCGATTACAGCCCTGATGAAGCAGATACTGTTATTATCCTCATTTTTTGCAAATGGGAGGACCAAGGTTCAGAATAGTCCAGTAGCCGAGCCTGAGCTCGTAGGCGAGCAAGGCGCAGAGCAGCGCGCTGGCTCCTTCGCTGCGGCCCTTCCCTAAATGAGCATTTCCTCACTTAATTCTGAAGACACAGCCCTACGAGTTTGGTATTATTACTCCAATTTTACAGATAGGAAAACTAAGTCAAATAATGAGATGGATGATGTTTTTGGATAGTTAAGGCCCGATATAAACATCTTAATTCTCCTTAAATACAACTATAAATTTAACATAATTCCCATGAAAGTAATAATAGGATCAGTAGGGTGTGTGTGTGTGTGTGTGTTAAACCACCCTGTTTTGTTCCCGCCTAAAATTCAAATGGAAAAATCAGGCTATTCAGGGAACAAACAGGATCTGAAAATGAACACAAGGACGGGGAGCTAGCACTGTCAGATACTCCAATATATTATAGATGCTCAGTAATTAGAACACCTTGGGGAGGAGCCCCTCGGTGGTTCAGTCGGTTAAGCATCTATCTGCCTTCAGCTCAGGTCGTGATCCCGGGTCCTGGGATCCAGCCAAGCCGGTATCCAGCTCCTGGCTCAGCGGGAAGTCTGCTTCTCCCTCTGCCCTCCCCCTGCTCCTGCTCTCTCTCCATCTCATAAATAAATAAATAAAATCATCAGGTGGCCATCTGGCAACTCCAGTAATATTCAGAGGGCACTGGATGAACAAGCTCACCCCTTTACCCCTTCTTTTCATCCTGTGAGTCTTCTGCATTGAGTTTGAATCCTCTCCAGATGCAGAAAGCCATGTTCTGAGGCTTCTCACCAGCTTTGGTGAAACCAGGGGAACTGTGTCCACAGGACTTGGACCTCCAATGTGTGTGCCCTGGAGGTATAGGGCTCTCCTAACGCAAGCTGTTGCATTAGATTACTGGCCCTGACTGAAGGCTGGCTGCAAGAGGTGGAGGTGGGGGGTGTCCCAAATCACAAGGATGGCTTGGGGGGCTCAGGAGGAAGGAAGGAGAACACAGGCAAATTATCAGGAGAGCTGCAAACTCTCCTTACCAGATAAGCAGCTTTGAGCAAGTTGACAGATGCCGCAGGCTACAGGATACCGCACTTCAAAATGGGTGAAAGGATGTTGCACATGTAAGCAATTATTTCTTTCTGCTCAGTGGTAAAAACCAGAATACCATCTGTGTCAATATGTACAAGTTTGTTCAAATCTTGCGACAAATGTAAACATTTGACCTTTGTCATCTGGAGGATTTCATACAATGTTGATTAGAAAAATCATCCTGAAAAGCAATCTTTTGTATTGTATTTTTATTTAGAGAGGGAAGAGGGAGGGGCAGAGGGAGAGGGAAAGAGAATTTTTTTTTTAAGATTTTATTTCTTCATAGAGACAGAGAGAGGCAGAGACATAGGCAGAGGAAGAAGCAGGCTCCATGCGGGGAGCCTGATGTGGGACTGGATCCCAGAACCCCGGGAGCACAACCTGAGCCAAAGGCAGGGGCTCAACAATAAGCCACCCAGGAATCCCAGTAAAGAGAAAATCTTAGGGACGCCTGAGTGGCTCAGCTGTTGTTTCTGTTCAAAGCCATTGGAGACGCATCAAGTTCTTAGTGAACTCCCCCTGTGGGCTCAGTGCTGTGCTGGAGGACAGGCATGAACACGGCCTCTGCCTGTGAAGAACTGGCAGAGAGTCTAGGGATCCCACTTCCATGCTCGCAATGTGTTTTAATAAGCTAGGAGGAGAGACAGGGCGGCTAGGGAAGTAGACTTGAAGCTGGAATGCAGTGCAGCTATGCCATCTGCCTCCACAGGGTAGGGGCAAGGAGACAGGTCAGGGGACAGTGGCCTCAGGTGCATGAGCGCAACAGCAAGGAGCCACAGGTCACTCTGGAACATCCACACTACCGCTCTCAGGTGGAGCCTTGGATGTCAGACTGGAAGAGGCCCTCCCAGGGCAACCAGGTCAAGCCCCTTATTTCCCAAGATTGGGAGTTGTACGTTGAAGGTGACCCAGCTGGTTAGCCTCTTGAGACCACCTGATGTGACTTGCCAGGTGAAGGAGACCAGCTTGTCACTGTGGGAAGAGCCATGGGGCTTGGGATGGTGTCACATTCCCAGCCCTTTGCAAAGGGCCTGGCCCAAGGCACTCAGAGACCTCAGGGAGGTCACTTGGCCTCCCTAGTTCCATGTTGCAAGTGCATTAAATGAGATGAATTACATAAAGTATATAGAACAGGGCCTGATATTTACTTAGCAAATACCAATTGGAGCTACTTATTTTTAAGATTTTTTTTTTTCGAGTAATCTTCTGCACCCACCATGGGGCTCAAACTCACAACCCTGAGATAGAGAGGCAGATGCTCTATCAATTAAGCCAGCCAGGCGCCCCACAAATGGGAGCTATTTTTGTTGCTGTGGTAGATGTTTGCTGATTATCTCATGCTGATTATATTACAACCTGCTGAGAACTCTTTCTCTGATTTATGATTAGAGTAGCGGTTTTCAAACATTGAGGAATGTTAGGATTACCCGGGGAGGGGAGAACTGGTTCAAAATTAGATTTCAGGGGATCCCTGGGTGGCGCAGCGGTTTGGCGCCTGCCTTTGGCCCAGGGCGCGATCCTGGAGACCCGGGATCGAATCCCACGTCGGGCTCCCGGTGCATGGAGCCTGCTTCTCCCTCTGCCTGTGTCTCTGCCTCTCTCTCTATCTCTCTGTGACTATCATAAATAAATTAAAAATAAAAAAATAAAAAAAACAAAAACAAAAACAAAATTAGATTTCAGGGCCTAGCCACACCCAATTGTAATTCAGTAGGTATTATATGTATATACTACTGTTTTACATATATATAAGGCTATCTATCATCTATAATATGTATATTGTATTTACCTCTTTATTTTTTACAAATATCTCAGGTGATTCAGTGCTCGTGGTTCAAGGACCACCAGGAGGGAGGCTGCCTTGAGCCGGGAGCCCTCTGCCACTAGCTGTGCTAAGCACTGTCCTTGGTGTTCTATTTCATTTGATTTTCTTAAAAAAAAAAAAAATTAAAATAAGTCACACATGCTTTTAGAAAAGCAATTTAAAGAGCGCAGAATCTCATCAAGTGGAAGGAAACTCGCTGGACCCCACATCTTCCATGCTGTTCTCTACATTCCTACCTCCTGAGATAATCATCATTAACTGTGGTTGGTTTTGTTTATTTCCAGAAATTGTGCCCATACAAGCATATCCACTAATGTAGCTCTTTTCCCCCATGCTTACTTTGTAAAAAAAAAAAAAAAAAAAAAATACCAAGAAGATCATAGGATAGAGCAGGGGTTGGCAAATGACTTCAGTAACACGTTGAATAGTAAATATTTTCGGCTTTGTGGGCCATATGGTCTCTGTCCCAACTACTAAACTCTCCCTTGTAGCTTGAAGGCAGGCACAGCAATTTGCAAATGAATGGGTGTGGCTGTGTTCCAAAGCAGTTTTAGTTACCAGACCAGACTGGCAGCAGGCAGCAGGCGGGATTTGGCCCACCGGCCACAGTTGGCTGCTAGAGTACAAGGTTCTCTTATCACTTGTATATTTTGAATATCTTTTCCATATCAGCTCATGCAGTGACTATTCTTTAACTGCTACATGGTACTGATAACATATTTAGCCACTTCTGAACTGGACAATTAGATGTTTTTCCGGGTTTTGCTGGACTAAACAAAGCCACCATACACTATGCACTTGGTTGACTATTCTTAGTCAACTGGAATGAATTCGCAGAGCAGAATTGCTGACTCAAAGGGTGTGAGTTTAAAATTTTGATGGACACTGCCAAATTGATCTCAGGCTTCTTTTTAAATTCAGATTGGCACATAACCTTGTGATTTTTTCATTGCTTAATCTTACTTCTGATGAGTATTTTCTGTTAATTTAAAGGTTTTGTAATAACTAAAGGAAAGATTCCAAAGACTAGCAGAGGGAACAATGAACTATATAGTAGTGAACTCAAGTTCCTAATTCTTAAATATTTGCCCACCACAAAGCAACTTATATAGCATTCTTGTCATTGTAAAAGCTAATTCCCTTCTGCCCAGACTCCCAGAAAGCAATAGGGGCAGCTCTTTTTAAATATAAGGAACATTCTGTGTAAAAGAACAGTTTAAGCCCTCACAGAGCAAATATACTGATCAAATAGGACATAAGTGCCTTTATAGCTGTAGCACATGCAGGCTTAGGTTCTGATGGTGAAAATGAAATTTGAATTTCCAGTGGGAGTTCTCAATCAGACTCTTTACACAGCTGGGCCTGTTTCAGATTCCCTTATCTGGAAAAATGCATTGCTCACACTCACTGTTGTTGAGATTACAATTATGAACAACCAGCCTCCATCGAGCAAGCCTCTTACCACTTTGGCACTCTGGAAATCCTTCATCTACATTCCTTCCATCCTGTGATGGCTTCATGATCATCTTACAGATGGAAAAACTAAAGCTCAAATAGGTTAAGTAATTTAACCATGGTGATATAGTCAGATTTGACTTCTAAGTCCGTGGGAAAAAATTCAATCATTTGCTGCATTGAAAACTGTCAAAAACCTTGCTGACTGATTCCTAACTAGTGGGCCAATTTTTATTTTTTTAAGATTTTATTTATTTATTTATTCATGAGAGACAGAGAGAGAGAGGCAGAGACACAGGCAGAGGGAGAAGCAGGCTCCATGCAGGGAGCCTGACATGGGACTCGATCCTGGGTCTCCATGATCACGCCCCAGACCGCTGAGCCACCGGGACTGAACTGGGCCAATTCTTATGAAGTCTTGCACATTGTATAATCTTTCTTTATATATATTTTTTTGTTGTTTATTTATTCATGAGAGACACACAGAGAGACAGAGACACAGGCAGAAGGAGAAGAGGCAGGCTCTGTGCAGGAGCCCAACGCAGGACTCAATCCTGGAACTCCGAGATCACGTCCTGGGCCGAAGGCAGATGCTCAACCACTGAGCCACCCAGGTGTCCCTATACAATCTTTCATTACAAAATCTATTTCTCATCCTGACAAATAAATCACTTAAGAAATCACATAGGATCATGACTGAGACAACATTTAAAAATACACTTAAAAGGGAGTAAGGGATCCCTGGGTGGCGCCGCGGTTTGGCGCCTGCCTTTGGCCTAGGGCGCAATCCTGGAGACCTGGGATCGAATCCCACATCGGGCTCCCGGTGCATGAAGCCTGCTTCTCCCTCTGCCTGTGCCTCTGCCCCTCTCTCTCTCTCTCTGTTACTATCATAAATAAATAAAAATTAAAAAAAAAAAAAAAAGGGAGTAAGAGAAACATTGCTAAAATCTGAATGCTGATGTTTCTGATTCGGGTCCAAACAAGATAGCATACATAGACCCATTTTTCCCTGCCCCTCATGGCTAAGCACAGCTTCAATCCTGGAAATGGCAAAAGAGACAATCAAAGGAAAACTCTGAAAGGTGGCAAAAAGGTGAGCTGGTTTGGGACCAGGACCAAAAAACAGCACAGTGGCAAGAGCACATACATCCTACCACCCAACTAGAGAGTCTTTCTCAACTCTTGACCTAGTAAAATAGGCTCACTCCTCTCCTTTAGAGAATGGGAGTCTCTCTGGTCGGCATGATACCACTTGGCAAGGGTGGGAAGACTAGCCAGGAATAAGCCACCAGGGAGGTATTTTCCAGACTCCCTGTTTCTACCAAGAGCCTCCTAGGTGGGTGGGCAGGCTGAGCCCAAGGGAGAAACCCAGCTATAGCAGGTAGACTAGTCCAGGAAGCCTCTTTATCCTTGTAGGCTAAATAAGACTCCTCCCCAACCCAGGGACACTTGCCTGAGTTGGGAGGATCAGTTGAGGGATCCACATGCCCTTCCTCCAGAGATACCCGCCAGTGCCTTGAAGCAGCACCTGCAGGAACCAACAGAAGCCCCACAGCACCAGAGAAAACCAAGCACATCAGAGTTAACAGTCCGAAGCCACTGAAAATTAAACCACCATGAAACCACAGTCCATAAAGTAGGCTGAGCCCCATGTGCTAGGCCTTGGTGGAGGATGCCTGCTAAAATACAAAATTTACGTAAAATTTACATAATAGACAACATGTCTAAGACACAACTAACCCATCATATCGTGAACGAAGAAAATCACAACTTGAGTGAAAAAAGACAATGGACATCAACACAGTAATGAATCTTGAAAAGGATTTTAAAGCAGCCATCTTAAAACTGCAATTAGACTGTCCATTAGAAACGCCCTTGAAGTAAGTTAAAAAATAGAAAATCTCTGCAAAGAAATAGAAGTTATAAAAAAGAACAGAATAGAAACCATAGAATTAAAAATACAGTAATCTAACAGTTCCATAATAACAGAACACCTGCTGGCTAGGTTTACCATGAGCTTGGAGATGACAGGACAGGTTTCACAAACTCAAGGACAGAACACAACACAACTCATCCAGTCTGAAACAAAGAGAAAATAGGTGGGAAAAACAAAACAAGAGCCTATGGACTCATGGACAGCAGCAAAAGATCCAACCCTTGTATCATTAGGGTCCCACAAAGAGACACTGCTTCAAGGCACTGGCGGGTATCTCTGGAGGAAGGGCATGTGGATCCCTCAACTGATCCTCCCACAAAGAGAGGAAGAGTACGGTTGGGGCTGAAAGAGTATTTGAAGAAATACTGCTAAAAAATTCCCACATCTGGTGAAAGACACAAATTTACAGGATAAACACCAAACAAACAGGATAAACACCAAGCAAACACCAAACAGGATAAAAAGCAAAATAGCAGTAATTATCTTACATGTGAACTAGTACAGCCTTTTTGGAGAACAATCTTGCAGCTTCTTATGAAACTAAGCATGTGGGATCCCTGGGTGGCGCAGCGGTTTAGCGCCTGCCTTTGGCCCAGGGCGCGATCCTGGAGACCCGGGATCGAATCCCATGTCGGGCTCCCGGTGCATGGAGCCTGCTTCTCCCTCTGCCTGTGTCTCTGCCTCTCTCTCTCTCTCTGTGTGACTATCATAAATAAATTTAAAAAAAAAAATTAAAAAAAAAAAAGAAACTAAGCATGCATCCATCATTTCACCTAGCAATCACAGTGACAGGTGATGCTGACACACCTATGTGTCTGGGAATGTTCACAGCAGCTTTACATGTAATAGCCAAAAACTAGAATAAGCCTACTATGGAATACTACTTAGCAATAAAAAGGGATGAATAAAAAGCTATGAACTATTGATACATGCAACAATTTAGAAGAATCTCCAGGGAATTATGCTGAGTGAAAAAAGCCAATCCCACATGGCCACCCACTGTGTGGTACCTATTATATAGTATTCTTGAAATGACAAAATTGTAGAAATAGAGGACAGATTAGTGGTTGCCAAGGGTTAAGGATGAGGGTAGAGAGAACCTGTAAGAGGAAGGTGTTGTTGTAAAAGGACAAGACGAGGGTATGCTGTCAGAACTGTTCAATGTCTTGGGGCACCTGGGTGGCTCAGTGGTTAATCAGCTCAGGTCATGATCTCAGGGTCCTGGGATAGAGCCCTGCTCTCTGCTCAGCAGGGAGTCTGTATCTTCTCTTTCCCTCTCCCCCTACCCCCACTCATGTTCTCTCACACACTCTCTCTCAAATAAATAAAATGTTAAATAAAACAAAACAAACCTGTTCAGTGTCTTGTAGGATGCCAGAACATACATGGGAGATTCAGTTGTACAGAACAATATGCCATACAAACGAGCATAGGTAAAACTGGAAAATCTGAATAAGATCAGCAAACCATATCAAAGCTAGTGTCCTAAGTGGTCATATTATACTATCGTTTTGCAAAATCATATCTTTGGAGGAAATGGGAAGGTATAGAGTGACTCTCTTTCTTACAATTGCATGTGGATCCACAATCATCTCAAAAAATTTCAATTAAAAAAATTTACTTAATACAGGCCATTACATGAGTAACATCTTATTTACAAATGAGGAAACCAAAGCTAGGTAGTGGGTTAACTGACCTAAGATTAGAGAGTTAAAAGCAGATGGGCTAGGATTGAAAATTCAGGTCTGTACAGCTCCAAAAACCACGACCTTAATCACAAAGCTATTTGGAGTGGATATCTCAGAATACAACACAAATGACTTAAGAATCCAATCTGCTGATTCAAGAAGTAAAAAAAGTAACTATATCATTTCAAAAGGTGAGCAAAGTTTTGCTTTTCACTAGGATAGAAGTTTAAAAGCTTTTGCTTTATAATGAGATGCTAGGAATCAGTAGGAATATAGTATCAGACTACTGTAAACATAAGGGATTTTATTCTCAGGTTCCTAAAAATAAAGTCAGTTTTAGTCTAATAATTTTGAAATTAAATTATAAGATCATGGATAGAAAACAAACACCAAATAGCGCACATGCCTGTTTGGTAATGTCAGGCTTCAGATTAAAGTAAAAATATTATAAATGAAGTTTCAGCAAAATAATTTTATTTTCTAACAAATGGTAAACATATACATCCAATATGCACTCATCTTGCACATTTATTCACAAATGACTTCCAAATTACAACTGCTTTGATATTGAAGAGTGTACTAACAGTTATCTTAGTTGAGATATGAAGAATGCTTTTAGATATATAACATCCTGAATATATTGGTCACAGCAGAATTTTGCTTTAGTTAGATTAGTTCTATGAATTTAAAGTTTTGAAAAGCTACTACTTTGCATCTAATACTCCACATGAATAGGATGCAGGAATATCAAGCTTGTATTCCACAGAATATTCCTTAGTTTTTCTGGTGATGGAACCACTTATCCACTGCATTCAGAGAAAAAAAAAAAAAAAAAAACAAATTAGAATCTCTATTAAGATTCAAAAATTTTAAAATAATAATAAAAAAATCAAAATACAGTCAAACTATAACAAAGAATACCATACTTGCTTTAATGTATCCTACCATGGATTACCTTAAAACAAACTTACACCTAAGTTTCACCGCAGCAAAAATAGGTAATTTAATCACAGTGTTTTGGGCTTTCTCACTCTTGATACTAATCAATATATATGTGATTCTCACCAGAAGACTCTTACAGAGAATTCTTTTTCTTTTTTAATTTGAGAGTGAGCGAAGTGAGAGGGGTCCTGACAGAGTTGCCCCCTACAGAGAACTCTAAACATAAAGGGAGAGAAAACTGCTTTCTGGGTGAAGCAGCTGGTGGCCTGATGGGGATCCAGAGCCCCACCTGCTCCAACATCCATAAGGCATCTACCTGAAACCCAGAGGGGAACAGTGGGTCATGGTTTGGGAATTGCTCTGATGGGGGGTGGCGTGAAAGGTGGTGTTACAACCATCTTTCTTCCCACATACTTATGGAACTCTAAAAATGTTTCCTCCCCCCCCCCTTCTCTTTCTCTGTGGATGTGGTGTGTAATATGTATCTGTAGATAGATATAATTTTCCCACACATACACTGTTTAGTGTAATTTTACTAGAATATAGATCTTACCATCTGTTGGTACTGTGCAGGCAGATTCGCATGGTGGCGGTAACTAAAATAAAATATTAAAATATATTAGTCTAATTCCAGAAAACAAGTAAGCTAAAAAAAAAAAGTATACCAATAAAAAAATTAAAAGGAATCTGAACAGAAGAGAACTTTCCCAATTTTTAGGTCCTAAAAATAATTTATAACATATAGGAGGTTCATTTGACTACCAAAAACCAATTCAGGCTTCTTAGCTTTCAATTGCACACGGGAGAATAAATAGAGATGTTGCCTGAAATAACTGATTGATGCTTATATAATGATTTTATATATACATACATATACATAGAAAGTAGACAGAGTATTCTCATTGAAAAGTTATATTAGCTAATGGTTTTTGTCTTCCAATTTTTCTTATTCACCTCAACTTTGTCAGGATTCATATATAAAGATAAATCTAAATATACAGGCTTCAATGTTTTTTCCTTGTACCATACCCCATTTACAAGGCAGTACAAAGTCAGACTTCATTTTCTTTTGTTTTCCTTATTGGATATCATAAATGAGAATAAGATTACCTCGTTCAGTCTTTTGGTTAATCTAAATCAAATAATTAAAAATAATACAAGCTAAAATTCTTTCCTTCATGAATAGTCTACTACCTTACAAGAAAGCCTTTTCTAGGATAATGAGCCACTCCTGCATGGTGCCTGAAACTTGGCCACTTTCTTAGTCCTTGCTATAACCAAGTCCAGTAAGTTCCGGTTAATTGGTACACAGGTATTTGGGTTAGTTAGTACATTCTGGAATCATTTTGATTGTTATAATTGTACTATTTTCCCATTTAGAATTGATTGGGGCCCTTCCCAGCCTCTCCCTTCAGTCCACTGTCTACTTGGGTCCACTCATGGTTTGTGGTTTCAAGACCTCACACAATAACATGCATGCAGGAGGAACTCCAATATTTGTTGAGAGAAGTACTTTCTCTCCCCATTAGCATCATATTTTTTTAGTCACCAGGTATGCTCTCGTTCAAAGAAAAGTTTTACATACAGCATCCACAATAGCTTTGGCAGCATCAGGATCACACTTGAAGGGGCTCTCAGACACCGTAGTATTCATGCTATCAAACAAAACAGAAGTAGTCATGAGTCACAGTAACAAAGCTGGTCTCTTACTAGTTAAAAAACAGTAGGTTGAGATGGTAGACCAGATGAGATTCAAGTCAGGTTTTCCTGAATCTCAAGTTTACTCAAGGTGCAGGACACAAAATCAGTATATACAAAAATCTGTTGCATTTTCCACACACAGTAATAAACAATCAGAAAGATAAATTAAGAAAACAGTAACATTTACAGTTACAAAAAGAACAGAATATCTAGGAATAAATTTTTAAAAGTAATCTCTATGTCCAACGTAGGGCTTGAACTCATAACCCCAAGATCTAGAGTTGCATGCTCTCCTGACTGAGCCAGCCAGGCATCCCAATTTAACCATGGAAAGAGCTGTAAGCTGAAAACTATAAGACCTTAATAAAAAGAAATTGAGGAAAATACAAATAAATGGAAAGATAGTCCATGCTCATGCTCATGGACTGGAAGAATTAATAAAATATCAAAATATTTATACTACCCAAAGCAATTTACAGATTCAATGCAATCCCTACCAAAATTCAGTGGCATTTTTCACAGAAACAGGACAAACAATCCTAAGATTTATGTGGACCCACAAAAGACCCTGAATAGTCATAACAATTTTGAGAAATAAGAGCAAAGCTGGAGGCATCACACTTCCTGATTTCACGCCACAGCGATCAGAGCAGTATGGTATTAGCATAAAAACAGATACATAGATCAAAGGAACAGTATAGAAAGCCCAGAAATAAAATCCATCTGTATAAGGTCAATTTTGTTTACAAAAAAGGAGCCAAGAATATACAATGAGAAAATGGCAGCCTCTTCAACACATGGTGTTGGAAAAACTGGACAGCCACATGCAAAAGAATGAAACTGGACTGCCGTCTTCTATCATACACAAATGCTAAGTCAAAATAGGTTAAAGACTTGAATGTAAGACCTGAAACCATAAAACTCCTAGAAGAAAACATAGGCAGTAAGCTCCCTGACATTAGTCTTGAGGATAAATTTTTGGATTTATCCAAAAAGCAAAGGTAAAAGCAAAAATCTGTAAGTTGGGAGCACTTCAAACTAAAAAGCCTTTGGCACAGCAAAGGGAACCATCAACAAAATTAAAATGCAACCTACTAAATGGGAGAAAATATTTGCAAAGCATATATCTGATGAGGGGTTAAGATCCAAAATATATAAAGAACCCAAACAACTCAATAGCAAACAAAATCTGATTTAAAAATGGGTAAGAGGATTGGACAGGAAATTTTCCAAAGAAGACATACAGATTACCAATAAATACAAAAAAACATGCTCAACATCATTCATCATCAGGGAAATGCAAATCAAAACCACAATGAGGTATCACCTCACACCTGTTAGAATGGCTGTCACAAACAAGGTATGAAATAACAAGTGTTAGTAGGATGTAGAAAAAATGAAGCCCTTTTGCACTCTTGGAGGAAATGCAAACTGGAGCAGCCACTATGGAAAACAGTATGAAGAGTTCTCAAAAAATTAAAAATAGAACTACCCTATGATCCAATAATTCCACTTCGAGTATTTATCTGAAGAAAGCAAAAACACTAAATGGAAAACCTCATGTTTTGTAGCAGGATTTACAACAAGACACAGAAACTACCTAAAGGTCCTCCAATGAACGAACGGATAAAGAAAATGTAGTATATACACACACAATGGAATATTACTCAGCCATAAGAGAGAATGAGATCTTGCCATTCATGACAACATAGATGGAACTTGAAGGCATTATGCTAAATGAAATAAGTCATACAAAAAAAAAAATACCATATAATCTCACTTATATGTGGAATCTAAAAAAAACAAACAACAACAACAACAACAAAAAACCGAAGTTCATGGATATAGAGAACATATTGGTGGTTACCTGAGGTGAGATGAAGGGTGAGCGAAATGGGTGAAGGGGGTCAAAGTTGCCAATTATCAGTTATGACTAAGTCATGGGTATGTAACGTACAAGCATAGTGACTATAGTTAATAATACCATATCGCATATTTGAAAGTAGCTAGGACAGTGGATCTTGAAAGTTCTTATATCAAGAAAAAAAAAATGTTGTAACTATGTACGGTGATGGATGTTAACTGGACTTACCATGATCATTTTGTAATAAATACAAATCGACTCATTACACTGTATACCTGAAACTAACACAATGTTATGTCAATTACATCCCAATGAAAAATAATTTTTTAAAAAGTTGAAGATAGTAGACCAGATGAAAGTCAAGTTTGATTTAGTTGAAAGCTTTCTCCACCTATATTATATATTCTATTTATTTTGCCAAGGCATAGTTCTTCTTGTTGCCACTTTTATTCAAGCACCCAAAACAAGTTCAAATTTAGAAATGCCCTGTAATGACTGAATGCCCTGTAATTCTCACTGAAATAACTAGAAATGCAAATTAAAATGAGAAACATATCCTTCCTAATTAGACAAAAACAAAAAACTTATCAGTTCCTATCAGTGCTAGTGAAATATCTGAGATAAACTGTCCTAGTGGGAGCAACACCTAGTTCCCAGAGAAATATTTCTGGAAAATACTCTGATAAACTGTGTCCATGTGCTTTGATAGAAAAGTTTCACCTCTTAGAATTCAGAGATTTAAACAATGATCTAGGGATGCCTGGGTGGCTCAGCGGTTGAGCGTGCCTGCCTGTGGCTCAAGGCGTGATCCTGGAGTCCCAGGATCAAGTCCCACATCGGGCTCCCTTGATGGAGCCTGCTTCTCTCTCTGCCTTTCTCTGTGTCTCTCATGAATAAATAAATAAAATCTTAAAGAAAAAAAAGAAAATGCAGACAATCATAAAATGAAAGCCTTCCTCTCCTCTCCAGGTGACTGTCTTCAAAGGCAATTTATAGTTCTTATTTCCCCCAGAAGAAAAAAATTTAGATATAAATACAGATGCTGGCATGTGGGTGGGTGGGTGTTTATCTTGCATAAATGGGATCATATTAAATATACTACTAGGAACTTTGCTTTTCTCCCTTAACATATTTTGGATATCATTCCATATCAACATATATAGAGATTTTTGAATGTGCTAATTACTATTCTATTACATAGATGTACATAACCATTATATTACATAACATTTTGTTATTATAAATGACACCATTTTATACATGGATCTTGGTGAACTATGGATATATTCCTAGCAGTGGTGGTATGAAGAAATACATGCAATTTTATTTTTTTATTTTATTTTGTTTTATATTTTAAATATTTTATTTTTTATTTATTCATGATAGACACAGAGAGAGAGAGAGAGAGAGAGAGGGAGAGGCGCAGAGACACAGGCAGAGGGAGAAGCAGGCTCCATGCAGGGAGCCCGACGTGGGACTCGTTCCTGGGACTCCAGGATCATGCCCTGGGCTGAAGGCAGGAGCTAAACCGCTGAGCCACCCAGGGATCCCATATATGCAATTTTAATTTCGGGGCTGGATCCTGTCAAACTGCCCTTTACTAAGATATACCCATCTATAGCTTAGCAGCTACATATGTATGTTCTTGGTATCCCTAGCTATCATCTATTTTTTTTTTTTAATTTTTGCAAGTCTAATGGGTGATACCATCATCTTGCTGAATTGCATTTTTTTCCCCAAGATTTTATTTATTTATTTTATTTGACAGAGAGAGAGTGAGCAAGAAAGAGAACATGAGCAAGGGCAGAGGGAGAGGGAGAAGCACATCCTCACTGAACAGGGAGCCCAATGCAGGGCTTGACCCCAGGACCCTAAGATCATGACCTGAGCTGAAGACAGACAATCAGCTGGGCGACCCAGATGCCCCTGAATTGCTTTTTAAATTATGAGTCAGACTGTATACCTTCTTCTATGTAAACTTCCTTCTCTTACCTTTTTTCTCTATCGAGTTGTTAGTCTTTCTTACCAACTTGAACAAGCTATTTAGCCCTTTGTTGTGTTTTGTTCAAATAAAAAAATACAACTGGGAAAAACTGTCTCTTGATACATAAAAATATCCATATCTTGTATGGATTTTGAGTTTGTGCTCTGTTTCGAAAGGCCTTCTCTGCTATAAGCTAATAAAGAAATTCAATTATACTTTTTCGAGAATCTTTTCACATCAAAATTTATGTGTCTGGAATTGAATATTGATGTAAGGGCTGCAAACTCAAGTACTAACAGACCGCACCCTGTTATCATAAAAGTGGGGAAAAGCTAAATGTAAGAAAGGTGCTGAACTACTTCTGAGGGGCACTCAGGGAGCCACCTGCCCAGTTACAGCACCTTTGAGACACAAAATGAAACAGCCAGGGGCACCTGGGTGGCTCAGTCAGTGAAGCAACTGCCTTCAGCTCAAGTCATAATCTCAGGGTTGGGCCAGGCCTGCATCAAGCTCCTGATTCTCCCTCTCCCTCTGACCCTCCTCCTCATTTGTGCTCTCTCTCTCTCTCAAATAAATAAATACAATATTTTTTAAAAAAAAAGAAAAAAGAAAAAAAGAAAAAGAAACAGGCAGCACATGGTGGCAGATGCCACTATGCATCTCTGATAAAAGGATATAGGAGGGCAGCCCTGGTGGCTCAGCAGTTTAGCACTGCCTTTGGCCCAGGGCCTGATCCTGGAGACCCGGGATGGAGTCCCACCCACATCAGGCTCCCTGCATGGAGCCTGTTTTTCCCTCTGCCTGTGTCTCTGCCTCTCTCTCTCTCTCTCTCTGTATGTCTCTCATGAATAAATAAAATCTCAAGGAAAAAAAAAAAAGAGTATATGAGCAAGATCGAGATCTAGCCTGTTTTCTTAAACAGCCAGAGGTCCAAAACCCTCCACCTGTAATACTTTGTTATAAACTAAATTCCCCTACCTCTGTGGGTCTACTAAACTCTAAAGGACTGAGTGATCTGACTTTCTTCTTCAACATCAAACTTTCAGGAAAACAATATTACTAAACAGGACAAAGATAACTCCACCCCACCACCACTACCTCATTTCCCCCCGCAGAATTGTCCTGGCTATTTTCACATGTAAATTTCTTCTAATGAAACGGAAATGTTATTTACAAACATAGCTTCCTTTTCATTCAACAGATTTTATATTCTTCAATAGTCTTAAAGTTTTCTTCTTCTGGGTCCTACCGATGTCTTGTTTATACCGTGGTATGTTTTTTTTTTTTTAACACTTTTTTTAAAATTTTTATTTATTTATTTATGATAGTCACAGAGAGAGAGAGAGAGGCAGAGACACAGGCAGAGGGAGAAGCAGGCTCCATGCACCGGGAGCCCGATGTGGGACTCGATCCCGGGTCTCCAGGATTGCGCCCCAGGCCAAATGCAGGCACCAAACCGCTGCGCCACCCAGGGATCCCCTATACCGTGGTATGTTTTATTTCTTAAATACTATATTCTGTATGGAGCCTTTTCCTCCACTATAGTTTCTGTTACCATTTGTATAGAAAGCTATCAAAATGAATACACATATATTCATTTTGTAGTTGGTCACCTTGCTGAATTCTTTACTTTTCCTATTGTTTTCTGGTTACAAAATCATATACCTGTGACAGTTTGCTCCTCCTTTTCCAATATTCCTGCATCAAAACACATCATTTCCCTTATATACTTCACTGACTACTATTTCAAGAACATTAGTTAAGTGGTGATAATGGGCATTCTCTTGTCAATCTTTACATACCCAAGAGGAAGTATATGATCCTGACCATGGTTTGGGGGCCAGACAGGCTTGGATGTGAGTCCTAACTCTAAAACACTTATCAGGGGAGGACATTGGTTAAGTTTAATTTCCCTGCTACATGCTTGGCAAATATTCAACTGCTCACCAAATATTAGCTATTATTATTAGCAGTAGTAAATTTTGTGTACGTGGTAGATACTGGTTTTAGCTGCAGCATATCTTACATATTTATATCAGAAAAACTTTGCACTCAACATTGTTTTACTCACTACATTCGGAGCACCCCGATATGAGGAAGCCTTTCGATACCCTCATGAAGCTCTGATCTCACTCTCCCTTTATGGTTTTAGTTTGTACTTGTTCAGAGAGTATCTTACGAGTACTTTTCAGTTGCTTACATATCTACCTTCCCACTCACTTTAGCACTGAATGACAAAACCAGTTATCTCTGTTCTAAGGGAATGTAATGATACAGTGTGCTTAGGTCATTGAAACCTTTGGAGCAAGCTGATGTGCTTGTTGTGTTAAACATGCAGAGAAGAGTTACTACTTACCAACTGATTCCCTTTCCATCGATTTTCTTCGTCACTAATGCTCTCCAATGGTCATGAGTGCTTTTAATAATATCAATTGCAAAATCCTGTAATTTGAAGAGATATGCCTTACAACAACAGGTAAGTGTTCTTTCCTTGTTAGCAGTTTCCCAAAGCCTGATAACTCTGTCTTTTCTGAATTCACTTCCTCATGTCAAAAACAGAAGAGAACATTTAAATGAATAAATCAACATTAAGGCTGTCTCACTTATGTCTTTAAACACTTGTTTTATGATCATATAGTCTTTAAATGGTTAATAAAAGTTACATTAGTCTCAATACAAACAGGCCTAAAGCTATACGTCAAAATGACACATTACCTTATCTTTAAATTCTGCATTGAAAGCAAACTGATTCTCTGGTTTTCCATCAGGAACCTTGTACCTTCTAAACCAGTCCACAGTAGCTTCCAGGTAGCCAGGTTTCAGCCGCTTGACATCATTAATATCTAAGAAGAGAATAAGCAGGTTGCAAGATGCATATATAATTATTCATGCAATAAAAATCTCAAGTATGTACTTTGAGAGAGCTATGAGATAGATTATCAACAAAGTAAAAGATAGCATAGCATTAGAACTAACCACCATGTTATAAAGAGAACACACATAAAAAGGAAATCATCTAGTGTATTAAGGGATCAATACAATAGTAACTTCTATTAAAAGAGAGGGAGGAAAAATGACTGAGAGGGAGGAAAAATGACTGGGGACTGCATAAGAAAGGAACTGGTTTGGCAAGTGTAGGTAATTTCTATGAGAAGGGCAGCAGATACTAAAACAGACAGCCTGAGGGCTATATTCAGAGGCACACACCCCAATTACCAAAGATAAGAAAAAAGGGATTATACTGAAATCCCTTGACCAGTGACCTGTTAGATAAGGCTAGACTTCTCACTCTACAGGATAGGCATCTATATCACAATGCTGTGGTTCTGGCCAACAGAAAAATGTCCTGTTTAAAAAACTTTTCAGAGTGCCTGGGTGGCTCAGTCAGTTAAGCAACCAACTCTTGATTTTGGCTCAGTTCATGGTCTCAGGGTTGTGGAATCCAGTTCCATGTTGGGTTCTGCGGTTCTGCAGTTAGCTCAGAGTCTGCTTGAGATTCTCTCTCCTTCTGCCCCTCCTCCAACTCACTTACTGGTCTCACAACCTCTCTCTCTCTCTCAAAGAGGATCAATGTATTCAACCTAGTTGCTTTAGTGGATAAGCAGTCCTCTTCCATGGCTCTGTGTCTATCTCTCCCAAAGTTGTGGCTGGTCAAGAGTTCTCCCCATCTAGAAACTCCAGTAAACTCTTCAAATTATAATGGATGGCAGACAGATACTGTCTTGAGTTGACATTGTAGGAAAGCTGCATGCTACTTGCACCATGGGGCAGCCACCCAGAGAAAATTTTCAGGGTTCTAATAGCTTCTACTGCAGGGAAATGATGCCCTAGCAAAATGCCACTGACACACTGACAGTTGTGGGTGGCTTCACTAACTGTGGCTGGAGCATGCCACTTAGCACAAGTGCTCTTATGTAAGTAGCACATATGAAAATAGACATATTGATCATGAGAATCACTGTACAAAATTTTAATACAGAACTATCTGAAACTATATTTATCCTTTTTCTGACTCTCTCTGACTCTTCTTCTGTCATCATATTGCCTTCTGACTATAGGTGAGAAAGGTTCTCTGCTTTCAAGGACTCATGATTAGATGGGGCCCAGCTGGATAATCCATGATACTCTCCCCATCTCAAGGACCTAATCTTAATCACATATGAAAGTCCATCTGCCATGTAAAGTAATCTATTCAGAGTTTCTGGGGACTAGGAGGTAGACATCTTTAGAAGGGGCACAGCTTTATTCTGCTACTATAAAATCCTAGAGGTTTTGACAAATGCATAGTATCATATATCCACCATTAGTGTCACCATTTGTGGCAAGCAGAAGACTGTCCCCACTTAAAGATGTACATACTCTAATTCCCAGAACCTGTGAATTTGTCATGTTACATGGCAAGGGGGAATGAAGGTTGCAGGTGGAATTAAGGTTGTTAATCAGCTGAACTTAAAACTGGAGATAATCCTGGGTTATCTGGGTGAGCTTAATCATAAAGGTCTTCATGTGGAAGAGGAAGGCAGAAGAATCAGGGAAGAAGAGATAAAAACTTGACTTGCAATTGCTGGCTTTTAAGATGGAGAGAGAACATGAATCACAGAATGTGGGCAGCCTTTAGAAGCTGGAAAATGCAAGGGAAAATATTTTTCTTTAGAGCCTCCAGAGAGAACACAATCCTGTGACATCTTGATTTTAGTCCAGTAAGACCCATTTCAGACAGGCAAGAGAAGGCCAATTCAATAACTAAAATGGATTTGATTATTAACTAGAGGCAAGATTAATATAAAAAATGGTCATGATAGGGTAGCCTTGGTGGCTCAGTGGTTTAATGCCGCCTTCGGGCGGGGTGTGATCCTGGAGACCCAGGATCGAGTCCCAAGTCGGGCTCCCTGCATGGGGCCTGCTTCTCCCTCTGCCTCTCTCTCTCTCTCTATCTCTCTGTGTCTGTCGTGAATAAATGAATAAAACTCTTAAAACAAAAAAAAATAGTCATGATAATAAGACACAGAGTTACAAGGTATAAACATTTCTTTTTCAAAAAGGACTCAATCAAATTATAGCACTAACCCATACATTTTTGGCCAAGTGATTCCCAATAATGGTTCCCAATGATTCCCAAGACAATTCAATGGGGGAAAGAATAAATGGTCTTTTCAAAAAATGGTGCTGGGACAAGTAGATATCCACGTCCAAAAGAACGATGCTGACCTCCTAATCCATAACTATACACAAATTAACATAGAAAAGATCAGGGACCTAAATGTGAGAGCTAAATTTATAAAAGTCTTAGAAACATAAGTATCAATCTTTGTGACCCTGGACTAAGTAGTAGTTTCTTAGATATGACACTACAAGCACAGGAAACGAAAAAAAAAAAAAAAAAAAAAAGATAAATCAGACTACACAAAAATGGAAAACTTGAGTGCTTACACTAAGAAAATTCAAGGACAACCTACAAAATGGAAAAAAATATAGGTAAATTATGTATTTCCTAAAGGTCTGGTGTCCACAATACATAAAAAACTCTTATAATCCAACAATAAAACATACCACTAGAATGGCTATAATAATAATAAAAAAAGTAACAAGTGAGCAAGGAAGTAGAGAAATTGGAACACTTATAGCAAGCTGGCAGGACTGGTAAAATGATGCAGCTGCTTTGGGAAAGAGTTTGGCCATTCCCGAAAAGGTTAAACATGAGAGTTTCCATATGATTCAGCAACTCCACTCCTAGGTATCTGTATCTGAGAAGATTAAAAACATTTGTCCACATAAAAGTTGTTCAGGCATGTTCAAAGCAGCAGCATTATTCCTAATAGCCAAAAACAAACCAAATGTCTATCAACAGATGAATGGATAAACACAATGTGGCATATATCAATGCAATGTATGGAATTCAGCCAAAAAAAGGAAGGAGTACTGATACGTGCTACAACATGGATGCACCTAGTAAGCATTATGCTAAGTAAAAGAAACCAGACACAAAAGGTCACAAGTATATGAAATTCCAAGTATACGAAACATGCAGGATGGGGAAATCCATGGAGACAGACTTGCAGATTAGTGGTTGCCAAAGCCCAGGAAGAGCAGGGACTAGGGAGTAACAACTTAGAGGGAAAGTTTTCCTTTCAAGTGATGAAATGTCCTGAAACTAGACAGTGGTGAAGGCTGTACAACCTTGTGAATGTACTATATGCCACTAAACTGTACACTTTAAAATGGTTAAAACGGTGAATTTTGTGTTAAGTGAATTTTACCACCAAAAAAAAAGAAAAGAAAAGAAAAAAAAAAGGGTGTGGGGGGGCAGAGGGAGGGGCGGCAGATGAAAGAAGTACTGATATATGTTAAGATGTAGATGAGCCTTGAAAACATGATGCTGGGTAGCCCGGGTGGCTCAGTGGTTTAGCGCTCCCTTCAGCCCGAGGTGTGGTCCTGGAGACCCGGGATCAAGTCCTCTGTCGGGCTCCCTGCATGGAGCCTGCTTCTCCCTCTGCTTGTGTCTCTGCCTCTCTCTCTCTCTCTCTCTCTCTCTCTAGCTCTCATAAATAAATAAATAAAATCTTTTTTAAAAAAAAAGGAAGAAAGAAAGAAAAAGAAAACATGATGCTATGTGAAAGAAGCCAGCCAGGCACATTATCATATGATTCCACTTGTGTGAAATGTTCAGAACAGGCAAATCCATAAAGACAGGCAATAGATTAGTGGTTGCCAGGGACAGCAGGAAGTGGAAATACTGAGGGATTGCTAATGGATATAGGGCTTCCTCTTAGGGTGGGGAACTTGTTCTGGAATTAGGTAGTAGTGATAGTTGTACAACCAAGTAAATATATAAGAAATCGTAGAATTATATACTTTAAAGCTGCAAATTTTACAGAATGCAGATCATGTCTCAATAAAAAAAATTTTTTTTTAAGTAAATAAATAGAGCAACTGAATGCTAGTATGTGTGGAAGGAAAAAAGAAAACAGTAGACACAAACTACCAGATTTTTCCTTTCCTGGAACAAAGGAGAAAGTTTAGTTAACTACTAAGAAGTTCACTATGTAAAGTAACATCGCTTTGTTGAATATTTTGCTTCTCCATTCTTTAACAGTCTGAAGGCATGGGCTTATTCTTTATTGCTTACTGAAGCCAATTCTGTCATTATAGGTTAAGTTTGGTGGTGCATAAGATTTGGATACAGACTTAGATCTTCAGATTTCCTTACCATTGTAATTGGCTGCATCAGGATCATCCACATTAATGGCAATGACTTTCCAGTCAGTTTCTCCTTCATCAATCATAGCCAGTATGCCCAGAACTTTCACCCTAATTATTTCACCTCTTGCACATACCTAAGAGTCAATACCCACAGTTAGGACCATACTACAGAATGAACCTTTGGAAGAAAAGTTTTACTTGGTAGTTAACAGGAAATACAGAAGATGCTGAATTTCTGCAAACTTACCTTAAGATTGTTCCTTTAAGCAATTTTTAAAAAGCTAAACAAGCAAATCCCTGTCAGTCCTATCAAAATTGAAAATAGGTACCTTATTACTTATAGGCCCTAAGAAAAGCAATAATATGGTTCAGGATAATTCCTACTTTTTGAACTGCCACTGTTTGTGCCAAAGAACAAATCCACCATAATGTCTCAAATTCATATTTAAATGTGTTTTCTTAAAATAAGTCAGTCAGAGAAAGACAAATACCATATGATCTCACTCATTTGTGGAATTCAAGAAAGAAAAAAGATGAACATATAGGAAGGGGGAAAGAAAAAAAGGAGAGAAGGAAACAAATCATAAGAGACTCTTAGAGACAGAGAACAAACAGGGTTGCTAGAGGGCGGTAGATGGGGTAGGGGATAGATGGGTGATGGGGATTAAGGAGGCACCTGTGTTGAGCACTGGTTGTTGTATGTAAATGATAAACCACTGAATTCTACTGAAACCAAAAAAAAAAAAAATTCTACTGAAACCAATATTGCACTATATGTTAACCAGTAAATAAATAAATAATAAATATAAATAAACAAATAAACAAACAAACAAGCTTTCTCAGCTTTTTATTTTATAGAAACGACTGAATTAGGCAAATCATATATGACTTAACTTTATGAGTTAAAAAAATGAATGACAGCCTTCTTTTTGGTTAACTATTTCCCTGAGCCTGAGAAAAACCATAAAGAAATAGAATTATAGTCATAATCTTAGAGCAGCCCTACTTGATAAAGAAATTCTGACCAATTGTCTCCAGCCCATGAGGTTATCTGGCATGAGTCAGGTCGCTGACTGCTCCCAGTCATTAGGTAAAGTTTGCCCCGTATTGAGATGAAATTTGCCTCCTAGTACTCTTCACCTACTGACTCACCATCTGCCTTCTGAAGCAATGAGGACACAACCATTTCTCCCACATGTATGTACAGTCATGTGTGCATATATACAAACTTTTCCACACTAGTTTTAAATGCACAGATTGTAACATACAAATGCTTCAATGAACCAGAAGCTTTTAATTTATCAAAGGGACATCATTATTTTGCTGATACTCATATATTTTATCAACAATATTTTTTGAAGTATGAACTTTGTATACCTCATTACTATCTTGCTGACTCTACAGAAAAATATTTCAGATTCCATTACCTTACTTCCAATTTCACACACATCGATGGGGTCATTGTCACCACAACAGCCAGTATGTTTGTCATTGTGTCCTGGGTCTTCCCAAGTCTAAAAAAAATAACAATAATAAGGCTGACAGTATATCACTCTTCTACATGTTACTAACAAAGTGGATCATGTTTGACATTAAAAAGTAACACCCCATGAGTCTGCAAAAATACAAATCCAGTCAACAATACTCAAAAAAAATTTTTTTAAGATTTATTTATTTATTTATTTATTTATTTATTTATTTATGATAGAGAGAGAGAGAGAGATAGAGAGAGGCAGAGACACAGGCAGAGGGAGAAGCAGGCTCCATGCTGGGAGCCCGACGTGGCACTCGATCCCGGGACTCCAGGATTGCGCCCTGGGCCAAAGGCAGGCGCTAAACCGCTGAGCCACCCAGGGATCCCCCCGAAAAAATTTTTTTAAATATGAATCTTTAGCTATTTTCTTCTCATTTTTAATTTTGCAGGTTCCTCACAGGGAGCCCACCCAATGCAGGACTCGATCCTCAGAGCCCAGGATCATGCCCTGAGCCAAAGGCAGATGCTCAACCGCTAAGCCACCCAGGCGTCCCTATTTTCTTCTCATTTTTAAGAAATTATTTCATTTTTTTTTAAAGATTTTATTTATTCATGAGAGACACACATAGAGAGAGAGGCAGAGACACTGGCAGAGGGAGAAGCAGGCTCCATGCAGGGAGCCTGATGTGGGACTCGATCCCAGGTCTCCAGGATCACACCCTGGGCCGAAGGCAGCACTAAACCACTGAGCCACCTGGGCTGCCCCAATTTTTTTTTTTAATTTTTATTTATTTATGATAGTCACAGAGAGATAGAGAGAGGCAGAGACACAGGCAGAGGGAGAAGCAGGCTCCATGCACCGGGAGCCCGACGTGGGATTCGATCCCGGGTCTCCAGGATCGCGCCCTGGGCCAAAGGCAGGCGCCAAACCGCTGCGCCACCCAGGGATCCCGAGCCCCAACATTTAATTAAAATTATTGTATATAGTGAAGATTCTTAGATGTAAAATAAAAATTTGGGCAGCAGGGATCCCTGGGTGGCGCAGCGGTTTGGCGCCTGCCTTTGGCCCAGGGCGCGATCCTGGAGATCCGGGATCGAATCCCACGTCGGGCTCCCGGTGCATGGAGCCTGCTTCTCCCTCTGCCTGTGTCTCTGCCTCTCTCTCTCTCTGACTATCATAAACAAATAAAAAACAATAATAAAAAAAATAAATAAATGTTGGGGCTCTATTATGCTACATATGCTATATATGCTCAAAAATATGCTAAACTGAATTTAAAACTTAAAAGAAAGAATAATCTTTTCTTAAGTTTATTTATTTGTTTTATTTTTAGTAATCTCTACACTCAACATGGGGCTTGACTCCCCACCTGAGATCAAGAGTCACAGGCTCTACTGACTAAGCCAGCCAGGGTCCCAATAATGAACCTATTTAAAACAAGCAAAAACAACCACCTAATAATAGCTCAGACAACATGCAACACAAATACAGACCCAAATATTTACCTAAAAAACACATTGAAAGTAAAATGCGTTTGATGAACTCTTCATGTTCACTATCTTCTACTAACTAGATTTTCTTTAGAACAAATTTCCAAAACAGACGTAGGTAGACAGTAGTACTAATGGAAATGAGGGGATCCCTGGGTGGCTCAGCGGTTTGGTGCCTGCCTTTGGCCCAGGGCACGATCCTGGAGCCCCGAATCGAGTCCTGTGTCGGGCTCCCAGAATGGAGCCTGCTTTTCCCTCCTCCTGTGTCTCTGCCTCTTTCTCTCTCTCTCTGTGTCTAACATAAATAAAAATAAATAAATAAATCTTTAAAAAATAAAGTAAAATAATAAAATAAATAATAAAATAAAATAAATAATAAAATAAAAAATAAAACAAATAAAATAAAAAAATAAAATAAAATTTAAAATAAATAAAATAAAATTTAAAATAAAATAAAATAAAAAATAGAATAGAATAGAAAAATTAAATAAAAAAATAAAATAAAAAAATAAAAAAATAAAATAAAATAAAATAAAATAAAAATAAAAATTAAAAAAGTAAGTAAAATAAAATAAATAAAATAAAATAAATAAAATAAAATAAATAAAAATAAAATAAAATAAAAATAAAATAAAAATAAAATAAAATAAAATATAAAATAAAATAAAAAATAAAATATAAAATAAAATAAAATAAAATAAAATAAAAAATAAAATAATAAATAAAATAAAAAAATATAAAATAAAATAAAATAATAAAAAAATAAAATAAAATAAAATAAAATATAAAATAAAATAAAATAAAATAATAAAATATAAAATAAAATAAATAAAATAAATAAAATAAAAAATAAAATAAAATAAAATAAATAATAAAATAAAATAAAATAAATAAAATAAAATAAAATAAAATAAAATAAAATAAAATAAAATAAAATAAAATAAAATAAAATAAATGGAAATGAGAGGCTCTGGTGGTAAAAGTGTCATCACTGACCAGGAGCCAAGACTGAAAAGTTTAATCAGGATTTTTCTGGAGCTTTCAATTGCTGGCTTTATTTCCTGAGTCCTCGTAAAGCATCTCACAAATGAATGGATAGTCTGCGCACTACCAGAAGTTTAAAATGTAGCCATTGTTCTAGTTCTTTGCTCCCCAATCTAGAACTTATATCTTGGATTTGTTTGCTACTCAACTGGAGTAAAGGCAAAAACATCACAGTGAAGAGGCATAAAGGGCAACTGGGGGATCCCTGGGTGGCTCAGTGGTTTAGCAGTGCCTTCAGCCCAGGGTGTGATCCTGCCTGTGTCTCTGCCTCTCTCTCTGTGTCTCTCATGAATAAATAAATACAATCTTAAAAAAAAAAAAAAAAAAAGGGCAACTGGGTCCAACAAAGCCAAATCCAACCTCCAGAAGAGTAAGTAGTTCAACAGTGTTTTCCCAGAGGGATCGTTTTTTGAGACTAACGACTAAAGCCACTAAAGTACAAGGTGAAGTGCTATAATTAAGGCAAATGACTCTGTGATTACCTGACAAGCTAGGAGTTTGATCTATGTTTTCATAACTTACAGATTGTTTCACAGCAGATTCCACTTAGTAGACTTAATGGTTAATAAAAACAAACCATTTATCAACAGGAAAAATTAAATTGAGTATTTCATGTAAAAATCATAAGTACCACAGGCATTAGCCTGCTAAATCAGAATTAAATATCCATCATTTACTTATAACAGACACAATTCTAGTTATTCTTCATTCAAATATTAAAAAAGAACCTACTATGCACACTGGGATGGTCTGGGGATAAATTGGTAAGCAATGTGGATATCCTCCCTCCTCAAAGTGTTGGCTATTTAGGAAAACAGAACCCAGGGCACCTGGGTGACTCCGTGGTTGAGCATCTGCCTTCAGCTCAGGTTGTGATCCTGGGGTCCTGAGATCACGTTCCACATAAGGCTCCCCAAAGGGAGCCTGCTTCTCCTTCTCCCTATGTCTCTCTCTCTCTCTCTCTCTCTCTCTCTGTGTCTCTCATGAATAAATAAATAAAATCTTTTTTTTTTTTTTTAAAGGAAAACAGGGGCAGCCCAGGTGGCTCAGTGGTTTAGTGCCGCCTTCAGCCCAGGGCATGATCCTGGAGACTCAGGATCAAGTCCCACGTCGGGCTCCCTGCATGGAGCCTGCTTCTCCCTCTGCCTGTGACTCTGCTTCTCTCTGTGTCTCTCATGAATAAATAAAATCTTTTAAAACATAAAATAAAGGAAAACAGAATCCCATTTACTACTCTATCACAAAAGAGTGGCATTAAGAAGAAGAAATCAGGACTCTTAACATAAAAGCATACATGCGCTAGGTTCCTCACAACAGCCTGTGAGCTAGGTGCTAGTAATATCTTGGGGAGATAGGTCTTGGGAAGGAAGAAAGGCAAGTTAGTCGAGTGAGCTAGCAAATAACAGACTTGAGATGTGGTACCAATACAGAGCTTTCAACCACCAGGCTATACAGGCTCTCCTAACAGGTTTGCCACTCATTATGTAAAGAAATAGTGTGTATGGTTTATGACCAGTCCATACAGAAAATAAATATTTCAGAAAAGAATAAACTTTCAAATGTGAATTTAAACACTGTAAACAGGGACACCTCAGTGGCATAGCGGTTGGGCATCTGCCTTTGGCTCAGGGCGTGATCCCAGGATCCAGGATCGGATTCCACATCGGGCTCCTTGCATGGAGGCTTCTTCTCCCTCTGCCTTGGTCTCTGCCTCTCTCTCTCTCTCTCTCTCTCTGCCCCTCTCTCTCTCTCTTTCTCTCTCTCTGTGTCTCTCATGAATAAATAAATAAATGAAATCTTAGAAAAAATAAACACTGTAAACATTTATCTTTCAGTTTATTTTGAAAATAACTTGTTCAAGAAAGTACTGAAATAATTACTCTTCTGTTGTTAAAATCTACCATAGTGAACACTTTCCACAGGTGTCTAAATCTTTTTCATTAACACCAGCGGGTTAACTTTTTGTAAGCTAAAAAGTACATTTCGAGCAATCACACAGGGACATACCTGGGGGATGGCACCATAGTTCCAGATATATCCTTTATAAGGGAACAAATTTGCAACATAACGGAGTTTTCCTTTCTTCACATCTTGTTTAATTGGGTTTAGAGGGTCCTTTGTAGCTATCTGAAATAAAAAATTTCAAATCAGAATATTTGGATATAAAATACTATTCAAATAAGGATTTGAGGAAATGAATTGTGGAATACATAGCCCCTAATTCCACTTTAATGACATGCTTTACCTCTAACATTTTCATGATTTGATATGTTTTTCCGTAATCAGCCTTTAAGTGGAAAACTTATTTGAGGTATACAGAAAGGAAAACAAACAAAAAACATTTACTTACTCCAGAAAGCAAAAACTAAAATTATCCTAATAATTCCTAACATTAGTAATAAATCCTAACATTGGAGAAATGTTTTAAGGTTTCTTTTAAACAGGCAAAATAAATATTATCCAACTTAAAATTTTCTTTAAAACATTTTAAATTATTCAAATATTTGAGTATATAACATATACAAAGTGGGGTTACTGTCAAAAAGCTTAATTAACTGATATAAAATGTGTAACAAATAACCACAACAAAAAGCCAAAACTATTAGGTATCATCAGAAAGAAATTAACAAAATGCAATAGAAATTCTAATAAAATCACAGGTGGCTGGGGTAACTAAAGAGAGCCCACTGACTCTGTGGAGGCATCAATGATGGACTTAAGAGGACAAAAGAGGAGAAAAAGGTAATTCTAGGCTTTCAAAATGCCAGAAGCAAGGGTGTGGAGACGGAAAGTCCATAGCATATTTGCAAACAGTAACTGGTTGGGTTGGAGTCTCAGTGGGAGATTGGCAGGCAATAGGGGATCCAACTGGAAAGCAGATTGCACTAACAAGAAGGGCTTCAGCTGTTGAACCCTTAAACAAATCAGTGTGGCTAGGTCAAAGTTAGTACCCTAAGTCTAATTATGAATATAAGGGGAAACATACCTCCATTTTTGCATTAGACCAGCGTGGTACTTCAACTACCATGTGGAAAACGTCCTGAAAAAAAAAAAACAAAAACAAAAAAAAACAGAATTCAGATGGTCCTAGGAGCTAATCTATTCTCTTACTTCAGTGAGCATGCTCTAGTTCTTCCAGAATTAAATTGTTCATTGTTTTGGACTTTGGAAGTCAATGGGCTTTCAGTAAAATTCATCAAAAAAAAATCAGATAACTGATGAAGAATGAAGAGATAAAGCAAATATGCAAAATAACTGTAGAATCAAGGTGGTGGCTGTATGCCTGTCCATGGTGTATATTCTTTCAACTTTTTTGTGTGTTTAAGTAAAGATAATAACTTTTTCATAATAAAATGTTGGGGGTGGGTAAGAATGTTCCTATAAAGAAACAGTTTTTAAACATAACAGAACTTCTATCTCTGAGGAAGCCCATCTTCAAAGTGATCATTTCCAACGGCTACTTACTTCCTCCAATGACAGTGCAATTGCTGAGGATGTTTTCGGAACTCTGATTTCAGAGGCAGTTTGTAAGACAACCCAAGTCCATTTAATTACTTTGTCATACTTTAGTTTTAGCCTCATACAAAATCAATCAGCTCAATTACCCACATCATTCTCCCAACTTGGCTGTTTTTAAAAAATCAAGTACTCCTTGAAAAGACAAGAAGTTTGACACTGAAGAGTACATAAGTTCCAAAAATATTTTGATTCATGGCAGTGCTACTGTAATTAGTTTACTGCCTTAAACTGAGCTTTACTTTTTTTTTTAATTTTTATTTATTTATGATAGTCACAGAGAGAGAGAGAGAGAGAGGCAGAGACATAGGCAGAGGGAGAAGCAGGCTCATGCACTGGGAGCCCGACGTGGGATTTGATCCCGGGTCTCCAGGATTATGCCCTGGGCCAAAGGCAGGCGCCAAACTGCTGTGCCACCCAGGGATCCCTTAAACTGAGCTTTAAATGGTCAAATTTATTTTTACCAAGAGATCAAACTTTTTTTTTTAAGATGTTATTTATTTATTTATTTAAGAGAGACGCAGAGAGAGAGGCAGAGACACAGGCAGAGGGAGAAGCAGGCTCCATGCAGAGAGCCTGATGCGGGACTCGATCCTGGATCCTGGGATCATGCTCCGAGCCGAAGGCAGATGCTCGACCACTGAGCCACCCAGGCGTCCCGGGATCAAACTTTAAATGCAGTTTTCCAATTTATAGCCTCTGCAAAAGGCTTATATGAAGACAAATCTGCAATTATTCTTTTATAAAATGTATATTTTTAAAGGGAGATTTCAAATGAAAATCACTTAGTTACACACTTCTTAGGATTACTTCTCTGCTACTTTGCATCACAAATAGGGACTGGTAAAAAGAGAGATAAGTGCTCTATCCCTGTAAGGTAAATACTATGTGGTTTAGAAAAAGTAACACATTGTTCATGGGTAGACCCAATCTTTGATTAAATTTCATTCTACCTACTACACGTTTTCAAGAACTGCATCTATCTTGTACACTACTCAGGTAGGTATTAAAATGGAAGATCTTGGGACACTTGGGTGGCTCCGTGGTTGAGTGTCTGCCTTCAGCTCAGGGTGTGATCCCGGAGTCCTGGGATCGAGTCCTGCATCAGACTCCCTGCGAGGAGCCTGCTTCTCCCTCTGCCTGTGTCTCTGCCTCTCTCTGTGTCTTTTATGAATAAATAAATAAAATCTTTAAAAAAAAAAAAAGATTTTTACGAACTAATCATACGAGTCATACGAACAAGCAGCAATATCTTAAGGGTCCACAAGATGGCGCTGCTACCACGTGAAAGTGAGAAGCAAAAACCAAGGAGACTGGTTTTTGTTTTTTTAAGATTTTATTTATTTATTCATGAGAGACACAGAGAGAGAGGCAGAGACACAGGCAGAGGGAGAAGCAGGCTCCATGCAGGGAGCCTGACGTGGGACTCAATCCCGAGTCTCCAGGATCAGGCCCTGGCCCAAGGCAGGTAGTAAGCCACCCAAGGATTCCCAGAGATTGGTTTTTTTAAAGAAAGCGTTACCAAATAAATAAATTACCTCAAGGGAAAAAGTAGCAAATAGAGGTAAAATATATGATTTCAAAATTTAGTAACTATATTTATAGAACATTTTAATTGGATTACATGATAAATACGATGATAAATATAGAGCCTCAAAATACATGATAAATATATGATATATATAGATCCTCAAAAACCACATTATATAATGATACAAAAACCCACATAACTATATATAATGGGAAGCAAGTAAGCAAGCAAGCAAAGAAAGAAAAGAAAGACCAACATTACAGGAAAGAAAACATCTTTCTGAAAATGGTAAGATAACTACTGCAAACAGAACTCCAAAACTGTGAAGGTTTGATGCTTTTTAGAAATTAGGTAAGCCAAAAAATAGCAAGGAGTATCCTTAAAAAGTCTCAGAGCTGATTCATTCATTTTCTTTCAACAAATAATGAATCACTGGGATCCCTGGGTAGCGCAGCGGTTTGGCGCCTGCCTTTGGCCCAGGGCGCGATCCTGGAGACCCGGGATCGAATCCCACATCGGGCTCCCGGTGCATGGAGCCTGCTTCTCCCTCTGCCTGTGTCTCTGCCTCTCTCTCTATCTCTCTGTGACTATCATAAATAAATTAAAAAAAAAAAAAATAATGAATCACTGATTGCCACTGTTCTGTTACTTTCCCAGGCCCTGAAGACTAGTGGTGAACAGAAATAAAAGCTCCTTTTACTCCCTAAAAGTTGGATCTCCAAATTGGGTTGTTTCTGTGTGGAGTCCTCAGGCTACAGCCGGGGAGTCCACAAACCTGAGTGAGGGACCTTGTCTGTAAAACGAAATGTTTAACACATTTTCAAGTGTTTGGGATGCTGTAGTGATTATTGTATCTTTTTTTTTTTTTTAAGACTTTATTTATTCACGACAGACACAGAGAAAGAGAGAGGCAGAGACACAGGCAGAGGGAGAAGCAGGCTCCATGCCGGGAGCCTGACAGGAAACTCGATCCTGGGTCTCCAGGATCACACCCTGGGCTGAAGGTAGTGCTAAACCACTGGGCCACCGGGGCTGCCCATTTATTATATCTTTTTTTAAAGCAATGAGCTTGGGATGCCTGAGTGGCTGAGGTTGAGCATCTGCCTTTCGCTCAGGGCGTGATCCTGGAATCCAGGATCAAATCCCACATTGGGCTCCCTGCATGGAGCCTGCTTCTCCCTCTGCCTGTCTCTGCCTCTCTCTCTGTCTCTTGTGAATAAATAAAATCTTTTTAAAAAATTATTAAAAAAATAAAATAAAGCAATGAGCTTATAGCTTTTAGTCATTATTCTCTCCAATTATTATCACAATATAGGTGTTACTTAAGTATTTTGATATACAACAGAGGAGCTTCATTCTTTAGCAGGCACTACTACTACAGAATAGTTTATTCCTCCTAGAAAACCATGGCTGCAATTCAGAGAGTTGTTCAGGTGACCAGTAATCCTTAGGATTTTCAGGGTAATATAAGTAATCCAACCAATTACTACATTGCCAGAAGCGCTTTTACTGTTAAATTATGCATTCTAATTGGAACTCCTATGCACTGTTTGTAGGAATGTAAGATGGAATAGCCACTGTGAAAAATGGCAATCCTCCCAAAAACTAAAAACAGAATTACCCTATGACCCAGCAATTCCACTTCTGGGTATTTACCCAAAAGAACTGAAAGCAGGGTCTTGAAGAGGCATTTGTACACCCATGTTCATAGCAGCATGATTCACAATATCTAAGCCCAAAAGAGGAAGAAAATTCTAACATGCTATAACGTGGCTGAAACCTGAAGATGTGATAAGTGAAAGAAGCCGGTCACAAAGGACAAATACTGTATGTTTCCACTTATCTGAGGTATCTAAAGAAGCCAAATTCAGACACACAGAGTAGAGGGTAGCTGCCAGAGGATTGGCAGGAGGGATGGGGAGTTGGTGTTTAATGGGGGTGGAGTTTCAGTTTGGCAAGCCCAAGAGAGTTCTGGAGATGAAGGGTGGTTATGTTTGCACAACACTGTGAATGTACTCAATATCACTAAACTTAACAATGCTTACGACTGTCAATCTTATGTGGATTTTACAATTAACAATCAGAAAAAATTACGCATTCTCACATTTCCAATGTTTACGCATTTAAAATACTGAGGACAAGGGGTGCCTGGGTGGCTCAGTAGATTAAGTATCTGCCTTCGGCTCAGGTCATGATCCCAGGGTCCTGGGAGCAAGTCCCACATCAGGCTTCCTGCTCTGTAGGGAGCCTGCTTCTCCCTTTCCTGCTCTCCCTGCTTGAGCTCTGTGAAATAATAAAATCTTAAAAAAAAAATAAAAATAAAATAGTAAGACAAGTTTTTAGGATATTTCGTACCACCCAGTTATGTATTCATGCCTTCTTTCACTAATCCCAACTGGTTTCAACTATGACTTAGCTCAATCCTAGACTTATTATCTTATTATCCCCATTTTTAGGGCTTCTCAGAACTCTGTTCTCCACCTCTACTCTACTTTGATTCTCATCCCTGCTCTGGCATCTAGGTCCTTATTTATAGTTTCAGAGGAAGGAAGGAAGAGGTTAGCATCCCTTGTAGGAGGATTCTGACAAGCCTGTGGGAGGCAGAGGAAAGGCAAACCATAGCTTTAGCTCTGACTTCCCAAAGTTAGGCATATCAGTCTTACTTCTCAGATTTGTAATCATTTCATCAATAAGAACGTCAAAATTTAAGGATAAAATTAATTACATCATTCCATTAAATTAAAAAGACTTTAAATAAAAGTATTTTAGGGACAGAAGAAATGTAACCTATATTTTGCTTAGTCTTTTCATTTCATTCATTAAATAGGGATATTATAGTGGTATGGTGATCATAAGTTTCATCTCCAAACTGGTTAGTTTTCTTGTGGGTCAAATTAGTAGTCTAATGAGTTGTTGGCTAGTGAGCAGGCTATAGCTATTTGGTAGGCTATTATTACTAATGTAGTTAAGTATGTGTATATAGGGACCATGCTCTTAATATAATTATATCCCATTTCTGAATCTTAGTAGTAAAGTTAAATGGGTCTTTACTGGGGGACCTGTGAACACCTCATGATTTACAATCTGTTTCCAACACTGCATCTGAAGCCTAGTGAACATGACATGCTATAATGCAAAATTATGTCAGTGGCTTAAATTAGCATTTTCAAGTTGATCCATCGCATTTCTCTGGATAACCTCAGGAATCAAGGAAGAAAGACTTAGGAAAAAATACAAAATCAGTCTCTGATTCTATCATCCTTCCTTTTACTTTTCTGTTTTGCACTAAAATTTACAGAAAAACAGTGGTAGTTAGGATTTTCTTCCAAATATATCTAGAGATTAGACATGAAGCAAGAGGCTAATAAAAAACAAGGGCAGCTTGCCTTTTTTTTTTTTTTAAACCTCTAGAATAGTTTTGGAGTATAAAATCCCTATCAGAAGAGTTCACATAAGGAAATGTTCCACCCCCATAGAGGAACTTTTGAAAAGGTATACCAGATTTCATCATTTCTAAGGTATTATACCTTACTAAGTACTCACCAAGTGACAAGGGCTCTTAACTCTTGATTTTAGGTTTTGGCTTCAAGGTTGGTCTTTTGATTACAGGATATACTCTAAACTATTATATGTAAATTGATTCCTCCTTGTGCACTGTCGGTGGGAATGTAAATCAGGTGCAGCCATTATGGAAAACAGTATCCTGGTTTCTCAAAACTCTAAAACTCGAACTACCATATAATCTAGCAATCCAATTTCTGGGTATATACCCCAAAGAAATTAAATCATAATCTTGAAGAGCACTCCCATGTGTGGGAATCTTATTTAGTTTTAAAAAAGGAAATCCTGCCTCTTATGACTACATGGATAAATGTGGAAGACATATGCTAAGTGAAATATATCAGTCAGATAAAGACAAATACTATCTGATCTCCCTTGTAAGTGGAATCCAAAAAAGTCAAACTCATAAAAACAGAGTAGAAAGGTGACTGCCAAGGGCTAAAGAAAAAGTGGAAATGCTGGTACAACTTTCCATTATAAGACAATTAAGTTCAGGAGGTCTAATGTACACCATGGCTTAATGAAATTTGCTAAAAGAGCAGATATTAAGTATTCTTGTCACGCACACACACAAAAAGTAAATATGTCAAATGGTGAAGAGATCTATTTGCTTAATTGGGGGAGATCATTTCACAATGTACATATATAAAAACATTATATTATATACCTTAAATACATGACTATTTGTTAATCCTACCTCAATAGAGCTGAAAAAAATTTAAAAAAAAATTTTTTTTTTATTTTTTTAAAATCTTTTTTTTTTTAAGATTTTATTTATTTATTCATGATAGACATAGAGAGAGAGAAGCAGAGACACAGGCAGAGGGAGAAGCAGGCTCCATGCACCGGGAGCCTGATGTGGGATTCGATCCCGGGTCTCCAGGATCGCGCCCTGGGCCAAAGGCAGGCGCCAAACCACTGCGCCACCCAGGGATCCCTAAAAATTTTTAAAACAAAAAAGTAAATGGGTTCCTGATTATTTCAATGACAAAAGATGTCTATTTGAGCAGCTGATGGAAAAAAAAAATATGATAAACAAAGCTCACACCCTATTCATTTAGAATTGTAACTTCACAAAGGAAAATATGATTTATGCCAACCAAAAAACTTTGCTCACTAAATTTAGTATTAAAAGTCCAGAGGAGATGGTTAACCTATTAAAATTTAAAACCCAAGGGCCCCTGGGTGGCTCAGTGGTTGAGCATCTGCCTTCAGCTTAGGTCCCACATCCAGCTCCCTGTGGGAAGCTTGCTTCTCCCTCTGCCTGTGTCTCTGCCTGTCTCTCTCTGTCTCTCATGAATAAATACATTTTTTTAAAAAAATTTAAAACCCAAGAAACACCTTACAGTAATACTCATTTAGGTTTCCAAAAACACAGATTTCCTATTCCCGGCAATTCCAACAAACTCTATGGTATGTATCTATAGAAAGTAATAAAACTGGGCAGCCCCAGTGGCTCAGCGGTTTAGTACCACCCTTGGGTCCAGGGCATGGAGACCCAGGATTGAGTCCCACTCCCTGCGTGGAGCCTGCTCCTCCCTCTGCCTGTGTGTCTGCCTCTCTCTCTCTCTTTCTCTGTGTCTCTCATGAATGAATAAATAAAATCTTTATAAAAAAAAAAAAGTAATAAAACTTAATTGACATGCCATAGCTAAAAATAAGCTCCTTTCCAACCCTATCAGATGAGCTTTAAGAGAACTAAATTTTAAAAACAGATATTATAATCTGTTTACTTTCTTCTCTTTATAAAATTAAGCAGATGACTGCATTTTCAGGTGTCAAACTTTTCTATGATTTCAAAAAATCCCTACTCATCAGGGAGCCTGCTTTTTTCTCTCTCTCTCCCTCTGCCCCACCCTGCCCACTCACTCCCTCACTCTCTTTCTCAAATAAATAAAATAAAATAAATCACAGGTTCTAAGCCAGAATGCCGGGGTTTCAAGCCTGTCACTGCAACTTATGAGTTCTAGCTGCTGATCCTGAACAACGGGGCTAATTAAAGAACCCAGCTCAGAGAATGACATGATCACTAAATGATATAATCCACATAAGGGCTTTAGCATAGTACCTAAGGTACAAGAAGCATTCAATAAATAGTATAATATACTTTTCTAAAGATTTATTTACTTATTTGAGAAAGAGAATGCTCATGAGAGGGACAGACAGAGAGGGGATACAGGCAGACAGCCCCCTGAGCACAAAGCTCAATCCCAGGATCCTGAGATCATGACCTGAGCCGAAAAGCCAAATGCTCAATGGTCTGAGCCACCCAGGCACCCCAGTAACAGTATTTTTTTTTTTAAGAATGCAATGATCTTTATGAGGTTTCATCAATAAGCTATATATACAGAACCATGGGACATCATCAGCCTAAAATGTAATCTAAAACACTCACTAAGATTAACACTGCTCAGAGGTGAAGTAATCTGCTCAATTATCATAAGTGGTAAAACCAGGACTAAAAATAAAATCCAGATTCCTTACTCCTGATTCAGTGATTTTTACTCTATAAAATAGAGCTTTGAAAGGCTAAAGAAATAATCAGTCCTTGTGCTCAATATCATCATCCTATTTGTTTGGTTATTGTTTACTGAGACTTTCCTAAAAAGCCAGGCATTGTGGCTGTGTTACATGCATAATCATCCATCTCAACTCTATCTTTTTGATGAATAGACCACAGAGATTATGGTTAGAATATCTCTTTTCAAAATTTAGTCACCTGAAAGCTCATTTGAGGGGGAAAAATGAGTTTACTCTCAGTTATGACAAGCCAATTAAGTTTAATTGTCATCAGTTTTCATCTGTTCCTAGTTCTAACTTTGGCTTAGGAAACATGAAACCAAAAGATAAACAAAACAAAACAAAACAAAAATCCAGAAAACCCATTCCATAAACATACAAAGTGAAGGAAGAAAACAATGTTTAAATTATTAATTCAGTGACATTTTAAAAACTTCCATTTAAAGAACTGCCTAATATAAAAGAAACAGAAAATTCAAAACAAAACAAACCCTGTAAGGAAGTGAGTAATCAAAAAAGCATCCACTTGGGTATATCTCCTATATAAAGGAGATATACCTATATCTCCTATACAGGTATAATACCTATATAGGGTATATCTCCTATATATCCCAGATACCTGGGTATCTTCAGGTACCATGAGATGGTATCTTTAAGAAGTTAAGAATGATAAATGAGGGACGCCTGAGTGGCTCAACGGTTGAGCGTCTGCCTTTTTGGCTGAGGGTGTGATCCCGGGATCCGGGATCGAGTCCCACATCCAGCTCCTCTTGGGGAGCCTGCTCTCCTCCCTCTGCCTGTGTCTCTCATAAGTGAATAAAGAAAAAAAAAAAAGATAAATGACGGCAGGGGTGCCTGGCTGGCTCAACCAGTGGAACATGTGGCTCTCGATCTTATTCAAGCCCCATGTTGGGCTCAGAGATTGTTTAAAAATAAAATCTTTAAAAAAGAAAAAACTGAGAACGATACACAGGTGCAGAAAAGATTCTGTTAAATTTCTGAAGCATCAAGGTATTTGATTACAAGTTTGACTTTTTTTTTAGAAGAGGAGAAAAGAAACATACTTCCATATTTATATATCCTCCCAACAGTCACTAATGGAAGCCTATATTGTTAGAACAAATATGTAACACTGAAGCTTAAGATACAGAAAAATATCAAACTTCTAAATGTAAATATCAAGTCATGATATTTAAGCACTTTAAGATTTAGATAAAGCTTAATCTACTCAGTGTTTCACACTTTTAGGCTATGTTCTGGATTTTAAAATTTCTCTTATCTCAGAGGTTTTATGTCAGAAGATAGTCTGAGCTACAGGTACTTTTACATTTGACCCAAAAGAGACCTAGAGCAAATGACAAAATCCATCGAGTCCTTCCCTTTGCCTTCTTCTACTCATGGACTTGGAAATAATCCAAGCAGGGTGTTTGAGTCACAAGGATTCCCAGAACTCTCTGGGAAATATATACCCTCAAAAACTGTCCACATGTGGATGGACCTAGAGGGTATTATGCTGAGTGAAGTAAGTCAATCAGAGAAGGACAAACATTATATGGTATCTTATTTATTGTTTATTTATTTATTTCTTCAATTTATTTATTAATTAATTAAATTAATTATTTATTATTATTATATTTGGGGAATATAAAGAATAGTGAAAGGGATTAAAGGGGAAGGGAGAGAAAAGGTGCCATTCTTGTTTCTTGTTACCACAATTTCCCTTTTTACAATACAACTGGCAGTTGCTCAAGTTGTATTCCTTTATGTATAAGATGACCAGTAAACTGTAAACTTTCCCATCCGGAAATATCAGTGAGGGTGAAAAAAACATGAAAGATACCTAACTCTGGGAAATGAACAAGGGGTGGTGGAAAGGGAGGTGGGCGGGGGGTTGGGGTGACTGGTTGACAGGGCACTGAGGGGGGCACTTGACAGGATGAGCACTGGGTGTTATACTATATGTTGGCAAATTGAACTTCAATTTTAAAAAAAAGGAGGTAGCCCAGGTGGTTCAGCGGTTTAGCGCCGCCTTCAGCCCAGGGCGTGATCCTGGAGACGGGGATCAAGTCCTGTGTCAGGCTCCCTGCGTGGAGCCTGCTTCTCTCCCTCTCTCTGTGTCTCTCATGAATAAATAAATAAAATCTTTTTAAAAAAAATTTTTTAAAGGGCAGCCCGGTGGCTCAGCGGTTCAGTGCCTGCCTTCGGCCCAGGGCATAATCCTGGAGACCTGGGACAGAGTCCCACATCGGGATCCCTGCATGGAGCCTGCTTCTCCCTCTGTGTTTCTGCCTCTCTCTCTCTCTCTCTCTCTCTCTCTCTCTGTCTCTCATGAATAAATAAATAAAATCTTTAAAAAAAAAAAAAAAAAAAAGCTGTCCACATTAAGAGGTCCTGACATGGAGCAGAATAGAAGTCTTTGGGCATTTTCCCTTAGCAGAGCCAACAGAGTTGTGTGAAAGGTACATTCCTTCATCATCACCCCTCAAATGACTGACCATATTAGTGATAAAGCCTACAGCCAGGGATCCCTGGGTGGCGCAGCGGTTTGGCGTCTGCCTTTGGCCCAGGCGCGATCCGGAAGACCCGGGATCGAATCCCACATAGGGTTCCCGGTGCATGGAGCCTGCTTCTCTCTCTGCCTCTGTCTCTGCCTCTCTCTCTCTCTCTATCATAAATAAATAAAAATTGAAAAAAAAAATTAAAAAAAAAAGTCTACAGCCATACACATAACAATGTTACATGAACTTAATCACATTGGAATTAAAAAAAAAAATCACACTCTTCTGTAGCCAATGGAATTAATCAGATCCTTTATTTAGGCTATAATCCAAAATAATTTCTGGGTACCACACCCTTTTTTGTGTTTTGTATATACTAAACTTCCTTAAAAACAAAAGAACTCTTCCTGCTTCTCAGACAGGAATCTGAAGAGCTGAGGTTCACTGAGCTCTGGATCACTGGTAAAATCCAGAGTTGTTACAAGAGCTTGTGTTTTTTAAGCCAGCCCAGGGTGGTACAAAGGCTGTGTCTTCATTTGAGTAATCCCAGATTATCACCACAATCAGTCCCATACCAGACTTCAAGGAGTAGCAGAATAATCTGAGTGAAGATGTTTTACACGGCACCAAAATACAGTCTCCATTTCTTATTTTGGGGGTAACGAAGCAGTATGAAAACTAGGCACTGCAGCTGCTATAAGCATCTGATCGTTGGCTAGAAAATAGTCTGGTTACTTATAGCTATGGTCTGAAAATTCGTGTCCCCTCCCTCTCAAATTCATTTGTTGAAATCCTCACCCTCAATGGTCATTGTACAGTAGGTGGGACTTTCGGGAAGTATTTAAGCCATGACTCTGGAACCCTCATGAATGGGGTTAGTACCTTATAAAAGAGGCTCCAGAAAGATCCCTAGCCCCTTCCTCCACATAGGTACATAGCAAGAAGTCCACGACCAGAAATGGGCCCTCACCCAACCATGCTGGCACCCTGATCTCAGACCTTCAGGCCCCAGAACTGTGAGCAATAAATTTCTTTTTTAATTTAAAAAAAAAAAATTGTTTAAGATTTTATTTATTCATGAGAGACACACAGAGAGAGAGACAGAGACAGAGACAGAGAGACAGAGAGACAGGCAGAGGGAGAAAAGCAGGCGCCACGCAGGGAGCCCGATGCGGGACTCGATCACGGGACTCCAGGATCACGCTCCGGGCTGAAGGCGGCGCTAAACCGCTGAGCCACCCGGGCTGCCCGAGCAGTAAATTTCTGCTGTTTATAAGCTACCCAGTCTACAGTGTTTTGTCAGAGTAGCCCAAAAGGACTAAGGCACATACAAAAAACCCTGCTCTAGGGACACCTGGGTGGCTCAGCGGTTGAGCATCTGCCTTCAGCCCAGGGCGTGATCCCGGGTCCAGGGATCACGTCCCACAACAGACACCCTGTCAGGAGCCCACTTTTCCCTTTGCCTGTGTCTCTGCCTCTCTCTGTGTGAATCTTGTGAATAAATAAAATCTTCAAAAGAAATTTTTAAAAATCTTGCCCTATGTCAAGAAAATATTTTTTTTCCTTAGCACATCTATATGTCAAGTTGATAAACTTTCAGTCATCATTTTATACTGCTTAACTACTCAAAATGCTGTGAGAGGGTATTGTGAAGTACTTTGATATTTATTTAATTATACACCAAACAGATAATCAAGCCAACCAAATGATGCCAATTCAAGAGGAAGGAAGGATCCTGCAGTTCATATCAACTCCCAGGAAATCATATGTAACAAATTAGTTTCTGAATAAATACAACTTTGAGAATCCCACAGGAGAACATGTGCCAATTAGAGGTCCCTGCTGTAACGGTGGCACATAATTGGCCTCTGGCTATTTGCTCCACTGTCTCCAGTTGGAGCCCAGCTCACGTAGGCTCCTCAGTAGCAACATGAGTTGGATTTTCTGCCAATGTCCAAGTGTCAATCTAGAACTGAAGCAAATTTCCTGGTAGTTCAGTGAATTCACCTATTTTTCTCATAGTCAAATACATAAAAGTAGCACATACAAAGACAAGATTTAATCTTTAATGCTATTCTAGGCATGCACTGGAATGAGATGTTCACATGTATTATGTATGGATTATCTAGCTAAGGAAGATTAATAAAATTTGCAGCATTTACAAGTCAAAAAAAATTTGTACTCACTGTGAATCATGCTTCCTGGTTGAACAGTAAGAATTTTTTTTTTTAAGATTTTATTTTTGAATAATCTCTATACCCAACATGGGGCTCAAACTCCCAACCCGAGATCAAGATTCCCATGCTGTATGGACTAAGTCAGCTGGGTGCCTCAAAAAGAATTTTTTTAAAAAAATTTATTTATTTATTCACAAGAGACACGCAGAGAGAAGCACAGACATAAAGGAGGGAGAAGCAGGCACTCCATAGGGAGCTCGATGCAGGACTCAATCCCAGGACTCCAGGATCATGACCTGAGCCAAAGGCAGATGCTTGACCACTGAGCCACCCAGGTGCCCCAAGAATTTTTAAAGATATAAAAAAGCAGCAGACATTTTTCCTTGTGTTGGTTCCTAAATACTGTATAAGTTCTCCTATTGGGAAGGCATCTAAAACAAGCTATGAATTAAAAAAATAATAACTATTAAACATTTGTACAAGTAATGCATACTCTGTAAAAATACTAGAAAATATAAAAAGGCAAAAATGAAAATACAAACAGAAAGAGACACTAGCAATTCTACTTCCAGAGGATCACAGACTATGTATATAGTTGTAGACATTTTTTCCTAGCCAAGTAAGATTCTTACCAATCTGTGGTAAACATATCAATTTGTGAGGTTTCTTCAGCTCGCCGGTGTGCAAAGGAACAGACCTCTCTTTTTTAGAAGTCTGTAGACTTAGAGTGCCTGGCTCAGTTGGTTAAGCATTCAACTCTTGATTTCGGTTCAGGTCATGATCTCAAGGTTGTGTGATGGAGCCCCACACTGGGCTCTGCGCTGGGCATGGAGTCTGCTGGAGATCGTCTCTCCCACTTCCCTCTCTTCCCTGCTCTTGTGCACTTGCCTTCTCTCTCAAAAAAAGTCTCTAGACTTAACCTTCTTATTAATACTACTTGTATCTTAAGTCTACCAATCCATTAAAAGTACTGCATTTTCCGGTAGTTACTGAATAGTTTATTTTTGCTGTTTAATAAATATCCCATAACCCAAATATTATGCTGGCTATCTGGTTAATTTTAAAACCACTTATGAAGTACTAAGATTTTAGTTCCAAATACACATACAGAGAAGACCAATGTGATTCCTTTCTTTAAACCAAGGAAGCCGGCACCCAGGTGGCTCAGCAGTTTAGCACCACCTGCAGCCCAGGGTATGATGTAGACCTGGAGACCTGGGATAGAGTCCCATGTCAGGCTCCCTGCATGGAGCCTGCTTCTCCCTCTGCCTGTGTCTCTGCCTGCCTCTCTCTCTCTCTCTCTTTCTCTCTTTCATGAATAAATAAATAAAATCCAAAAAAAAAAAAAAAAAAACAACACCAAGGAAGCTTAGCCCTGCTAAGTGCAGGGCCCGAGGTGGGGCTTGATCCCAAGACTGTGAGATCATGCCCTGAGTGAAAACCAAGAGACAGCCACCTAACCAACTGAGCCACCCAGGTGACCCTAAGCCAAGACACCTTTAAAACATCTGTGTCTGTTCCTCTACTCGTTCTCCAATTTATGGTTGCTTCTTTAGGCAAATAATCTGGATTTAAGACTGATTTATTTAGTCAATGTATATTTAACTCATGGCACAATGAGGCATTTTAAGCACTATCAAGATATATAAGAAAATCCATGTGGAACTAACTGATCTGAGTAAAGAGACTATGTTTAAATGATGAGGACAGCTTACCTTATCTGCATAAATTGGAACATCATGAAATGGAGATATATATTGTCCTTTTTCATTTTCTGCAAAATGAATTAGAAAAAGTTATCACCAATTTTTTGTTAATTGTGTTTCCAGATGCATTAAGCACACATTTTTAAAAATATTTTTTAGAGTAATTCTAGGTTTACAATAAAATTGAAAAAAAGGTAGAGATTTACCATATCCCTGCCTGCTCCCACACGTGCAGAGCCTCCCCCCATTATCAACACCATTCACCAGAATAGTGAAGTAGACATTTTTTATTCTCACACCAGAAAAACTGGTTGTATATTTTACTTTCCTGACCCCTCCAAGATTGGGCTAAGTTTTCATCCTATGCTTTCCTTAGGTGTCTAACAGATACCAACCTCTATAATGAGGGCAGGGGCTGCCTTACATAATTTTGTATACCCAGAGTCTAGCAGTGCCTGGTATACAAAAGGGGATCAAACTGTTTTGGACTGATCTTACAACAGTTAACAGTTTACAGAACTAATGAAACAGTTGGGCTGGGAGTGGGGTGGGAGACAACGGAGGGGACCAACTTGCTGAATTACAAAACCCTATTGTTTTAAGTATAATGTTCCAGGAAGACAAAGTCATCTTAGATCATTATATTTCTTAAGGATAATCAAGTTGCAACAACACTTTCACAGGTAATTTCTATATTCTAGAGACCTAACTCCCATATCCAAAAAGTAATTTCAAAACTTCCTTACTGTTCTTTAGGTAAACCTCAGAGTTAGTCCACGCTGTATCCCTTCACATTTAAAAACCAAGGTACGGGACGCCTGGGTGGCTCAGCGGTTGAGCATCTGCCTTTGGCCCAGGGTGTGAACCCCGTCCCACATTGGGCTCCCTTTGAGGGAGCCTGCTTTGCTTCTCCCTCTGTCTGTGTCTCTGCCTCTCTCTCATGAATAAATAAAATCTTTAAAAAAAATAAAAATAAAAACCAAGGTAGAAGAGCAAAGACTGAGTCCCATCTCCAGTTCCACTATGATCCCTTCAGACTCACCTGTGACTCTGCAATCCTATCCACTATCAGTTTTAAAGAGACTGGCAAATATAATATTACAGAGGTTAAAAAAAATCCTCTGTTAAGGAAGGTGCGAAGAAATCTATGGCTTTAAAAAACTCTTAAAGTTAATTACATACTGCTAATTACTGGCATTTAAGTCCCAGAAAGTTCTGATAAAAAGCTCCTTCAGCCAGTGCCAAAGCCAAGGAGTGGCTGCAGTCTTCCACAATGGCCATCAAACACTCCCTACCAACACGTAACCTAAGTAAAAACTGCTGCACAAATACTGCTTGAAGGCAGTTACCTAATCCTCCCTCCACCTTCCAACTCTAGGGGCACCTCTCTAATTCCCTCTTACAGAGGAATTCTGGGGCAACACTAACTGCAACACAAACTCCGGGGCAACGAAACTACTTTTCCGTGAATTATTCATCAGAAGTTCCCACACTGCCTGATTTAACTCTGAAATTAAATAAAATGGGGAGTCCTAGCCACCCTGGATTTTACAGGAATCGTCAGCTCCGTGCGTCAACCTGAGTTCACTTTGTTTCCTCCCACAGCAGGAGCTTTGTGCAGATTCTCTCCGTATTCCCATTTGCCCCCTCCACCTCGCTCTTTCCTGCCCTGCACACATCACACGCAACGACCTCGCTGCACCTGCCCTGTTCCCTTCCCTCCGAGTAAAGCTGTTCTTTGCAGTTGAAATTGAACGCCTCTGGTGACACATTACCAAACGCCTCGGTCGTCTCCAATAATCTATTCCTAGAGGCTTGGGCGGTGGGCGGGGGGGGGGGGGCGGGGAGCGGTAGGTAGAGGTAAGGCCGAGGTAGCCTTCCTCCACCTGCAGGATGGAAAGGTCGTGCACCGGGTGAAAGCGCAACTCGGCCGGCCCGGCTCTCAGCGCAGCTCCAGGTGCAGACTCGGGGTGGGTACCCCTCGGATGCCGATGCCCTGCCCGGGGGGAGGGGGGGCAAGAACTTGGCACTTTCTCACTCGTGCTTCCCAGACTGACGTCACCTGTTTGACTCGAGGGGAACAGCTTTCCGTTTCGCAAGCCGCCTTCCCAGCATCGCTGCTGCGGGGGACACCCCAGCGGGAGGGGAAGGAGCGCTACCGCCCCCCCACACCCCGGGGGGCTCGGGCCTCCACTCATGTGGCTCCTGATCCGAGCCTCAGTTTCCCCGTCTGCAGAACCAGGGGGCAGATGCGATCCTGCTCGGTGCCCACGAGCGGAGCTACGGCTCAGGAATTAAGGTCCTTAGGGAGTCACCCGCCACGCCCCAGTCCTCCAAACCCAGCAATCCTCTTACGAGGGTTCGTTCACCTCCAGACCCCGTCGGGGGTGACTCGGTGGTTTCCTGTCCCGCCGGGCGGTGCCCGCCAAGCGGGGCACCTGCAAGACCAGCCCGGCCGGGGCCGGCCCCACCGCGCGTGTGGAAGGGGAACGCCGGGCCCGCCGGGCCGCTGCGGGCGCCACCTGCGACCCGGGGAGGCCCGGCCGCCCAGCCCCGGGGAGCCCGGGGAGCCCGGCCCGCGCCGGGACGAGGGGCGGAGCGCGGCCCGCAAGCGCCCGGGCAGGAGGCGAGCCGCGGCCCGGGAATGAATGGGCGGGCGGGCGGGGACGGGCCGCGGGCCTCGGGCCGCCGACACTCACTGAGGAAGACCCGGTACTCGAGCGTGAAGGGCGCGGCGCGCTCCTCGCTGCTGAAGCCGCTCATGGTGCCGAGGACTGGCCGCCGCCGCCGCCGCAGAGCCACCACCAGCACGCGGCGCCGGCTGACAAGGACGAGCCTCCGCGCCTGCGCACCGCGGCCACTGGACCCGCGAGCCAGCGGGGAACGGCTTTAAGCGGCCGGCCCGCCCCGCGCGCAGGCGCACTCCGCCCCGCCCGCGCGTCCCCGCGCCCCGGCCCCGCCCCCGCCCCGGCCCCGCCCCTCGGGACCGCCCGCCCGCTGGCTCCCAGGCTGGGCCACGTGGCTGGCGGCGAGCGCTGGCGCGACCTGCCTCCCCCCTCCGCCCCGAGGGCAGAGGGACCCTGACCGAGGGCGGTCACTGCGCAGGTTCTCAGCTCGCACCGGCTAGGCGTTGACCGGCACCCATCCCCCACCTTGCACACTGGGAACTGGCACCCCCCCTTCGCCCCCCTCGCCCCCCCTTCGCCCCTCCTCCGCCCAGAGTAATTCCTGGTCTCAGAAGGAGTTCCGAGGTCACGTGCTTCATCAGGCCCTGCCTTTGATCTTAAAGATGCGCATTTTAAGCAAATCCGAAGCATATTACTGACACACGCACACACACACACCCCTCCCATGGCTACCTGGTGAGTAACCAGCTCCACCACTTTCTGGTGTGGGACAGCGGGCAAATTGCTGCTAACCTTTCTGACTCGGTTTCTCATCTTGGAAATGGAGATAATAATAGTAGCTATTATGAGTCGTTGGGATGATTAACTGACCTGAGGCATGTCAGGACTCCGAGGAAGAGCTGGCTCCCTGTGAGCACTATGGAATTGTGACTTGTTATTTCTACCCTCCCCGGTGAGGGAGGATTCACTCTGCCGCCCTCCTTGCTCAACTCACCCCGGAGTCCCAAGGGACTTTTCAGTTGTAAGCGTTGGGAAGGTCCAGGCATGAGCTCAGAGTCCCTTGAGCACGTTTCTCTCAGGCATAAGTTCCTTGGAGCTTGTTTTTCAACTTCTGTTCTATTGAGTCAGGCCAGACCCCAATAGCTAAAATCTGATTGAGGCTATGGTCAGTTAATTGCATCATTTACTTCCCCAATCCTACATATATATTTTTTAATGTATTTCAAAATCCAAATTATAAATTAGGAACTGATTATTCACTAATTTGATTATATAATAATGAGTATTTCAAAGAAAGCCTAGTTTGATGGGCTGGGTTCCTTTAAAAGATCTTGTTTTTCTGGGCCATTAAAGATAGTATGCTTTTGTTTTTTCAAGATTTGTTTATTTTTGAGAGAGAGTGTGTGTGTGAGTGGGGGGAGGCAGAGGGAGAGAGAGAGTCAAGCAGACTCCAGGCTGAGTGCACAGCCTAACACAGGACCCTGAGATCATGACCTCAGCCGAAATCAAAAGTTGGATGCTTAACTGACTGAGCCACAAGGTACCCTAAAGATAATATGGTTTAAAGACATTTTGATTTAATTTTTTTATTTCAAAGCAATGACTACTATATAAACAGAGATGACCCCTGTATTAAATGAAAACCTAGTGGGATAATTTTCTAATGAGTTAGAATGTTACTCCCTTGTCTCCATCCAGACTCCAGTTAATTTTCAGAAAGCCATGACTCACTGACCTTTTGAACAGTACACCACACTATTTTACTGCAGTTGGAACACAAGGCAGGCAAAAAAAAAAAAAAAAGAGTCAAGCAATAATTTAGTCAGTAATACAATATATTACTGGAAGTTAAAGGAATCTCTGCAGAATGAACACTAAAGTAGGATTAACTTCAGGGAGTTTCTTAAGGGGATGTTCTTTGGGCTGAGTTGCTCTCAGTTTTCTGCTTTTGAGCACAGGAACTAGCTTTTTGGAAAAACACAGAATCTTGTCTGTGGCTGACTTATGAACAAATGGAAATGATGCAATTGTGTACTACATACACTTTCCCTTTTGCCTCCTGCCAGCTCAGAGCAAGATAACAAAGTCTTGCTGACCTCTGGACTTGCACACCAACTTTTATTTCATTGAGTGTGTTTGGAAGGCCAGTCAGTAGCAACTCTAATAAAATGCCACGCCCTGGTTTTGCTGGGCCACAAGTCAGTGCTTTGGAACTTTTCCCTTGCAGGCAATGGTGGTGAGACCCACAGGCTCAAGTAGATGTTGTTCTATTTCTCATATCTCCCTGAGCCTAGCATAGTACCTGGCCTAGAGGAGATGTTTAGTGAATCTTTGCTGGGCTAATGGATAGAGGAATTAATGAAAAGGAGGTAACAATACCTTCATAAGTATATTAGTTTGACAAAGGATAAACCCAACTGCTGCCAAACGTTATATAATCTTTCTTGCTCTGTAACAACTCCAGTGGCACTTCTCTTCAATCTGTATCGTGTCTTCTTTGCTGTGCTTGACCCTAGCAGGTGCCTCTAATTTTCTGATGGCCTCTCTTCTTTGACTTATGACCACATTCTCCTCTGACATTTCTCCTACTTCTCTGGCCACTCATTTCACATTCTTCCTCTTAGCTTTGTCTTCATCTCTTTATCTTAATCATCATTGTCTTTCTTCTCATGTTCTCTGTCTCTAGAGATACCATCTCCCTAGATTGTCTCATGTATATATTTGGTATTAACTACCACCTTAGGTCTTGTAACATGAAAACTTTCAAATCTACAACTAAGTTTTATTTAACACTTATTGTGGTCATTGTCTCTGCTAGGTGGTAGGGATGTGGCACTTAGACAGACATGGTCCTGGCCCTCAAAGAAGGTATAGTCCAAAGGGAAAGCAGACTTCAGCAAATAATTACAATAAATGTGGATAAGTAGAGTGATAGAGTAAGTACAAGGCATTGCATTATGGGAGCAGGGAGCCCCTTCAAGGCAGTGATCCTTAATCTATGACCAGGAGGATGAGAAGGGGTTAATAAAGCAAAGAGAACAAGGCAGAAGCCAGAAAGAGAATATTAAGAGATGAGACCAGAGGGACACCTGGGTGGTTCAGCGGTTGAGCATCTGCCTTTGATTCAGGGCATGATCCTGGGGTTCCGGGATCAAGTCCCACATAGAGCTCCCTATGGGGAGCCTGCATCTCCCTCTGCTTATGTCTCTGCTTTCTCTCTGTGTCTCTCATGAATAAATGGATAAAATCTTTAAAAGAAAGAGAGAGAGAGAGAGAGAAGACCAAAGAAGTAGGTCAGGGTTAAATGGTGGAGGTTCCTTGGAAAGCATGATGTAGGGTCTGAACTTTTCCCTAAAAGCAATGGGCAACTTAAGAGTTTTTAGCAGGAAAGGAGCATGATCAGAATTGCTTTAGAAAGTGGCTCTGTTATGGGCAGCCCCAGTGGCCCAGTGGTTTGGTGCCACCTTTGGCCCAGGGCATGATCCTGGAGACTTGGGATGGAGTCCCACATCGGGCTCCTGGCATGGAGCCTGTTTCTCCTTCTCCCTCTGCCTGTGCCTCTCTCTCTCTGTCTGTGTCTCTCATGAATGAATAAATAAAATCTTAAAAAAGAAAGAAAGTGGCTCTGTTAGCAGCATGGAGCCTGGGTTGGAGTTTTAGCAAGACTACATACAAGGAGACCAAGGAGGCGGCTGCAATAGTGACTGAGGTTAAAGATGCTGATCAGGTCCTGAACATACGTAGCAAAAGAGAAGAGCAATGATGGAGCTATGTTTAACATAGAATCAATGCAACTGGTTTCATTGGTTGGATGGAGTGGAAGACAAGGGACTGATTGCTTGAAAAAGGAAGGAAATTCTGACACACGCTACAACATGGATGAACCTTGAAGACCCTATGCTCGGTGGAATAAGTCAATCACAACAACACAAAGGCTGTGTGATTCCATTTGCATAAAATACCTTGAGAAGTCAAATTCACAGAAACAGAAAGTAGAATGGTAGTTATCAGGGGCTGGGGTAAAGGGGGAATGGGGAGATAATGTTTAACGTTATGGAGTTTCAGTTTGGGAAGAGAAAAAAGTGCTAGAGGTGAATGCTAGTGATGGCTGCATGGCAATATGAATGTACTTTCTGCCACCAGACTGTACACTTAAGAATGGTTAAAATGGGGGGCACCAGGGATCCCTGGGTGGCTCAGCGGCTTAGTGCCGCCTTCTGCCCAAGGCCTGATCCTGGAGTCCCAGGATTGAGTCCCACTTTGGGCTCCCTGCATGGAGCCTGCTTCTCCCTCTGCCTGTGTCTCTGCCTCTCTGTGTCTCTCATGAATAAATAAATAAAATCTTTAAAAAAAAATGAATGAACATTTATTTCTTGTTCAAGTTTCGTGGTGGTGCTATGAATCACCTGTGGCTCTGACCCACATGCCTTCTCATTCGCAGACTGAAGCTGAAGTAGCATCCCCCAGCCTGCCCTAACAAGACCAAGCAGAGGGGGGAAGAAATGGCCAAACCACATAATGGCTCTTTAGCTTTTGCTTAGAAATGATGTATGTCACTTCCACTCACATTCAATTAGCTAAAGAAAGTTTTGTGACCTTGCCTGATGCCAATGGGTTATGGAAATATACTCCTCCTGTATGAGACAATGCAAATGGTAACCGTGTCAAGGACTATATAATTCTCCTATAGGGAGAGAAGCAAATAGATAATAAAAATAATATTCTCTTATCACAGTCTACCTTCTTGATCATAAATACTCATTTCTATCCTTTTGGTATGAAAAATATACTCACTCTTCCTAACAAGAGTGACACCCAAAAGTTTCAACCAATCATGACATGAAGGCCAAAGTTTAATATCTCATGATAGTCTCTGCATTATGTCCATATATAGCTCCTCTTGATCCAGAGACTAATGAACTCAAAGACAAACAAATGTCATCTACTGTCCCCCACATCTCTACCTAATACAAAATGGTTGAACAGAGACGGAATAAACACTTCTGTTCATCTAAAGAAAGAATGAAAAAAAAAATAAAGAAAGAAAGAAAGAAAGAAAGAAAGAAAGAAAGAAAGAAAGAAAGAATGACAGTCTCACAACCATCACTGGTTCTTAGAATTCCCAAATCCTGCTGGGTGTAAGAAATATTCCTTGATTAAGTTCCAGTGCAGGTCCCTGGGAATAGTTCCTCGTAACTTGTGGCTGATTGGGACCTGAGCAGCTTTCTCAGCTTCCTTCCTACGCACAGAAATTTGGAAGCCCAAATGTCTCTAGCAATCACATCTTTTAACCCAAGCTGATATGTCTTGGCTGTACACCTCTCTTTACACCTTAGTAGCATTTTACCAACTTTGGACAGTCAGCTCTGTGTGCCAAATACCACGCTTATGATTCTTTTCAACAAACCTATCTCTCTAGGCATAACTGCTAAGGTAATGAACTTACCAAGCCTCCGCTGGAGAGCCACGCTCTTAGTCTGTTTTCCCTGGGTCACTTTATTCAACCAGGGACTTGTTGGCAGCCACTGCTCATGACCTTGATCTGGTCTCTGTCCAGAGGCTGAGTTTTAAACTCTGTTTACAAAACAGTTCTTTTCTGAGCTCATCTATTTCTTTTTTTTTTTTTTTTTTTTTTTTTTTTTAAATTATTTTTTTTTTAATTTTTATTTATTTTATTATTTATGATAGTCACAGAGAGAGAGAGAGAGAGAGGCAGAGACACAGGCAGAGGGAGAAGCAGGCTCCATGCACCGGGAGCCCGATGTGGGATTCGATCCCGGGTCTCCAGGATCGCGCCCTGGGCCAAAGGCAGGCGCCAAACCGCTGCGCCACCCAGGGATCCCGAGCTCATCTATTTCTTGTAGCAGCCCTGTCAAATGCAGCTAAAAACAACCAAGGCACACTCATGACAATCTGTTCCCCAACCATTTTGTCTAAACTCACAAGCTGCTTAATAGTAATCTGCCTTCTAAATGACCAAAAGCCACACCACTTGCTGCCCACCGCTGGGAAGCAATGGCACATACTTAAGGACAGCATTCTGCAACTTACACTGATTATTCTATCAGTCAGATTTTCTAGATAATGTTGAGTTAACAGACAGCCGTCCCCTGCTGAAATCTCACTACATTCGTTTCTCAGATTACATGTCAGGGCTACAGATTGGTTTGGCTCTGCTCCATATATCTGTTATTCTAGAATCCTGATGGAGGGAACAGCTCTTATCGTGGTCTTATGTAGAGGGAGAAGAGAAACTTCTGAGTCACACTGTGGTTCCTAAAGCTTCTGGTTGGAGTTGATATAGAGCTTCTGTTCACTTTCCATTGGCCAAAGTAAGTCATGTAGCCAGGCCGAAAGTTAAGCGGACAGAGAATTATATTTATCTGCAGGGAGGCATTTATAATGCACTTGGTAACAAAGGGTTCTGTGCTCCTACTTCAGGGAAGAGAGTGAATAATTGGAAACAATAAGATAATCTTGTATTCCTCTGACACAGGAGTTTGGGAAACCTAGTCTATAGGGGACTACTGCCCCCTGCCCCTGTCCACAACAAATACAGAAGAGCAGGGAAAGAGAGTAAAGAATGGATGGATATGACAACAGCGACTTAGGACAGCAGTAGAGCTGGATGAAGAGGCAGCTTGAAGTCACAGTGGTGTAGTCCATTATATAAGACAGAGGAAAAAATGTCCAGAATTGTCAGTAACACATAATGGAGAAAATCTTATAGAGATTCTAGGGGGTGACAAGAGACAGAAGTCCAGGTTGAGAAGTTCAGTAAGTGGTTAGATATGAGGCCTGGAACTGAGAAGAGAAAGGAAGGTTGGCTAAAATCATTGATTTGGGCAAATAGAGCCACAGGAGAAAATGAGACTACCTAGCAGAACTATATATATTAATGAAATAAATATATATTTATATATAAACATGTAAATATTTAAATATAAATATATCTATATTTTTTAAAGATTTATTTTTATTTATTTATGATAGACATAGAGAGAGAGAGGCAGAGACACAGGCAGAGGGAGAAGCAGGCTCCATGCCAGGAGCCTGACGCGGGACTTGATCCCAGGACTCTAGGATCGTGCCCTGGGCCAAAGGCAGGTGTGAAACTGCTGAGCCACCCAGGGATCCCCCGAATATATATTTAAATAGAAATATTTATATTTAAATATATATTTATATTTTTATATATTTGTGTGATTGTATATTTAAGTTTATTTTACATATATATATACATGGTTTACATATATATATATATATATATATATATATATATATATATATATATATGGTTGTTGTTGTTTTTTAAAGTAGAGGGCCCAGAACAGAACCCTGAGAAATCTCAATATTCCAGGGATGGACGGCAGAAGAAAAGCCAAGAAAGGGTCAAAAGAAGCCGTGACAGAGAGGTGGGGGCTAAAACAAGGAAGTATGGTGTCTTGGAAGCCAGAGAAAGGGGAGAGGATTTAAGAAGAAGGAGATGATCAAGCCTTACATAGAGTTCTCAGCATAACTGGTGCATGAGCATCTCGTATTCACCAAATCCAAAAATCTTTTCTCTTGAGATAGACTCAGTTGCCAGTGCCTCAACTGCCCACTCATCCTACCAAGAGGTCCTTGTGGGTCTCTTTTGGTTAATCTCTGTGGCAGTCACTGGTAACCCACTCAATACCTGTTCACGCCCCTTTCTTTTTCCCAACAGGACTGTGTTGGTCAGACATGCATCCACTCACCCCTGGGTGGCCATGTATTTCGGGAAATGTGGTGCCATCCCAGCCCCAGGGGAGGGTCCGATTAAGTTTATCACAGTGATTCTGTTCCCCCTTGCCAATGACTAGTTTGGTTAGAAATATGTGACACAATGCTGCCAATGCAGTCTAAGGGGAGGTTCTCTTGCTTCTATGAGAGATGCTCTTCTTTCTTTACACATTGTCATGGAATTTGCCAAGCACAGCTGTCTTACAATCTGGAGGGGACATAGGCTGCAGGTAGTACAATATACCCAAAATGAAGATGCCAAATGGAAAATCTTAGGTCTTGATGTCACTGAGCTGCTGACTTATTAAAACTGGGCCCTTCCTGCCTAAGGCTTTTTATGAAACGATAATAAATTGACCTTACTAATAGTTAATGCATGATGTAAGATAATAAATTGACTTTGTTGTTGTGTAAAAACTGGTGTGATTCAGAGTATTATGTTTCTTGCAGCTGAAAGACATTCTAATGGATACAGCTTCCCATCAGTCACCTCCTCCCCAAGATTACTTAGGTTGGGGCAGCCCCGGTGGCGCAGCTGTTTAGCGCCGCCTGCAGCCTAGGGCATGATCCTGGAGACCTGGAATCGAGTCCCACGTCAGGCTTCCTGCATGGAGCCTGCTTCTCCCTCTGTCTGTGTCTCTGCCCCCGCCCACCTCTCTCTCTGAATAAATAAATAAATCTTAAAAAAAAAAAAAAAGATTACTTAGATTGGAGATTGACTCTGGTTCCAGGGAGGGGCCTTGATTCGTCTAAATCAATCATTGTAATCATATGCCCTTTACCTGTTCAGGTAAATGCTCCATCAAAGAGCATGGAACTCAGAACATGGCATTCTCCTAGCCACAGGGACTGGTTCAGGAATGGACACCTGATCTAAATAAGTTTCCTGCTTCCTTCTGAGAAGCTACTTTGTTCTCTTAGGCAAAGGTCACGGGAAGAGATAGTGCTTCTCAGGGCGCCTGGGTGGCTTAGTCGGTTAAGCATCTGCCTTCAGCTCAGGTCATGATCCTGGGGCCTGGGATCTGGCTCTCTGCTCAGCAGGGAGTCGGCTTCTCCCTCTCCCTCTGCCCCTCCCCCTGCTTGTGCTCCCTCTCCCTCTCTCTTTCAAATAAATAATCTTTTAAAAAGAGAGAGAGGTTCGTTCTCTCTCTTTCTCTCTCAATGTAAATAAGAAAGCAGGTAGCTCTGATTGCTGATGGCTGCATTCTGCACCCAGAGGGAAGCCAGGCTGAGGACCAAGTTCACACCGTAGATGGCAGAGCAGAGGAATGGAGACAGTGTAGTGTGGTCCTTGGGAACATTGCTGAGCTTCTGAATCAACCAATCACCTGCACTTAACTATTTTGTGAACCTTCCATTTAAGCCAGTTACCGGCAACTAAAAGTATCCTGGAATGATGGCCCATCCTCCCCCATCCTAGCAGTTATGGGATAATACCAAATTGATCTCTCAAATATCTTGCTGTCTCTTCTCCATTCCTACTGCCTTAGCCAATCCCAGGATCTCTAACCAAGATCCCTCCTCCTACCTCACTGGTCTCCAGCTCCATCTCCCTCCACGTCACTGTCTACCCACTGCCAGGAGAAGCTTTAACAGATGAAGATCCGAGTGCATCACTTCCCTGCCTCAAACCCTCCTATCTGGCTGGCTCTAATTCCATCTTTAAGACTTACTTCAAGCCTCTTACAGGAATTCAGCTCCTCAGGCTGTCCCAGCTCTTCTTTGGCCAACCATGGTTGTTCCCTTGTGAAAAGTAGTATGCCGGCCGCATAACAGTTTTTGTCTTTTCTCTCTCTGCCTACTGGGCTGTGAGAGGTCTGTGTTCCCAGAGTCAACAGACACTAGGTTTGTTGAGAAGGAAACATGCCAGAATTTAAGTTTTATCTAAACTTGTCACATAGGCCTAAAAGGAGGGAGCTAACCAAGTAAGAGACTTGCTGAAGTGTCAAGAACACTTGATCGCAACCCACAGAGCCTGAAGCTTCCTTTCGATTTCCCCCACTGTCAAGATGTGGGGGCCTCAGGGAAATTCCTGGGCCCCTATGCAACTCAGTTTCCCATCTGTAAAATGGGAATCCTGCCTCTCTGTCGGTGGTAACATAGCCTGCTGTCTGCCTTTTTGGGGAGGATGGCTACTTGCTGGGAAACTTTTCATTCACAGTAAAGATGCAAAAGAGGGAAAGCTACACATGCAATGAATGTAGAAAGTAAACACTCAACGCTTTCGTAATGAGTTTATTTTCCATGATTTATAGCAGAGGTAACAGGATCATTTTCCAAAGACATGGACTCGAGGAGAATGAAGGGGTGATTTTGATCATGAGAAGTGGCTTCAGAGGACCTCCAGACAGCACTGTGAATGAACAAATTACATTATGTAAAATACTCTTCCTTGGGGGTGGTCAAAACATGGAAATGTAGGTTGCTCTGCTACTAAAACAGCTTGACTTTGGCTGTTCTAACCTCTCCGTGGAGAGGAAGACAGAGCGGGGCGGGGAGTGATTACTCCTCAAACAGAGAGTGATTTAACACCACCACTGGCTATGTGACAGATAAACTAATTTACCCAAATCACTAAGCGTGGGTTTTTCCATCCACATTAATTTGGTTGCTTGCACATGACAACAGCAGAATTTGTTGGTGACAGGGATTCAAAGGTCTGGGCATTGCAGCTCAGCAAGAGAACACAAACAACTCAAGGCAAGATACTACAATCACTAGGGCAGCTTTCGCCCCATCATGGACTGCAAGGCACAGGAGTCACAAGGGTGATTTCTTTCAGCCGGTGAAGGCTTGATGTGGTGCTGGATCAAACTAAATTTTCACCTTCTAATTAAACTGCTGGTATTCCTTCCATCTCAAATTTTTGGAAGCCACTGAATGTGATGGAAATGTGGTCTTCCGGCCAACACAGCAGTCTGGAGCCTGTGGCTGGCTGGTTTTATTTTTGGATTACAGGGGACCTCCATCAAGCCTCTTTGTTTTATTCTGAACTTCACTTTCCCAAATATAGGAAGGAGAATCCACAGCGGCTTGGGGAGTTGCAAAACCTGTGCTTTCTGGTCAGTTGGATCAAGACATGAGTCCTAGCTTCACCACCATCTAGTTATGTGACCTTCAGGAAGTTATTTAACTTCTCCAAGACTTGGGTTTTCCATCTGTAATATGGGAATAGTAATAAATACTTGCTTATTTCATTACATCATCTATTCAGCAGACATCTACTGAGTGCCTCCTATGTACCAGGCAATGCCCTAGATCTGAGTCTACAAAGGTGAGTGAAGCAGACATAGCTCCTGTCCTCATGGAGCTTATGGTCTGTTGGGAGAAATATATAATAGGCAAAAGCACTTACTATTGTCCCTGGCTTTTAACAGGTACTCATGTTTTCAGATGACCAGAAATGTAGTTCTTGAAATTCAGTGCCATTCAATATGCATTAATTCCTTTTTCACCGATCCCTTCCTATCTCAAGGGCTTTACAAATGATATTCTCTATCCGTCTTGTTCTTTTCCCAGCAATTCACATGACTTTCTTGCTTTATTCATAGCTCTACTCAAACATCACCTCCCCAGAGGCCTTTCCTAATCACCTATTCAAATAACCCTCCCTCCTGTATCATGTTTCATCTACGTATCTTGCTTTAAACCTATTCTTGATGGGTTTAAAAATCACCTATTAGGGCAGCCCCAGTGGCCCAGCGGTTTAGCGTCACCTTCAGCCCAGGGTGTGATCCTGGCGACCCAGGATCAAGTCCCACGTCAGGCTCCCTGCATGGAGCCTGCTTCTCCCTCTGCCTGTGTCTCTGTCTGTCTCTCTGTGTCTCTCATGAATAAATAAATAAAATCTTAAAAAAAAAAATCACCTATTAGTGGGAGTGCCTGGGTTGCTCAGTTGGTTGAGTGTCCGACTCATGATTTTGGCTCAGGTCATGCTCTCAGGACTGTGAGATCGAGCCCCATGTTGAACCTCCATTGGGCTCCACACTGGGCATGGAGCCTACTTTAGTTTTTCTCTCTCTCTCTCTCCCTCTCCCCTGCCCCCAGCCCCTCCAAGAATAATCTATTAATGAAAAATTTCTCTTAGATTTAGGGTAAATTTTTGTACTAAAGTCTGCAGTATAATTACATTTTTATTTTTATTTTAATTTTTTTTTAATTTTTTTTTAATTACATTTTTAAAAGATAGGCAAATTTGGAAACATTTTACAATAAAAGATTTAAGAATGACCAATAAGAAAAAAAATTAAAAAAAGAAAAAAGAATGACCAATAAGCCTAAGAAGAGATGCCTACCATCACTAGTCATCAGGGATAGTTTTTCAAGACTGGTACTACTAAGCATTGGCAAGAAAAACTGGAACACTTGTACTCTGCTGATGGAAGTGCAAAATGGTGCGGCAACTTTGGACAATACTTTGGTGGTTTCTTACATGGTTAAACTATACACTCACCATACAACCCAGCAAACCCACACCTACACACTTACCTAAGAGAACTGAAAGCATATATATACTGTAAGGACTTGTATATGAATTTGTTTATAGCAGCATTATTCATAATTCATACTTGAATAACAACTCAAATGTCTATCAACTGATGAACAGAGAAATAAAATGTGATATAGCCACACAATGGACTACTAGTCAGCAATAAAAAGGAACAAAGGCTACAACACAGATGAATCTCAAGAACATCATGCTAAATGAAAGAAACCAGATTCCAAAAGCAACACACTGTATGGTTCCATGTATATGACATTTTGAAACCAGATGGATGGTTATCTGGGGCCAGGAGTGAGGGACACGGTTGACTGCAGTATGGCACAAGGGAATTTCGGGGGGATGCTGGAACTATCTTGGGTGTGGTGGTGCTTACACAACTGTACACAACAGCTAAAACTTATGAAAGTGTACAATTCAGATAGGCAAACTTTGTTGTATGTGAATTATGCCTTAATAAAGCTGTTACGAAGTTTTAAAACACATTGCTATATATCTCTACCAAATGACTTTATGCTTATCTCTTGTGATGGGATTTAGGTGCTTTTTATCTAAATGCTATAAAATTTCCACAATGATTATGGGGTATTTGTGTCAAGAGAGAAAAAACCAACAATAAAATGCCATAAACATAAATAATCGTGTTATTCCACAAGGAATCTATTGTCGATTCAACATTGTTTTCTTGTAATGATGCCCATTTGGGTTACCTCCTCCTCATCTATCTTTCCTCAGTGGCACTTTTCAGGGGTGAGCTGAGGAAACAGATGCAAAAAGGTACAGAGCTTAATAGCAATGCTTTGTCCACCCAGCTCTGGGTTTGGCTCTCACCTGGATTTCTGGATGAATACACAGTAGACTAATGATAGGGGGCTCTCGTCCTACTTTGCCAGCTCTCCGCCCTCCATTCCAACCCAAATCAACTCATGCATCTTCCAGGCCCCAAGAGAAAGTTCTTAGCATAGGACTGGGCAGATTGTGGTTTGTGGGGTCCAGGCCAGGAGCCTGCCTCCAGCTCCCATTGGTCTATTGAGTGCTGCATGGTCTTGGTGAAGTCAAGAGGCCATTCATCAGTGGAAACCCATGCTTAGATGACCGCTCATGCTGCACGTGGCAAGATGGGACACAGAGTCCCTCCAAGAGTCTTCGGGGCTGGAGGTGCTCAGTGTCAACAGGTCTCTGGCACTTTTCACCCATCACACATCCAATTCGTCTTCAGGCTCTCTGCCTGTGGAAGGGCAGTCACCTTAGAAGACCCAACTGGCCTGTAGACGAAGGATGGTACATCAGGAGAAGCATTGTTCACTCTATGTGCCTCGGGAAAGCTGGACAAGACTCCTGACAGGGTCCAGGTATCGGGACACAGGATTCCAGTGAGGACATTGAACCTGTAGCTATAAAAATAGTGTCATAAGATTTTATCCCATGGAGGAAACAATCAATTTTGTAGCCACTCTAGTGAAGAAATAAAGCCCATGAGATGCTCAGAACAGCGGGGTGGGCACAGAGAAGTGAGACGAATCACAGCTTTCCTTGACCTCTGCTTCGTCACCCATCGATGCTGAGGTGGGAGAGATCCTGAGTTTCCAACCTGGGGTCTCTGTCCCCAGGCTCACACAGGCATTATTTTCAGGAACTACTTCCAATATCTTAAAACTCCACAAGTGATTCACAATAATTAACATGAGGATGCAACCCAAATGCCCACCAATGGATGAATGGATAAACAAAATGTGGCATACACATACACTATAATGTTATTTGGCCTTAAATAAAAGGAAATTCAGACATACACTACAATACAGATGAACCGTGAAGACATTCTGGTCAGTGAAATAAGCCAGACCCAGAACACAAACACAATTTGATTCCACATGTGTGAGGGACCTAGAGTAGTCAAATTCATTGACACAGAAAGAAGAATGGTGGTTACCAGGAGCAGGGAGAAATGAGGAGTTAGTGTTCAATGGGTATAGTGTTACAGTTTGGGATGTTAAAAAAAGTTATGGAAATCTACGGTGGTGATAGTTACATACCAGTGTGAAAACACTTAAGGCCACTGAACTGTACACGTAGAAATGTTAATAATAGTAAGTTTTATGTTGTGTATATTTTACAACGTGTACAAAAAACAAATATTCTGCACATACCCACAAGGCCTCACCCCCTCATGAAAGCATAAAGTCATGCCTGTTACCATTCAGATCAAATCTGTGAATGGGCAGGCACAACCTTTGATTGATTTTCAAAAAAGAAAAACAACAGCAAAATATACGAACTATGACCAAGTGCAGTTTTTTGACAGGCCCAATCTTTCAAAGCATGGCATCTTTCGGAGGAAATATAACAAAGGGGCCTTGGTGGAGAGGTTGGCTGGGGTGAGCACTCTGCTCTCCCCTCACTATAAAGGCTGTGATTTTGTGGTTGCAGAGGCCATGCTAAAGGAGAAACACACCCCGGAGGAGAAACCACAAGGTGTCTCTGGACAGATCCCACCCAGCCACAGGGACAAGCATTTGGGTTTGAGATGGCCCTTTCTCTGGCCAATTTTTAGAGCCTGGAGACAGAGTTCTTCGCAATAAGCAGCCAGAAACTCTGTGCCCTATGTGACACTCAACACAGAGCACCAGAAATGGGGCCCATATGTGTATCAGCTAATGAGGAGCAGGATGGCATATCCTCTCCTGAGACGCCCCCCTTCATGACCCCCAGATACCAGGACCAGTGTGGGGTCACGATGGGTCTCAAGGGTCTGCTCAGTACATGGGTTATGGATATTTGTGCACAGAACAGCTCAGTCTGGACATCACAAGAGTAGACATAGTCCCGCTTCCCAGACTGACAGCTTGACGGGATCCTAGCTCCACGAGTGTTCTGGTTCACTGTCAGGCAGAAAACCTTTGTAGGAACTTCAATTCTCCTCCCCATTATGCTCCAGCCACTTCCCTGAGAGGCAGACTGCATCTGGAAAATACAACAAAGGGGCCTTGGGAAGAAACCTCAGAAGACAAATTCTAATCCAAACCCTGCCACTCTGTGGCTGGTGACCTTGGCCCCTTGCAGCCTCGCTCACATGGATCCAATGAGACAGTGTCTGAGGACATGCTCTCGGAGATCGTACTGTACAACTGCTCTGGAAGTTTCCTCTGCTCCTATGTCCAGTACTTAGAGTGGAGTAAAACAGGGTTAAGTCGTTGTCCATTACAGAAGCCATCAAGCCTCGGAGCTGCGTTCTCTGGCCTGACCCCTGGAAATAGTTATTTGCTATGCACTACAGTCCTAGCAACATTGTGTTTTCTGTAGAGATGAGGGGGAAATGTCCAGTGAGCTGCAGATTATCGGGGCCTTGCGGGGATCACACTGAGGCAATGCCATTTCCTCCCATCTCATGGAGAGAAGCCTCATTTCTTTGAGGTGATGCAGGTACACTGGGAGACAGCCAGAGAAAACAAAGGACCTCTGGTTGCCACCCCTTTTCAGAGGACTGGAGTTACGTGTACCAAGGAAGGATTTGGTGGTGGAGCTCCAGAAGGCCCCGAGGGCACCTGGACTTTGACAAGCCTACCCACTTCTGAGCCCTGAGGCAACAGGGAAGCGAGGCCTTGGGAAGGCTTTGTACTTGCAGCTCCAGTGGGCAGATGTGTTTCCAAAAGCTGAAAGGTACTGTGCTTTCCCTCCTGCCCTTGAGTAAACACTGTGGCCTTACAGCTGCCGGTCGCATTGTAAATTCTTGCCCGGGCCTGAGTGATGGCAGTGGGCCCTATGAGGAGAGGAGGGAGGGCCCTCCTCTTTTCTTGGGGCTCCGGCCCAAAGGGCAAGACCCAGAGTGTCTGCAACTGACAATCCTGCAGCTGCTCAGACACGATGTCCCATGTAGTACTCTGGGAAGAAGAGAACGGCCCAGAACCCCTCTCGGAACAAGCAAAAGACAACCCTACAGGGAGTCGGCAGGAGACAACACCGTGGTCTCCCAGGAAAGGGCGAAGCAGAGGCGCTTCAGTAATACGTGAGGGACTCCAGCACATGGACACAGAGCATCAGAGGGACAGGACAACTTTGCTTTTTCTCCTTCCCAGCAGCGCCATTAGGATTTACCCATTTCACTGTGCTCCACCTTAGGGGGCTCTTCTGGGGACAGCTGGAGAGGTCCACGCAGGCTCTGAGTCAGGCTCCTGGGAGGTGTCCAGCTGAGAGCCCAGGCTAGTCCCCTCGTCTCCGGTCCTCAGGTTCTCCTCTGTAGGAGGAGGGACAAGGGAACCTACTCCCGCAGCGTGGTGAGGATTCCGGGAGCCGGCGCGTGTGCGCAGTCGGCCACAAGGAAGGGTTTGGTGCAAAGTGGCTTCCTTCCGCCCCGGGAGGGGGAAGGCCGCAGAAGAGCAGATGCCCCCAGCAGCTGCCGCCGCCGATCCCGTCCAGGCTGCCGCGTGCCGCCGGGGCCCCGGGTCCAGGCCCGTGCGGGTGCCGCTCAGATATCCCAGGCGGGGGTGGTGACGGGCAGGTGGCCGCAGCCAGGGCCCTGCCCGGCCAAGCCGTGGTGGGCCACCCGGCCACCGCGCAGCGGGAGGCGGCCCGGCCGGGGCGCCCCGCTGCTCTGGCCCGAGTCGCTGGGCGGCACCTCCAGGGAGGGCGGGGCGCGCAGGAGCCCCCCGGGCCGCTCCGAGTAGGCCTCCCTGGGGCGCGCCCCCTGCGGCGGGCACGGGCAGAGCTGCGCGCGGAAGGCGGCCTGGAAGCCGCGGCGGAAGTTCTCGTTGAAGTAGCCGTAGATGACGGGGTTGGCGCTGCTGTTGCAGAAGGCCAGCCAGTGCGCCAGGGGGAAGGCGTAGACGGTGACCAGGTGCAGCTGCGGCTCGCTGAGCTGGCCGTAGTCGGTGAGCAGCAGCAGCGCCCAGAGCGGCAGCCAGGACAGCGTGAAGACCAGCGCCACCACGACCAGCATGTGCACCACCCGCGCGCGGCGCCGGGCCCCCCGGGCCCCCCGGGCCCCCCGGGCCCCCTCGGGCGCCGCCTCCCCGCCCGGCCGCGCGGGCCCCGACGCCTTGCACAGCTTGCGGGCGATGCGCGCGTACATGAGCACGATGAGCGCCAGCGGCGCCAGGTAGATGTGCGAGAAGAGCACGGTGGTGTAGACCCTGCGCATGCCCTTCTCGGGCCAGGCCTCCCAGCACGAGTAGAGCGGGTAGGAGCGGTTGCGGGCGTCCACCATGAAGTGGTGCTCCTGGCGCGTGACGGTCAGCGTGACGGCCGAGGGGCACATGATGAGCAGGGCCAGCGCCCAGATGACCGCGATGGTGACCAGCGCCTTGCGCAGCGTCAGCTTCTCGCGGAAAGGGTGCACGATGCAGCGGAACCTGCGGCCGGGGAGGAAAGAGAAGTGGGCTCGGGACGGGTCCCAGGGGTCCCAGGGGTCCCTGTCCCCCACCCCCACCGCCCGGGGGGGAGGGGGCCAAAGGCTACGCCTGGCTGGCGGGGGCTGGCAAAGTGCAGGCACTCCAGGGGCAGCATCATCAAGGGCAGCTTCCAAGAGCAGCTGGGGGTGGGGGCGGTTTGGGGTTTGGGCTCGTTTGCAAGCAAATTGGTTCACACCTGCGAGGGAGTCCGCAACTCCATTGGCTGCAGAGCCAAGGAGCAAAGGCAGAACCAGGAAGGAGGAAGGAACTGCAGGCAGCGTGGGAAACAATCCTGTGCACTTTGGGGATGGAGGGGAGGGGGGTAAATTGATTAGCTGGCAGCTAGCAAAGTGATCAGTCTGCACATTCTGTCCTTTGAGTAGGCTGATTAGGTAGGTGTATCAAAGAACATTTTTAGCTGTTTAAGGATTCTTCAGAAAACTCTGGGGGTTCAGGTGTGGAGTCTACATGACAAACTGTCCCTATGTCATCTTGGCCAGCGTCCTTGCCTGCCTCCCATGCTCTCTTGGGAAGAGTGCCCTGGGGAACCCTTAGTGCAAGAGCTCACTGAGGGGGAGGAGGGGAGGAGGACCTACTGCATGCATTTGGGTCAGTTTTGTTGTTTGCAAAGCTTCCTTGTTCCCTGGCTCCATTCTATTAGCCAAACTCATGCTTATCAGAGAATCTGATGGAATCTGAGGCTGAAAGAGACCACAGGTAGCTTGAGGTAGGGTAGAGATGAGGAGTTAGTAAGGCCTGGGCTGCCAGGGAACAGCAAGTAGGGAGTAGGAGAAATGGGAGGGCTGTGAAGGAGCAAGGCCATGCTCTGTGCACCCCACCCTGAAACTGGCTTTCCTTGCTCAGACTCATGGGTGGCAGGATTCCTACGGCTCAGGAAATAAGGACTGCTGTCAGGCTCTCACAGGACCCAGGAACCCCTAGTAAACCTCCACAGGAGCTGCCTTCAGGCCTCCCAGAAGAAGGTGTGGTGTTCTCTGTAGGTCCCCCAAGTGTAGAGGGCAGCCAGCCCCACAGTCCTTCCCTTTATAGCTCATGATTCAGCCCCAGCCTCCTGGTCAGTGTAACAGTGGAGACGGTGGCTCTTTCTAGTGCTGGTCCCCCGTTGGCCAGGGATAACTCTACCAGGAACCCTCTCACCTTTCCACAGCAATGGCCACCAGTGTGAACACGGAAGCCGACACAGACATGCCCTGCACCAAGCCGCTCATCTTGCATGTGGCGTTGTCAAAGGGCCACCCTGCAATGACAGAGTCCACCACAGAGTGAGTGCCTTATCCACAAAGAGCCAGAGATCATGGGCTATTTAGTCCAGTCCCCTCCGTGACTCGGATCTATCCTCCGCGTCCTGCTAGGTGGTCATCCTGCCTCTGCTCACACACTTCCAGAAATGATGAACTGACCTGTGTATACCACCATGGTCATAGTTCTCACGGTTAGAGAGACAGTCTTTGTATTGACCAATGATTTCTCTCCAGGAGCTTTGTATCTGTCCAGGCCTGCCTGGCTTTCTGCCCCCATAGCCCTGCTTCAAGTTCTAGGCCAGCAGTTCTCCACCCTGGTCACTCACTAGAATCACCGGAGGGCTTTGAAAAGAGCCAGTGCCCAGACCCATGCCAGGCCAATTACAATCAGTATCTCTGAGGGTGGGACCAGACATCAGTACTTTTCAGATCTACCCAGGGGATCTGAGTGGCAGCCAAAGTTGAGAACCACTAGGACAGAGCAAACCTGACTCCCAGGTCAGGGAGACATACGCAGATTTAGCTTTGATTCCTGGGCTGCTCTACCCGGAGACCTGGGCCCCACCTGGCCTCAGGACTGGAAGCCAGATCCACACCTTGGTTCCTTGAGGCCATGTGTTGGTAACTGCCCTGTGTCTCTGCCCTTCTAGGCCTGGGGGTCCCACCTGTTCTTGTCTCTCGTGCCTGGCCACAGGAGCCCTCTCCCAAGGCTGGGCCCACCTTCAGTGGCAGCCACCCCCAGTTGACTTTCTGCCTGCATAATTACTGAGTGTCGGTCACTGTCTTGTTCCATCCTCCCAACAACCCTATTACCCTAGTGTAATATCCTTTTCATGGAAGAGAAGACTGAGGCGAGATGAGTTGGTTTCGTCTCTTTGCCCCCAAATCACTATGGGTTAGTGTGAGAGTTTGGTGTGGGTGCTGAGGAAACTGGAAACCTTTTCAATCTTGAACCACGTGAATGTGTTTTTCAAACAATTGTTAAAATTTAGGCAGGTGAAAAGGGCTGGAGACACCACCTTAACCAACTAGTGACTTCACCATATCATTATTAACTGGTGCATGTGTATGTGCGTGCCTATAGGTGTGTGCACACATGCATATGTGTGAGTGTAGGTGTGCTGGGAAGGAGAGGATGAGCATTTTATGTTCAACAGCCCTGATGGAACCTGAGAGCCAGCTGTGAGTGAAGGTCCCACCAGGCAGAGCCAGTGCAGCTCAGGGACAGGTGACTGCCCTGGCTCTACTTCCCAGGGCCTGAAACCTGTAGAAACACAGACTGTGACTCCCTGCCCCAAGTCAGGGAAGTCATTTCCAGCGGAGCTGTCCAGGCTCTGGAGCCAAGCTCCTGGGCACTTTGAGCTCAGAACCTGCAAGCTCAGACCTCTAGACATCTCCACGGCTCTGGAAGCCAGTCCAACTAGAGTCTCGGGGGTCCGTGGAAACTTATTCTGAAACAAGAAAGACAAATCACCTGGGAGGGAGTAGATGAGAGTGTGATCCTTTTGATGTTTGCGGGATGAAAAGGCAGGAATTTAGAGGTCAGATGGTCTAGTTCTGCTTGAATCCCTTCTACCAAGTCACTGTTAAATGGCTGGCCAGTCCCTACTTTAGACACTCGTAAAGGGAGGTCACTACCCGTAGGATAGAATCTCTTTGGTTGGAGAACAACTCAAATAAGTGGATCATTAGGTCCTTATTCAGGGGAAACCTATGGGTTCTAGCTCTGCCCAGGGGAGCTACTCAGAAGAGTAAGACTTAATGGTGTAATGGTTAGAAATATGGGTGTGGGGACGCCCAGGTGGCTCAGTGGTTGGGTGCCTGCCTTCGGCTCGGGTCGTGATCCTGGGATCCAGGATCGGGTCCCGCATCGGGCTCTCTGCGAGGAGCCTGCTTCTCCCTCTACCTGTGTCTCTGCCTCTTTCAGTCTGTGTCTCTCATGAATAAATAAATAAATCTTTAAACAAAAAACAGACAAAAGAAATATGGGTATGAAGACATGGGACTTGACACTTAGCCGTGTAATTACAGACCTGTGTCTCGTCACTCTGAGCACCAGTATCCCCATCCCAAAGATCAGGACAATAATAACAATGCATTGGATTGTTGTAAGCATTAGTGAAGTTGATGCAGGAAGAGTAAGTCATACAATTCCTGGAACCAAGAGAAGAATTAGTTCATTGTATCTATTATTTCTAACCCAATCCCTCAGCCACAAGAATGGAGAGTTTGAGACAATGACATCTTGGCCAAGAGACCAGGCCAGCAATGCTTTTGGGGGCGGAGGGGACTCCCACTGCCTCCATGGCCTACACTCACCAGTGATGAGGTTGTCCACGAGAGTAGTGGGCATGCAGAAGATGCCCACCAGCAGGTCACTGACAGCCAGGTTGAGAATGAACATGTTGGTGACGGTGCGCATGTGCCGGTTCTTGAGCACAATGAAGCAGACCAGGGCGTTGCCCACCATGCAGAGGAGGAAGATGAGCACATAGGCCACAATGAACATGGCTGCCACTGGTGAGGAGTGCTGGTAGTAGGCGGAGAAGGTGAGGTTTACTGTAGGCGTGGCCTTGGTATGACTCCCATTCTGGCTTGGGGGCCAGCTGCTGTTAGGAGGCTGGGAGGGCTCCCCTAGAAGCAAAGGAGCATACAGGTCAGGATCCTAGGCAAGGAAGAGATGACCGATCTTGCCACTGGTGAGGCCCTTCAGTGCTCCACATCCTGACCATGACCTAGCACCTCGATCGTATGCTTGACTCTGATTGTGACTAGATGCACATTCAACCCACTGCACCCAAACCCTGATGTCATACCTTCATCTCATCTCGTCCACAACTCATTTCCCAATGTTGGCTATTCTCCATTCACGTACAGCCCACCCCCCTGCCCCATCTGGGCTCCACCCTTCTTAGTTAGCCCTACTGTCTGCCCCAGAGGCTGACCTCCAAGGACTACCACAGCCAGGTTCCCTCACTCTCTGGTTTCTGACCAGATTCAGCCAATGGAAAGCACTGAAGGAGACTGAACGACTGGAGAAGCCAGACCTCAGGGTATTTCTCTTTCCACTCCCTCCCTGCCTGACCCTCTTCTCCTGTGGGGCTTGTCCATATGGATACGGCTCCTGTTAGGTGATGCTCTTCCAGGACTCTAGCTCTTTTGGGACCAGACTGATACTGTTTTCTCTCCTTGCACCCACAGCTTCCTGTGATCGCCACCAGTCCCAGTGCTTGTTCATCCCTTGCTGGTTCTCTTACCCTCCCCCTTATAAAGTCCCTCTATTAAACTCTCAGGTAAATGCTTTCTGGGTGCACCACTTGTTTTTTCCTGGGGCCCTGCCTCTTGTACCCTCAAAATCTTGTTGTCCCTCTTCCTCTCCTCCAGAGAACTTTAGCTGGGAAAGGCAAGAAGGCAACACAGAAAGGGACAATGGAAGAGGACTCTGAATGAGAGTAAGGAGCAAAGGCCCACATTAAATTTACCAAAAGTCCATCCAAAGCCAAGCCAAGGCTACCATGCGTCCTTCACTCTCTCCCATCATGGTACCAGCTGCTTCATTTGCACAGCATTTAACAAAGCACTTGTTATGCATATGCACTTGCATATGCATTATTTTTTTTTTTATTTTTAAGGAGATTTTTATTTATTTACTTGAGAGAGAGAGAGAGAAAGCATGATCAGGAGAGGAAGAAGCAGGCTCCTGCTGAGCAGGGAGCTTGACACAAACTCAGTCCCAGGGCCCTGGAATCGTGACCGGAGCTGAAGGCAGATGCTTAACCAACTGAGCCACCCAGGTACCCTGCATATGCATTATTTTATCTCATCCTCCCAATCACCCCCTGATGTAAACATGTTAGGTATTAGCCCCTTTTGAAATGGGAGAACTGAGATCAGAGGTGTTCTGTGACATTCCCCAGGTGGCTCAGGAGTATGTAGCAGAGGTGGTCCTGCTCTGTGCATCTCTGAATCAGTTCCAGGCTTCAGCGTGTGCTTCCCCAGCCACCTTTGGGAAGGAGCAGCTCTGTGTCCAACCACAGCTCCTCTGGGAAGCCATTAGTTGTGGTGACTCATGATGTTGTCTCATAAACTCTCCTCCTGTCTTCCGCTGGGACTGAGTGTGGCCTGTTCCAGGGGATGAAGAGTCTTTGGGGAGTTTTCTGTCACATCCAGAGCTCAGCCACTAGCCTGGAGACCCACCGGAGGCTTGGGATCTGGAGGCTAGTGATACTCTAGGGCCAATGAGCTGGCATGACCAGGGCTGGAGGGCCCAACAGGGGCAGCAGGTGCACTCGGGCTGGGTGGAGGTGGAGACCTGGCAAGCTTCAGGTGCATAGTGAGAGGAGGAGGTGCTAACCCCCTGTTTAGGTGCTCTTGGGTGTCCAGTTGCACCCAAATATCTTTATTTTACTCTGGAAGACGTCAAACATGCACAAGAGAGAACATTATAGTGAACATATACAAGAGTATATCGCTGGGACACTGGGTGGCTCAGGAGTTGAGTGTCTGCCTTCAGCTCAGAGTGTGATCCTGGAGTTCCAGGATCGAGTCCCACATCGGGCTCCCTGCATGGAGCCTGCTTCTCCCTCTGCCTCTTTCTTTCTGTGTCTCTCATGAATAAATAAATAAAATCTTAAAAAAAAAATTTTTTTTTAAAGAGTATATCACTTAACGAACTATTCCAAGAGAGGAATATAAAGACCTCCTGTGCATACATCCTCCACCTTCAACAATAATCAACTTGGGGGCAGCCGGGTGGCACAGCAGTTTAACGCCGCCTGCAGCCTGGGGCATGGTCCTGGAGACCCAGGATCGTGTCCCGCGTTGGGCTCCCTGCATGGAGCCTGCTTCTCCCTCTGCCTGTGTCTCTGCCTCTCTCTCTCCTCTCTGTGTTTCTCATGGATAAATAAATAAAACCTTAAAAAAAAAAAATGATTGACTTAAGGCTAATCTGGTTTCACCCATACCCACCTCTCACCTCTCTTTGGAACAGCACATCACTTTCTTTTATCCACAAACACCCCAGTTTGTATTGCTAAAAGACAGAACTAAAAAAAAACAAAAACAAAAACAAAAAACAAAACCCTCACGTAACCACAGGATCAGAATTATACCTAACAAAATTGACAATTCTGTCTAATACTGATCACTGCCCCAGCATCCAACATTCAAATTCCTTGATCACTAGATAATTTTTAAAAGTTTGTTTGTTTGTTTATAGTAATCTCTTCACCCAGGCTCAAACTCACGACCCTGAAATCAAGAGTTGCATGCTCTTCCCAGTGACCTGATGCCATTAGCTGTTCACCAATGTTTTGAGCAGCAGCCCCTAAGGATTATTGCCTAGACCCCTCATTGTCTTTCAGATACAATCCAAACTCTGTCCTCAGAGGCATCCAAAACGCTCTGTGCTCTGACCCCGTCGCCATCTCTGACCTCACCCCCTGCCACATTCCTGTTTGCCTGTTCGGCCCTGACCACCTTGCCCTGGCTCCCACACGCTCCATCTCTGTCCAACTACAAGGATTTTACCCCTTCCTATTGCTCCTGTCTCCTCCTCCCCTTATCCCTCAGCTTAGACTAGGCTGTCTTCTCAGAGAAAAGCCTGACCTGGTCGTTCTATTTCAAGTAGTTGCCCTCCTATTTATTAGCTCTCACAGCATTTTTTTTAGTTTCCTCCATCTGTCCATATATTATTTGTTTTTGGGTTGATTGGCTTTTTACTTCCCCACCCTTGAAAGTCAGGTCCTGGAGAGCAGTTGGCACCAGCATCCCCAGCATCTCATCAGTCCCTGCCCATGGTCAATGGTTCAGTAAATGGTTGTTGGATAGGTACATATTTGCTTGAAAAGAAAAAGGAAGGAAAGGTGGATTCTGACATCGGGGGACAGGGGGATGTTGCTGGTGTTGGAAGGCTTTCACGGGCTCTTCTGGAAGGAACCCCATCCCATGTCTGTTGGGAGCCTCCCTGGGCAGCTCACCCTTCCTGAGCCCCAGATCAGCTCTGAATCAGTCCCCATGACATAAGAAATCTGTGGGTGTGCATGGGTAGAGGAAATTGCCGCAACCTGCCGGGCCAGACTCCAGTCTGTCTTTCTTTGCCCTTCGCTCAGCCTCGGAGAAGTGCTTAGTGAGCTCCTATTCTGTAGTCCTTGCCCGGGGAGTGCCCAGGAGTGCCCCTGCCCATCTCCAGACCCTCGGCTGCACTGGGCATCTCTCCCCACCCTCACTGCAGCTTCCAGCATTGCTGAATGATCCTTTCTCAGGGAGGGCAACTCCCCTGGGTAGGGGTGAAATGAGTTGGGAGTGGGCAGGCCTCCCACCCCAGCTGGGCCGCGCTAGTAGCCAGAGGCCTCATTAACACCCTGGACTCGCCCTTCCTGCGATCTGCCCAGTGCCCTCATGGATACATTAAAGTCTGTGAAAATCTTATCCGCTGAATCCAGTTAAGTCATTCCCTTACTTGGGGAGCTTCCTGGAGGTCTCAGGATACAATAACGGTTGCTTCCAAGGCATTCTGATGATCTCAGAGAGCAAGTCCAGGGCCAGAGAGAAGATGAAGGTATCCTGGTTCTCACTGTGATCCTGGCCAGCGGCATCAGCATCACAGACTTGTCAGAAATGCACATTCTCAGGCTTCACCCTGCCCGAGGGAGCCTGAAGCCCAACTGTCTTAACACATCCTCCAGGTGATTCGGATGCAACACGAGTTTGAGAACCACAGATTTAGGGACATCTGGGTGGCTCAGCAGTTGGGTGTCTGCCTTTGGCCCAGGGCGTGACCCTGGCATCTGGGATCAAGTTCCGCATCAGGCTCCTTGCGGGGAGCCTGTTTCTCCCTCCGCCTGTGTCTCTGCCTCTCTCTCTCTTTGTGTCTCTCATGAATAAATAAATAAAATATTTTTTTAAAAAAGAGAACCACAGGTTTAAAGGACTTGGCCCAAAGGCCCTGGAAACAGTGGACACACACAGACTGGGAGGCCCCAGCCCTCCTTCCTGGCACTTCAGGTGTCCCCTCAACATTCACAGATTGAAACCTAATCCCCAATATGATGGTATTGGAGCTGGGGCCTCGCGAGATTAGATCCCCATGGCGAGCTGTCATGAATGGAAACAGTGCCTTTCTGAAGGAGACCTCATCCCTTCCACAGTGGAGGACACAGCAGAAAGAGGGCTGTGTGCAAAGCAGGAAGCGAGGCCTCAGCAGGCATCATCGTCTGCACCTGGATCTTAGCCTTCCCAGCCTCCAGGACCGTGACAAATAGGTTTCTGTTGTTTCTAAGCCCCGCCCCCCCATGGTGTTTTGTTACAGCAGCCCCAAGACTGAAAGACCGCCTGGCCTCTGTAGGAACTCAGTGTTCTCATCTTGAAAGTGGAAACACTTGATTCCTGGCTGTGACCTAGCATAACTCACACCACCTCTCTGGAATCCAGGGTTCTCAGTGGTAAGATGGGGATAGGGAGGTGCAGTGAGGGCCATTGGGTGGAGGGGTGGAGGGCTGGAGGCACCTTGGCACAGTGCTGGGCACACAGTGCTCCATGCATGTAGCTCAGTACCAGCCAGACTGGCAGTGTTAACTACACAACGGATGTGAGGGTGAGACCTTCGTGATGCTCTTGGTCTGGGCCTTCCCGCAAAGCCTGAAAGCTGTGTGAGAGAGAAAACACCACCAGAACCACCGCCCAGAGCACAGAATCAGGCTGGGTATTTGTTTCTGGAGTTTCCAGCAACTCCCACGAATGCAGTCGTCGTTACTGCCACCTGCTGGTCGGTCCTGGCAACACGGGGAGCTTGGCGCGCCACCCCCCTCCAAGGACCTGGGGTTCACCATTCACCAGCCACTTCCTGACAGCCTCCAGGGTCAATGTGACCTGCTGGAGAGGCACTGGGGACCTGCTGAAGAATACAACACGAAAAGCACAAATGGCTGATAAACACATAAGACAAAAAGGTTAAATTTGTTTGTGATCCAAGAAATGCCGTTTTCAAAAACTTTTCCATCCGTTAGATTGGCAGAGAAGAAAAGTGCTCAGCGATGGCCATGGTGTGGCTCTGCTCTGGGGGAGGGGAGGGTGGGCACATCCATCCAGCACCCTGACAAGGGACCTGCTCCAGGATCCAGCCGTTCCATTTCTAGGGACCTATCCTAGGGGATAAGATCTAATGCTGCGGGAGGAAATACCGACTGTGGGCTGTAATAGTTACAAAACAGTATATATATAAATCTGCATTCTGTATAAAAGGGTGTGCGTGTGTGTGAACAAGTGACAAAAAATAGTATTTATCCACAGGGATGTTTCAAGTGATTTTCATATTTCTGTTCACTAACTTGCATTTTGACCTTTCTAATCAGAAGGAAGCTCCGATAAATGTGATTTTAAACCGACTACATCAGTGGTTCTGAACTCTGACTCAAATCAAAATCACCTGGCTTTTAAGGATACAGCACCCCCTCCAAATGAATAGAAATCTCTGGGGGGGGGGGGAATCCCTGGGTGGCGCAGCGGTTTGGCGCCTGCCTTTGGCCCAGGGTGCGATCCTGAAGACCCGGAATCGAATCCCACGTCGGGCTCTCGGTGCATGGAGCCTGCTTCTCCCTCTGCCTGTGTCTCTGCCTGTCTCTCTCTTTCTCTGTGTGACTATCATAAATAAAAAAAAGAAAGAAAGAAAGAAATCTCTGGGGGTGGAGTCCAGGGACTGGCATTTTTCTCAAAAGCTCCCCTGGTGATTTCCAAGTGCAGCAGATTTGAGAACCGCTGAATTTCATAATTCCTTTTCAAGCACCTTGAAAAGGTGCTTGTGGGCAGTGAATGTTTCACATTGTGGGAGTCACCAAACTCTTTGAGCCTCTGATGCATTTGAATTCATTTCACAGATGCTTTCCTAGAGCTTTGTCTTAGTATGTCAAGAAATGACCCCTGTCCAGATGGAACTCACAGTCTTTGAAAGCTTTGGATCCTCTCTCAAAAAGTGCACTTGATAATTCACACACTTTCAAGGGAATGGTGGACAGTTGGGCTTGTGGCTCACCCTACACCCATTACCTCTGCTGGCCTTTAGGAGTAAGCCCTCTTTGTGTGTGTAACTAGAGGGACTGTCAATCAGGAGTCTACACTGCCCTGTGGCCAAAGGATAGCCAATCAGACCTCTTCTGTGTTGGATTTGACTCTAGGTCTCGACAACACAGCTTTTCTTTCCCTTAGATGACTTGCCCATACTCTTCCAATACATTCCCATTGGTTAAATTAGCCAGAAAATGTTTCTGTTGCTTGTAGCCTATTGTCTTGACTAATACAAAGGGATCAAAGTTGATCATCCTTGGGCCTCTTTGGAATCTGTGGAGTCCAGGTTCAAAATCCCAGGGTCTTGGGGCACCTGGGTGGTTCAGTGGGTCAAGTATTTGTCTTCGGCTCAGTTCATGATCCCACAGTTCTGGAATCAAGCCCCACATTCGGCTCCTTGCTCAGCGGGGAGTCTGCTTCTCCCTCTCCCTCGGCCTGCTTGTCCTCTCTCTCTCTGTCAAATAAATAAATAAAATCTTTAAGATTTTACTTATTTATTCATGAGAGACACAGAAAGAGAGGCAGACACAGGCAGAGGGAGGTGAAGCAGGCTCCATGCAGGGAGCCTGATATGGGGCTCAATCCTGGGAATCTGGGATTAGGCCCTGAGCCAAAGGCAGACACTCAACCACTGAGCCACCCAGGCATCCCAAATAAATAAAATCTTAAAAGAAACACCATAAAACAAAAAAAACAAAACACCAGGGACAGCTGGAAAAGGGTAGGGATAGAGCAAGATTCCTGCTCCCCAGGTTAGATATCAGCCCTCTCTGTGCTTCCTCTAACAGGCCATGTGATCTTCCGTGGAGTCTTTGCTGGTACAGACAGGAAAGGATACTGATTTAGGAGTCAGCTAACATGCCTTTGAGAGTTGGCCCAGTGGTGGTCACTCCAAAACTTTCATATAGAAGGGGCTGGCAGGGAATAGTCTGGTTTGAAGGCAAAGCTTAGCTTAGGAACTTGTCTTAAAGCTGCTTATGCACTGTTTTTATAGGGAGGTATATTTAGTTTGGGGTCGTTTGAGGACTGCTGGTGGGGGAGCTTCATCCTGCATGCCCCCCCTTGGTATTACTCTGTGAACTGGGGAGGTCCACTTCACCTCCTTGTGTTCTCTTTCAAAGGTAAATGGCCTGGGCTTCTCGCACCTCCCCACCTCATGGGGTTGTTACCAGGCTCAGGAAGATACCAGAGTAAATTATAGAGGGCCTCTTAGACCTAAGGGCTGTGTCTCCGTATTAGCTATCTGCCAGGCAGCTGCAGGGAACTGGGGGGCTCCAGTGAGGTTCCAGTTCACTGGGATTTGTCCTCAAGGAAACCAGGCTGGCAAGCCCTGTGTTAGGCCACACAGATGAGTGAAATGTGGGTGTATGGGGGTGTCATTGCTGAAGAGGGAGGCTTCCTGAGACTGCGACCTCCCTTCTCTCCTCCTGGCAGCTGAGCTAAAGCCCATCACATCCCAGGCACCCACCACTGCAACACAGATCCTGCAAGCCTGGCCCTTTGTTAGTGAGGAGGAGTGTGGGCCTCCCAAGAATCTTTTGAGTCCACAGAGGCCAAGGCCAAGGGCTGATGAGCTCCCAAGGCAGCCAACAGGAGCCAAACTAGCCTCTTTCTGCACTTTCCGTTTTACTCTGAACTCTTCATTTCTCCTCACTTCCTCCTGGAGCTCTACAGTTTTCTGTTTTACTCATCAAAACCTCAGGAAAGAATGTTCTTTTTTTTTTTTTTTTAAGATTTTATTTATTTATTCATGAGAGACAGAGAGAGAGAAAGAGAGAGAAGCCAACACACAGGCAGAAGGAGAAGCAGGCTCCATGCAGGGAGCCCGATCCGGGGACTCGATCCAGGGACTCGATCCCGGGACTCCAGGATCACACCTTGGGCCGAAGGCAGGCACTAAACCACTGAGCCACCCAGGGATCCCCAGGAAAGAAGGTTCTAACGCAAACTGTTTACCTCTCAGTAGAAACTGAAGTTAACTGAGCTGCTCTTTACTGGCATCTTAGGCCTATACTCTCAGCACGTTCAGAGGAATTCCAGACCTTAGAAAAATAAGAGAGGGAAAGACTTTCCTCTGTCCTGCTCTAGGTCAGGCCAAGCAGATGCCCAGGAGCATCCTTTCTGGGTTCTATGATTGCTTCCTCAGGGTCTACCTGTAGCACTGGTCACATTCCCTTTCCTACTTCAACTATGTATATAGATGTTTTTTCTTCCATTAAGCTGGAAATGCCCTTGGGGCAGAAGCTATGCCTCTTTCATCTCAGAATGATCTCCACTATCTGGCACAGGCATAGGACATGCAGACAATTAATAAATTGTAGCAGTTAATATAGGTCTTGAAGGCTATGAATTTTCCTCTAATCACTGCTTTAGCTGTATCCCATGAGCTCTGATATACTGTTTACATTATTGTTGAAATGCTTTTTATACAGGGATGCCTGGGTGGCTCTGTTGGTTGAGGGTCTGACTTTGGCTCAGGTCATGATCTCAGGGCCCTGGGACCGAGTCTCACAAAGGACTCCCCGCTCAGTGGGAGGTCTGCTTGTCCCTCTCCCTCTGCTCCTCACCCTGCTCATGCTCTCTTGCCCTCTCAAATAAATAAATGAAATCTTAAAAAAATAAAAATACCTGTTATACAGCATCAAGCTATCTCTGACAAGGAAAGGAGAATTATTGATTTCACAGATAGGCAATCAAAGCTCAAAAGCAGGGATGCCTGGGTGGCTCAGCGGTTGAGCATCTGCCTTTGGCTCAGGGCATGATCCCGGTCTGGGGATTGAGTCCCACATTGGGCTCCCTGCAAGGAGCCTGTTTCTCCCTCGGTCCATATCTCTGCCTCTCTCTGTGTGTCTCTCATGAATAAATAAATGAAATCTTAAAAAAGCAGAGACCTACTCTTAAACACAGGAGGCACTTGGCTCCAGGATTCAGAGTCCATCAAGTAAGCCAAGGGACCTAATCTGAGTTTAAGCCCTGGCTCTGGTTCTGCTACCTCCAATCAGTTTCTCTTTGCTCTTGGTACCATCAGACCATCTATTAAGATCTCTAGTGTCCCTTTGCAGCAAATGGGGATCTCTGATTTGAGGGGTCCCTGCCTTTCCAAGGCTCTAGCTGCAAAGCTGACACCATGAATACTGCATGGGTCATCTGAAACCTCTCCTGAGGAAGCAGGGACATGACGGCCAGAGGCAGAGCCAGGGCTCAACTGAGAAGTAATGGGCGTGAACACCTAACTCCTTTGGGATCCATTCTTCCCCACCCCATACTCCCAAGTAGGCATCGTGGCCGGTAGCCTCAGCATCCCTGTCCCAAGCTACTTATGCACTCTCTCTCCCCATTCCTAGCATGATCTTTTAGGAAAGATTTTGATGGATTTGTTCACACAGATGAGGAAATGACTCATAACAGCTTGAGGTGTGGTGTCTCTTTTTGGTGTTTGCATTTCAAAGGGAGTCAAACCTTAAATCAGGATTTAAAAAAAAAAAAAAAACTTCAGTCATGTAATTTCAGTTATTAAAGAGAGAGTAGCAAAAGGTTTTTGAGAAGGCAGGACTGAATTTAATTCTTTTATATTTGTATCTTCAGTAGATCTTATAGAAATGAGCTGTGTGGCCAGTTCCACTCTCTGTGCCTCAGTGTCCTCATTTCAAAAAACAGGGTTGAGCACCTGCTTACCCAAGCCTCTCCCGGCTCTAATAACCTGGCGCCTTTGCAAAGGAATGGCCACCCAATGATTGGAGCAGAAATACTTAATGGAATTATTTCCTCAACTTGCTGCTAGAAGCAGGACAGACTGCCAACGAGCCAGATCATGGCTCCAGTGAGGACCGGATATGCATCTACCTGGCCTGTGCTTCCCCAGCAGCAGCTGAGACCCCTCCCATTCCCCACTCCTCGGAAGACGGGAAGGTGCACATGGTCCTCAGGTCACAGCTGGACCGCTGGACTCCATGGAGGCTGCAGCCTTAAGTGTGGCCAGAATCTGGGTCGTTTGTACAGAAGCCAGCAGACCTGATTTAGTTCAAGCCAGGGAGAGGCGCACCTCCCAATTTTCTCTGTTAAATGGGGGGAGGGGGTGTGATCCTGTCTCCCTGTGCGCTTCCCAGACTGGCTGAGCAGCTCCAAGGCAGCGAAGGGCTTTGCATAGAACACAGAGCACAATGCCTCCGGCAGCATTTCCAGAGGCTTAGAAAAGCAGAACCCACCTGGACCTGCGAGACATTTCTGTGGCCTGCACTGGAGGGAGCCCAGCTGGTGTTCTGCTCTCTCTCGGGCCGCTTCCCCACAGTACCCCAACCTCCAGCCAGTGCGAGCATACATCGTCCTCTGGGCCTCCCTGGGCCACAGAGCTGCCGGGCCAGGCAGCAGCCACCGAGGGAGCCACCAGCCACCAGTGGGACTGGAAGTGGGGGTGGGGAGTAGATGTGTTCTGCAGCCCAGTGCACCACAACCAAGGCCAGTGGGAAGTCGGACGGAGGTTACTGGCCGGATGGGGGTTACTGGACTGCAGTGTCCATCTGCAGATGCCGGGAGAAGGCTTTTGACCCTCAGTGAGCTCTCCGGGCCCTATTTTTGGTCCACACCCAAGAAGTCCCCCCTGGGGACCCTGCCAAACCCGCCCCCCCCCCCCCCCCCCCCCCACCGACCCTCGTCTGAGCTGGACAATGAGATCTGGTGAGGAGACAGCTTCTAGGCCAGTTTGGAGAGCTAGAGAGTTCTTCCTGACAGTTGAGTTGAACTGTCTTAATGTAACCTGCCCCCTGGAGCCACATAGACAGGAGTGAGCCCCTGTCCCCAGGGTCGTTCCACTTCAGCCACCTTTGTCCCACCAGAACCACCAGGGGCTCTTCGGTGAAAGGAGTTCGAGGCCCATCTCATCATCATCGTCAGTTCCCTTTCATCTGCCCAGTAACTGGCCTCAGGAATCCAAGCCAGAGCTCTGTCATTGTCACCACGTGCAATTGACTGGACCTTTGGACCGAAATTCAGGACTCTGCATTCCACTTACATTTACCTTTCCTTTCCTTAGCTTTGATCTGAAGGTTGAGGTAGCCTCAAATCTTGAATCTGTTGCCATGTGGGTGCTGTGGCTCTTATCCAGAGATTTGATAAGCACACCTTTTATTTTCCCTCTAAATTACTTAATGTCAGGACAAGGTCAGAGCCCAAAGGGACCTCTGGGCTGCATTTCCCGAAACCCCTCCCCACATTTCCCCATGAGTTTCCAGGGCTTCCATGAAAGATCTTTGCTGTGTCCTGCTGAAATCCTATAATCTGTCTTTGTCCCTCTCAGAAACCCAGTCTGAAAGAGGGAATTTGGTGGCTTTGGTCTGATTCAGTCTTAGTGAATGAACACGGGGATACTGGCTCTTCAGGAGCACCATGTCATTCTCTTTCTTTTTGGGAAAAAAAAGTTTGTTTTTATAAAAAAGGATGTGCTCCTGATAAAACAGTTCTAGGCACTACTGAAGAAGAGGATGGCCATCACTGAACTCTTGCACACACAAGGGTCACCCACAGCCAGTGTGTTTGTGACACCTTTTGCCACATCCCCTTGGTCTGAGGATCCCAGTCCTGGTGGACTATTCCTTGTGCTTCCTGCACCCCACCAAGCCTGCACTCGGGTCTTTCTGCTCTGCTTTCTTTGAAGCTAAGTACGGGAAACTTCTAGGAGTGCAGGGAGGGCAACCCTCAGCCAGCACAGGAGGCAGCTCCCCTTCTCGAGTGAAGCAAATTCTGGGTGCTTTCTGCACGCTTCACAGAGGGTCCAGAGAGGGACAGAGCCCTCAGGTGCCTACAGCTAAGCCCCATTCATTCCTGTACCTGTTTTTCTCCCTCTCTCATCTCACTCTCTTCACTTCTGCTTTCAGGCATCAGATTCCCTGGACCTGAGCCCTTGTCTTAGGGTACGCTTTCAGGAGCCAGGGAATCCAAAGGAAGAGGTCTCTTGGCATGCATTTTACATACATATCCAATAATAAGCCTATATAATTTTGCATAAAGGGGATCATACTACTACTGTGTTCTAAAACCTGCTTGTAAAAAGTTACTCACAGCAGGCAGGGAACATATATCCCTGCTTGTAAATAAAATCCTAAACGCAGTTCTTACTGTCTACACAGTATGCTTGCAGATGCGTTTCATCATTTAATTTACTTTAATTATGGGCATCTCGATGGTTTCTGGTTTTGCATTGAGCTGAAAATGCTCATGCATATCTCTTTAAAAGTGTACAGGAAGGCATCCTTTGAAAAAATTCCGAGGTGTTCAATTGCTTTATTGTCTCTTAAGTATTCATTATGTGTTTGATAATTTATAGAGGCCAATATTGATCTTAGAGTCTTTTTTCTTTTTTTAATCTATCTTTACTTCCTTTTTTGGAGATCAGGACATTTGCCCATCTTTAGTTTTCTGGTTTTCCTTCATTCTTTGTAATTTCCTTTAAGGCATTGATTACATCAGCAAGCCTCCACGTCCCTGGGATGTCATTTTTCTGGCCTTCGGTGCCTTCTTCCCATCACCTATCTTGGGTTTCAATTTCCAACTTACGCTCTTTATTCCATCATTTGAGTAAAATTGCCTTGTGCCCTGCTCTGCTACCCTCCTTGTGAGTTAAGCTTACACCTACACCGCATACCGTAAGCCCTGAGCAGATTCCTTCGTGTTATCCTTACTCAGACTTTGAAAGCTCTTTGCTCTGTCTTTGTTCATATCCCCTAGCTTCTGTTCACTCGGGCTTTGGTGTTTTGCTAACACTCTTTTTACAGATCGATCTTGCCAGTCCTTCAGATTCGTTTTGGGTTATGCGATCTTCATCGCATCTTTGTATGTGTGCAGTTTTCAAACGCTACAAGTGCAGCCACACAAGGGGTGACACTCTCTTTTCTTTCTTGCCAGCAGTGTTCCCAATTACCTCCTTGGAATTTCAGGGTTTTATCATCTCCCGAAGCACCCTTTCTTACTGGTGTGGATTTGTTCAACACATTTTGTCTTACTTTACCCTCCTGGCCACCCGGTGAAGCCAACTAAATGTAAATTTCTGCATTCAACAGATAGGTAACCAGTGGCACAGGGGAGCTTAGCCCCCGCCCCCCCAAAGACACCCAGCAAGCCAGCGGACCAGCCCTCAGTCTTCCAGTTTCTTAGCCTAAATTTGGTTTCCTTTGCTCGCTTTGGCTGAGACCCACGGGGGTCTGGACCCCCACATGGTAAGGCTGAAGCAAGCAGCTTTATGCCTGGGTCTTATACCTTTGAGTCCTGGAGGTCGGGTCCATAAATGCACCTTTCCTCCAGGGAGAAAAATTTGCTCTGCATGGAAGAAATCTTGTCTAGAATTTCATCTCCCCCAGTGCTCCCACTCTTAGCAGGCAAAGTCAGAGGGTGACCATTCCACTGAGGCCAACAGCCAAGCTCCCCTGGTTTCAGAGGATGCCCCGCCCGGACAGGAGCAGCCTGCGACCGCACAGCGACCCGGGGCACCAGGTCTTCTCCCGGGCTCCCCGGCTCTGCGTCTCTGTCTCTGGCACACACACGCACACCACACACAGTACAGAGCCCTCTAGGTCTTTCGGCCTCTGCCAGGGTCTCTGTCTCTGGCACACGCGCACACACATTGTCACACCCCAGCCCCTTTGCTCTCCCCCCGGCTCACCGCTGGGGAGTCCGTGCCCGACCCGCTCCCACTCCCAGCCCGCAGCCCCAGCCCCGGGGGCTCACTCACCCTCCATGCTGCCCACTCCGGCCGGCTGGGGGGCACAGCGGACCCCTCCGCCCTGGCAGGGGAGTGGGGCGGGGGCGCTCGGGCGCCGGGCTGGCCTGCCCGCGCCCCTACCTCTGCATTCCGGGGATCGAGTCCGGGGCCGGGCGGAAGCGGGGCGGGGGGGGCGGCGTGCGGCCGCGGGGCCCAGCCGTTCGCGGGGTCTCGCTCCCCTCGGGGCTCCGAGCCCGCCCCGCCGCGGCCCGGCCCCCTCGCGGCGCCGCCTCCCGCCCGCCCGCCGCCCGCCGCCCCGCGGCTCCCGGGGCGCCAGCGAGGGAGGGGGCTCGCGCGGCGCCGTCGCCACGGCAACCGGCACGCCTGTGCCCGCCGCAGCGCCCCCTGCCCGCCGCCCCCCGCGTCCGCAGGGGCCCTCCGAGTGGGGGGCACGGCCCGGCCGGCCCCTCCTGAGAAGGGCGGGAGAGGGGCGAGGAGGGGGGAGGGGGAGGGGGAGGGGTCCCCCGTCAGCCCGCGCCAGCCCAGCGAGGACGGTGGGACACTGTGTCCCGGCTTGGGGCGCGGCGGCCCGGGCGTTCGGCGCGGCCCCTCCCCCGCCGGCAAGTTTCTAGGGCCGCACCCGCCTCGGGCTCCGCGTTCGTAACGAGGTGCAGAGCTCCTGCCCGGCACCCACCAGATGCCCCACAGGTGGTCCCTGGAGCTGCACGGGAGGCACCTCCCTCCCATTACCCGAGCCGCCGTCAAGCCCCCAACAGCCACCGCCAGGGACTTTTGTCACTGGAAAGAAGATCCCAGGTTCCAGGCAGAGGAGAGGGAGTGAATGGCCCGTCGTCCTTTACTGGGGGGGCGGCTTATATCCAGAGTTCTGAAGAAAAGCTTGGAATCCAGCTTGGGCCCAGGTTCCCTCCAGCTCCTCCTCTGCCCTGAGTGGGGGGCAGTCTCAGAGCTCCAAGGCCTTAGAGGGGTCTAAGGGGTCTAACTCCACCCTGGGGTCTGGATCCTAAAGCCCAGCAGTGGGTACTTCTGCCTCTAATCACCCTCTCTTTGCCCGGGATGGCCCAGAGACAGCAGGAGGGAGTCCACCCTTCTGCAGGCCAAACATCTGATTTTCTTTGGCCTTTTTTCTTCCCGTGGCCTCCCTCAGGATTATCTGTAAAACGGGACTATTTTTTTTTTTTTTTTAAGATTTTATTTATTCATGAGAGACACAGAGAGAGGGAGAGAAGCAGAGACACAGGCAGAGGGAGAAGCAGGCTCCCTGCAAGGAGTCTGATATGGGACTCGATCCTGGGACCCCAGGATCACACCCTGGGCCAAAGGCAGGTGCTAAACCGCTGAGCCACCCAGGGATCCCAAAATGGGACTATTAATAGTCCCTATCTCCCAGAGTCACTGCAAAGATTAAAGGAGTTAATCTGGCACATAGTAAGTGCTCTGTACATCTTGGGTATTCATACCATGACTGTCTTGAGTCCACCACAGTTCTTAGGGTACCTCTGACGGTCAGGACCCAGACCTGTGACGGTCATGAAGCCCCCTTGACCAGTGCAGAACACCACCATAAAATCTGTATAGCCCAGCACTGCCAATCGTTGTAGGTATGACTTTGGGAAAGTCATATAACCTCCTTGTGCCTCAGTTTCCCCTGATCTACAAAATAGGGATAATAATAGTACCCACCATAAAGTCAAGCACTTAAACAGTGCCTGGCACATAGTAGATGCTCAAGAAATATGAGCTGTAAGTATGTGGGCACTAGGCTTTGAATAATTCAATCTCACTTTTTCGCTTTTCTCCCCCTCATTCTTCCCTATTCTCCTGCCTTTCACCTTTCCTTAGCAGCCACATCATCCTAGGGCATTGACTTAGGCTTGTGGCCAAGTTCCCTCACTCCTTTTTTAATTTGAATGGTTCTAGATCATAAAGCCTCTTTTTCTTCCTTCTGCCTCCCATTCTACAGACTTCTCTTTCTTCCACCTTTACACAGTGCTCAAGTACATGGACACACCCTAGCACCACACAGGACATACTCTGTGGGTCTAGCCTCTGAGGAGCAGGGAGGGCAGTGGCACGGATGGAAAAACCTGCGTGTGAATTCTTCCTCCACCACCTATCACCTGTGTGACCCAGGTGACAAGCCCTCTGCCTTAATTTTCCCCATCTATACAATGGGATTCCTGTTCCTCATCTCAAGGCTGCTGTGAAGATTGAAAGTCAAGTTCTCCTAATACAGTGCCCTTCCTTATTCCCCAAAGCTATGGGTAGAGTCCAGATAGACTGGGTAAGATCTTTCCATGCAGATTTTTTTTTTAATTGTCTCCAGGGGATCCCTGGGTGGCTCAGCGTTTGGGAACCAGACTTCGTGTCTCTGCCTCTCTCTCTCTCTCTCTCTCTCTCTGTGTGTGTGTGTGTGTCTCATGAATAAATAAATAAAATCTTAAAAATAATAAAATAAAATAAAAATTGCCTCCTTTCACTCTCCTCCTTATCCCAAAGGGGCTCCCAGGAAACCTGAGGGATCTCAATGTCCTATTTTTTTTATTTTTAAAGATTTTATTTATTTGACAGAGAGAGCACGCACACAAGCAGGTAGAGCAGAGCAAGAGGGAGAGCAAGAGGGAGAAGCGGGCTCCCAACAAGGGGCTCAATCCCAGGACCCCGGGATCATGACCTGAATCAAAGGCAGAGGCTGAACCAACTGAGCCACCCAGGTGCCCCTAAATGATTTATTTTATTTATTTTTTATTTTATTTTATTTTTATTTTATTTTTAAACGATTTACTTTAGATCACGCCTTCCTCCTGGGTTCACCTGACTGCAGGGCTGGGGTACTTCCCAATGCTGAACTGTGGATCCAGAGCACTTCGGACAAGCAAGGCACCACTGCTCCTATTTTGCAGGGGAAGGCATCGCACTACCCAGTGGCTGACCCAACACCGCACAGCTGGACGGTGGCAAAAAGAGGAGGAACTCTCTTCCAGACTTCCTGGGCATTTGCCCTGCTGCCCCCACCCCAGCCTGCTCTCAAGGTTCTTGGCCCTCTGGGAGCATCTGAGAAACTGCAGGTGTAGTCACCCAGGGCACAGAAGGTGGAGGTGTGGAGGCCGAGAAAAATTAAGGCCATTCCACCTGAAGTTTAGCATTAGCACAAGTACAGCCATCTTAGGCCCCTGGGAATAAGAGCTGAACTTCACAGGAAAAACTGCAGAATGTCCTCAGCAGGGAATCCCATATCAGATCTTAAGAAACTCCCCCACCCTTTCCCCCATATTGGAATGGAAAAAATTCCTCCACCCCTTCTGAAGATCCCCTAGACCAGCCCATAAAAAACCCAGCTGTAACCCACTTCGGGTCCAAGCCCCTGCTCTGCTGTGTGGAGTACACTTGGACCCAAGCTCGAGCTTGTAAATAAACCCTCGTGTACTTGCATGGGTGTCGGTTCCTGGTGGTTTCTCAGATTCGCAATCTTGGGCACAACAGAGGTCCACCCCCTCCTTGCCCTGCAGAGCTCTGACTGCCCATTCTGGCCAAACTCTAGTCCAGGTGCCTCATCCTCATGGGATTGGTCCCCATCCCAACCTACCTCCATTAGCTGTGACCTGGGGATTCTTCTCCAGAAAGCCCCACTATCCAGGAAACTGATTTGCATCTGAAAAACTGGGAACCAAGAGGTGGCTGGAGGGCAGTGGGATTGCAAAGGTCCTTGACCTGAGAAGAGCCTTGTGTGCTGAAGAATGGATGTAAACACCTGCTTGGAGATGGGTCTAGAGGGAGCAGGGGAGGAGGTAGAGGGCGATCTTCTTAGAATCAAGCTTTCTGGGGGGCAGTGAGGGAGGTCAAAAGGGACAATTGCATGATTCGAGGACTGCCTTTCTCTTTGGAGGTTTAACATCTTGGTCACAGGCCTTCGGTGGGTATGGCTGGAATAGACATGAGCCCCTTCTCCTCTCAGCCGGGTTGGAGGTATGTTTGGAGATGCCTGAGAGGGTTGGTAGGAGCTGAAGGAGGGTTGGCATGAAGCCACGGAGGGCCCTGTGGCAAACCTCCCCGGTGGTGGGAAAGCCAAGTGTCTCCGATGGGAGGCGCAGTCTCTCCTTGGCTGGAAATGGAAAGGCACTTGGGCCTTTGAAGCAAGGAAGGCCGGTGGCAGAGCCATCAGTTTCAAAAGGCTCAAATCCACAGGGAAGGGGAAGGGGACTCAGCCTGGTGGCGATAGGGTGGCTGGGAGGCAGAGCCCAGCCCACTGCTGGAGTCGTCAGCATCTATTTGGTGGTAATGGGCGTCAGGAGGTGCCCCTCCTCTCCAGCCAGCCTCCGAAGAGCACTTCCTCCAGAATGCTTTCAAATGCTTATTAGTGAGCTCTCCCCAAGGAAGGAGGCCAGAGTTGTTATCTGCATTTATAAATGACAAGGAGGGCTCCGAGGACTGACTCACTTCCCCAGCACAGCCGGGGCAGCGCTGCTGTGGAGGAGAGGCCGGCAGGGGGGAGCGCTAAGCAGAAGAGCTCCCCAATGTCAGGGCCCTGTGGGGGCCCCAGAAAGAACCCAGGGGCAGGAGCCAGGAAACCTGCCCATTGGTCTGGGCCCTGCCCCTGGCTCCCTTTTCGTTCTTGGGCAAGTCACTCTGGGTGCCCTTTGCAACAGTCCCTCTGGAACTCCGTGTCCTTCCCCATCCCTAACACAGGAGGGGTTTGGGCCAGAAGAACTTTCTCACTCTGACCGTTTACCTTGTCCTCAGGAGAACCCCAGGTAAGAAGTCTCTTCCTGAGTAGGGGGGCTGGGCGGCACCCCCAAGCAGCTCCAGCTCTCTGGCTGGGGTCCTGCATTCCTGGGCTGTGGTGCTGTAAGCTTCTGGATCAAAGTGGGGTTCGGGTGAGGCTCCCCAGGGACAGGAAGGACACATGTTGGGGAAAGGTGTCAAAGCCTCTTGGGAAAGGTGCAGCTTTCTGGAGGCAGCGCCGGGAGCCTCCTGGGGGTCAGGTGGGGACTTTATAAACCATTTCCCCAGGGCCCTGGACAACAAGTCTAAGAAACATGGACTCGGCTCAAAAGGCGTGGGTTTGACGGCCAATGGTTCCTTCTGACCTTGGCCAGGTTCCTGGCTTACTCCTGCCCCCTCAGTACCCTCCTCTAGAAAAGGTACAAACAGTAGCTAGCTCATGCGATGTTGTGGGGATTAAGTGGACTGAAAAATGGGAAGCACCTGGCATAGTCACAGACCCGGGGTAAGCTGCTAGCGTATATTTTGATTTTACTGCTTTCACCTCCTCTGTTCCTCTCCCCACCTTTCTGTTCCTTTTTTGCAGCGCTGGTTACTTTCCTTTCCCTCGAGCTTTGGATCCTTTCACAGAAACCCAGAGCTGCAATCCTCTTGGTTCTGGGAACAGTCACACCCTCCCAGGGGAATCCGTTATTAGGAAATCTTACCCAAACCTAGAGAAGAGGCCAAGGTGGCACGTGCACGCTCCCAGCGCCGGCGAACAGGCTGGCCCCTGAGAAGGCACCACTGTGGGTTGGTTGGTTACCATGAATTAAGGGCACACTCTGAGAAGTTACAAGCAAACTTGTTCATTTGTGTCCAGCAGGAAAGGACGTCGGCCCCAACGTGGCTATTTGTTGCTCTGGAAGACGCTCAACGGGCGTCGGAGGCAGCAGCAGGCTGAGTCCAGGCACACTGGCTTCAGGTCCCGGAATGTTCTGGGAACCGGCCTCAGCACTGGATGAGATCGAATAGAACCTTTGACCCCTGTTCATCCTATAGTAAGATGCGTGTTTTTAGCTTCTGAATATTACACTTTGGCACTACCTACTCCCCACCTGCACCCCGGAGACTTGCAGAGGATGACACAGGGTCTCAGAGGTCGAAAGCCATGGCCTCAAAGCTCAACGTGCCCAGGTCACGTGATGATCGTGTTAAAATGCTACTCTGGGGGATCCCTGAATGGAAAAAATTCCTGAAAACTCAGCGGTTTAGTGCCGCCTTCAGCCCAGGGAATGATCCTGGAGACCCGGATCGAGTCCCACGTCGGGCTCCCGGCATGGAGCCTGCTTCTCCCTCTGCCTGTGTCTCTGCCTCTCTCTCTCTTTCTCTCTCTCTCGGTGTGTGTCTCTCATGAATAAATAAATAAAATATTTTTAAAAAAATGGGACTCTGACTCAGAAGTTCTCGGAGGGGGGTACCTAGCCTCTGCAATCCCAACTCGTCCCCAGGTGCTGTCGATGCTGCCACCCGAGGACCACACTTTGGGTGGCAAGGGCCCCCGGCAACATCTCAGGGTTGTGTGCAGGCCCCTCCCCTCACCATCCCGACAGGTTGGAATAAGATCAGGGGAGAGCCTAACCTACAGCAGGGGGCTCCTGCTGGTGGGATTTCAGGCACAGTGGCAGGCCGCTGGGGGTACCGGGGAGCTGCCCATGCTCTCGGCTGTGTGCACGAGCTAGGGGCCACGGTACGACTTGGGAGGGGGGGAGGACCACGGTGAGGAAGATGTCCTCCTGCTTGTCGGTCCCCTAGTGAGACACAAGGGCCCGAAGCCTGAGCAATCTGGAGTATTCTAGGAAAAGCGGAAGCCCGTGTCCCCGGAGTGCGGGGGAGTTAGGAGCCTCAAGCTAGAGCCCGGAGGCAGGGAAGAAAACAGGCTTGAGGACCAAGACAAGGACTTGGCTTTCATGCTGAAGTGCCATGGAGAAAGCTGCAGAACTTGGCCAGAGGAGTGGCTTAGGATTGAAGAGGACCTTCTGGGGGTGCCTGGGTGGCTGAGACAGTTAAGAGTCTGACTCTTGGTTTTGGCTCGGGTTGTGATCTCAGGTTGGTGAGATCGAACCTTGCATTGGGCTCTGCGCTCATCGAGTCGGCTTGAGATTCTCCCCCTGCGCCTCCCCCTTATGCTCTCTCTCTAAATACATAAATCATAAAAAAAATTAAAATAAAAAAATAAAAGGACCCTCTGGGCGCAATGCAGGAAAGAGAAATACTCTTCAAGGTGGGCTCTGCTTCGAGTCTGGCGTACCAGGGCTCAGGTGGGCCTGGGAACCTCTATTCTAAAATACCCAAGTAATGGACTCTCTGTGGGGTCCAGAGACCCAGCGCCACCCCTTACACAACTAACTCCAGGGGCCCATTCACATTGTTCTCTAGGTAACTGGTGCCAATCAGCTGGAGCGCATGGTGAGCGACATCCTGGTGGGCAGCGCAGTGCGGCAGCCCCGCAAAGGCCACCCTTGAAGGTGCCCCCACTTCAGGTGCTTCCAGTCTCCAGGAATGAGGATGCCCGGGTCCCTTGGCTGTAAGAATTTGGGCGTACACACGTGGTGCTTCATGAGCCCAGGTTGGCCCCAAGCCAAGGCCTGGAGGGCCTCATCATCCCCAGTCATTTGGTGTCCTCAGAGGCCTGCAGCGGAGCTTGAGAGATCCCCAAACTATGAAGACAGAGTGAGCGGGGTGAGGGGGTGGGGGGGTGATGGTCAGTGTCCCACCAGCACCCAGATGTGCTCCAGGCCTGTGCGACAAACAGGGCGGCACCCAGTGCCCCCATCCACAAGAGGTTCTTGGGAGTAAGGGCTGTGCTCACACCAGGCGGGTGTGCCAAATGGGCGTGATGCTGCTCACCGAGGGCTGCTTACCTGCATCGTCTGCTGTTAACCCCCCTCTGGTATTAGGGAAGGCAGGCAGTGGTGGCGCCCATTCCATAGATGAGGAGAGTAAGGCTGAGGGTGAGCAACATGTGAGCTGGCGAAAGCCGTCGTTTCTCCTGTTTGAGCTGGCCTCTTGGTTGTGACCCCAGCTCTGCTCCTTCCAGGCCCCTGCTAACCATCCCTCCCCCCCAACCCCCAATAACCCTGTTTCCACATCTGCACAGCGGGGCACTGCTAACAGTAAAGAGAAATCTACACCTGCCTGCCCAGTGCTGCTCAACAGCAGGAGCTCAGTGGAACGTTCTTGCTCGGTCCTAAAGCAGCTGGGCTCATGGCCCTTTTCTGAGGAAGGGGTTCGGCCCACCTGGCCCTGAGACACAGGTCCGCAGCCTGGCCTGGCTGCTCCTGGGCCCCGAGTCACGTGCTGTCCCAGGCCTGCCCTTCTGACCTGGTATTTCTCAGAGACTGAGAACCAATACCCCCTGTGCATGGTGAGGGATGGTAACCAGACTTCCTGGGGTACTCTTTTCACAGTACACGCATGCACTGAATCACTCTCTTAGACACTTGAAGAGCTGAAGCTAATATAATGTCATGTCAATTATATCTCAATAATCATTAAAAAAAAAACCCAACCCTCTGCTCCCACACTGCACACTGTCTACACTGCTAACACTTGGTTATATCCTCGTCTTCTTCAGCGTAAGGGCACCATTCCAAAAAACTCTCGCCCAGGAAGTAATAAAAGTTGTAAATACCTTTATTGTTCATTCTGGGTGCTTTGAGAATCATTTAAAGGAAAAAATGGCTCAGCTCTTTAGAAAATACCTTCAAAAGAGAGTGTATAGCTTAAGACTTCGAATTCCTTGCCTCAAAATGCCCCCTGGCTGCACCCACCCATCCTAAACCAGAGGATAGGGATCCCCGGGTGGCTCAGTGGTTTAGCACCTGCCTTTGGTCCAGGGTGTGATTCTGGGGTCCCGGGATCGAGTCCCTTGTCAGGCTCCCTGCATGGAGCCTGCTTCTCCCTCTGCCTGTGTCTCTGCACCGACCCCCGTGTCTCTCACAAATGAATAAATATCTTTTTTTTTTATTGGAGTTCAATTTGCCAACATATAGCATAACACCCAGTGCTTATCCCATCAAGTGCCTCCGTCAGTGCCTGTCACCCAGTCACCCCCACCCCCCAAATAAATAAAATTCCTTAAAAAAAATAAAAATAAACCAGAGGATAACCTTTTTTTTTTTTTTAAATATTTTTTTCTTTTTTTATTTATTGATGATAGTCACAGAGAGAGAGAGAGAGGCAGAGACACAGGCAGAGGGAGAAGCAGGCTCCATGTACCGGGAGCCCGACGTGGGATTCAATCCAGGGTCTTCAGGATCGCGCCCTGGGCCAAAGGCAGGCGCCAAACCACTGGCGCCACCCAGGGATCCCTGGAGGATAACCTTCATCCAGTCTTGGTGAAGGCGTCCATCCTCCACTGCACTGAAAGCCCACGCAACCACACCCAGATATTTAGCTACTGTGACTCCGTCCTCCCACAGGGACACGCTATTCGTACTCTCTGGAGGCAGGGCTTCCTTTGCCATGAGGAATCTCGAGTTCTGCCTTAATGGGCCAACGTGGCGCTATTTTGGAGAGCCAGGGTTTGACCAGAAGAAACAGAGTCCTGTGCCTGAGCTTTGGGGTGAGGGTGGACAGCCTGCGTCCAGGCTAATCCGCAGGGGCAGTTACAGCAGGGCCCCAGATTCGAGAGACAGGGGTCTTCGGGGTTCTTCTGGTGCAGCCCCTTCACAGACAGGAAACGGCCCGGAGAGGGAAAGGGATTTGTCTAACTCAGCACTAGCTAGGGTTGTTCCAAGATTAAAGGAGTTAAGCTGTGCCACAGGCCTAGGCACTGCCTGGTGCCCACTAAACTGTTCGGTACACGAAGATAATGGAGTGTGTGGCCTAAAACCTAAGACAAACTCGGCTGGCCCTTCAGATGGAGAAAACCAAACCTGACTTAAACTCCGAACTCGAGCAGGCGTCGACCATCCGGAGTGCTGGCCCCACCCGGTGTCTGATTCTGCAGAGCTGGGCTGGGACGGGTAATTTGCACGGCTGACCAGTTCTCTAGGTGCTCCGCGGCTGCTGGTCCAGAGACATCTGCCTGAGAACCACAGACCCTGAGGAATCCATTGCTAAGGTGTAATTTCTGGCTGCCCTGCAATGGCAGGGTTCTAGGGCATGCAGCACTTTACCTGCCGCCCACCTGCGAATATTCTGAGTATCACCCCAGAGGGTGCCTTTTGACCTCAAGCTTTCAATAAGAGAGGCAGCCCCTCAGGTGTGACCCCCAGGCTCCTGGAGGTCTGTGTGGAAAGAATGAATCGAGCACCAAGCAGGCAGATGAAACCAATGCGTTCTTTATTGCAGACTGAAGCTAAGGGCTCATTTACACAGTGGGCTCCGATCTGGGGGCTTCTCTCACTGCCCAAGCTTCCCCAGACAGGCAAGGGAAAACTCCCCAAGCAGAGTAGAAAACAACTTCCAGAAGCAACCCCTTCAGAGAGCTTCACGTGAGGATCTGGGGAAGCAGGAGCTGGGTGTGCAGAAGGTAACCAGAGAGCCAGTGTCCCGAGGGCCAGGCAAAGCCAACCCTCATCTGGTGACTTCAGGTCACTCCCTTCACTGCAAGAGTCCCGCAGACTCTGAAAAGATTTAAGAGACCCAGGGTGTCCTGGGGCTGGTTTAGGGAGAGGGGTCTGGAGTAGCAGGGGGAGGGCTGAGAACCTCCATCCTCTACTCCAAGGATATCCCCTGGGTCAGCCCTAGGCCCTGGCTTCTCAAATGGTAAAGTGCTTCTAGGAATTACCCAGGGATCTTGTTGAAATGCAGGTTCTGATTCTGGAGGTCTAAGGTGGGTCCTGGATTCTGCATTTCTAACAAGTTCCCATGGATGCCAGTGCCACACTTTGAGTTGCAGGGCTCTGGCCATACAGTGCCTTTGTGCAAGAAAAGTGCACCTATTCTTTGACAAGGAGTAACCCCACTCCGGGACACCGGGTGGGTGGGGCCAGGCCAGCCTGGACTGGGCCATGGTTCCCACTTGTCCACAGCTGAGCCCTGGAGCACTGAAGATCCATCCTGACCTCCCTGCCCTGCAAAGCCCTTTCCCAGAGCTTGGTGAACCAGGCCTTATGACACAAGAGAGTAAACACAGCATCTCTTGGGGCACTGAGCACTCAGTGATGGGCCAACCAATGGTCCAACCTGTCGGTCCTTGCCAAGAGACAAGGCGTCTGGGCAGGGGCAGGCTCCAGGGCTGGGGAGGAGAGAAGGAACACAGCTTCTGATAAGGGTCTGGGCTAGGAGAGGCTTAACCCTGGGAGTAGAAGAGTGGCTACTGGTGCATGGATGTAGGGTTGGGTGGCCTGGCCTGTCCCATGTCCTGGGGCCTCAGGTATCTCCCACAGACCAAGACGAAGGTCTAGGCCAGGTGGGTTCTGGGCTCTGAGTCCGCTTGCTCCACAGATGAGAAGGTGGGAGGTGGATACTTGGAGGGATCAAGAAGTCAGGAGTTCTCCAAACCCACAGATATTATCAGAAAGCAAGAACCGTAGGCCCTTTCCTCATAGGAAACCAGTTGTCCCAGTTTGCCAGGTACTGTCCCAGTGGGAGCACTGAGGTCCCATGTCCTGGGAAACCCTCAGTCGTCCCAGTTGAACAGGGATGGTTGGTAGCCCCATGGCCTGGCCACATCCCAGACTTCAGATGGAGGGCCCACAAATGACTAGGTCATCAGGGCTTTGGGTGGAGGCTTGGGAGCTGGCCAGCCACAAATCCAATGGTCCAAAGTGCCCCCAGCTGGACCAATGAGGAGGCAGCCAGGCTGCGGCCAATCACCTGTCCCAGAGCCACAGGCACAGTCGGCTTTGCTTCTCTTGGGCCACCTCTCCCTCGGCTCAAGGGGTGATGCAGGCACACCTGGTCTGTCCTGAGGCGCACTCAGAACTTTTTACCCCGCTGATATCTTCATCTTGAGGAAGGACAGAGCCGACCTGATTTGCTCCTCTGGTTTCCTGGCCTGATGGGCCTTGGGCTCCTCTATAAACCTTCGCAGCCCTGGCTAGAGCACAGGGCCACACTCTCTCCACAGCTTTCCCACAACTGCTGGTTCAGGCTCCTGCCAATCCAGAGACCCACAGGGCCGAGGATGGGGCCCCGTAGAAGGCCTCATGCGGGTCAATTCTCAGGAAGCAATAAACAGATGGAGGTTATCTTCTATTCCTCTCAGGCCAGTGGCTGGCTTTCGGCACCAGAAATAAGGCCTCGAACCCCACAGTGGCCCGGAAAGCGCTTGGCAATGGCCATCTGTGAGCTCAGATGGTGCCTGATGGTTTGAAGGTAACTTGAAGGCATGTGTTGCCCAAAAAGCCTCCAAGGAGCTCAAAGGAGGCAAAGCCCCCCCGCCCCCACTGCCCCTTTTCCCAAATAACAAGGCTCGGAGAGGGTGGGGGTCTGCCCAAATGTGCACAGAAACTGTGCGTGCCCAGCATCCGGGCTCTGGCCCCACCTGGCCCCCTCCTCCTGGGCCCCCTACTGCTCTAAGCTATCTATCTCGGACCAGCTGCACCCCCTCCCACCACGTGTGCTCTTTGGCCCACCCGCCCCCAGCCACCCCCCCAGGCTTGGCCTCCCATGGGCCCGTGGGATGCCCTCCCCTCAGGGTGCCAGCTCAGGTGGCCTCTGTCCCTTGCTGGGTGGGCATGAGGAGGGAGGCCTAAGGTGGGGGGGCCCGGGCGCCCTCAGGAGACATGAGCATGTCAAACTTGATGAGCGGCGGAGCGATGACGCGCACCTCAGCGCTCAGGGGGTTGAAGCGGAGATTGATGCTGCGCAAGGCGGGCATGGCAGCCAGCTTCTCCACGGGCACATCTGTGGGGGAGAGAGGGCAGGTTGGGGGGCCAGCAGGCAGAGCAGGACAGGGAACAGGAAGACGCTGCTACAGCTCCCCACTGCCCACTGCATGTGGGGCTTCGCTGCAGGCACCCAGCCCCGGGTGGGGGGGCCCTGGGGACCACTGCACCACTATAACCACATTCAGGGAAGCATCCCCCCAAATACAGCTAACTGTGGGGATTGCCATTTATCCCAGCACGGCCACTCCTGGGTAGAATTGGAACAAGGGAAAACAGGTTCTGGAAGACTTGGGCACAAACATCCCCCACAGCGCTACTCCCAACAGCCACATGTCCAGCCACAGGTAAGCAGATAAACTCAGTGTGGTTCTAGCCAAACAGCAGAGTATTATTCAGCCAGGAAAGGGAATGAAGCCTTGGTACGTGCCCTGGATCCCAAAAACATTATGCTGAATGAAAGAAGCCAGATCCAAAAGTTAACACAGCGTAGGATTCCATTTGTAGGAAACGTCCAGAACGGGCCACTCCATGAGGCAGAGGGTAGATGAGCGGTACTGGGGCCTGGGGAATGGGAGTGGGGTCCCCCTTGGGGTGAGGAAAGTACTTTGGAACTAGGTAAGGCGATGGCTGCAGAACACTGTGAATGCACTAAATCCCATTGAACTGTACACTTTAAAATGGCTGGTTTTATGTTACATGAGTTTTGCCTCCATTAAAAGAAAAAAAAAAAGAAAAAAGAAAAAAAAAACAGAACAAGGCAGCAGCTGCGTGAGGTCTTGCTAACACTGTACAGCATCTCATACCTAAACTTTAGGATCACTCAGTCTTTGGGTCAGGTCCCTCTAGGTCACAGTAACCGCTGTGAGCCTAAAGCAAATTCCTAACCTTCATCATCTTACAGGCTAGATCTACCTCACAGGGTTGCTCAAGGATGGATGGGAGAGTATAGGCACCCTGCACAGTACTCCGTGGCCATCGGATACGACGACTGAAGGGAACCGAGGCCAGAGAAGTTAAATAACTTGCTTAAGGCCCCAAACTCATAATGAGCAGAGCCCAGGTTGGAATCCAAGTTTTCAAAAAGAGTGCAAGAGTCCACGGGGGGAAGGGGCCAGGCTGGACACAGAGGGGGCAGCTGGGCTAGGGTTTGAAGGGTGGGCGGGATTGAATGAGGGGAGAGGGCACTTGTGGCTGGAGGGAAGTAGAGGCCAAAGAGTAGGGACAGGATGCCAGACCAAGAGCTGGGGGCAGCAGGAGAACTGGAAGGTTCTGTCAATGGCATCTAGAATGGCGCCATCCAGGCCCAGATCCTGAGGGCGCAGTCGTCTTTTTTTTTTTTTCTTTTAAGATTTTATTTATTTATTTATGAGAGACACAGAAAGAAAGAGTGGCAAAGACATAGGCAGTAGGAGAAGCAGGCTCCATGCAAGGAGCCTGATGTGGGACTTGATCCTGGGACTCTAGGATCACGCCCTGGGCCGAAGGCAGGTGCTCAACCGCTGAGCCACTCAGGTGATCCCCATGAGGGTGCAGTCTTGCAGGGAGTTTAGAACACCAAAGCCTGGAGGACCTCTCAGCCCATCTGGGCCCGGGGAGACCTGTGGGACAACCAAGCTGTGCTTCTGTTCCCCACTTTGGACCACCGTGTGGCGGAGTCTCTACTTAGGAGTGTGCATGTTGTGGTTTAGAGTGTTCTGGGCCACCTGGATTCAGATCCCAGTTCTGGCATTTTCTCGCTGTGCATCCTTGGGCAAATTAATCCAACTTTCTGTGACTCAGTTTTGTCATCTGTGGAATGGTAATACCACCTATCTCATGGGGATATTGTAAGGCTCAGAGGAGTTAATTCAAGGCTCTCAGAGCAACGGCTGGACACAAGAGCAGACGCCAACAACCAGGAGCCAATGCCATGACACAGAGGCTCAGGGATCAGCTGCCCTGGATGCAAACATCCCCTGCACCTCGATCCAACTCTGCGAGCAGCCCATACAGCATGTGACCTCCCACCCCACCCCAGTCCAGGACAGGGCCAGGGCTTCACCCCTGAGTCCTGCACAACCTCCAGCCATCAGTAATGGCAAGAACAACTCCTTCCTCTTTTGGATGCCTTGCATTGGGAAGATGGAGGGTTTTCTGTTTTTGTGCTTGTTTTGTTTTTAATTTTTGACCACTTTGGCATGTTATATGCATATTTTTAACTTAGGTAAATGGTACTGTGTTATAGATCTCATTCTGTTGTTTTGTTTTATTTAATAAGCACTGAAAGAAAAATTTTTTTTGAGATATACGTACAGCAACATGCCTCAAATAGGTAAATTACAAATAGATAATACAGATAGGTAAATACTCCGGTGACCAGATCAGGCTATGATACACTTCAAGGATTCCCCTAGGGCTCTCTTGTGCCTCTTTCTCGTTAATCCCTCCTTGGTTTTTCTCATCACTGATTCACTTGCCTGTTCTTGAACTTAATACAAGTGGAAACTACTTGTATGTCTCGCTTTAGACCTTTAGTGTAACAATTTTACACTTGGGGACATTTTAAATATAATTTTCTCAAGTTACTCTTTTTACCTTTTTACTTGGAAATAATGTCTTATAAAAAGCTGCAAAGGTAAAACTCGTACAGAGAACACCACAAAACCTTTCACCAAGATTCACCAATTGTTAGCATTTTACCCTCTTTGCTTTATCATTTGTACCTGCTGCGCCTTCTCTGGACACAGACACACAGACACACTTTTTTCCTGAATTATCTGAGGGTAATATACATATGTCATGGCCCTTCATCCTTATTTCACTGTGTATTTCCTTTTTTTTTTTTTTTTTAAGATTTTATTTACTTATTCATGACAGACAGAGAGAGAGAGAGAGAGAGAGACAGAGGCAGAGACACAGGCAGAGGAAGAAGCAGGCTCCATGCAGGGAGCTGGACATGGGACTCGATCCCAGGTCTCCAGGATCAGGCCCTGGGCTGAAGGCGGCACTAAATCCCTGAGCCACCAGGGCTGCCCTCACTGTGTATTTCCTAAGAATAAAGACATTCTCTGCTGTAACAACCACAGCTATGGATTTTGTAAGTTGATAGAACCCTTACCTAACATATGGCACATATTTCAGTTTTCTCAGGTGGCTTAATCATGTCTTTTCTAGCAACCCCCTCCAGTACAGGATCCAGCGGTCACATGTTGTCCTGTCTCTTTGTACTCCTTTCTGTCTTTTGTGACACTGACATTTTGGAAGAATATCAGGACCATCATCTCTGTCTTTTTAATAGAGTCTCATGTTTTGGGACGCTTGGCTGGCTCAGTTGGTACAGCAAATGACTCGTGATCTCAGGGTTGTGAGTTTAAGCCCCAAGTTGGACGTGGAGCCTACTTAAAAAAAAAATCCTAGGGGCAGCCCAGGTGGCTCAGCGGTTTAGCGCCACCTTCAGTCCAGGGCGTGATCCTGGAGTCCCGGGATCGAGTTCCACGTTGGGCTCCCTGCATGGAGCCTGCTTCTCTGTCTCTCATGAATAAATAAAATCTTAAAAAAAAAAAAATTTAAAAAAAGAGCCCCACATTCTGTGGTTGTCGGGAGCTTCCCCATGATGAAAGACTGCCGAGGTGGTAGGTCTAGGGGTATCACACCCGAGGCACACAGTATCCCATCCCTGTCCCTCCTCATACGTGATGTTAACTGTCATCACCCAGTCCAGGCATTAATTTCTCCACTGTGTAATTACTGTTTTGTTTTTTTCCTCCTTTGTAACTTAAAAGAAGTCTGTGGGGACACACTTTAAGAGCGTGTAACTATCTTGCTCCCGTCAAAATTAAAATCCAACACCCCTAGATTTAACTCCTGCTGATTTTTGTCTAATCCGCTGCAAATTGACCTTCCAACTCCTGCAGCACCTTAGCATTTTACTGTAGGCAAGAGCCTTCTCTTCTCTCCCATTTATCTAATGGACTCTCATATTTCTAGCGGCTTATAGTTCCTTGCTGTATTTCATCATTTTAGTGCTCAAATTGCCCCTGATCCAGCTAGCAGGAGGCCCTCTAATCTGGCTCCAGGGTCTTGTGATGAACCCCGCTTCCCCCCACTTTAGATGCACTTCCTGACTTTGCAATAAGGCTCATCTCAAAGCTTTGCTGCCCCAGCCCCTAGCATCAGCCATCAGGAAGTCCTGCTTCCTCTAAGTGAGAAGGGTATAGGGCCAATACTAACAGTGCTGGTGACCGAACCATGTTTTACAAGCCACCCACGAGGCCCCAGTGTACATCTGATCTACCTGCTTTGGACTGCTGCCTAGAACACCATCCTGTGTCCTCCCACACTCTCCCTCTCTACTGTGCCAGTGATGGACAGCCAGGTGGCCTCTGTCCTTAAGGGTTGGTGTGACAATGTCTTTGGGTGTATGCCCAGTAGCAGAGTTGATTGCTCTGTCAAAGGATATGTGTGTATACTTCATCTAATTGATCTCTAGAGGGACACCTGGATGGCTCAGTGGTTAAGCTCTGCTTTTGGCTCAGGGCATGAGCCTGGAGTTCAGGGATCGAGTCCCACATCGGGCTCCCTGAGGGGAGCCTGCTTCTTCCTCTGCTTATGTCTCTCTCTCTTGCTCTCTCTCTGTGGGTCTCTCATGAATAAATACATTTTTAAAAAATTGCTCTCTAGAAACCATGCTGAGTCTATGAGGAGCTCTAGCCGCCCTAGTTTGAAAACTTTCAAATGAGGCTGCCCCAGGTCTGCCAGCCCCAACCTCCAGGCTGATGAGTCCTTGATCTTCAGCAAGAGTTCCGTGTGTTCTTCTCTTCCCATTGCCCTGGAGTTGCCCAGTGAGGGGTGGGCAGTACCTGGGGCTCCACGGCCCAGGGAGAGGGTGAGCAGGACCCACATTGGGCTCTGCTGCCCCCCTCTTTGGAAAGCTAAAGTGCTTCCACAATGGAATCCTCTGAAGACATCTATTCCCCTCCTTTGTGGACTTGGTGACTGGGACATGGCTACCTCCTTGCTCTTCCAGGAGAAAGGAAGGGGAGGCCTGTCACTCAAGTTTACAAAGCACTTCCATATTTGATCCTTCCCAGAGCCATGGAGTGGAGCACCACAGGGGCTCCTCAACCCATTTTACAGATGAGGCAACTGATGCCCCGGGGCTGCTTGCTCATTCACAGCATCCCCCCAGCACTTAGAGTCCAAATGGAGCATCAGCTGTCGTGGGAGGGGAGAAAGCAACTCAGAGGCCTTAAACCTGCATCAGTTGGTGATAGGGTACCCATGGTGGCAGGGGGGGGGGGGGCTCTTCCCTCCAAAGCCATCTGCCCAAGGTGCTCCTAGCAAAGTGGGAGTTTGTAGCCATTTGGGATCTCTGCCAGTGGGTCAGTGGTTTTTGTTTAACCAGTGAGCATTGAGGGCTTGGTGACCTAAGTTCTTTAAGTTTCTAGATCCTCACAGCAGTCCTGTAGCTGAGTACCATCTTCTCCCCATTCTATAGATGAGGAAAATTGTGGAGAGGTTAGGTAGCCTGGTCGTGGTCACACCCATGGAAAGTGCTAGAGCTAGGATATGAAGCCAGGGCCGGCTGGCTTGAGTCTGTGCTTCTCATGCACCCTCCCACTGAGTTAGGGACAAATGGAGCTAGGCAGGGCTAGGTAGGGGGCCACGGAATCAGGCTCACGACAATCCCAAAAATGTGGAGATGAAAGGAAACCAGAGATAAATAAACCAGACCATCCTGTCCCAGGTGCCAGAGGTAGGAGGTAGGGTCTTGTTACAACAGCTACTTGTGACCAACAAAGAATTACCCAAAAAGGACCTTAAAAAGGAAGTAAGCCATTAAAGGTGTTATCATTAGTCTTTACTCAATGGTGATATCAATAGATATGTTAAAAGATTTAGGTTCCCTGGTTGGCTTTCAATAAAAGACCAACCGTACAAGCCCTCAGTGGCAACCCTGTTAGGACCCATCTCACTTCTGAGAGCTTTCTCTCTATCTTTGCTTAATAAAGTTCTATTGCTTTATTCAATCTCCTTTGTCAGCGAGATTCATTCTTCGCCTCTGTGAGAGAAGAACCAAGCTCTCCTGTATCACCACCTGGCCCTCCAGCCTGGAATCCCATCCCCCCAGACCCCCACCAGCCAGGAGAACCCTCCAGATTCCCTTAGTAACAGAAGACAGAAAACAGCCTTCCTGCGGGGCTCCCGGGGCTCCAGCAGGAGTGGGTGGCTTTCCGACCCGGGGCACGTCACCCACAGCTCTCGGGGCCACCCAGCCAGGAGCAGCTCCCTCCCACAGTCCAGGGGAAGCCAGGGGCACAGAATTTCTGAGCTCCCTAAGGCCCCCTTGGCAGGTGTGGCATTTTTGCTGACCTGCCCTGAGAGAAAGGGCTTCCTGGAGATTTCTTGGATTCATTCCAGAATCTTCCACGCCTCCTTGTTCTGCTCTGGGTCACAGTGCAGAACAAACCTGTCCCTTCTCGTTCATGATGACGTTTCTGAAACTTGTTGCCCAAAATGTCTTTTGGGGTGAATGCAACCCCAGAGCCTTTACTTCATGTGGTTAAGTGTCGGGGGGCGGGGGCGGTTGGGGTAGGTGGTGGTTAGGATGCTGAACAGAGCTTTGGCATCAGAAAGAGAACTTTCCCGGTGCCTGATGGTTGCCCCAGGTGGGATCTTTGAATCTGGGCTATCTCACCTGTGAAATGCAGGGAGACCGTGAAGGCGAGGGGATGACGAGGGGGTGACGCGATGCCCTGCACAATGCCCTGGCCGCCCTTGCTCCCTCTCACGGGTCTGGTCCCTGCACTGAGCCCCGCAGCCCAGCACCTCCTCCGTGCCCTGGGACAAGCACCCCGGCTTCGGCTTCGGGCCCGAGGGCTGAGCTTGGCCAGCCTGGCCAGCAGGGTCGCGGAGCTCACCAGATGGCAATGGATGGAAGACCCAGTGCCGCAGAGGTGCTGAGCCCCAGACTTCCCTGCCAGCACCACGCTCCCCGAGCCCCCCACTGATCTGGTAAACAAAGGCAGAAGGAAATGCAGATAAAACTAAATGTTCAGATAACCTGCAGCCCATTGACAAACACTTGAGGCCAGCAGAGTAGCCGTTCCTCCAGGAAGCTCCTGTCTGCTGTTAATGCCTCGCCAGAGGGAAAAAGAACCTTGGCTTGACAATAGCCAGGCCTCAGCTTTCCCCAGAATCTTCTCTAGCATATGAAGATCCTTTTGAAACGTCCCTTATCTTTACTTCCTCAACCCCCAAGTATGTAGACTCCTCACAACCCTGGGGCTGCAGCTCCTTCTGCCACAGGTCCTGTCTCTCTGCTTTAATAAAACCACCTTTGTACAGCGAAGACGTCTCAAGCATTCTTCCTTGGCGCCTCCGGACCCCACCGACTTCACCGACACCCCCAAACGACATCCCCCACCACTACTCAGAAAAGGTCAGAAGCCCGGGACATGGCCTCCGTGGAGAAAATCAACCTGAAAGGCCCTCAGGTACTTCCTCCTTTTCACGGCTTGCTGGTCAGGGGCTGCACAGATTATGGCAGAGGGGCAATCTGGGCTGGGCGGCAGCCAGCAACTGAGGCACAGTGGGGGGGACAAGTTTGACCCAGGCCCTGGGTGGCCGGGCTGACGCGGAGACTGAGGCCTGCTTGGTACGCAAGGGAGGCAACTGCAGGAGTCCTGGGGCTGGAACAGGGGGCCCACCCTCATTGGCACTTTGGGGGACCAGGCTCAGAGCTCCCTGAGGCCCAGCTTGCTCTTTTTCTGGGGTTCAGGAAGGCAGGGGCTCTTCTCTGTCCTTGAATTCCCGGGGCGGCGGGCAGGGGCTGGTCAGCACAGACCGGGAAGGAGGTGGTGCCAGGGACCCGGAGCCCAACCACACCGAAGGGTCCGGTGGAGAAGGAAGTAAAGCCAGGCTTTTCCAGAACTCAGGGTTGGGAGCCGACTTCCTCCAGGGAGGGGAGCAAACGATGCACCGACCCCAGTCCCCACCTGCCACCCAATGGTCTCCCCTGCGCTTTACTGTCTGCTGATGTCACCGTACCCCCTGCCAGCAGCCTCCTCCCTACTGCTCAGTGGGCTCAGTGGGCCGGGCACGGCAGGAGGGGGGCTCGAGGGGCTGCCCGCCGCATTTTAGGGCTTCCACGTGAGCTGGGCCCCCATTTCTCCTGCCCCACAGCTGGGAACAAAGGGGCTCCTTAATTGGAAGCTGTACCGTCTACACTAATTGGCAGCAGCTCTGTAAAGGTCATGGCCACCAACACAGCCAGCAATGGGGGCAGGGGGGTGGGGGAGGTGACACCAGGCTTTCTGCCGCAGATCACTCAGATAAGAAAACCCCTTTGCATTGGGTTTTGAAGAGCTAAAGTCACTTCACAGGGTATGGTAACCCGCATGTGACACAGAAGGGCATCAAGGCCCAGGGGGGTGGAGCACCTTGTTTTTAACAAAAACCCATTTTGTAGATAAGAAAACAGGCTCCGATTCTTGGTGCTGACAACGATTCTCTAGCTCTACTCCAGCTCCCCTGAGTTTTTCAATTCAAAAGAAAAGCCTGACTTGGGCTTCTATGTTCGACTCTCATGGTCTTGTTTAGAATCCTGCTAAATGGTTTAGCCGGAACCCTCCACCCTTGATATCTGATTGGGTTCTTCGCGCTCCACCGTCCCCCAGGTGATGTCCGCTTACCCCAGTCTCCTGCTGCAAGAAGCCTGTGAGGTCAGTTCAGCCTCACTCACCCCCCTTTGTAATTTCCATCCACTGCCGCCCATGCTGCCTTTGGGATTGAGCCCAGTTCTGCACTGAGGTCTCTTCTCCTCTGCTGTAATAGTCTTGCTTTTACAGCTTTCCCTACTGCCCAGCTCTGGTTTTTCTTTGACAGGTCACCAAGACCGTGAGTGGTGAAGGCCGGACAGTTCCTGATCCCAGAGTCCTTGTGCTTCATCCTACAACACTGAGGGGCAAGGCCAAGGCCAGAGCTAGTCTCCATCCAGTGGCCCCTCCTCACCCCACAAAGGTAATCACGATGGGCAGATTTTGCTGAGCAACTCACTAGGGCTGGACCCCGGGCTGAGGGTGACATAATCTCAACTGTCAATACAGCCTGAATTCAGAGATGGGGGCTGAGGCTCAGAGCTACTGTCACCTCATCTCACCTGCCACTGGGGACCACTGGTCCTGACTCAGTTTCTCCAGAGGGGGGTTGGACTAGGACATTTCTCTCTCTGGACTCCTGACTCCCCCATCCCCAAGGGGGAGAGTGGCCAGTGACCTACAGAGTGGCCAGGGAGGCCAGTGGCCTACAGAGTTGCTGGTGTTCATGAGAGCAGCTGGGAAGCGGCGGGGGGTGATCTTTCTGTGAGGTCCCTGCAGTAGGTCTGCTGGATGTGACATGAAGACCAGGTGCGGCCCCGCCTTGGAGCAAGTCCCCACGACTCCAGGCTTAGAGACAGCAGTGCTACCTGAGTTCCCAGCTGTCATTCCCAAATCTACTACCAGGCGGGCCTCTCCAGGGTCTGCAATGCTCTCCAAACCACTCTGCCACAGACAGTGACGGCTTCTCGGGTACAGACCTGGGAGTAGGTGTAGTTCTTTGCCCTGATGTAACTGCTCAAGTCACAGACACAGCTCGGAGGAAGAAGCAATGGGGCCACCAGGCTGTCAAAACCAGTGGACTCAGTGAACTGGAGCAACCAAGCTAGCAAGCATAAGCCCAAGAGGCCAAATAGAAGTTTCTGGATAAGGCTTAAAAGCACAAAATTTACACTCACAGCATCCTGATGAGAGAGAGATGGCTGGAGGGTGGAGGTGGACATGAAATGACCTGCATTTTGTGGATAGGGAAGCTGAGGCTGGAAAGGTTAAGTAAGCTTCCCAAGGCCACAAGACACATCAGCAGCATGAAAGTAATAGAAGCTAATCTTTGGACTTTGGCACATGTGGAGAAGAACAGGGCCTCCAATCTCCCTTCTCCCGAGGGCTACACCCCAGTTACCATCCTTATCACCCTCATATTCTAGCACTAAGGCTGCCTCCTCCATCATTCCCTGTGGTCCCCAACCAAATGCCCAGAACACTTTACACCAGACACGCATCATGCATCGTGCTCTGTGCCGTCAGTGTGCTTGTTCACCCTGTAAATGCAACACCTAGTGCAGTGCCTACAGGGGGCTCAATAACTCTGTTGGGTGGATGAATGAATGAATGTTTTGGCTCCTAAACTAGATTATAAGCTCCTTCAGGCTTGGCACCACTTGCCTAAGCAACTCTGACCACAGCACATTCAAGAGTTGGGGCGCTTGCCCCAGCCTGACTCGCTCTGTGCCCATCTGCCAGTCGGAACCAGGTGTCTGTGCACCAAGGTTGTGATAGGTCACAGGCCCATTAGCACCAGTCAGTCAATTCAGAAAATGAGAAAACACTGATGTGCAAAACCAAAACCACCCATGTCCCATCATCTAGAATCAACCACTGGTAGTGTGCTGGCATATGGTCTTCCTGACTTAGCAATCTGCATGTGTGCCTTGGTCCATCTAGATTTGAAAAATGGCCTCCTTGATTCTATGCCATCATGGGCTTTTCTCAGTGATGTATCATAAATATCTTTTCAGGCTGGAAGTCCAACATTTTCATGACTGGGTCGTAGCCCATGGTATCCAGAGGAACATTCAGGTTTCCAATTTTCACTATGACAGATGATGAGGGGCGGAGTCCACCAGGCTCTGGGGTCACTTCATCTCTCAGCCTGTGACTGCAGAATGTAGGATGGGAACTTCTAGAATCCTTTAATGAAGCCAGAGTAATGCTCCTCCAACTTTCTCAGGGCCCCAACTGCATGATTATGATGATGATGAACTTCCACAGTGAGGCCACACAGAAGCCCATGGTAGAGAAGAAGACCTCCCCCAACCTGAGCTGGACACCATGAATGCAGGACGGATGGGGGCACAGTCCCCTGCATCATCCTGTCACCTCGAGGCTGCAGCTGGGGACCCCATACCCTGCCTGACCCCTCCTCACACTGCAGACAGCCAGCCCAGGCTCTTGCCTATGTCTGGAAGCTTCAAGTAATCAATAATAGAATCAGAGTGGGCAGTATTTAGAGGAAATTACTTCCCTGAGGTCAGCTTGACCTTATCTACCTCACTTGTCATTAGCACTACTGCCTAGCAAACCTGTTTTGTGCCAGTGGGATCTCTGGAGACAGGATGATCAAACGATCACTCCAGAGCGCTAGTCTTCACATGTGGTGCCCATAGTCTAAAAAGACCCTGAGAAGAGGAGGGGTCTGGGCCCAGGGAAGTGGTAAAGGAGACTGAGGGAGCCTCCCAGCACAGAAGACAGCAGAGACCAGCCCTCTGATTTCTGCTTTGGGTGGGGCCAAGCCCCATGACCTCTAAGGTCCCTTCTGGAATTAGGGTCTGAGGCTCCCCACGCCCAGGATGCAAGTTGTCTGGCTTCCCTGGCAACACCATGGCTCCTCATACCCTGCTGCAGGCTGGAGTGCACTAGAGAGTTTCCACGCAGCTGGCTGTCCCACCTCTGACCTGGGCAATCTCCTGTGGCCAGAATTCTTGGTTTTGCAGGACTCCAGGGAGTGTGGAATCTGAACCTTTGGGACACCTCACAATGGCACCTGGAGTGCTGGATAACAATGCAGGGGTAGCGCCCCAGGCCTGCTTCCTGAGGTTTGTGGACCTCTCCAGGTGACTGGACACGCAGTCGAGAATCCAGGCTGTCCCCATTCCTCAGGCTTGATGCAACACTTGGTGCCTGGAAACCTAACCAGCCAAGATCAAGGATGCTGTGCTAAGCTGAGCCGAGCTTCACGTCACTACTCAAAATGCCACAAGAGACAAGCAGACAAACTATGGTAACCTAGCAGGACAGAGAATCATGCCTATAATAGGAAAGCTCCTGGGGCACACTCATTCACATCCCTCACTCATGGCTGGGTCTGTCACTCTCGAAGGCTTGGAAGGAGCCAGGCGGGGGCAGTGGCTGAGCCTCCCCTACCCCACGGAGCCCCGTACTGGGGGTGTGAGGTGGGAAGGGTGGGGCAGGAAGGACATGGAAGTAGCCCTTGCTTTTGGGAGGCACAGAGGACAAGGCATGCCCCTTATAATCCTGCAAGCTGAGTCCCACGGCCCTCAGGGAAGACTGGATCAGCAAGCCCCCTGCTGAAAGAGAGTCCATGGGGGTGGGGGAGCAGACAGGGTAAAGACCCGGTCCTTAACCTCTGATCTGCCATTTCAAGTTGTACAATCTAGGGGCACCTGGGTGGCTCAGTGGTTGAGCATCTGCCTTTGGCTCAGGTCATGATCCCAGGGTTCTGGGATCGAGTCCTGCATTGGGCTCCCTGCAGGAAGTCTGCTTCTCCCTCTGCCTCTGTCTCTCTGTGTCTCATGAAAAAAAAAAAAAAAAAAAAAAAAGTTGTGCAACCTCAGGCAGGCCCCTTAACCTCCCTGGAGCTCCACCTTTCATCTTTCAAGGGGTCCTCTGCCTCATGGAGACACAGGGGCCATTATGGAGGGGCCGTGAGGTGCACCCCTAAGGAGGACGGGGTTACCAAGCTATGGAGAGTGCAGCGGGCGCCCCAGTGAGAGGACAGGGAGTGCAGAGTGTTAAGAATCCACAACTGGAACAGCAGATGGTGGCTACCCTGGTGGTGGTGAGCACAGTGTAACATGTAGATGTATGCATTCGCTATGTTGTACACCTGGAACTAAGGTCCTATAGTGCGTCAACCGTACTCCAAAAAAAAGAAAGAAAAAAAGAAAATCCGTTAATGAACCTAGAGACACTTTTTTCCGCCCTTCAAGCTTCCAGGAAAGGGACGCCCGGGTGGCTCTGAGGTTGAGCGCCCGCCTTGGGCCCAGGGTGTGACCCCGGGGACCTGGGATCGAGTCCCGCATCGGGCTCCCTGAATGGAGCCTGCTTCTCCCTCCGCCTGTGTCTCTGCCTCTCTGTGTGTCTCTCATGAATAAATAAAAATCTTAAAAAAAAAAAAAAAAAAAAAAAAGCTTCCAGGAAAGAAGAACAAAGGAGGAGAAAAGTGCCTGCCGAGAGCCCTCCTTGCCATTTCCGGCTTGGCCAGCAAAGGTGGGTTGCCAGGCGCCTCCTGCCGCGTGTCCTCAGGCCAGGCTGATGGACAGTCAAAGACGATCATAATAATTTTCTTCATAAATGACTCAGCCTCGCTGGCCGCTCCGGAGACAGCTAAAGAAGTAAATGAAATTGCCTGGCCCTTGCCAGGCATTTATCTTCCCAGTGATTTCCGGTGGTCTCTGCACCCCCCCTCCATCCCTGTGCCTATCCTTCCTCCCTGCTGAAGTCCCTGCTCTCCCCCCACGGCCCCCTCACTGGGCCCCTGGAAGGCGCCTCCTGAGCCTCCACTTGGCCCCCAGCGAGGTCTGGGGCGTGGGGGTGGGTCATGGGACTTGCAGATGGAAAAGTGATCACCTCCCCTAAAGGTTCTTCTCCCTGGGGTGGGGGACAGAAGTGAGAGTGGCACCTTGGAAAATCCTTCTCTGTGCCTACAAACTGAGGTTGCCAGGCCTAACTCTACAAAACTTTCTGCTCAGATTTCCGACCACTGTCAGAACTAAGACTTCCCTTACTGTTGGAAAAATAAGAAGCAAGGCTCTGAAGATAACCACCAGGTAGGAATGAGCTCCGCAGCCTCCCCTACCCCCGCCCCCAGGAAAACCAGCTTCTGGGAAACAAAACTTGGGTTGAAGGTGGTAGTTGGGGCAGCCCGGGTGGCTCAGTACTTTAGCGCCGCCTTCAGCCCAGGGTGTGATCCTAGAGACCGGGGATCGAGTCCCGCGTCGGGCTCCCTGCATGGAGCCTGCTTTTCCCTCTGCCTGTATCTGCCCCCCTCTCTCTCTGTGTCTCTCATGAATACATAAATAAAATATTTTTTTAAAAAAAGAAGGTGGGAGTTGGAGAGAGTGGTCAAGACGCTAATGACAGCAAGGAGGTGGAGAGAGCTGAGCCAGCGGCGTGCAGCCTAACAGCTCACAATCTACTCCCCAAGGAGGAAAATATCCCACATATCCCATGTGTAGCATCTGCCAATGCTTTGTGGTGCAAATACTCCCACCAGGGCCAATTTCCAGCTACTAACCTGACTGAGCACCCCAGCAGGCCAGGGGGGAGCCGAGCTGAGTAGCCCACCCCAGCAGGACTGCAGGCTCCTGCATGAAAGGTGCTGGTGCTCAGTCCAACTCCACACTTAAACTAGGATTCTCTGGCATAAACTTGTGCTCTGGGAACCAGCCCACTGTTTTATCACCCCTATGTTCTCAGTTGCCTTTGGCTTCTAGAAGTTCCTTGAGAAAATGTTAAGTAAGCTTGCTGTGCAACAGGGAAGAAAGGATTTTGTGGGCACTTGGCAGCAGAGCACCATGCCCAGGGTCCAGTATGGTCAGTGTAGAAGGGGAGCCCCAAGGGAAAGATGCAAGTCCACAGAGCTCACTCCTGCCACCCTTCCAGCCAAGCGTCAGCTGTCATGGCCAGGCTATTGCTTTTCTCATCCTGATAAAGCTACAGACACACATAGCAGACAGACGCTGGGAAGAAGAGGAAAGTTACAGCTTCTTCAGGATGGAATGCTGGTGTTGCTGGAAGGTCTGGGTCTAGCTTAATGGTTCTTTTCTTTTTTAAGATTTTATTTATTTATTTGACAGAGACAGCACAAGCAGAGAGAGTGACAGGCAGAGGGAGAGGGAGAAGCAGACTCCCTGTGGAGCAGGGAGCCCAGTGTGGGACTGGATCCCAGGACCCTGAGATCATGATCTGAGCTAAAGGCAGACACTGAACCAACTGAGCCACTTAGGTGCCACTAGCTCAATGGTTCTATCACGCCTGCTCTTTCGAACCATCTGGGGAGTTTAAAAAATCAAAACCTACCATCAGAGATTCTGATTTAATTGGCATGGAGTGTCGTCTGGACATGAGGGCTTTTATAAGCTCTCCAAATGATTTGAATATACAGCTAGCTTGAGCACTGTCGGTCTTCCCAATGTTGTTTAATGGGAGAATTTGGCAAAAATATGCACACAGCACTTCCATCCTGGGATGCTGCCCACCTGTTCTGCTCTGTGAGGGAGAGCTGTCAGGAGCCAGGCAGATGGCCCACGTGGCCTAGGGAATCCTGCCTCACTACCTAATACCCTTCTCTCACCCCAAGGGAGCTTCCTTCCAACTAAAGTTATTTGCTTCCACTGTGACTTCACTGTGGCTTTTTTTTTTTTAAAGATTTATTTATTTATTTATTCATGACACACACACACACACACACACAGAGGCAGAGACACAGGCAGAGGGAGAAGCAGGCTCCATGCAGGGAGCCCAATGTGGGACTCGATTCTGGGACTCCAGGATCATGTCCTGAGCCAAAGGCAGATGCTCAACCGCTGAGCCACTCGGGTGTCCCTCACTGTGGCTTTCTATCTCTCTACAGCTCTATGCAAAAATCTCTCCCTACACAAAGCCCTGTCCCAAAGAGCTGGAGTTCTGGAGCAAGACTGTTTGGGCCTGAACCCTGGCTCTGCCTAGGCAGCGACCTAGACCCATGGCCTTGGCCAAGTCACTCAACTTCCCTGCGCCTCTGTTTCCTTACCTGGGGAGGAGGACAATACCTGTCTTCCAAGGTTGTCATGAGGACTAAACAGGAGCACACTTGAAAAATGCTTAGAGAAGATCAGATGTGAAGTAAATGGTCACTGAGTATCAGCTAGTATTAACGGACCATGCCACAAGCTCCAGGACCCCAGAGAACATGCTTTGTACATCTCTGTCTCCAGCACAGCGCTTGGCACACAGCAAGCTGTTCAATCAAATGAACCACTGGTGAATGAACACACATTTCCAATGCCTCGATTTGTTCCAATGCCTGCAAGCCTTGTTCCCTGAGTAAGGCACCTGGCAAGGCTGAGCTCTGAGGTTCAGAGCCTAGGGGCTGCTCTCCAGCACTCTGGACAGGGACAGGAGACTGGCTGGAGACTGGCCGGCTGGCTAATGGAGCGTGCAAGTGTTTTATTTTAAACAAATGTCAAATAACTTCTTTCTTGCTGTTTCCCTGTGTGCTACCAACAGAATGCCAAGAGCATCCTGGATAATTGGAGGTTCCGAGTAATCAAGGCTTTACCACACAGTGGTTGGCACAGAGAATGTCATTCCATTTGGGCAGAGACCAAGTGTGTGAGAGGTCTTCTGCCCAGAGACTCACTTGCTCACTCCCTGTGGGCAGACACACATGAGCTCCTTTCCTCCCATGTCAAAGGGGGGCATGTCTAACTTGTACTAATTGCTATTAAAGCCTGTTTGTTTACTGCCAGCCTCTCCGTCATCCAGGCTCCGCGGGCGGTCAGTGCTCCCCGTGTTGTGTGTCTGGTAATTACCTCCCAAGCCGCCTGCCAGCTCGAGGGATGCCTGCACCGACTGCTTGCTACCCATGGCACAGCATGGTACTCTGTTGTGCTGGACAAGGGCATGCTGGGAGACAGCATGCATCTGCTGTGGCACTCTGGCAGCTGCCACGTGGAGGGCAAGTCATTCTCCCCTGGGTCCTGTGACAGGGCAAGGCTCAGACTGCTACAGGTGGCCGTGCTCAAGAGAAATCCAAACCCAGTGCCCAAGGAGGGGACTGGCTCTGTTTCTCCCCAGATAGGTTTGGAGCTCCAGGTCTAGACTCAGGAGAAAGGTGCCAGGGGTGTGACTTTGGCCTCCCAAACCTGCCAGCCTAGTCAAATTCTTGCCAGGCTTAAAGCTACACATGGTGATTGCTCCCTTTTCTCAGCTACTAAGTACCTGTCTCAAATATCTTCCTCACCAGAAGCAAGAGTGGTACTGGGAATGGTATAGCAACCTGCTTCAGGGTGCTGGTGGGGGTAAGTGGAGTGGATTTCAAGGGACCTGGGTGGGTGCCACAATTCTGCAGGGGCTGGCCACTCAGAATCCTCTGGAAGGACAATTTGGGCAAACCTTCCTTGGCTAGTTGAGCCCTGTCCTGGATGCTGTGGCCCACTCTGTAGTCTCTATCCAATTCTTTAGCTAGGTCCCTTGGCTCCTCTGTCCTGGTCCCTGGGTAAGTGCAAGTGGCCCAGCAGGTAGCATGTGGTCAGGACCCCAGGCTGGCTGAATGGCAGGAGGACAAGCAACTGGTGGGGAGCGACCGCAGTGAACCCAGTCAACCCAAAGGGTGGAGCCGTCCTCCCCAGCAGGGATGAAACGGGTGCACAGAAGTGAGGCGACTTGCTTATGCTAATGATATAAGTGGGGCTTCGGGCCTATGCCTTTCCTGCTAAAAACAGACTCTGCTTTTGCTATCACCACGGGGGGCTCCCCTTCTGTCCAGAGTGAAGACAGGCAGGCAGGCCTGGGAAATTCTAAGAAGCCTTCCCTGCTTGTGGTTCAAGCTGCCTCTTGGGCCCAGAGGAAGTTCGGAAGGCAGCTGGTGAACAGTCCCACTATGCCCCTGCCTGGTCTAAGAGGAGGCAGGGCCTTGCGTCCAGAAGCATTTGCTTTGGCCGAGATTCTCCACTTGCTGCTTCCTCACCCTACTGAGCATTGGTGGGTCTGCAGGGTGGGCAGCAAGCCTGACCTCTCAAAGCCCTTGAGGCCTTGACACAGCCTCTTCCTAGCCTGGCAATTCAGATCACCCAGGATCAGAGCCTAGCTAAACCCCAAGTGGTACATGGTGGAAAATGGAGGAGCTCAAAAGATATAGCCAGCTGATTCCACAGGTTACTTTTACAGCTCTGGACACAGGCCGCTGACTGACGGAGCAGTATGTTGGCATTGGAGGGTTCAAAGCACACCATTTACTCAACCGTGGTCAGGTTAGACCAGCCTCTCCCCAAGCAGAGCCTGGAAGCCTCATGGTGAAGGGTGAGGAGGGCAAGAGGCTGGCTTCTCAGCTCTGACCTGTCTTAGGGGCTGACAGGCCTGTCACAGCAGGCAGCGAGCTACAGGAGGTCTGTCTACTAACCAGCCTCTATCGAGCCACCAGCAAATGAGGCCTTGCAGCGTGCCCTCTCCCGGAGGAGCTTTCTCTGCAGCTTCAGGGCTCTTTCAAGGGCTGGGCAAGGCTAGTGGGCAAAAGCTATCGCTTTGTAACCTGCCAACTTATTGATGGGTGCCTACCAGACCGGTGGCACCTGCACCTGTCACTTCATGTAGCTCTCCCATCAAAGAAGCATGGGATAGGCTCGGGGACACTGAAGATATATAGGCTTGGATGACCAGAGACCTGGGTTAAAATCCTGATTCTATCACGTCCTCGTGCAGGCTGCTTGACCTCTGTGAGCCTCTCTTCTCAGCTGTCAAGTGGTGATCATGCTTCCTATCCAGAAGGGACGCTTGGGCAGGTTAAACAAGATCATGGCAGGAGAGCTATGCTAGGCACCTACAGCAATCAGGTTTTGAAAAGTCTCTGCACTTCTATCTTTTTAGGTCAAATAGGGTATCATTTCCACCTCTGCTTGTCCAGTTTTCTCTGTTTAAAACAACATTTTCTGGGCCCTAGTAAAAGAACTAGGGAGACTCCCCTCCCATTCCACCAGAGGGACAAAGGGTTGTGCTGTGGAGAAGGACCAGTCCCATCCATTCTGCCTCCTCCAGGAAGTCCTCCTAGGCCCACCTCCAGGTATGCTACTCCAAGACGCAGAACTCAGTGCATCAGCCTTCTCGCCACACAGGTGAGTTCTGAGAGCACCCAGAGCCTGCAGAACCTCTCACTATGGGTAGAACCCCCAAAGAGAAACAAAGCCGCATTCCCTCTGCCCCTGTGACACTGATCAATTCATTCTGTGGTACCAGGTGAGGCTGGAACAGCCATGTGAACATCCCAGGAGGGCTATATGAGGTCCTGGCATCTGTGCCCTCAGGCTAGGACAGTGGAGGCTGCATTCTGGTGGATCTCTTCTCTTGACAGAGGCCAGAGTGAAGCTGCGGTTCCCTGGAAGGATCTGCCCTACCTTGCCTGCTGGAGAAGGGCGAGGATGGTACGATAACAGGGCCCAGGCACCCTGTGATACACTGGGTCATGGCAGGAGTGTAGGGGACCCCTGGGCCAGCCATGCTCCCTCCAAGTCCCCACAGTGCCCCCATTCCCATCTTTGTATTGCAGGGACAAGGGTCCTGTACTGACGGATAAGGGCTGGCGCCACGGCCCAGGTAAACTATACCAAAAGACTGAAGCCCGGGGTGAGGGTCTAACACAGATTCTCAATCAGCACACTGCTGTCTCTGCCTAGGTCGCTTGTTAGAAATGTAGGTTCTTGGGCCCATCCGCAGAGGTTCTGATTCCATTAGGTCTGAAAAGAGAACCTGGGAGGCTTCCTCTCTAGCCAGCACTCCCAGGGGATTGGGATGTGGGATCTGCGGCCTGTACCCTGTGGCATGCTGTGAGGCTTACAGAGCAGTTGTGCTTGGGCGGGAGGGGTGGGACAAGAGAGAAGAGAGTAGCCTGCAGCCCGGAGATGCACCTAGGAAAAGCCCCCACCCACCCCCACACACCTCACCAGCACTTCCCAGCCTGCAGTGTGCACAGAAATCACCTGGGGACCTTGCTCAGTTGCAGATTCTGACCCTGGAGGACAGAGGGTAGAGTCTGTGGCTCTGCATTTCTAACAAGCTCCCAGGCGATGCCCATGCTGCTGGTCTGTGGATGAAGCTTTGAGAAGCCATAGCCTCGGCAGGGGCTTCAGCATGGAGCCGTATCACCGGTGGGGGCAGCTTGTTAAAACAAATCGCCTCCTCCCAATTTCTAACTGAGGAAGGGCCTAGGAATGTGCATTTCTTTCTTTCTTTCTTTCACCCAGCATGGAGCCCAAGTCAGGACCCTAAAATCAAGACCTGAGCTGAGATCGGAGTCGGACACTTAACCAACCAAGCCAGCAGGGCGCCCTGTGAGAATACATTTCTAACAAGTTCTCAGGTGCTGCCCCTGAGGCCCCACTTGAGGAGATGCGGCCTTCCATGGTAAGAGGCGAAACAGTACGGAGCAGGATGAAATAGCATCCCCATGTGACTTAGCTTTTTCAAAGTGCTATTATCTATTAAATTCTTAGCAAGAGCTTGTTTTCCTATGATCTCTGGCTCCCTCTGGAACACTGGGAAAAACCCTGGTGAGTTGAGGGTTATGGAAAATTAATTCTAGATTAACTGAAAGAGTCCCCTGCTTAGCAAAATGAAGTCTCCTAAGTACTTAATTTTCTCCTCACCCCCCACACATTCTGGGATACGGTGAAAGACCATGCAGGATCGAGTTCTAATGAGAACTTCATGTGGCTCCTGCCCAACCTCCTTCAAGTCACATGTGGCAGCTGCCAGGGTGAGAGACCTGGCTTCTGGGTTTTTTCAGAAGACGGGTGATCCAGCATATTGTCATTGTCATTCAGACCAAATACCTCCACCTCCTCTGAAACCCCTCCTGGGCTCTCCTGGGAACCCCACCTCACAGGGACACATGGCCAACCACAACTGTGTCCTGGTAGCTTGTCCCCAGGACGCCTTCCACAGAGGAAGAGGCAGAGGAGTGAGACGCCTTGATCTGTGCTACTTCCCGTTCACCTGAACCTGGCCCAGACCCACAGACTGTGGGGCGGGGGCCAGGTGTGTGTGTGTGTGTGTGGCCATAGGCAGAGAAAACGGTGAGACACAAGGAAGGACTTTCAGACTGCGCATGCAGGCTGGCAGCATGGGTGAGGTGGGATGGGCAGGGATAAACAGGTGGCACTGACCCTGTCGTCTACCTGATTCTATAGTCAGGTGGGTGGCAAGCCTCCCCTCAGCCAAGGCCTCCCTGCCCGTCCTCACTCCACCCCCACCAGTTACCAGGAAGGTGCCGAAGGTCGTGGCCATGGATGGAGAAGAGAGGAGGGAAGGATGTATTGTGTGGCTGGCAGTGTGAGCTGGGGGGGCGGGGGGGCTAAGGAGCTAGGCTGGCCATGAAAAGACCCCTCATCTCTTCAGGACATCTTAAGGGAGTGGCTTCTGATACTTCTTCATGGTGACCCACCGTAAGAAATACGTTTTTACATCACAAACCAGTACATACAGCTGCGCATGTACATAAACCTGAAACGAAAGTCACAAAGCACTAGTACCATGCTACAGGTGTACTTCATCACACACTGGCCTCAACCTTCACACCTGACTTTGTGACTCATGAGTGGGTCACAGCCGGCAACTGGAAACAATCTGCTGTATTGTGTGTCAGTCATTTCAGAGGGCCTTTGGCGCTTAGGAACTTCTGCTTCACTCAGGTCTCTGAAGCACCCGAGGACGTGCTGTGGGGCAGACAGCACACTAGGTGCTGGGTGGACGCAGGAAGCAGGGCGGCTCCTGGGATGAGGCTATAGAGATCATGCGCGTGGACCGGACTGTCTGTACCAAGAATGGCAATGAGGCCACCAGGGCCACCCGGACACACGACTTGAGGACATTCAGCTATGGGTGAGCACCGAGGTCCAGCAGCAGCACCACCACCTGCTGGCAGCTGGCATCACAGTGCAGACCAAGCGTCCCCAGCTCTGTCAGCCTACGTACCCTATTGAGGGCCCCCTCCTCCGTGAACTGGAGCCCCACTGTGGCCCAGAGTGGAGGAAGATTGGGTGCAGCACTGCTGAGAAGGCAAAAGATGACAGAGCTGTCCTTGCTCTCCCCCTCCCCCCACCGCAGGATGCTTCCTGGGGCCAGGCTGGGGGCATCCTTAGGGGCTGTCCCTTCAGACTGAGACTCCTTCTGACTTGGGGGCTTGCTTTGGAGCTACCTGTTGTCTTCTCGCTGAACTAAAGCTTTAGAGCAACTCATGCATCTCAGATTTATTTCTCAGAAAAAAGAAAAATGTTTCCAACACCTTCCGTGGGCTCTGAAGGGGAAAAATTAGCCACTCTTAAGACATCCTAAGCTCCTACTACAATTTTCCTAATGAGATTCTACAGGAGATGAGCTATAGCTGGCGACAGGTGCAGAGCTACTTCCATAATGAAGAACGACACACTCCTCACCTTCCTCACCATGATCATAGACCCCTCCGTGCAGCTGGGCTATGAAGGTGAGGGCCCGACCTGCCATGGCTTCGGGAGTTAGAGGTGATCCAAGTAAGCAGGATGGATCAGGAGAGGCAGAGAATGGAAGACAGGAGACTCCAGCAAGGGAACACGTGCTGCCTCCACATGCCCCTTCTGTCCACGTGGGGCACGTGGGAGAACAGAAAGGAGTCCCCAGTGTCCTCGGAAAGCCCTCGTGCAGTGGCGCAGGCCCTGAGATCAATGGGCAATTCTGGGAGCCTCTGTGCACTTGGCAGAAAGCAGGTGCCTCTGCTGCACAGGAGTGGCGCCCGCATCTTGGGATCCCCTGTGCCTGGCCCCTCAGGCTGGCACCAGGAGGCTCTGCTACAGGTGGAACTGGCTGGGGAAATAGCCCAGGGGTTGACTGACATCTCTTTCCTGGCTCACCTGGCCAGGTGCACAGCAGACACTTGGCCATGAAGGTGAAGGGAAATCCCTTAGAGCCTAAGTTTCTACAGCTATCAAATGGGCCTTGGGCCTGTGCATGAGCATTCTTGATAAACTGTAAGAGGCTCCCATGTGTCATTATTGCTGTCCCTCAACAGAAAGGAAGAGATATCTATACAACAGAATGAGTCAAAACAGCAGATGCCTGGGTGGCTCAGTGGTTGAGCATCTGCCTTCGGCTCAGGGTGAGATCCTGGGGTCCTGGGATCGAGTCCCGCATTGGGTTCCCTGTGAGGGGCCTGCTTCTCCCTCTGCCTATGTCTCTGCCTCTGTGTCTCTCATGAATAAATAAATAAAATCTTTTTTAAAAAAAGCTGATCTTTATTTTGGGAACTGTTGCTGTGAAGGGATGTTGTTGGCCTTGGGGAGGGGAGGGATTGGGGGATCTGTACCCCCTTGTATGCCCCACTTTGTACCGCAGCCAGCACGGAGGCCCACACACCCTGTTCCCCTGCTGGGGGCAAAGCTCCCTTCCCGGGTGGGGGTTGGGGGAGAGCCCCTGTTTAAAGACTGAGAAGGAGCTGGGGCTCCGACAGGTGACGTGAGTCTCCTGAGGCTGCAGTGGGGAGGTGGGGAAGCCAATGGCCGACACTCCTCCTGACCTGCCTGCCCGCAGTTATATGCCCAGCTCTGGTCTCGGTGTCAGCAGGTAGTAGCCCCTGCTTGGGAACCGCCCCGTTCGGATAGGCGGCAGGAGGAACTGGCTGCATCAGTAATGGTCTCAAGAATAAGAGGCAGGGGAGGGAGGGCGCAGGAAGGAGGGCCTGGCCGAGAATGAAGGGCTCAGGGCAAGACCCTAGATAGTGAGGGCAGCATGGGAGAGCCTCGGGGTGAAAAGGCACTTCCGGGCGTGCCTCTTCCAGCTGAAGACAGCACGAGGGCTCAAGTGACAGAAGGGCCAACCCAGGGGCGAGGCACACAGTGATCCTGGGTCAGACAAGGAACCTCATCCGAGGCACCGGCCCGAGTTTGAGAGTCCTGGACTCTTCTATCATCTCCCTGTGCAACCTGATGCATTCTCCTGACCTCTCTGAGCCTTAGTTTACTCATCTGTAAAGAAGTGGATCTCAAGCCTCAGGGGTAAACTGATCTCATGCCCCCTCAGCCAGGGCCAGAGTCCTGCTGGCAGCACTGCTGACAGACGGGATACTCAGCACCCCATGCAGAAGGCAGGCTACTCTCCATCTAGCTCCAAACCACTGGAGAGCCATTGCTTTTAGTCAAATTGCATAATGGCTGTGAAAGCAATTACAAAAATAAAAGCGGCACTGAAGGGGGTTATTATTGGCACTGCCAACATCAGAGGCAACGTGAGGGGGCACCAAACAGGGCTGAAGATGTGCTTCTGAGGGAGCCAAGGCAGCTGGAGGAGGGGGCCGAGGATGAGGGGCACAGCGGGGCCCTGCTGAGAGCTGGTTTTCTCTGGGGAGATCCCTCGGCAGCTGGAGAGGATGCTCATGTGGAACTGCCTCAGGAGGAGGAGAGGACCACTCCCTGGGCCTGCCCTTTGCAGAAGGCACTCTGAGCCCGCGGTGGGAGACCCCCAGGTTCCCCGGGGGGAGCGTATCTGTGCACTGCGAAGCATGAAGAGGCTGCTCTGGACACGTCTGCCTAGCGGTGCCTAAGTACTAACGGTGAAGGGCTCATGGTGAAGGCCAGGGAGGGAGATGGGGTTTGCGGGGGGACTTAGGTGGAAGCAGACATATACTGGGTCCAAACTGGAGAGTCTGGGAGGCAGCCCGGGCTGGCAAACAGAGATGCAAGACAGAGGTTGTAAGCCACGGTGGTCTGCTGGCTCAGGGCAGGCGGTGAGGACACTGGGGCCTCCTACCTGCCAGGTGAAGGCAGCTGTCCAGCCCAGCCTGCAGCAGGTGGCAGGGCCTCATAATGGCTCCCCTTCCAGGCCCAGTGGCCTGAGCTCCAGGGTATCTGACCTTGCCAGCATGTCTGTGAAAGTCTGACTGCAGAGCCCCACGTGTGGGCCCCGGGAGACCAGAGGGAGGAATGGCAGATGGCAGGAGGCACGGGGGCCAGAGGGCTGGGGCCACTCACCCACGATGTTGTTCTCTTCCAGGTTGATGGTCTCCAGTGCTGGCAGGGTGGTGAGCTGCTCAGGGAAGTCACGGAACTGGTTTCGGGAGAGGTCGATGGCCTGGAGGTGCCGCAGGGTGCTGACCTCGTTGGGGAGGCGGTGCAGGAAGTTCCCTTCCAGGTGGAGCTCTGCCATATGGGGGGGAAGAGAAAAAGGGCTGAGAGGAGGCAACCGACAGATCACAGGGACAGTAGCGCCTGGGCCAGGAAGGCAGCAAGGTCACCCCAGTCATAGGCAGTTCCCCACCTAGGGAGGCGCTCCATGTATATGCAGGAGGGGGGCCTGCCCCACTATGTCAGCAGGGCTCCCTGCTTTGGGCTCTCCTGCAGAAGCGTGACCTAGACAAAGGGTCAGAGAGCCTGGCTCCTCCCTCAGACAGGGCATTGACTCTGGGCCTCAATAGGACAGGCCAGGGCGGGCAGTCCCTGGACTCCCCACACCTGCTGCTCAGCTGAGGGTCCTGCTTTCTAGCACCCTCCCTGCTCCTTCTGGGTCACATGTCCCGGCTCCCCTCCTGAACCCCAGCTGGCCGGATGAGCGTGGGGTCACGCCCTATGGCAGGTGGCTGCTCTGAAAGCCGACTAGACCAGCGACAGAGCTCAGGGGAGAAGGTGAGCTGGGCCCAGTAGTCCCTCTGCTGGGCATGGTGGAAGCTAAGCTGAAATGCTGTGTTCTGCAAAGAGAAGCCAGGGAGCTCTGGGGGGCAGGCAGGAGGGTGGGGGTGGGAGCCCTGGGCAGGGAGAAGAATGGGGGACAGAAACCAAGAGTCAAGGGGGAGGTAGCGTAAAGCAGGGTTGAATAGTGGGGGATCTGAGGCCCCCACTGCCTGCTTCAAACCCCAGCCGTGCTGCCTCAAAGCTGTTCCCTCAGTTATTTAACTGTGTTCATCTCAATTTCCCCATCTGCAAACAGAGACTAATAATACTACTACCTGCCTCGTAGTGCTTGTGGCTGGAGCGGTCACTGTGTCGGCGAGGGTAAAGCACGTGGCGCGGTGCCCGGCACACAGTAAGCATTCATGCACGCTGCTGTTACCACCACAGCACGGGGCTGTGAACATCAGGGCTATGCAATGTGCTTATTAGCCCGTGTCTTGCACACAGTCGGTGCTCAAAAACACTGGGGAAGAACGTAAGGCAGCAGAGGAAGCCAGCTGGCAGCAGCAGAACGGGAAAGCCCGAGATAAAGAGGCTGGGCCAGCAGAGGCCTTGATTCCTGCTGCTTTCCTGGCCCCCATCCACATGCGACCTTGCAGACGTCCTTCGCTACATGACGCAGGGGCACCTGGTCACCCTGTCTGACCTGAAGGAAACTGAGGCCCAGAAGTGCCAAGGGACTTGAACAATGACCGGGGCCTGCTTCATGGGCCTGCAACCGGTGCAGTCACATGGGGTCCGAGGCTCAGAAGGGTCCCACACTGGAGACTGAATGTTCTATGCTCCCATTTTAAAAGTCTTAATTCTATCCCGGAATCTGTGTTTTATAAATAGAGCTGGAGTCATGGAGTGTCAGGTCCCGCCCGGTCCTGCCTCCCACTGCCTCCCCAGGACACGTTCTCAGCAGCCTAATCTCCTGCCCCTGACACTCCAAGATAGGCTGGCCTCCTTCTCTGGAGCTGTGGCAGCTCTCCATCCCCAGCAGGGGCCCAGGCATGAGCATCCATTGGCCACACATGCCCATGGCATCTCAGGTGGAGCATGGTGCCAGCAGTCCCCCCACACTCCCTGCCCTTGGGCTGGCATCACCAAAGTCTGTCTAGTGGGTGGTGCCTGGAGGCTGAATCTAGGCAATCTCATCCACTCTGACCCAGGTTAGGGCATGTCCTGAGATAGAGGCTTAAAGATCCTTGAGAGATGCCTGGGTGGTTCAGTCAGTTAAGCATCCAACTTTTTTTTATTTATTTTTATTTTTATTTATTTATGATAGTCACACAGAGAGAGAGAGAGAGAGAGGCAGAGACACAGGCAGAGGGAAAAGCAGGCTCCATGCACCGGGAGCCCGACGTGGGATTCGATTCCGGGTCTCCAGGATCGCGCCCTGGGCCAATGGCAGGCGCCAAACTGCTGCGCCACCCAGGGATCCCGCATCCAACTTTTTTTAAAAAAATATTTTATTTATTTATTCATGAGAGAGAGAGAGAGAGAGAGAGAGAGAGAGAGAGAGGCAGAGACACAGGCAGGGGGAGAAGCAGGCTCCATGCAGGGAGCCCGACGTGGGACTCAATCCCGGTCTCCAGGATCAGGCCCTGGGCTGAAGGTGGCACTAAACTGCTGAGGCACCTGGGCTGCCCAGCATCCAACTTTTGATTTCAGCTCAGGTTGTGATCTTGGGAGTTATGGGATCAAGCCCTGCTGTGTCTGGCTCTGTGCTCAGCAGGGAGTCTGCTTGAGGTTCTCTCCTTCTCTCTCTCTCTCTCTCTCTCTCTCTCTGCTTCCACCCCTGCTCACACATACTCTCTCTAAAATAAACAAATCTTAAAAAAAAAAAAAAAATCCTTGAGCTGCCTGCTGCATCTCCCCAGATCCTATCCCTCCCTGGCCAGAGCTGAGTACAGAGCTGTCAGGCCTGAAGGTTCATGTGTGTGTGCCCTCCATCATGGGGATAGAGAAACCCTAGGACTTCTGAGAAGCTGCACTTCCTCCCTTCCCTCTGTCCAACCTTCACGAGCCTGGCTTGAATTTGTCCCGGCCCACTCAAGGCACCCTCGAGAAGCAGGCTGCAAAACACAAATTGTGTAATTTCTTAATACAAATGAGTTAAATGCCCTGATACTTGCATCTCAAGCTGGCCTGGTATGGTATAAAGATGAAAGGTAAAATTCACACTAACAATTTTTTTTAACACTTATAATTTAAAATAAAGTGTTAATTTCTCCTTACTCAGAAAGACCTTAAATAGCAAATGTAAAGTACCATGACACCCTGAGAGTGACCTCGAGGGAAAAAGGGAAACACTTATGTCCCTTTAATGGCACTGTTCTCCTGTTTTTTTTTTTAAAGATTTTATTTATTTATTCATGAGAGACAGAGGCAGAGGTAGAAGCAGGCTCTGTGCAGGGAGCCCGATGTGGGACTCGATCCTGGGACCCCAGGATCACATCCTGGGCCGAAGGCAGGCACTAAACCGCTGAGCCACCAAGGGATCCCCTGTTCTCCTGGTTTTTGAATGAAGATCCTGCATTTTCATTCTGCGCTGGCTGGCCCTGCTCCTTCCTTGGGCCCTCCAGGATGCAGCCCTGAGCTGCAGGAGGTGAGCTGCTCTCAGGTGAGACAGGGTTCAGCAGGGAAGGTAGACCTGCCCTTATGTACTCTCTCTACCCACATGCCTGGGTGCCAACCACACCTGGGCCCCTGTTCCACCATGCCGGGGCTCTGGTGGGACAGGAACTGCATCTGACTGACTTGTTCCCAACAGCCACCCCTCCAGCAAACACTGGATGAATAGTGACTCTTCCCACCCCACCACCCAGGAGGCAAACAGATAATGTGTGTGTGCGGGGGCTGGCTTGTCTGCCTCTCATTCTCCCACCTTCAGGGACATCCTGAACCCAAAGCTCCATCAGCAGAACCACCACTTGTTCCCCCGCCAAAGCCAGCCCTCGCCACCCCCCCAGCAGCCAGGTTCTTAGATAGCCATTCCTTAAACCAGGAACTGTCCCCATCCAGATCAAACTTATAAGGGCACCATATTGGAAGGGATGCTGGCCAGCGTTCAGTCCGGTGCTTCCCAGTATGACTTTGCCAGACACTCTGAGTGTGCTGCTGCCTCAGAGTCTTTGCATTTGGAGTTCTCTCTTTCTAGCACACTCTTGACCAGTATATTTCCAGTGAGTGTCCTTGCTCAAATGTCACCCTGTCTAACCTAACACGCAGGCCCGTTTGGAAACCAGCTGTCCCCCCCATGACTGTGGGGGATTCGCTCTGCCGTGGAAAGGTGCCCACAGCACGGTACACACAGAGGATTGATTCAGTATTGGATGAGACTGTGAATAAATAAACGAATGAATCTGAGTATCACCCTCACAGTTTTGCCAAACTTCTGTTCCACATATACACTGTTTTTCCTTAAATTAGGTTGTTCTTTTTTATTACATAAAAATGGAAAAAGTTATTACTTTCCATAAGAATAATATTCAATTTTCACTGGACGCTGTTGCCAGATGAGGAATCTGGGCCCCAGGTGCATTTACACAGCAGATGGAGGTGTAGAGGGCACATTCCAGGCAGGAGGTTCCTCCTGGAGGCTCTCAGAAGCCACTTGCCTAGAAGGGACATTTGTTCTCAGATGAAAATTGGCCCAATTTTCCTGGCTGTTCAGTTCCTATTTGGTACATTTCCCTGAGCCCTCGTTTTCTTTCTTTCCTATTTATTTATTTATTTATTTATTTATTTATTTATTTATTTATTTATTTATGGGAGAGAAAGAGAAATTGAGATGGAGTGCACAAGTAGGAGAGGGAAAAGCAGACTCCTTGCTGAGCAGGGAGCGTGACATGGGGCTCAATCACAGGACCCGAAGATCATGACCTGAGCTGAAGGCAGACGCTTAACTGACTAGGCCATTCAGGTGCCTCCTCTTATTTTCTAACAATGTGCCTGCTGTGTTCTGTGTGGTCTGGCTGCTGCCACGCCCCCAAATCCCCAGTTCACAGGCCATCTGCCAGTGGGGCTTGCAATGGGCCACTTAGGGAGCCAGTCTGGCCTCCACGGGGCAGCTGCTGGTGATTAACAGGGCAGTTCTGAGGGTACAACTCCATCTGCTGAGCTTTGTGGCAGGTGCCAGATGGTGTTATGGACAGGGAGGTAGCCAACATCCTCAACTGTCCTCAGGTTTGTTTTCATTCCCAAAGTCAAGAATGTCAACTCTGGGAAGGCTTCCTCACACTTGGGTGCTGGATCCTCCCCTCCTGAGATCTGCCACATTCCCCCCAGCAGATCTCGCCTGCTGGGTTACACAGATGAGATTGGGGTAACGCCCCACATAGACGGGGAGGCCCCTCAGCACCGCCCCCCCCCCCCCGGCACCCACCATGGCTTGGGGTGAGAGACCATTTGGTACGGGTGTGACAAAGCCAGGTTCTGGGGCCTGGTATCTGCAGATTCAGAGTCAGACCTGCCACTTCCTGACTATGTGACCTTGGGCAAATTGTTCATCTTTGCCTCAGTTTCTTCATCTGTTAAGGTGAAGACAGTACTAGACTCTTCTATAGGATGGCTGTGGATTTCAGTGCATTAATACATGAAAAAGGCTTTGAACAGCACTAGCCACACAGTAAGTACTGTGTAAGTACGTGAGGTAGACAGAAGGACAGGCAGACAGATACAGCAAACCAGGTCAGGCACCCCGTAAATGCAGGAATCCAGATAGGAAGGAGTTGGCTGCTAGGTTTGTATTTTTAACCACTTTAACTTGGGCTTAGAAGAAAATGTTCTTTGCCTGAAGCTACAGTGAACACAAGACCGTCCTCTACTGCTTTGGATAGCCTCGCGGAATCCTGAGGCCTTTGGGGAGCAGGTGTCTGCAGCAACGAGCAGTGGTGGAGAGCCGAGAAGCAAGGCCCCAGCATCACAGTGGCATAGCACGTGAGCTTGCTGACCTTGCTGCCACCTGCTGACCCTATCCCCTGACACCCCGGGGCCAGAACCCACAGTTGGGGGTGGTGGCGACTGGGGTAACTGGTGCAGGGTGTGGGGAAGAGAATCTCCCCTTCTTGGTTTTGTTATCCTCAATTTTTGACATGTTTTAAATCACTATATATATATAATTTTTTTAAAAGAACCTTTTATGAAACCATTTTAGGCCTGAGTCTAATGACAGTCCCAAAGTGGTTCAGAACTGCAAAAGCATCCAGTGCGACAGACAACTTCTGAGAGCCTCTGAGGAGCTTGCCTCTATGTGCAGCCTGAATAGTCAGGGCCAATGGGATCACGAAAGCTGACAGGAGGGTGCTCCCTGGGAGGGGGGTGTCTCAGAGGCCTGCTCCGAGCATAGGGGGCTCTGAGGGAGCATCCCTGACTAGCAGGAGCCTCACCTGCTTGCCGTTTCTGCTGCTCAGGGCAGGAACAACCTGCCATCAGTCAGCTCAGGGATGGTGGAGTCAGGCCATCTAGTCTAGGAAAGTGAGCTGCAAGAAGGCTTTGCCCAGTGCCCTGAACACAAAACCCGAGGGTCATGGCCAGTCTGGGAAGCCCTCAGCATCATTCCCCCTGCTCAGGGTAGCAGATTAGATGTCATTCCTGAGGCTGGTGTAGGGGCCATGACATCCTTGAACAGAGATACCCAGAATGACCAGAGGGGCCTTCTTTCCTGTACCTCAAATAGGCTTGCCTTGTAGGTTGTTGGCACCTGCTGCTTACATACAGGGTGGGGGTGATCACACTGAGGATGGGGAGTGGGTGCATGTGTGGCCTGGCTCCAAAGTCTCACAGATACAGTCCAGACCAACGGGGCACTGCTTTTATACTGTGGGTAACCAGGTACCACTGGGTCAGAAAGAGAGGGCAGGGGCCAAGGAACAGCAAATGGGGAACCAGGCAGAGCTGGCCATGGAGGCATGAGAACTCCAGGCAGCAGGTGGGCAGCATTCGGAAGACCCAGGGACAAGGACAGTGATGCTCTGGGGAAGGTCCATGAAACGTGTTAGAACAGGTCCCAGCTGAGCTCCAAGGAAAAAGACTGAAGCCAAGTTACCAAACTAGGACAAGGCCAGACCAGAACCCTTAAGGGTTTGGATCAGTGAGGTTCATCCTTGTATCCTGCCCGGGTGCCCAGCACAAGGCCTGACACAGAGAGGGCGCTGGGGAAAGCCTTGACAAATAAGGAACCAGTGGATTGCCATAGGCTAACGTGACCACAAATGCCCCAAATTCTTCCCGCTGCTCCCAGCCTGGCATGGGCTAACCCTGCATTATGCGTGGGGTGCATGAATGTGACCAATTAGTCTCTGATTTGATAGAAATGAGTGTTGCTCTTTCCCAGAATGGGGTCCAACCAAATGGAGTCAAAATGGAAAGTCACGAGGGTTAAAAGAGCTTAGGAAGAAGAGCCTGCTGTTGAGTGGTTCTTGAGCAAACCTTTCTGGAGGCAGGAATGTCCTGCTGGACTTTTACTTTTTAATTAACTATGCTGGGTGACAGAGCAGTCTTGGCCTTCTGATACCTGGGGCCTCGACATGTAGGGACTTGGCATTTTGCAAATCTTGTAAGAGTAAGCTTTTCCCGGGTCTGTCAGGCTTTGAGACTCTCCAATCTCAGAGCAACCACCCTCTGCAATAGATTCTGCTTATGAATCCTTCGCCCACCCTTTTGGAGACAGCCCATGGTGTTTTGGAGCTAGACAGATCCAGTATCAGATTTTAGCTGCCCCACTTTGCTAGCTGTGTTTCGTTGGGCAAATCACTGAACCTGAGTCCTTTCTTTCATCTTGAGAGAGAGAGAGAGAGAGAGAGAGAGAGATGAGGGGCACCTGGGTGGCTCAGTTAAGTGACTGCTTTTGGCTAAGGTCATGATCCCCAGGTCCTGGGATAGATCCCCACATCGGGCTCCCTGCTCAGTGGGGAGTCTGCTTCGGCATCTCCCTCTATCTCTCCCCTCTGCTCATGTGCTTGCTCTCTTACTCTCTCTCAAATAAATAAATAAATAAAGAAATATCTTTTAAAAAATAATGAATTGAAAAAAGAGCTGATAAAACTCACCTCTGATGTGCTAGGAAAATTGAAGGAGATGATATGTCTACTGTGCCTGGCATATAGTAGGTGTTCAAATATTTAACTCTGTCCTTTCCTAAGGTATAGGAAAGAAAAATGATATAAATCATTTCACAGTCAAGTAAACCTACATCGTAGAAGCGTGGTAGCCTGTTGCCCTGGGTGACCAGGAACTGGAGAAAGCAGGGGTTGGATTAGGGGCAGGTCTTAGCATTCACTGAGCCATAAGCACTGTTGGGTAGTTCCAGGCTCGGCTCAAGGAACGTGTATTGAGCATTACGAGAAGAGGGGGGCTCCTGTCCTGTTCCTCCCCAAGCCCGAAGAGGAGTGGCTGTGATCCTGCAAAAGCCTCTGGATGGTGTTCATTCCAAGAGCATGTGAGGGAAGGAGATATGCAGAGCCCTTGAGTCATAGCTGGAGAAAGACTGAGATATAGAGAAAAGCTACTGAACAGCAGGAAAGGGACCTGGCAGGACACACTGAGCATATATTAAAACAACATCAATCAGATGAAAAGCTTTCCAGCTCCCCAGCTCTGGAGCAGCCCCTGGTTGATCCTGACACAGCTCCCCAGCAGAGTGGCTCACGCTGCTCTTCTGTCCTGAAGATGTGCCAACTGAGCTTCCCACAGAAGTGTCTTCAGCCTTCCTCGGACTCTGCTCCCCCAGTCCTGGCCCCATCTTGGTATCTGGATGTGTCCCCACCCCACCCACCTTCCCTGAGGAAAGGAAAGGTCCCCCTTCCCTTATCTGTGAATCGGAAGGAACGCAGGGAGCATGTGTACATAGACACTGTCTGTGCTACTGTGGAAGCTGTATGCTCAAGACAAGTCATGGTCCAGTCCTTGATCTTCCTGAAGGTGGCAGGTAGCCTAGCATTGGGCAGTGCTGATAACTATCACAAAAACCAAATGTGATCCCAACTGGGCTGATCCTTATCCTGACTGATATGGTTTAACCCCAAATGCATTTTCTGCTTATGAAAGCAGTGCATGCTCATTGTAAAAATATAGACATCCCAAAAATGTGGAACAGAGAAAAATGAAAATCTCATGTACTTCTACCCCTAGACAGCACCAGAGTTGTTTGCTATTCTTCTTCGGTATTTCTCCATGTACATACTCACGGATGGATGGATAGATGGGCAGACAGATGGATAGACAGGTATTGTTCTATTTTTAAAAAAGATTTCATTTATTTATTTGAGAGAGAGAGAGAGAGAGAGAGAGAGAGAGAGAGAGAGCATGCACAAGCAGAGGGGGAGCAGCAGAGGGAGAGGGAGAAGCAGGCTCTCTGCTGAGCAGGGAGCCTGATGCAAGGCTCAATTCCAGGACCCCAGGATCATGATCTAAGTAGATGGCAGACGCTTGACCAACTGAGCCAGCCGGTGCCCCACAGGTATTGTTTTAAAAAAACAAAAATGCAGGGGTACCTGGGACTCTTGGTTTTGACTCCGGTCATGATCTCCCAGGAGATGGAGCCCCATGAGAGCTTCCCATCTCCCTCTGCCCTCCCCGGTCCCACCCCTGCCTCTGAAATCAATCAATCTTAAAAAAAAAAAAAAAAATGCAACTACAGACTATAGACTCTTTTGAGACCTGCCTTTTTCACTCCACAGGGCTGAGGCAGTTTTCAAGTTATTGCTTGGTGCCTCCTCTGGAGATCACTGCTCTAAAGATTAAGAAACTTGTAAATACGAAATCACCCCTGGCCCCAGCTTCCTGTGCCCCGGGGAAGGCTGCTCTCTGAAGTCTGGCCTTCTTTTAGCGAGGCAGGCTCTGAGGGAAGGCTCAGCTACTAGGAGGAGGGGATGGATCTGCCTGGAAAGTGGCCTCTCCCACAGCTCCCAAAGCTTCTTCAGAAGCTTTTCTGAAAAGCAAAAGGTGCTGAGGGAGTAGTGGCTGGGCTGGCTGGGCTTGCTGGGCTTGCTCCCTCAGCGGTCCAGTCCTTCACTGCATTAGGGTCATCACAGGGGCTGCATGGTGGCTGGATAGAAGGGGAGGCTTTCCACCACTGAGCTTCAACGGGGTTCACTGGCAAGGCAGTGTCCACCCACTCGGGTGACTCAGGCTCCACTATGTCGGCTAAGTGTGGAGGTGCTAGACTTGAGTTGGGGAGGATTCCAGGAAAGGGCTCTTCTGCTGGACACGGGGTCTGGGGCTGGTTAACAAAAAAGCAGTAAGACCAGCCAGCAGCTCTTGGGCATTGCTAGGCTCCAGGTGCTTGTTCTTGGGGTGCGCCTGCAGTTAGCATTTTAATTTTCTCCTAACCCATTAGCCCCAGTTTGCAGAAACATAAAGTAACTCATCCCAGGTCACATTTCAACCTCTCCTCCAGATATTTGACTTTCCTCCCCAACTCCCAAACCTGGGTTTGAACCCCAGCCAGATTCCCCGAGAGAAGTGGGCCACTCGGGGTACCCAGCTTTCTCCAGTGTGGCTTCCCTAACCCTGAAGTACCTGTTCTCAGAGTAGATACTCAGCAAATCCCTGCTTCTGACCTGCTTCTGGTCCATCTCCTCTTGTGTCGTGGGCCCCCCACCCTGTGATCGGCCCCCTGAGGAGGTAGGTCTTCCCTGCCTAAGTACAGCAGGGCTGTGAGGATGCCCTGACAGAGTGCTGTGATTGGCAGACGTGCTGCATGATGAAGATCATTTCTCAAGCACCCCCTGGATGCTCAGCCCTCCACTTGGACATGAAAAGGATACTCCCTGAAAAGTAAAAGCACTCAATCGATGGAATTCTTTCTGTTAGGGAGGTACAAGAGCCATGAGACTTAATTCTTGGATTCTGGAGGCTTTTCTGGAAACAAAACTGAAAGCTAACATTACAGAGGAATTGAAAGGGAAAATAAGAGAAGGTAAATGTAGCCTGGACACATGACTTACGGCAAAGTCACTGAGACACAGTGACTCGAGAACAGCTTGCACTCCCTCGCTCAACCCACGCTCACTGGGCGCCTGCCACGGGGCAACTGCTGTGTGACTTCGGGGAATACTAGTGCCTCCCCCTAACAAGCTTACACATGAGAGCGGGGGTGGAGGGAGAGAGACAAATAAATAAGTGAGATTATTTCAGATTGCTAGGAAGGCACTTAAGATTAGAGCAAAGGATGAGAAGCTATCAGGAAATCATGAGTATAAGGCCCAGTAGTAGGAAAGATGTAACACATCCAAGGAACACGGAAGGGTCAATGTGCCAGGACAGGGGAGTGAAAGAAGAACATTAGTAGAGGTGAGGCCGGAACCAGGTTAGGCAGGGCCTCAGAGACCTCTGGAAGAGAGTGGATTTACTCTACGCGAAAGAGGAAGCCAGGGGCAGCATTTCGAGAATGAGTGTGCATGTTTTGTTGATTTTGCATCCCTGGGAACTTGCTGAACTCGATGGGTTCTAGGAGGGTTTGGTTTTTGTTTTTTTTATAGATTCCTTGGAGTCTTCTATGCAGACAATCATTTCGTGTGCAAGGAGGGGCAGTTAAAAAAAAAGATTTTATTTATTTATTTGAGAGAGAGAGAGAGAAAGAGAGCGCGAGCAGGGGGAGGGGCAGAGGAAGAGGGAGAAGCAGACTCCCCGCTGAGTAGGGAGCCTCACCTGGGACTTGATTCTAGGACCCTGAGACCATGACCCGAGCTGAAGGCAGATGCTTAACTGACTAAGCCACCCAGATGCCCCAAATAGGGGCAGTTTTATTTTTCTTCATTTCCAATCTATATGCCTTCCTTTCTTTTTCTTGTCCTGCTGCAATAGTTAAGACTTTCAGGATGAGGGCAGATATCATGACCTTGTTCTCAACTTTACAGGGAAAAGATTTCATCATTAAGTCTGATGTTAGCTATAGGAATTTTTTTTTAAGATTTTTAATTTATTTATTCATGAGAGAGAGAAAGAGAGAGAGAGAGAGGCAGAGACAGGCAGAGGAAGAAGCAGGCTCCATGCAGGAAGCCCCATGTCAGACTTGATCCCAGGATTCCAGGATCACACTGGGCCGAAGGTGGCGCTAAACCGCTGAGCCACCAGGGCTGCCCAGCTATACGATTTTTATAGATATTCTTTACCAATTAACAGCACTTCTCTTGTATTCCTAGTCAACAGATAGGATCGTATGATTCTTCTTCTTTAACCTTTGATATGATAGAAAACATCGATTTTTCAAGCGCTTTGCAAATGTTGAGCCAAACTTGCACATCTGGAAAAATTAGTAAATCCCACTTGGTCATGGCGTAGAATTCTTTTTATCCTTTGCTGTATTTGATCACTGACAATTTTTGTCTTACTTAGTTTATGAGAGACATTGGCCTATAGTTTTCTTCTCCTATCATCTTTATCTAAATTTGAAATCAAAGCACTACTGGCTGTATATCACAGGTTGGAAAGCAAGCTCTTCACTTTTTTGGAAAAATCTATATAAAATAGATGCTAATTTTTGTTTAAATGTTTGATAGAATTCTCCAGTGAAATCATCTGGGCCTAGAGAATTTATGTGAAGTTAATGAGTGCAACTTGTTTACAATAGACTTGGTAAGTTTTGAGTGGGAACCAAACCACGGAACAGCAGCCTTCAGGCCCCCCTCATGAGGGGAGGGCAAAGAGCACAGGTTTCTTGGGATCAAATCCACCATACCTGTCCAAGTCCTAGTCCCGTCTAGCTCCAACACTTTCTGTGGCCCCACCCTGGGTGCCTGAGCTTATCTCTGTTGTCTCCACTTCAGAGGAAGAACAGAAGTATGGCAAGAGCCAAGCCACCTGATGGGCTGGTGTGCTAAGCTTCCAAAAACCCACAGCAGCAGCCACGGCTAGCCCTACTTCTCACCCCTGGGGCCACGGCACACTCTTATACATGTGGTGTCACAACAATGCCCAGGCCTCCCCAGCCTCTCTCTTGGGACACAGAGGGCTGTGGTCTTCTGGTGCCAGGGGGCTGCGTCAGTGGGGGCTGGCCCCATGTGTTTCTTTCTGCTCTCTTATGCCACAGTTCAGTTGAACAACCTAGGCTCCCAGGATGGACAGGGGCTCTGGGAGCAGACCTTGTTCCATCCGGCTTCCACGGTTGTCCACAGCCTGAGAACAGCCCATCATGACATTCCCTTATTTATTAACCCTACTGAAGTGTGGTTTCTGGTGTCTGTTTAATGGACCTCTCCTTCCCCAAGTTCTTCTTATTATTTCCGCATCAACCTCATCTTGGGCAACTGCCAGGTCTGACTCAGAGGCCTTGGCTTGACCTCAGCGGACAGAGGAAGCCTGCTGATTCCATGAAAGCACAGATGAGGCCGGTCTGCAGTAATTATGTAGCCAGACAGCGAGGGAATGTGCCAGCTCCAAAAATACCTGCCCGCTGAGGATCCACCAGCATCTCGGCCGTGACCCTGCGTCAATGAGCAATCAATCATGTTGCTGCCTGCAAGGGGCCCCCCACAGGGCAGCCAGTCATTGGGGTGAGGCAAATAGGTGTCCTTCCCTTGGCCCATGCTGAGCACAAAGACGGCTGCCGTCCACAGCAGACAGAGGGGCGAAGAGACAAGAGTGAAGTTTCCAAAAGCCACATCTACATGGACACAAGGAAAGGTCGAGAAAACTCTAACTGGGTCTAGAAGTAATTAAAGCAAACCGCTAACCGTCTGCCTCATGAAAAGAACAAGGTGACTCTCATTGTACCAACATGTGCCACTTGCTAAAATATATTGCTCAGTGGGAGAGACAAGTTACAGAGCAGGGCACACACTCTACAAAGGGGCCTGGCTGTGGACCTGCTGTCCTGACCCCTTCTTTCTCGCTGTGGGGCCCTGGGAAAGTTCCAGATCCCCTCTCTGCCTCAGGTTCCTCATCTGAAACGTGACGAGAACACTACTGACCTCACAGGGTTGCACAGATTTAAATGATTTTATACTGGCAAAGTGCTCTATCAGCGCTGGCCCATTGTAATATACTGTGACCAACATTAGGTACATTTAGGTTCACATTGGCATGGATTACCTCTAGGACTGGGAAGTAGCTGCCTCTGGGTGGAAGAAATGGCTATCTGGGGACAGGGATCAGAGGGAGACTTATTTTTCCCTATGTCCCTCTCTGACCCTTGGAATATTGTACTGTGTGCATCCATTGCCCACTCAAAACATATAACGGGAACCTCGAATGAAGCCTTAGAGTCTTGTAACGACTAGAGGAATGTATGGGAAGAGGGTAAGAAGGGCAGAGTGGGGACGGACACTTCTAAATCTCAGAGCCAGGCTGTACAGGGATGAACTCAGTCAATCTTCCAAGGAGCTCTAGGAGGTAGAGCCTTCACCCTTATTACCTCACAACACCAAGGGGGAAACTGAGGCACAGAGCAGCTCAACAACCTGCCCATTCTTACAGAGCTAACAAGTGGCAAAGAGCGGTCAGGGTGCCAACCAGAAACAGATGGCACACTCAAATTAGGATAACCATGGAGGGTTTATTTGCAATGAACTGTTTACAAAGGTATAGGGAGCTGTGGGGGTACCTCAAGAGATCATGTAGGAGCCCTAGGTTCAGAGCAGGGAGCTGTCACCACCCACAGGAACCCTGGGATGAGAGAGTCGTGTGGAGGCTGCCTAGAGGGAGGTGACCTCGGGACGAGGGGCACAGCCCTCGAGGTGGACCTCATAGGGAGGTGGCCAAGGAGGTATATTCACTGCGTCTCTTCTCTCTCTTTTCTAATCCCCATTGGCCACATCCAGCCACAGCCAGAGGGCTAGAGTAGGATCAAGGGAAACACAAGGCAGCACGCCTCAGAACTGGTGTCTGTACCTTGCACAACAAACAGCCCAGCCTCCCATCTTGCAGGTCCTGGTACAGCCTGACAACAAGGCGGGCTGCTCCTCACCGTGCTGGGTCCCAGGCTCAGGGTGACGTCAGGGCTTGACGACCTCCTAGGAGAGACCAACCGCCTTAAAATGCTGGCCTTGGTGCTTCTACTTCTGCAATTCCATCCTAAGGATGCTAAAACCCATAACACTTCGGATTCCTTTAATTCTCTGCTAGGGAGGGCTGACCTACTGCCCTTAAGCGTGCACACAGAGGTCACTAAGAGCTTGGCATTTGGCTCACTGAGCTCGGCTCCCTAGAGGACAGGCATACTTGAAGACCAATGGCAAAAACTGATGCAAAAGGCCACAATCTGATCACTAACACGGTATCAGGTAGGAGCTCTTGATCGTCAGCAGCTGTGAATGACTCAGGAGAGACAGACCCTCCTGGCCCCCACTGTTCCAGGGGTGGGCTGTGCAGAGGGAGCAGAGGATGTGCACCCAACAGAGTAGACATGCCTGATCCTAGACTAAAACCAAGACGCTAGCACGCAATTGACCACTGCAAGGCTTCAGTTCTGCCCTGCTTTCCCAGCACACCTCCAGATGCCCTTTTCTCTCTCTCTTCATCTATCAGCTAAAGTGCCATCAGCTAAAAAAAAAAAAGGTAAGCCAGTGGGTCCGGGGCAAAGCAGGAAGCAGAAGGAGACACACCCACCTCCGCCTTGTCTACTGCTGCTTTTGGGTCACTTGCCTGGGCTCCCTCCTGGCGGACTCTCTGAGGACCGCTCACTCGCTCGGGCCAGTCGCTGAGGTCACACCATATCCCCCTGCTTTCTAACAGTCTTGTAATGTTTTTATTTTTGTCTATTTCCCAAGCACACTTCCCATCTTCCTGAAAGATGCCATGGCAGTTCCCCCTTTCTGACCCTTCTAGGCCGTTTTCCCTGGAGGTTCCTGACTCCCCAGTATTTTGGGCTGCATGATGTCCAATGCCCCAAATTCTTATATTGAAGCCCTAGCCCCCAGAACCTCACAGGGGTGGCTGTGTTTGGAGGTGAGGTCTTTAAAGAGGTGCTCAAGTTCAAGTGAGGCTGTCAGGGTGGCCCTAATCCAATCTGACCAGGGTCCTCCCAAGAAGATGAAGTGAAGACTTACAGAGACTGTGGGAACACACGTGCATGGGATGGCCACACGAGGACACTGTGAGAAAGTGGCCACCCCCAACTGGAGAGAGAGGCCAGAGGAGAAACCAAGCCTGCCTCCACCCTGATGTCTGACGTACACGCACCCACCCAGGGGCAGACTCAACTTCCACATGTCCACCAGACTTTGAGCGAACAACTGCTGTGTCGCCCCTCCCGTGCGTTAAGGTGGGTGTCTGCTTGGACACCTGCCTCCCCTGAGAGACTGGAGACTCCTCAGGGACTGTGTCTAGGTCCTTGTTGTTCTACCTACCCTAAAGAGCCAGGACTAGGAGGGTTAACAGAGATGACACATGTCAGGCCCTCTGAGTGAAGCTTTGAGGGCTAAGTGCCCCACAAATTCGGACCCTCAGGTTATTACTCATCTGTCCGTGCCCACAGCAGGGCCACAACAGGTGCTCCTGCGGAGCTGTTGAATTGAGTTGAAAGGCAGGCTGTGAGTGACTGGATAGACATGCAGACAATGGCCAGGCCAAATATAAAAACAGAACTCCGGCCCACAACCTGCAGCACCTTGCCCGGGGAACCAACCCATCAGCGGTGGGGACCGGCCAGGAAGCCAGTCTGCTCTAGGCCACGCTTGCAGGGACTCAGACGGCCAGCCATCTCCACTGACAGTCCAGGAAGCCAAATGATGCTCCCGTAACAATCAGCCCCAGCCCCTGGCCTTGATTGTCAACTGACAGTTTCTCTAATTTTTCTTCCAACTTCCAACTGTGGGTCACCTGGAAAAAGCCAAAATGCACCCTAACCAATCCCATAGGATACCTGCTGGGAGCTGGCCCGCATCAAGCTCCCCCTCCACCAAAGGCCTCCGATCTGGGGCACAGGCTTCCCTTTTATCCCCCACCTCTGCCTGCCTTGAGTCTCTGCCAAATGCCTGTGACAGCTGCTGGCTCCTCCGCTAGAGCCAGTTCTGAATAAACAGCCTCTGCTTCTCATCTGCGTGGTCTTTGTTGACTTCCACAGGTGTGTCTCACACACCTGGGGCCTGGCAGGCCCAAGACACAATCAATAAAAAGGGTTCAATGACTGGTATCAGGAGGAAGTGTGGAGATAGGGACATAGGAGAAGAGAGGACAGGAGAGCTAGAGTCAGACAATGAAATCCACACCACGGGACACATCTGCCTTATGGACAGATCCCATTTGTGCCACAGGCTTTCTCAGGTTTTGTTTTTTTGTCTATAAAATAGGTGAAGGGTATAAGGGGATGGAATAATTTTAAGATGACCCAACTCTGCAGGGGCCATAAACCCAGTAGAAGATAGTCCCCAGGGCACCCACAGGACACAATGAGGCATGTGGGAAGTAGGCAGATGGCTTTCTCCCCAGCATCAAGGCAGTCCACCTCCTCGGCAAGAAGCAAGAAGAAGAAGCTGGCAAGCCAGCAAAGCCTATTTAAGCTTCTCCTTCGCACATAAAAGGAGAGAGTTTTTCTATTTGAAAGAGAAACCATAAATAAAGGCTGGGGCCCAGAGCCATCTCTTTGGGAGCCAGGTGCAGCTCTCAGCACTAGCGCCTCCCCGCCCCTAGTCACCAGCTCTTGGATCTGCTGCCGCCATCACCACATCTGCAAAGTCCAATTACCACGCACAGCACAGCTTTCCTTTTGTAATCCAGGCCGGTGCGGGGGAGTCAGGAGATGCCAGCTGCACGGAGGGAGTTCAAACTGCATCCTTCAATGGACTTCTGACCGGAAGGGTATTATGATAAAGACGTTTCCATAGCTAAGGCACACATGCCTGGGGGCTCTGGGCACATTTCTCTAGCATGTGTCACTGTGTCCCTTGGAGAAGGCCTCTTTTTTCATCCCCCAAGGCACTGCCAAATGTCAAGTCCTTTGAAAGTCTTTGCTTCCGTGCCCACCCGCTGCCCAGGCCACTTGCAGGGAGCATGAAGCTTTCTTCCCAGCGGTCTCAGCATGTTGTCCACACCGGCATCAGGGGACTTGGGGTTGTTAACAACTCTGTTCTGCAACCCTGGGCTCCTTTAGGGAGAGACCTGGTCTACTGGTCTCTGTTCCCCAGCCTCTAAACACGGGTCTGGATTACAGCAGGTCCTCAAGGGAAAGCTAAATGAAGGGAACACAAATGAACGCTCTGCTTACCCAAAGGCAGCTCATTACCTGACTGCCCTTCCTAGGGGTCTGAGCTAACCCCCCCCCCCCCCACTATCCATTTTCCATCTTTCTGCCCTTCTCTGGGAAGCAAATATTTCTAGAGGGCCCTTGAGCTGATGTGAGTGGACTGGAAAGGCAGCTCTGGCCTGCACAGTGGACGATGTGGGCGTGCTGCTCTGAGATGCCTGACGAGCCTCCTCTCCCCAACATTCCTTGTCCATCCATGAAAGGACATGACAGAGACAGCTCTAATATATTATGGGAGATTGATGGCCCATGGGCTAAATCTACTGTGCAAGTGTGTTTTATTAGGTTCCATGTTATATAAAAATTGGTAAGATCCACATAACCCCCACCCCCCCTCTAGTTTCTATCGAATAAAGCAGAACACTCTCAGGGCTCCTCTGGCAGAAGCTGAGCGTGGCACGTTCTAGTTTGCCACAGTCCCCACCACTCTCATGCCCAGACGCTCATCACTGACTTGCTAATCTCTTAGGTATTTGCATGTATAACCCCTGGGCCATGGCCTCGACCTCCACACTTCAGGATGAATAGAACAGGCTTTCCAAGACATGTGCAAGGCCCAGGCCCATACTTAGACATTCTGACTCAACGGTCGTGGGGTAGAGCCAAGGTAACTATGTTTGTAGAAAAGTTCCTCACATGATTCTAATTTCTGCCAGGGCTGAGAGCTGTGGTCCACAGGGCCTGCTGGCCATGAGGCCCCATCTCATCTGTGCAGAGCAGCAGCCACCAGAAAAGGAAGAATGGGTAAAGTTAACCCGGTCAAAAGTGCCCACGGGGCTTCCAGGAGCCAAGTGTTGCCCAGGATCCTCCACCTCCCAGAGGTTTAGGCACAGACGGAGTGAGTCCTGAGCTCATCTCAGAAACAACTACACAGATCAATCCGTCCTCCTTGGCCCCTGTGCTTGCAGCTAGTCGGTGGCCTTTGCAGGCCCTGCCTGTAGCTTGCGCCTGAGCACTATACAAGCTGTTTCTTGTCCCTGGGCTGTGTTTGTCAATTCATGCCTCCCGCGCCCCTCTGGGCTCTGCCTGAGGCCCTTGCCTCCTCTAGGAGGCCTCAGATCGGCCGAGTGAGGTCTGCTGGCTCATGTCTCTCCTGCTCCATCAGCATTTCATTTACTGGTTTCTCCAAGCAGGCCCGGAGACCCGTTCCATGCCTCTACCAAAGAGAATTCCAGAAGACAGGAATCACCTCCCCCAAGCCCCCTGTGCCCTCCCCAATTCTCCCACCCTATGGCTCACTGAGCGGCAGTGGATTCTCGTGGAAGGATAGAGGGGCTGCTCTATGGAGCCGGGAGTGGGCACCGCAGCAGCCACCGCGTCCTGCTTGCCAATCTGGAGGGGCCGTTTCAAGAGAATCCACAATGCCCACCTTCCGGCCTCCTGCCCATCTCCCTACCAAGCACCCTTGTCCACTTGCTGTGTGTGTGCCCAGTATAGGATACACCAACATCCATCACTCCTGAACCAAGCCTGCAGCACAGGAAACCAGTGTTAGGGTGGCAGGGTAGGAAAGGGGCTTGCTCACGTCTACTGAGCAGTAACTATTTGGGATGCCTGGGTGGCTCAGCGGTTGAGTATCTGCCTTCGGTTCAGGGCATGATCCCGGGGCCCTGGGATCCAGTTCCACATCGGGCTCCCTACAGGGAGTCTGCTTCTCCCTCTGCCTGTGTCTCTGCCTCTCTCTCTGTCTGTCATGAACAAATAAATAAAATCTTTTTTTAAAAAAAGGTAACTACTTGTGGGGCTCAGGACCCCACACGATTTGCTGCTCTCTTCTAAACAAGACAATCACTCCTGGACCCACACCCTTGCCACGATGGATCTAATTCATAGCCAGCTAGAGGTAGGAGCGTCACTTAGAGACTTCCCGGCTGTAGGGAGCACACAGGTCCAGCCGTGAAGTCTCCCTCAGGAATGATTTCCTGAGTGTCGCCAACCAGACGCTGGCCCCAGCGGACACTGTGTGGACTGGGCTGGGGCCTGAAGGACCAGGACTGGCCATGCCCTCCCGGCCCGCGCTGGTTGGGGCCTACCTCGGAGCTGACAAAATGTGGTCATAAACTTGCTGGTGAGGGACTTGAGCTCATTGTTAGCCAGCGTGATGAGGTGGATCTGGTCGGTGACGTTCCGCAAGACCTTGTAGATGCCAATGGGGAAGGAAACCAGCTTGCACTCGGCCAGGTCTGCAACCAAAGAACAGAGAGCAGAGTTAGCCACAGTCACTTAAGGACTTACCCCAAACCACACAGCCCCCGACCCAGCTCTCCTCTCCATCCCTTTCTCTCTCACCCGTCTCCCCTGTGCCAGGCTCAAAACCCTGCCCTCCCTCTCCCGAGAGCCGTCATCACCATGGGTCACACTTGCCACTCTCTCGCGCCCTGAACCTTTGGGTTTAGTGCAGCACCTCACTAGTAGCACGGCCTGTGAGCTGACGTGCAGAGGGAGCTGCTCTGCAGGCACAGGACTGACCGGCACTCACGGCAGCGTCCTGGGGCTCCTGCAGTAATCGCCCTCTGCAACAGCCAGGCTCAACGGTGAAGCCGTCTTAACACTGCTTTTTAAAATTTATTTATTTATTTATTTAATTTTTTTAACACTGCTTTTTAACAGTTGACTTTGAAAACAGGCGATTCACAGACTTTGTGGTCTGACCTCCTTCCCAGCCCTGTCACTTGAAGGCAAGCCTGTGCAAGAGGCAGCTGGGAGGCCGCCGCGGAGCACAGTCTGGCAGTTTCCCAAATGGTTAAGCCTGTTGTTACCACATGACCCAGCAATTTCACCCCTAGGTATACACCAGAGAAAACTGTCAACACGTGTCCACGCAGAAACACATCACACAGGACAATAGCTCCAAAGTACAAACGACCCAGATGTCTATCCACAGACTGAGTGGAGAAGCAAAATGTGGTATCACTCATAAAAAAGAATGTTATTTGGCCATAAAAAGAAGCTAAGTACCAATACATGCTACAATGTGGATAAACCTTGAAAACAAGATGCTCAGTGATGGAAGTGACCCACAAACGACCACATATTTTATGAGATCATTTATATGAAATGTCCAGGCAAATGTATAGACACAGAAAGTAGAGTAGTGGTTGCCTAGAGCCAGGGGGGCTGGGGGTTGGCAACTAACAGGTGGGGCTCTAAAACCTGATTGTGATGATAGCTGCACAACTCTGGGAATCTACAAAAACCACTGAATTGTACACTTCGAGTGAACTGTATGATATGTGAATTCTATTTCTTTTTTATTTTATTTATTTTTATTTTGTAAAGGTTTTATTTATTTATTCATGATAGAGAGACAGAGAGACAGAGAGACAGAGACACAGGCAGAGGACGAAGCAGGCTCCCCATGGGGAGCCTGATATGGGACTCAGTCCCAGGACCCTGGGATCACGACCTGAGCCAAAGGCAGATGCTCAACCACTGAACCACCTGGGTGCTTGTTAATTCTATTCCAATAAAGCAATTTTTTTTCTGTACATATGGTAGCAGGGAGGCACTGAAAGCCTGGAAGCTCAGAAATTAGGCTCTCCAGCTGCTCTAAGACATTTAAATTCGCTGAGCCTCAGTTTCCTTATCTGCAAAACAGGGGTATTATTATCTACCTGAGCAGAGCTGTCATGGAAATTAAATATGAAAAGTACTAAATGTGCTAACAAAGTGTCTGGCAGGTGCACAGGGGGGATGTTGTTTCTCTCTGTCTACTCCACTTTACCCTTCCCTTCCCACTCTACCCAAATTCTCTCTATGCCTCAAAGCAGCTCCCATTCTACCTTGTTGGAAATCTGCCTGGATCATCCCCGTTATTGGTGGTCACCCTCCAATCCCTGAACCCCAGGAGCACTAACCAATCAAACAACAGTATCTCATCTCTCTACAAACTCTTCTTTTCCCCAAAGAGGCCAGACTCCCCTAAGTCCCTAAGCCTTTAAAGATTGCTCCAAAATAACTATGTAAAATTCAATTAATATTCCTACATGCCAGTAATAATAAATCATTTTTAAAGATCCAATTCTGAAAAGCAACAATAATGCAAAGTCCATCAAAATAATCATAATTGAAGCCCTTCTTCATCTGCCTCATAGAATTCCTACTCTTGCTCTAAGACCAGCTCAAATGTCACCTCCTCTAAAAGCCTCCTCTGACTGCTCTAAGTAGTTAGTCGCTCTGATTTCTGAGTCTCATACAGTACGAATGAGACTTCATCCAGCACTGTGTTAACCTCTTTTTGTGTCTGCTTTCCCACTGGACTGGGAACACCTCCAGAGCACAGGGTCAGCAGAGCTCCAGCAGGCTCAGAGGGCAAGGCAGGGGTATGGTAACCTCACAGAGCAGGTCTGAGAAAAGAAAGGGGACAAGTGGGGCTAGTACAGATGACTGAGGATCCACAGGTCTTGTGCAGGGCAACCTGTTAAGAAGTGTCTTGGGGTGCCTGGGTGGCTCTGTCCATTAAGCATCTGGCTCTTGATTTCAGCTTGGATCATGGTCTCGGGGTTGTGGGGCTGGGCTCTACATCAGGCTGTGTGCTCAGTGGGGAGTCCACTTGAGATTCTGAGATTCTCTCCCTCCCTCTCCCCCTCTCCCCACTCACGCATATTCTCTCTCCCTCCCACCCTTCTCATATAAGTAAATACATCTTAAGAAAAAAAAAGTATCTTTACTGCTTCCCCTGGTCCAGGGCTGTGCTAGGTGACTCTAGCCCTGCCACTGTCCCATGTCAGGCACTGGTTCTGTCAGCCAGTAGGGCTAGCAGAAGATAGCACGAGGTCATGCCACGGAGGAATGACTCCAGAAGTCAGTCTTTTAGTAAAGGGAGATCAAGGATCTGGAAATGGACTAGCTAGCCCTGTAGGCTCAAAGTTTGGGGCAGGCTGGGGATTCTAGAAAAACAAACATGGGGTGCTGGGTGGCTCAGTTGGTTAAGCATCTGCCTTCGGCTAGGTCATGATCCTGGAGTCCTGGGATGGAGGCCCACATCGGGCTCCCTGCTCAGCAAGGAGCCTGCTTTCCCTCTCTCTCTGCTGTTTCCCCTGCTTGTGCTCCCTTGCTCTGTCAAATAAATAAATAAATAAATAAATAAATAAATAAATAAAAAAGAAAGAAAGAAAGAAAGAAAAAAGAAAAGAAAAGAAAAGAAAAGAAAAGAGCAAATGCTTCCAATTAGTCTCCTAGTGCTTTGTGCCAGATGGGCTAGGGCTAGAAAGGAATCTTTGTTGTGGTTGTCAATCATAATGGTCCCTTTGGGTAAAATTGGCAGATCTCATTCAAGGTAGAAGCAACATCAAGGAAAACATCAGAAGCTTTCCCTTTAAAGCAAAGAGCAAAATAAGGGTGCCTTCCATCACCAGTATCCCTGAATATGGTCTGGGAGGGTCTGGCCAAAGAAACAGAAAACGTAAACACTAGAAACAGAATGATGATTAAGTGCACATGAAATGCCTGCATAACCTTGAAAAACCAAAGTAGTCATCTGACAAACTATGCAAATCAAAAAGGTCTCAGCAATGTGGCTAATCAAAATGCATACACAAAATTCAGTAATATTCCCAAATGTCAGCAATAATATATAATTTTTAAAGATCCTATTTCAAACAGCAACAATAATATAAAACATAATCAGAATGGAAATTGTGTCTGACCAATATTAAATAGAAAAGTTCACAAAGCTGTCTTTGGAAGTACAGAGTATTATGCTAAGCGACATAAGTCAGAGAAAGACAAATATACGATTTCACTCATGTGTGGAATTTAAGAAGCAAGACAGAGGAGCATAGGGGAAGGAAGGGAAAAATAAAAAAAGACAAAATCAGAGAGAGGGACAAACCTTATGAGATTCTTAATCATAGGAAACAAATTGAGAGTCACTGGAGGTGTGAAGGTGGGGGGACGGGGTAACTAGGTGATGTAATGAGCACTGGGTGTTATATGCAACTGGAGAATCACTAGACTCTACCCCTGAAACTAATAATACACTATATGTTAACTAAATTAAATTTCAAAAATATTTTTAGAATTAAGGAATGCAAAAAAAAAATAGATTTGTAAGTGAAGATATAGAACCTGCTCATTCATGATAAGTCAAAAGACTAAAATGATAGTGATTTTTTTCAGAAATTGGTTTATAGATTGTTTAATGTAATTCCTTACTTTCATTCAGAAAGTTCTTTTTAACTTTAAAATCCAAAACTGGGCAGCCCCGGTGGTGCAGCGGTTTAGTGCCGCCTGCAGCCCAGTGCGTGATCCTGGGGACCCTGGATCAAGTCCCACATCGGGCTCTCTGTATGATGCCTGCTTTTCCCTCTGCCTGTGTCTCTGCTTCTCTCTCTATGAATAAATAAATAAAATCTCTATGAATAAATAAATAAAATCTTTAAAAAAAATCCAAAACTATTTTTAAAATGGTTTTAAATTTCAGCTAGGGGATTAAGTAAGCAAGGCTCCCTCAAAAGAGCAGAAGATAGGGTGATAACCAATATTCTAAGACTACAATAATTAGGGATCCCTGGGTGGCTCAGTGGTTTAGTGTCTGCCTTTGGCCCAGGGTGTGACCCTGGGGTCCTGGGATCGAGTTCCACATGGGGCTCCCTGCATGGAGCCTACTCCTCCTCTGCCTCCGTCTCTGCCCGCGTCTCTGCCTGCCCCCTCTGTGTCTCTCATGAATGAATAAATAAAATCTTAAAAAAAAAAGACTATAATAATTAAAACAGAGTACAACAGGAAAAATAGATTATAGAAAGAAAACAGTCTAGGAAATGTAGTTGATAAAGAACATATCATAATTTAATAAATGCCCAAAGAGGTCTCACAAATAAATTGGGGAAGGGAAGGATTAATAACTGATATCAGAATAGCCAATTAATTCTGGGAAAATAAGAGAGACTCTTAATTAACCTAAGAATCAAAGTAAACTCAGGACACTTGGGTGGCTCAGTCAGTTAAGTGTCCAACTCTTGATTCCAGTTCAGGCCATGATCTCAGGGTCATTGAGACAGAGCCCCACGTTCAGCTCCAGGCAGGGCAGGGGAACCTGCTTCAGGATTCTCTCTCTCCCTTTCCCTCTGCCCCTCCCCTTTCCTCTCTTAAAAAAAAAAAAAAGGAAAAAAGGAAAAAAAGAAAGTAAACTCTAGAGAGAATTACACTTGAAATATTTTTGAAATCAAACAACAAAAAAATCAGAAGCAGGGGCGCCTGGGTGGCTCAGTTGGTTAAGTGCCTGCCATCGGCTTGGGTTGTGATCCCGGAATCATGGGATCGAGCCCTGTGTCGGGCTCCTTGCTCAGTGGGGAGCCTTCTTCTCCCCCACCCTCTGCTGCTCCCCCTGCTTGTGCTCTCTCTCTTCTTTTCACTCACCCTCTCTCTCTCAAATAAATAAAATCTTTAAAAAAATCAGAAGTAAACAGAATTCAATATTTATACAACCTCTTAAGTGAAGATGACTTTCTAAACCTAGGAGCAATAAAAGAATCACAAAGAACAGATCAACAAACCTACCATATAAACCATATAGAACACCTGGATGTTTAAAAAAATAGGGCTATAGATTGTGAAAAGGGTCTGTAAATAGGATGATAAGTTATCTTTAGGGGAGCCTGACTAACTTAGTTGGTGGAGCACGCAACTCTTCTTGATCATCACAGGGTCATGAGTTTGAGACCATGTTGGGTATAAAGATTACTTAACTAAAAAACTTTAAAAAAATTATCTTTGGGGTGCCTGGATGGCTCAGTTGGTTAAGCCTCTGACTCTTGGGTTTCGCTCAGGTTGTGATCTCAGAGTCATGAGATCAAGCCCCCACTGGGTTCTGTGTTCAGTATGGAGTCCGCTTGAGATTCTCTCTCCCTCTCCCTCTGCCCCTCCTGCTCATGCTCACTCTTTCTCTTACATAAATAAGATCTTTTTAAAGAGCTATCCTTATTTATTTAACAGTCTCAATATAATTCAAATAAAAAAATTAAGACCACCAGTGGAGAGACGAGAAAAGAACATAAAGATGTTCACAAGGGGGAAAACTAGTAAACAAATAAACATGGTTCCTGAAATGTACTGCCAAACTGCTTTCCAGAGAATTTATGTCACTTACCATACATTTTGCCCAGTAAGTAACAGGATCATTAAAAAAAAGATCTTTGCTAATATGATCAGGGGAAATGGCATTCCTTGCTTTTAATCCACAAGCCTTTCAATAATGAGATGGATTATCATTCATGGGTAATCAACCATTTTTGTTTCCCTGGTGGCAAATCCTGTTCACATCTCTGGCTGTTCTTCTATTTGGAGTTCTGGCATTTCTCTCCACCCCTCCCAGTGTTGGTAGACCTTCGTAAATAGTATTATCGACCTATGTCCATTGTTTCTCTTGTTTAATAATGCAAGTTATAGCATTTTTTAAAGCACAATTAATAAAAAGTATATGCACTCTGTAATACTGTAAAACTAGGTAAAAAAGTGCATATGCCTGGGAAAGAAGATCAAAAGGAAAATAAGCACATTGAATAGTTATTACAAAGGATTTGAGAATTTAGTACTACTTATGGTTCTGATGTTTATTTTATATAAAATAGGCAAAGTACCACTGCATATTTAAACAAAAATATTTCTGAGGCATATATGGTGATACTTTACTTTTAAAATAGAAAAATTAGGGCACCCCAGGTAGCTCAGTGGTTTAGCGCCACCTTTGGCCCAGGGTGTGGTCCTGGAGACCTGGGATAGAGTCCCACGTCGGACTCCCTGCATGGAGTCTGCTTCTCCCTCTGCCTGTGTCTCTGCCTCTCTCTCTCTCTCTCTCTGTGTGTGTCTCTCATGAATAAATAAATACAATCTTAAAAAAAATAAAATAAAATAGAAAAATTAATTTATCACAGAAACAGCTTTTTTTTTTTTTTTTAAGATTTATTTATTTATTCATGAGAGACACAGAGACAAAGAGAGGCAGAGACAGGCAGAGGTAGCAGCAGGACCCCCACAGAGAGCCTGATGTGGGACTTGATCCCGTATCCTGGGATCACGACCCGAGCCAAAGGCAGGTGCTCAACCTCTGAGCCACCCAGGCATCCCCCAAAACAGCTTTTATTGGAAAAAATAAACCTGGCAGATTCAAGTATAACCTGAGGGCAGCCAGCTCTTAGTCAATAAGAGAAACAAAGAAACAAAAAAGACCCATAAAAGAAAGAAACCCTGGTGTACTCGGGTGGAGCAAAAGCTAGGAGATGGACCTTTCAGGACTCAAGCACCAAGAATCAATCGTGCAATGCACCCGCACTCCTCATGGTGGGGAGAGAAAGTGCTCACAATAGAGGCAGAAGAGACATAAAGCCATAAAGCCATTCCGGTTGTTTCCAAGGGTCCTCAAAGCAGCCGTCTTCCCGGAGTACATCAGCCCAGACACTCCCAGCCCACAACCTCTGTCCAGCCACCTGGGCCACCCACACACCATCCCAACTGTACATTCTCCCCTTTCCCAGTCTCCCATTCAAGCAACACAGGCCGAAGTCACAGAAGCACGTGCACCGCCCCCGCCCCAACATCTGAAGGGTGCTGAAGGCTTGGAATGTATTCATGCCTGCTGCTCTCCTTCATTCTCCATAATAGCCCTACTGTGTGCCACGCAATGTTCCCCACTGTGCCTAGTGACTTCCCTAGGATTGTTCTTGTTGTTCTTAGCAATGCCATCTGTTCCACCTATCTTTTGACCCCAGAACGACCTCTTAGAGCCTGGTGTGCGTGTGGGAGGGGTAGAGCCCAAAGCTCCCACCGAGCACAATCTGGCTGCCACTGATGGTAAAGGCCTCTGCTGGGATGTGAGGCAAACGACCAGGCCTCATCACCAGCCACTAACACTGCACAGGGACTCCAATCCCTGCTGAGAGGACAGGTCCATGATCTCCAAAATAGTTTTCCAAGGTCCCTGGAACAAGAATATGGAGATCCAGGTACCCAGACATGTGGGAACAGATCTCAGCCCTGTCCCATCTTCTCCCAGCCTGTGCCCTAGGAACAATGTAGCTCACATTCATTCCTTGTGGGATGGGGGGTAATAATAACCATAAATAATACCACTTCCTATTTCACATGTGCTAGGTTGTAAGAGCTATCCTCTCTGTACACATAAGGAAACTGCAATGCAGTGACTTGCCCAAGGTCATACAGCTAAAAGTAGGGGAGTTAAGATTGAGATGGTTAAGCTGTTCAGGAAGCCATGGGTCCTAACCATTGTACTATCCTCCCCCCTTGAGTTAAGAAGTACCTAGATGCCTGTCTCTAGGCCAAGCCAGAGAAAGGGGAGTCTGCAGAACATCTCAAAGGGAAACCAGGGCCGTGGCTAAAAAATCCTTTTTACTAGGCCTTTCTATCTAGTTCAGAGTATGTGATTCTGGGGAAGAGGCCTTTTGTTCTCAGGAAATTCTTCTCAGATCTAATTCAGAGGATGGGCACCATTTATACCTGCTACACCCGTCTACAGTAGAGAAAAGCCTCCTACACTGAGCTAAGATCAATGCTGGGCCCTGGGGCTTACAGGAGCACTATTTATGGCTAGGAGACAGGTCTCACTGGTGGAGGGGGTATCCCACCCAGGTAAGAGAAGCCCCAGACTGGAGACAGGTGAGTCCTCCTCAAGGAGCCAGGGGATGTCTTCAAGAAAAGGATCCCATTCTCTATGCAACAGTTGATAGTACAGAGAATATTCAGCCAGCCATACAGGAAGGGCTCCCACCCAAGGAGGTGAGGGCCACATTGTGGGGGGTGATCTAGCAGTCACCACCCAGAGGATTCACAAACCACATGGAGGCCAGGCGACCTCAAAGTTCTCCCTCAACTCAACCAAACAAACATAGCTAACATCACTGAGTATTCGGTATGGGCCGGGCATGGTAATAGGCACTTTTTATACAGTAACTCATTAAATTCCCATAGCAACCACGAGTTACCCTCACAGGTACAAAGTGAGGCCTGCATTGATAGGTAAACTGTCCAAGGTCATATTGGCAAGATGATAAAGGGCAAAGAATCTGAATGCAAAGATCCCACTAGAGTGACCAACCTGTGCTGGTTTGCTCAGAACGTTCCCCATTTTGGCACTGCAAGTCCTGGGGGACTGCTCCTCAGTCCCGGGAAATTCCGGAGACTTAATCCTCCTTGATTCGGGCTAGATGCTGATGGGTGAGAGGCTATACTAGAGGTTATACTAGAGTGGGGGGAGAGAGGGAAGGGAAACCCAGATGCAGGCCATGGCACAAGCAAAGGCCCCGGAGACCTTCATTCCTGCCAGGAGCTACAATTTCCTAGAGCCCCGCCCTCACTCAGCAAGTCCTCACAAGGGAGGGTCTGGCAGGGACCATTTCATGCTACGGGGTGGTGCATGCAGGCCCAGAGACCCCAAGTGGGGCTCGGGGGTACTACCACCAGGAGACAACATCTGGACAGCATCTGGACAGCAGTGGGACACCAGGATGCCTTTCCCCAGTGTCCTCCCCCACAGAGGCAGAGACCTGAGCTGCAGCAGAGAACAGAGAATCCTGCAGGAAGGCTTGGTAATAAACACAAGGCAAAATATTTCTCATCATTGTAACTATTATTGCAAGAAGGCCAAACTGCTCCTCCCTAAAATTCTAATTAGGACAGTACCTTATGTTAATAAAGCAGCTTTTATGCACAATGCACAGGTCTTTCATTAAAGGTCATCTTGTTAATTCTAGTAAATGCCTAATGAAAAGTAGCTGGTGGGCAGCTCCAGGGCAAAACAAGCAAAATCCAAGAAGTAAACCAAATGTACTGAGGGGAGTCAGGAGGGCTGGGTCAAACTCATGTGTTTCAGAGAAACACAGAATTGTGCCCCCTGCTCAGTCCCTGCTGAGAGCTGGGCCTGGTGGTGACGGGGCCCTACAGGGGGAGGCAGAGAGGGTGGCACAGCCCTGGCCGACTCAGTTCCAGGCCAAAAGGAGACAGTGTTAGGGACTCCGCTGGCATGCACACCGGCTCTGTGGCCTGGCCAAGAAGCAGGACTCCCAAGGCTGCAGGAGTGTGACCTGATCCTGCCCAGAATGTCTTGTTTCCAAATAACCTTTTTTTCCCACAGAATCTCAGAGTTAGAAGAAGAATGGAGGTCATTTGGTCCATGTTTTCCAAACTTCCCAGTAAGAATCATGTGAAGAGGCAAATCCTAGATCCCTTACCCCTGAAATTCTGCTTCAGTGTCTGCCATGACCACTGGAATGTTTTTAACAAATATTCTCAGGTGATTCTTAGCAATAAGCGAACTTGGGAAATACTAAGTAATGTAGCCTCTAATCTCAGACCCGAAATTCTCTTAATATCTCCACCAGAGGGCATAAAGTTCTCGAGTACCTCTGGTGATGGGGAGCTCACCCTCCCTTCTATAGAATGGTTTTAACTGTTAGAGACTTCTTTCATGAACTATGTGATAACTGCTACTCTGCCCTCTTGGATCACACATAGTATATCTGCCCTGGCATGGCAATCTTTTACATCAATGAGGATGAGGGACATTATAAGGTTTTCTCTGGACAAAAACATCCCAGGAACCTTGAAGCCCCATGGTTTTAGATGCTCCCTCTAGGGAGCCAGGACTGGCTCAACTCAGATCCTGCCTCAGCCAGAACTTACTGTCATTCAGGCTTTCAGTCTACAACACAGAGCCGCAGCCACTATTCACGGATGCCAGCCGTGTGCAGGAAACTGTGTTTGGGGCCTCAGACTTACAATTTCCCCTATTCTTCACAACCACCCCGTAAGGTCAGTTCTCTGCTTGCCTCACTTAACAAAGGAGGAATCTGAGTCACAGAGAAGTTAAAGGACTGGACTGCACAAGATCACGTGACTTATCCAAGGTCACCCCGTTAATGAAATAATAATTAACATTTATGAAGGGCTCCCCCGTGTGCAAGTCACTGATCTTGGCATGGTCCCATTAACCCTTAGTCCTCCCCACAGCTCCATGGATGAGTACTATTATCACTGTCCCCGTTGTTAGAGGAAGAATCCGAGGCACGAAGCCACCGGCCTTGGTTACTAAGTGGCACAGCTGGCCTTCAGTGCATGCCAATGATCACTATGCACACTGCCTGCCTAAAATGGACAACTCACTCAGCACAGACATCTGCTCTGCAATACAACAGGAGACTGTTTTCCAACGAGCAGACCAATCTCCCAAGGTGTGATGGATTCCCGGGGACACTGGTCTATTAATAGCAGCTGCCACGGAGCTATTAGAGACTAAAGAGACTTAGAATTGAAAGAGCTGGTAAAAGAATTATCTGGCATCCGGAGCTTGGGATGTGTCACCGCCGTGGGACCTCAGGCAGGCGGCTGTGGCCCTTACTGCTCTGGTTTGCATCTCGGTCAAATGCCAGGTCCTTCTGGCATTTCCTCTCTGGGAATCCTCTCTGGAACTTCTGGTCCCTGAGATGCCTCCTGACTGCCACTGTGGACTCTAGCTGGTGGTTTTCAGACTTGGCCACACTGGAATCACCTGGGGAGCTTTACAGACTCTTGATGGTCGAGTCTTACTCCCAGAGACTCTGACTTAATTAGTGGGAGCTGGAGCTTGGGAATCAGGGGGTTCCAAAGCTCTCTGGGTGATTCTACTCTGAAGCCACAGTGGGGAACTCTGCACTGTACTATTGCTTCTCAAACCACACCATACACACAGACGACTGGGGATCCTGCTAGGCAAGGCTTCTGGGGTGGGGCCTGAGATTCTGCATTTCTCCCAGGCAGGTCCTAGGACCATGCTCAGTAGTAAGGGCCAGGCTCACACAGTGGTTCTCAAAGTGGGAACCCTGGACCTACAGCATGGCATCAGTAACACCCCAGAACTTGCTAAAAATGCACATTGTCAGGCCCCACCCAGACCTGTAGAATCAGAAGCTCTGGGAGCAGGTCCCACCCATCTGTGTTTTAACAAGCCCTCTACCTCTGGTGTGCAGCCGTGTTCGAAAGTCACTGGCACAGGGCCTGCCATCAGCTGTGGCTACTTGGCTTTGAGGACAATAATGGTGGCAGTAATGACAGTAACGCACATTTACTAAGGGCTGGCTGGTCCGGGCCTGTGCAGGGGGCTTAGGTTTGCCTTGCCCACCTCTTGTTTCCCCTCAGACCAGGCTATTTCAAAACAGAGCCACTGTCTTTCATTCTTCTCACTGGCCTGGTTTGTGTTTCCGGCTCTGGAAGGGGCACAGGCGACCCTCGATGTGGAAGCAGCAGTGGGCGAGGCTCTGGAGATCCCCGTTCTCATCCTGGCCCCTGTTCTAACAGCCATGGGGTCTCAGGACCTGGTCTCTCCTCTTCTGTAAAATGAGGGCTGGAACTATGGGGATTTGGGGTGTCTCAATGAGGCTGGACATTCTGTGAATCCATGATTTTCTAGACAAAGGCTCTTTGGCCAATGCTCCCATCAAAGAGGAGAGGCTGCAAGTTGTAGTCAAATGCTTCTAAGCTGTCTGCCTCAGAACATGCTAGAATGCGGACTATCATGGGGAGATCAGAAGCTTCTTGAAGTTGGCTACCCATGCTCACGACTATAGAGCTGGGATTAGAACCCAGAGTAACCCAACTTCACAGCCCATGATCCTTCTGTGACAGTCTACACTATGCTATGCTCACTCTTCTTACCATGGTCAGAAGACAGTCCTAAAAACAAAAAGTATTAATAGCTTCTTACCCTTACGTGGTCCTTCCTCTGTACCATATGTATCCATGCACCTGACACACTTTGTCTAATTTGACAATCCATGAAATAGGTATTATTATGTTCATCCCCATTTACCACTGTGGAACCTAGGCACAGAGTGTAAATAGAAGAGCTGTGACCCAAACCCAGCTCTCCTATCCTGTGGGATTGTGTGAGGGCTTTGGAACAGAAGTCCCGTGAGGCATGGGGCTCCCATTCAGGAGGCTGATGGAGAGAAAAGAGATTTTTCTGGAACGTGAAAATGAAAACTTAGGCTGGTGCCTGCACCCCTTCCAGAAGATCAAATTCCCAGCACCTCCAGGTATGGCACCCTGGAACAAGAGGCAACCCCGTAGATAGCCGGGCCTCTCTGACTTGGCTGCCCATCTCTGAAATACCACCGGGTCTCCAAAGCTGGGAGGTGCGGGACACCCAGAGCAAGCAAAACACACCAGTCATCAAGGACGAGCACCAATGCACCACTGTGCACAATTCGCCAGGATTTTAGCAGAGTTACTTGTGCACAGTGTTTACTGAGCTAACTAGTTCTAGAAGACTTAAGACAAAAAGGCGGCCTGGCACTACTTCCTCTTCACAAATCTCCTTCCCCACAGACGACTGCTTCCAGGTCTTTTCAGGGATTTTGCTGGTGTTCAAATTCCCATCTCTAGAGCAGAGTTCCCTAGTCGGTCCAGGTGTCATGCCACCTGGAGAGAAAAGGTCACAGGAGGAGGAGCTCACCAAGGACCGCAGAAGTCCAGAAAGTTCCACCACGATGGCATTTATACTGGGGCCCGGCCAGTAGTTAGGGAAGAGGAGAAAGGCATTTGAGAAGGGGGAAATGGGTAGGGTGCCTTCTGGGAATGTGGGGAGACCATTTAACTTGAATGTGGCTGTAGGTCTGGGAGAGTTGTTTCTTTCACCTCCTACTTTATGGATCTCTGTATTGTCTAATATTTTTATAACAAGCACTCATTGTTTCTTACTAATAACCTCGATTTCAAGAGAGTGACATCCTTACCATCCAGCTACCTACCCATGAGAATGTCTTCCCTCAAGTGCAATGCTGGGCCAGTGGAGATCATCTTGATGGGGACAAAGGGATGGGCTACAAACCCATCAGGATCAAGCTCAGAGGAGCTAACCGCAGAACCGAGCCGAAATCCTGTGATAGATCCCACACACACATGAATCCAGACGTGCTTCCTCACTGACTACTGCAGGAGTCCCAGCCTCTCTGGGAAATGACACAACTGCAGGGTGTCTGCCTCAGAGAACAAAGCTGAACTCTGGTCCCCCAGCCAGTGGCCATCACACCCAAAGGTCAGAACATGCTCTAATCACATGAGAGCTAGAGGCCTAAAAAGGAAGAGGTGGCTGCAGTGGGGCCTGTGAGCTTGTTCTTCCTCAGGATCCAAACTGAGCCTTTCCTTGTGCCAGGGCCTTCCTGCTATGTGATCTGAAGCAAGTTACTTGATCCCAGCCTTGGTTTCCCCTTTGATAAAATGAGAACAAGAATTCATGTAAAAACCTACAGGTGCACGTTCATAGCAGCACTATTCACAATAGCCAGAAAGTAGAAATAGCTCAAATGCCTATGAGTGGAGGGACAAACAAAATGTGCTATCTCCATACAATGGAACACTATGTGGTCGTGAAAAGACAAGAAGTACTGATACAACATGGATGAACCTGAAAGAAGCCAGTCACAAAGACCACATAGTATATAATTCCATGATATAAGATGTCTAGAATATGCAAATCTGTAGAGACAGAAAGGAGACTGCCAGGGGCTGGGAGAGATGGGAAAAATAGGGAATGACTGCTTAAATGGTACAGGGTTTCTTTTGGGGATGATGAATTTTTTTTTTTTTTTTAAGACTTAATTATTTGAGATAGAGTGCAGAAGTGAGCATGAGCATAGCGGGGGCGGGGGGGGGTGTAGGCAGAGGGAGAGAGAGAAGCAGACTCCCTGCTGAGCAGGGAGCCTGACACCGGGCTCGATCCCAGAACCCTGGGATCATGACCTGAGCCAAAGGCAGATGCTTAATTGCCTGGGCCACCGAGGTACCCGAAAATGTTCTTAGATGGATTGTGGTAATGGCTACACAACCCTGTGGATATGGTGAAAAACCACAGAACACTGCACTTTAAAATGGAGAATTTTACAGATATGAATTAGTCCTTAATTTAAAAGAAAATGGGAATAAGATGATCCAATTAATTGTTCTGAGCATGAAATAAACTGTCCTCGAGGAGCTCCGTGCAAGAGGTGGCAGACGGTGTCACTCAGGGAAGAGGAGGTGCTGCTTCGGGGATGTAGACATTGTTTCTAGGTGAGAATTCATTACAAGGATGAGCTCCAGCTCCGTGGCTGGCTGAAGGAGGAAGACAACCCCTGGCACTCACCCACTTTAAGAGCCTCACAGCAAGGAGACAAGTGTGCATGGTATTGTAGGGTCTGGGACTTGCCAAAACAATCTTGATGTCCTCCTAGCAAGCGAGCTATTCAACAAAAACCTATTTAATTAAAATCAAAAGTAAATAAATCCCACACAGAATTCAACCAAATGACACATAGTTCCCATTTGAGATATTAAATTATTTTAATTTGATAGATGACTCATTGCTAACATATTGGGACAAAAGGGAATAGACGTAGCAGCCATAAAGATACCGACAGTGTGGCCACCAATACCTCACAGGCAACCAACACTGGTCCAGGAGGAGGCCACAGGCTGAGCCAGACCCGGAGAAGGCAAGACAGGCCCTGAGGTCTTCTAGAAAGATAAGCACACCGATGGAGCATCTTCCCTAGATAATCCTGAGGACATCCTCTGAGGAAGGGCATTATATTATCTGTCTCCTTTTGCAGATAAGAAAACTAAGGCTCAGAGAGGTTAAAAATTTGTTTGAGGTCACACAGTAAGTAAAGATGGGGTGGAGCCTGACTTCCTCTGAGGATGCTGCCCTGCACAGTGAGTCTGGAGACCTGGATTCTGAAATGCTGTTGCCCTTAACTCATGGGCAGGTCACTCTTGAACCTTAGGCTCCTCATGTGTCAAGTACAAAAAATGAACTTGGCCCATCTCTCTTCAAGTGTGGAACACACACACTGGTGACTATGGACCAGACTTCCCAAAACATGATGTACCCATGAGTCACCCCAAGGTATTGTTAGAATGCAGGTTCTGATTCAGCAGGTCTGGGATGGGACCTGGGAATCTGTCCTTCTAATGAGCTTCCTGGTGATGCTAATGTTGACCACACTTTGAGAAGCAGGACATGGATGGTAATCACTATACAAGTGGCAACGTGCCACATGGTGAAAAACGCCTATTTCAAACTCCCATCTGGACCTGGTCCCGTCCGGACCTGGCCATCACCTCTCTCATCTTTGCTCTACCCTCTTTCTAAGGGGGGAGGAGATTTAAGCCCAACATATATACCTAAGATTTCCTGATGGTGCTTTGTTTTCTTTCTTTTTTTAAAGATTTATTTATTTTATTAGAGATCAGCGAGAGAGACGGAGAGAACAAGAAGAGAGCATGAGAAGGGAGGAGAGGGAAAAGCAGACTCCCTATTGAGCAGGGAACCCGACGTGGGGCCCAATCCCAGGACCCCGGAATCACAACCTGAGCCAAAGGCAGACCCTTAACTGGCTGAGCCACGAGGGGCCTCCCAATGGTGCTTTGTTTTCATATTTACTTTTTTTTTTTCACATTTACTTTTATGGCTACCAGTTATTGATTTTCCATTTATAGTAATGATATAAAGTCATTTTAAATTTTACTTAAGTGCATTTCATTTCAAGAAAAACGTTAAGTAACAATAATTGCAATACTTTTATAGCACTGAGTATATGCTGGCCGCCCTTCTAAATATAACACAATTGTCATCCTTCCAACTCCAGAAAGTGAGGACCTTTTAGACATGAGAAAATGGAAACCTAACTCAGATCAGAACTTAACTTGATCAGAGAGAAGAAGTAACTTGTCCACAGTCACCCAAGCAACAAGCGGCAGAGCCAGGCTTCAAATCAGGGTAGCCCGACTTTAGGGTCGACCATGTTATTCCATTGATGAATGAGTACAGCTGGCCCTGTGATGTGGCAAAAACTTGTGAACGTTACCTACGCGTGGTCAAAGGGAGGCAAACACTTGTTTCTTGCTGGCAAGAATAGTGTCTATACACCCCTCATCATCCCCAACATCTGTAGTGCCCAGCACAATGCCTCATCCACAGTAGGGGCCAATGCATGTTCCAGAATAAATCTCCTTGGCCTGACTTGTTGGGCCCAGGAGAAGCCTTGAGTCTCACCTATGCTTGCCGTGGCTGAGGCGCTGGCCACAGAGCAGGAGCCCACGTGTATGCACATGTGGACATCTCCGGGGGTGATGAGATTGCAGACAACTCAGCTCGCCTGGAGCCCACCTCTGAGCAGGGCAGACGGTGAGCAGGCTGCGGCTGACAGCGGGGAGGGCACGCTTACAACAAAGGCAGGGCCCTGGGCACCACAGAGCTGCAAGCTTAATCCCTGACTAAATTTTCACCTTTTCTCCTCCAAGAATCGATCAGGGTTTGAAACAGTGAGGAATCCAGGCCTGTAAGGAATTCATTCTCTGAGCAGTAACTGGGCTTCCTGAGGTCACAGCTCGATGAAGGGACCAGGGAACAGCAGCAAACGCCTCTAGAGAGCATCTGCTCTCAGCATCTGACTTAGTCAAACACCAGTGCTGGGCCATCAGCCTGCACACCCTGTCTCGTCCACCTGCCAGTTGTTGAGCTCACTCACCACCTGGACTGGGTCCATGCCATTCCCACAGTCCAGAACACCCCTCAGCCCCCACAAATCCTCTGGCTGGACAGTCCCAACTCCCCCCAGGAAGGGTGACCAACTCCAGGACACCTGCCTTACTACTTGTCCTGGATCATCCTCTCCCAGCTGCTAAAGATCTATAGACTTGTGTCTGGGATGCATGAGTGGTGAACTTGACAGGAGACATGTGCATCCTGCTGAAGACCCCTCAGGCCTGGCACTCAGCTAGCCAAACACTTCTGAACTTAACTATACTCTGCACCACTGAGGAGCTTTGTCTTGGGATTCTCCCTTTGTAAAACGGGGGCACATAGGCCCTTTTGGGAATGAGGAAAACAATAAGCTAATATCTGTCTAAGGTTTGAGTTCGCAGCAAGAATCAAGCCTTCTATGGCCAAGATGTGAAGATTCCAACTAGTGAGATCTTTTTTTTTTCAAGATTTCATTTATTTATTTGACAGAGAGGAAGCACAAGTAGTGTGAGCGGCAGGCAGAGGGAGAGGGAGAAGCAGGCTTCCTGCAGAGCAAGGAGCCTGACGTGGGGCTCGATTCCAGGACCCCAGGATCATGACCTGAGCCAAAGGCAGGCATTTAACAGACTAAGCCACCCAGGTGCCCCCCCCAACTAATGTGGGCTTGTTACCTGAAACCAGCTTTATAATCCTGGAATCCACCTTGACAATGACTGTGGCTGGTCCTTTACTAAGGAATCCTTTTCCCTGGCTCTGCACCCTGCCCCCACCCTTCCATTCTCACCCTCTGCCCCCCAATACCCTTGGCTCCTTGGAGAACCTCCAGGATGCCTCACATCACATGAGCGGAGCCCATCCTCTGCAGCAGGAGTCTGGGTGCCCCTCCCCACCCTGGCCAAGCCAGACTGCTCAGTGCTCCCTGCAAACTCCCTTTACTTTCCCACCTCTGTATTTTTGCTGGCGCTATTCCCTTAGCCTCAAAAACATCCCTCATCAGCACCATATTAGGACGCCTCTGAAGGCTGCCTTTCCTTTTTTTTTTTTTAAAGATGTATTTATTTATTTATTTATTTATTTATTTATTTATTTATTTATTTATTTATTTATGAGAGAGAGAGAGAGAGAGAGAGAGAGAGAGGCAGAGACACAGGAGGAGGGAGAAGCAGGCTCCATGCTGGGAGCCTGATGTGGGACTCGATCCCGGGACTCCAGGATCGCGCCCTGGGCCAAAGGCAGGCGCCAAACCACTGAGCCACCCAGGGATCCCCTGAAGGCTGCCTTTCCAAGAAGTCTTTGCTCATGTCTTCTGCCCTCCAGGTCCCTTAACGCATCTGCCCCCTCTGTCAGGGTGCTCACCCTGTATGCATGTCTTTGTCTCACCCTCCCTGGCTGGGCGGAGAGCTCCCCTGGGGATCAGTCCCACTGAGGCGAGTGGCAGGTTACAGGGGGCATGGGAGCCAGACAGACTCAAGTGCGAAGTCCAACACAAGATTTGCTGGCTGTGAAAATCCTGGCAAACCATGGATGCTCACAGAGCCTCAGTTTCCCCTCCTATGAGTAATGTGAAGATACCACCCATCCAGGGGTGTTGAGAAGATCAGATGCAGTCATTCACTTGACAAAGTCTCTTGAGCCCTTGCTCCATGCTAGCACTGGCCGGGCAGATGGTGGTGAGCAAGACAGAGTCCCTGACCTCAAGGAGCTTACACCATAGTGCAGGGAGAAGAGTAGTTAAGTACAGACGAATACCTGAGGGAATGTCAAGCGGCGGTACTACTCTCAAGACCATGTGATGGTAGACCAGATGACTGAGACGGACGCAGGGGCAACCCTTACTAGGGTGGTCAGGGAGTGCTTCTTGGAAGAAGTGGCACTTAGCTGAGACAAGAGTAGGAAGGAGCAGGACATGCAAAGATCTAGACAAAGGGTAACCCAGGCAGAAACACAAGCGCCAGCACGCACACAGTGTAAAGGGACCCCAGGCAGGGCTCAGTAGTCAGCTCCCTCCTCCTTCCCACACCTTCCTATCCTCCGCAGAGCCTTCCAGAGCCTGACACAGCACACAGCGAGTAAAGGTCTGCTGAAATGAACTTGACAGGCTAAGAAATCCTGGGGATAAATTGGTACATGAGAAAAATAGGCACCTTAGCAAAACAGTCCACCAAGACGAGGCAGGCGCCAATGACAAGTCTATTGAATCCAGCCTCATCTTCAAAGATAATGACCTTCTGCTACACTTGTCTCTCTGAATGAACCACATTTCCTAGCCTGCAGCGGAAGGCAGAGACCACTCGTTTCACTCAGTCACCACCTTCTCAGCGTGGGGTTTGCTGGAGCCCCACAGCCAGGCCCCCTCCATTGTGTACTCTGCCCCCGGTGCCCACCGTCTCGGCAGCCAGAGGCACGGAGGTGTTTCTGGAAATATTTGATTTTCATAAACTCCCCAGTCTCACTAAATCACCTTCCCAAGGCTAACACTTTCCTACTTGAGCAACGCCAGCCCTGGATACCACAACAGGCTCTGTGTGGTTCTCTCTCCGAGACAGAACATTTTCAAGCATCTGCCAACACATATCTTTTGAGGCTGCATAATTATCCAAGTGATTTCAGTATTTCTCTTCACCTTCAAAAAACAAAACAAAACAAAACAATGCTGCTTTGAGCACCTGTGACACGAGGGCAGCCAGGTGGCCAGGGGTCTGTGCTGGAGAGGTGAAGGATATGCTCTGGGGGTGGGCAGTGCCCCCCACAATGAGGGTGGGGGCTGAGACAGCACTGCTCCCAGGCAGCAGCACTTCCATAGAAATCTCCACTTCTCTCTGGCTGTGCTAATATTTCCAGTGTCCATGCCATGCACTTCTTCAGGGACATGTCCCCTAAGGACCCCAACTCATCATAATCCATTTATCTACCCCAAACGGCCCAGATTTCCCTCTTTCTGTTATGGCATCACTAGGCTTCAGACTGCATGCTCCTGCAAGCAATCAGCTGCCCACCCCCACACACAGCTTTCTTCGCCTGTCTCCCCTGGACCCTGGGCCCTACTCAGGACAAAGCCACACCAGCACAGGCCTGGTCCACAGAAGATGCCTCTCCCCTGGTTTCCCCTCCCGCTGTGCTTATATCCATCCTCTGCCTAGCGGTGATCCTCCTAAATATCACCTGGATCATGTCACTCCCTGCTCAGAAACTGCCAAATTGGGGCGACTGGGGGGCTCAGTGGTTGAGCGTCTGCCTTTGGCTCAGGGTGTGATCCCGGGGTACTGGTATCGAGTCCCACATCAGACTCCCCACAGGGAGTCTGTTTCTTCCTCTGCCTGTGTCTCTGCCTGCCTCTCTCTCTCTCTCTCTCTGATGAATAAATAAATAAAATCTTTAAAAAAAAGAAAGAAGGAAATAAACTGCTAGATTAAGCATGGCAGAGATACTCAGGTCCCAATGAACTCACTGGCCTCAGATGCTGAGCGTGACTAGCATCTGATGGGATGTCTTTCCCTACATGGATCTGCTATCCACAGTCAGTGACTTCCCCTGATTGCCAGCCATCAAAGCGGACTATCCCATGCTGTTGGCTAACCCAGCAGGAAGAACACGGACTGTGCAGCTAGAGTGATGGATTCGAATCCCCTCCCTTGGAGAAGCAAGTGGCTTAGCCTTTCTAAGCCGGTTCCCTCTTCTGAAAGTTGAGAGTTAACAGCAGCTCCCTCACAAGGCTAAATGATGAACAGATCACAGGGTTGCAGTGAGGATGGAATGAGACATATATAAAACAGCTGGGAGACACCCAGGTGGCTCAGCAGTTGGGCATCTGTCTGCCTTTGGCTCAGGGCATGATCCTGGGACCTGGGATCGAGTCCCACATTGGGCTCTCTGCGTGGAGCCTGCTTCTCCCTCTATGTCTCTGCCTCTCTCTGTCTCTCATGGATAAAGAAATCAATCTTGAAAAAAAAAAGCAGTTGGGACAGTTTAGCACATAGCGGGTTGTAAATTAAGTGTGAGCTCATTATAATTCATGGGTCATTTTGACTCAAGGTTTTTTTTAAAAATATTTTTATTTATTTGAGAGAAAGAGGCAGAGAGAAAAAGAGAGAGAGAGAGAGAGCACAAGCAGGGAGCAGAGAGCCTGATGCAGGGCTTGATCCCAGGACCCTGAGATCATGACCTGAGCTGAAGGCAGGTACCTAACCAACAGAGCCACTCAGGTGCCCCTGACTCTAGGTGATTTTCTGTCTTTAGAACCTGTCTTTAGAACCTAAAACCTGCATACAAAGTGATGAGAGAAAAACTCTAAAGGCCTGATATACAAAGGAATCCATTTTTTATTTCTAAGTCAACATGACTGTGTTCTGACTTTGTTCAAAAGCTGGGCTGACAGCCTGCCACGCGTACACTGTACATTTGCTTTGTGACTGAGCAGCTTCAAGAAAAACCATCCCGACCTGGAGATAGCGATCAGTACTCCTCCTCCCTGAGTTCCTTCAAAACTTGTGACTCCCACCTATATGTAAACCTCCAATCTTTTGAGATTTTGCAAGATGTAAAAATTATATAACCCTATAATAAAAACCACTCATTCTCTGGAGCACTTTCTTCCCTGCAAAGGCCGTGCTTCCTGGGCAGCTGTCCTAACCTGGGCTCTAATAAAACTCTCTTCCTTGCTTTTAGAGATTTTAAGAGGGGCAGCCCGGGTGGCTCAGCCTTCCGCCCAGGGCGTGATCCTGGAGTCCCGGGATCAAGTCCCACGTCAGGCTCCCTGCATGGAGCCTACTTCTCCCTCTCTCTCTCTCTCTGTGTGTCTCCCATGAATAAATAAATAAATAAATAAATAAATAAATAAATAAATAAATAAATTTTTTTTTAAGGAGAGATTTTAAGAGGTTTGTTCATTTTGCATTGACAACAGGACTTTGCTATAGGCACTACTGCAGGTGACACTTGAGGGCCTCAGAGCCTTCCTTCCTCTCTGGGTCACCCCCACAGGAGCCTGCCTGCATACAGCCATGCCTTTGCCCACAGAGACACCCTCTTCTAGAACAGCCTTCCCCTCATGCCTCACCCACACCCTCAAACCTGCTCTATCCTCAGGGGCTCGGCTGCAGTACCCCCTTTTCCATGCCACGCCCTCAGCACGGGCACTCAAACAATGCCCGGGATATGTAGAACCCAAGACAGTAAAGGCAGACTCATCCATGTGGTTCATTTTTCATCCTGCAAGTATTTGACACCCAGCTAATGGCCTCCTCGCTGTGCAGGGCTCTCTGCCTCCCACAGGACCTCCCTGGAGACCACTCAGGGTTGGGCCAGTTCTCACAGCTGAGCAATTTCCTTCCTGCAGACAGAAGAACGAGGGGGGACGGCTAATGCCTTAAGTGGTCTGAGGGTACCTGTCCATCCACTTGGCAGATGCCTTCTGAACACTGCTACATGGGGCAGCATTGCAGTGACCAGGAACCCAAGATACAGGTTGGCCATGCTGGAAGTCGCCCAGCACTGACCCCCACCTCCACCTCCCCCCATCTCCCACCCAGAAGTCTAAAGTCCACATCGGGGCTCCAGGAGGGGCAGGTGGGACTCGTGGTCAATGGAGCTCTCAAAGCTCCAGGAGGGGATTCAGGGAATCCCAGTAGAGAGACCTGGGCCATATCTGTTGGGCTTTGGCGTCCTCTCCCACCACTGCTAGAAAGAGTCCTGGAAAAACTTCAGGACACCAGCTATCTTCACCCCTAGCAATTCCAGAGCTTGCCAGTCTAGCCCCAACAGGGCCTTATAACTAACCCTCTGCTTCCACAAGACACTATGCCAGGGACAAGGGGCCAGGGCACAGAGGACAGGGCAGGAGGAAGCCTGGCTTCCCACTATTTATCCTCTGAGTCTCATGCTTTGTACTCTTGGGTGCATGTAATACCTACCAAGTTATTGTTTTTCTTTTTAAAAGATTTTATTGATTTATTCATGAGAGACACACACAGAGAGAGGCAGAGACATAGGCAGAAGGAGAAGCAGGCTCCATGCAGGGAGCCCGATGCAATCCCCATCTGGGGATCACACCCTGAGCCGAAGGCAGACTCTCAACTGCTGAGCCACCTTGGCATCACTTTGTTTGTTTGTTTATTTATTCATGAGAGACACACAGAGAGAGAGAAAAGCAGAGACACAGGCAGAGGGAGAAGCGGGCTCCATGCAGGGAGCCTGACGCAGGACTTGATCCTGGGTCTCCAGGATCGGTGGTGCCAAACCGCTGAGCCACCCAGGCTGCCTCTTTTTTTTTTTTTTTTTTTAAATCAAATGTTTATAGCTACAGCAGCCTGCCTTCCCAATTGAAAGGCAGGAAGCTAAGGACAGCATATCAGAGGCTTCCAGCCCTCATGGTGAACAGGTGGCCCTGGGTGGGCTGAGGGCTGCCCTGTGAGGACCCACTCCCTCTTCTGCACATTCAGAGCTGACCTGAGCCTGGTTGACCCTCAGGACTTCCCAGGCCAGGATACATCCGAGCAATGGCATACCCGTCATTGCCACCAGCACCAGCCTCCTGGGCTCAGGGCCAGGAACTGCATGCAGGCCCCTGCCTGGGACCAAGAAAAACTGCTTCCACCACAGCCCCTGGTTGCTCCCCTCCCTGACATGTGCCTGTCTGCCTCCCCCTCCAGACTGGGCACTCCTGGGGCACTTCCTCTAAGTGAGGTATACAAAGGAGGGGCTTAATGTAGTTACTTCTTGAAAAGGGACCGTGTCTGGCCCAAGGGAAGATATTACTCTGATTTAGTGAGTATATATAGATACATTACGTGCTTCTTGAATACTGAGCTTCCTGAATACCCTTGCTCAAGAAAGGGGCTACAAAGTCAGATTGCCATGGGAGTCAGCTAGGAATGTGAATACAGGAGGTGAGGACGTGGGACGTGGGCATTCATGCCTGCCTGGCAACAGTGTGGTCAAGACCCGGTCTCAGCTGCCTGTCACGTGGTGACAGGGCACCATCTGCTGGTGAGAGTTGGAGGAGACAAGCAGTCACCCCAGCAAAGTGGGGATAAGCCTGGGAGAGAGGGTAAGTTGCAAAGGGGAGATGCATCTCTTCTCTCACTAGCTCTGGTCTGCCCACCTGACTATCTCACAGCTCCTGGCCCAGCTGCTCAGTTCACTGAGGATGGATCACACCCACGTTCACATTCATTCTGTCTCTCTCTGTCTCTGTCTCTCTCTCTCACACAGACGCATATAAACACACAGAGACCTGCCCAGACAACACCCTTCCCTACCCAGCCCCCCAGAACCCACCAGGAGAAGGAAGTTCCAGACTGTAAATCATAAGCCAGTAGTTTATTCAAGACAGCGAAGAATCATACAAGTTCATGTTCAAATGCAGATCACCATGCCCATGCTGGGATTTCACCTTTAAAGCTCTAGAATGGGCTCTATGAATCTGTCTGTAATCAGAAGCAGCTCACGGCGGCTGTTCTCACCACCACCTGAGACATCTTGACCAGGCAGGTATCAGCCTCTGGTAATTCTCCTCCTTGTCAAGGAACAGGGTAGGGCCGACTGTGGTTCTGACACGGCGCTAGCAGAGAGGCAAGCATGAGGGGGAGCAGGGGCTCCAAGTTCTCATCTCCTCCCCTGGCCCTCAGTGGGAAAGGCCACCCGGCGCTGGGACGGAACTGGCTCCACCTCTCGATACCTGTGTCACATCCTCAGCCTTAGCTCCAGCTTCTAGAAAACAGGGACTCTACTTCAAAAGCAACACGGCAGAGGAGACAAGCTGAACGCCCTAGTGCCACCAAACACTTAGAAACTCTGGATTAAGAAAGCTCTGTGCCTTGGTTTTTTCATCTGTGAAGTGGGGGGATTAAGATCACCCCTGTCACACAGTCACTGCGAGGATTCAATGAGGCAACACCAGCCAAGTGCTGACAACACCGCCTGGCATTTAATGAGAGCGAGCTGCAGGCGTCCAAAGTAGAGAGGAGCGCCAAGATACGGCGACAGGCAGCTACAGACGCTCGGCCCACCACGTCTGCTGTGAATCCGGGTTATCGGGGGCCCGGGCTGAATGGTCTAGAAGGGTGAGGAATGCAGTGCTGGGCCTGACTGAGGGATGCTGAAGCTGAGACCCCGTGGAGCTGGAGTTCTGAAGGACTACCTTCAGAGGAAGAGCGCACTAGGGATAAGACGCGCTTCTTCATAATTGGAGTGCTGCTTTGTCTGCCTGGGTGCTGAATTAAAAAAGAAAACAAGTTCCCTGTAAGGTTCTGAAATCACAGGTTCTGAAACCACCACCCTCACGGCAGGGGTAGGGTTTGAAGAGTCCTTTCCCCTAAGGCCCAGAAGCCCCTAGGGCTGAGTTGTTTTTTTTTTTTTTAAGATTTTATTTATTTATTTATGACACACACACACACACACACACACACACACACACACACACACACAGAGGCAGACATAGGCAGAGGGAGAAGCAGGCTCCCTGCAAGGAGCGCGATGTGGGACTCGATCCCAGGACTTGGGGATCATGCTCTGGGCCAAAAGCAGGCGCTCAACCACTGAGCCACCCAGGCGTCCCAGAAAGAGTGTTTCTAATAAAACAGGTGTCTAACCTGGTTGCAGGCAGGTATCTGCTGGAAGCAACCACAGCCCTTCTGGAGGATAGCCCCTTGACCCAGGGTCACACAGACGAGGCTCTACCAGGCATAGGGCTTAAAATGACATCAAATTCACCCAGAACAACCCACTGTGAGCTAGAGTCAAGAGGAACAGCAGACGTGGGCTGCTGAGAACGCCCTGTGATAGAGGTAGTACAAAAGATTAAAAAAAAAAAAACGATTAAAGAAATTACAAGCAGATTTAAACACATAAGAAAGGAACAAGATATTATTCCCTAAAATAGGATTTTTTTTTTTTTTAGTAAAAGGTAAAAGATTTATCAGATCTAAAGAGAAATCAGAGTATATAAAGTCAGATTTCTTAAAAGAACTAAAACAGAACTTTTTTTAAAAGTAGGCTCCACACCTAGCATGGATCCCAACATGGGGCTTGAATTCACAACTCTGAGTTCAAGACCTGAGCTAAGATCAAGCGTCAATCACTTCATCGGCTGAGTTCTGATCCCCCAGAACTTTTTTTTCTCTTTTTGATCCCCCAGAACTTTTGAAAACTAACTAACTAACTAAAGTATGTAGCCTTAAAACTCAACAATGGGTTCAGGAGCAGATTGAACACAAATGGAGAAGCAAACAGTGAAATGGCAGATGGATCTAGAATGTACTGGAGAGATGATGATAAAGGAAATACACTAGAGCGACGAATGCACAGGATGGAAGCCCCAAGAGAAATTCGAGGCAAAAGAAACCCAAGGGAAGGGGGGAAGGCAACGTGCCTAGAGCTATTGATTCAGAATTTACTTGAAATGAACACAGACAGGAATCCTCTGGCAGGAAGTACAAAAGACCACAGAAAGAATGAAAAGAGGACTCAAACATCTGTGCTCAGCATGCAGCAGGCCCTGGGAAATGCTGGCTCCTTCCTCTGTAGCTCTTACTGGGTGCTCCTTCCCACCAGCTTTGCCAGACTCTGTCCCAGCCAGCCACACTCTCCCAGACCTTTCCAAGTCCTGCTCCTCAGCAATCATGATCAGTTTTTACAAGTCATCCGCAAAGGCCTGGGAGTCTCTCCCCTGGAGAGGAGTGGGGTGCAGGACGGCCTGGCCTGCCGATCCACTGGCCAGGAGGAACGGTAAGGTCAGACAGAGGGCCCCAGGGATCTGAGGACCCAGGAAGCCCAGATGGGTCTGAGATCTTTACAAAGATAAAGAACTAATTTGGGGACACAAGGAGAGGAGGGTGAGGAAAGCCTGAGGATGGTGCAGAGTTCCCAACTCTGTGCAAGCTCATTCAAAAAGGCTGAGGAGGGGTGAGGGGCTGGGGAAAGTGGCTTCAGCTCGGGCTGAGGGGCAGACCAGGGGCCAGGGGGGATGAAGAGGCCTGGTGTGGGAAGACCAGGGCTGGGAGTCACAGCTCAGGTTGCAGGAGGAGCAAGCCTGGCTCCAGAGGGCACCGGCAAGCACCTGGGGGAGTGCGCGTGATGCTTACCTAAGTAAGGTGAGAGCCTGTAACTGAGCTCTCCCAGCCCAGTCTGGATCTTCCGCCCTGCGGCAAGATGCCTGAGTCTTCTGAGCAGCCATCCTAGAGCTGCACCCTGGGCCTGCACCCAGGTAGGCAGGGAGGGGAAGCCAGCAGATGGGGAGAAGCCAGAGAAGCCTGGCCCACACCCCAGGGCTGAGAAGGAGGTAGCCCCAAAACTCTCCTCTGCTGTTGGCAAGAGTTATTTCCACCTCCTATAGCGGCAGGTGGTCCTTTCTCCAAAATCTAGACTTCTCTACTTATTTTATTTTATTTTTTTAAGATTTTATTTATTCATGAGAGAGACACACACAGAGAGAGGCAGAGACACAGGCAGAGGGAGAAGCAGATTCCCCATGTGGAGCCCGATGCGGGACTTGATCCCAGGACTCTGGGATCATGACCCGAGCCAAAGGCAGGCACCCAAACACTGAGCCACCCAGGCGTCCCTAGACTTCTCTACTTAAAAGAGTAATATGTTTATCACAGGACATTCAGAAAGTGCACAATGGTATTTTCTAACATCCATTTGTATCTTGTTTTATTTTGTTTCAATTAGTTCCCCTATAGACACATGTTTAACTGGCATCGTGCTGCTTATACAGTTTGGGATCTTTACTTTTTTTCCAATTCATGTTATATAGAACAAGCTGCCAGTCTTCATTCAAGCATGTAATGAAATTTTATGCGCCACTTTTAATAGCTACATAAATTGCATTGTACAGCTCTAACAAAACCTATTTAAGCAATTTTCTGGTCCTGGTTTTTTTAGGCTGCTTCAGATTGCTTGCTGTTTTACATGAGAATCATAGTGGGTTACTTCGCCCATCTTTCAAGACCCATTTCAATTCCCACCTCCTCCAGAATGCCTTTAATACCCGTAACATTTCCTACCTCTGAACTCCGACCACCTGCAGTGTATCCCACATGGCTCAGCATGGAAACCTTGTGTCACTCACTGCTCTGTATCCCACAGTGGTAGACTGGTCTCACATCCAGAACTCTATTGCACATAGCCCAAGGGAGCCCCCCAGCACCTTGCACACACCAGATGCTCAGTACAGACAGCTCAGACTCCCAGACCCCTCAGATTGCATAAGCTCAGTAAACTCCACTTGCCAAAGGGTCAGGACTACAGGTGCCCGTAGTGGCATGGTCTGGCATTTTGCTTCTTCACTGGGCACTGAAGAGGTAGGTAGGCCCCCATCAATGTGCTCTAACTTTAAAGACCTCCCTGTGAAAGTTTCGAGCTCTAATCAAGACATCCAGGACTAAAAGGATGAATTCCTCTCCAAAGCTGGCTAAAGCTTTGCAGTGCTCACAACCCTGGGGCTTGGCAACCATCCGTGCCCCCACCCCAGGACAGCGTGCGTGATGTGGAAAGGGCCTGCCTGGGCCCTGGTGCTGGACAGCCAGGGTTCCAATCCTAGTACAGCAGTGGCCAGGCAGGATGACAGAGGCCTGCCTTTGGGTTCTTCAGTGGGCACAGCCCTGGGCACAACAAAGGAACTGGTCAGAGCACACCCCACCTTAGACCCCTTACACACTGCACCCCAGCAGCAGGGCAGCCCTGCTTCAGTTCCAGAAATTCCCCACCTGGCCTGGAGAGAACTCTAATCTCCGGTCCACAGACATTTAAGTCTAGACTCCATGCAGCTTTCCAGGTTCCCTACCTGCTGCGTGCCATCCCCCATTCCCCCATCCCCTTCTCCATGTCACAGTGGCAACTGCGCAGCTTCCTGGGGCCCCAGCCTCCTCACTACTGCCTCCTAGAGTCCTTTATCTAGCAACACCAGCCCCAGGAGGTAAAAATGTTGCTCCTCCATCCTTGCCCCCATGAGACATGTGGATGAGGCTGTGTTGCACATGTGTCTTCCTCCCTGCAACATTTTAAGGCAAGGGTATGTTATACCCTGCAGAGACTTGTTGATTTGCACTGAGCTCCCCATTTGAAAACAACATGAAGAGATCCAGCCAGGTGGCCAGCTGACCCTGGAGGAGGTATGTTTGTGGCAGAGCAGGACTTCGGTGCCACCCCCAGCCCCTGGAGGTGAGACAGTAACAGCTGCCATTCACTGAACTGGGAAGACCAGTGCCTTACAGACACCCCCATTCTCTGAACCACCTTGATGAGATAGGCACAGTTACCATCCCCATTACAGACACAGAGAACCCAGGTTCAGTTAGAAGTTAAGCTACCTGCTGAGATAGTGGCCTAGTGCAGAGTGGGGATTCGAATCCAGGCCATATGAGTGGTAGAGAGCTCTGAACACTGGGCTAAGCATGAAAACATCAGTACCAGCACAAGATTCCAGTTCTTTTCCTGAGGGTCCATGACCATTCGCTCACCAGCTGAAGGCATCCCCCAGAAACTTCCCTCCAAAACCAAAGACAACCTTCAAGTTTGTCTGCTGGCAGAGGAAGATGCTTCTCTCGCTTTAGCCCACCCAGTTCACCAAATGCTATGTGCTTACAAAGTACCTAACACAGCTCTTGGGGTGGGGGTGGGGGGCAAAAGTCCCTGCCTTCTAGGGACACCGAGTGAATGTTACATAGAGAAGGAAAGGAGCGAGGGGTGAATGGTGTAGAGCTGAGGGCTTCCTGAAAGAGGTGGTGACCAAGCTCATCTTGAAGGCTGAGTGCCCCTCCACTTTCTGGGCCACCCCCCCTGCCCAGCAGCCCCAGACACACCTGACCAATGGCTGTTCACAGAGATACTCTATCTTCCCAGTCTCTGGATCTTTGGTCAGGCAATAAGCTCCATGGAAATGCTCCTTGGAGAGACAGACACAAATGCACACGGGCACACACACACATCCCTACCCCCCTGTGGAATTCCTCTCTGTGTGCCAAAGGCCCCATTCAAATCCCACCCTATCTACGCAATCATCCCCAAGGTGAGATGGTGCTCCCCTCACTCTGGGTTCCCACAACATGCTAATGGTTCTAAGGGGGTACACACATTCCAGCGGGTGAGACACACGTACACACGCAATCCTTGCACATGTGAATGGTCAATAAGTATCTGTTGAATTCAATTGAATAGGATGGTTTGCTCAGATGCTTGAAGGCTTGGCATAGCTGTATGGGCTAAAATGCTACGACCAAGTCAAAGCAAAAAACATACGGGATGCAATTCAAGGAAAGCAATGTAGTGAAAAGGGGCCTCCAGGCTGGGTGACCTGGAAAAAGCCCACTTTGCCTCTGACCCTCCATCGCCTCATCTGAAGATCAAGGTTAGTCATGCTTGGTGGGTCTCCTCCATCACGAGGCCACGCTGAAGATTCAATATGACAACACTCACGAGGCACCTGCACAGGGCCTGGTACCTGGGGCTACTTGGCAGTGCCAGCTTTTGTCACCTGGACCGAGGGCACACACACTCAGAGTCAGTGGCAGTGCAGACAGGCTCCCAGCAGATGGAAGCCCTCGCTCAATGTTTTTCAAACCTCTCTGATTGTGACCCATAATAAGAAATAGGTCTTACGCGGCCTATTTTGGTTTTGCCTATTTTCTTAGGCGAAAAACAAGCACAAGTGCGATAAAACTCCATAAAACACTTCTCCTGGTGTGGAGGGGACACACCGACACTCTACTCTTCTCTTTCAATCCACATCGACACTGATATCACATGCTGCCTAAGGGGCGCCCTGCCCTTACTCACCCAGGGTATCAGAGCCGCTCTCCACGGTCTCGTTGACCTTCCTTGCAACTCTGGCCACGGCCTCACCCATCTTCTTCAGCATGCAGGCGAGGGGGTCCTGCTGCCAGCCACCAGGCCGGTCTGCTGCTCACAAGGGGGCCTGTGCCTGGGGAAGACACAGGGCCATGAAGCGCCCACCCGCCAGCCAGAGAAATGCCCCTGAATCTGTCCTCCCCAGGGACCCAGGCTGCAGGAAGCCTGCAGGGAGAGCCCCAAGCCACTCACTTTCTCCCAAGAGGCCCAGAGACCAGGCGACGTACAGCTTGGCCTTTGGAGCAGCCAATCTGCCCATCAGAGGGTCGGGGCAGCCCAGCCTAACCACTTTCCTGGGTGATCCACTCGTGACTTCACCAGACTCAGGACAAGCACTTCAAACAGCGGCCAGGTGTGTGCCGCCTGTGACTCACTTAACAGGGGGAGCAGCGGGGAAGAGGCAGAGAACAGCCAACCGCAGGGGGGAGATGCGTGTCCCTCCATCCTACAGCCTCTGGGCAGCTGCCCTGTCCATACATACACGGACAAGTCCTCCATCCCCGGTTCATCTCACCCACCTCTGCCAGGCACCTTCTGTGTGCTGGGAAGTGGGGGCACAGAGACAAATCCAGCCAGCCTGCCAGGTCAGAGCTCACAGGCAAGGGGTGGGATAGGGGTGTGGGGTCTCTAAGAATTCCCTTCCTACCTGTCAACATGGAGGGAAGGCTACAGGTTGATTACAGTTTTAGGCCGCAGACCTGACGATCAGCCTGGTGCAGAGTTTATCTGCCAGACCCAGAGGGAGAAGGGGGCGGGGGCAGGGCAAGGAAAGGAGAGAAGGGAAATTGGATCCCTGGGGGAGAAAAGGCTTCAAGACAGGTGAGGAACACAATCAAAGTTATTTGGTGTTAAAGACATGAGGGACTCTAGAAATGTCTCCAACTCCCTGTTTATTACAGAGAAGGAAACTGAGGCACAGAGAGGGACTAGATGACCTGGCCAAGGTCAAAGTGAGTCACTGGCAACAATGTTAACGGCCCAGCTCCATATCCAGCCATCACCTCTTTACGAGAGTCGCCCACAAGGCCGCAGCACCCCAGGGACAGAATGAACTTGGGGCCAAGGTCCGGACTCTTTTTTGCCTCTGGATCCCAATCCCAGCTTCAAAAATGGCTCAGGGAGCTCTAATGTGCTCATTCTGAGGGTCAGAGGCCAAAGAACGGGAGGACAGAAAGAAGGGGGTGAGGGTAGTACTCGGTGCTGCTAATAGATACCACGTAGAAGTCCAAACGTGCTCAACGACACAGGTGGGGCAGACAAGGCTGCCCCGGCTAGTCAAGCCCACCCATGTGCTGAGCATGTTAGCAGTGAATATGTGGGTGCCCCATGTAGGCTGACACTGAAAATTTGAGACACTCAGTGCGGTGGAAACAGACTGGGTTTTTGAAGAGAAGCCTAGTGCCCAACTCTGCCATTTGCTAGTTCAGGAGCCTGGGAAAGCTTTTTAACTACTCTGAGCTGTAGTCTCTTCATCTGAGTGGAGGTCTAGTAATATCCATCTCACTGAATTCACATGAGGGTTGAACAAAAATATTTATATCTTTCCAGGCCAGGGCCCAGGACATGTAGGTCTCAACAGATTCTAGTCGAGGATAAAACAGGGGGCACCCGGGTGGCTCAGCAGTTGAGCATCTGCCCTCAGCTCAGGGTGTGATCCTGGGGTCCTGGAATTGAGTCCTGCATCAGGCTCCCCACAGGGAGCCTGCTTCTTCCTCTGCCTCTCATTCTTTCTCATGAATAAATAAATAAAATATTAAAAAAAAAAAAGAAAAAAAGGAGGATAAAACGGTACACATGCAGACAGGACACTGGCCCCTGAACCCAGTTTCATACCCATGTGACTTCAAACAAATCACTCAGTGGAACATGTACTCATCTTTAAGGAATGACTAGGATTTCCTCTGCCATCTCCAGAAAGTCTTCCCTGATTGCCTCATCTCTCAGTGTTTTATCCTCCCTCTGAGTTTCAGCACCAATTACAGACTTAGTACAAGCCACTTGGGTTGTTTATGAGCTTTTTAAAATAAATATACTTGTCTCCCTAATTGGCCTGTGGGCAGCTTGGCACAGGGAGCGGATCTATACTGTGCTTTCTCCCAGCACTTTACACCATAAGCTGAATATAAATGCCTAGTTAGGATACCGCAATGGTGATGATGATCAACAGCCATCATTTGGGTTTCAAATCTAAATACACGTCAATGTGGACTCTCATAATAAATCTAAGATACTGTTTAAATGAGAAGGGTCATATAGTCAAATGCCTAATGGTGTTAAGTAGACAACTTGTATGAGGTAGGCCAGGGTAAGAAAGTAGGGAATAGTGATGATTATGGCAAACTAAACCCAATACCTCCACCATGCTGCCCTTAGGACCATCCCCAAAGTCTAGGGCACAGCAATGTTGCTGGGATCTTGGTGGCTTATCCCTGTGAATGGGAAAACTGAACCCCAAGAGGGGAGATAAATGAGCTTAGATGGGAAACAAAACCCTGGGTCTCCTAACTCCTAGCCTAGTCTTCTTCCTACTACACCATGCTCCTTCCTTGCCCTATCTCCATTACTTATCAATAACAACAAACATGTACTGAGCAGCTACTAGGCATAGGGCATATAAGAATGAAGAGGACAGAAACACAGGAAAAAGCTCTGACTTGTGATTCCGATGGACAGCTTTTTAGGAAACATCACTGAGGCAATCCTGTCCTCCCTGCACAAAGGAAAGAGATAGATCTCCAAGCTGCCCAGGGTCTGTTTTAATAACCCTGAGTGGGACTGTCTGGGCTGATGACTTTCAGCCAGGCACTATGCTTACAATTCTACTAGCTGTCACCAGGTTGGGGGGTGGGGGGAGCAGGGCAGGAGGATCGTAGGGATAGAGCCCACTGATGATAACTAATCAAATTAAAAATCTCACCCCTGGTGGCAAGCAAAGACACTCTATGGTGTGGGTCAGAGAATGGACATCAGAGCAGGAACAGGAGCAATCTGACAGCCAGACTAGGACTTAAATCCCAGAGGATGCTCTGGGTACCTCACAGATGGTCCCTAGACCCCCAAGAACTACCTTCTGCCTAAAATCGCCACCCTCACTAATTGGCCAGGACACCACCTCACTTCACCTAACACTACTCCTTCCCTCCCAAGGGAGAATTCCTTCCTACAGTCCAGCTGGCTGTCCCTCTCTGAGGTCAGACAACAAAGGCTGGTCACTCTGGCACAGTCAGGGCTGTGAGAGAGGAGCATGGCAGGGCCGCATGGGGTAGAAGGCCCAAGATGGGGTAAGGGGGCGCCAGACTGAGGGAAGAACAAACAGGATGACAGGAGTCTGGATTGGGTCCCTGAAAGAGCCCTCCTGGTACCAGAAGCCACCTACAGGGCCCCAGGGTAACACCACAGACGCAAGTGTTGGGCTCCTTGAGGCATCTGGCCAAACCCACAGGCAGAGTCCATAGCAGAAGAAAGTCAGAGAATGTCCCCCAAGGGACTGCAGGGAAGCCTTAGCTAATTTCAAAGCAAGTGCTCCAAATCCTAGAGATCCTTCAGCACAGGATCCAAAGCCATATTCACACTGCTGCTGCCCCAGCAACACATCCCTCTCTATACATCCCCAACTCCCCTTTCCTCAGAGTGGACATCATAGCCTCAGGAAATGTTTAAATCCAACAAACATCTCCTGGGCACCTTCTAGAAGGGCCACCCAGGGGAGCAGAGTTATAGAGATGGGGCATGAGCCAGAATGAGGTTCCCCCAACCAGGAGAAACTTAGTGACAAGACAAAGAATGAGCTAGATGCTAGTAGGGCTGTGATGCCAACTGGAAGGAGCGTGTATTCCCTCTCTATAAAGGGAGAGAGATGACATATCTGAGCAGAGGGACCCAAAGAGATGAGAGAAAGAGGCAGGCAGGTAGCCAATCTGTCCCCAGGTTACTGGGGGAGGGGGCCGTAGGCACTCCCCTAACTCTGTCCTCTGTTTCTCTGCAGGCAGCTAGGGAAAGTTTTCGGAGGGAAGCAGCCTAAGGCCAGTTTGGAAAGTTATCCAGGTGTTTGTGAGCAGCGCCCTCTGTAAAATGGAAATACCACCTACCTTGTTGAGTTGTTCTGACAAGTAAATGATATAGAACTTTTGAGCAGGGTCTTTGCAAATGTTAAGCACTTCCCACAAAATGCATGGGTGACCGGTACAGACAGTAAGTTAGGATATCATCAACTGAATGCCAGAAAAGCTGCCTTCCTTTGTGGGAGCTGGCGATAGGCCCTTCTGGATCTATAACCTAGTTTCATCCGGAAACGAGGCTGGAGTTGGGGTGATTTCTGCCTAAACCCTGACTGCAGCCCCCTGCTGGAGCTCCTGTCCTCACTCGTGAGAACTCCACCTTATCTGGAGCCTCGAGATCTGTGCAAAGGAGCTGCTGCGACACCCCGTCCACACCAGCTGCTCCTATATTTAGTTACTGGTGTGGTCACTTGGGAACTTTAGAGCCTGGCAGCCGCTCCGAAGGGCAACTCGAGCCTCCCGAGCCATGTGTGCAAGCTCCCCGACCGCTGGCTCCTGCGGGTCCTTCAGGCCAGGCCAGGTCGGGGGAGCAGGTGGGGAAGGGGAGCGGCGGAAGCTGGATGGTATCCAAGTAGCCCCGAAAGCCCTCGAGACCTGGGCAGAGCTGACCCACTTTTTCACCCCAGGGAGAGCAGCCGCTGGGGCGCGAGCGGACGGGCTGGCGCCTGGGTTTTGGGCCTTGGGGTTCGCAGCGCCGCGCGCCCCGCTCCCTCCGCTCCAGGCGCCCGGCAGCGCCTCCCGGGAAGGCGCGGCGGGGCGGGCCGGGCCAGGGTCTCCGCGCCGCGCGCAAGGGGCCCGCCTCCCGCGTCTACCCCACCCCCGAGCCCGCAGCCAATGGCTCCGCGCCGCCGGGCCTCCGCTCGCGCGGCAGGCGGGGACTGGGGGCAATAAAGCGGGGAGAGGGGCGAACGCGGCAGTGCGGAGGGCCGGGGCACGTGCTCCCGGGGCGGGAGCGAGCCCGGACAGCGCTGCCTCGGCGGCACCTCCCGCGGGGGCGGAGGCGGAGGCCCGGCCCGCGTCCCCGGGCTCCCCACTTCCTGCCGCCGCCGCGCCCACCCCGCGGGCCGGCCGGGTCCAGCGGCAGTGGACGCGAGCAGGAGCCGGCGCGGCCCCGGGCGCCGGGCCCCGGGGCGCTGCGGAAGCCGCGGCTGACTCACCGCTGCCCTTTCCACCCGGTGACCTGGGGGGGGGGGGGCGCTGCAGGACCGGGGGCGCTGCCATCCCCGCGCCCCCGGCCCTCCAGCGCTCGGCCTCAGCCTGCGGCTACTTTGCGGGGCGCGCAGCGTGGGCCCCGATGCTGGCCGCTTGCGGCTCCACTTACAGCGACGATGCCTCCCAGCGCGCTGCGCAGCGCACTCGCGCTCCCTCCGCCGCCGGCGGCGCCCCATGCAACAGCCGCGCGCCCGGGCGGGGCGGGGCGGGGCGGGGCGGGGCGGGGCGCGCGGGGCCGCTCGGCCAATCGCCGCGCCGGCACCGGGCCGGGGCCGCGCGCAGCCAATCAGCGCGCCGGGCCTCCCGCCGCGCCCGGGAGCTGCCCGCGCGGAGAAGCGGACCGCGCGCTCTCGTGCGCAGGGTGGATCCGCTTTGTGTGCGGCTGCGGGAGGGACGCGGCTCGGGAGGGCGGACGTGTAGACCCGAACGCGCCGCACAGATCCCGGGGGCAGTAGGACTGAGTGGGGCTCCAGGTTCTCAAGGGAAGAGAGCCGAATTAGCCAGATCAGGGGTACTCTGGGAAATGTGAAGGTGGGGGTGGGGAACTTCACGGGATGCCTTCGGGCGCCAGTTCAGGTTTAGAGTTCTCTCGCCTCCCTAAGTCCCACCATTCTCCACTATAAAAGAGGAGTGACAACGCCTGAATACTCTACAGGAGTCCTTGCGAGGACTACTGCAGGGAATGTTTCGCACAGTCTGAGAGCACGTCCGCTTATGGAAGGGGGGCCGCTTCGCAGGGCTTGCTTCATTTATGAAGAGCTCACCATCTACCCTTTCCAAGGCACTTTGGAGAGCTCAAAAGAGGCGAGGCCCCGGGCTCAGCCCGTGACGATGAGCATGTCTAATGCTCTAATAAACAGAAGCGTGTCTTAAATACGCAGGAGTCCTAATTCTGTCTCTGGGTATTAGGGCAGTCGGATAAGGAACACACATTCCCCTGGGTCCTGAGGGATGTTATGGGTTGAATGGTCTCCCCTACAAGAGGTATCTCGAACTCTTAACCCCCAGTACCTAAGAATGTGACCTTATTTGGAAATAAGGTCATTGCAGAGAGAAGCTCATACCAGGGACACCTGGGTCTGCTCAGGCAGAGCATCTGCCTTCCGCTCAGGGTGTGATCCCAGGTCCTGGGATCGAGTCCTGCATTGGGCTCCCCAAGGGGAGCTTGTTTCTTCCTCTGCCTCTCTCTCTCTCTGTGTCTTGTGAATAAACACATTTTAAAAATCTTTAAAAAAAAAAGAGATAAGTTCATGCTGGAGTAGGATGTACGTGGTGTTCTGATGAGAAAAGACACAGACACACAAGGAGAAGGGATTCAGAAGACAGAGGCAGAGATGGTAGTGATGTGCCTATTAGCCACAAGGAATCCCAAGGACTGTGTAGGCAAGGACCCAAAGCTAGGAAGAGACAAGAAAGGAAACAACTCCGCAAACACCTTGGTTTTGGACTTCCAGCCTCCAGAACTATGAGAAAATATATTTCTTTTAAGTGACACAGTGTGTGGCAATTTGTTATCACAGCCCTAGGGAATTAATATGATGGTAAGTAGGAATACAGGGAAGGGGATGAAAACTGCCTCCAAGAAAGTCTTTAAACCTGAATGCCTAGTTTATGCAACGTCCCGTGTCTTGGGGTATTCCAAGATCAATTAGACACAGACCCTGCCCTCAAGGGGTTACCACTCAGGCGGATGTCTGAGCATCCATGTTTTCTGACTCCTTCCCAGGAAGACCATCAATGGAAGCCTTTCCCTAACCTCATCATCGCTCTATCCCTGCCACATATATACCACGTACCAGATATAAATAACAGACAGATCAAACCCTGTTCTGCCCAAGCCAAGATCCTTCTCTGGACAAAGTGGACCCTGCCACTTTGTTTCACTTAAACCCACCCTTACTGAGTGCCTGGTTGGCTCGGTCAGTACAGCATGTGACTCTTAATCAATCACTGGGCTGTGAGTTCCAGCCCCATGTTGGAAGTAGAGCTTACTTAAAAAAAAAAAAAAAAAAAAAGGAAAAAGAAATAGCCTTATATCTCTGTCCAATTTCCACAGATGGATGACTTCTCTTCCCCACCGGGCCATACGCAGACTTGAGATCGCCAGTCCAATGCTTCTGTACATGTAGTAAGGGCTCAGTAAAGACCACTGACTGACGGCCCCACCCTGAGGCATCTCACATTCACACCTTATCATACCCAGTCCTCTCTCCCAGGAATTTCCTCCTGGATTCCCCACCTCCACATAGACAGGACTCCTGCCCAGCTCAGGTGCCACATCTTCTGTTGCTAGTGTGTTTGCTTCTCCAGAACACTTATTGCACCGTGTCCATTACTATGCCATCTCTGCACGTGTCTTTTCTCCCAAGACTCTGCCTCTTTTCAGATCAACCACAGCTTGGCACATAGTAAGCACCTTCTTTTCCTGCATCATGAAACACCCCAAAGTGCATAAATTTATTTATTTATTTATTTATTTATTTATTTATTTATTTATTTATTTATTTATTTTAGGGCCTGAGGGAGGAGTAGAGGGAGAGAGAATATTTTAAGTTGGCTCCATACCCAGCCCAGAGCCCAATGTGGGGCTTGATCTCATGACCCTGAGATCATGACCTGAGCCAAAATCAACAGACGCTTAACCAACTGAGCCACCCAGGCACCCCAGAAGTGTCTTAAAATAATAGATATTTATTTAGCTTATGATTTTATGGGTCAGTATTTTAGGTTGGGCTCAGCTGGGCAGTTCTTCTGGTCTCAGCTGGACACCCTCATATACCTGGCATCAGTAGCTAGGCAGCCAGAAGCCACTGCTTCTGGGGAGATGGATAGCTGCCAACTGAGGTAATAGGGTTACATGTCTCTCTTCCACCAGCAGGCTAGCCCGGGCTGGTTCACATGGAGCTGTGCAGTTCCAAGAGCAAGACTGGAATCATACAAAGTCTCTAAAGGTCTGGGCTCAAAACTGGCACTACATCACTTCCATAGTCATGACTAAACCAAGTCACAAGTCCAACCCAGGTCCAAGGGTGGGGAAATAGACTCCATCTTCTGATGATAGGAGCAGCAAAGTCATATCGCAAGGAACATGAATACAGGGATGAGTAGCGAGAATCAAGGCTAGTTTTGCAACCGACTGCAGTGCTCAATAAGTATTCCCAAGACACCCGGCACATAGTGGACGCTCAGTCAATATTTAACATGGTGCTAAGATTTTCAATTGTGATATTTCCTGATCTCATTCAACATAGTCAACAAGCAAAATTCTCTCACTCACAAGATATCCATTGCCACCTTCATTTTCGGAATAACAAACAAGAGGATCAGGAGGACAGGGCTGTGCAAGAGAAAACCCCACTGAAGCTTCTCAGTGAAGAAGCTCTGTGGGCTCCACACAGGCTCCTGCTCCTAAACAGAGCATCTTTGGAGGCCTGGTCATATGAGATGGAAGTCATACACCTTCACCTATAAACAGAGAGAAGCTTATTTGCCAGAGCTTGAACACAGCCCCTGTTGATTTCCTGAAAGCCTTGCAGCTGCCTGCAGAATAGGAAAACCTTTGTGCCATGGCAACTTGTTATCTGGCTACTTCCTGAGGGTCTGCCCCTTGCCAAGCAGGATAAATTCTCAGGGTACTTGTGGAAGGGGCAGTATCCTGTGGTCAAAGCCAGCAGCTCAACTCCACTGACTAAGAGCCCGAATGGGGTCTACTTCTCATAAAAAATGACTAGAATCAGAGGCGCCTGGGTGGCTCAGATGGTTAAGCATTTGCCTTTGGCTCAGGTCATGAACCCAGCGTCCTGGGGTCAGCCCTGCATCGGGCTCCCTGCTCAGCGGTGAGTCTGCTTCTGTCTCTCCCTCTGTCCCTTCCCCTGCTGATGCTCCTTCTGTCTGTCAATTTCAAATGAATGAAAAAAAAAATTACTGGAATCAGTCTCAAGGCCTGTGTGTGTTGACTTATATCCCCCAATAAAGGTATGTTAGAGTCCCAACCCCTAGGATCCCACACTGTGATCTTATTTCAAGATAGGGTCTTTACAGAGGTAATCAAATTAAAAAGACATCATTAAGGTGGATTCTAGTCCAATATGACTAGTGTCCTTGTAAAAAGGGGAAATTTAGACACAGATAAATATGAGTAAAGGGAAGTGTGAAGAGACACACAGAGAAGAGGGTCATCTACAAGCCAAGGACTGAGGCCTAGAACAGATCCTCCCTCAGCCTCAGAAGGAACCAGTCCTGCCAGCACCTTGATTTCAGACTTCCAGCTCCCAGAACTGTGAGACATTTGTGGCACTTGGTTAGAGCAGCCCTAGGAAACTAATACAAGGCCTTAAGTCTCTCCTTTTTTTTTTTTTTAAAGATTTATTTATTTATTCAGAGAGAGAAAGAGAGGCAGAGACACAGGCAGAGGGAGAAGCAAGCTCCATGCAGGGAGCCCGACGCGGGACTCGATCCTGGGTCTCCAGGATCATGCCTTGAGCCAAAGGCAGAGCTAAACCACTGCGCCACCAGGGCTGCCCAAATCTCTCCTTTTCTATTCTAGTCTCCTCGTATTTGTCCTTATTGTACACCCCTTGATGGAAAAATACATTCGGGTAGAAACAAAATATGAAGTCCTATTGACATGCATGAGCCGGATCCTATGCATCAACCTGTGTCCTCCTGAGTCTTCCGCCTGGAGCTGTGACTCTGTCTGGAGCTGAGTAAGCAACAGGCAGGAACTCAAAGTCACTCCAAGTCACTGTCATCCTATGCAGAAGAGCAATTCACTCAGTCTCTCTTCCAGATTTTCAGCCTGGTCACAGGTACCCACTGTAGGGATCTCTCCAGTACTGCAAGGTTCGCAAAGAGGAACAGGAAGCAGGCAATACCTTCAAGACGCAAAAGCACTCTGCTATGACAAAGAAGATTCACACAAAAAGTGAGTTTAATACATGTTTCTCAAGCTTCAGTCATTGCTGACATCTGCTGTACCTGAGCCCACCTGGTGATGAGCTTGAGCTGTCTGTGCAGACTCAGAGAGCTCATTCTACACACTTCCCAGCTCTGCATTCAGTGGCGCCACCTTGACCATTGGAAATAGCAAAGTTAGAAGGTTGATACCATAGAAATCAGCCCACGCTCTAAATCAGGACTTTTTTTGGACAGTTTACCAGCACATGATACTATCATTTACTTTGTTTTCCTTTAAATTGATTCATGGTTTAACTTAAAAATATTTACTTTTAAAAAAACTTTAGGGGCACCTGGGCAGCTCAGTCAGTTAAGCGTCCAACTCTTCATTTTGGCTCAGGTCATGATCTCAGGGTGGTGAGATAGAGCCCCACATAGGGCTCCATGCTGGGTGTGGAGTCTGCTTGGGATTCACTCTGCCCCTGTACACCCTCCTTTCTTAAAAAAAAAGAAGAAGAAAAATAAAATTTCATATCCTAACTACAAATGGGAAGTAATATCATTTGGTATAGATAGAAAGTAACCTGAAAAATAAATATTGTATGTCAATTATATCCCAATAGAACTGGAATAACATTTGAATATAATTAAGTGAATAAAATGAAACAACCTTATTGTTGCCTGCTAAAGGCCTGCTCCTGAGGCTGTTCTCTGTTTTTTTTTTTTTTTTTTTTTAAGATTTATTTATTTATTTTTTTATTTATGATAGACAGAGAGAGAGAGAGAGAGGTAGAGACACAGGAAGAGAGAGAAGCAGTCTCCATGCTGGGAGCCCGATGTGGGACTCAATTCCGGGACTCCAGGATCACGCCCTGGGCCAAAGGCAGGCGCTAAACTGCTGAGCCACCCAGGGATCCCTGAAGCTGTTCTCTTTGTAATAAAAGGAGGCTAGGGGCTCCTGGGTGGCTCAGTAGATTAGGTGTCTACCTTTGACTCAGGTTATGGTCCCAGGGTCCTGGGATTGAGCCCTCAGCCGGGCTCCCTGCTCAGTGGAGAGTCTGCTTTTCCCTCTCCCACTGCCCCTCCCCTGCTCATGCTCTCTCTCTCTCTCTCTCAAATAAGATCTTTTTTAAAAAAAAGGAGGCTAGCAAGTGCTACCCAGATAGTAAAGACATGGCAGTGCCTTGGTTAATTTAAAACACTTGGAAGAAATTAAAAAGGGAATCACACTCTCAAAACAGTGCTCTTGGACCTCCAAGAATATAGGTCCCACTCTGGGAAAAAATGTCTCAACACAACAGAGAACTAGGAGTTCAGCAATATCAAGTGAAAGGTTTCAAGGATGGGCTGCTCCTGATTGGCCCACCAACCACTTGAAGAAGTCTTCAAGGATCAGTTGAATTGAAATAGGCACAGAAGACCAAGAAGGACATGAGAGAGGGAAAGGAGTAGGGAAGGAAAGAGCATTCCCAGAGTGAGGCCCAAATTGAGCACGGGTTTAGCAGCCAGAAAGCATAAAGCATTCCTGGGAACAGCCAAGTGCTCACCTCTGGCTGTGGCCTAGGGGATGAGGAGCCATGGGAATGGTATGCAAAGGTACATTGAGCCATCGTGAGAGCCTTTACTGCGGGGATGACAAGGTAGTACTTGACTTCTTGGGTATTTCAGTTAGCTTTTGCTTTGCAACAAACCACCTTGAAATTTAGCAGCTTACAGCAACAAATGTGTGTTATTTCTCACAATTCTGTAGGTCAGCTGGGCAGTTCTGGTCTGAACTGGCTGGGCTGAGCTCTGCAGTCAGCTGGCACCCAGCTGGGGCCGGATGGTCTAGAACAACCTCACTCCTGCATCTGGCAGTCAGCAGGCTGTTGGCAGAGGGGCCTCAGTGGGGAACAGACTGGGACCTCTGCTCCAAATGGTCTCTTACCTCCCGGGGGACTGGCCCAGTCTAAAAGGCAAGCCCATAGTGAAAGCACTTTTCCAGCCCCAGCTAGTGGTACAAACATTCTGTTGGCAAAATGTGGCCAACCCCAGATACAACATGGAAGGGCCACTGAGGGAGTAGACACAGGGAGGAGTAAACATACTGGGCAAGGAAGTGACCTGAGAGAAACACTCTGGAAGGAAGGAACAGAGCACAGGATGGTTGGAAATATATCAATAACAGAAACAATAATGGATCATGCCTAAAATGTCACTTTTTCTACCACATGCTTTATATTATCTAGTCCATCTTTACACACACTCAACTGCTAGTCCATCTTTACATACACTCAACTGCCAGCAGCCCCATTTTAAAGATTAGGAAATGAAGGCACACAGAAGTTAGAGTTTGTCAAAGGTCACGTAGCTTCTAAGTGGTAGAGTTAGAATTCAACCTCAGGTAGCCCAATTCCACAGCCTACGTGTATCGTGGCCAAATTCTGGAAGGTCCCATGCAAAGCCCTGTTGGTGGGCGACATGAGGAAGACAAGGTTTTAAGGTAGCTTAAAGAGAACAGAAAAGGGGGCAGCCCGGGTGGCTCAGCGGTTTAGCGCCGCCTTCAGCCCAGGGCGTGATCCTGGAGACCTGGGATCAAGTCCCATGTCAGGCTCCCTGCATGGAGCCTGCTTCTCCCTCTGCCTGTGTCTCTGCCTCTCTCTCTCTCTCTCTCTCTCTCTCTCTCTGTGTGTGTGTGTGTGTGTGTGTGTGTGTGATGAATAAATAAAATCTTTAAAAAAAGAGAGAGAACAGAAAAGGAACAGATGCAAGAGATACTTCCAGAATAGACAGGACAGCACTTGGAATGATGTGGAGATGAAGGAGAAAACTGTGTGGAAGAGGGATCAGTGCAGGGGAGTGGCCTGTGCCCTGTATGGAACAAAGGACATAGGGGTCTAGGGGTGACTAAAGAACAGGAGAATTTAGGGTTGAGAAGATAGTTAAGGGCACATCTACTGGGAGCCATCCAACAAGGTCTTGGATGTAGAGTCAGGAGCTTCAGAGATAGACCAGGGCTGGAGCTCAGGTGGCAGTGTCACCAGTCCCCAGCCCTGGTTGAAAGCATGTGATAGGAGAATAACCCTCATAGACAAAGAGGGCAGCCACAATGAAGCTATGGCTACTGGCAGTCCTAGACTAGGGGGTGGTACCAGAGGCTCTCAGGGTGCAAAATTTAAGGAGCCACTGTCTGCTGCCAATCCCATACCCGCACAGCCTAAGAGTGCCTGGCTCCTGGCTCCTCCTGAAAAACTGGAAGCCAGAGACAGGCCTGCTATGGGACTTGGAAACAAAGCATTTGGAAGAAATGTCACAGTGGAGAGTATTCCTCCCCTGACAGTGTTGGAGATCACTATGTATGCAAGTACACATGGGACACCTCTACTCTATTCTCAGGGAGTATATCAACTAGCACACAGTGAGCCCACTGTAAAAAAGACCCGAAAATACTTCAACTTAAATAAAATAATTTCGTTCCCTCTCTCCTGAAACAGGTGACCTAGGGAAGGTTGACAGCTCTGTTCTGAAAACATCACCTAAAAACCAAGCTGGCCAGTTCCCATGTCATCTTCAATATGCTTCTTCCACCTCTGGGGCCCAGGCCACTCCTGAAGTTATATAATTTCTGAATTGGAGAAAAGGAAACATCCAGAGCAAGCCACTTTGCCTTTAAGGGGATGACCCAAATATTGCCTGCATCCCTCTCCTTCAAAAGCCACAGCCCCAACTTGGTCAGGTGACCATACCTAACTTGGAGGAGGCTGGGACTATAATCTATGGCTGCGTGATCATGTGCTCAGTTAAAACTTGTGAATTTTATTATGAAAGAGAAGAAGATGGAAATGGATCCTAGGGAATAATTAGCATATCTGCCTGAGGGAAGGATTTGGGGTAGAGTTTCCTACAGTTCAGTAGGTGGGGACTAAGCCAAAGAAATAAACCTTGTTTCTCATGCTCAGACTCCTGAGGCCCAGGAAAATATGATTCATTAATACAGATCTTATGTCTGCAATCTATTTATGAGCTGCTTGAGGGAAGGGCAGAGATTGACAGCGGAAGGAGCCCCTACCTGGCATGGGGCTGGAGACTCTACATGCTTAGGGAGTGCTTGTTAACAAACTGTTTATTTATCAGCGGGCCAGGGAATTATTAATGCATCCATTCTCTTCACCCTTTCTCGTAGATCGGTTTTTCCGGTTCCTGACTTTGCAGGATATTGGCAGATGCTACTCGTGGCCATTCCAATATCCACTCCCTTCCCTTTTCTCATCAACAGAATCCAATTTTATTTGGGGCAGCCATATGACAATGAAGTACCTGCTTTCCTTGCCTCCCTTGAAACCAGAGGAAGCTATGTGTCATGGTCTGCTCGTTTGTGTCCTAGGGCTGCCATAACAAGGTACCACAGACTGGATCACTTGAACAATGGGCATTTATTGTCACACAGTTCTGCAGTTCCGCAGGACTGGTTCCTTCTGGGGGCTGCGAGGGGAGGCTCTGCTCCAGCCCTCTCTCCTTGGCCTGTAAATGGCCACCTTCTTCCACTGTTCCTTTACATCGCCTTCCCTCCCTGCCTGTCTGGCTCTGTCCAAATTCCAAATTTCCCTGTTTTACTCGGACACGGTCATATGGGGTTAGAACCCACCCTAACGACCTCTTTTTACTTTGACCGCCTCTTTAAAGATACAGTCTCCAAATAAGGTCACATTCTGAGCTACTGGTGCTCAGGACTTCAACCCATCTGTTTTGGAAGGACACCCATGACAGAAGTGAAATAAAAACAGAACTCAGCTGGGGGTATTTGGACACGTGTTTACTTTCCTGATAAAACGAGACCACTTTCTTTCTGCCTTGAATGTGACTATGATCGTTGTAGCCTCAGCTGCCATCTCTGACTGTGACAGAGGCCTTGAACCAACTCCAGTAACCTCAGGACTCCGGACATCTTGTCACATGGCTTTTATTCAGGATTTTGAGGAGATGTTTCTCTTATCTGCAGCCGAAAGCACTCCTAACCAGTCCAGCATCTCCCCAGATGGTTGTTCGTTCCCCTGCACCTGTTAGTGGACATTCAGAACTTCATGTAAGGACTTCCTCACTCATTTATCTTCCAACGTCTCATTCCGAGAGCCATGTAACTTCCAGAACAATGGCGAGGCACAGGCATACATCCTCCACCAAAGTGCCTGAGGAGGCTGGGCTTTGAAGAGATGCAATATTGGAGCTGAGAAGGCCACAGAGGACTGAAGACCCAAACCAGAAGAGTTTTTGGAACAGGGGACAAGTAGGGTGGACAGGAAAGGGAAGTGGGGGGTAGAGGCAAAAAGCGGACAGGTCCAGTAACACTTGTTACTGTGAAGACGAGGGAAAGGGGATTTTCTAGGATTAGCAACATGGCAGGGCTTGGAGGAAATCCTAAGGGAACTTCCTCCATTGCTGAAATACGATAGTGCAAAATCACAGGCTGGATGCAAACTGGAGAATATCTAGTTCAGGTTTAGCAAACTCAGATGCTTCCAGGGTGCGGGCAGTAGCATGAGTGAGCAAATCTGCAAGTGAACACTGTGGAGAACCATCCACTGGTGCAGCAGCTGGAAGTCAGCTTCCAGTCTTGATCCTGCGCGTGCTGGGCTCAGAACTGCTAAATCTGATTTTTCCAGAAAAGCTAGAAATCCATTTTCTTATGTTGAAATCTCCAGGCTTGTATTTATTTTTTTTAATGTTTTATTTATTTATTCATGAGAGACAGAGAGAGGCAGAGACACAGGCAGAGGGAGAAGCAGGCTCCATGCAGGGAACCCAATGTGGGACTCGATCTCAGGTCTCCAGGATCAGGCCCTAGGCTGAAGGCAGTACTAAACTGCTGAGCCACCCGGGCTGCCCAAAATCTCCAGGGTTTAATGTTGGAAACTCATCAAACAATTTTGAACTATGTATGAGCCACACAGAATGCCTCTGTGAGCTAGTCGTGGTCACCAGCCCCACATCACATCCAAAGCAGGAGACCACATTCCAGCCCCTCCACTGTAGACCTTGCCTTGAGCCCCTCCACTGACTCAGATTTCATTAAAAAAATCCACTAAACCCTGCACCTCCAGACATCAATCCACTTTTCTCCAGTAGCTCTAGAAGAGCAAAAGATTTATTTCCTTGGTACACCCATTGTAGCTTTTCCTTTGCCTGTTAAAATCATTCCCATACAGAGGCAACAGCCAAATCAGTGTCTTTTAGGCTCTCTATATGGAATAAGAGGCAGAGGAGATGGGTGCATATAAATATTTAGGAAGCCAAGAAGGCAGGTCACTGTGACTGGCTAGAGCTAAGAAGTGAGGAAAAGAGGAACGGAGGCTGACCTTTATTTTATTTATTTTATTTATTCATGAGAGATACAAAGAGAGAGGCAGAGACATAGGCAGAGGGAGAAGCAGGCTCCCTGTGGGAAGCCTGATGCAGGACTCAATCCCAGGATCCCAGGATCCTGACCTGAGCCAAAGGAAGACACTCAACCACTGAGCCATCCAGGTGCCCCTGGAGGTTGACCTTTAGCCTCTGATGGTGCCACGTTCTAGGAAAGGGCATGCAGGGGGGAAAGGGGGCAGCATTGTCTGCTGACTCACAGGATGTATAGTTAGATGTGCTTGAGGGACATCCAGGCAGCAACAAGGAACCTGGGCTGAAGATATGGGTTTGGGAGCCCTGAGCAGATGCTGGAGCAAAAGGAGTGGGAAAGCTTAGTGGACAGAGATGTGGGGTGAGAAGGGAAGGGGACCAAAGGCAAAACTCAGAGAATGTCAACATTTCCATGAGGGGCACTAGGGTTAGCAGGGGGCATATGAAGACCAGCAAGGAGATCCCAGGAAGAGACAAAAGTATGCAGAAGAGAGCAGTGTCCAGAAACTCAAAGGATGAGAAAGGGCTGAGAAAAAGTGAGCAGTCAGATGAGGACCAAAAAAGTGTCTGCTGGATGTGACATCAAAGTAGCTTCTGAGCTACTGCAGGGTGGAGGCCCAGCTGAAGGGATTGAAGAATGAATAAATGGAAGCGAGAGCATGATACATCAGCAAGTGTAGATGCCAGAAGCATGGCTGGAAAGTAGGGAAGAAAACATGGCCATAGCTAGGAAGGATGTTGGGATCCGGAGAGGGATGTTTAAAGCTGTAGAGACATGGGCATGTTTAAACTCTGATGCCTAAATAAATAAATAAATAAATAAATAAATAAATAAATAAATAATAAAATAAAATAGAATCAGAAGAGACAGGAAAAGTCCAGTTGGAGAGACAGGAAAATATAAGCCTAAACTCTGAGGTTCCTAAACCTTATTTTTATAGCATAAAATGCCTTCTAGATAACCCCATGTCTTAATCTTCTCAGGCTTCCAAAACAAAAATACCATAGGTTGGGTGACTTAAACAGTAGAAATGTATTGTCAAAAAAAAAAAAAAAAAAGAAAGAAATGTATTGTCTTATAGTCCTGGAGGCTCGGAAGTTCAAGAGAAAGGTGCCAGTTAATTTGGTTTCTGGTGAGATCTCTTTTCCTGGCAGTAAACGACTACCTTCTTACTGCATCTTCATGTGGCAGAGAGAGCTCTGGTATCTCTTCCTTCCCTTTTTTAAAAAAAAATATTTTATTAATTTATTCATGAGAGACACACAGAGAGAGGCAGAGACACAGGCAGAGGGAGAAGCAGGCTCCATGCAGGAAGCCCGATGTGGGACTCAGTCCCAGGACTCCGGGATCACGCCCTGAGCCAAAGGCAGATGCTCAACCACTAAGCCACCCAGGCGTCCCTCTCTTCCTCCTCTTATAAAGGCACCAGCCTTATGGATTAAAGCCTTATTCTTATGACTTTTTTTTAACCTTAATTACCTCCTTATAGGTTCCATATCCAAATACAGTCACCCCATTTCTAAATACAATCTCTGTATTGTATTTCGTTAGAACTTCAACACATGGATTAGAACTTCAACACCTGGATCGGAGGAGAGCAGATACAATCCAGGTCCTAGCACCATGTACTCACCTACTTATTATGGGGACAAGCTATTTGGCATTTTGTGGGCCTTCTTGGAACTGCCAAGCTGGAGCTCCCTTTACCCTTACTCACCCTTCCTTTCTCCCCCTGCATTTTCTGTCCTCAAAGTAGAAACTCAAAGGGAGGACATTGCTAAGAGAGTTGCCTGGTGATCAAAATACAAGATGTTCTCCTGAAAGGAGGAAGGACTCTGGAGCTTCCAAGAGAAACCCACTCATTCCAAGCCCTGAGTCTGGCTCAGTGTGACTGCTGTATAGACACATTATCCCCACCAAGGATGCCCCCAATACATTCTCAGCTTCAGTTGTTCAGTTATGTCATGATAAAAGTGAGTTCTTAGGACTATAGAAACCACTTTCTCCCAAGTCTAATCGCTGAACAACTCTGTCTCTCACTACACTCATCCTGAGTCCACCCGCTAAGTTACTTATTTATTCACCAAATAGTACTGAACACACTCATGTGCCAGGCACTGCACTAGTCCCTGGGGTAAAGCAGGCTGCTTTTATGGACCTTACAGTCTAGAGAAGGGCCAGATAGTAATTAATCATACAACTATGCCTGGACAAGTCATATGCATGTGAGGCACACGGTGACCTGGGAGCCTCTAATAGGAGACTGAGCCCTGTTAGATAGGGAAGGGAAGGCTGCCCTGAGAAAAATGCATCTGAGTGGGGATAGGGATAAGGAATGAGTAGAAGTCGACTAGGTGACTATGAGAGAATATATTGGTTTTCTATGCTGCATATAGAAAATAGTAACACATTTATACAGCTTTCGTTTTTTGAACAAAAACTTAGTGACTTAAAACAAGACATCGATTATCTCACAGTTTCTATGGGTCAAGAATAATGGCATGGCTTAGCTGGATCCTCTGCAAAGCTGAGATCGAGGTATGATACAAGGCTGCTTTTTTCACATGGAGGCTAGACTGGGGAAGGATCCACTTCCAAGCTCATTCAGGCTTGGAAGTGGATTTTTTTTTTTTTTTTTTTTTGTGACAACAGGATTCATGGCACCGTGTTTCTTTAAAGCCAGTGAGAGCAAGAGCAAGACCAGCTGGGGTAGGGGAGGACTCTAAAGTAAGTGTGCTAGCAAGATGGAGTCCTACAAACACAATCACAGCAGTGACATTCCATCACCCTTGCCATAATCTGTTGGTTAGAAACAAGTCACAGTTCCCCTTACATCAAGGGTGTGAATGCCAGGAGAGGAGTGTCATGGCAGTCACCTTAAAATCTCTTCACCACAGAGAACAATCAGGCAAAGGGAATGGCACATGCAAAGGCCTTGTGATGGGAGACAGTGTGGTCCATGTGAAGAATAGGAGCACAGATAATCAGAGGGAGAAACCGAGAAGCTGAGACCAGACCATTCAGGGCCTTACTCAAGATTCTGTGGGAAGCCATGGAAGAGAGAGTGGCGACATAATCCAATTTGCACTTCCGGTCAGTACTATCCCAGGGCTTCTGAGCTGAATTCAGAGCGGATGGATGAATAACCCCACCCAAATCCAGCCAGAAGACCTGGATACAAGGAATTGTCACCAAGGCAGGTAAGTCCCATAGCTAGAAGCTCCATGAGGTCTGTTCTTGTTCACTCCTGAACCCAGAGTTGGGGCTATACTAGCATCTGAACAGATATTTCTGAATGAATTTGTTGATGGAGAGATAGAAGCCAGGTATCTTGTTTAGAGTCTGCATGGAGAATGAGATCCCGGGAGTCAAGAGTTTTTCACCCTGAATCTCACAGCACCTACCTAGTCATCATAAAAGGATTCTCACTGAGAGAAAAAAAAAAAAAAGATTCTCATTGAAAACCCTGGGCTCCACCCAAGAGAGAGTAGAAGCTCCCTGGGGCAGAGTACCTCTTGCTTCAGTGTGGCAAGCCCCCACTCTTGGCTGTTGGCTCTGAGGCTCTGTAGACTGTGTGCTTTGCCTTTGGGCTGTGGCTAGCACAGGGCATGCACACCACTCACTGTTTGGATGACAGGACATTTCTATTTCAAAAGTGCTCTCTCTGGTTGGAGGTCAAGCTATCAAAACCAGAACATCCCACTGGATGTGGTGTGGCATTAAGTGTACTGCCCACTTTCTCCCTGCAGGCCAGGGGTAATACAGGGAAGATTGTATCATGAAGAATCTTCTCCTTAATACTGGGATAGACAAGGAGAAAGACAGATGTTGAATTGTAGTAAACAGGCAGATGATAAACTGGCTTCAATGGAGGACTTTATTATGCCAAAGTAACCTTGAACAAACCAAACCTCATTTTCTGAAGTCAACTACAGACTTCTGTTGGCATCACCCAACAAAAGCTCCAAAAGAGGAAATGCTGAGGCTGAAGCATGGCCCCTCTGGCATACTCAACAGTCACACATGCTGCTACGCCACCTGCTCTTCTCCCAGCCTCATGGCCCCTGGCACCTTCTTGGATCTGGATTGGTGCCTAATCACCATTCTTGTTGGCCAAACCTTGGCTGGGCCTGACATGTCATCCTTAGAAGAGCACTCTGTGTATGAGGGGTTTGCCTTCCCATTTTTCAGAGGACAGAATAGCTTCAAAGCTCATGGTCATACATCAAGCAGGTGGGAAAGCCAGCATTTAAACCAAGGAATGTCAAAGCCTATACACAGTAGACTGTTCCCAACCACAGCAAGAGGCTAGAGAATTTCTAGAGATATAGCAGGTGACCTTGGGCAAGCTAGTTTCTCTAAGGCTGCTCCCTCACCTGTAAAACAGGCATAATAATACCTATCTTGTATAGCAGCTGGGAATATACAGATAAGATCTCTAGAAGCCTCATACAACACCTGACTCAGTCTGGATGCCTATAAAAGTTATCTATGATTGTTATCACCTTCTGAACACAATCTGTCTCTTGTATTTCAGGCGCTCCAGAAATGGATGCTGTTCATTGCTCAATGTATTCAGAAATGTGATGATAAAGAATCGGTACCCAAGGGGCGCCTTCACCTAAGATGAAAGAGAAAATGTACAAGATGGCCAGCCAGAAGCAGGAACACTGGTCCTAGCTCCATGGGTCCTGGCTGCATGGTTTCAGTGAAGTCATAACCTCTTTGAACCTCAGTTTCTTTATCTGTGAGAGGTAGATGAGAATAATAATAATCACTTCTCAGCCTTTTGGCTAAGATCAAGTGGAGAATAATAAGCAGCCTCCATCATAGGGCTGTGGCTCAGCTTATGTGAGATAATGGTCCGAAAGTGCTTTGTAAAGTAGAAAAGTGTTATCCAAAGGTAAGGGGTGATTATCCTTATGATGATATAGATTTTGCATGGATGGCCTCATTACAGAGGGTGGGGCCAGCCTCTCGTTGCCCCTGAGGAAGACAGAGACAGAGGGCACACAGGCACCTGATAAATGCAGGGAGAAGGAATGAGTTTTAGAAGGCCTAGGTGGCCAATCCCTGAAATATTAGGCAATAGCAGGACACCTATGTGCTCAGTCAGTTAAGTGGCTACCTTCGGTTCAGGTCATGATCCCAGAGTTCTGGGATCAAGCCCCGCATCCTTGCTCAGCAGGGAGCCCGCTTCTCCCTCTTCCCCTGCCCCTCTCCCCATTTGTGTGTGTACACACTCTCTCTCAAATAAATAAACAAAAATCTTAAAAAAAAAGATTATAGGAAGGGCATCCCTGGGTCAGGCACCCCCAGGCCACTTCCATTTTTTGCAACTCCAATTATATCAATAAATGTTCAATTTTCCAAGGAAGGGCTGCCCAAATGTGGTGTGTTTTGCATATTCAATCCATACTTTGCATGTTCAATGGCGGGACATCAGGTATGGACCTAGGGGTGTGTGTCTGTGGGGTCACAATTGCCCTGGCAGCTTCCCAATCGCCAACTACCTAGATAAACTTATTATGAGATAATACCCAAATAGTATATTTGAGGCCACATGAGGCCCTCCTTGTTCCTCATGGTAGGCTCTGGGAGAGGAGGCAGAGATATCTTTAAATTTTCATCTGACAGATAGACTGTGGTATATCCATAAATGGACTACTACTCAGTCATAAAAAGGAATGGACTACTCAAACAAGCAAAATGGTATGCTGCATGACATATTAAACAATACATATGGTATGATTCCATTTATATAAAGTTTTAGAACAGATAAAGTGAATCAGTTGTGATTAAAAGCAAATCAATGATTCTTGCCTGGGGTTTGGGCTTTGATGTGGGGGGGTTTGATTACAAAAAGGTTCGGGGGACTTCTGGTGTGATGAAATGTCCTTTATCTTGACTATGGTGGTATTTGCAAGAATGGAGACATCTGTCAAAACTCATAGGCAAGCACACTTGAGAGGAGTGCATGCCAATTACACCATAACCCAACTGAGAAACAAAAATTCTCATCTGAATAGGGAGGGCCTACACCAGACCAATCTGCCTGCAACTGTGTCTCCTGTTTATATCTCAGCTTCCACAAAAGCTTTATAAAGTCAGTTCGGCACGTACAGACCACAGGCTGGTTCTGAGCCAGGCCCCATGGGATGGGAGGCAAGGAAGTCCTTGTCCTTGTAGAGTTAGCAGTCCTGCAGGGGACCAGATGCAAAAGCAAACAACGCTCCTGCACAAGGTGGGTACAAGTGACCTCAGTGTACACAGGGCACTGCGGGAGCTCAGAGGGAGGGAACCAACCCTGGTTGGGGAAATGAAAGTCAAGGAAGGTCAACCTAAATGGAGTATTAAGTAAGAGTGTGGGCTAGGCAAGGAAGTGGGGGAGGAGACCATCAGTCCAGGTGGGATGTTCATTCACTCCATGGGATCTGGGGCGCCTCTGTCTTGTGTACTGCTATATCCCCTCCTCCAGAAAGTACCTGACACATAGCAGGTGTTCATTAAGGATTTGTAAAGGACAGTATGACCAATATGGGAGTCTGCAAACTATAGCCTGTGGGACAAATCCATCTGGCTGCCTGCTTTTGTTAAGAAAGTCTTACTGGGGGCTTCTGGGGGGCTCAGTCGGTTCAGCTTTTGTCTTTGGTTTAGGTCATGATCCCAGGGTCCTACAATGGAGCCTGACATCAGGCTCCCTGCTTGGCGAGGAGCCTGCTTCTCCCTCTCCCTCTGTCGCTTCCCCTGCTTGTTCTCTCTCTGTCAGATACATAGATAAAATCTCTTTAAAAGAAAAAATGGAAGAAAGAAAGAAAGAAAAAAAGAAAGAAGAAAGAAAGAAAGGAAGGAAAAAGAAAGAAAGAAAGAAAGAAGAAAGAAAGAAAGAGAGAGAGAAAGAAAGAAAGAAAGAAAAAGAAAAGAAAGAAAAGAAAGAACAAACGAACGTCTTACTGGACCCATACTCATTTGTTCACACATTGTCTATGGCTTCCCTCTTGCTACAATAATGAAGTTGAATACTTGTGACAGAAACCATCTAGTCTGCAAATGGTAAAATATTTACCCTCTGATCTCTTATAGAAAGAGTTTGCTAACTCCTGACCAAAGGCAGGAGGGGATGCTTGTGGAGTTTAACCCTTAATTACAGACTAGGAGAAATGAAATTAAGTGAGGTGAGAACAGTGGGAATGAATGCTAGTGTTCAGTGACAAAATGTTTATATACATTTCCTTACTGTTTGTGGTGGATAGGTAGATTGGTGCACTCAACGCCTTTTCTAACTTTCTTCTGCTGTGCCTTCTCACACTACAGAAGCTGGAAAACTAAAAAATGTCATTTTCACATTCCCTGAAAGCAAGACCCTCAGATGTATTTCAGAGGTCAAGATTATATCAGCATATGCCTTCACGTAACACTTGAATTCAGAAGTGAGTTAGGTGGGGGTTGGGGTTGGGGTGCGGTGTTGTTTTAGGCACCACTATCTGGATGGATCCAGCAGGCTCTGCGTGGCTCTGAAGTCCCATCGGACAGCAGCTCTCTGATCCTTGATCGTGGCAAGGGTGGGGCGGGTGGCTGGGCCAGTAGCTGTTTACTCCCCAGCTTCCTGACTCTGGTCAGGGTAGCAGCTCTCCTAGGTCAGTTCTGCAGGGTTCTGAGGGTCATTCTTTGTTTTACGCACCTACTTCTCTGAATAAACCTTTTCTGTTATTAGAACTGCCTCCTAACTGAAAGGCTATTTAAAAACGTGTTGGGGCGGGCAGCCTGGGTGGCTTAGCGGTTTAGTGCCGCCTTTGGCCCAGGGTGTGATCCTGGAGACCCAGGATCGAGTCCCATGTCGGGCTCCCTGCATGGAGTCTGCTTCTCCCTCTGCCTGTGTCTCTCTGTCTCTCATGAATAAATAAGAAAAAATAAAATAAAAATGTGTTGGGGCACCTGAGTGGCTCAGCTGGTTAAGAGTCTGCCTTAGGTTCAGGTCATGATTCCAGCGTTCTGGGATCGAGCCCTGCATTGGGATCCCTGCTCATCAGGGAGCCTGCTTCTCCCTCTCCCTCTGTCCCTCCCCTCTGCCTGTGCTCTTTCCCTCCCTGTCAAATAAATACATAAACAAACCATGTGTTATGTACTTTAAATAAAACCAGGTAAACATATATTTAGCTCTTTATGTGTTTTCACATTAGACAACCCCCCCCCCCCCAAAGTGAGAGCCGATTTTTTTTTTTTTAAGCATAAACCCATAAGGACTAAGAAGTCAGGAGAGGATATGGCACAGAACCAGTGATAGCAACAACATTCTGGAAGCTGGAAAGCAGAGAGACGCATGGTGACTGACTCCATAGAGTGGGAACAGTGGGGGCGGAGCAGCTAACAAGAGAAAGGCCAGTTTTTATCAGCACTCCAGGGAGGCTCACAGATCAGAGGTTCCAGGTACCTCTGCGATCAGGGGGGCAAGGTGTGGTTGGAGAGAGAAAGACTGGCTTAACGTCTTTAAAAGGAACAGCTGGAACCCACAAATCTCTTCCACTATCCTACCCAGCCAGCCACCTTTCCCTCTGTGACACCAGCAGGTGAAGGGAGGTTTATCTTTGAGACAGGGTGAACAAGAGACACAGCAGGTTGGGGACCCCTTGGGCTTCAGAGACACACTCCAGGTGTAGCCTTAGGAAGGTGCTGTACTGAAAGAAAGTGAAAGTCTGCATTCTGAATAGAGAGTCCCTGCTCTCTGCCTGGCCCCAGCTTGGCCCCAGACTTGTACTCCCCAGGCAGGAGAATGTAGGCTGCTTTTTGGGGGGAACAATGATCAGCAGAAGATAAAATATTTATAGGTACTGACATTTGGGTGACCCCTAGTGAAATAGATGGTCTGGATCAGATGACCACACAGAGAATCTCATCCTGAGATTAGCCTCCCCTCCACCTCAGAGCTTCCTTTTAGTATTTCAGCCCCTCATGAATGGACAGCTGAAGATCATCAGGCACGTGAGGAATGCTTTTAACCTGAAAAAGGGAGCTTAAAAACAGAGAAAGCAAACAAGGAAATAGAGACAATGCAAGTTGGAAAAGACAACTCCAAAAAGACTCCAATATTTCAAGGAGATGAAAGGTAGTGTATTGTGTTAGACTGTTACATTGGCAGCCCCCAGTGAGCTCTAACTCCCAGTAAGTGGGCTCCTGTCCCCTTCACCATTACTTCTGGGCTTGGCAATGTGATTTGCTTTAGCCAAATGGACATTAACAAGTGTGGTGCAAGCAGAGATTTATCAGTGCTTGCACACTGTGCTTCTCCTGTTAAAACACTTGCAATCTTTGTGACCTTGGGTAAGTGTGGTGGTTTTAAAATATACAGCCCAGGTGGCTCAGTGGTTTTTTTTTTTTTTTAAGATTTTATTTATTTATTCATGGAGATGCAGAGAGAGAGAGAGGCAGAGACACAGGCAGAGGGAGAAGCAGGCTCCATGCAGAGAGCCTGATGTAAGACTCGATCCAGGGTCTCCAGATCACACCCTGGGCTGCAGAGGCGCTAAACCGCTGCGCCACTGGGGCTGCCCTGGCTCAATGGTTTAGCGCTGCCTTTAGCCCAGGGCATGATCCTGGAGACCTGGGATCGAGTCCCACATCGGGCTCCCTGCATGGAGCCTGCTTCTCCCTCTGCCTGTGTCTCTGCCTCTCTTTCTCTCTGTGTCTCTCATGAATAAATAAATAAAATCTTAAAAAAAAAAAAAGGTGGAGCCTAATTTCCTCCCTAGAAAATATTGGTCTTACTTAGTGACTCGATTCTAATAAACAGAATGTGGCAGATGTAACAACATGATAGGTGATTTCTATGGCCAGTTCGTAAGAGTCACTGTAGCTCATTCCTTGTTCCCTCTCACAGTGCAATCACTCAGGCAGAAGCCAGCAGCCATGTCACAAGGACATTCAGGTGGCTCTGGAGAGGTCCACATGGTGAAGAATTGGGGCCTCCTGTCCCCTGCTATGTGAGTGAGCTTGGAAGCAAATCCTCTGACCCCAGTCAAGCCTTCAGATGAGGATAGACCTGGCAAACATCCTCACTGCAACCTCGTGAGTAAAACTGGCTTTCACATTTCTGACCTTCAAAGATTGAGAGATAGTAACTATGTATGGTTTCAAGCCAGGAGTTTGGAGTGATTTGTTATGCAAGTCATTCACCTTCCTTGAGCCTCAGTTCCCCATCTGTAAAATGGTTATAATAATGGAGGCTACTGTACAGGGTTGTTGTCAGGAATATATAAAACGGTGGTATGCATAAATTATTTAAAAGAGTGAGACATTGGACATTAGTTGCTGTCATGGTTATTGCTCAGTTGCTTCTAAAAATACTCTGCTGACCTACAATGGTCCCACTTCCTTAAATTCCTCATCTAGGAGTAGCTTTCCCCAGAGAATGTCACTTTAAGCAGCAAATTTTTGCCAAGACTATTCAATGGGGTGGGAAAACGGCCTTTTCAACAAATAGTGCCGGGTGGACTGGTTAGCCACATGCAAAAGAATGAAGGTGAATACCTACCTCACTCCATATACAAAAATTAACTTAAAATGGAACAAAGATCTAAAAGTAAGAGCTAAAATTATAAACTTAGAAACACAGGCATGAATTTCTGTAATCTTAGATTAAGTAATGGTTCCTTAGATATGATACCAAATGCACAAGCAACTAAAGGAAAAAAAATAGGACATTACTGAAATAAAAAACTTGTGTTTCAAAGATTACCATTGAAAAAGTGAAGATAATCCATAGAATGAGAGAAATTATTTGCAGGTCTTATATCTGATGAGGTTCCAGTTTTTGGAATATTAACAAAAAACACTTAAAACTCAATAAAAAACAACCCAGTTTTAAAATGGGCAAATTAGGGGGGATCCCTGGGTGGCTCAGTGGTTTAGTGCCTGCCTTTGGCCCAGGGCGTGACCTGGAGTCCCGGGATCGAGTCACACATCGGGATCCCTGTGTGGAGCCTGCTTCTCCCTCTGCCTGTGTCTCTGCCCCTCTCTCTCTCTGTCTGTGTCTCTCATGAATAAATAAACAAAATCTTAAAAAAATAAAATGGGCAAATTATTTGAATAAACATTTCTCCAACAAGATACACTCTGGAACATTGATGGGTGCATGAAAAGATGCTCAATACCATTAGTCATCAGGGAATGCAAATCAAAACCACAATGAGATACCTCTTTACATCCACAAGGGTGGCTATAATGAAGAAGACAGATAATAACAAGCATTGGCAAAGAACCTGTATACACCATTGGTGGCAATGTGAAACGGCACAGCCACTCTGAAAAACAGCCTGGGAGTTCCCCAAATGGTTAAATCTACATTTACAATTCTATCCCTAAGTGTACACCCAAGAGAATTGAAAACGTACTCACACAACACTTGTACACAAATGTTCATAGCAGTGCAATTTGTAATAGCCATTAAAAGGAACAAAGTAGGGCAGCCCGGGTGGCTCAGTGGTTTAGCGTGGTTTACTTTTAGTAAACCGCTTCAGCCCAGGGCGTGATCCTGGAGACCCAGGATTGAGTCCTACATCTGGCTCTCCCTGCATGGAGCCTGCTTCTCCCTCTGCCTGTGTCTTTGCCTCTCTCTCTGTGTGTGTTCTCATGAATAAATAAGTAAAATCTTAAAAAAATATATCTTTTTTAAAAAAAAGGAACAAAGTATTGACATGTGCTACTCATAGTTGAACTTTGAAAATGTGCGAAATGGAAGAGACCAGTTGCAAAATAAGGAAAGCTATATAACCAGAAAGTAGATTATTGGTTGCCTAGGGCTGAGGAGGTTGGAGGTAAATGTGAGCCACTGCTAGTGCATATTGGGTATCTTTTCAGGGTCAAAAAAATGTTCTGAAAGCAGATGGTGGTGATGACAGTTGAACGAGTTTGTGAATGACTAAAAAACCACTGAGTTGTATATTTTAAAAGGCTAAAATTTATGGTAAACTACTATATCCCAATAAAGCTGTCACACAAGTAAAGAACACGTTTTTAGAAAGAGCGTGAAAAAATTATTTGACTACGTTTTTGGTTTTTTTTTTTTTTTAGGGTAGTGTAGAGGTGATGAAATCCAGCCATACATGCACATACACAACCATGTGCATGTGTGCACATACACACACACTTTTAATTCTAGGCCAGAAACCAGAACAGGTGACTATGATACCTTCTGTTTGGGGAAAGAAGACACACCAGAGCTCCTCAGACACACTGCTTGATATTCTCTCTCTCTCCTTCCTCCTCTGTCCTCTCCCCACTCATGTTTGCTCTAAAATAAATAAAATCTTTTTAAAAAAATAAAAATATTTATTTATTTATGTAATCTCTACACCCAACCTGGGGCTTGAATTTACAGCTCCAAGATCAAGATTTTTTAATTTTTAAAAAACAAAAATTCTAGACCTCCATTAATTTCAATATGACCTTCCTAGAAGATAATTATTTGTTAACTGTGGGGAATCCCTGGGTGGCTCAGCGGTTTAGCGTCTGCCTTTTGCCCAGGGTGTGATCCTGGAGTCCCAGGATCGAGTCCTGTGTCAGGCTCCCTGCGTGGACCCTGCTTCTCCCTCTGCCTGTGTCTCTGCCTCTCTCTCTCTCTGTCTTTCATGAATAAATAAATAAAAATCTTAAAAAAATTATTTGTTAACTGTGTTAAACAGTTTATATGCTTCACTCACAGGACTACTCAGTGAGGTAATGGTGTTATGTCCATAATATGGATGAAGCTCAGAGAGTGTAAGTATCTTGCTTATGGTCACATAGCTGTTAACAGGAGAGCTCCTTTCTGTACTTCAGGCTGACTGTCAAGATGAATTTAAAAAACAGATGATACTTCCCTGTCTTTGTGATTTCAAAATTGTCAACCTTATTTAGTTTATTTCATTCCATATTCCAACCCAGTCTCTGGGCAGAAAGATCTCCCTGTTCTTCCCAGAACACCCCAAAATCCATAATCAAAGAGAGATCAAGAAGGGGAGCATGTTGTAATCATATACTTTGTAAGCTTTACACAGTTGTAAACTAGTATCTCACCTTTTCCTTCCTCTAGAAAGTGCCTCTTTCTTTCTTTTTTAATTTTAATTTTTTGAAATTTGAATTTTTAAATTTTTTAAAAGATTTTATTTATTTACTCATGAGACACACACATACACACACACACACACAGAGAGAGAGAGAGAGAGAGAGAGAGAGAGAGAGAGAAGCAGACACAGGCAGAGGGAGAAGCAGGCCCCATGCAGGGAGCCTGATGTGGGACTCGATCCCGGGTTTCCGGGATCACACCCTGGGCCGAAGGCAGCACCAAACCTCTGAGCCACCAGGGTTGTCCCAATTTTTTGAATTTTTAAAAAAATATGTTATTCATTTATTCATGAGAGACACACAGAGAGACAGAGACATAGGCAGGGAGAAGCAGGCACCCTACTGGGAGCCTGATGTGGAACTCAATCCCAGGACCTCAGGATCACAACCTGAGCCAAAGGCAGATGCTCAAATACTGAGGCACCCAGGAGCCCCTTCTCTCTCTCTCTTTCTCTTTTAATTTATTTAGGAGCATCTGAGTGGTTCAGTCCATTGAGTGGTTATCTCTTTGTTTCAGCTCAGGTAATAATATCTGGGTTCTGGAATTGAGCCCTGTGTTGGGCTCCAAGCTCAGTGTGGAATCTGCTTGATATTCTCTCTCTCTCCTTCCTCCTCTGTCCTCTCCCCACTTATGTTTGCTCTCTCTAAAATAAATAAAATCTTTAAAAAGATTTATTTATTTATGTAATCTCTACACCCAACCTGGGGCTTGAATTTACAGCTCCAAGATCAAGAGTTGCAAGCTCCACCACCTACTGAGCCAGCCAGGCGCCATATGCAAAGGACATATGCAAAGCCATGGAAACTTTCATGGTTGAGCTCAGGCTCCTCCAACTCTGGGGACCTCTATGGTGCAGGGCAGGAGGGGTTCTTCTTTCTGAATTCTTGGATGCTCATCACAAAATCAGTTCCACGTCATGCTCTGGCCCAACCTGACCACCAATAACAATGTTTGCTTCACTGTGTAAGTTTTCTTGCTTGTTTTCTTGCTTGCTTACTAAGCAATTGATTGGCGCTCTCAGTAGTGAGGACTAGTAGCTATTTTATTTGGGTTAAACACTCAATATCTCTTAGCTTCAATTTCCTCATTCGCAAAATGGGAATGATAGCTATGTTGGTGGTACCCGTGATTCTCTTTCCAATTCCATTTAGGGTATGTTGTAGGCAGAGACAATGCTGCCTAGAGCAGCAGATCTCAAAATGTGATCTGGAGATCCCTGGGCGGGGCGGGGGGGGGGGTCCCTGAGACCCTTTCCAAGATTCTGTGAGGTTTCCTATTTTCAACTACTTACCTGTGTGAATCTGGCTTTCCTTCATGTACTTGAATCAAAATAACACATCACAACAGATCGAGTGCAGAAACAGATGTGAGGCTCCAGCTGTCTTCTACGAATCACATGTTAAAATGTCTGCCAAAATGTAAAACAATGCCACTGTTCTCAGTAATTTCTTTTTGTTTTGAAAAATAGAATTTTTAAAATAAAAATACGTTAAATGTAATGACATTATTTTATCAAGGAACCTATTTAGAATTCTCAGTTTTAATTTCGAATACAGTAATTATCAATAGCTACAACCCAAAGAAAAAGCCCTTGGGAATCCTCAGTTATTCTTAGGAATGTAAACTTTGAAAAGTTTGAGAACCTCAGAGGAAAGACAGACCAGCGTTTCAAAACTAGGTTTTTCAGGTACCTTGTGTTCTTAATCTTTCCTTGTGCTTCAGTTCCTTTCTAACACAATACTCACCCTTGTGACATGAGTAGCTATTAATCTCTTTGTTTTCTTAATGTGTAGATTTTGCATTATGTGGGCCTGGAAGGGACTGTCTCTGGCAGGATACACAAGTATACAGAAGTGCACAGCTGGTACCAGGGCTCTCCCCGGGAAAGGGGGATTGGGAAACCAGTCCAGACAGCAGTCCTGATTCTTTTCCTAATGCATCATGCATGCATCGCCTATACCTACTATGGGGCAATTAAAAGTAAAATTACACTTTTGTTTAGATGGTTAGAAAACAGAAGTTGGCTCAAGTAAAGTGGTGTTGACCAGCGATTGGCAAAAAAAAAAAAAAAAAAAAAAAAGGGCAGCCCTTTTTGGCTCAGCAGTTCAGCGCCAACTTCGGCCCACAGCGCGGTCCTGGAGACCCAGGATCGAGTCCCGCATCGAGCTCCCTGCATGGAGCCTGCTTCTCCCTCTGCCTGTGTCTCTACCTCTCTCATGAATTAATATTAAAAAAAAAAAAAAAAAAAAAAAAAAAAAGCTTACTAGGTTCTCCACCCCCACCCTGGCGTAGCTCTCGAGCACTCAGTGCAAAGGACCCCGAACTCGCGTCCGGCCCGCCGGGGGTCGGCCCCGCCCCTCCCGTGGCCCCGCCCCCTCCGCAGCCCCGCCCCTCACGTCACTTCCGCGGACCAGCTTCCCCGAACTCCCTCTGGCTCCCGCCTTCGCCCGCTTCCGGTCGTCGTCGTCGCCGCTGCTGCCGCTGCTGCTGCTGCTGAGGCTGCTGGCGGAGGCCGGAGGATCGGGCGGCGGCGGCGGCGGCGGCTGAGAGGGCGGCGGCGGGAGCGGAGCGGGACCAGGGAGCGAGAGGAAGCAAGCGTGGAGCGAGCGGAGCGCGCCCAGCCCCGCCCGCCCTTCCGCTCGCCGGAGCAGCCGGAGCAGCCCGGGCCCCCAGCCGCCGCCGCCGCCGCCGCCGCCGCCGCCGCCGCCGCCGCCGCCGCCAGCCCGCCCGCCCGCCGGACAAAGCCCGAGAGCCCGCGCCCAGAGCCATGTCCTCGTCCGCCGGCAGCGGCCACCAGCCCAGCCAGAGCCGCGCCATCCCCACGCGCACCGTGCCCATCAGCGACGCCGCGCAGCTACCTCATGACTATTGCACCACGCCCGGGGGGACGCTCTTCTCCACCACGCCGGGAGGTGAGCGCCCGCAGCCCGTCTCCTCCGCCGCGGGCCTCGAACTCAGGGCGTGCCCGAGCCGCGCCGCCCCCCCCCCCCCCAGCTCCGCCCGAGCCCGGGGACCCTGCTGTCGGGAGCCCTAACTTCGCGCGTCCCCTCTCGGCTGCACGCCCCTCGCTCGGCTCAGCAGCGCGCCGCTCTGGGAACGTGGCTCTCCCGTCGCTGGGGCGGAGGGAAAAAAAAAAAAAAAGCCCTTGTTCCCGCTTCGTGGCAGCTTTCCGCGCTCGACCCACTTTTCTCCCCCCTCTCTGCCTCCTCCTGGGCAAATTCGTCTGCACTTGGCGTTGCTCTCACTCCTGCATCGCCTGCTGCCTCTTGCATGTCGTGCATTTGTGCACGTCGATGCCCGGTTCCGGAGCTCTCTCCCGGGCCTTTTTAGAAAGGAAGCAAAGTAATTCGCTCCTGGGACCGTGCGATGACTTGTTTTGCCGCTTTTAGAACGGCCGGAGGAGGCTGGAATGCAGAGTTCGGACGCCTCGCCCAGCATTATCCTGCTTTGACAGCATTGTTTACTTGCTGGATGAGGCTGCCCCACGAGTGGAGTTGGGGGGGGGGAGTCCCCAGGCACAGGCTAGGGGGAGAGAATAAGATAATACTCAAGTAATAGCCCCCGGGGAAGACGGGGGGAGGGTAGTGCAGTGCTGGCAGCCCTGAGGATCGGTTTTTGACGATGAGGCTTTTGGGGATAGATGTGGAGGGCGTTATGGAGACGGGCACCCGAATCGGTAGGATGGATCCATCCCGGGGAAGGGGCAGCGCAGTATCCCGAGCATTGCTTTTCCGAGTATGACCGGGAACTGTTTACAAGGAAGAACACTGGGGGAGAGGTGAACCACGTTGAATCGGTCACGAGACCAGAGAGCTCAAAGGTTGTCTGTCCCTGGCTGGGCGGTTCTCCAGACGAGGACACGGGAGGGCGATCTTGCAGGATCTTATGGAAAGGGGACCGCGCTTCATTTTAACTAAGGAACTTTGCCTTCGTTCGGCGATGGGGCGGCCTCTTTCTAGAGGGTTGAACTTTGCTGGCAGCCCTTGCCCTGGGAGATTGCTAGTTTCATTGCTGTGGGCTGGCCGCCCCAGTTGTGTACTACAACCAATCCGGTGCAGTCAGGCCGGGGTGATCCTTGCATTGGTTGCACAATAGCAAAGACCCACAGAGTAGGAAGACCTTCTTGCCAACAAGGGATAAAAATCTAGGAGGGAGCTCCATAGGGGAATCCATCCAGGCCAGTCTAGGGGAGCGGTAGCTGCCTTGGAAGACTTCAAAATGACCCAAGCAGGAGGAAACCATCAGTATTTTTGGAGAGCTGGGCTTAAGAGAGGCTTTAACTTTGCAGGACAATGGGATGGTGACTCCTGAGGCTGCTTGCTTCACTTGGAGAACCCTCCCTCCTGACCTTATCTGTTCAAGGCCAGCCCCGGAGCATGCCGTGGGTGATCTTGCTTTTTGATCATGAAAGATTTTGGCAGACCGGTATCTGCTCCAGATCAAGTTGTCCTGAACTTTGGACCAACAGCTTTTAAGAAATGGATATTCTTTCCCAAGGTGATAGAAAGGGATTTATAACTTCTTGCAGAAGTCTTTGTGGTACAGGTCAGTAAAGGCCCGTACTCCCAGCATTTGAGAACATATGTCCCGGTAACAACTGCACTCAGCTATTATTTATGTGGGGGAGGGAATCAAGCTTTCAGCTATTTATTAGACCTTGTTTTCCCCTGACGGAAGAGCCACAGAGGGGTTACCTTTTGGACATATTTCTAACAGCCAAGCTACGATGCTTTTAGGATAAGGGCATAGTCTAAGGATTGCTTTAAAGATAGAAGCCTGTCTCATAGTCTGGATTAGTTCCTAAAATGCTTGGAAAGATTTTGCCAGAAATACTGATTCATTTACCCTTCCTTCCAACTTACACAGTCACTGCTGCTTTCTCAAATACCACTTAACCTATCTCCAGATATTTTTTGTATACAGCTCTTTGTGTCAGATTTAAATACTTGTCATCTTAGCTCATCGATTATATTGAACTCGTATTTATTGATAGAACAGGTTGTAGTCTTTGGATTTTTAGCACAAAGACTTACATAATGTGTTTATGGGATATTGCACTGTTGGGATTGGATTTAATCACTGTTAACTCTGCTGTTTAGATGCTCAATACTTACTGATTTAATTTTCCCCCTTTGGAATTTTCCCCTCTGATGGTTTGTTCATCTCTCTTGTTATATTCCTCTCTTTCTCTCTCTCTCTCTCTCTCACACACACACAGACACACACACACCATGTAATTGAGCCAGGATAAGATAGTTTGTTATTTGGTCACCTCCAGGCACCTGAATAATATGGTTAGGTATTTTAAATGAGTTTTGTGGGCCTAGCTCATTGCTTTGCGCAAAAGGGAACCACAGACAAAAGTAGGAAATGCAATCTTTGCTCTCAGTGGTCTTAAAATCCTAAAGGGGGTTGGGGACTGATAAAGATTTTTCTGGAATAAAAAAATGTATAGAATCCAGTGCTAAGATACATTTCAGGTGTGAAATCATTTAGAAAAATGATAATAAGTTTGGATTGGAAATCTGTTTAGTGGAAAGGAAGGAGATTAGCATGACCTGTCTTAAACTTCTGGAAACCTTCTGGAGTGTCATACACGTGTTGCAGCATTCCAGAATAGCAGTTGATGTGCTGAATGCTCTGAATGATCAGACTGGGCAGGGACATTCACCACATAGTGAACTTACGATTTCTTCTCCTTTGAGAGTCTTTTTCTTCATTGGGGATCAGAGGTTACAGCCTACCCCTTGGGAAAGATTTCTCAAAATTGCCTTCTCATGGTTTAGGAAATGAGAGGTGGGTGGAAACACTTTCTGACCTTTGGATTTCTCAAATTGCTAGACGAGTCCCTGTTTTCATTGTTAAGGAGGAGGAAATTTTTATTGAGTAAAATTCAAGGCAAAAGAATAATGCCCTTGGATTTTGTTTTGTTTTATCTGTCTTTGGAGGAGTGAGGATGATACTTGGTTCTTTGAGAAGCTACATCTAGCCTCAGTGGAAGGGAAAGTGACTAGTTGTCTTCACTTTTATAACACTGGTTAGCTGGAAGGAACCTAAAGCTTTTGTAAGTTCTGAACTTTCTCTTTCTGGGAGTGTTGTGCTCTGAGAAATGAGCAGAAACATAGAGAACTCTTTCAGCCTTTCTTTTGCCTTTCTTTTCCTGCATAACATCCTCATCAGCTGTGGAAAAGTGCTGTTGCCATAACAAGAGCACCAGAGGGGAACTAACTGACGGTCTAAAATTGTACTGCTGTGCTTCCTCTCTGCCAGCTGGAGTATTGCTCTGATTGGTTCATTGGGTCAGAATTACCTGAAGGCCATTGGAAGGGTCTGGAATTAAAGGAGAAGGTAAGAAGAAGGGAAAATAATCCACTTGGAGTGAGCTACAATAATAGCATTTGCAGGAAGTCTTAAGTTTTAATCTGGTTCCTTTCTTGGGAGACAAGTAGAGCTCTCTGTAGATAATGGGGAAAGAAGGTCAGTTTCTGATTGTCGTGAAATTTCTGACTCCATAACCTTGGGTTGAGTTTATTCTAGGCCAAAACTTCTGAATCAACAAATGTACATATTTGGCTCTCTAGCTTCAGTTATTAACCGAAGAACTTTATTATGACGTGAGAAGTGAGAAGTCCATGAAAAACATAATGAAGGGTGTTCAGTCCCTGTACCTAGTGTTCGAGGAAGAAGGCATTTATTTATCTCAGAGTAACCCAAGTTATTCACATGTTTGTCATTCTGTGGGCGATTCAGCTGTGGTCTCATAGTCATCAGCTGCCAAAGTATCTATTAAAGAAGATGTACTCTAGTTTTTGTATTGGGTGCATTTTTTGCTCACAAAAGATTGAATTCTGAGCCTGGGGGAGGCAGCAGTCTGTGTCCTCAAGGTGTACAGCAATGCATTATATGGAAGGGCACACCTCTGCCTGTCCTGAGTTATATGCAGTCTGACCAGGGAGGAATGGTTCTTACGAGTCAGTATGTATGAAGGCCATGTGCACAGCTCCTTCAGCTTGTGGTGGCCTGTTGTGGACAATAGGAAGAGGGAAAGGTGATCAGTCTGAAAACCAGCACCTGGAGGGTTACTCGGGAAAGATGACTGATTCTTAACGACAATTTCATAAGAGGGGTCTTGCAAAGGGGTACCTGGATGGCTTAGTAGGTAGAGCATGTGACTGTTATTTTTTTTTTTTTAAGATTATATTTATTCATGAGAGAGAGAGAGAGAGAGGCAGAGACACAGGCAGAGGGAGAAGCAGGCTCCATGCAGGGAGCCTGACTTGGGACTTGATCCCGAGACTCCAGGATCATTCCCTGGACTGAAGGCAGGCCCCAAACTGCTGAGCCACCCAGGGATCCTACATGTGACTGTTAATATAAGGGTCGTGAGTTCAAGCCCTGTGTGGGGCATGGAGCCTACTTAATATGGGGGGGGGGGGGAGAGCAGTCTTGCATGGGTTGGCTGCACCGTAGGCTTGATTATGTGTGTGTGTAAAAATATGCAGATCAGATAAGGTACAGTTAATGTGGAGTAAGCCAGTTAGTCGTTCATTGGGTTAGAGAAGACAGCCTGAGCAGACTGGTTCGTCGGTGTGTGGCAGAACTTTTTCTTGGCTTCCAAGTCTTTTGATGAGTAAGGTAATATTTAAAAGATTTTTGCTACTGTATAACAGAACAAAAGTCCATTGAGAATTTTAGTCCTTCGACTTATGGAATAGGTAAGGCCTAGACTTCCATGTTCAATTTGTTCATGGTGGAACTTCATTTTGTGAAGGCCCCTGAGAACCTGTTTTTTAAATGACAGCAGCTGTCTGTCCCATGGGCGCCTAGTTTTTAAAGGTCCCCTGCACCTGTTCTCAGGCCAAAGCTCAGAAATCCCTGAGCGTTTACATCTAAGTAAATAATCTTTCAGATCTTCAGGACGCATGCCCTGACAAACAGAAGCTGTTCAGTTCATTGAGTGGTTTGAGAAAGTAAAAAACCTTATAGTAAGCAAGGACAAATGAACAGGAGAAGGCAATTCAGTTCATGTAGATTCCATGGGACTTCTGATAGACGAGAGCCTGTCACCTGTAAATAGTGATAGTTTTGTCTTCCTGGTCTCTCTGGGTGCCTTTTATTTTTTTCGTGCCCAATTGCTCTGGCTAGAACTTTCAGTACAGTGCTGAACAGAAGTGGCAAGATAGTGCAAACAGATGCCCTTCACTTGTTTTCAGCGTTAGAAAACATCTTTCACAATTTGGTAAGATGTTAGTTGTGGGTTTTTCATAGATACCCTTTATCTGATTGAGGAAGTTCCCTTTTATTCCTGGTCTGTTGGGTGTTTCTGTCATGAAAGAGGGGGTTGGATTTTGTCAAATGCATTTTTTTTTTTTTTCACTTACTGAGTTGATTGTATGATTTTTATTTTTTATCTTGTGGACATGACATATTATGTCAATTGATTTTTTTTTTAAGATTTATTTATTTATTCATGAGAGACACAGAGAGAAAGGCAGAGACACAGGCAGAGGGAGAAGCAGGCTCCTCTCAGGGAGCCCGCCCGATGTGGGACTCCATCCTGGATGCCGAGATCACGCCCTGAGCCGCAGGCAGGTGCCCAACCGCTGAGCCACCCAGGTGTCCTGGTCAATTGATTTTTGACTGGTGAACCAGCCTTGTATTCTTGGGATAAATCCCACTTAGTCATGGTATATAATCCTTTTTATATGTTGCTAAATTTGTTGTGCCACTATTTGGTTGAGGGTTTTTGCATCTCTATTCATAAGGCGTATTAGTCTGTTTTTTCTTGTGGTGTCTTTGGTTTTTAGAACAAAGATAATACTGGCCTCATTCAGTTCTAATTATTTTAGAAATGGCCTGCTGAATTTAGAGCAGAAATGCTATTTATTGGTGAAGGTAGACCATTGCTCTCTAGGTGTTAGACACTTTTCAGAAAGTGTGAGAGGCTTGTGATTCTTCATTTCAAGGTGTCATAATGAATCATTTGGGCCTCAGAGGAGCCCATGTCACCACCAGAGACTATTTATATTAGAGTCAGGCTGCTTTTAGGTTGAAATGAAACTATTCTCTGGGCAGGTAAGTTCCTAAAATCATGACTAGGCAGCAGATGAAAACAGTGACCTGGACCGGGGATCTCCAATAGACTCTTGCCTCTCACAGACTTTGTTGGTAGACTTCAAGCTCCTTACTTGAAAGTAAGTGAAAAGTGGAAGATGTTAGTAGATAGACATCATTTTTATTTTTTAAAATAAGTGTCCACAAGCAGTGAACTTTGGAAGAAAGCATACAGTTGGAATGAAAGCCAGGTTTGAATCTGAATGTTTTCTCCATACCAATAGCAGTGATTAATTATTAGTATTACAGACAGAGGCTGAACCACATCTGTGAAATCTATTCCAAAGAATTGATCCAGGACACAGCTAGCAACCTGGCACATCCAATCAACATTTTCCTGGAATCAGAGCGAGACATTTTTGTAGAGATTTATTTCAAGATGAATGTTCAAGCCCAAACAGGAGTATGTGTATTTGAGGGGCTCCTGGGTAGCTCAGTCTGTTAAAGCATCTGCCTTCAGCTCAGGTCATGATCTCAGGGTCCTGGGATTGAGCCCTGCCTGGGGCTCCCTGCAGGGAGTCTGCTACTCCCTCTCCCTCTGTTTTACTCCTTGCACAAACACATGTGCACTTGCGTTCTCTCACTCAAATAAATAAATTCTTAAAAAAAAAAAAGTACATTTGGTATGCTTTATTTTGACCCAGATTTTCCGATAGTCAAGCCTAGACAGACTTAAAAACTTTTGACATTTATTTAAGATTGGTTGTGGTTTGTATACCATTTTGTTCCTGATACTAGCTAAAAAGATCTTTTCAAATCATGTTACAGCTGAGACTCAAGAGAACCAAATTTGCTTAGTGTACCTAGCTTATTTGTATTGGTCTCCTGATTCCTGGGTCACTATGTGTCTTTTCACAAATACTTTTAACTTCTCTAGATATTAGTTTCTTCAAGTCTAAAATGACAGGCTTTTGCCAGATGTTCTTTAAGCCTGTTCTAAACACTAGACCTTCAGAATAGAAACACGGTCATTATCCATTCCCTTTCAGCCTAGGCGTGTGTTCTTTGATGGCAGTGTCCTAAGTGACTGGGCCAGAAGCCATCCTTTGACAATATCTTGGAAATCTGCTCCCAGTTATTGAGACTTGGAGTTAAACAAAGAACAGTAGGATTGGCTTTTCACAAACCTTAGACGTCTCCCATTTGCCATAGTACTTTAGTCACTAAGTTATAAGATCCCCAGGTTCCAGTTTTACCTTCAGTTGATGTAAAAAAGTTGTCCCTCTCTTGATTTTATTAGCACTTTAGGGATTTTGATTTGTGCACAAACTGAATGTGGTCTGGCCACCATCAACCTCCCCAGAGGATGCTGGCTTGGGCAGCTTTTAGTTTCCTCTGGTTTATATAGCATAGAGCTTTATTGGAGTCTGTCTTTTCATCCAGAGTCTCCATAAAGAACAGATGTTTAAACAGACTTTTTTTTTTTTTTTTAAGTGGCAGTGTGCCAAGCCCCCGGATATATACCATAGTTACCAGTCATGGCTTCCCCTAGTGTCTGGTCTGGTGTGCATCTGACCCAGTTCTGGCTAAATGAGATGGGGGGCAAGTCGCTAAAGGTTTGCTGAGAAAGATTTTCTCTTGGTTGGAGAGAGTGCCCTGAGGTAAGCCCTGTTTGACTCCACATTCTCCCTTCCTCTTTGAACACTGTTGTATGAGGATATTAGGTCCTTCTTAGCCTTTGGAGGATTTTGTCACCAGCTTATTCAAGCTGTGCGATTTAGGCAAGTTACTTGATGTTTCTTGTTCCAAGCTGTCATTTGGCATGAGTGTGTGCTTTATTCTAATACAGGAAGCAGCTGTAGTTAAACAACTTTCTGCTGGGGACCCTATGAAAGTACAGTAATGACTACCCTCTTCAGTTAACCACATTACAGTGGGCTTTCTTTCTGTAGGTGGTTTAATTTGAGGTTAATACAATTTCTTGAATGTATATAGCTTAATTCCTGGGTTAATTATTTAACTAAGCTACTTGGTCTTAAAAGAGACCCTTAGGCTTGAATGACCTTGTTTAGGTACCTAACCATCTTGGCAAGTGTAATTTTGAGCCTCTTTTATTGGTTTTGTTCCTTGCCATTTGAAAATCACTAGTTTTTAGATCAAAGGGTAGATGCTTTTCTCCCCTTTCTTTCTATTCTCCACCAAAGGAACTCTTACTCCCCTGTTTTCCTAGTAATGTCAGCATCTAAAAAGTACTGGATCGTGGTATTAGATTTATCTTAGTATCTCTGGTAATCAAGAGGTAAAGAAAAATTTATAAATACCTACTGTTAAAAGATTTAAAACTTCATCTTTGTTCCTAAATCCAAACATGAAGACTGAGGTAATATATTCACATTTGAAAAATAATATGGAAAAAAACCCCAGAAGCATCTGAAATGCAAAGTAAAATGCCGGTACATGACTGCTTTTAACAGTTTCAGTTTGTAGTGCTTTTATTGGTCACCACTGTTGCTATACATATATGTATACCACAGTTTCTTGGTTTGTTAACTTTAGATGATAACCATTGACTCCCTGTTACGAAAGATGAGTAATCTGGAGCACTTCCATTACTCTCTCCCTGGTTTCCACTCCCTCTTTATTTACCAGTTTTTGTAAATTGTGTTATTGGTTCTGATTCTTCTAGTAGCTGCCTTTAAAATGGAAAATAATAGAGTAAAAACCTCTGTCTCAATCTGTCAATTTAGCTCTCTGCTGTATAAAATTATACAATACATCTTGTCTCTACTTCCCTGGTAGGTCAACTTTTCCATTATTTTTACAATATTAGGGCCTGTAACATTTACATACTCTCTTGTAGTTATTCTTTACTTTTATTATAGTTTGATCACAAACAGTGAAACCAGTATATAGCATATGTAATAGTTTGGTTCTTAACTTTTCAATATAAAACCAAGGGGCATGATTATTTTTATAGAAAAGGAAATGGAAAACTAACTCACTGAAAGGAAAAGCATCCATCATCAAGGTGAGATAGAAAAACTTTTTTTTTTCTTTTACATTCCATCAGCTGATCAAAATCATGGTCCATTTTTAAAAAAGATTTTATTTATTTATTTTTAGAGAGAGCACCTGGGGGAGGGGCTGAGAGAGACTCTCAGGGAGACTCCTTGCTGATCATGGAGCCCTACCTGGGGCTTGATCTCACCACCCTGAGATCATGACCTGAGCCGAAATCAGAGTCAGATGCTTAACTGACTGAGCCACCCAGGCACCCCACGCCCCATTTTAATATGTTATATTCAAGGTTGGATTTCTTCTATGGTCTTTGTTTTCCTTCTTCGGGAATTGAGGATTAACTTCTAGTTGCTTGTAGCTGTGTTGGTTGACATGAAATAGTCCTGACATAAATGTGGCAGGCAGTTTGGATGAAATGTGGATCACCAGGAAGTTCTTGCTTCAGAAAATAGATGTCTCTGTGTGCACATGTATAAGAGACCTTGAGGATTGTAGATTTTTTTAGTTTTTTTGTCTTGGAATAAATATAATCTCATGGTAAACACAATATAGGACAAAGAAAAAAGGTTTTTTTTTTTTTGCCATTTTATTCATTTTAATTTTAATGATTTTAATAATCATTATCATATTAAATCATAATCATATTAAAATCATTTAATGATTTTAATAATTTTCATTATTCATTTTAATGTTTTTCTTTGAATAGTTTTGATTTTTTGAATGGTCAGATGCTTTTGAATCACACCATAGATCCTTAGTCACTGACAGGCTGATTGCCCATTTTTGCCCTGTATCTGCTACAATGAAACTTTTTCGCTTGCAGCGATCTAAAATTCACCTAAAATACTATCCTTTTGTACTCCTATTTTTCTTGAGAAAATTAATGGCATCACTTAAGACTCCAGCTCTTCAGGGTGTCTTGTCTTTTGAATTAATTTACTTTGTTTGCATTCAAAATCAAATGTGTTTTAGGAATTCACTAAAAGACTATTGAAACTAACTGAGTTTAGGAAGGTTGCAGGATACAAGATTGGTATACAAAAACCAATTGTAACTTCTATATACTTTCAATGGACAATGCAAAAATGGAAACAATTCCATTTCTTATAACCTAAAAATAATAAAATATATAGGCATACATTTTTAAAAAAATATTTTATTTATTTATTCATGAGAGACACAGAGAGAGAGAGAGAGAGAGGCAGAGACACAGGCAGAGGAAGAAGCAGGCTCCATGCAGGGAGCCCAAAGTGGGACTCGATCCCGGGTCTCCAGGATCATGACCTGGGCCAAAAGCAGGCACTAAACTGCTGAGCCACCCAGGGATCCCAAGGCATACATTTAATGAAAAGAATATAAAACTTACACTGTGGAAACTACAAAACATGGTTGAAAGAAATTGAAGAAGACCTAAATAAATGGAAAGACATTGCACATTCATGGATTGGAAAGTGAGATTGTCAGGATGACTTTACTTCCCCAACTGATCTACACGTTCAACACAGTCCCATCAAAATCCCAGCTGGCTTCTTTGCATAAGTTGATAAGCTGATCCTAAAGTTAATAGGGAATTTTAAGAGACTTAAAATAGCCCAAACAATTCCAAAAAAGAAAGAAAAAGTTGGCAGACTTACATTTCAAAAGTTATTACAAATAAAAACAGTATGGAACTGCCATAAGGATAAACAGTGGTATAGAATTGAGAGTTCAGAAATAAACCCTCACAGTTGTGGCACTTGATCTTTCACAAGGATGCCAAGACAATTAAATGGGGGGAAAAATAGTCTTTTCAACAAATGATACTGGTACAACTGGATATCTGCACACAAAAACTGAAGTTGGACCCCCTGGCTTGAAGACCTAAATTTAGGAGCTTAAAACTATAAAACCTTTAGGAAAAAAACATGGGCACAAATCTTTATGACCTTGGTTAGCAAATAGTTTCTTGTGTATGGCACCAAAAGCACAAGCAACGGGGCAGCCCGGGTGGCTCAGTGGTTTAGTGCCGCCTTCAGCCCAGGGCGTGATCCTGGAGACCTGGGATCAAGTCCCACATTCGGGCACCCTACATGGAGGCTGCTTTTCCCTCTGTCTATGTCTCTCTCTCTCTCTTTCTCTCTTTCTCTCTTTCTCTCTGTGTCTCTCATAAATAAATAAAATCTTAAAAACACAAACAACAAAAGAAAAAGACATAAATTGGACTTTATCAAAATTAAAAATTTTTGTGCTTCAAAGAATACCAATAAGAAAGTGAAAAAGCAACCCACAGAATAGGGGAAAATATTGCAAGTCATATATGTAGAAGGGACTTGTATTAATAAATATAAAGAACTCAAAACTCAATAGTAAACAGCCCACTAAAAAATGGGCAAAGGATCTAAAAAGATATTTTCCCAAAAATGTCCATTGGAATGACCAATAAGCCTGAAAAATGTTCAATACCATTATCTGTCAGGGAAATGCAAATTAAATCACAATGAAATTTAAGAAATAAAACAAATGAGCAAAGGGGAAAAAAAGGAGAGAGGCAAACCAAGAAACAAACTTTTAACTATAGAGAACAAACCAAAGGGGAGGTGGGTGGGGGGAGGGGTGAAATAGGTGATGGGGATTAAGAAGTACACCTGTTGTGATGAACACCAGGTGTTGTATGGAATTGTTGAATTTCACTATATTGTACACCAGAAACTTAATATTACACTATGTGTTAACTAACTGGAATTTAAATAAAAACTTAAAAAAAAATCAAACCACAATGAGATACCACTTTACACCCACAAGATAGCTATAATAAAAAACAGAGCAAGCGTTGGCTGCAATGTGTATACATTGGAACCCTCACACACTGCTGGTGGGAGTGGAAAATTGGTGCAGCCACCTTGGAAAACATTCTGGTGTTTCCTCAAAAGATTAAACACAGAGTTACCATATGATCCAGCAATTCTTTGCTTACCCAAGAGAAATGAAAACATATGTCCACACAAAGACAGGTACATGAACTTTTATAGCAGCATTACTCAGAGTAGAAACACCCCACACATCCATTAACCGATTAATTGATAAAATGTGACATATACATGTAATGGAATATTGATTGGCAATAAAAAGAAAAGAAGTACTGGAGAAATGCTAAACATGAACGAACCTTGAAAATAGAGGCAAGTAAAGGAAGCAGTCAAAAGATCACGTATGATTCTGTTTATATGAGATGTCCAGAATAGGCAAATCTTTAGACAGAAAACAGTGGTTGCCTAGGGCTACAGGGGTTGGAGGACAACGGGAAGGGACTGCTCAATACAGATGGGTTATCTTTTGGATAGTTGTGGTGTTCTAAAGTTGATCGTGGTGATGTTTGTGCAGCTCTGTAAATTATATCTCAGTAAAGCTGTAAAAATATGTATTTTATCGTTTCTGCAGAGTCATAGAGGTTCTTCAGAGTTTCTCTTATACCTCACATATTTAAGTGGGCTCTCTACTGCTTATTTCCTAGTTGGTCCAATTACAGTTCTTTAATGCATATGCTATTGCTAATATATAATTTAGACATAGAAAGCTTGCTTTTATCCTGTGCTTTTTTTTTTACCGTCTCATCCCTAGAGTTCCAAGCTTGACATCCTGCAGAAGAATAATCTTGTTCTGACTTGCAAGTTGAATGTTAGCTTAAGAACATCTGACAGTGAAACTTCACTCTTTTGAAACCTAGCCATGAACAAAAGTGGTGGTGACACAGCAAATACGCAAAGTCCATCCACTAAAGCTTCTTCCCTTGGTTCCTTGGAAAGCCATCAGGCCCCTTTCTCAGCCCGTCTGCTTTTATTTTACATAGTGTTCTAATAAGTGTATCAGTGATTTCGGAGTCCCTACAAGGTTAGGAGCATCGGGTTAGGGTAAGTGAATTGTGCCCCATCTCCATCCCCAAGTTCCTAAATCGAAGCCCTAACCACCAATGTGTTGATATTTGCAGATGGGGCCTTGGGATGTAATTAGGTTTAGATGAGGGCCTGAGGCCCTCATGAGGGGTTAGTACCCTTGTAAAAAAAAAAAAAGAAAAAAAGAAAAAAAAAAGGCACCAGGGAGCTTGCTCCCCTATCCTGCTGCATCCAAGGACATACTGAAAATGTGGCTGTGTGTACACCCTGAAGAGAGCTCTCAGCAGAAATAGACCACACTGTCATCTTGGTCTAGGATTTCTCAAGAACTGAGAAAATACATTCTGTTTAAGCCACCCTGTCTATGCTATTTTGTTGTAGCAGCCCAAGCTGAGTGAGACTTGGAAGAAAGGGGGGTTCTTAAGCCTAATAGTGAGGGAAGAAACTATGAATGAGGGAGCAAGCACAGGTTCTTTGAATTCTGTCCAGTAGAAGGAAAATGTAGAGCCTAGGCTCCAAGATTTCATCAGCCACAGCAGTTTATAGAGTGATCTTTATAATAGTAGCCCCAGTTCATCAAGAAAGGGTTGGATTGTTTTCTGTTTAAAGTGGTAAAAAGTGGGACACCTGGGTGGCTCAGTGGTTGAGTGTCTGTCTGCCTTTGGCTCGGGTCGTGATCCTGGGGTCCAGGATTGAGTCCTGCGCCAGGCTCCCTGCATGGAACCTGCTTCTCCTCCCTCTGCCTGTGTGTCTCTGCCTCTCTCTCTCTCTCTCTCTCTCTCTCTGTCTCTCGTAAATAAATAAATAAAATCTTAAAAAAAAAAAATAAAAAGTTTTAAATCTGTACAAGAAAATTTTCCATCCAAAATAATTCACATTCTTCACTTTTTGGAAGTTGAACTAAGTTTTCTGCTGTCCAAAATGACACCTTCGTCATAATTTCCAGACACTTAAGTTGTCGCTCTAGTTCTTATTTTTCAAAGTAAAGAAGGCAAAGAAAATTTTGTACTCTCCTTGTCCTAAAATAATATTTGAGACAGGATGTAAGACTTGTGGCTTCTTTCAACTGGGAATGAAGGATTTCCAACTTTTCCAAGTGCCCTCCAGGGGCTGGAGGGAGGCACACAGAACTGCTCTGCCAAGGTGAGGTTTATGGTGTGAGTCCTGTCACAGGCTGTGGGCCTTTGCCTCTGTCACTTTACAAGTAAAAATAAGGAAGCTAATTCTAGCTCTAGGACCCAGAGACTTCGTCTGTGAAGTTCTCAGCCTTTACCTTTTTCGCCTAGGCGGAAAAATGAAAGAACTGGCACTTAAGTAATTAGAGCTGCTGCCCAGGTTTGTGCCACGCTGTCCTTCAGAGATTATCCTCCAGCATCCCCTTTTACTACCAGTAGTCTGCGAGGCCCCCCTGCTGCTCTGAAACGAACTTACATTACAGGACCTATCTACTCACGTAATTACGAAAATTGCGTATTTCTGCTACATATGCAAAAATGAAGGGATAACTACTTTGTCAGATACATAAGTAAGTCCTTGGGCCTTGGTGAACTGGAAAACCAAGAAACAGAAACCACCTCTCCCCAATTCTGTAACACTCCCAAGGACCAGGAACAGCACCGCCATCTCACCGCTTCCCTCTGGGAGTGCAGTGCTCCAGGGCCAGCAAGGTGGTCTCTGGATGAAAATTGCCCTTCACTATGGTGTTGATGTGGAAGTGACAGTTACCTGCCCAGTCCTTTGGCTTCAGACAACGTGCCCCTGGTGTGGATGTCCCTGGGGATTGAGGCAGAGTAGAGAGAGGGCAACACTGGGAGTCTGGAGACCAGGGGCTCCTCTGTTCTGATTTTGCCTCTGCTTTGCTCTGTGAACTCTATTCAGTTACTTTCTGGGTGTCTGCTTCATCTGTCAAGGTGACCCCGGTAGCCCCTTCCCTTGTTCTCTCACTAATTCTTTGATATTTTGCCTGTTTTCAGATGGACTATTACTAGGCTTTTGGTAGAAGATTGAAGTCAGGTGGTTTTTGTTTTTGTTTAAGATTTTATTTTTAAGTAATCTCTACACCCCAGTGCAGGGCTCGCAGTCACAACCCCTAGACCCAAGAGTCACATGCTCCATCCCCTGAGCCAGCCAGCCAGCCCTGAAGTTGGATTCTTCACTTTTTAATGAACAGGAGAATGGCCCAAGGAACTTAAAAATATAGATTTCCAGGTTCTAATCCCAGGGATTTTGATTCAGATAGGACATTTTAAACAAGCTTTCCAGAGGATTCAGATGCAGATACCTGCAAGAAATACTGTTGTGATAGGTTCCAAATATGGCACAGCATTTTTCATAGTACTCTATCTTGGAGAGGCTGAGAGCCAGATACTTTATTTTCACCTCTTATAAATTGTAAATATGATTGTGTATGCAGTGTAGCTGTGACAGAACTAGATAGTAAAGGGGAAAATTGATAACTTTTAGAGTTGGTTTGAAACCTTAAGGGTTGTGTTTTGAGGATGCCCCCCTGAGAACATTTCTTCCATTTTGAGACACTGAGTCATTCTTTCCCGTGACAGGTTTTGTAGTATCGAGAGAAGAGTGTGTTTAGCACTTGATTCTGGTTGTAAAAGCAAGGATGGGGGCAGGGGCAGTTTGGAGGGTAGAGTCTCTTGGCCATTTTCTCACCTAGGAGTCACTAGTTTGATGCTTATTTTCCATCTAGTTAAAAAGAAACAACTTACTAGCATTTGCATGAAAGTGTCATGGTACCACTGCAGATAGGAATCCCAAGAAAACACTGAGTTTGTAATTCTACTTCCCAGATATTTAGCAGAATATTGGTATCATCTCTTTAAATAAATATCCATCTCCTTCCTTCTTCGGGAAGACTCCAGAATTTCCATTCCTCTTGCAGTAGATGCCTTGCTTTTTTCCACCTGCTTCCACTCATTTCAGGTAGATTTATTAGCTGTTTTTATTTGTTTTTCATTTCCCGGGATGTAGCTGTCACATGGTATTTGAGAAAATCTGCCTGAACCAGACTCAATATGACAGGAATATTTTCACTTGAGAATCGACAAGCATTGACCAGCAGATACTATCTACCTCTTTAAATGGGTAACTTTGTATACTATCTAGTTTTCATGCCTGAATCTTTCCTTCCTCCGGTTTTAAGCTTAGTTTGGGCAAGATGCCTCCACCTGACCACTTTGCTTTGTTTGTAGGCAGGGGTGGCAAGTGTGTTGGGCAACCATTCCCTCTTCTCCCTCGTTCAGCAGATGTCACTGAATGGTGGCCACGTTCTGTATCACTGAGCCAGCTGTACTCTAGGTTCAATAGTAGAGCCCCAGGCATCCACTACATTAAGCCAACATCAAGCATCTTTAACTTGTCACTTAGTTTTATATCTTATTTATAGTAATTCATAACTTTGGCCAGCCATGACAGAAGAAGTAGCAGGTTTTCTTAACTGTTCATCAAGTCCAGTGCACTCTTTAGAAGGATTGTTGCAAAACACTCTGGTAGCACTTACGGTATGCAGATCTTTTCATAAAATAAAGAAGGGCTGCCCAGTCCAACTTCTCCCACAACTCTGTTGGGGAAGAATGTTGGTTGGTCTCTGTGCCTTTGAAAAGCCTTTAACTTAAAGGCAGCTGTCTGTTGGTGATTTTTTTCCACTTGTTTATTTCTTCATTTAAAACTTTCTAAATGGTAGAACCAAAGTCATATAGAAAGAAGACACAGCCCCGGCATAAGCAAGTCACAATCTTTAGAGGAGAGGCAGATCGATAAATGGGTTCCTACAAGAGGTGATGTGTATTGAGTCAGATGGGGGAAAGATTTTTTTTTTTTTTAATTTTTTTCTGTAAAGGAAATGATGCTGGGAATGAGCCTTAAAGATGAGCGGAAGAGGAAAAGGCACTCCTCTGGCAAGGAGCCTGGTCCCAGGCAAGGAGGGTAGAACTTGTCCTTTGTGCTTGAACTGTGAACCCTCAGGTTAGGTTTAGATGGAATTTAAAATAAATTCTTGGGTAATGTATGTTCATAGCCCCTTAATTGATTTCAGACTCTTCAATCCTGTTTTCCAGGAACCCGAATCATTTATGATCGGAAGTTTCTGTTGGATCGTCGCAATTCTCCCATGGCTCAGACCCCGCCCTGCCATCTGCCCAATATCCCAGGGGTCACCAGCCCTGGCACCTTAATCGAAGACTCCAAAGTAGAAGTAAACAATTTGAACAACTTGAACAATCATGACAGGAAGCATGCAGTTGGTAAGAGAATGCTGGTTTGGGGGCCAAGTGGGTAGCCCTGGGAATTCAAATGGTCGATCACAGGTTGAAAAATTGATGCCTCGGTTATAACCAGCATTCATTTACATGTCTGTAAAATTCTTGCCTCCCCCGGCTTCCATCACTAAGGTTTACTGAAATGTTCTGGAAATCCTAAGTTCTAAAGCATAAGCGAATCTAATCGGGGCGTGGCGGGAAATCCAGACACAGGGCAAAGGAAGTCCTTAGATGAGCCCTTGAGCCAAGCCTCAGAGCCTGCTTAGCCTGGGCTGTCCTGGACTCAGAGCAACATACCGAAGAGGCCCCATTTCCACTGCCTCTTGGAAGTAGATCTGATTCTTACAAGAACAGTGTCCTTTCTGTGGTGCAGGGGGAAATGTGGTTTGTTTCCCCCATTCTCCAGGACTGCCTGTGATACCTACACACACACACTCACGGAGTAATGAGTCCCCTCTGTCTCTGTGGAAGGAGGGAGGTGGAAATGGCCAGCTCCCGAGAGGTATGCCCTGAGTTGTACCCTCCGACCTCTGTGCTCAGGCCAGCAGTCTGCTGAACCTTTTTTTCAAATCCTCAGATTCCAAATGAGCCTTTAATAGACAAAGTGTTGATTCAGAGCAGGGCCAAAGTTGAGAGCCTCCAGAGGAGTTTGCTGACGTGATAGATGGCAAGGAGCTCCCCCTGGGGCATCTGCAGACAGGGGCATGCTAGGAGAGTTTTCACCTGGATCTCTTCCCCCAGGTGCTACTCCTTGTGGGTTGTTTGACTGCCATGCCATTCCCTCCCCCCACCCCCCGATTAAAAAGACCAGCCAAAGCAAACAAATAATTGTTTTAAGGCAGCAGAGAATGGGAAAGTTTGGATTATTTTTTGACCCTCATGCAGAGGAATGTTGGGGCTGCTTGGCTTTCTCTTTTTGTGCTAACCTTTGTCTTGATTCTTACTAGGGGATGATGCTCAGTTTGAGATGGACATCTGACTGCCCTGCAGGATCGCAGAAAAGCAGCAGCGCCAAGGCTGTGTGCACCGGATTGGGCCCATAGGATCAACATGAACAGACAAGGGGCAGTGCCAGCAGTCCCAATGCAGTCCCCATGTCTCCCTCTTCTTCCTTCCTCTGGGTGCCAAATGATGCGAAGATGAACTTCATCTGACCATTTCCTCTCCCTATTTCCTGTCCCCCTTCCCAGTCACACAGATTCGATCCCAAGTCCTTGGCATATTTTTGTAGACATAAGCAGCCCACAGAGGGAAACAGTTACAACTCTGGCTTCCGTAGTCACTTTACATTTGGGAAAAGACCTGTCCTCCCCGCTCCCATCCCTCATTTTTTTTTCAAATCCCCAATCGAATATCAGCCTGTCAACAATCGCCTGGCTGGGAAGTCTGGGGAAGCAATATTGAAGTTTTGGTGGGTTCAGCATTATCTGTGTTCTGACCCTCTACCTGCCTTCCCCATCCTTGCCCCCCACCTATGGTTCAGAGCTGCAAGAGTCTGTGTGTTTGGGGTCTTCACAACCATCAGAGGGAAATGATAAATGAAAGGAGAGCCACTCTCCCTCTTACCTTGAGCTCTTGGTCCCTAGCGGCAGAACACAGTTTATAAAGCTCTGGTAGCATGTGACTCTTGTGAGGTCCCCTTCCCCCTCTTCCTCCGGCAGGAGTGTCTCCTGTCTTTGATCTTCCGGTTCAGCTTCCCAGTCCTTCACTTAGCACATCTGAGTGGGAAGGTCTGAGCCCTACCCCAGGGGGAGGCCTTGGTAAGCAGCAGGGCTCTCCTCTTCTTCTTCCCTGCTGGTGTCCTGTAAGCAGTGGGGCTCTCCTCTTCTCCTTCCTCCCTGCTGGTGTCCTATTGCTCGCCCGTGCCCTTGTATCTGAGCCACCAGGGTGATTCTGCTGCTCCCAGAACAGGCCAAGTGACAGGTGCTTTGGGGGAGGCCTGGTCATAATCTGCCAGTGACACTGGAGAGTGACCGTGGGAGTGTGCAGAACCAGGTACTCAGTCTCAGTAGTCCTTGCCTTCTAGTCTCCTGAGCTTTGCCATGCTTGCTGTCTTCCTGCAGTTTCTTATATTTGGAATTTAAAAAGGTGACTTTCAGAATGCTCTTAAGTAAGAACAAAACTTTTCCTTTGTGGACCTGCTCAGGCTGCTAGGATAGATAGGCACGGGCTTGCAAGTGGGTTCCTCCCAGTTCTCTTGCCTTTCCCCCATCGGACTTGGGGTTGTCCCTCTTTCCCCCACCCTCCCTCCCTCCCTGCCTCCCACCTCTCTCTCTCTCTGCCAGGCCATTTTTCAAGTACACATCAAAGATACCTCAAGTGTTGGTATCTGATAATATCTCACTCCTCTTATCTGAGGAGTGATCTTTTATTTTTAAGATGACTACAGACCTATTTTTCGATATGTTTTCAATACGATTTTGAACAGCAACTTTTTGATTACACATCTTCCAGTGTTAGGGAGGTGAGAAATGTCCACAGGCGAGTCTGCTGTTCCATGTCACCATCCTTTGTCTCCCCCAGTCCCTGATGAGCTCTTTGCTTCTCCCTCTCGTTTGGGGTGTGCATGTTTGCAGTTTGTAGTGGGTGGTTTGTAAAACTGGACCATTATGCCTTGCCGTGGGTTGTTCATGAGAAGCCTCGTTCTTCACCCCCCCTCGCTTTTTCATGTCCCCCGTACCCCCCCCGCCACGCCCTCCCAGCTTGACTGGCACGATAATCCCGGGACAGTGACCCCCTCGTAGAAAGACTAACACCTCTGTCTCCTAGACCAGTAAAGTAGCCGCTGGTGTCCTGGGAATTTCTGGTTGCATTTGGTGCCCTGAACCCTCATTAAGAGATCACATCCCAGGGTGAGAGGAACAGGCCAACTGGCTTAAGAAAGAGAGCTGTTAGTTTTTCTTTTGAACTCTGAAAAGACCCTGTTTATGAACACATTTTAGAAGAGAGGAAGGCTGTCTGAGGAACTTTGTTCTGTTTTCTACTACAAAATGTGAATAGTTCAGAGAGTGAACCTTTTGTGATGGTTGATGTTTCTCAGGAATAAGCTGGCTCTCCAAAATTTGGGGGATGCTTTCAGACTAAAAAAATTAATCAGAGAAGCATTTTCTTGTCTTTTTGTAATGTATCCTTGTTCTGATTTTAATTAAACTCTGAATTTCACTTTCCATACTCTTGGAAAAACTTGAGTTGCACTGTCATTTGCATGAGAAACTTAATCAGCACCCCTCTGTCCCCTGGAAGCTTGATTCTTTGGGAATGAAGCTTCTTGTCCTTCATAGCTGGCTTTGGCATCCTGTGGAACCCAGATCCAACTCCAGCAGGTCGAGCAGTGAGCAGAAGTTTGCCCCTTCTTGATCTTCATCAGTACACATGAAAACTTGGCCTCCTCACTGAGCAGCGGGGGAGTGGATTTAAAACATGCCAGCTTGAGTAATATTGAGGTGCCCTTTCCCCTTTTCTGCCATCTTGGGGAATCTCTGCACATAGCTCCCTAATCGGAGGCCGTTTTTCTAGTATTTGTGGCGAGCGTCAGCTGCATGATAGAGCAGCGGCCCGATCCTTCAGCCTTTTCTGCAAGGACCTACTGACTGATTGGTACTCTTCTATCCTGGAGGCCACCGCTGAGAGATACTGTGACCTGCATGAATCTGCATTTTAAAGATGGTTTGAGAAGGCAACAGATTAACTTGTAATGGATGACACCTTTGTGCCATGCATCACAAGATGTTTTTTTTTTTTTTCCTTAGGGTGAGCCACATCCAGAAGAAAGTGATCTGTCCTGGCCTTCTCATGGGGAGGGAGAACCCTTAGGGGGCCATTAGCATGAAATGGTTCGTAAAATCTTAGTGATCATTTGCTCTTTTGATGAGGAAACCATGTTTCTGTACCTTTGAGGACAATCCATCTTAATGAGAAATGACCTTGTCCCTCCAAATTCCAGCAAGAGACATGCAATTGTCTTGGTACAAGTAAGTGTCTGTGCTACACTATGGTTTGCTGAGATCACCACTTCTTTGTATTGTTTAGCTAAACGTCCTCAAGATCATACTGCCGAGCAGCTGGCTTTTTGGTGCTGGGCTGTGAAGCTCAGAGTTGTCCTTCCACCTGTATTGGTTCTCTATTGCTGTGTAGCAGATTACCCCCAAACTTTAAATCTTAAAAGAGCAAACCTCTGTCAGCTTCTGGAGGTTAGGAATTGGGAAACAGCTTAGCAGGATGGTTCTGGCACAGGGTTGCAGGAAGTTGTAGTCAAGATGTTGGCAGGGACTGCAGTCATCTGGGTCTGGAGAATCTACTGTGCTCTCATTTTTGTGGCTGTTGGCAGGATGCCTGGGTTCTGTCCATACGGGTCGCTCTGTACAGCAGCACACGTGTCCTCACACCGTAGCAGCTGGCTCCCCCCTGAGCAGGTGATCCCAGGAAGAGGGCAAGAAGGAATCTGCAGTGCCTTTCATAGCTGTCTCTGATAGCACACACCATCACCTCTTGTGTTCCTTAGAAGCAAGCTATGAAGCCTGGCCAACACACAAGGGGAGGGGAAGATACACACCACCTATGAATGGAACAGTATCAAAGAATTTGAGGATGTATCTTAAAATCACCTCACCCCCCCAACAGAGGATAAAGTCCTAGGGGTTAGCTTAAACTAGATAACACAAAGCGATATGTTGCTACTGTATCTCCAAACTGGATAGAAGACTGACATTCTTTCCCCAAAGCCACCTGCTGGTTTTGAGAGTGGTGACAAGAAATGACAATTCCCAAGAGAATAAAAAGAGCTATACATTTGCCTGGCTAGCAGCGGTGTAAGGATGCTTCATTGGGAGTCCTAGGCTTGATGTCTCCGAGACTCCTCTGTACCACATTTTTGCATCTCCCTTAGCCAGGAACTGATAAAGGGAATTCGATCCTTCTTACCGAGCCACTAAAACGGACTTAAATTGCAGTCAGAGTTGCTAAACTAAAGGAAGAAATGTGAATGAGATGTTGGGGTCCTGGGCTGAGTAAAAGCTTCACAGTTCAGATTCAGGATGAAGTAGGTGATAGCATCAGCATCTGGAAGCCAGGTCCCTATCAGAGTTGATGTTAGCACTTGGGCCCTGCAGCCACACCAGCTGAGACAGATTTGGATTGGGTCTCCCCCAAGAAGCCACTTCTCTGATGTGGTGGGGAACATCTGGGATTTAGAAAGGTCCGTGCTTGATTGCTCCTTTAAACCCACCGTGTATCTTGACTGCCCACCTCGTCCTGGGCTCTCTGGTGGAAAATGTGTTCTTAAAGAGAAAGAAGCGGTCCTGGCTTCACCCTTGAGAGAAACAGGTAAGCCTAGTCCGTCGAACACATACTTCGTGGAAGTCTGCTGGGTGTCTGGCGCCCAGGCCCAACCACGTTTTAGAGACTTGAGACATCTACAAGATGCACATTCCTGTCTGGCTTTAGGCTCTGCCTCTTCCTGGCATCTTCTTTCTGGCCCTGCTTGGAGCATGAACTTGACTAGGAAGCATTGCTGCTGAGGCAGCCCTAAGAACAAGGGTACTTTCTCCACAAGTCAGGAGCCCCTCTTCACAGCACTTTCACCTGCATTGTGTTTTTCCTTCTGATTTTGAGATGGAGTCAAAATAGATGGTCTTTCATTTTCTTTTGAGTGGGTTACCAGCTCTTTGGGACCATCCGACCTTTCCTGTTGGTACATCTACACGCGGCCTGTATGTCTGGGTTTCACCCCAGAACCCAAATGGAAGCATTACCCATTCTCCCCTTGGGTATTCCATGGCGTGTCAAGCATCTTGGCTGGTTGAAGCTGGGGCCCTGGGCCCTTTGCATTCTCCTGCAGAGAGGCAGTCCGCTGCCTCTCCATCTGGGTCAGAACTTGCCCCCCTTGGCAGGTTTCTGGACTACAGGCATAGCAGCTGTTTATTAATCTGCGAAACCCAATCACTTGCCCACCCATGACATCTGGGACCTGGTAATCATTTGAAGAAGCATGGTTTCTTTGGGAGGGCAGTTTGTCTGGACTTTGGAAGGGGTGTGGTTAACCCTCCCCACCACCCCCACCCCCCACCCCGGCCCCATTCCCGAGTCTTTACCTCTCAGCTCTTAATAAAGGATGAAATCAGATCTTGAGGCAACTGGGTCACAATTCTTTTTGAATTCTTATACCCCAGGGGCATTTCCTGTTCTAGTAAGGATTTTCCAGTTTAGCACTGAGGTTTCCTTGAGGCTAGCTCAGGAATTTCTTAGGGACACTCTTGAGGAGATGGACACAAACTTCTTTTTTCAAAGAATCATTCATGTCACCTTTCTCGCCCTCTGGAATTTAAATTTCTTTATCTGGGCTGGTCCTAGAAGTGAATACCTTGCGGCGAAGCTAGATTTAAGAGGTTTCTTGAGTCCCTGTTCAGATGGTCTATGGTTTTTCTTAGCTTACCCTCTGCTGACACCACCCCTCCCCCAGCAGACCATGGGGTATGGATGGCCAGTGGGAAATGTTGCCGAGGTGAAACGCAGTTCCTAGGGTATTTAAATTCTCACTCTGCCGCCTTTCTAAGAGTGGGGAGGCTGACAGATGCTGCAATGCTTGATAATCATTTGGCCACGCTGAAATTTCCAAAGGGAGCTCTTGCCGGTGCTTACTCCCTGAATTCCTGGACACTTCTGACTTAGAGTTCCATGAATCTAGCACAGAATATTCATTCTTGCCCCCAGTGTATCCCTTCCTCTACATCTTAACCTTTAAAAACAAAAAACCCAAGCCCAGGCCAAGGGTAGTTTTTACTTGAAACCAGGAGGGTGGGGGAGGAACACAAAATGAGGACGGGTTGTACTCCTAAGCCATCCTGCTCCTGGTGGCCGTGTCCAAATCACTGAGTACTGTGAGCCAGTGCCTTTCCTTCCCCTGAAGATAGAGCACCCCCCCCCACCTCCCCCACCCCCCGCTTCCCACTTGGGCATCCCAGGGCAAGCCTCATTGGAGGCATCTTGGGGGAGCCCAGAGGACACTCGCATATCCAGGTGTCTACTTGAGCATCTTTAAAATATTTTGTATCTAAAACAAATGCCCTTCCCCGTCTTAGTGGCACCAGCGGCCCAGCTCCATCCACTCTGAATGGAAAGTAGAGACTGCCAGTACTTCCCTTGGTCTTCCCTTTGTCCTTTGATGTCATTGTCCTCTGCCCCCCCTCCCCCCCTCCCGCCTCCCCCTCCATTTCACTGTCGTGGATGGATAGCAGAGGACACCATGCAGTCTTGAGGCCGTCCTGTGTGAGTCCATGATCACTTTTGTTGGGGTTTTGTTGTTTTTGTAACTGTCCTAAACCAGCAGGTGTTTGGAAATTAGGGGAAAAATTAAATTCTCACCAATGGTTGCTGTTACAGTCAAATCAATAAAGATCTTGAGTATCAACTTGAGTTTTGATTTTTTTTTTTTTTTTAATTTCAAGTGAAACCCTGTTGATTTCACATGTGGAGGGTCTTGACCGGTGAGGGAGATGGGCAAAGATGGTCAGCCGTTCCGTATGGCAGTTCTCAACATCCGCGGCACGCTGGCTTTGTCTGGCCCCTATGTATGCAGTGGGTTTCTCTCCCTGCCCTCAGAAGCGTGGTGGTGAACAGGTGCATGTGGGGCCGCACACACCAACGCAGGCCCCCCTCTGCCTACCGGCCTCACAGAAGCCCAGACAACAGTCTTGCCTTTTTCCAGAAGGGGGCTGCCTGCATTCCCAGGGGCACTTGTCAGAAATGCATCCCGCCCGAGGTCCTGAACTCCAGGAGCTGCGGGAGCATCCGACTGCTATTATGAATCCAGTGAGTCTCACGTATTAATACTGAGGACGAGAATCCTGCCCTGTTTGAGCTGCCAACAGGTCCACAGAGTAAAAGTGGACTTGAAACGTTTTCCCTACAAGGACAGCGTCGAGGTTTGGTTGTCTGGCTTCAGAGTGAGCCAGCCTTGAAGACCGGCTGAGTGGCTCCGAGGCCACATTCCTTCCACCAGGGTTCTCTAGGGTAGCCTGGGATTAAGGACTACGCGTTCCCAGGTGGCTGTGAGGCTGGGCTCGGCTCACGGAAGGCGCTTAGCCCTGGGCCTGGCACGAAGAGTTCAAGAAAGGACTGGAGCACAGCCTGGCTGGCATGGCAGCCAGAGGTCGGCCGGTTGGGCCTCCTTTCCCTTGGGAGTGAGCAAGTTTGGGCGTGGAGTGGGCTTGCAGACCGCGGCCCCAGCCAGCCCTGGGACCTTTGGAAGGACTAAGGAATCTTTCCACTAGCACTTCATCGTCCTTTACTCTGCACAGAGGCAGGTAGGATGGGGCAGGGCAGGATATGGGGAGGCTGAGGATGGAGGCACAGGCCTCCCACCACCCGTGTAGCCCGTGTTTCTGCTTCTCTCCTTCCAGTCCTGTCTCCTCTCCAGGTACTGCCCAGCCAAGGACAGCAAGGCAGCTGATTGTCCCCACTCAGCCACTGGCTTGGCGCGGCTCTAAGTACGGTGGGGCTTTGCCTTGAGAGCAAGTTCTGGGAGAGCCCCTCCTGGGCCCCCAGGTTAGGGCCCGACCTCGTTCTCAGAGGAAAGGAGCAGGGTTTCCCCCAGGTTAGGGCCCGACCTTGTTCTCAGAGGAAAGGAGCAGAGTTTCCCCTGGGTTATGGAGCCTGCCCGGCCCAGGGGGCCCAGAGCAAGAAGCTGCGTGGCTAGGCTTGGCCCCAGACGCCGTGGAAGACCCACAGCTCTCAGCAGGGGTCAGTCAGCAAAGCAAAGTTCCACTCCTTGGACCCCTCCTGCTGATAGGAAGCGCTGCCTCTCAGGGAGCTTTGTTCTCTGAGGCAGTGGAGCTGCCAACTGTAAACTCTCCCACAAGCTGTGGCCACAAGTAGCTTGAACTTTCTCTTTCTTGGCCCTAGTCACAGAAGAAATGTTGGGCACCGATTTAGTAAGGAAGACGCTCTAAAGCCCCGGGGTGGGATTTTCACTTCCCAGAATTTCCATGTGGTAGTGGAATTGGGTCCAAATGTTTGGTTCCAAAGGCTAGGCCTTGACCAAAAGTAGGGGAGCAGAAACCTCCAGGTGCTATTAAGGCCGGCGCCCCTGGGGCTCCAGGGACCAGAGCCGAGTTCCTGACCCAACCCCTCCCAGCTGTGCGGTCGGGCCCTGGGCCTCTGCGGGGTCTCACTGAGGGAAATAGATGGGATGCGAAGCTGCCCTCACAGGGACTCCCCAGCTCTGGTGTTTTCAGAGCTGAGTCAGATGCAGAATCCTATGGGGATTTGCAATTGTGGTCTGGGCAGGTCTATTTCCACCCCAAGAAAGGAGCAGCTGGATCCACTTGGTTGCTGAATCAGGGCATTGAGGTTTCTCAAGCCTAGGCCGGGCTCCAGCCTCTCCAACCTCTGCCTAGGCCTGGATTACTACCTTGTCTCAACCGAGGCTGCAATCGAGTCACATCTAAAGTCAGGAGAGGTTCCCACATGATGGAGATTGGTTTCCTCAGCCTGGAGCACGGGTTGGCCGGCTTCCCGGGGAGGCAGGGGCAGAACTACCATAGGCTTGCGTTCCCGGGGGAATGGCCCCCTCACGCTGCCAAAGATGGCCCCTGTCCTGGCGACGCTCAATGAGGTCAGCTAAAAGAGAAAAACAGAACGACTGCCTTCGGGGTCTTTTCATCCAGGGGGCAAAGCCGTGCTCAGGTGTTTTGGTAGCAGAGCATCCCACAAGAAAGCTGGGGTTCTTTCTGCTGTGCTGTCAGGTGGAACCTGAAAATAAGCCAGACTTTGCACCCTGAGCAACAGAAGAGCTGGTGAAGGTTCGATAGAGGGGGTACGGCAGGCCTGAGGCTTAGCAGCCTTCCTCAGCTGTGCAGGGTGACGGGGACAAGGCCCAGAGCACAGCCCATGACGGAGGGCCTGCGGCTCTTGGGGTCCTGCTCACAGACTTTTTAATAGGGGCGCGTCAGGATCCACTCACTTTGACTTTACAGGAGGGGCCCGAGTGAGGAATGACTCACCTGAGGTCACCCAGCTTCTCAGCGGCTCAGCCGTGACCATAACCCAAGTCTCAGGATGCCTCACCTGCACTGGACGGGAGGCACGGGGGCCTCATTAACAGCACACATGAGACACTGGGGTGAACTGTCACCAACTTTAATAGACTCGGATTGTGTCTGCCCAAGCGGGCTGACGGCGGGGATGTCCGAGGCCTCCACTCCTGCAGACCCACGTGGCCAGTCCTCTGGACGAGTTCCTGCTTCTCCCTTCAAAGGCACCAGCTGGCCTAGGAGGACTTCACAATGTCTTTATTGTTCGTGCGACTCATTAGCAGAGACCCACTCCGGGGAGCCTCTGGACAAGGCCAGCCCAGTGCCCCTGGCCAGTCCGGGAGATGTGGGGGCTTCCCTGAACCAGCCGGACATGACAGTGGCCAACCGTTTTTCATTTAACACAGTGAATGTAATCTTGGCGGAGGGGAGAGGGTGGTCAAGGACCACTTTTGAGAATACATGAAGGTTACGGATAACCTGTCCCACCTCACAGATAAATGCACATATGCCCCAACGTTTGCTTCTGATTTCTGCGGGTTCATAGGTTAAAAAGTCAAGAACCCTTGCACCAGTGCTTTTACTCACCACTGTCTCTTCAGTAAAGAGAAAACCAACAAGCCTGCCTCACAGGCTTGCCTCCCTCTCTCCTGACAGCAGCCTCCGTGTTTGCCAGACTCCACAGAGCTTGCCTTTGCAGAGCTGCCCTTCCTCCACAGCCCTGGCAGACAGAGCAAGCTCTCCCCCTCCGGTTCTCCTCATTGCATTCGATGGTTATCGTGTCTTCTAGGACCTTCCCAACTTCCCAGGGTACAGGCAAATCCAGCCCCCCCGCCAGGATTGCCTCAAAGGCACCCACATTCTTCCACAATCATGTCTTTATGATGGTCCAGGAGGACTCTGCCATTGTCCACATACAGCATGCTCAGGGGCTTGGTCTTCACGGGGGCACAGCAGGTGGAAGGGACTCGGTGGGGCTGGTATCGCTTTAGCAGACTCTGCGGGGGGGGAGAAAAGTCAGTTAAAATCTGGGTACAAAAATAGAAGAAAATTGTTCTCATAAAGAAAATCAGCCTGCCAACATATCATCAACTTAACACATAAAGTAACTTCACAGGCTGTTTAAAGAAAAAAAAAAAAAGGAGCTAAACAGAAGATTCTAAAAGCTGTATCTGGGTAGAGCAGTAGCAAGCTTACATGTCCTCCTATTGTTCTAGTCTAGAGTGCATACCAATTCCAAGAAACTCCTGGTTTAGTTCCAGAAACATGAAGCAGAAGAGAGTCATGCGGAAATTCTTGTGGGATTTCCTTTGTTGCCAGAGAAAGGCAAATAGAGTCAATAAGAGAAAAGGTAACAATCCCTTGGCACTCTGGAACCGGGCCCCGTCCCTGTGGTCCAGTGAGGTCTTTTCAGATGCTGAAAAGAGCTGCTAGTTGGGACTCTCTGGGTCTCTGGGGGGTCCCTTGATCATGCAGCAGGTAGGTGGGTGGAGCAGAAGTCCCAGGAGAAGCTCAGGCCTTTGCCCAGGAAAGGTCCTACAGGGCTCTGGCTCCTCTGGTGTTTTCCTTGCATCAGCTCAGCTCACATGCTCCCCAGAGCCTCTGTACCCCAATACCAGGGCCACCGCTTTGGGCTGTATTCCCTGCTCCCTCCTTCTCATTCTCCCTTTGCTCCCCTCCACCACCTTCCAGACCTTAGGCTGATTAGTGGCACCTGGTGGGCCTTCTCTCCTACAAAACCGTGTCCAACTCCCGTTTTAGGCAGCAGGAGTACAGCGGCTGGAACAGTGTTATCCCAACCATGGCCCCATTAATGGGGCCCCCATTCCATCAGTGAATCACGCACTTTTAGTAACGATAATGCAACATCAGACATGCCAGACCCCTGCCAGCATACACGTGCTCTAGGTACACCTAGCACCTCATTTAAGCCTACAACATTCCTGTGAAATCTGACACGGCCACCCCCCTCTCGCAGGTGGGAAAAGTCAGGCTCAGAGAGAATGAGCAACTTGGTCAGCGTCACCGGCTAATACGCAGGAATCGACCCTGCTTTATTCCCCAAGTCCGGGTTCCGACCTTCCTTTCCTCGAAGTCAGAGCTGAGGGGAAGCAGCGGCCTTCTAGGCTACACCTTCCACCCCTAACTTTATGGAGGACATCCTAAGGAAGCAAGGCGTTCAAGGTGACCCAACGGGGGCAGCACTCCACGTAGACCCTCAGAGGATCTGTCACAGGTCATCACTACAGTACAGGATAGGAGCCAGGATAGGAACTGGCACCCGAATAACAGTGAATGAATGGACCACGTGATTTACGAGCCACGCTGGCGTCCTGTCCCCCCACCTCCCCATCCAGCAGCCCACGGCCTCCCCTCCCCTCGGCAGGGCTCTGCACCTGGATGTATGCGTGGTTGGTCGGATGGAACTCCTCCCCCACGGGGTTAGGACACTCGCCCTCGCAGCGATAGGCATTGTACTGCTTGGGGTAGATGATCCAGGAGCCCCATCCAATGAGGTTGAAGTCCACCTGGAACTTGACCTTCCGGCACAGCTGGCTTCTGTCGGGCACATGGTGGCGCCGGTGCCGCCGGCGCCTCTCTGAGGACAGCTGTCCCTCCCGGGCCCGCCAGGAGCTCTCGGCCTCCCACAGCAAGGTGGAGCCGCCCAGCCGCCTCTGCTCCAGCGACAGGTTGGAGTAGAGCACGAGGAGCACGCTGGTGACAGGTGGCGTGGGAGGCCGCTGCGGACACCCTCCAGCCACGCTGGACATCTGCGCCTCCAGCTCCCCAGGGTGCTTCAGCCACTTGGAGAGTGGCCCGGTCACCTCCAGGACCATGCTGCCCGAGGAAAAGGTGACGTGGGACAGAGGGACAGTGAACAGGTCCATCCGAAGACGTTCCTGGCAGGCAGCCGGGTCCTGCTCCGCATCTGGCTTGAGCTGGTGGAAAATCTCGATGGAGAGGAGCACGCCGGGGGGAAGGGCCACGGGGCTGGACAGCTGCAGCCGGAGCTCAGCCCACACCAGATCCTCCACTTGGCTCAGGAAGGAGAAGTCAAAAGCAAAGGTCCAGTTGTGTCCGTCCACCTCCACATCTGGGTGGGGAAAGATGGAGAAGGGCAGGGTGAGTGGGGGCCCCCTGTGGCCTCATCCTCGTAACAACCCCCAGGGCTCCTATTGGAGCCTTCACCTAACAGGCCTCCTCTGCATCCCCACCCCAATCCTAGGAGTTGGCATCGCTGAGTCCTTTTTAGTCCAATTTCAGGTGAGACTCAGAGAGGTTAAACCACCTGCACAAGGTGCCAGGGCCAAGAATTAACCTGGATTTGCCCAACCTCAAAGCCCAAACTCCAGATCACGGTTGGGCTGCTCCCTCCAAGGCACTCCGCGGCCAGATAACAAATAGTAGAAGCTGGATGAATTCTCTCTGCTCTAAGGCCAAACCGTGAGCTTCCCCTCACCCCGTGACCCTGAGCAAGTCACCTTCCCAGACTCCATTCTCTCACCGGAAAGAGACCTACTTCACGGGTACATGAAGTTGGTATGCCTATCCTGCAAGGGCAAGCCTCGGCGCGCTCAGGGACGCACATGAAACAGAAGCCAAAGACTGGCCACCCTCTCCTCCACCCATTCCTCAAGGCAGAGGCAGAAACTTCGGGAGTCTTGGACAGCCTTACACACAGGCTTCTACGGGCATTCTAAGCACGACTCTGCACGGACCTGGCAGTTTTCCACCCAGCGGGCTTTCTCATCTACCTGCAGAGTGCTTAGCACCACCCTCCCAGCCCCTCATCCCTGCCCTGGCCCGGGCATTCCCACACCTGCAGCAGACACCTCAAGCGCACACACAGCCCCCAGCCCTGTTCCACATCCCCCCTCCAACCCCAAGACAACTCAATCCAAACTGGATGAAAAGGAATGGGGAAGCACATTCCATTCATTTTAGTCCTGGACTAATTTAGTCCACCGTCTGGGAATAGCATGTATTTGTGGATTTTCAGCTCACCTAAAAGTGACCTTTAACTTTTTTCAAACCCAGTTTCCTCTTCTTTGCAATGGGAATGGTCATGCCCTACCCTCCTTGCATTATCCTAAGCCCTCATGGAAATAAAGAGGCTTGAAGGTTTGTTGCTAAAGAAAAGTCCCTTAGATGATCCCTTAGAATAAAAATACTAACTGAGCTCTGATTTAGGTCCACTCTGGGAAGACCATGTGACAGTTTCTTTCTTTCTTTCTTTCTTTTTTTTTTTTAAGATTTTTATTTATTTATTTATTCAGGAGAGACAGAGAGAGAGAGAGAGAGAGAGAGAGGCAGAGACATGGGCAGAGGGAGAAATAGGCTGTGTGCGAGGCCGATACCGGACTCCATCCCAGGACCCCGGGATCACGACCTAAGCCAAAGGCAGGTGCTCAACCACTGAGCCACCCAGGCAGCCCCCATTTTTTTGTTGTTTTAATTGTCTCATAGAGCATCTTTGGTCAGGTGGTAAGTGAATTTCTCCGAGAAATCCACCCTGCACGACAAGACCGTTCCCAGCTTCAGCCTGCTGGCCGCTTCTCCCAGCCCACCTCCAGCTGCTCTTCTTCACTTAATTTCCACTTCCCTCCTCATTAGCACCTGCAGGGGGCAATAACCGGGCCCTGGCTAGCAACTCTCCCCAGAGGTGTGGGGAGGAGCCCAGCATTCCCCATGGCCCACTGCAGCACCCGAGCCAGCTGGGGGTTAGGAGGGACCTGCAGCGTGTCCTGGCCAGGAGTTAAAGACTTTTTATCTCAAGCATCCACAAATGGCCTTTTAGAGGAAGGCGTTCTGGCTCCGTGGCTCAGAGCAAGGGCTCTGGTGCCTCCTGTGATCTTCAAATTCTGCCACTTGCTGTTTAACGTTGGGCAGGTTACTTGCCTCCTCTGGGCCTCAGTTTCCCTCTCTGTAAAAGGGAGATAGTGACAGCATCCAGCTCCCAGGAATGTTAGGATTTACTGAGATAGCATGTGGAAAGTGTCTTGACCAGCACAACCAAAGTACAACACGTTGGCTGTCATCAACCACTTCCTTATTATTGCCGACGTCCAAGGTAGAAATGAAGGTGTCCGGGGGCCCCTGGGTTGCTCAGTCGGTGAAGCATCTGCCCTCAGCTCAGGTCATGGTCCCAGGGTCCTGGGATCCAACCCTGCTCAGCAGGGATCCTGCTTCTCCCTCTCCCTCTGCCTGCTGCTCCCCCCGCTTGTGCTCTCTGTCAAATAAATAAATAAAATCTTAAAAAAAGAAAGAAAGAAAAAAGGAAAGAAAGAAAGAAAGAAAAAGAAAGAAAGAAAGAAAGAAAGAAAGAAAGAAAGAAAGAAAGAAAGAAATGAAGGTATCCAGATAGGTAGTGAGGGACCTGGATAGAGGAGCAGAGTCATGGTTACCGGGATGGACAATGTGTATGGAGGGCTCCTTCCCAGGGTGGGAAGAGTCTTTGCCTTCATGACCCCACCCCCAGCCAAGGGCTCCTTGGGAAATAGTGCTGCTGGGTGCTCTTAGGTCCGGCTCTGGTTCTTGTCAGGACAGGGTGCCTCATCCCTTGGGGGTCACTGATGCCCGATACATGGTAAGAATGCTCCTACCTGTACAACAAATTTGCTTAGGGCTTGGTCTCCGGAGAGGGTTCACAGACACCCTGAAACCTGTCCATGGACTCAATGGAGTCGGCCACACAGGCCCCAGTGAGATCTTGACCCATGTCTGGTTCTTTCTTTTTTGTTTTTTAAGATTTTACTTATTCATGAAAGACACATAGAGAGGCAGAGACATAGGCAGAGGGAGAAGTGGGCTCTGTGCCAGGAGCCTGATATGGGACTCGATCCCAGGACCCCGGGATCATGACCTGAGCCCAAGGTAGAGGCTCAACCGCTGAGCTACCCAGGCACCCACCCACATCCAATTCTAAAGAAGAAAGTGGTTGGGCCCATGCCCTTGGGTTTCCTCCCCTCAGACAGGGTGTTGAGGCTGAGTGACGACTTGGGGCTCTGCAGGAAAGGAGGGCGTAAGACACTAAGTGTCTGCTCTACGTTATTATAAACATAGGATATGTTTAGGATGAGGATAATTGCCACTAACTGCTTCCGGCCGATCCTCGTCTCCTGCAATCCTCACCACCGCTATTACCATTTTGCAGGTGAGAAAACTGAAGGTTTTCTAAAAACCCAAGGTGAGCCCTCAACGGGGACAAGCAGATGCAAACCCACTTTGGTTAGACTCCAACACCCACGTCCCGCTTTCCTCCCAAGGCGAACAGATAAACCCACGAGGGAAAGGAGCGTCTGGGACATCCCTTCTCCACCTGTGTCCCTCCAGGCAGGCTCTTCCTGCTGCTTTTAAAAAAAATGAAGCCCATTCACAGCACTGAATGTACTTAACGCCGCTGCACAAACTGAGAAAAGGTGAGTTGGTAGTTCTGTCCTGTATTTTACCACCTGTACACACAAATGAGGCAGAAAGCCAGCCCCCTATTTGACAGAAGGGGAAACTAGAGAAGTCAACCGATATACAAGGTGGGGGCACCAGGAATTGGGAAGCAGGCTTGGAAGGACCAGCACCCCTCTTTCCAGTCTCCCAGATTCTCAACCCCCCCCCCCCAAACCTTCTGGAACTCTCCAGAAGGACGAATGAACCGAAAAAGCGCACGGCACCCCGGCCCCTCTGTCCAGCCCACTCCCCGCGCCCAGCTTTCTGGATGCAGGGCCTGAGCAGAGCGCTCCCGTAACTGCCAAGCCCGCTAGCCCCTCGGATGTCCCTCGTCCGTCTGGTCCCCAGATGACCCCTCGGGAGAGGGTCATCAGCTGTCTGACCCCAGACGTGGCCGGCGGGGTAGCTGGGAGCCCCAGCCCCAGCCCACAAGGGGCTGGCGGGTGGCCAATTAGGTCCGATTATCGGATGTGGATTGCGCCCCAGCGTGGGGCGGGCCGTCTGGCCCCAGCGCGGAGGGAGGCGCAGGCCGGCGCAGGGCGGCAGGGGTCGGCCCGACCCCAGACGTCAGGATGTGGATTGCAGGGGGCAAGGGGACCCCGCAGGAGCGCGCCCTCAGCCCAGCACCCACCTGCCCGCGGCGCCCGACGCCCGGAACGCGCCGCCCGCCCCGCTTCCGAGGGTGACGCTCCGGGGCCCCGGGGGTCGCGGAGGGGTCCCTCCATCCAAACCCGGGGACGCGGACGCCTTCCCAGCCTGGGCGGGGTTCCCAGGCCCGCCTGTTTCCGACCTCGGGGCACCCCATCTCCGAGCCCCGACCTCACGGGACGCGCCCCTGCTGGGTTTCGGGGCTCGCGGCCAGCCCGGGCGCTGCCAGCGCCAGACTCCCTCGCGCTGTCACCCACAGGCGCGAAAAACAAAAGAAATCGACAAAATGTACGCGGCGGTGATAGCGCCCATTGACCGCTCCGCGCGGTTTCGCGCCGCGCGCGGCCGTGCTGGGGCCCCCAGCGCTCGCCAGTCTCTAGGGCGGCCCCGGGGTCCCGCCGCGGGAGGCGCGCCCCGTGCAGCCCGGAGCTCCGGTGGGCGAGGAGGCCCGCGGCGTCCCGCGGCGCAGTCGGCCTCCCACGCTCCCGCACCGCGCTCTGCGCCCCCAAGCACCGCGCCACGCCCTGGGCCCCCCGGGCCGCCCCCGCCCCCGCCGCCGCCGGCCGCTGCGCCCTGGGGCCCCGCGCGCCCAGCCCGCGCCCGGCCCCGCGGCCCCGCGGCCCCAGCCCTTCCCGCGCCCTTGCGGAGGCCGCGGGGCCCGGCCCTACCTTGCGCCTGCAGGCTGCGGATGATGTCAGCCCGGGGCAGCGGGTCGCGGTAGAGGCTCAGCATGTAGGCGAGAGGGGACGGCGACGAGGGCTGCACCCGCGTCCGCAGCGGCACCGGGGCCACCGTCGTGGCGCCCGCCTGGAGCAGGGCCCAGCAGGCGTGCAGCAGGAACAGGGGCAGCCGGGGGGCGTGCATGCTGGGCTGGCGGGGCCTGGAAGCGGCCTCCGCCCCTTATATCCCGGGCCCTCGCTGCCGCCCCGCCTCCTCCCTCCCTCCCTCCCCGGGAAGGCCTCGAGATCCTATACCTCCCTCCACCCGGGGGTGGGGGGAGGCCCCCAGGGAGACCACCTGCTGGGGGCGGGCCGGACCTGAGCCGGCCAAGCTCGGGACCCTGGCGCGGCTGCTCTAGGTACCGAGGGCCTCGTTTCTGCGGCACAGCAAGCCTGTCGCCTGCAACTCTCAGGTCGGAATTGTGGCTTCCTCGCCCTGGCCCTGCCGTGCCCCGGATCCCTGCCACGCCCTGTGTCTCCAGGCTCCGAGCCGTGTCTGGCTCAACAGGAGCAGGTAGAGAGTGGTGGCCCATCCTGGAGGCTCTCCCCACATTGGCCTGCGATGCTCCCCTCCCCCCCCCCAGTCGGCCAGGTGCAGCCTCCCCACTCATAAAGGTGTCACCTGTAATGTCCGTGCCCTGCCGTCCCTGCCTGTCCTGGCAGTTCCCCCCCCCCCCCCCCCCCCCCCCCCGGGAGACCCGGGTTTCAGCCCAGAACTCTCATTCCCTTTGCTGGGTGCCCTGCTTTCCTCACCTGCACAGGACTGATCCTTGTCTGGCTCCCTTTCCAGGTGCAGTCAGATCAGAGCTGGAATTACCTTTAAAGAAATAGAAATCCCTTCCCCTTGTCAGGCCAGAGCTGTTTCCCTCAACACAGGAGGCCTCCTCCTGCCTCCTGTCCTTTCTTAGCCTCTCCAGGTACATGAACAGCTGGCTGGCCTTTGCTGAAATGCTAGGTGCCGGCCCCACCTCGGCTCCTTCCAAAGGTTGCTCCAGCTCCGAAGAACCAAGGCTCAGCCCAGACCTGGTGGAGACGGGGGAAGCGGGCCCAGCAGGCTCAGCCTGGAGCTGCAGACTTGGGGTAGGGGAGGCAGGATGGGGCAGGCCCACCCAGCAGGAAGGGGCCTCCCCTAGAAGAGACCTGGGCTGCACACCCCAGAGGGCCATGGGACCTGGACGATCTGTTCAGCCTGCAGATTGTTAGTTCCTTAAAGTGGGGATTGCCTTGTTCATCGAGTTTTCCTCACAGTACACATTTTAGTTTGGACCCGAAAAATCTTAGCTAAGTAAATAAATCAGTGAATGGAAATGTGTCCGGACTTGCCCCAAGATAAGTAGCACCTTGGGTGTTTGTTAAACCTATTGATTCCTGAGCCCCAATCCAGACCTCTAAGATTTAGGATTTGGAGACAGGTCTTGGTAATCCACATATTTCACAAGGGACCGGTGGTCCTTACCAGACAACTCTGCCAACCTGGGTGGGCTGGGGTTCTAGGCGCAGTTTGGAAGCCACCTCTCTGGGTTCAGTTTCCTCTTCTGTAAAGTGTTCCTGCGGAGACCACCCTCTATACAGGGTATGAAGCGAATGGCAAAGTGCTTCACAAACTCTAAAACCTGATGTATTTGGAGAGCTTTATGCATGTTGGGATATGATTATGGGTGCTCCGTGGTTGTCCTTCAACTTCCCCAGCCTGGGGGCTTGCTGGTTCGGGATCATCAGCCCCAGCCATCTGCACCAAACCTTTCCTCGGAGGCAGAAGGCATCCTCACCCAGGTTGTGAATATATACGTAAAAAACAGTGACAGATTGTGGTTAGTGCAATGGGAGTCCTGATGAGGACCTGAGAACAAAGAATGGCACCACAGGGCAGGTGCAGATAGCTAGCCAGAGGTACAAGAGTCTCCCCCAAACCTGGATCTCCCCAAGTGACCTCGGATCCTCATAGCCCCTGTTTAAACAGGGACATTCAGCCCAGAGCGGTCTTATCCACCAGGATGGAAAGGAACGAGAAAGAAGATATTTCTACTTCTCACGGTGACCAGAAGCTTCTTGAAATTCAGGATAAAGCTTATTCATCCTGTGTCCCTTGCACCATGGAACACACAGGAGGCGCTTAATAAATGTCTTAGCTAAAATGGACGATTATGACAAATAGCTGACACTTACTGAGTAAGTGCTCTGTTCATCACTGCACTGATTTTATCGTTAGGCCCACTTCAGAGATGAGAAAACGGAAGAAACAAGGCAATTTGCTCAAGGCCACAGATTTACAAGTGGGAACAGCCAGTTTGTGAAGGGCAGGTCTGCGTATGACCCAAACCTGTGCTTTTAGCCCTGTTGCTTCCCCACAGATGAGAGGGTGACCATGTACCAAGACTTAAACGACTCTCAAAGTCTTGCCTTTCCTGGGCCCGGGAGCTGCAGACAGAGCTCCTTCTGATGTGTATTGGCCCAGAGCCCTGTAGGGGCCTGGAATCACTCTCTGACCAGCAAGAGGGACTCTGTCAAAGCCCATCCATCACTGCCCTTTCTGCAGCTCCGGCACCTAGAAGAAATCGAATCTCTGTCACCTCTGCAGGACCAAGGCTGCTACCCTTCTTACTTTTGAAAGGTATTTGTTCATCCAGGATCCATTGCCTGCAAGAAGGATCCCGAGTGCCCTCTTTCCAGGTGAGGAATGACACCTTCTCACATCCCCTGCCCCAGACGGACTGACCAACAGATTACCTGACCTGCGAGATAACCTTTCAGGGCCATCCCAGCTGGCTGGAGGGTGGGGAGCAAAGTCCCTTGAAGTTCTTGAATGCTTTCCATCAGACCGTCCCAGACGCTCCCTCAACAGGAGCAACGGTGTGTGGCATGGTTAAGTGCTGGAGCTGGGAGGTCAGGCTGCCAGGAGCCAGAGTCAGGACCCTTCTCCGTCACTCCTTGGGCTCATTACACCGGCCACTTACCATACTTCCTCATCTGTAAAATGGAAGTGAAGGACAGTATCTCCTTGAGAGGAATGTTGTAAGTAGTGAGTGTGTGTAAAGCACATAGTGCCTGTAGCATCTGGCCATTTGTGTCTTCATTCCTTTTTTCTCCCCCCAAGATTTTATTTATTTATTCATGAGAGACACACAGATTGAGAGAGAGAGAGAGAGAGAGAGAGGCAGAGACACAGGTGGAGAGAGAAGCAGACTTCATGCAGGGAGCCCGATGTGAGATTCGATCCGGGGTCTCCAGGATCACGGGCCTGGACCAAAGGCAGGCGCTCAACCGCTGAGCCACCCAGGCATCCCTGTGTCTTCGTTCCTTGAAGGGACCTCCTTTCCTAGCGCGTCCACAGCAGCTTAAGGGCAAGAGCTAGACTGTCTCGGAGGCAAGGCAGGAAGGCATCTCAGTTCTGCACACATTTTTTTTTTTAAATTTTTATTTATTTATGATAGGCACACAGTGAGAGAGAGAGAGAGAGGCAGAGACACAGGCAGAGGGAGAAGCAGGCTCCATGCACCAGGAGCCCGATGTGGGATTCGATCCCGGGTCTCCAGGATCGCGCCCTGGGCCAAAGGCAGGCGCCAAACCGCTGCGCCACCCAGGGATCCCCAGTTCTGCACACATTTGATGAGCATCTCCCCTATCCCAGTGTGACCCTGGCTGTCTTCAGTTTCTCAGCAAACCTCTGCGTTTCATGTGCTCCTTCTTCCACAGGCATGTTTCCATCGTATCCCCCTAGTGAACTCCTACTCAACTCTCAAGACACAGCTTGAAAGTTCCCTTCCTCCACAGACCTATCACCAGCTCCCCGGCAACGTGGCAGGGGCCTCTTCTAAGTACAGTGTGATAGAGCCGTCGTCCAAAGTCTTGGGTGGCTGCCATTGGACCGTGGCCTCCCAAGAAGCAGGGATGGCTCCCGATTCATTTCTCCTGAAGCCGCAGCCCCTGGGTCAGAGTTGACTGTTGCTTGCTGTGATCTTCAACCCCCATGAATGACCCCAGTCCTAGGAACAGTAGAGAGGCACCTGGGTGGCTCAGTCGATGAAGCGTCTGCCTTCGGCTCAGGTCATGATCCTAGGGTCCTGGGGTCCAGCTCTGCGTCGGGCTCCCTGTTCAGCAGGGAGCCTGCTTGTGTTCGCTCTCAAATGGATAAATAAAATCTTTAAAAAAAAGAAAAATAGAAATGGTAGTAAATATCCCAACGCTGCGGATCTTGGAGGCCAACACCCAGAGCTGAGAAGTACCATCGAGGCGCCTCTGCCAAGCACATGCGGCTCGTGTGATCCAGAGAGAGAGAGACCCAGCCCTCCCCCCCACAGTGCCCCTGTACCCCAAATGTGCACCAGCCCCGGGGGAGCACCTACCCATCCCCCAAAGTTCAAAGCCATTCTTCCTCTGTCCAGGGTAGTTCTCCCCCTTCCTTATTCACACAAGACACTCCTATTTATTTCCATGTCCAGCTCAAGGGTCTTCTCTTTTTTTTTTTTTTTTAATTTTTAAGAAGATTTTATTTTATTTCTTCATGAGAGACACAGAGAGGCAGAGACACAGGCAGAGGGAGAAACAGGCTCCCTGTGGGGAGCCCGATGCGAGACTTGATCCCAGGACTCTGGGATCACGACCTGAGCCAAAGGCAGATGCTCAAGCACCACCCAGACCCCTCAAGGGTCTCCTCTTCCACAAAGGCTTCCTACATGGGCTCTCTCCCGCTGCAGGCTCTGATCTGGGCCACTCTTCATTGAGGGTTGAGGTCCTCAAGCCCTCAGGAGTTTCCCACCAGCAAGCCAACTGTCTGGTTCGCTTTGCATTCTTCAGAGTGTTCAGCAGAGGGCTTGGCACTCTGTAAGTGGAGGTTGCAAACCATGCCTGCAGCTGGCCTTGGCGTATAGCCATGTTTTGTCTACCCCCAACAGTTGTTTTGAAAGGTTTTTGTTTAAATCATCAACACTAAAAATGCTTTAGATTTTGAATAAAATAGTTTGGCATTTTTATTTTTTATTTTTTTTAGTTTGGCATTTTTTAAGAGTAATCTCTACACCTGATATGGGGGCTTGAACTCATGACCCTGAGATCAGGAGTCACATGATCTACCAACTGAGACAGCAGGGCACCCCTGAATGATATGGTTTATTTCATCACTTGGGAAATGGAAAGATCTTTTCCCTCATCTCAACATAGCAAATGTTCCCTAGAGTGGAACAGTAGCCGCCTTCTTCCTGGCAGGGTTTGTTCTCTAGTGAGCCATGGTCCCCATCACTCCTTAACTTATCACACCCCTTTGCCTGGCTCCCCCGAGACAGATGAATTTGAGACCCGTGCTGTATGCTGGATGAGAGGAAGACACTCTGGAATCTGTTAGGAGACAGAGACTCAGTCAGAAGTGTCCTACTCCATGGGGACAGACTTCGGGTACCTGGCCCACGTGGGATGAGCTATAAATAATCTATTAGTTCATATTAGTTCATAAGTGCTTACCACAATGGGCTTGCATGGTCTAATTTACCCCTCCTGCCCCTGTGAAGCAGATGGGATATTTACTCCCATTTTACAGGTGAAGAATCTGTGGCTCAGAGCTTGGTCAAGAAGGAACACCTAGCAAGTGCAAAAGCTCTGATGGATCCTGAGTTATTCTGGCTTTGGAAGTGAGGCTGGACACTGCTATGTCCCAACACAGTCATTTGCTACTCTGCTTGCACAGAGAAGCCCTTCCCCACTTACCCCGTCTCCGTCGGCCTCCTGTAGTCGATCCCATCACCGTGTTCATTTTTCTCACGGGCAGAAATGAACCTGTTTTCCTGGTACTGTTCAGTTTTTGTCTCTTCCCTCCTCCAGCACCGGGCTTTAAGCTGGATTCTCTGTCCAGTTCACCACTGAACCTCCTATGTTTAGCACAGACCTTGACACCTACAAGCGCTCAGTACATATTTGTTGAATGCATATGTTTAACCCAGTCCCTGGACTGGGGGACCCAGAGGTAAGACGAGGACAGGGAGATCCAGTGGCCACTGAAAGGATATAAGCCCCATAGGTCACCAGCTTTCTCTGGTTTTAAGTTCTTTCACCTCACTGTCCTGAGCACTCGGCGGGGGGGTACATAGTAGATGCTCAATAAATGCTTAGGACACCCATCTTAGCATGTTAATGTCTTGGCATCAGCAAGAGAGTGTCTCCTTAGTGCTCCTGGCTTCTTATGACCATGATACATGTGAAGGAGCCTTCATGCCACCCTCTTGCCTCCATTGCTGCTCCAGATCCTTGCAGGAGCTGTGTGACCTGAGCAGGGCTGGCGTCACCCTTGGAGAGGGGGACTAGTCTGAGATGGTAAAGGGGCCAGGCTTGTCTGACTTGGAATCTGACGCTCCCTCCAGCCCGGGCTCTCCTTCCAACCCCTCCTGGGTAGAGCCCAGGCTCGGCTTGTACTTCCCACAGGGTCAGGAGGTGAAGGCTCCGACTGCCCTGGGAAACAAACAAAGAGACCACCAGGAGAATCCCTGTCCTCCCACTGGGAAGCTTCTCAGAGATTCCCACAGCCTGCCAGCCACCTCCTGCTTCCCACCTTCCTATTTCCTGCCACTGAGTCTCACTGGTGCTGAAGTTGAGCTGGAGTTTGATGACACAACCTAGCCTGGGGTTGGAGAGGCTCCAATGTGCGTGTATGTGGATGCATGTGTGCGTGCGTGTGTGTGCGTGCATGTGTGTGTATGTGTGTGTAGGGCAAGGAAAAGAATCAGAACTAAGGGCAAACACTCAAGGGAGCATGTACTGTGGGAATAAGGAGTGCTTAGGGAGTGCTACCTGTGTGCCAGGTACTGGCTCTGCCGAGAGACTTACGTGCACTGTGACTTGGGGTCTCCTAAAACTACCTAACCACAGTAGTCCCATAGGGGCACTTATTAAAGATAAAGGGAGCCCCAAAAGTCAGGGTACACTTTTAGTGCCCTTTGAAATGTTAACTATGTTAAAAGTACCAATGATAGAAACTTAAAAAAACCACACTTCAATGGTGCAATTATGTTTCTTTTGTACTTATTTTTTATTTTATTATTATTTTTTAAGATCTTTAAAATTTATTCTTGAGAGACACAGAGAGAGAGAGAGGCAGAGACACAGGCAGAGGGAGAAGCAGGCTCCATGCAGGGAGCCCGACGTGGGACTCAATCCCGGACTCCAGGATCATGCCGTGGGCCAAAGGCAGGCGCCAAACCGCTGAGCCACCCAGGGATCCCCTCGTTTGTACTTATTTTATTTGTAAATTTTTAATAAGACATTTAAAAATATTTTATTTATTTATTTGAGAGAGAGAGAGAGAGCACAAGCAGGGGGAAAGGGAGAAGCAGGCTCCCTGCTGAGCAGGGAGGCGGACTCAGGGCCCCATCCCATCCCATGACCCTGGGATCATGACCTGAGCTGAAGGCAGACGCTTAACCAACTGAGTCACCCAGGCGCCCCAATAAGACATTTTTAATTAAAATTATTTTGTTCCAGTTGACTTTTGTTGTCTTCCAAAAAACATTAGATGAAATTTCATTATTTGAAATTTAAAACAAGCTGCACGCCCATTAGTGGGTGACTGGATACACAGACTGTAATGGGTATCTGAACATCGGAATACGACTTGACAAGTAACTGTTGATAATGCAATGAGTATTACTCTCAACGTAATGACGCTGAGTTACAGAATCCAGTATATGCTGGATGATTCTATTTCTATCGAATTTTTGAAAATGCAAACTAGTGATTGCAGAGAAGCAGGGCACAGTGTGGTTCAGTGGTTGTCTGGAGGAGAGGGGAGAGGAAGAAATTATAAGGGGGCACAAGGAAAGTTTTGGGGGTGATAAATACATTTATTGTCTTGATTGTAGTAGCAATGCCTGCATAGCATGTCAAAGCTTACTAAAATGCACACTTCAGATATTTGTAGCTGTTGTGTGTCAGTTATACTTTACTAAACTTGTAACAACAGAGACTCCTGGCTGGCTCAGTTGGTGGAGTGTGTAATTCTTGATCTCAGGGTTGTAAGTTCAAGCCCCATGTTGGGCGTAGCAATTACTTAAAAAAAGAAGATCTTTTAAAAAAAATCAGAAAATAAAGTTGTCACAATGAATGTAACTCTAATAAGCCTTCAAAATACAAAAATTATTTTTCAAAATCCATAAAACTAAATAAGCATAAAAGAAATTTAGAGGCGTGCCTTGGTGGCTCATTTGGTCAAGCATCCACCTCTTGATTTCAGCTCAGGTCATGATCTCATGGTTGTGAGACTGAAACCCACGTCGGGCTCTGAGCTCAGTGGGTAGTCTGCTTGAGATTCTCTGTCCCCCTCTCTCTAGAATAAATAAATAAATATTAAGAAAAAAAGAAATTTAGATAAATAAGCTTCAGTGTTCTTTGTGATTTGTGGCATTTATGGTTCTGAAAAAGAAATCCATCTAATAGACTCTACTTCTGCTAAAGCTTCCAAGGACACTAAGACGTTCGGAATACCAAAGTCTGCTTTTTATCCATGGACACTGCCAAGTAAGCATCATTAAAGTCTCCCATCTAAGAGTCTCCCAAAGAGCCTGAGCAGCTACGGAAGCTCTTCATGGGAAGTTTGAGCTTTGAAACAAGCGATGAAAGTCTGAGGAACCCTCTTGAGCAATGGGGAATGCTTACCGACTGCATGGTCGTGAGAGATCTGGACACCAAGTGCTCCAGAGGCTTTGGCTTTGTCACCTATGCCACTGTGGAGGAGGTGGATGCAGCCATGAACGAAGGCAAGGTCACACAAGGTGGATGGAAGAGTTGTGGAACCAAAGAGGGCTGTCTCAAGAGAGGATTCTCAAAGACCTGGTGCCCACTTACCTGTGGAAAAGATTTTTGTTGGTGTCATGAAAGAAGACACTGAAGAACATCATCTAAGAGATTATTTTGAACAGTATAGGAAATTTGGAGTGATTGAGACCATGACTGACCCAGGCTGGGGCAGAAAGAGAGGGTTGGCTTTTGTAACGTTTGGAGACCATGACTCAGTAGACAAGACTGCCCTTCAAAAATCCCATACTGTGAATGGCCAGAGCTGTGAAGTAAGGAAAGCTCTATCTAAGCAAGAGTTGGCTAGTGCCTCATCCAGCCAAAGAGGTCCAAGTGGTTCTGGAAACTTCGGTGGTGGTTGTGGAGGTGGTTTTGGTGGGACTAACAACTTTGGTCGTGGAGGGAACTTCAGTGGGCGAGATGGCTTTGGTGACAGTTGAGGGGATGGTGGATATAGTGGTAGTGGGGATGGCTATAACGGATTTGGCCAGAGAAGTGACAGGAAATCTATAGGTTACAACAGATTTTTGAACTCAGTCCAATACAGTGGTGGCAGGGCCTAGCTGCTACAAAGAAGACATGTTTTAGGCAATGCTCATGTGTTTGGGCAAAAAACTCGAGGACCAGGGGATCCCTGGGTGGCGCAGCGGTTTGGCGCCTGCCTTTGGCCCAGGGCGCGATCCTGGAGACCCGGGATCGAATCCCATGTCGGGCTCCCGGTGCATGGGGCCTGCTTCTCCCTCTACCTGTGTCTCTGCCTCTCTCTCTCTGTGTGTGACTATCATGAATAAATTAAAAAAAAATAAAAAAAAAAAAACTCGAGGACTGTATTTGTGACTAATTGTATAACAGGTTATTTTAGTTTCTGTTCTGTGGAAAGTGGAAAGCATTCCCACAAAGGGTTTTAATGTAGATTTTTGTTTTTTGCACCCATGGTGTTGATTGTAAATGTTATAGTCTGCTCATGACACTGAATAAATGTGTCTTAAAAAAAAAGGAATACCAAAGTCTTCTAGGTCTGTAGACTCACTGGAGGAGTATGGTGCAAAACAGCATCATCTCTTTCTCTTTTCTACTCTCTCTTCTGTCTTTCCACAAACCCAGGAGGTAGCTGCTTCTGGGCCTGAGGCTCAGAGGGGCTGGGTAAATCGTCCCAGGTCATGCAGGTAGTTAAAAGCAGGGCTGGGATCCAGGCCCAGGTGGTCTGACTCCAAAGCCTGCACTCCGGGTAACTCAGGCAGGGTGGTGGTTGGGGGGTGGAGGTGGGGGTGGTGACACACTCTTATTTCCAAACTCCACCAAGCCCCATGCCCTGTTGGCTACTGACCACAAGGCTGGCAAGATCCCAGGCTGGTGCATCCCCCACTCACATCAAAGGGCCCCGGGCTTCAAAGGCAGGCTGAGGGGAGATGCACATACCTGGCTAGGTATGCAGGAAAGCCCAGGAGAGCTAATATGATTAACCAGGGACCCAGTGGGGCAGGAAGAGTCTTCATGGAGCAGATCATTCAATGGAAGGAACTTGAATACATTCTCACCCACTCCCCCACCCTCAGGATCTTTCACTCTGTGGCTACTCACAGACGCTGTAGACACCTGGGGGTTAGGGGTGAGCTGGGGGCTGTGCCAAATGCATGTCCATTCCATAGATGGAAAAACATGTTGGAAAACAGTTGTTACCAAGTTTGTGCCAGGCACAGTGTTGAGTGCTTTGGATGCATGCCTCATGCACAACTCCAAGGAGCAACCTCCACGCTGTATTATTATTTTTTAAGATTTTATTTATTTATTTATTTGCTAGAGAGCAAGCACAGGCAGGCAGAGTGGCAGGTGGAGGGAGAGGGAGAAGCAGACTCCCCACGGAGCAGAGACCCCCTATGCAGGGCTCCATCCCAGGACCCTGGGATCATGACCTGAGCCAAAGGCAGATGCTTAACCAACTGAGCCACCCAGGCACCCCCTTCACATTGTATTCTATAGGTATAATTATTCCCATTTTACTGATAGAAAACCGAGGCTTGGATTGCTTAAAGACTTGGCCAAGGTCACACTGATATTAACCAGCTGAGCTGGAACTGGAGCCCAGGTCCCTTTTGACTCTAACTTCCATTCCCCATCCTATCATTTGTAAGGGGACAAACAGCTAAGACCCCAGGGTGTTCTTCTGGTCTTGCCTTCACTCTGGTGTGAGGGTGGCGGGCACAGGAGGTGGTGGCACTGTGCCTCGTTGCCCACTTACTGCATTCGCATCTTTGGGGGACAGGGACTGGGTAATCCAACACTGAGATAATGTCCCCAGGATTTGAGGTGTTATAAATCTTCAAGACTCCCCCCACCCACATTATCCTGTGGCTCTCATATCCATCCCCTACACCCCGATCACTCCCCTGACAGCTGACACTCAGAGACTGCAGCCTCAGAGTGCTGCTCTTTGCCCACGGGTAAGATTTAAGATCATAGGACCCTTTTTTTTTTTTGGTTAAGATTTTATTTATTTATTTGAGAGTGAGAGCCAGAGAGATGATGGACGCAGAGGCAGAGGGAGAAGCACACTCGCTGCTGAGCAGAGAGCCTGATGCAGGGCTTGATCCCAGGGCACTGACATCGCGACCTGAGCTGAAGGCAGAGCCACCCAAGCACCCACATCACAGGATCTTTCACTGCCTGTCCCTGCCTCAGGTCCTCAGCTGCCCTAGCAGGGCTGGAGGGGCTGGTAATAGAGACTGACAGGGCCCTGCCCTGCTGGGGTATCCAGCCAAGAAACCCCACCCCCACCCCAGGTCAGGGGAGCCCAGACAGGGAAGAAGGTATTGGTTTAAATTCATACCAGTGGGGACCCCTGGGTGGCTCAGCAGTTGAGTGCCTGCCTTCAGCTCACGGTGTAATCCTGGAGTCCCCGGATTGAGTCCCACATCAGGATCCCTGTATGGGGCCTGCTTCTCTTCCTGTGTCTCTGCATCTCTCTCTGTGTCTCTCATGAATAAATAAATAAAATTTAAAAACCTCTTTCTTAAAAAAAAAATCATACCAATGAGACTTGTGTGTATGTTGAGGGGAGGTGAAGGGAGCTGGGACTCCTAGGACCTCCTCTCCGCTCCACCCAGACCAGTCTGACCTTGGCCAAGGCACGTGGCCTCGTGGAGCCTGTTTGCGCATCTGGCGCCGTTCCAGGGCCCTTACATCATGCCCCCTATTGCCTACCTCCTCTTGGATCCTGAGCTTCCAGGGGGCAGACGTCTCCTTTGACCCCTGCGCTCAGTGCCCTGTGTACAGTAGGTGCTAATACATGAGGCCCAAAAGGGTACTCCTCTTACCGGAGGGCTCGCTTTCCCCAGGAAGGCTGGTGGCTGTCACTGGGAGGTGGTGGCCTCGGCCAGGGAGAGGAGGAGCCGGGGCCTTGGAGGCAAACCTTGCGCGCCTGCCTTGTTCCTGAGAAGGGTCTGGAAGGGATGTGAGGGCGCCCCCAGCCCTGCGCTGGCACCGCGGGGGGCGTGGAGATCGAGGACCAGACGGCGGGTCGAGCGCGCCCCCTCCTCCGTGGGAAAGCGGCCCAGCGGCGGGGGCCCGAGGCCGCTGGGCGGTGAGTGTCCCCCGCGGGCGGGAGGGCGGCGGGGCGTCCCCTCCCCTCCCCTCCTCTCCCCTCCACCGCCCCGGGGCCCTCGGATGTGAGGCCCCCCTCCCCCCCCTCCAGCCGGGTGGTCAGCGGTGGTCGGATGGTCCCCCTGCACCTGCCGCATCCCCCCCTGGGCTCTGTCCCTTGGCCTCATTCTGCTGCTGCCTCTGGCCTCTGGGGTTCAGGGCCATCTGCAGAGCCCCCACTTGGTGCCGGGCTGGCTCTGGGGTGGGGTCCCACAGGCAGCCTGGGTCACACACATACCCCCCCCCCCTTTTTAAAGATTTTATTTATTTATTCATGAGACAGAGAGAGAGAGGGAGAGACACAGGCAGGGGGAGAGGCAGGCTCCTCACAGGGATCCCAGGTCTCCAGGATCACACGCCCCCTCCCACTGAGCCAGGGGGCTGCCCTAATCCCCCTTTTTGTCCTCAGTGCTTCCTGCCCCCAGGAGCTCCTGCCGCCACTGGGCTCCCTGAGATCAGGGCTCTCCCCACCATGGTCCAGCCCCGCAGGAGCCGGGCTACATGAGCAGCTGCTGCGGTGTGTCACAGGGCACGTGCGCCTGAGCCAGACCCACGGTCAACACAGGGCACAGTTGTCTCATGGAGTGCTCAGAGCTCTACAGAGTGGGCACTGGGAGGTCCTGGGAGTCCCCCTAAAGCTCCTGAAGTATAAGCTTCCAAGGCCACCCACCCTATTTTGTATTTTCTTTTAATAGCTCCCTCCCCCCGCAGTACGAGGCTCAGGCCCTACAACAAGTGATTTTTACCTCCTCTGTCTGCGGTCCTCTGCCACGTGGGTGGGGGAAAGGTGGGGGTGGGGGATGGGGGTGGGGGTGTGCAGGCCTGGCAGGAGGGCCGGGCATGCAGACCCCGTCAAGGGGCTCATGTGACCGCCCAGCCCACGTGATTCTTGGCTTCCCCGGACTCCAAAAGGCCTGGCACCCTCTGGTCACCCACCCCCTTTGCCACCTGTGGAAGGAGCCAGCTTGGGCAGAGCCCTCGTGTGACCTGGAGCTTCTCTGTGGGGCTCAGTTTCCCTCATCAGAGGAAGGTGTGGTCCTTACAGGATTGACTACAGAACAGGGGGGTGGGGGGTGGAGCAGAAGGAAGAGGCTCTGGAAAGCTGCTGGGTCCTGCAGCCCTGCCAGTGTCCTGTGTTTGCCTCCATGCCCCTCATCCCACCAGGACACACCACTGTGCCCTGACACCCCATCTTTACAGCCACCCACCCCGATTCCCTTCCAGCTGCTACATCTTCTCACTGCCGAGTTGTTGACAGGTTCTGGCTCCGCACAATCCCTACCTCCCAGGGTCACTCCTCACCCCCTAGAGTGCCTCCTGCTGTCCCCACCCACCATGCTTGGGTTGTGGGCCACTTGCCAAATTGGTTCTGGCCCTAGTTGACCTCACACCAGCCTGTGACACAATTGAAACACTTCCCTACCCCCTGGGTTGCATGCCACTGAGCTTCCCTTCCACCTCCCTGGTGTTCCTGCTCAGTCCCTGTCCCCATAGCCTCTTCCTCCTTCGCTCTCCCACTCCCACACTCTGCTCCCATGACTCTCCTCTCCTCCCACTACTCGCTTCTCCTCGAGGCTTTAAAGCCCCCCCATACCAGTGGTGCCCTGCATTTCTCTGCCCCAGGCCTCTCCTCTGAGCCCGAGGGCCTTGATCCACCATCCCCTGCTCATCTCCCTTGGGCTCCCTGGAGGCATCCTGTGCTCCCTCACCCTGTCCAGGACTGAGCTCTGTGTATCTTGCCCACTGTTCCCATCCACTCAAGCCCCTCCCTCCACCCAATTACTCAACCCCCGATTCCCTCAACACCCCACATCCAATCCAATACCAACCCCGCTGGTCCTGCTTCCAAAATGGTTCTCTAGAGCCTGCCTGTCCCTCTCCATCTTCTCTGTCTGCACCCTGGTCCCAGCCACCATGGTGTCTCACCTAGACAACTGCACTGGCCTTCTTGCTGGTCTTCCTGTGCCGCCCCCCATGATCTACTCCCACGGGGGCTGCTGTCATAGGTGGGACTGCAGCACTTTCCTGGTGTAGAATCTTCAGAGCCTCCCACCGCCTTTAGGAGCACATACAAGCTCCTGAAGCTCCCGCCTGTGGGCCTCATCGCTCCCTGCTACACCAGCCATCCTTCGGGTCCTGGACTTTGATGAGCTTGCTTCCACCCCAGGGCCTTTGTCCTTGCCGTCCTGTCTGCCTGGAATGCTCTTTCTCCCACTCTACCTGGCAGACACCTGATCGACTTCCAAGTCTTTGCTTAGATAAGACCTCAGAGAAGCCTCCCTCGGCCACCCTGTCCAGTGATGCCCCCCTCACCTTCCCTCTGAACACCCTGTAGCTTTCCTTCAAGAGCACTTATTGTCAGTTCTAGTCGTGTCTTTATTTGTGATTGGTTTATATCTGCCATTGGTTTATGTCTGCCTCCTCGACCAGACGGTGAGTGCCGCCGGGCTGTTGACTTTACTGTCTGTGTTGTTCAGCATCTCTACGCCTAGTACTAGTACGGGGCTTAGCCCACACCGTGGGCACCCAGGAGCTACCTGTTGTGAGGGAGAGGACAGAGGCTGGCTGCTGAGGCTGTCCCGTTGCTATCTGTCCAGCAGGTGGCCTCCCAGGACAGAACATGGGTCCTTCCATTCCAGGACCACTCCTCAGGTCCCAGGGCCTCCTAGTTGGAGATCTAAAAGGCAGGTACAGGGCAGCCCCGGTGGCCCAGCAGTTTAGCGCTGCCTGCAGCCCAGAGTGTGATCCTGGAGACTTGGGATCAAGTCCCACGTCGTACTCCCTGCATGGAGCCTGCTTCTCCCTCTGCCTGTGTCTCTGCCTCTCTCTATATGTCTCTCATGCATAAATAAATAAAATCTTAAAAAAAAAAAGGCAGGTACAGCAGGGACGCCTGGGTGGCTCAGCAGTTGAGCAGTTGAGTGTCTGCCTTTGGCTCGGGGTGTGATCCCAGTCTGGGGATCGAGTTCTGAATGGAGCCTGCTTCTGCCTCTCTAAATAAATAAATAAATAAATAAATAAATAAATAAATAAATAAATAAATAAATAAGGCAGGTACGGGAGCCAGTCTGCCCCCCCTCCACACTTCTTTGAGACTTGTGACTCCACATCATGGTTTTTTTTTTTTTTTTTTTTTTTTAGATTTATTTATTTATTTGAGGGAGTGGAGAGAGAGGAAGAGGGAGAAAGGGAATCTCAAGCAGACTCCTCACTGAGCGTGGAGCCCCATGTGGCCCATCTCATGATCTTGAGATCATGACCTGAGCCGAAATCAAGAGCCGGGAGCCCCACTGACTGAGCCACCCAGGCACCCACTTCCCCCACTTTTTTTTAAGTATTGCGCCCTGGTTGTTTTTGCCCACATCCCCTGCAGAGGTTTTGTGGTAACTTAAGCCAGAGACCGGAGCTAACCCATTTTTCCCCTTGGCGACAGTGCAAAGCTCCGTCCCTAAACTAATGATTAGTGGAAAACAAGGTGACTTGGTCCCATGGAAAGGCTGTTCCCTGGGTGGTTAATGTTAAGGCTGCGGAGCCCAGTTGCCGGGCCTCTAATCCTGGCTCTGTTGCTTACTAGTTGTGAAATTTGGGGTAAGTCAGTTAACCGATCTGTGTCTTCTTCTCTTTTTTAAATATTTAATTTATTTATTCATGAGAGACACACAGAGAGAGGGAGAGACACAGGCAGAGGGAGAAGCAGGCTCCCTGCAGTGAGCTCCATATGGGACTCAATCCCAGGACCCCAGGATCACGTCCTGGGCTGAGGGCAGATGCTCAACCACTGAGCCACCCGGGCACCTGCTTCTGTAAATGTGAGACTAGCACTTGCCTCCTAGGGTCATTGTGAGACCAGAATGAGGAAATACGTGGAAAGTATTTAGAATGGTGTGAAATAAATGTCAGGGAACAAGGGCTCAGTTGAACAATTCCCTTCCCCCCTGCCGGGCCCCCCGATGGCAGATGCGGGAGGGACTGCCCACCGTGGCACTGGGCAGCACCGTGTGTGCAGATGCGCAGCACGTGTGCACACAGCCATGTAGGAAAAAGCCCAGGAACAGCACCCAGCTCTCTCAGCCACAGCTCAGGCAGACCGAGGTGCCTCCCTTGCCAGGACAGGGGAGCCCAGCAGATGCCCTGTCACCTTCCTGGCACTGTGGCCCCGCCCCCTGCACTCAGTGCCACTGGCTTGACAGAACAGGTTGCCATGGCAGCAGGTGATGGGGCCTGTAGCGGGACAGGGGCTGGCCTTGGCTGAGCTCTCTGGCTTTTTAGAAGGCGGTGGCTTCCTGCCAAAGCACAGGCCCTCCTGCTGCCCAGACGTTCAGCTGGCTTCGGCAGCCGCGGCCACACCCGGAGCCCACCACAGCGTCCCTGCCCTGGGAACTGGGAAGCTGAGCGTCGCCGCTCACTCTGGGTGTTCCCCCAGCCCTGGGCACAGGCCCCCTTTTACCCATTCCCCACACTTTACTAGAAAGGTCTGGCATGGGCCTTTCTCCTCTGCTCCGTGGTGAACCCCTTAGGAATTTGGGTTGTGCCCAGCACATAGTGGCCTGTCTGGCATGTTTGTGGGATGGTTGAGAAAACAAAAAATGAATTTCCTCTCATTACCTTGAAGAGAGTCAAGATGCGAGACATAATCTGGCCTGCTCTAGAGATGGCCTGTTGATCCCACAAATATTTATTAAGTGGCTTCCACCGTCTGCCAGCCTTTCCTCTAGGTGGAGTTAAGATATGAACCCAGAGGGACAAGTTCCTGCTCTCATAGAGCGGACATCATCTCAGTGGGGGAAAGACTTGAACAAGCAAACCAAGCAAGGGAAACATCTGATGGTGATGGGTGCCATGCGGGGATCATCCCAGGGCTTGGAATGAGTGGTGGGGTGGCAGGGGAGGCTGCTCCAAGGAGGCCACATTTGATCAAAGGCCTACGCAGACAGAAGGAAGGTCTGGAGGAGGAAGAGCATTCTAGGAAGAGGAACCAGCAAGTGCAAAGGCCCTGAGGAGGTCTTGTAGTTGGGCAGTTTGAAGAACTCAAACAAGTTAGGCTGGAACTCGGGGGGTGAAGAGGCTGAGGAAAAGACCACAGTCCCGAGCTGATGGGCTTTCCCAGATGTGTACGTCCCCGTAACCCCTACCTAGAGCAACACGTGGAATGCCCAGCGCCCCAGAAGATTCCCTCAGGCCCCCTCCCAGTCAGTGTCGCCCCTCACGCAGAGGTGACCGCTGTCTGACCTCGACCCTCACAGGCTAGGACTTCAGTTCCATGGAGGACATCTTTTGGCACTTCTTCATCTGCCGTCCTCTTACTCACGGAGTCTGTGGTACTCATGCAGGATATTGTGTGGGTAGTTCATTCATTTTAGCTGCTGGGGCTCTTCCATTATGACATGACACCGCGATTTGTTTATCTACTCTCCCCTGATGGGTATCTGAGTTGTTCCCAGGACTTTCTCACTTGGGGTGGGGACTGGGGGTCTCCTGGCCTTCATTGTCCTGACAGGTACCCGTTACTCCTGGGCTGCTACCAGGGAGAAGAGAGGGGAGAGAGGTGTTGGGACTTTAGGGTCGTGCCCCCCTACTGACCCCCCGCAGCCCTGGGGCTGTGTGGGGTCTTCATCTCCCACATCCTACTAGTCTTCCTTCCTCAGAGCTGGACCTTGGGACCTTGGAGGCGTTTTGTGTGGATGTGGGTGTGGGTGTGGGTGACTGTTTCCTCCACTCTGTGGGTTGTCCTTTTTTAAAAAATTGTGGTAAAATACACATAAAATTGATCATTGGAACCACTTTTAAGTGTATGGTACAGTGGCAGCAACTACATTTGCATTGTGCAACCATTGCCACGGTCCATCTCCAGAACTTTCTCATTATCCCCAAATGGAACTCTCTACTAACTCAAAGAGGCTTTTGGAATAGTGGTTTTCAGAGGGTTGGTGGGAGGTGGCCTGCCCTGAGTAATCTGGGGGAAGCCGAGAGGAAGCGAGGGAAGATGGAACAAAGGGATTTGCGGGGAAACCAGGGCCCCTGAGTGGGACGCTCAGCACGCTCTCCTCCAAGACCCCGCTGGGGCTTTCCTGACTGCCTGCACTGGGCTCTTCATTTCCTTCCTGCCCCCATCCGGGCTGCTCCCTCTCTCTTCACACTGGAATGGAGGGCATTTTAACCCTTTCACTGCCTCGCCCAGCAGCAGCTCGGCACTGCACCCCCACAGGCTGGGAGGTGGCTGCTGGCCCCAGAAGCAGATTTGTCTAGAGGTTTCTAAATGTCGAACATCAGCTTGGTGTGAAGTCAGAGCCAGAAGAGCAGCTTCCTGGGGGGTAGGAGGCGTGCTGAGTGGTGAGAGAAAGAAGCGCTTCATTCTCTTCTTGACCCTCTTGGGAAGGAGCCTCCTGGGGGAGTCTGGAGGTACAATAATAGTTAAGGTTTCTTCTGGTTCTGGAAGTTTCCCACCAGCTTGGAAACCCTGGGCGTGTTAACAGCTGAAGACATCTGGGGCCCGGCTATGAGATGGGTATTTTTTCAAATATTTGAAAGAAAGTGGTACTTAGTGAAATGTGATCTGGTGGTCCTGGAGGGGAGGGGATAGGACCAGCTGAGGACTGAGGGGAATGACGGGAAGTGGGTGTCAGATTCATGTGAGGAAAAAGAAGAAAGACGGCCTCATGCCCATGCCCGTTGCAGTTCTGCAGGGAAGACTCTCTGGGGAGTGAGCTCCCCGTGCCTGGGGAGGATTACAGTCAGGCGGCAGTTTACTGGCTGGACACAGGGCTCTGGAGTCAGAGACACCTGGGGGCCATTGGGTGAGTTCCTCAATCTCACTCTTTCTTCATAAAATAATAAGAGTAATGGGATATCCTTTTCAAAAGTGAGGAATGAGGTTGTGGATATGACGTCTAACACAGCGTGGAGCACCTAGAAACTACCCCGTGGTTAGACAGGGACTATTAATAGACAGGACTATTGTGGGGAGCACTCTTGGGTGAGGTGGGGAGTTCCATTAAATCCTCACCCAGGGGATCCTTCAGCCCTGATGTTTCATGGAAGGGGAACCATGGGGCTCATCCTGACAGAGTTCAGAGTTGTCTGAAGCTTGTCACCTGCCACCAGATGGGCAGCTGTCCACCTACCCACCACAGATGGGTGTGAGGAGAGTAGGAGATTACCTCTTGTGCTTCTGTGTAAGACAAGAATTACTTATTCCATTTTACAGACGAGGCCAGAGAGGTCCCTTGACTTGCCCCATGTGGACTTGGTGAGGCAGGAGCTGGGGCAGGGTCTTGGGTCTCCGGAAGCCTGGTCAGGGTTCCGAACACCCAGCCTGCCTGGGTGTGACCCCTTGGTTTTCCACTTAGCTGGAGGGGTTGCCTGATTGTCTTCCTGGGAACAAAGCTGGATGAGGGGCACCAGGCAAGGTTTTGAAGGAAGCTTCCTTTGGGCCTCAGGTGTGGAGTTTTCTGTCTTTGTCCCAGGAGGAGCCCCTGCCCGGGGCCTCTGGTGGACCTGCTGTCTGGACACGGTGTGGCCTCAGGAGAGCCATCCTCAGATGAGTGACATCACCATCAGAGCCTCATTGCTTTGGGAGGTGGGAGAGGCAGCTACTTCCCAGTTTGGCTGAGAATAACCAACATGATAAATTCGAGAAAGCCCTCTGTAACCCAAAAAGCATTTTATGGACCTTGGTCCCAAGCTTGGCATATGGTAAGTACTCCAGGCTTGATTTTGTTCCTTGTTTTCTCTGCCAAGAACACCTCTTTACAGTGAAAGCAGCTGCTCTGCAGTGGTGGCAGGGTTGGTCTGGCCAATTATACACGAATTCATTAAGCTCCTAGTATATGTCATGCCCTGGGCTGGAACACAGTGATGAGCACTGCACAGTCCCTTGCCCTCCAGGAGGCCTGGCGGTGGAAGGGACAGGTAAGCCATGACCAATGAGTCATGCAGGGGGCGGGTGGCAGCCTTGAGGTGTGCTGCTCTGAGCTCCCTTCCAGAGAACTTGCTGCAGGATGCCCTAAGCAGACTGCCCCACTCCCTCCGGCTGCCCTGCCTTCAGGATCGGCTGCTGCATTCACACGCGGGGCACCATCTCCCTAGGCTGCTCCTGGCCAGTGGCTGAGCCCAGCCAAGGTACTAGCAGGGCCACATTTGCCAGATGAGGACTGCTTTACTGGGCAATCTTTGCCTTGGCCACCCTCTGGGCCTGGCAGTGATGCATTCAGGGCTGTGCCAGGTCTTGGCTCTTCCTTCCCATCCTCCTTCCTGCCTGATCCCCCCCACAACCCATTCATAGATGTCAGGCCTGCAGTGCATTCCGAATGCTCTCCCTCCTACTCCTGCCTCTCCCCAGTCTCTCACATGCATTCTCCCCAGTAAGGCTCTTGCACAGCTCACTCTGCCTTACTGTCTGCTTTCCTGTGGGTCATTACTGACACATGGTATAAAGTGGCGCTGCTTTTGGTGGCAGGCCGGAGGGGACCTCAGATGTCCCACTCGATTGCTGGAGTAAGAGGGCAGCCAAGTGTTATGGGGAGAGAAAGGTGAACTTTGAAGTCAGGTGGCCTGGTGAGATTCTCAGCTCTGCCCCTTTCCAGCTGTGTACCCCAGGCAGGTTAATTCACTTCCTCAAGCCTCAGTTTCCTCGTCTGCTAAAGGAGACCAAGGAGACTCCTGCATCATGGTATGGAGGCAAGCCTTCAGTGAGTTAATGCACACGAACCGTGACACAGAGTGAATGCTCAGTGTCTGTCCTTTCCTGGAGGAGAGAAGACTGTGCAGAGGAGGGAGCAGGATGCCATCTCTGAATCTGTTGCCTCTAGCTCCAGAAAGCACTCTGGATTTGGGGCGCGGCATGGGCTCCTCTGAGCCTTGGCCTGCACACTCTTAAGAGGAACTGGCATCACCATGGGCCGTATCAGCTGCAGGTGGGAATGTTGCATCGGTGCTGATGGGTGGGGGAGGCCAGCATCCTCGTACAAGGGCAGGTGCTAGAGTTGGCATGGCCAGTTGCAGCTGGAAAAGCGCCTCGGAGTTACTGGCTCAGTGGTTCCCAAACACCAGACATGACTACAGCCTTAGCACCAGCCAGCCAGGGGGGCTTTCCCAGTCTCCGGCCCTGGGGATCTTGGCGTGGGAGGACTGGAGTGGAGCCTAGGGGTCTGAGGTTGAACCTTTCTCTACGGTGATTCAAATGCACACACAGGCAAGCCAGAGACCAACTCTCCAGTCCTGGCCCAGGATTTGGCCCTGACTGCCAGCACAGTGAATGCCTGTCTCAGATGGCCTGGGGGGTGCAGGCCGGGCCCTCCAAGCCAGCAGAGCTTCAGTGGCCTCCAGTTTCTGTGAATATGCATGGCGTGCCATTTTGCTTCTGAGTTTGTTTTGGAGAGGAACAGCCACTAATGAGCTGGCCTGTTTCCCTGTGGCTTGGAGCGGCCTAGGCCCACTGCTGGGTGCCTCTAAGACAGCAAAGGGACACTGGGGTGGTGTCTGTCCTTTCTGAGAGGCCTAGTTCTAGGCCATTAGGGACAAAAAAGAGACTGGGTCAGTTAGTGAGCTCCTGGTCTCTGGGAACAGTCAAGCAGAGGCAGGGGTTTCATACAGGGAATCCTTCTATGCCTGGCGAAGTGCATGGACTCGCCCTCTCAGCCTTTGTTCCTTTAAACTGCATTTATTACATCCATTGTATGCATCCTGATGTGGGTGGGGGCAAAACGGTGTGATGTCGAGGGATTGCCTTAACATACTTCAGCGAGGAAACCCAAAGAGAAAAAGAGACAATAGCAGGTGAAGCAGGCACGGCAAGATCATGATAGTTGTCGTGTCCGGGTGATGGGTACATAGAATCAAGTGTACTGGTGTCTATTTTTGTGCGCATAGAAAATGTGCAGAATAAAAACTAAAAATGACTTAGTTAACAGAACGTGTCCTAGATGCACGGGGTAAAGGAGTCTACGGCACCAAAGGACAGTGAGTGGAAGGCAAGTTGGCTGCCGTTCCTGGGGCCCATGTCCCCTGTGGGGGCTGAGCCCCCTTCCCAGCATCCTCCGCAGCCCTGCCGGACACCGAATGTGTATATACAGACCTATGAGTTCACTTTTTTCCCCCATTATTTTAAGACATATTTTAAGAGATAACAAATCACAGAGGCAGAGACACAGTCAGAGGGAGAAGCAAGCTCCTTGCAGGGAGCCCGCTGCAGGACTCGATCCCAGGACCCCAGCATCACGCCCTGACCAAAGGCAGACGCTCAACTGCTGAGCCACCCAGGCGTCCCTCATTCTTCTTTCTCACAAGCACCCATGGCACTGTGTTTGACAAATGTTTTCACATAATGTACACATCCTGACTTCAAAGGACTTTGGTATTTTTCTATAGATAAACGTCGTTCCTTCCTATCCATGGTATTATGTGGCCGATCGAGTTCTGTTTATTAGTTTGTCCCAGAACACTGCATTTTCACCCTCACTCCCCATTTCTGTGTGTACACCTGGATGGTTGGGTGGAGCTTGCACAGGATTCCCTGGTTGGGGTCCATGTGACTCAGCCACTCTTGTGGAGATGGGCCCTGAGGCTGCCTCCATCACTGCACCGTCCCAGACAACGCTTCCCTGACCATCCGTGGCCTCGTCCACGTCTAGACTTTGCTCCCGGCTCTAGACATCCTTTTCCATCAGCCCACATACACCTGCCTCGTGTGTTAAGACCTCTGCGTGGTATTTCCCGATTCTGGATGCTCCGGAGTTGATCTAGCCATCTAACCATCTCTCCTTCTCCCGATCTTTCACCATTGCAAAGCGTGACTAGCCTTGTGCAGTCGTCAATCTGTGCGTGTGTACACATGTAGGCGAAACTCCCGGAGGTGGAGCTGCTGAAGCGGAGTCTGTACATTTGTCATTTGGATAGACGTTGTTGGAAAGTGTGACAGCGCTCCTTTTGTGCCCCCCACTGAAGCTGTCTTCTAGCGCTACGGTTCTTGGAGGCTCAGAGAGGGTGAGTGACCGGGCTGGGATGACACAGCTAGTGAGTGCTGACACCGAGACCAGAGCCCAGGAGGCTGAGCCTGGGCTGGCGATCTTTGCAAGGCACTTGGCTGGCTCCTGTGTGTCCCGAGCTGCTTGGGGCCTGGGACCTTCCCTGTAAGTCTGAAGGCCTCCATCTCTCCTGGAATGTGTCTGGTAAGCAAGCACCGCCCACTGGCCTGGTGAGGGATCAGCCCAGGAGCTTGTCACACGGAGGCCCTGGGAAGACGCGGTGTCCAGCCTCTGTAGCTCCCTTTGCCCCTGCCCTGCCCCCACCTTCCCCACAGCATCTTCATAAACGGCTCTGTCACAGCGAGGCATCCTTGGGAGCCCGAGTGGTGTTGCTTGGAGACAACTGGGCAACAGATCTGGGTTATTTAAAGGAGGGAGAGGGAGGGAGGGAAGGGGTGACAGCCTGTTTATTCAGGAGTGGACGATCTCCCTGCCCCAGGGTTTGGCAGACCCTGTCTCAAGCTCCCCCCACCTCCTGCCTCATTATTCCCAGTGTCCAGGGCCTGGGATTCTGCAGGGAGACCCAGCAGAAGGCCACTGGGAGCACCTTTCTGATAGTGGGGGCGGCGGATTCGCTGCAGGTCCTGGGGAGGCACTGGACAAGTGCTGGCTGGGGGAGGCAGAGGAGGGAGGACGTTAAGGCGAGGAACAGGCCTCGGAGGGGCTCTTCTGATGATGATGGTAGCCACAGCTACTACTATGTATTGAGCTTCCTCTCAGACAATGCATTTTTAAGAGCTTTAATTACCCAGTTGAGGTAGATGTGTCTATTCTCTCCCTTTTTTTTTTTTTAAATTTATTCATGAGAGACAGAGTGAGGCAGAGACACAGGCAGAGGGAGAAGCAGGCTCCCTACAGGGAGCCTGATGAGGGCCTCGATCCTGCGACTGCACGTTCATGACCTGAGCCGAAGGCAGATGCCCAACTAGTGAGCCACCCAGGTGCCCCGTGACTATTTTCAATTTATAGATATGGAAAAAGAGACTCAGAGGGGCTCAGAGCCTCGCCTGAGGTCACACAGCTAACAAGTGGCAGCGACTGAATTAAAACTCAGGTCCATCTGATGCCCAAGCTGGAATGAAGCACTGCACGTGGTTAGAGTTGGCAGGGCCCTTGCAGCGCACCCACTTGCATCCTGAGCTGACCTGGAAGGTCGTGCTGGGTGCCCCCCATCCCCACTCCCTGCGCAGGAAACACCCGGCTGGGAAACTATCAGTTTCTTTGTCGGCCTCTCCCACAGGTCTGTGAGCACCTAGGGCGGGGTGAGGTCTTGTTTACCTCTGTGCCCTGAGCCCAGGGTCAGGTGTATTGTATGTAGGTGCTTAGAGAACATTGTCACATGGAGCTGGGGTGCTTGAGCAGCTCTCCCTGAGACAGGGTCCTCATGGTCACCCTGATAGCCCTGCAGGGCCGAAAGGATGGTGTCCTCCCCTGGAGCTTTCTCTGCCCCAGCTGGATAGACCTGGGCCCTTCGGCATTTCCCTGGGGCTGGGTTTCAGATCTGCACCCTCTGGCTGTCTTGCTGAGATCCGGCACCCATGTTCCTGGGCAGGTGTGGTCTGATCAGCTGGGAGCCCTTCAAAGCACAGGGTAGAGCCGTGAGGGCTGCTGGGTATGGGAGCACAGGGTATCTGGCTTTGCATGGTCTGGGACGCCCCACTAGAAGGAAGTTAACTCCTCAGTGCCCTAGCTTTTCGAGAGAGGACAACGCAAACTGAGCTAGGGTGGATCGTGGTGAGGAGGGTTGGAATAGAGCAGTGGGGGTGGAATGGGGAGGGACGAGCCAGAGCCAGGCGGGTGTGTAGAGGGACAAGTCAATACATGCATAGGTCAGGGCAGCCCGGGTGGCTTAGCAGTTTAGCGCCGCCTTCGGCCCAGGGCCTGATCCTGGAGACCTGGGATCAAGTCCCACGCTGGGCTCCCTGCATGGAGCCTGCTTCTCCCTCTGCCTGTGTCTCTGCCTCTGTCTCTTTCTCTCTCTGTCTCTCATGAATGGATAAATAAAATCTTAAAAAAAATATATACATGCATAGATCCTGGGCTTGTGCTGCAGCTGGCACTGTCCCCTCATCCTCCTCTGAGCCCCACTGCACTGCCTTGTGCAGCTCATCACGGCCTGCCTTCAAATCGGGCCTTGGTATCCACCTAAACATGGTGGTGATAAAGGCTGCTCTGTGCCAGGGTGGTGCCGCGGGGTGGTGAATTCATCACCCCATTTAAGGGTGACACTCACCTGCCCAGGTGTCACTGTCATCCTTTTATAGATGCGTGCCCGGAGGCTCAGAGGCCTCCATCATTTCTCAAGTAGCCCTGTAGTACGCTCTTCCTTACTATTCTCTTGTGTTACTTACTTCATAGCATGAGTCCCTTCGGAATGATCTCACTTCTGGTGGTCCCGATGTTAAACCTATTTCTTACCTGGAGTCTTGGTCAAAAAAGTTGGAACCAGGTGTGTGAATTTCAGTCACAGGAGATGTCATCCCTGAACCCAGACCCAAAAGAGGGTACAACCAATAACATTAATGATCCTGCTGATGACTATGATGCCAATTGTTGAACATGTATCCCGTGCCTGGTAGGAGTGCTCAGGTCCAGGGCCCTGTGCAGAGGTGAGGGGGAAAGAGTCCAGAGAGACAGAGATCCTGTCAGCAGGGAAGACTGCTTGGAGGAGGTAAAGTGTGAATGCAGCCTTTGAAGAACACCTCTGCCCTGGCAGGTTCAGGGCTGGGTCAGAGTGCAAGCTCGGGTGGCAATAATAGTAACGCTAGCCATAGGTGCCATCAGTGAGCTCCAGCTGAGTGCCAGGCACCCCTTCAATCCTCCAGACATTCCTGGGAGGCAGGAGCCACTCACATCATTTTACAAATGAAGAAAAGGAAACTTGAAAAATGTGGGGACTTTTAGGGTAGGGATCTCATGGTGGTAACGTTAGGGAGGCTAGATCCAGAGCTCTGCTCAGAGTCCATGTCTATAAGCCCCAGGCCGTACACGGAAGGGGCTTGAACCGAAGAGGGGTGCTGAGTCCTGGAGATGGGGCAGTGGGTCTGGAGGGCCAGACAGGCACCTCAGGCAGCCAGGGCAGGTGGGAATTGGTCTGTGTTGGGACTCAGACAGCAGGTGTGTGATAGGGAGGCTCAGGGGCCATCTGGCTCAAGGGGAAGACCGCAGGCTCCAAGACACCCCCCCCACCCTGGTGGGCCCACCAGAGCAATGCCATGGGGAGCGAGGCTGGGTCAGCTCCCTGCCCTGACTCTGTCCCTTCCTCCAGCCCAACCTCCTGCAGTTTGTGGTGGGCTTAGCCGGGAGCAAGGAGCTGAGAAGCACAGGAGGGCCTGTTTCTCATCTTCCGCCAAGTCTCATCTTTGCTGTTTGAACTCAGCTCCTCTGCCTTCCGGCGAGGCATTTGTGTGCCTGTCAGGAAATAATTCTTGGCTTGAGTGTTCCCATGAGGCAATTGGGGTTCCCACAGTTTGTGTTTCTGTGCGGGGACTGAACATGAGAGTTCTCTTCCAAGAGCACCAGCACCTTGCCTGCTTGGGCCAAGGGGGCTGTGGAGGCCACTGGCAATTCTGGAAGTGTGAGTAGTGGGCCTATTGGCTACTCTCTGCAGCTCTGGGCTGCAGTAGGTTGGTTTGTTGCACACACACACAGGCTCATTTGTATGTCCACACTCACGCCCATTGGACATTTGTGCACACATGTATACCCCTTATTCACATCTCTGCAAACATGAGCTCATACATGAGCAACACAAGCATGTATGTATGCACACACAAGTGCCCACCCATGGGGCCCTGGCATTTTTTTTTTTTCCTGGCATTCTTTAGATGATAGGGTGATGTCTTGGGTGCTTATGTTAGGGTGATGTCTTGGGTGCTTATGCATGTAGAATGTGGGGTGGTGGTAGAACTAGCTGGTGGGGGTGCCGGCAGAGTGGGCATAGGTCCTGAGCCCTCTAGTGTTTGAAATCCTGTTCTGGGACCATTGATCCTTTCCCAGGGACCTTTGGGCTTCTGCTCCAAGCTTCCAGATGTCTCAGAAGCTTCTGGGGGCAATTTAGGCTCAAAGTATTGGCGTAGGGATTCTTGCCTCCTGCTTCAGGCAGGGGAGGGAGCAGAGTGCCTTCCCTTGGGCATACCTAGGAGTTGCTCCGTGTCCCTTCCTTGCTCTCTTCCTCCCAGGTCCAGGGTGGGCCCATCTGGTCCTGGGCCTTTCTTGTGGTTGGGAGGACCCTCAGCCCCATGACCCGCGGGGACTTGGTGGAACCTCAGGAGCTGGGGGTGGGCTGGTGAGGCTGAGCACTGTGGTCTGGATGGAGTCTGGGATGTGACCCTGAAATAGCTTCAGGCCTCCGGTCCTTTACCTCTGGGTCTACCCGCTGAGCCTCGAGGCTGTCTGTTGGAGCTAGAAGGGCTGTGATTGCTGGCTGTCCTGGGGACACCTCTGCCCTGGGCTTTTCTGCTTGATTCAACAAGAATAGTAGGTGCACACCTACTGTGTCCATGGTGAAAACAAATGAGTGAGTGGCACTGCGCTGGAGACCAAAAGACAGGTCAGAGTCAGAAATTTGTCTTCCAGGGGCTCAGTCTAGAGAAACAGACGGATGCAGACGCAGCCCCAGCATCTGCTGGAGAGTGAGGGAGAGGGAGCAGCATGTATGCACATGTGTGTATTTGTATGCACGTGCATGCATGTATGTGTGCATGCACCTGTGTGCACGTGCTCATGCTCGTGCAGGGTACACCCTTACTTTAGTCCTGCCTCAAGGGGGCATTGTCCAGGAATGCAGCATCCTCAGGATGGCAGGCAGGGATATCCTGGGGAATCTGGCAGGGGGTGGGGTGAGTTATGTGGTTGTGGCAACAGGAGGAAGGAGGGGAATGGCCCAAGGATGGAGCCTACCATGTGCAGCATGCTACCCTAGGCATTAGGCACCCCAGCTCTGGGCTTCTCAGCACCCCCTGGAAGGAAGCCAGGCCGGCTTATGGATGAGGAACCTGGAGATCAGAGAGCTTGTATCACGCATCCCAGACCACACAGCCTGTAGACTGTGGGCCTGTTTGAGCCTAGCTCTGCCCGATTCTGAAGGCTGTCGGGTGTGTTTCTCTGGCCACTCCTGGCACATCTTGGGTGGGCAGAGGCGGGCCTGCAGCTGAGGGCAGGCCTTCCGGGGGCCTCAGTTTCCTCATCCACTAAAATAGGGTCAGTGACAGTAGTTAGTTCACAAAATCATTCCAGGTGAATGAAGCACTTGAAACGTGGGTGCTGGAGACCTGGTGAGAGAACCACCAAGGACAACAGTTCCTTTTGTCTTCATTTATTCCCAGGGCTAAGGGGGGGGGGGGGTAATGCGGGAGCTGGGTACCCCCTCCCAGCCCAGCGCCCTCCGGCCTGACGTTGGAAGGAGGTGAGGCCACCGTCCTGGGGAGAGCCGGCTCCACCAGGGCCCCCTCCGGCCCGCGCGGGGGCGAGACAGGTAGTGACAGGTGAGGAAGAAGGATTTCCCGAGCGCGGAGAGAGGGAGGAAGTGACTCACTAACCACAACAAAGCCGGGCTGGGGAGAGGAGGCGGCGGCGAGAGTGAGCGCACGTGGGTGCGGGCGGCGGGGGCGGGGGGAGCCACGGGCCCGCGTGGGCCGCAGGGCGCCGAAGGGGCGGGGTCGCGAGTGTCACCGCGGGGGCGGGGGCCGGGGGCCGGGGGCCGGGGGTCCCCTCGCTTTCCCAAGTGTCTGCCGCGCTCTTTGCTTTAAGCCTCGGGCCGCGGGGCGTCCAGGGCTGGGGAGGGCCCGCGACGAGCGGACAGTCCGCCCCGTGCCCGTCGGAGCGGCCGCGGCCCAGAGAGGGCCGTCGCCTAAGCTCAGGGCGCACAGCACAGGGCGCACAGCACAGGGCGCACAGCACAGGGCGGCATTTCCGGGCTCCCCATGCTCGCCTGCGCCCCGCCGAGGCCCGGCCCGGCCCGGCTTCAGAGAGCGGAGCGCGCGGGGGAGCCGCGGCCGCCGAGCTCCCGGGGAGCGGCGCCTGGGGGTGGCGCCGAAGCGGCCCGGGAGGCTGGATGCAGGGTTTGGGCATCTTCCAGAACAAGCCGAACTAATGACAAGGGAAGAGGAACTGGCTTCGCAGGCAGGCTCCCCCGCCCCAAACTTTTCCTCCCCGCGGAGGGTGGGCGGGCGGAGGGAGGAAGCGGGGCGGAGAGGGTGGGGCCAGCCGTGCGCTCCCCGCCCCGCGGCCCCGGCCCCGGGAGGCCGATCCGGACGCGGCCGGGTGAGTGTGTCTTTAAATCCGCGCCCCCCGCCCCCTCGGCGGCCGGGCCGGGGGGGGGGGGGGGGCTCCGGCGGGCCGGGGGCGGGCGCGGGGATTGGCGGCCCGGCAGGGTCCGCCCCTCGGCGTGGGGGGCTCGGGCGCGGCGCGGCGCGCGGCCGCGGGGGTCGGGGCGCGCATCTCCCGCCCGGCGCGCGGGCTGCGGTTCCCCCGGCGTCGCCCGGCTGCGCCCGGCCTGCCCGGCCCCGGAGCCGCCTGTGCCCACGGATGGGCTGGGGAAGCGGGGAGGAGCGAGCCCGAGCCCGAGCCCGAGCCCGAGCCCGAGCCCGCGCGGGGCGCGCCCAGCCGCCGCCCGACTTGGCGCCCGCAGTCCGGGCGCAGCGCGCCAGCCGCAGGAGCGCGGATGCCCCCCGGAGCCGCGGGCTGGCAGGTACCCACGCGGCCGGACCGGGGCTGGCGACGGGAGGGCAGGCCCGGAGTCCCCGGGCACCCCCGGCCGTGCGCGGGGCTGCTCGGACCACCCCCGCCGGCCCCGGGAGCGCACGCCTCCTGGGCTCGCCTCCAAACCCGCCCGGGATTAGCGCCCGAGGGAGGAGCGGGACCTGGGTAAAGCGCGGGCGGTTGTGGAGCGGTTCGCCGGTCCCGGGCTGGGTCCTGCCCCAAGGCTTCCCTCGCACTGGGGTGAACGTGGGCGGGCAGCACTTGCACCCTTGGGCCAGGCCGGGGGCACTGCCTTGAGCCAGGTTCCCCGCGCGCGTCGGAGGGGGGAGCCGGCTCCTGATCCGCACGTGGGGGGTCTCCGGGCGCATCTTTAAAGGACTTGAGGCCCATGGAACGAGGGCCCAGTGGGCTCCAGCTTTGATTCTGAGCTCCTCTGGCCCTGTCCCTCTGCAGACCTGGGTCTCCCAGGAGGATCCCTTTTCATCACCAGAGGTTTCTCCTGAAGAGCCAGGGACTTGTCAGAAAGCAGAGTGGGGTGTGGGAGGCCGGCTGCACCTGCCACTGTAGTGGCCAGGACGGTTGGAACCTGTTCTTATCCCTTGGGGACTGAGAAATGGAAGAAAGCTTCATGGCTTCAGGAAGCTTCTGGGATTCTTGACTCTTCCAACCAAAGGTCTAGGCACCAACTCCTTGGCTTTGCACAGAGCAGCTGGACCCAGTGACCTAGCACCTCTTAAGTGCCTGGCCCCGGCCTCTGCTGGGGAGGGTGGGAGTGTGGGCAGACTCCCAGCGCTGTCCTCAGGTGGCTCAGGCCTGTGGAGAGTGCAAGACTCACATACAGAAAGTTTGCTGATAGAGGCTTTCCATACCAGTCGCAGACTAATAACAGTGGAAGTGCCAAGAGGCTACATGTGATTAATTGCTAAATGAGTGATGTAGGCTGCCATCAATGGGGGGGGGGGCGCAGTGGGGCAGGGGTCCTGGGATCCCTTCTCAGGCAATCATATGTATGTTTAAATCTATACCATACCCATCCCTCCCTGTTACCCTGCTGGTAGTGAGGACCTCTCCACCTCCGTGGACAGGGAGCAGCAGGAGGGATTCTCTTGCGTGTATGTGCCCCCATCCCAGTGTATGTGTCCCCAGCCCCACTCTCAGCGCCCCCCCCCCCCCCCCCGGTAGATTTCTATAGAAACCCATTTGGTTTTTGGAGTCAGGCCGAGCTCGGGACTCTCCCAGCTTCCCTGGGGCCTCTGAGGTTTAAGGTCTGGGTCCAACCCTATAGGAGGTTCAGAGGCCAGCAGGGAGGAAGTCCTCACTTCATTTCTGAAGAGCCTCTATTGCCCGGCGCTCGGGATGAGGCTGGAAGGCTAGAGGCCCTGAGCCAGAGTTTCCTGTGAGTACAGACGGGCGCTCTCCCCTTTCCTGGCCATCAGGTATTGGTGTGGGTATTGATGGAATTGGGGGTGCCGAAGGACTGGGCTGGCTTGATGTGGGTGGTCCCAGGCCAGCACTGACCTCACTCTGAAGTTCTGCTGTGTCTGGGGTCTGCTCCCTCCCCCATCGTCCCTGGCAGGTTTCTGCTTTTCTGGAACACTTGGTGGAGGTGGCATTGTGCTTGAGCTCATGGCCTTGGGCACTGTTCTGGGAGAGGGGGTTGCCGAGCTCGCCCCACAGCCCATGGCTGGCATTGTGAGCACTTGTGTGAATACACCACCCGCTTCCAAAGAGTCGGCACATGCAGGGGCACCCGGGCACAGGTGGGGGATACTGTTGCGCATGCTGGGGTTTACGGCTGTGTGGACAGAGGCAGAGGGGAACTGGATGCAGACAAGAATGAAGACAGATGCAGGAAGGCAGCAGAGGTGGACCAGGCAACCCAAGGGTACAGATGTGTGCAGGTGACCATGTGGACACCTAAGCGTGGACCACACATGGGCCACAGACATGAGGTGGATTACACCTTGGTGGGGACTTGAGCCTCCCCATACAAGAGGCATATGTGTCATGGGCAGGCATAGGGATGATGGGCATGGATGTGAGCTGACATCCACAGACTCGGGGCCTGGAGTCACATGGAAGGGGCTCAAGTACCTGGAGCCAGATGTGGAGTTGGCCGTGGGCTCCTGAGGGAAGTGGACACATACACATCAGGCCAGGACATGGTCAGGTGGGTTCCAAAGTGTAGCCTGCAGTGTGCACTGCTCAGTTGCCCTTGTGACTCCGTGTGGCAGCAGAAAGTTGTCCCATTTTGGGTGGTGGTGGTAGTACAGGTGATCTGTGATGTGGCTTTGTTTCTAGGCTCCCACTGGGGTTTGAAGACCCCACAGGGCTTGCTCTTTGTTTTACTCTGAGCGTCATTTGACCTCCCTACTTCCTAAGTTACATGGCTGGGTGCGTGCCCTCAGCACCAGCAGGGGCTCCTTGAACCTTAAAGTCTCATCTATCCTGGGTTTCCAGAAGTTTCCTGAAGTGAGGCTGTATGGCCTGGGTAGGGAAGGAACCTGGCCGGGGACTCTCCTTCGGAGCCCAAGCCTGAGGCTCTCCAGTGGGGAAGGGATCATTCTTTTTTTTTTTTTTAAAATACGTTTATTTATTTATTTGTTTGTTTTTAGTAATCTCTACACTCAACGTGGGGCTTGAACTCCTGACCCTGAGATCAAGAGTCACAGGCTGAGCCAGCCAGGTGCCCCAGGAAGGGACCCTTCTTAGGGAAGAGAAAAGTCAGACTTGTGGCAGCAGGGGGGCCGGGGGGGTGTCTTTGTTGAGACTGTTGCCCTCAGGTATGGACTGCCCCTCCCTGAAACCCTGGGCTTGGACAGGGAAGGGGGCCCCCCCACCTTCTGGCTGTGGTCACTTCTGTTCTGTCCAGCCTGGAGATTGGAGCCAACCCAGAGTCTAGACACAGCCTGACACTAACTCACTGCGTGACCCTGGGCAGGTTTCTTAATATCCAAATTGATTTACCTTTAGCATGAAACTCCTCATCTTTAAAATGGGACCAGTAAGTCCCTAGTCCTTGAGGGTGTTTTGAGGGCTAAATGGGAGAAAATAAGAAGAAGGCGTACGGCCCAGGGTATGGCACAGAGTGAGTGCGGCCAGTGGATCTTTGATTACGAGCCTTCCCCTGTGGCCAGGACCCCCCAGAGCTGTTCCAGCGGCCAGCTGCCTGGCCTTGGGAAGGCTGGGCAAGTAGACACCTCTCGTTTGAAAGCTGGAGGGCTTTGTCCTCACCCCTCGCCCACCCGCCACTCTGCTCCTTAGTCCTGCGGGGCTCCACATGCAGGGTCAGGAAGTGGCAGGCGGGGCGTTGGGAAGCTTAGGCCTGCTGCCTGCCAGGCCTCTGGGAGGGGAGCCAGTGGTTTGCTAAGAATAGCCCCAAATCATGGCTCTGCCTCCCAGCAGGCAGCCGTGTGCCTCCCTGGTGTGGGCCAAGGTGCTTGCGGGGCCTTTAACGTTTCTTACGACTGGCACTCAGCACAGGGATGGGCCTGGAGCAGCGGGCTCAGTCTGGGAAGAGGCTCTGCAGCTCTTCTTGGGTTGTTGGCTGGGGCCTGGAGAGAGAGAAGGCCTGGGAGGCACTGGTCATTAAAATCTCTGAGTTCTCTTCCACTCAGAGCTTGTGGGCTGCTCCCGACCATCTTCCTCCCCACCAGGGGATCTGTAGTGGCTAAGAACACCGGTTCTGGAACCATACCACTAGAGTCTGAATCCCGGGTCCTGGTCTCATTAGCTGTGTGCCCCTGGGCAGCTCACGTACCCTCTCTGTGCCTGATTCCTTGTGTAACAGGGTTAATGACCGTAACTCCCTTATAGGGACGTTGCAATGATGAAAGGAGGTGGTGCGTGGAGAGCCCTTGGGGTAGCATGAGGCTCATAGTAAGTGCTCACTAAACACCGAGTGCTGCTGTTATTTCCACGATTACTACTTTCTCCAAGAGGGAGAGATTGTGTGAGGCCTGGGTGCTTGCACAGTGCCTCATGGCTGGAAAGCCCTGGCATGCCTCCCGATTGGGGCTCCTGGCTCTGGGTTCAGTAAGAGGTGCGGGGGACCAAAGGTGAGTGAGATTGAGTCCCTGCTGGGTGACGGGGACACCTACATACATTGTACCACACCCGACTGGCACCTTCCCAGGGCCTGTGCTAGCTGTGATCGCAGCTGGAGGGAGGGGATGGCCTGCCTGGGGGTGGGGCGATGCTTAAGGATGGACCAGAGTTTGCAAGGGTGAGGGAAGCCTCCCCAAGCAGAACGAGAGGCCTGTGCAGATGTGTGACAGCTTGGTCTATGCCCCTAGAGAGGGGACCCACACTTAGCCCCTCACCCTGTCAAGAAAACCCTTGTCCCTCCCACTCTGGGCTTGGAGACAACCCTGGTTTCCCTGTTAGGACACAAGCTGGAGGCCCACCAGAATTCTGAGCCTCTCACTTCCCTTTTAGGAATCCCATTTGCTGTACCCTCATTCTCCAGAGACCCTCCTGCCTCTTGAAGTGCCTGCCAGCCCTCTCCAGGGGCCCTTGTTCTTGAGCTGGGGCTCCAGACTGCTCCTGCCCCAGGAACATGCCTGTTTTTTGCTCCTAGTTAAGAAACCCATGGGTTAATAGGTCTCCCATCTTGGGAATGAACTGAAGCCTTTGAAAACTCCTTAGCTTTTCCTAGGGAGTGAATGTCTAATGGTTGAATTCTGGGACCTCAGGAAGCATTTATATATATATGTATATAATATATATGAGTTATATATATATTATATACATATATGTTATTTATATAATTTTATATAAATAATATTATATATATGTAACTGATGTGTGGACTGGCTTTAGCTCCAAGGGGTGTCCCTTCTTGGCTAGGGTACTCCAGTGAGAGAGGCACGGGGCCTCTGGGGTTACCTACATGTCTGAGGCAGGCAGCAGGGAGCATCTGGGAACTGGGTGTGTCATGCTGACCCTGTGGGCTCCCAGAGAGCTAGGGCTTTTGGAAACTCCAGGGAGGGTGTGGTGCTCGGAGGGCTGTGGGTCTGCTGCTGGGCCTGCTGCTGGGCCTCCAGCCCTCGCCCCTGAGGAGCAGCCCCACTGCCAAGAGCCTGCGCTGGCCCCATGCAGGAGGAGAGAGGTGGATGCCCCTGGCTGACCTTGGCCTTGCCAGCCTCTGCTGCCTGCCGAGCCCCAGGCACTGCCTGTCTGCAGGCTGTGTGGCCTCTGTCCAGGCCTTCTCCAGAGTGCAGGACAGGGACTCTTGGATGTTTTGAAGATTGTTGGATGTTTAGAAAGCACAGAGGGGAGTTTCCTCATCTTTTCTTTTCCTTTTCCTTTTCCGGGAACTGTGGATCCCATTGAAGAAGTTAACCCTTTCCTGCTGGTCACAAAGTGACTGCCAGGGGTGCCTGGGTGGCTCAGTCAGTTGAGCATCTGGCTTCAGCGCAGGTCATGATCCTGGGGTCCTATGATCAAGCCCTGTGTTGGGCTCCCTGCTCGGTGGGGAGTCTGCTTCTCCCTCTTCCTCTGCCCCTCTCCTTGCTCCTTCTCTGTCACTCACTCTCTGTCTCTCAAATAAATAAAATCTTAAAAACAACAGTGACAACAAAAAACTTCCAAAGTGACTGCCAGACATGTCCCCTTTGACTGCTGCCCTGTGGTTACTGAGTCCTGCCTCCTGGGGTCCCTGACGTGGGTGCTGACCTCTTAACTCTTGGGGGCAGCCCTCCGTCAGGGCCCTGCCATCCAGGGCCTGGAAGACCTCATCCAGGCTGGATCTGATGACCGCCCCTCCCCACCTGCATCCTGGCCTAGCGGTTCAGCCTCCATGTGAGCACCTGCTTGGCAGCCCTGCCTTTGCATGGAATCTCATGGGCTTTGGAGGTCTCCTGCAGGGGCCGCTCTGCTGGCTCACCCCAAGGCCTGTTGGGAAGCTCTGGTTTCCAGATGTCCCAGAGAGAAGGGCCCTCCCTGGAGACGGGCCCCCCCACCCCCCGAGGTGCAGGGAGGTGCAGTGCAGGTCTCTCTTCTCCCAGGCCCTGAGTTGGGCCTGAGGTGGATAAGCCCTGGACTGGCATTTCACCGCTGCCTTGGAGCCCAATTTCCTCATCTGCAAAATGAGCATAATAATGTTTTCCCCTCCCTACCTTAAAAGAATTTTTTTTGGGGGGACACCTGGGTGGCTCAGTGGTCCAGCATCTGCCTTTCGGCCCAGGGCCTGATCCTGGAGTCCCAAGATCGAGTCCCACATCGGGCTTCCTGCATGGAGCCTGCTTCTCTCTCTGCCTGTGTCTCTGCCTCTCTTTCTGTCTCTCTCATGAATAAATAAATAAATAAGATCTTAAAAATTTTTTTTTGAGGTGACATTGACTTGATATAAAATTAATCATTTTCAATTGTACATTTCAGTGGACTGTGCATTTACATGTCATTCAACCACCGCCTCTGCCAAGGTCTAAAACATACTCATCACGGCAAAGGAAAGCCCGGACCCAATGAGGAGCTCATTTCCATTCCAACCTCTTGCCTTACCTTAAAACATTTTTAAAAAAGATTTTATTTACTTATTGGAGAGAAAGAGAGAGAGAGAGCAAGCAAGAGCATGAGCTTGCTCATGGAGGGGCCGAAGGAGAGGGAGAAGCAGACATCGGGCTGAGCAGGGATCCCGATGTGGGGCTTGATCCCAGGACCCTGAGATCATGGCCTGAGCCACCCAGGTGCCCCTAAAAAAGTTATATGGAAGCATATGAACCATAAAATTCATGCATTCTCAGTGCACAGATGCATGAGTGCTGGTAAGTGCCAGGGACATGCAGCTACCACCTTGGTCAAGTCTGAGAGCACGTCACCATCTGGAAGGTTCCTCGAGCTCTGCTGCAGCCAGTCCACTCCCACCCCTGGCACTGGGCCCACTTATATCCTTTCTGTCCCTCTGGTTTTGCTTTTTTTAGATTGTCACGTAAATCGACTCACATCATAGGTTAGTCTCCTGTCTGACGTCTTTGCTCCACGTGGTGTTGAGATGTGCCCACATTGCTGGACGTTTCGGCTGTGCCTGCGTTTTTGACTGCCGAGTCGAATTTCTGGGTGTGGGGGGACTGCTTATCAGGTTCCCAGGGGATGCCTGCCTGCCCTGCTTTTGAAAAATTTTTTTTTAAGATTTTATTTATTTATTCATAAGAGGACACAGAGAGAGGGGCAGAGACGCAGGCAGAGGGAGAGGCAGGCTCCCCGCAGGGACCCCGAAGCGGGGACCCGATCCTGAGACCTTAGGACCAATCCCTGGGCTGAAGACAGATGCTCAACCGCTGAGCCACCCAGGCATCCCTGAAAATGCTTTCAAATAAAAAAGAATACAAAGTAATTTATGAAAGATTCAAGTAGCAGCTTCGCACAGAGAGAGTAAAACGGACCCCACCCCTGCCCCACTTCCTCTCTTCGCTGGAGATAACACCGTCAGCAGTTTGCTGAGTATCCATCCACTTTGCTTCCGTGCCTCTGTGACTTTGTGTAGTGTTGATTTGGGGGTGTCAGTCACACTGGTCCATGACCCTGGGGCCTGCTTTTTCACTCCTTAGCCATTGCTCTTAGGGAGGGTCCCAGCACTGCCAATGGTACTTCACGTACCCTCCCTGGTTGCCGTACCCTGAGAGCCGAGGGCCCAGAGATGGGGGCCTGGGCCACGGGAGCAGGTGTCCCTGCCCTCTGGCTCTGGCTGGGGCTCAGCCAGGCTTTGGGGAGACAGGATGCAGGCTTCCTGCAGGTGGTCCATTCAGATCAGGTTTCTGGAGGAGGGAGGCATTGGGACACAAGAGATCAGACTGTCCTGGGGTGGGTGTGTGGGTACCTGGGCATCTGGGTGGGTGTGCGTTCCTGCTGCCATCACTACCACCTCCCACTGGGGGAGGCTGCAGGGGCTCCCTTTTCCTGGCTCCGTGGCGTATCGCTGGAAGGAGTAGGCCCAAGGAGAGGGTGATTTGTTGGACGACCAAAAAGGGACCCGGAGACCTCCCTTCTTCTTGTGGTGAAAATGCACCGTGTTGAGGTGACAGGAGCCCTTGGGTGTGCGGGTACAGGGTGGGGATGTCTGTGGCCTCCTGAGGAAGAGTGGCCTCCTGTGCCCACATTTGCATGAGCCTGGCTCTATGACCCCCCCCGCCCCCCCAGATTGGGTCATGGAGGCTCTGCATCTGTGTTGTCCTGCTTCTTTCCTTGCCTCTTGTCATCTGCATATAAATGATTGACTTTCTGTGCATACTCACTAACATAGATTGTTTTAATCATTTTAAAGTTTTTCCTAGTTTAATAATTCAAAATAGGGTCTTACTGTTGTTGTATGAGGTGAGCTCCATGAGATGGGAGTTGTGTTCCATGATGGGCTTGTCTTGTGACTAAAGGTTTCATGTCAGTCTCTGGGGGTTTCTCTGAGCCCTTGGGGATGGTTTAGGAGGAGGGAGAGGGGAGTGAGCCTGGGAGGGAAGCTAGCAACAGGTGGGTTTCCTGATTTCCCTGTGATTTCTCCAGCTTAGTGTTGCTCAAACCTGGGTAACATGTGGACCCTTCCCCTTGTAAAAATAGCTTTTTGAGGGGTGCTTGGAGTGGCTCTGTTGATTAAGCATCTGCCTTTAGCTCAGGTCATGATCTCACGGTCTTGGGATCAAGTCCTTACATTGGGCTCTCTGCTCAGTGGGGAGCCTGCTTCCTCCTCTTCCTCTGCTGCTCCCCACCATTTGTGCTCTCTTGCTTTCTCTCTCAAATAAATAAAATCTTTAAAAAATTAAAATAGTGTTTTGAGATACAATTCACATGCCATACAATTCACGGATTTAAAGCACAGGATTTGGGACGCCTGGGTGGCTCAGTGGTTGAGCATCTGCCTTCGGCTCACATCATGATCCTGGGGTCCTGGGATTGAGTCCCACATCAGGCTCCCCACAGGGAGCCTGCTTCTCCCTCTGCCTGTGTCTCTGCTTCTCTCTCTGTTGTCTCTCATGAATAAATCTTAAAACCCACAGAATTTAGTAGCTTTTAGTATATTCAGAGTCCTGCCTCAGTCACCGCTGTCTGATTATATTTTCATGGACCCCAGAAAGATATTCTGTGTACGTTGCCACTCCACACCCCCAGCCCACTGGTCTGCTTTCTGTGTCTGTAGAATTGCTTCTTCTGGACATTTTGCATGGAATCATACAGTGTGTGGGTTTTTTTTGTGGCCTCCCTTTTAAAGTTTTTATTATTTTATTATTTTATTTATTTTTTGAAAGATTTTATCTATCCATTTGAGAAAGAGAGCAAGCATGATGAGGGGAGGGGTGGAGAGAGGGAGAAGCAGACTCCCCACTGAGCAGGGAGCCCAACTTCACTCTGGGCTCCATCCCCGGAGCCCTGGATCATGACCTGAGTCAAACAAAGGCAGATGCTTAACCCACCGAGCCACCCAAGTGTCCCTTGTGCACTCTTTTTTAAAAGAAAAAAAAAAGGGAATCCCTTTTTGGGGACCTGAGCCAGGATCCCAAGACCCTGGCTCAGTCAGTTAAGTATTTGCCTTTGGCTCAGGTCATGATCCCGGGTCCTGGGATCAAGTCCTGCCTCGGACTCCCTGCTCAGCGGGGGAGTCTGCTTCTCCCTCTCCTTCTCCCTCTATGCTTTCTCGTTCGCACGCTCTCAAATAAAATCTTAAAAAAAAAAAAAAAGTAAAAAACCTCACTTGTTGATTTAAGTTTTCTTATTAGAATAACTGAAATGTGTACAAATATAAAACTAGATGTAAATGCCTTAGAGTTACGTAGTTTCTCCATAACCATGAAATAAATGTGAAATACCAATAAAAGGAGAAAGCCAACCCATTGCAAAGGAACAATGTTACTGTTTTGGAAGGATGTAAGCGGCACCCGAATTGCCAATGTTGGGTTGATGGTAAAGAGCTGGGTCTCTTTCCCTGCTTCTGTCACCTGAGCTTGCTGTACAGAGTGACATTAATGATGTTGGCTGGTTGGATGGTTTGGAGTGAATTCTGATCACTCACGTTAGAGCCCAGCCTGCCAGTGACTAATGTTTCGGTAGTGCCCCACTTGGTATCTGGGAAGCTGGCTTGTTGGAAGATAAGAGCGGAATAGTGGTGTTATGGAACTCTGCATCTAGTGGCTCTTAAACCCGCTTCCTGTGGGAATCAGGCATTTGGCATAGACAGAGGTGGTCTTTGCTCAGTTCACGCAGATGCTGTCAACATGAACATGGTCCTGACTCCTGAGAGGAGGGCCTTTGAACTGGCCACATCCAGGCTTCCATGGGCTAGCTACCGGGTGGCTCAGCCTCCACCCCACCCCTCCTCTGTTTGGACCACCACCTTTGTTTGTACCATGTGCAATGATGTCATTTGGCCTTCACAGAAAAGGAACTCGATTGTAAACACGGGGACCAACTTCAGCCCCAAATTGCATGGTGGTGCTTGCTTATGAGGTCATTTAGACAACCCAGGGGATGTGCTCTTTTTTTTTTTTTACAAATTGAAGTAAAATTCACATTAGCCCAAATTAACTGTTTTATAAACTTTAAAAAAAATTTATTCATTTTTTCATGAGAGACACAGAGAGAGAGAGGGCAGAGACACAGGCAGAGGGAGAAGCAGGCTCCATGCAGAGAGCCCGACGTGGGACTCTATCCCCGGTCTCCAGGATCACGCCCTGGACTGCAGGCGGCGCTAAACCACTGAGCCGCCCGGGCTGCCCCCAAATTAACTGTTTTATTTTTTTATTTATTTTTTTTTATTTTTTTTTTTAAAATTTATTTATGATAGTCACAGAGAGAGAGAGAGGCAGAGACACAGGCGGAGGGAGAAGCAGGCTCCATGCACCGGGAGCCTGATGTGGGATTCGATCCTGGGTCTCCAGGATCGCGCCCTGGGCCAAAGGCAGACGCCAAACCGCTACACCACCCAGGGATCCCAAATTAACTGTTTTAAAGTGCGGAGTTAAATCAGTGGCATTTTGTACATTCACAATGTTGTGCAACCAACCGTCACCTCTGTGTTAAGTCCAAAACATTTCTCACAATTTTATTTTCTTGTGGTAAGAGCACTTACCATGCGATCTACCTTCTTAATAAAAATTTAAGTGTACAATACAGGATGACTATAGAGACAATGTTGTTCAGCAGATCTCTAGACTTACTCATCTTTGCTTCACTGAAACTTTATGCCTGTGGATGACTAGCCCCGTTTCCCCTGCCGCTGGCCCCTGGTACCACCATTCCACTCTGCGAGTGTATGAATTTGTCTACTTTAGGTACCTCATATAAATGGAATCTGTAGCATTCGTCTGTCTGTGACTGGCTTATTTTACTTTGCATAATGTTCTCAAGGTTCATCTACCTTGTGGCACATTGCAGAATTTCCTTCTTTCTTAAGACTGAATGATACTCTGTTGTACGTACAGACCACATCTTTATCCATTCATCCGTCAGTGGGCATCTGGGTTGCTTCCACCTCTTGGCTATTGTGAATTGTCCACAGTGAACGTGGGTATGTGAATATCTCTTTGCGATCCTGGTTTTAATTCTTTTGGGTAAATGTCCACAGAAGTGTGATTGTTGGATCCTATGGTAAATTCTACTTAAATTTTTTGAGGGACTTCGGTACCCTTTTCCAGAGCGGCTGCATCATTTTACATCCCTGCTGACCATGTGCGAGGATTCCAGTTTCTCTTAATCCTGCTAATAACACTTATGGTTTTTTTTTTTTTTTAAATAATAGCTGTCCTGACGGACGTGAGGTAGTTTTGATATGTATTTCCTTGATTGATGATGTCAAACATCTAAAACATTGTCTTTGCCCCAAAAGGAAACCCCCTGTCTCGGAAGCAGTCACTGGGGATCACCCTGCCCTCCACCCCTCTTCCCAGCTTCTGGTAACCACTAATCTGCATTTTGCCTCTGTGGGTTCACCTGTTGGATTATATAATATGTGACTTTTTGTGTCTGGCTTCTTTCCCTTGGAATCATGTTATCAAGCAAGGTGCACATGTGCTATAGCATGTAGCCGTGCTTCCTTTTTTTTTTTTTTTTTTTTTTTTTATAGCTGAATAAGAAAGCCATTGTATGGAGAGACCACATTTTGTTTATCCACGTATCAGTTCAGGGACATTTGGATTGTTTCCACCTTTCGCCAGCTGTGAATGGGGCTTCTGTGAACATGGGTGTGCAAGCATTTGTTTGGATACCTCTTTTCAGTTCTCTTGGGTATATACCTCGAATGGCATTTCTGGGTCATATGGTAACCGTGTGTTTAACTTTTTGGGTTTGATATTTGCAGTCAGACAGCGGTGATGGTTGTGCAACATTTTGTGAATGTATGAAATGCCACCAAATTGTACTTCAAAAGGGTGAATTTTATGGTATGTGAATTAAATCCCGATTAAAAAAAAAAAAAAGAGAGAGAGAGAGAGAGAGAGCTCACAGATCCTAGAGCACACATCGTGGAGTCTGGATTGAGTTGTGTTGCCAATGCCTGAAAACCCACAGCCCTGCATTGCCTCGTGGGTCCTGCAGACTTCCTGCATGGTGCAGATGTGGGACCTGAGCCCCATGGTCCTTGCTTGGGGTGGTAGGTGGGAACTACAGGAACCAAATGGGCTAGCTTCCCACCCGCCCTCCTCTTTAGCTCATTCCGTGTCTTTCTGGCGTCTAAACGACAGGTGTCCACTGTAGAACCTGCTTCTCTCAGTTTTCCCACCTTGGCCGTGGCCTAGGCTCTGTGGGCAGTGAAGCTTGTAGGCATGCTGTGCTGGCTTCTCCACATTGGCCTTACGACCAGTTCGTCCTTCTTCATGGGTCTCCAGGGCCTGCTGCAGGATTTTGTTCTGCATCCTCCACTCCTAGAATAATTCCTCCCGCATGGTAGGTGCTCCAGGGACATCCGTCGAATGTCTGCAGGAAGCACGTATGAGTTAGTCCATTTTATAGATGAGGAAGCTGAGTCTCAGGTTGCCCTGACTAGTCTCTTGACTCCCACCCAGCCAGTTCACTGCTGTATGCTGAGCCATGATTTCAGCCTCCTTCTCCCTCTGTCCCTGTTTCCAGGGAACGCCAGGCCACACCACGGGGGTTGACCCTTCACAGCTCCCCTTAGCAAGTTGACCTGATTGGTATGGTGATTATGGAGGTGACACGTGTGTCTCCTGGCATTTGTGCAGAAATGGTGGTAACAGGCTGTCCCCGCTTGTTGAGTGCTCCCTCTGTGCAAACTGAGCTTAGCAAATTAGGTGAATTTATTTCTCTCTTAAATCTCACAGTAGCATCCTGAGGCCGGGAGCGGGGGCACTGTCATCGACCCCACTCCACAGACAAGGACGTGGAGAGATTTTATATGGTCGGAAAGGACAAAGATCGATGACTTCTTGAACTGGTGAAGATGGGAGGAAACCGGCCCTTTTCAGCCGTGCTGGCTGCTGGGCAAAATGCTACTGCCTTTTGGAAAAATAAGACTACAGAGTCTACTGTGGTTTTATTTTTTTATTTTTATTTTTTAAAGATTTTATTTATTCATGAGAGACAGAGAGAGAGAGAGAGAGAGAGAGAGAGAGGCAGAGACACAGGCAGAGGGAGGAGCAAGCTCCATGCAAGGAGCCCAATGCAGGACTCAAACCCAGGACTCCAGGATCACGCCCTGGGCCGAAGGCAGGCGCTAAACTGCTGAGCCACCCAGGGATCCTCCTACTGTGCTTTTAAATGCACAGGCCTTTCTATCTCAGCAGTATGAGTTTCGGTGGCCTGTGCTACAGATGTGCACTATCAGGATGGAAGGCCGTGTGCACGGGGATTTTGCAGCAGTTCGCTGGAGACCACATGCTCTTCCTTTCAGTTCCGAGTTCCCCCTGCCCCAGGGCATTTGCCCTTGCTGTTCTGTCTGCCTGGAGTGCTTGGCCCTGTGGCTGGAACCTTCCCTGTCTTCGGATCTCATAGCATAGACCTTCCGTGACCGTGGTCCTTTCCCTCATTTTCCATCTGAGCTTCTCAGTCCCTTGGTGTCCACGTTGCAATGCATATAACGTATACATGTGTCATCATTGTATTTCTTGGTTGACTCCTTTGTCCTTCCATCCCTCTCGCCCTCTCTTTTCTCTCTGTTGTTGGAATGTTGGTTCCGTGAAGGGGCAGGACTGCGTCTGGCTGATTGACATGGTCGATGCTTAGTAGCTGTTACTTGAATGAGCAGTACCGCAGTCAGTGGCCTGCCCTGTCAGCAGACAGGGTGGGAGGTCTGTGTATGAACCGGAGGGGTGTTCGTGTTGTCTACTTAAGGGTTTGAGAAGCCTTGTTGTAGGAGGAAGTTTTTAAGAGGTGGCCTCAAGGAGGATGGGAAGGGCATAAACCTTTTCTTTATGCGTCTTCACCTGGTTTGGACAGTAAATACAAATACTCCCGTAATAAAAAATCTGGCCAACACCACCAAAAATAAACCGAACAAGGAAAAAAAAATGGACCCGGTCAGAGGGAGCCTTAGGATTTGAACCCTGGTCCTTCTGTCTCACAGCCCATGTTCTTATCGCCACCCAACCCTGTCCACATGCGCACTCAGCAGAGCCTCACTGTGGTCCTCAGAGGAAGACAGAGTAGGAGTTATTGCTGTTGGCTATTTATTTATTTATTTATTTAGGCATTTTATTTTAAATTGAGGTCTCATTTACAGACGGTAAATCGGGCACAGTTTGAGAAGGATGCAGGTGTATCTCACCTGTGTGACCCCTACCCTGACCAAGATAGAGAACGTTTTCAGTGCCCTGGAAGGTTCCCTGGGGCCTCTTCCCAGTCCGTTACCTGAGCCCCACTCTCAAGTGTCCGTGCTTTGGAGCGCCTACCAAGGGTTAGTCTTACTTGCTCTTGAACTTTCTGTAAATGGCACCAGAGAAAATGAGCTGTTTTTTGTTAAAAAGATTTTATTTATTTATTCATCAGAGACACACAGAGAGAGGCAGAGACACAGGCAGAGGGAGAAGCAGGTTCCATGCAGGGAGCCCGATGTGGGACTCGATCCTGGGACCCCAGGATCACACCCTGAGCCAAAGGCAGACGCTCAACCGCTGAGCCACCCAGCTGCCCCAGAATGTGAACTGTTTTTATCTGGATTTTTCTGGCTTCTTTCTGTTGGCATCAACTCTGTAAGATTCATCTATGATGCTGTAGGCCTCGGCGGGTTGTCCCTTTCCATTGCTCTGTAGTGTTCCGTTTTAGAGGTGTTACTACCTCACATTGGTTTTTCCCTGTAGATGGACTTTCAGTGTGTTTCCAGCTTCTAGTGATGGCGAGAAAAGCTGCTGAACACTCCTGCTCGTCTTGTGGTGGATGCTCACACTTCTGTAGGATGTATGGCCATTGGGTGGTGGGATAGAGGCTCATTCTACCAAGAAGGAAGCTAAGGAGTCTTCAAAAGACCCAGAGAGGAAGTGGCTTGCCCAGGGTCACACAGTGACTCACGATGGACCTCAGCCAGTCTACCCCTCCCCCCACTGGCCCTCTCACTCCTGTTCTTACCCATCTCCTACCCCCTAGAGGTGGCCTGCTTCTCACCCAAGCCCTATGAGTAGGGTTGTCAGGCAGAGGTCAGGGGGCTTCTGGAGGGCCATATTTCTAGGTCTCCTTACACGGGTGTGTCCAGTAAGCAGTTCTTGTTCACACACCTCCTTCCCCATGGAGATGGTGGGCAGGCTGCAGTTTACCTTCCAGGATGATGGGTGCTGGGGTTCATAGGAGCCATTGTTACTGGACGTTGGTGCCTAGGCTGGCCAGACACAGGTGGGATTGGCCTGTGAGGGCTGCTCTGGTGTCTTTGGCCTTGGGAGTGTGTGTGTGTGTGCCAGTGTGTGCACACACAGGCACGAGGTGTGAGAGGGGCCCTGCATCTCTCACACTCACTGTGCTCCTGGTGGGTGCAGGAGCCTGGGGCTGCCTCGCCCAGACCCCATCATGTCCTGGGAGGAGCCTGGCTGAGTGGGCTCAGCCAGGCCGGGTCCAGGAGGCAATGCATGCCCCTCTTTCCTCAGCACCCATCACTCGGGTCTCTGATGGCACCAGCTCCCTGGGAGGTGGCACCTTCTGCTTTTTGCATGCCTGTTCTGCCTCTTGACCCTGGACTATCCAAGGACAGGGACAAACCTTAATATGGGCATCACAACCACCCCCCCTTTTTTTTTGGAATGAGCCCTTTTTAAATACCCCTTTAATCATTTTTAATTGTACAGATCAATAGCATTACATACATTCACGCCGTTGTATAACCATTATCGTCATGTCCAGAACTTTTTCCTCTTCTGAAGCTGAAACTTTGTGGCTTCTAAACACTAACTTCCCATCACCCTCCCTACCCCGACCCCTGGCAGCCACCCTTCTAACTTTCTATCTCTGTGCTTTGACTATGCTAGGTCCCTCATGTAGGTGGAATTATACAATGTTTGTCCTTTCGTGTCTGGCTTATTTAAACATTTAGCATAATATCTTCAAGGCTCATCTGTGTTGTAGCATGTGTCAGAATTTCATTCTTTTTTTTTTTGAGGCTATAATTGTTCTTTTGAGCTCATTTATTTAATTTTATTTAAAAAATATTTTATTGATTTATTTGAGAGAGAGCACAAGCAGGTGGGGGAGTGGGCTGGGGCAGAGGGAGAGGGAGAAGCAGACTCCCTACAATGAGCAGGGAGCCCAGGGTGGGGCTTGATCCTGAGATCCTGAGATCATGACCGGAACTGAAGCCATCCAGGTACCCCTGAGTTTATTTGAAACATACCTCGGAGCTTTTAATCTGCTGAGCCACCCAGGTACCCCTGAGCTTATTTGAAACATAGCTCGGAGCTTCAGGACTGAGCGAGGGGGTCAGCTTGATGGTAGGAGTGGGAATTGATAATATTTGTTCACATTTCCCAGGTGCCAGCCCTTTCCCCACATTGTCTCCTGTAATCCTCAGTACATCCTTATGAAGCAGGTTCCAATATTATCCTCATTTTACACATCAGGGGGTTAGGCTCCGAGAAGTTTGGTACCTTGGGCAAGGTCACACAGCAAGTCGGGGGTCAGCCAGGATCAGACACCAGGTCAGCCTGGCTGCACAACCTGTGCTCTGCATTCCCTCCCCCGTTGCAGCGCCCAGGCCAGGCTCAGCCTCATTTCCTTGAATCCTTCTCATCACCTCTCTGCAGCTGAGTGTGGAGCTGATTGGTGCCAGCTGGGGCTGAGCAGGCGGTGGCAGCGGCCCCCCTCCCTGGCCGGGTCCTTGGTCCTGGGCCCCAGCATTGGTCGAGAGCCTGGCTCTGCAGCAGCCCCCCTGGCGAGGCAGAGTCTGCAGGGAAGTGGTCCCTGCTGCCCCCAGTGCAGGCCGGGCAGGGGCTGCTGGGCCCAGGGTGGCGGATGGCAGGATGTCACTCTTGGCAGGACTTTCCCTGGACAAACAGCTACCAGAAGCTTCTGGATCAAGAGGATAGATAAACAGGAAGAGGGAGAAACTTGAAAATATTTTTCTTCCCCTGCCGTGCCCTACTGTTTTCGCCCTGCCCTGCCCTTGGTTCCTGGAGGTTTGGGGTGGGAAGACTCTTCCCCCGCCAGAAGCCGCCCAGAGGCCTGGAGAGCCCCAGCTTTTGGGTTTCAGGTTTTGTTTTGCTTGAAGGGCTGGGAAAAGCCTGGGTGTGAGGGCCAGGTGGGCCCGAGTTTGAAACCTGGCTCTGCTGCTGCTTTGCCATGTGACCCAGGCCAGCTCACTCCTCCTGCCTGTGGGTCAGCGTGGCCGTGACACACCGTCTGCATCCGATGGATGCGGAGGCACAGAGAGGTGAAGTGTTTCTGTCAAGATCACGCAGCCGGTGGTCGTGGCGCTGAGGCTGGCGCCTTCGGTGTCGTCGGCGCCCTGCTGTGTCACGGTCTGGCATGCGATGCACACCTCGGCTCGCAGTGTGTGGGTACTATGGATTTCCTTCCCTCTCCTTTACGGAGAAGCCCAGTGTAGTTGGGGATCCTGGGTGGAGGTGGGGGGCACGGTGAGGCCTGCTGAGCTGTGGGCCTCAGGGGTCCCAGAGTAATAACAAGCCCTTGCTGAGGTGGTTCCCTGGGTGTTGCCTCTTCCGTGCAGCCCTCTTAGGCTGACACACGGGCACCATCGTGCAGCTCTTCTCATGCCCAGTCTGCACAGCACATCTCACCCCACAGAGCAATATCCTGACTCTCTGGCACAGTTTCCAAGGCAGTTGGGGTTCAGCCCAACCCCACCCCATCCTGTATTCTGGCCTCACAAGTACCATAATACTTGGACTTAATACTCTGTACAGCGCCAAGCATCTCTTTTTCTCTATGCGGTTTCCTCCCTGCAGAATGCTTTTCTTGTCCGTCAAATGTTGCTCCTCTTTTAAGTTGCAGCTCAGTGGTCTCCTCTTCCAGGAAGTCTTCCCTGAGTTCCTGACCTTGAATTAACACCTCCCTTCTCCGTGCAGCTCAGTGTAGTGGGGAAGGTCCTGGAGTCCCTGTCTCATGGACAGCCTCTCTGAGCCTCAGTTTCCTCATCTGTGGATTGGGGATACCAGGAGTAGGGGAGAGGAGAAAGCCTGGATTCTCCTGCCCTGGCTCGTGTGGAGTTGGCAAGAGCCCAGGGAAGCATGGCCCTCTCAGGGTTAACTCCTTGCCACGTGAGGGACGGAAGTGAGGGCGACAGACTGTGCAATGAAGTCACTTCCCTGCCTGGGGAAGTGTGCCATGTGGCTGGCCTTCTGCGGTAAATCCTGTTTCCTCCTTGGCCTCCGTGTGCCCACCCACTCCTGGCTCCCATGACCCCGAAGGTCCCCAGCAGGTGGGGCTCCTGGTGGAATGTTGGCCTGTCATTCATCCGGCGAGGTCACTTCCTGTCTGGATCCGCCACCCACCTTTCCTGCCGTGGCCTTCCACGTGGAGGTTTCATGGGGATGATGGGTGTGGGTTCCAAGGGAGGCTACCCAAGGTCAAATCCAGTGTGCGGCGCGCACCGTCCGGTGGGGGCACTGATGGCCGGGGAGGCTCTCTGGGCGTCTCCCAGGGCTGTCACTCAGCCTCCTGGGCCCCCATTTCTTCTTCTGTGGAAACTGGGAGAACCTGTGTGTCAGATGTGCTCTGGGCCCTGACTGGGTCAGGCTGGGACATCTGTAACCTCATTTAACCCTTTTTCCACTACAGGGAAACTGAGGCTAAGGAGGTGGCCCAGGCCTCTGGTAGGGGGACAGGGCTGGGGTCTACCCGGGGCTTTCTGATTCCTATATCCGAATGATTTCCATGGGCAAGTGTTTAGCAAAAGCCGTTGGCGGCAATTCGGGACCACCCTCAGTCGCCTGAGCTTTTCCAGTGGGGTCAGGGGCTCTTCAAGCTGTTTGGGTTGACACACAAACAGGATTGCTGTTGTCAGTGGCCATACTGTGCAGTTCTTGGGCTTGTCTCTTTTTTCTTTTTTTAAAGATTTTAATTTTTTAAGATATTATTTATTTATTTGACAGAGAGAGAGAGAGAGAGAGAACACAAATAAGGGCAGTGGCAAGTAGAGGCAGAGAGAGAAGCAGACCCCCTGCTGGGCAGGGAGCCCAATGGACATGGGACTCAGTCTCAGGACTCCAGGATCATGACCTGAGCTGAAGGCAGATGCTTAACTGACTGAGCCACCCAGGTGCCCCATTCCTTCTTTTTTTCTATTAATAGTATATGTTCATTCATCATAGAAACATCAGAGAGGGGTTCCTGAATGCCACAGTCAGTCAAGCATCCGACTCTTGGTTTTAGCTCAGGTCATGATCTTGGGTCCTGAGATTAAGACCTGTGGTAGGCTCCATGCTCAGTGGGGGGGTCTGGTTGACACTCTCTCTCAAATAAATAAATAAATAAATAAATAAATAAATAAATAAATCTTAAAAAAAAAAGAAACGTCAGAGAAAATAAAGATATGCAGGAAGATTCGAAGAACCATCTGTGACTCCACTTTGCAGCGATAACCACAGCTCACCATGGACAGTTCACCATGCACGTTTTGAGATGTGTCTTTCTGGAGATTTTTCCTGTGTGTGTGTGTGTGTGTGTGTGTGTATACTTCGCCTTTTTTTGGTGACTAAACATACAATAGACATTTTCCTATGTAAGTAAACTGTTACTTCTTATTTTTGAAACTTCTAAGTTGGAGTTTCACATGCCCAGAAAAGGACGCCCATCGCAAGTACACACCCTGATTACACAAAATGAGCACAGCCTTCAGAGCCTCCCCCCAAGTCAAGGGACAGAAGTGTTCCAGAACCCTGGATCCCCACACCTCATCGCCGTCCCTTCCTTCCTGCTCCAGATGGGACATCTTGTCTGACTTCCAACACCATAGATTAGTTCGGCCTGTTTGAGTTTTAGATGAAGGGAATCAGACAGTGTTTGTTGATGTTGGCTTCTTTCCCTCCACATTCTGTTAAGTGACGGCCATCTGACACTCTATCCATTTTAATGACTGCGTGATGACGTCTGCGATACATTGGACTTTGACCACTGTTCATGTGAAAGATGTTCTCAGTCTTTGACTAAACTAGGCAGAGCTGTGTCGAACATTTTTGTGGCCATATCTCTGATTATTTGCATTGACTCAACGGATAGGAAACTTGGCTGGATCAAAGAGTTGCGTGCTCTTAAGGTATTTTAGAATTATTGCCAGATTAGCTGCTAGAGAGCAGTGCCAGGTTGCATCCTGCCTGGTGCTTCAGGGAGAGCCCATCCTGGCACCCATGCTGACACAGGGTGTGTCCTGCTGTTGTACCTGTGACACCATGATAGGCAAGACGTGGCGTTTCGTCGTTTCCAGTTTTCAAATTACAAGTAAGGTTGAACATCTTTTTCTGACATTCATTGTCCATTTGTATTTCTGAATTGGGCTTTTGGGGTTTCTTGGGTCGGTTACAGTCTCAAGATATACTTGGTTTCTGGTTTGGAAAAAAAGCTGTATTGAATATGATAAATAATAAAAAACTGTCAAAAATATCTTTATCCAGTTTGCCATTTGCCTTTCAGCTTCGTAGTTTTTCTGTGTTGGTTAAAAGCTGGTCATTTTAAAAAAGATTTTTATTTTTCCAGTAATCAACGTGGGGCTTGAACTTACAACCTTGAGATCAAGAGCTCCACTGACTGAGCCAGCCAGGCACCCCAAAGCTGACCACGTTTTATGTAGTCTGATCTACTGATGTTTACCTGTATGTCTTCCCTAGCATTTTGTACAGAAAGTTCTTTTCTGCCCCAAATTGTCTTCTTTCACTTATGTGGTTTTTTTTTTTTTTTTTTTTTTTTTTTTTAGTAAGTCATTATTCATCCTTCTACACTTCCTTTGGGAGCATGGTATTAGGGGAGGGATAATTTGGAGGGTGAAAGCACGTACTTGGAAGCTCTCTGCCACCTGTGTGCCCTTGGGAGGTCACCCAGACTCTCTGTGCCTCAGGGTCTGTACTTACAAGATGGGACCAGCTCATACATGATCACCAAAGGGTTACTGTGGGAGTTAAATCATAGCTATTTGGAAACTTCTTAGTTTCAGGACTCCTTCCTTTACACTCTTAAAATTTGAAGACTCCAAAGCATTTCTGTTTATGTGGGTTATATACATAAATTGATATTTACCATATTAGAAATGAAAACTGAATATATTTTAAAACATATATGTATACATTTACTTAAAAAATAATAGCAAACCCATTACATGTTAACATAAACAATTTTTTTTTTTCTGAAAACTGAGCTGTTTTCCCAAATAAACTACATTGGAAAGAGTGGCATTGTTTTGCAGTTTACAAATCACTATAAAGATTCAAAAAAAATTTTTTTTTGAAGTAATCTCCCCACCAAGGCGGAGCTCAAACTCATGCTCCTGGATCAAGAGTTGCATGCTCTGCTGACTGAGCCAGCCTGGTGCCTCTGCAGATCACTTTAATGTCTGGTTTAATAACAGACACTTGGGTTCTCCTATCTACTCCTGTATTCAATTGTTGTGATATGTTGTTTTGATTGAAGTATATGAAGAAAATCTAGCTTTTTTGTTTTTTAAGATTTTTTAAAAAATTTATTTATTTATTCATGAGAGACACACACACACACAGAGGCAGAGACACAGGCAGAGGGAGAAGCAGGCTCCATGCAGGGGTCCCAACGTGGGACTCGATCCTGAGACCCCATGATCACGTCCTGGGCCGAAGGCAGGTGCTAAACTGCCGAGCCACCCAGGGATCCCCAAGAAAATCTAGCTTTACCCAGATAAGTGATTGGAAAAGGGAGGAATATTTTATTAGCCTCTGGATATTTTCTTTTGAGACTACATAAAAATTCAACATGTGATAGTTTCTTAAAGGCCATTTGAAATGTAGAATCTGCAAACATATTAATGAATTTTTCATAGTTTGTTGCATTAAAATCCATCAGACGGTCCTGCCTGGATGGATCTTTGACACAGGTGTAATTTTGTAACATTTATATATTGGTCATCGGTAAGATGCTGGTTCATGGAATTACACAGGTCTTCCAAATGTGGACACATTTCATTTCAGCAATATCCAGAAATTACGTATGTTAACATCATCACCCGTATCATTGCAAAGTCTTTATGTTTGGGGAAGTGGTCAGACTCACAACGGCTGATGCCAGTTTTCCAGAGTTCTGATGTTTCCCTTAAAGCTCAAACTTGATCATTGGCAACAAATGTCAGTTGTTTTCCTTGAAAGGACAGGCTCACCTTGTTCATTTTTGAGAAAATGTCTGCCAGCTACCCAATTTTGAGTAACTGGTGTTTGTCTGTCTGCTGGCTGTTCTTTCTGTGAACAAAGATGCTAGTTGAGCTGACAGCTCAGCCTGGCTCACAGGTGCCTTTCCCTCAGACACCTGCCCAGGTACACGCCCGGTCATCTCACAGAGTAGTAAAAAGATGCATACTCTAGGTCTTTGCTTCAGTGAAATTAATTTTACTGATTCATTAAAGACTTTTTAAAAGCGATTTTATTTTTAAGTAATCTCTATACCCAATGTGGGTCTTGAACTCATAACTCTGAGATGGAGAGTTGTGTGCTCTATTGATTGAGCCAGCCTGGTGCCCTCATCAAAGGCCTTTTTTTTTTCTTTTTTAAGATTTTATTTATTTATTCACAAGAGACATACAGAGAGAGAGAGGTAGACACACAGGCAGAGGGAGAAGTAGGCTCCACGCAGGGAGCCCGATGTGGGACTCGATCCCAGGACCCCGGGATCATGACCCAAGCCAAAGGCAGATGCTCAACCACTGAGCCACCCAGGTGCCCCTCATCAAAGACCTTCTTAATTGATAGTGGCATCTTTTGTTACATGAGTGACGGGTAGCTTTGTTGGGGGCCAGTGCCATGCCTCTTGCTGAGTGTCCCCCACTGCTGTGGCTTTGCTCCATCAGCATGCTACTTAGTGGCGAGAAGGCAGTGATACTTGGTACTGTCCTGAGAATAGTCTGGACCTTGTGGACACTGGAAGGCACTGGGGACCTGGGCTCTGCGGAGAGTGCCGTTGGAACTGTGATGGAGTGGTAGCCTCCCTAGGGCTCCAGCCCGCTACGCATACCTGGAAGTGCAACTTGGGGTGAGGGGGTGGGGCTGTAAGCCCTTTGGGGTTAGAAGTTCATCATTTGTGATTTTATTTTTTTTTAAGATTTTCTTTATTTATTTGTAAGACACACACACACACACACACACACACACACACACAGAGGCAGAGACACAGGCAGAGGGAGAAGCAGGCTCCATGCAGGGAGCCCAACACGGGACTTGATCCCGGGACCCCAGGATCAGGCCCTGGGCTGAAGGCAGCGCTAAATTGCTGAGCCACCAGGGCTGCCCTCATTTGTGATTTTAAATCCTGGTCATGCTACTAATGTGTTTAATCCTCAGGAGTGAGTGAGGAGCCCAGGGGACTTTTTAGGTGCCGCATTTTTCTTGTCCCCCTGGGAGTCTGAGTCAACGCGAGAGATCAGGGGTCTCAGCGAGGCAATTCTACAGGGGAGGGTCTGTTTCTCAAACAGGGCCCTCAGAGTTACCTTCGCCCTTTCCTGGCCGGAAGGGGCTTCCACAGCCTCTGGCCTTCACGTCCCTTCCTCATTAACCTTCTCTGCCAGATGGGACCCAGGGGTCAGTGTCTCCCCCCACCCCAGCCCCATTTTCTTACCGCACTTGAAACAGGGCTGCATTTATAGAGTGCCTTTTGTGTTCTGGGCCCCGGGCTAAAACCCACCTGTTTTGTCTAATTTGTGCTCACAGCATGGACACCCACAGAGCTCATCGGTTTTTTTGTTTAAAAATCTGTCCAATTTTGCTCATTCAAGTGGCTACTTTGTGCCAAACACTGAGATGCCATCGAAGGCCAGCCCCAGCCCCAGCCCAGTGGGCTTCAGGGAGGCTACGGCCATGGTGCAATGTGGCCTGGGGGACGTGGAGGAGGTTCCTGGTTCAGGGGATGGGAGTCAGCTAGGCAGAGGGAGCAAGTGGGGCAGGAAGATGTGCAGCAGATGAGCAGAGGCCGGTGCGTGGCTCTCCAACCTCATTTGCCGCTCGCTGGAGGAAAACTATTGGACCAATTGAGAGATGGCCCAGCCTTGTCCTTTACGGGTTATATTAAGATTTTTTTAAAAAAGATTTATTTATTTACTCATGAGAGACACAGAGAAAGAGGCAGAGACACAGGCAGAGGGAGAAGCAGGCTCCCCATGGAGTGCCTGATGTGGGACTCGATCCCAGGACCCTGGATCATGACCTGAGCCAAAGGCAGGTGCTCAACCACTGAGCCGCCCGGGCGCCCCTGAGCTGAAGTCTTTTGTGCTAATCTGTCTCCTGTGCTTGGTGTGCTTCATTCTGCGGAGCGGGAAGGCCCTTCCTGGTCAGGGTCTTTCCTGGCCCTGGACGGACGTGCTCTGGGAAACAGATGGCCAGGGAGTTGCAGAGGAGAGGGGTATGGAACCCTGGCTCCTCACCCTGGTGTCCACTGTCTCCATGACTGTGGGCAGTTGTTTGGTCTATTCTGGACCTCAGTTTCCTCTTCTGTAAAATGAGAGGAACAGACTGGGGTCTCAAAGACGCATCTGACTCTGACTCGGAGATACATGTTGGTGCACAAGGTGTAAGTGTGTGTCTGTAGCTTGTGTGGGGAGGTATGGGGCCCAGGGCGGGTGGGGGCTGGTCTGAGCCCCTGCCCAGGGTGCAGACCTGAAGGTTTGACTTTCCCCTCCCCCGCACCCAGCTGTCCCCCGCCCCACGGTAGAGACCCTGCAGCATGGTGACTTCCCTCATGTTTGTTCTGCAGCAGAGGCAGATGTTTCCGGCAGCTGGCCACTTAGCCTCCTGCCCTATTTTTAGCTCCATTGTTACCCGCCCCGGGCATCTGGCTGCCTGGGGTGCATGAGAGCCCGTGGCCCTGGAAGGGGTCCTCTTTTCTGGGACCAACTTGTTCTGTGCCTCCTGCCAGGTCCCTGGTTTAACCTTCCCATCGTGTCTTGGGAAAGTGAGAGTCGCGTCAGGAGGAATGGGAGAGGGTGCGTGGGTGATGATGCAGTAGAACCAGGCTGTGGAACCAGAGGCCGGCTTCTGTTGTTATGTCACCCAGTGAACTCTCAGAGGCCTCAGTGTTTCCATCTGCAGAATGGCACAGTGGCCTGGGCTTCTGGCTCTCTCAGAGGATTGTTCCGAAGCAGAAATGAGGTCGTGAGCATGAAATTTGTTTAGGGAAATGACATTTGTGGGTTCTGCTCTGTGGGGGCTCTGGAGGAGTGCTGGATCCAGGGTAGGGAGATGGAGCATGTACTTACCAAACACCAGGCCAGTGAGCTCAGGCTGGGGTTGTGTGGGGCACAGGCTGCGTGCTGCAAACCCTGGAGGAGGAGGGAGTGAGGGGGTGAGGGGTGGTGTTCCTGGTTATGGGACCAGGGAGGACAGATGCACGGGGACAGGGAAGGGTTGGATGTGTCCTGGGAGATTGGAGCAAGGGAGGGCTTTGAGCATCTCTGGCCAGTGGCCTTGGAGCTATTCGTCCCTGGGAGCAGGCCCCGGGTGGGGCTGGGGCAGGACACGCTGCATCTCCCTTCCTAAGCTGGCAGCCAGCGGAGTGGCTCTGCGGCTGGCTGTATTGCACATCGGGCTGCATTACACATTGGCTTTCATCAAGGATTGAAAGCGCTCAGCTGCTAAAATGTTTGAAAGCCTCCCATCCTGTCCAGCCCCTTCACTTTCCAGATGGCAATAAAGTGTGGCCCAGGGAGGGATATGCTGAACTTGAGACCTGTCCGAAAGCCCATGCTGGCGAGAAACACTTACTGGAGCTTTTTCTGCTCTGTACCATAGGGTATCTGGGACCAGGGCTTGCCTGGAATGTTGGGGATGTGGAAGGCAGTGGGGGTGCTGAAGACGGGAAGGGGGTTCTTGAGTGCCAGGCAGGAGAGTCTAGACTGGAAACCACAGAAGTGGAAGGATGGGGACAGACCCCAGAAGTGGGCTGTGGATTTTCCTTTTTTTCTCTTTTAAAAATTTTATTTGGGATCCCTGAGTATCTTGGCGGTTTAGCACCTGCCTTCGGCCCAGGGCACGATCCTGGAGTCCCAGGATCAAGTCCCACATCGGGCTCCCTGCATGGAGCCTGCTTCTCCCTCTGCCTGTGTCTCTGCCTCTCTCTTTCTCTGTGTGTCTCTCGTGAATAAATAAATAAATCTTTAAAATTTATTTATTTATTCACGAGAGACACAGAGAGAGGCAGAGACAGGCAGAGGGAGAAGCAAGCTCCCCACAAGGAGCCTGATGTGGGACTTGATCCCGGACCCTGGGATCACGCCCTGCCAAAGGCAGACAGACCCTCAATCACTGAGCCACCCAGGTGTCCTTAGGCCATGGATTTTCCAGGCTCTTTGAAAGGAAGCCTCTTGCCCCCATGACGTTACTGGAGGTCAGAAGTGGGGTCCAGCCTAAGTTCTCATTGGCCCTTTGGGGCCTAGTTCCAGGAAGCAGTCAGATGAGTATCAGCAGGCCCAGGGCCCTGAGTGGGGTCTCAGGAAACTCTAGGTTTCCTCCCCAGGGTCCTCCCCCCTGAGTTTTGACCTCCCCTCTCCCAGTCGCTGGTGCATGGATCCTGGAGATGGACGGTGCCTCAGACTCTTTCAGGAGCAGGATGACTGCCTCCCAGAGCAGACTGGGCCCTCCCTGGGAAGTGCTACATCCCCTCCTCTTGCTCCTCCCTGAAAAATCCAACCAGCAGGGCCCTTCCTATCCAGATAACACCTTCTTGTTTTCCAGAATGGCCAAGAGGGCCACAGAGAGACTCCCGGTGGTGGGGAAACACTTGTAGTCTCTCTCTGCGTTTTTGGAGCAATGGAGGCCAAGCCTCTCTCTATAGCATGGAACAGACATTTAGCTACTTGGAACTTTCTAGACCTCTGCGGCTGACGGGGGGAGCTGCTGGACCACACCATCTAGCAGTGGCTGGTGCTGTAATCATGTCCTGCGTGCGTTTCCTTAGCGACCCCGTGGGCCCTGGGGGCCGGAGACAATGTCTTCTATATTCTGTGAACCCCCACACCCCCGCGTGGGCTGGGCTCACAGGATCCTGGTGTCGCTCTGCCTGACTCTTACCAGCAGGGAAACTTGACATTCTCCTGCAAGAAGGGAAAGAAGTAAGTTCTGTCTTGTTGCCATGTGGCCTGTCGGTCACTGAGGGTCAAACCTAAAAATAATGGAGTGCATTAGTCAGGATTAGATTTGGCTGCGAGTAATAGGACAAGCCAAACAGCAGTGGTTTATACAAGATGGAAGTTTATTTCTATGTCCTGTCCAAACCCAGAGCCTCGCAGCCCACGCCTGGCGCGGTGGTTCCACGCCACGGATTCCTTGGGGAACTTGACCTCTACCATTCCGAGGGTGTGGCTTCATGTGCTCGTGGTTCAAGATGGCTGTGAACTTTAGTCATCCCATCTGTGTTCCAGACAGCAGGGTGGAGGAAGGGGGGGAGAGGGAGGGCTCGTAGGGAAGATTCTGGAACTTGCCGTGCGACACTGCCCCTCATGTTCCATTAGCTGGGTCTGGTCACAGGTAGCTGCAGGGAAGGAAGGGGGTGTGTTCCTGCCCCCCTCAACTGGCTTATTAATACACATGGCAGGGAGGGAGGGGCTGGAGGCCTGGGGGGCACTTTGGTCAAACTGAGGATGCCCCCAGGCTAAGAAGTTGGACCAGCACTTTGGGGACCGGGAAGTCTCCCCGACACGGAGGTCAGTTTTATCCAGGGACCAGAAAGCCACATGTCCCACACCAGCCAGAGGATGCAGAGAAGCTGTGTAGGGTTAGGAGGCACCCAGTGGTCAGAACAAGGGAGGTGGGCCAGCCTCTCTGGAGGGGCTCAGAGTCCGGGCTGCTGGGACCAGGGGAAAGGACAAGCTCTGCCACTGGAGGGTGGCCGCGAGGCCAGGGGACTCCCAGAAGGGCTGCAGGTGCTGTGACAGAGGCAGACAGGATGCAGCGATTGCAGGGCTGCCCCTGGGAACCTCGCCCTCCCCCTCGAGGCCCCAGGACTGCCTCCCTGCCTCGGTGCCTTCAAGAGAAAACCAGAGATCTGCACTTTTATTCGAAACCCCTTGAATCTTCAGTACTTGCTGCTAATTAGAGTGGAAAATAACAGAACTGCAGGGGTCCTACAGACCTCTTCCCTCTAGATGAGATGCTTCCTTCGTCTTCTTCAGAGGGGAGAACTGGGGTGAGGGGGTCAGTGTGTGGAAGACCAGCTTCTCGTAGGGCAGCTTACCTTCTTAAAATTTTTATTTTAAACATATTTTCATCTGCAGTTTTTTAAAAATATTTTATTCATTTGTTCATGAGAGACACACGGAGAGAGGCAGAGACACAGGCAGTGGGAGAAGCAGGCTCCCTGCAAGGAGCCTGATGCGGGACTTGATCCCGGATCTTGGGATCACACCCTGAGCCAAAGGCAGATGCTCAACTGATGAGCCAACCAGGTGTCTCTCATCCTCGGTTTTTTGTTTGGAAAACTTTCAAGCCTCCAGAAGAGTTGGGGGGAGAATATAGTTAGTGTCTGAGCTCACCAGTGGCTGACGTTTGCTCCATTTGCTTGTGCCCTCTGTGTCTCTGTGACTCTGTCTCTCGGCCATCTGCAAGTGACAGACATCAAGGTGTCTCATCTCATCTCTAGACACTTCAGCCTGGATCTCCCAGGAACACGGTATGCACAACATCATCACACCCCAGGAGTTAACGTACTGATCCAGCACGTAGTCCGTATTCAAAATTTCCCACCTGTCCCCAAATTCATTCTAATCTTTCCCCCTTCCCCAATCCAAGCTCCTGTAGAGACAGAACTTTCTTTCTTTCCTTTTATTAAAAAAGATTTTATTTATTTATTTGACAGAGAAAGAGAGAGAGAGAGAGAGCGAGTGAGTGCGCCCGTGCTTGTGCACAAGCAGTGGGGCCAAAGGCAGATGCTCAACTGAGTGAACCACCTAGGCACCCTGAGACAGAGCTTTTGGTCAAGCAGAGCTAACCTGCAGGGGAGCATCAGAGGTGGGGGGCTCCCCAGGATGGAGGCAGGCACCTAAGGGTGCTGGAAGGGACCCTTTTCCTTCCTGAGGGTTCCAAATTCCAGGAGCCTCGGGGGCCATGCAGGAGCATGTGGTGACAAGTGCCAAGGTCTTGGCTGGAGGAAGAGCAGATGGGGGCTCCTTCTCTGTCCTCCACCTGTTAGGGGAGCTGAACTGGAGGCGTGTTCTCCCCTTCGCCAAAGGCAGAGGCTGGCGCTCCCCCTACAGCTTCTCCCAGCCTGGGTGCTCCATCCTCGGTGGGACCTGCTGCCCCTTGCTGGCCCCCCCTTGCCACAGCTCCTTGGCTGGCCCCTCACGCACTATGCCCACTCTGTCCACTCCTGGCTCCAAGGCCACCCCAACACATCATCTCAGGGGGTGACAAGGATGACTTGTCCCTGCCAGAACTGGGATCCTCAAAGGCTCCCTGTAGTTTGCAGGCTGAAGGCCAGACCTCCAGGCTCATTCCACAGTGGCTGTCCGCCTGCTGAGTATGTGGTAATATTTCCAAACATTCCTCCACCTTCTGGTTTTAACTTTCAGATCTATCTTTTTTTTTTTTTTTTTTTTTTAAAGATTTTATCTATTTATTCATAGAGACACACAGAGAGAGGCAGAGACACAGGCAGAGGGAGAAGCAGGCTCCACACAGGGAGCCTGACGTGGGACTCGATCCCCGGTCTCCAGGATCACGGCCTGGACTGAAGGCAGCGTTAAACCGCTGAGCCACCCAGGCTGCCCAACTTTCAGATCTTTTTTTTTCTTCTTCAATTTAGAAGACATTTCAGAAACATACAGTTTAGCAGATGAAGATTTCCTGCGATTCCAGAGTCCTGGTGGCTTTATTTTTATTTTTTATTATTTTAAAAAGATTTTATTTATTTATTCATGAGAGAGACAGAGAGAGAGAGGCAGAGACACAGGCAGAGGGAGAAGCAGGCTCCCCGCGGGGGGCCTGATGTGGGACTGAATCCTGGGACCCTGGGATCCCACCCTGAGCCAAAGGCAGATGCTCAACCACTGAGCCACCCGGCGTCCCAGCCCTGGTGGCTTTATTTCATATTTGAATCTTCCAGTTTTCAAAAGAAGGAGGCTTGAGGGTTGGAGGTTGTGGAGGGATGGGGTTGGGTGACCCTCAGAGACGCACATGGCCGGAACCATGTGACTCTGCTTCCAACCCAGCAGTGGAACCTGGGAGGAATTCATGTCTTTGGCTCTGCTTAGCTGGAGGCTCTTCTATAAAGTGGGGGTCATAAACCTTGTCTCACCTCCTCTTAAGGTTGTTGACATTAGCAAAGAAGAAAAACCTCACAAAGACATGAAATATCCCACCAGGCTGTGCATGGATTGATTATGGAAACGTGGATGGCAGTGGGCAGAGGGCATGGGGGGTGGTGGATACAGAGCTAGAGGAGCATTGTTGGGGCTTCGGGGGCACCCTAGGTGAGGAGCTGGGACCTTTGTCCAACTTTGAAACTATTACAAATAACTATACTGAAAAAAAAAAAAAAGGTTCCCGGAGTAATCACATCCATTGTAGGAGACTGAGAAGTGACGATGAGCAAAAGGAAAGTAAATACCTCTCTCTGTCCCTCCCACTCAGGATTAAGTACCACAGTGTTTAAGTAAACATCCTTCCTGTTCTTTTGTGCCTACGTGTTGCTGAGTGCCACCCCTGTTCCCATCCGTGGGGAGCCCGGCAGGGTGGGGAGGTAGAGATGGAGCTGATTTGTTCTGTGATTATGTGTGCAGCTCCTCCCCTGAGCCAGGCAGCTGACGGGAGCCAGGAAGGACACAGGATGGCCTCCGCCAGGAAAAGCGTGCTGTGGAAGGGAATGGAGTGTCCCATCTTGTGGTGATCACAATGGGCCGTGTGTGTGGAGAGGCGCGGGTGGGTGTGTAGTCTGGGAGGGCTTCCTGGAGGAGCTGGGCTTTAACCGCTAGGGGAGGGTGGAATGTGGGAGGCTGGAGGGAGGAGGGCAGTCCGGGGCAAGAGGAGGATTGGATGGGAGCAGCTTCCCCCTCCCCGTCTTGTGAAGGATTGAGACCTGCTCCTTGGGGCCAGGTGCCCGCTCCTCTGTGCATCTTTAGAAGCTGCAGGTGCCTGAGGCTGGTCATATGTTCATCTCATTAATATTTCCTGAGCATCTGCCGGGCGCTGTCCTGATTCTGGGGCCGCGGTGTGGATCAGTCAGGCACTGTCCCAGCTTGTTGAGGGACTGGGGGAGACTGAGGTGACAGGGACAACCCCATAGTGAGGCAGCCGGGAAATGAAAGGGCTCGTGGATGGACAGAGGCTGTGGTGGGGGGTGCTGTGGGCAGACAGCGTCACCGGCGGCTCAGAGAGGAGGGACATTTGAGCCAAGACTGCAAGAAGGGGCAGCCCTGTGAATAAGCCGAAGAATGTTCCAGGCCGAGGGGCGGTAGGTGCGCAGCCTTGGTGAGGAGGAGTGGGCCTGGGGCGCTGGAAGCAGGAGGGGCCTGTGGCCAGTGGCCGGAGCATGGAGGCCAGGTCATGCGGGGTGAGTGAGGTCAGGGAGGTGTGGCCTCCTCGGCACAGGGGCTGGAGGTTGCGGTGTGACCAGATAAGGAGGTCATGTGACCTGATTCAGGGTTTTAAAGATCCTCTGGCTGTCGCATGGCGTGGGGAGGCCCAGGTGGGGGGAAGGAGAGGCCTGCTGGGGGCTGCTGCAGTTGGCCTCGTGAGGAGCTGGTGGCCTGGACTGGGTGGTGGCAGAGGTTGGAGGAGGTTGGAGGGGACACCCCAGTCTTCTGTGGGGAGAGTTCTGGAACGGGCAGAGGGCTTGCCCGGGGCCACTTGGAGCAGGGCTCTCCTGGTTCTTGGTTTGGGCCAGGAGCGGATGGCAACCTCCCTGGGTGGCCCAGCAGACCGAGCGAAATAGGGAGCTGTACCTGTGGTACCCAGGTAGGGCAGCTGCTGTGGCCTCGCCCGCTCTGCTCTGGTGCTTGCCCGAGCCCGCTCATTCCTCCCGACACTTCCCTCCAGAGGCCTTGTCTGGGTCAGGCCCCAGCCCCTTCAGGGAGGTTCCCATCCAACCCTGGCAGGGAGGGGACGTGGGAAGGGAGGAGAGGGAGGGAAGTGCATGGGGAGGGGGCTCCTGGGAGGGGAAGAGGGGCTGAGGGGTCGGAGCCCCTGCTGGGTGTCAGGCTGGCTAGCCCTTGCTTTCTGCACACTTAGGCTACCCAACCCAGGTGGCATAGGGACGCTCCTCCGTTTAGAGGGGAAACTGACACCCAGAGAAGGTAAGTCACACACCCAGGGGCCCCGAGGAGTGGTGGAGACGCGAGTCAGCCGGACTTGGGCCCCCGAGCCCGTGCTTCCCGGAGTCGGAGCCACTGTGTCCCCTACTGGGTGCCAGGCCATCAGAGAGTCACCGACAGCTTCCGTGAGTCTCCAGCATCCTGGGAATGCTGGCGCTGGTTCCCGGGAGTCCTCGGGCCTGGCACAGGCTTCTTCAGTTCTCACCCACGGCAAGGGTTGGGGGTTAACCCTGACTGACCCCCCACAGCAGGCCGCGGGGTGCCCCCCGGACCGTGGAGCACTGAGACTCTGCAGCACCGTCCAGTCAGATGTCACCTGGACCACCTGCCTCATTCTAAATGGTCACGTTAAGAATGTGAGAGGAAATAGATGAATGTAATTTTAATGGCATTGCTTAACCCAATATATCAGCCCATATTATCATTTTGACATGACTCAACACAATACATTACATTGTTAACGGGATTCCCTTTTTTTTTTTTGTACGAATTCCTTGAAATGCGCACATTTACACCTGCAGCACATCCCACTGAAATTGCTGGACCGCGAGAGACTGTAAAGCTGTCTTCCAGAGAGGCTGCACTATTGTACACTCCAGCAGCCATGTCTGGGATCCACTTTGTTCCACATCCTCACCAGTGCTTAATGGTGTTGGTCTTTTTTTTTTTTTCAAAGATTTTATTTATTTATTCATGAGAGAGAGAGAGAGAGAGGCAGAGACACAGGCGGAGGGAGAAGCAGGCTCCATGCAGGGAGCCCGACGTGGGACTCGATCCCGGGACTCAAGGATCACGCCCTGGTCTGAAGGCAGCGCTAAACCGCTGGGCCACCTGGGCTGCCCTGGTGTTGGTCTTTTAGTATTTGTTACTCTAATATATTTCCCTGATGATGAATGATGCTAGGTCTGTGTTTATGGACTTATTTGGCTCCCGCATATACTGTCAAATCTTTCGCCTGTTAAAAAAAAAAAGATTTTATTTTATTCTTAAAAGATTTTATTCATTTGAGAGAGAGAGAGAGAGAGAGAGAGAGAGAAAAAGCAGGGGGAGGATCAGAGAGAGAGGGAGAAGCAGATGCCTCCCTGAGCAGGGAGCCTGACCTGGGGCTTGATCCCAGGACCCCGAGATCATGACCTGAGCCACAGGCAGATGCTTAACCAACTGAGCCACCCAGGTGCCTCCAAAGATTTTATTTTTAAGTAATCTCTGTACCCAGTGTGAGGCTCAAAACTACAACCCCGAGATCAAGAGTCATATACTCCACCTGCTGAGCCAGCCAGATGCCCCATCTTTTGTTCATTTTTCATTGGCTTTCTTGTTAACTTGGGACCATGTTGTAAGAGTTGGAGCCTCTTTTGGTCAGGCTTAGATAAGATATTCTTTTTTTTTTTTTAAGATTTATTTATTTATTCATGAGAGAGAGAGAGGGGGCGGGGAGAGAGAGAGGCAGAGACACAGGCAGAGGGAGAAGCAGGCCCCATGCTGGGAGCCCGATGTGGGACTTGATCCCAGGTCTCCAGGATCATGCCCTGGGCCAAAGGCAGGCGCCAAACTGCTGAGCCACCCAGGGATCCCCTTAGATGAGATGTTCTATGTCGAGTGCTCTGCACGCAGAGATCTGCCCATCGGCCCTCCTGACACCCCCTCTCTGCAGTCAGGGTCACCGTTGAGACCCTCCCCTTGCCCCCCAAATGCAGGCACGGGACTCACACACTCTGGAGCACACCCGTGCTTTGGCTAGTGTCATTACACACTTGGTCAGTATCAGCTCGGCACCGTCTCCCTGTGCTCACAGCAGATTCTCCCCCTTTGCTTGGGTCGGAGTGGGCATGGCCCAGCCCAGGAGCCTCTGCTTGGGAGGCAGCTGCTCTCGGCTTCGGCCTTGTCCTTGTGACCCGAGCACATCGCTCTCCCTCTCTGGGCCTCTGTTTCCTCACCTGTGGAGGCAGAGGGCTGGACTCGCTGGCCTCCAGCGGCGTAGCCAGCTCTGAATCTGCTGCTGGGGGCCCGTGGTGACAGCTGTGACCTGTAGTCACATCTTTCCCCGAGGTGGGACTTGGGATTTTGCGACAGGGCCTGGGGTCCATCCCGGTGGGCAGGGAGGGCAGAGGAAGGAATGGGGATGGGCAGCTCTCCACTTCAGTTTCAAGAGCCAGACTGCTTTGGAAAAGCCCACGGGATTTGCCAGGCCCGGAGGTCATGGCTGCTGCACCACGACAGGGACAAAGAAGGTAGGGGACTTGTGAGCTTTGATTACAGATGGGGAAACTGAGGCCAGAATGGAGACAGTTCAGTCCTACCAAGAACCGCCTGAAAATAAACGGACTTGGGCAGCCTGGGTGGCTCAGCGGTTTAGCGCCGCCTTCGGTCCAGGGCGTGATCCTGGAGACGTGGGATTGGGTCCTCCGTCGGGCTCCCCGCATGGAGCCTGCTTCTCCCTCTGCCTGTGTCTCTGCCTCTCTCTGTCTCTGTCTCTCTCTCTTTCTCTTTCTCATGAATAAATAAATAAAATCTTTTTTAAAAAATGGACTTCGACTCACAAGGTGTTTGGGGGCCAAGACCTTAGGAGTCTGCTCTTGAACCTCTTGTCTGTCCCCCATAACGCCAGCACCTCCTCGGCTTGAATGCTGCCATTGACGAGAAAGCTCATCCCTCTGCAGCCCGGGCACTTGTGCTGTGGCATCAGGCATTTAGTGGATGAGCTAGAGCTAATGTTCCAGCTCCTGAAGTTGAATTGTTCCTGGGGAAACAAGGTCACCTCTCTGCCACCAATTCCATAGCGCAGTTTCTTTTGTCTCAGGAATGACTGCTTGTGGAGGCAGCAGGATGCGTGTCCGTCCATCGGCCTTTCTCACATGCCATGGTAGTGTAGTCCAGATGATTCTGTGGCTTCCTAGCTGATCACTGAGGGTCTCTGTCGGGGAAATGGGGCCTGGAGTCCTTGATCCCTCCGTGGGAAACCGTGCATCTCTCTCCCCGTCTGGGAGGCCGTGTCTGGGATGCTCTGGCAGAGAGTGGAGTGGATGAACGGGGATCCAAGAGCAAGGGAGGGAGAGCGTGGGGCATGCTCTGGCTCTCAGGGCAGCTGTGAAGAGGCAGGAAGGCAAACTGATGAGGAGCACATGTCAACTGCTGCCACTTAGCAGAGGTCAACCATCCTCCCTGGAAATGGACGCAGTAAGGCCTGGATCTTTTTTTTTTTTTTTTGTAAGATTTTATTTATTCATGAGAGACATACAGAGACAGAGAGAGAGGCAGAGACACAGGCAGAGGGAGAAGCAGGCTCCATGCAGGGAGCCCGACGGGAGACTCGATCCCAGGTCTCCAGGATCACGCGCTGGGCCGAAGGCAGCACTAAACCGCTGAGCCCCCCGGGCTGCCCTGGGCCTGGATCTCAGGGGCTTGTTGGGTGCCTACTGCCTCGGGGTGCTTTGAAATGTTAACAAGCAGCAGCAAAGGAGAAGGTGAAAGAGGACCTATGTTTGGTGGGGAATATTCTTCCCTCAAATTAGGGTTTTCTTTTTTAGTTTTCTTCCAAGAGCCACTCTCACACTCTGGCAGAAACTTATGGAGTGCCTTTCCAGAATGTTTTCAGGTGCACAAACTATGGGATTACAGAGGAAGTGAGTCGTATTCGGAGAGCTGAAACACTACAAAACAAGTTGGTGGTGTAGTAACACGTGTCGCCGGTTATTATTTTAACAAGATAACCTATGACCTTGTTAGGGAGATCTCAAGGATGATGAGGCAGGGCTGGAGGGAGAGAGGGAGCCCTTTCCAGACCCGAGGTTAAATTTTATTTTGTAAAGACACAACAGTGACAGGGCTGCTGTCGCTCTGCTTGGATGGTGGCATTGAGCTGGAGTGTGCCTTTGATGGGCACCCGTCCGCACCATGGACACCCAGCCAGTCCTGATTGTCCTTTTGGTCTCTGGTGTCGAGAACCCCAGTTTGCAAATGGCACAGCAGCATCTTTATAGCTAGCTTTGCACAGTGAGGTTATGCTTTGTTCTCATGTCCTCGAAATTCACCGGCTCGTAAGGTCACTTGTGAGAGCCTGGGGGCTCAGGACCACCGGGCACACAGTTGCCCAAAGTTGGTCAGTCATGTCACCCCAGTGCCTGTGGGCAGGGCCCCGGGTCCCTGTGGTTTCAGAGGAGGGATGTGTGCAAGCCATGTTTCCAGACATCTGCACAATAGCAGTGTGAAAAAGGGCCTGTGAGCTCTAGGGACCATGTCCCAGGCCCTGGGGTGCAATGGGGATGATGGCCTTCACTTGTGATTGAAGGAAGTTCTGGACCAGCATAATTGCTTACAAACCATCCAGGTTCCATGGACCCCTTCTTTCAGTCTCCCCATCTCCCACCCCGCCCTCCCCACTCTCCCCTCAAGCAGAGGTTTGAGCACTAGGGACCCCACTAACAACACCCCTCCTTGCTGACCACCTTCCCTGGTAGTGGGCATTGACCGCCAGGACCTCTAGTCTTAGGAGTCAGATCCGATTGAATCTGGAAGAAGCTGTTGGACCGTCCCATCCCTACTGCCATTTTACGGCTGCATATGTGGGGAGGATGAGGCCCCTGTGCTGGCGAGGTTCACTCCAGGCAGGGTGGAGAGAGGTTTTCAGGATGGGGGGAGATCTGCAGAGTGGGAGGCCTGGGGATCCTGGGGCTTCACCCTCTAGACAGTTTGGAAGCTGGTCAACTTTCAAAGGAGATTGTCCTTCCCCCACCCCTGTAGCCTGCAGCTGTGCACATGTGTATTGTCTCCCAGCTGTCCTTACAGGGCCCAGCTGGGGCCTGTTGTCGCCTGTGGAGCCCGTGAGAAATGGGGGTGGCTGGGGCTGGAGCTGTGGGGGTGTCAGCCGCAGCTCGAACTGGTGGGGGGCAGGACGTGGCCAGGGCTGGGCAGCTGTGATCAACTGCTGCCTTCTGTAGCCCCTTCCCACATCCTGTCCTTCCTACCCTCACTTGGGGTGGCTTCCCGTGCTCCTGTTCATGGAGGAGACTGTACTCGTCCATTCCTCCTTGGGCCAGGCTGCTGAGAGGGGTCTGGGGAACTTTGGTGAGCTGTGTTGGGAGCCCGCCAAAGCCAGTGAAGTGGAGAAAAGTTTCTGGCTCTGCTGTGGCAGGCTGGGGCCCACTGTGGAGCCCTTCGTGCTCTCCGAGCAGCCTGTGTTTCTGTTTGGGAACAGAGGCTCATTCCCTTCACCTTTGTCAGAGATGGAGAGGGGGAGGGAGGGAGAAATTGGATGGGCTATGGTGGGGCTCTTATAAACACAAGGTGTGCATGTTGACAGAGCTGTCACATGGCTGCTGGGAGATCTCAAGGATGATGAGGCAGGGCTGGAGGGAGAGAGGGAGCCGTTTCCAGACCGGAGAAGGACAGGGACAGGTGGTGGCTGGGGAAGGTTCGAGGAGGGGTGGGTGAGTCTAGTCATCTGTCTCAGCGGCTCTGGGGAGGGGGAGCCCCAGTCCTCAGGGCCTGGGGGAGAGAAGGCACAGTGTGCTCAGCCTTCACACTAACATGCTGACCCTGCCTCTGCCACCCACTTCCCAAGGTGCCGCTGCTGGTGTGGAGAGGGAGGGCTGGGGAGCGTGGCTGGAGCAGACTGTCCCCAGCACACGGAGCAGCTGACACCGGGTCAGTGGCCACTGAGGGATGGTTCTGGTGCTTCTGCAGTGCAGAGATGTCAGGGTGCAGATGGAGCTGGGGATGGGCGGGCCGGGTGGCCCCCTCCTGTCCTGATCCTAGATCATCGGGGTTGACTGGGGACAAGGGCTACTGGACCCTCAGAGCCCTGGAGCCTGTCTCTGCCCGTCGTCACCCTTCCCTTGGGCCCCGAGGAACTCCCAGCCCCTTCCCTCCTCCCCAGGGCTGGTCCTCCGACCCCGGCCAGTCCTCCTCACGCCCTCCAGCAGCTCCTCACTGGTCTCTGGCTATTTCCCCAGATGTTCTCTTATTTGTCCTCAGTAGGTTTTAACTTTATTACCCAGTGTTCAGGGGAGAAAAAGCAAAAGGAGAAGTTAGAAGTGCACTCTTCACATGGTGATAACTCACATTAGCCTATTGTGTCCCCCAGACTTTTCTCTGATACGTTTCCATGAATTAAAAAGGGACTGTAGCCTCTTCTTGCCTTGCAACCTGTTCCTTCTAGCCCTGTGTCCTCGAGGTCTTTTCAAATCCATCACTGTGGTAATTTTAATGGCTGTTTAGCCTTTCACCTTAGTGATGCCCCCTCCTTTATTCAGCAAAGCCCCTGTTGTTGGCTGGAGGTTGTTCCCGGGGTTTTGCCATCCTAAATAACACTTCCAGCAACCACACGCCCTGGAAGCCTGATTTCTGCGTGCATCCTTAAGTATTTCTCTGGGAGGGGAGACCACTGTGGGGTGGGGATCACTGCGTCCACCAGGGTGCCCAGCCTGCCTCACATGGGTGGAAGGTTCGGCTGTTGGTGATATTGATGATGGTGATGGCAAATTCGGGGCCCTGGTGCTTTCACTGAACCCTTGGATGTCTCTGGCCTCATTTCGTGAGATTTGTGGCTAGCATGTCCTCCAGCATCCTGTTCCCATCCACATTCTCTCTCTCTTTTTTTGAAGATTTATTTATTTTAGAGCAAGAGAGAGAGGCAATAGGCAGAGGGAGAGGAGAGCAAGGATCTGAAGCAGACTCCCTGCTGAGTGCAGAGTCTGACCCTGGACTCAATCTCATGACCCTGAAATCATGACCTGAGTTTGAAATCGAGTCGGACACTTAACCACCTGAGCCACCCAGGCACCCCACATCCACACTCCTCAGAGCCAAGCCTGACTTCCCTTTGCACCTGCCCTAGGTCTTTGCACTCCTCCCCGTCAGCGGGGTTTGGCTTCTGGGTGGCCTGACCCAGTCACTTACAGCCCTAGGTCCTGACCAGGTGTGGAGGGTTAACCCCTTTCTGACAGTCATATTTTTGCCAGGGGAGTATGACTGTAAGGGGTCAGGGGCTGTGTCTTTGTGTCTCTTCATATCCATGACCCTCCAAAAACAGCAGCAAAGGGCCAGGCCCATAGCAGGCCCTCATGAACACGTGGTAGGCCACATACCTGCCCTGTGTCCAGCTACAGGTCAGCTGGCCCTTTCTGGGTCTCAGACTTGGTATCTGTGCAGTGGAGGTGGAGGGGGCCAGGTCCCTTCCTGCCCTGGATTTTCCTACCCCTTCCTCTACCACATGCTTCTTGTTCCACAGGTTTGGGGTCCTGAGGCTGCCAGCAGACTATGGGTACAACGGCCAGTACTGCCCAGCAGACAGTTTCGGCGGGCGCCCCCTTTGAGGGCCTCCAGGGCGGAAGCACGATGGACGGTCCGCACTCACTCAGCGTCCACTCCTTCCAGAGCACAGGCTTGCACAACAGTAAGGCCAAGTCCATCATCCCCAACAAAGTGGCCCCCGTCGTGATCACGTGAGTGGCAGGGGTGGGGCAGGGCTGTGACCATGTCCCTAGAAGACAGGGTTGGGGCAGCGGCCTGGAGGAGGGGTGGCACCCAGCACTTAGTCTGCAAACCGCTTTCCTAGATGAAGATCCTGAGGCCCAGAGAGGTTAAGCAGTTTGTCTGGAGTAACGCAGCAAGCGAGTGGCTGAGTGGGTCTCTAGGCTCATGTTACTTATGGGCATGAGGACATGAGGCATGGAGAGGGAGGAGTGGCTGGTGGGGGGACGCCCTTTTGAAAATAATTTTTGGCCCAACATTTTCTTCTTTTTTTTTTTTTTTTAAAAGATTTTATTTATTCATGAGAGACAGAGAGAGAGAGAGAGAGAGAGAGAGAGAGAGGGGCAGAGACACAGGCAGAGGGAGAAGCAGGCTCCCTGCAGGGAGCCCGATGTGGGACTCGATCCCGGTCTCCAGGATCACACCCTGGGCCAAAGGCAGGCACCCAACTGCTGAGCCACCCAGAGATTCCCTGGCCCAACATTTTCAAAGGGAGTTTATATACTTGGATGTATAAAGCTTAGATTTTTATTTTTCACAACCAGTAATTATGGCTCGAAAGTGAGGTTAATACCAGGTCGTTAGAGAGCTGTGAGCTGAAAAAGCTGGAAGCTGTTGGTCACCTCTCTTAATTAAGTCCTTGAGGGACATTCCCGGAGGAGGCTGAGGGTTTGTTCTGACACTGTATTTGAGACAGTGCACTACATGCACCCAGAGGAAAGGGGTCCGGAAGGGGGCTCTGCAACCCTGTCTGCCCTTATGGGGTCAGTCAAGGAGGGGCTGCTGGGAGCCAGAGGCCAGGAGGACAAAAGAAGCATTGGCTGTGTCTCCTGGTGAATGGAGAAGCCTTATCTTCTGTTGAATCTGCCTCTGGGCCCCTCCTGGACGCAGGAAGTAGGACACAGTGAGCTAAGAATGAACTGTGTTCCACACATGGAAGTTTGGCAGAGACCTAGTAGATGGGAATTTCTGTTTAAGGAGACCTGAGGGCCGGGAATGATAAATCCGCCTTTTGGCTTTGAGGCCTGACAGGAAAATTAGAGTCCTAATCCATTACTGTGCTCCTGATAAGGGGAAGAGAAGAGACCTGATATGTATTCCCTCTCCCAGGGATGACACATCTAGGTTTGGCCCCCCGAGAGCAGTGTTGAAGACACTGGTCCTGGGCCTTGCTTTGTGACCTGGGGCAAATCCTCTTCCCTCTCTGGGTCTCATTTTTCTTAGCAGATTATGTGGGGATGACATGCAAGATATTTAACCAACTGCTGTGGCTCAGAACAGTCACGGGGCTGCTGAAGAAATCTGCCACAGTGGGACTGTGTGTGTCTCCTGGATCCAGCATGAGTGCAGTACCCCTGGGGTTGCAGCATGGGTGGGGGCAAGAGACCTTAGAGATCACCCAACATGGGGTTTGGCAAACTGTATCCTACAGACCCAATCCAGCCTGGCATCTGTTTTTGTAAATAAAGTTTTATTGGGACACTGCCAGTCCTATTCACTTATATGCTATCCGTGGGTACTTAACACCTCAGTAGCAGACTTGTAGTTGCAACAGAAACTGTATGGCTCCCCAGCCAAAATTATTTACTATCCAGTTCTTGTTATCAAAGGTTTGCTGACTCCTCATCTTATACGTTTTAGATCAGATGTGAAAACTGGATCTAAGCGCACAAACTGGAACTCCTGGGGGTAGAGGGATTTGCGCACCACATGGCGAGATGGAGGCAGAGCTGGTAGCGGGACCCCAAGTCTCTTGACTCCTCGCCTAGTGCTCCCCTGTCCCACTCATTCCACCTCCCGGCCTTCCCTAGACACAGGGAGCAGAGGAGCAGACACCAGAGAGGCGCGAGCGTCTTATCCATTTGTTATAATCGGCACGGAAGCTTGTGTCTAGAGCGCACAGACCCACCCTGGTTTAGCATCTGCATAACTCTAGTTTTGTACCTCTTAGTTTTGTTTGAAATGGCCCTGTGTAGAGGTAGCATTGCTACTAGTAAAAGTAATTCTATTAATAAACCCTGTGCCCAAGGCCCTTGGCTAAGCGCTTACGTTCAGCCGTGCCTTGAATTCTCACAGCCGCCCTGGGAGGTGAGGATTACTGGAAACGGAGCCACAGAGAGTTGAGTAACTCCAAAGCCACAGGGTTGCTGAGCGGTGGAGCTGGGTTCGTGCCCAGGTCACACACCCCCAAAGCCTGTGTCCTGAGCCACCTCACTGTGCTGTGGGATTGTCAGTGTGGTGTTGTTCTGAGAGACAGTCTGATGGAAGGGTCACCTGGGACCCAAGTAACGCTTGAATAGGAGGCCTTGAACAAGACCAAAGCTTCTCTCTACACTAGAGTCCAGGAGGTGCTCCAGCCTGGAATGGTGGCTCTGGGTCAGCCAGGCCCCTCCTCTCTTGTCTCCCCACCACCATCAGCATCTACTTCTCGCCATCACTTCTGGGTGCTAGCCAGGGAGAAGGAGAGAAGGCACCCACCTTTTCTTTAGCGAATGGCTCAAAAGTTGTACACATAGCACTTTTCCTCATATCCCATTGGCTAGAACTTTTTTCTTTTTAGAGATTTTAATATATTTGAGAGAGAGCAATAGAGGGAGAGGGAGAGAGAGAAAAAGAGAGAGAGAGAGAGAGAGAGAGAGAGAGGAAGGGTATACAGAGGGAGAGGGAGAAGCAGACATTCTGCTGAGCGGAGAGCCCTGTAGGGGCTTGATTCCAGGACCCTGAGATCATGACCTGAGCCCAAGGCAGATGCTTAACTCACTGAGCCACCCAGGTGTCCCTCCATTGGCCAAAACGTAACCATATGACCATCCTATAGCTGCAAGGGAGGCTGGGGAATATAGTTCCCCACTGGATGGCCCAGTCACAATTGCAGGGTTCTGTTCTTGAAGGAGAGGGTGGATGTTGAGGACAGCAGGCCATCTCTGCCACAGAGGGGTGGCCCAGGGCCTGGGAAGGGTGGGGTGGCCCTGTTGTGGGGTCTGGTGAGGATGGGGGATAGTCAGATCGTGAAGGTTTCCTGACTTGGGCTCTGTTCTGCCCTGGCAGGTATAATTGCAAGGAGGAGTTCCAGATCCATGATGAGCTGCTCAAGGCCCATTACACGCTGGGCCGCCTGTCAGACGCCACTCCTGAGCACTACCTGGTGCAGGTGAGGTCAGCCCGGGCCCTCCCCCTTCAGCCTCTCCCACCCCTTCCCATCCTCCTGCCTCCCAGGGTCCCTCCCTCCTGCTTTCCCCCCTGGCTCCTCCCTTCTCTGCTTCTGCCCTCACCCCACCCTCTGGGGCCCCTATCCACTTCCTCCCACACCATGGTTTCTGGGGGCCGCTCCCCCTGCCCCGTGAAGCCCCTGGCTCTTCTCTTCTGGCAGGACCCTGCCTGGCCCCAGCCTGCCCCCACCACACCCTCTGAGCAGCAGGAAGAACAGAGACAGGGTCCCAGCCTGCTCCCCCCAGCCTGGGGATCTCCATCCCAGTCTCTGAGTCCCAGAACTTCTCTGGCTTAGCTGTTTTTTCCCCTCACCTCTACCCTAGAAAGTGAGGTCTCCAAGCACAGATGACTTTTACTCTGTGGTCAGTGCATCCATCCACACCAGCTGGGGAGGGAGGAGCCCCGTCCCTCGTCAGAGCTCCAGGGCCTTAGGAAGGGGCTAGTGCAGGATTCCTCTAGCTGATTCCTGGGGCCCCAGTTGTGATCCCTACGTGGCCCTTTCTCCAAGCCCTTTCTCTGGCCAAGGGAGACATTTGCCTTCTTCGTGGAGAGCTTCGGGCCCCACCCTAGGGCCAGCCTCAGTCTCCTTCCTCTGGAGTGCCTCTCCCTGGTCTCTCCTCAAGGCCTGGCTCTGATGCTGCCTCCTGTGTGAAGCCTTCTCTGATTTCCCCACCCGGAGGAATTGTTTCTCCCTTTCCCATGCTAAATGACACCTTTCTTGGGATCACAGATGGTCATGTATTTTGTTTGTTTTTTTTGAAAAGCCTACAGACAGTTTGAAGAGCATGTCCCCTGCCCCATCTCTCTGCTCCCCATCCTCTGGGGCCTGGGATAGAACTCCACCTACGGAAGATGTCCCTGAGCCATCTGAGTAACCCCCTGTGGCTCTCCCCCTGCCAGGGACGCTACTTCCTGGTGCGGGATGTTGCTGAGAAGATGGATGTGCTGGGCACTCTGCGGGGCTGTGGGGCCCCCAACTTTCGGCAAGTGCGGGGTGGGCTCGCCGTGTTTGGCATGGGACAACCCAGCCTCTCTGGATTCAGGCAGATTCTCCAGAAACTCCAGAAGGATGGACACAGGGTAAGTAGCGCCGCTTCCAGGCAGGATCCGGCCCCCCAAATCTGGACAGGGGCTTCCGGGAGGGCCCTGGCCACATGATAGGGAGGGTGGCTGGGGACGCAGACTGGGCTCTGCTGGGCATTGAATGCCATGATGATCATTGTGGTTGGCATGGTTGAGATTCTGGGCCAATATTTATTGCCATGTCATTTGTGGCTATGGGGGCCCTAAGGTCAGGAGCCCTTATACACCTAACTTTGAGAACCTCGGAGAAGTCAGAAAGGTGACAGTGACAAGAGGGGACAGGTGATAACGAGAGAGCCACAGCATGATGACCAGAGCTGACATAGGCTTGTGTCAACCCTATGAAGGCAGGGCAGTTCCTCCCATTTCAGAGGAAGAATGTAGGCCCAGAAAGGATGAATGAGTGGTGTCAGCTTATGAGGCCCAGCTTATGAATGGTGTCCCAAGACCCAAACTAGGCATCTGGACTCTAAATGCATATTTTTTAAAAAATTTTATTTATTCATGAGAGAGACAGAGAGAGAGGCAGAGACATAGGCAGAGGGAGAAACAGGATCCCTGTGGGGAGCCCGATGTGGGACTCCATCCCAGGACCGCAGGATCATGCCCTGAGCCCTGAGCCAAAGGCAAACGCTCAACCACTGAGCCCCCCGGGCATCCCTAAATGCCTACTTTTAATGTCTGCTCTTTCCTGCCTGATGCTGAGGTGGAGTTTTGAGTGTTTGCAGGGTGGAGGCTGAGGGCCCGCTGTGATTGCAGGCTCAGTGTGGACAGCCCACACCTGATTTGACCTGAGGTTTAGCTGGAGAGTTCTCAAGTGAACCAGAGTGGGGTGGGGTGTTAGCTCTGTGCAGGTCCCATCTTCTCAGCCCGACAGCAAGTTCCACAGGGAAGGGTCTGCCCACATACCTCTTTGGGTGTAAGGTGCTCAGTGAATGAATGATTGCATCATGGTGGTGGACATTCATTTCTTCACCTGGTGTCTGTCAAGCACTTGATTGATCCAGCGTTTCGTGCTAGGACTAGTGGGATGTGTAAGGAACCTGTAGTCCATGAAGGGAGATGTACTCACTGATCATGTTAGTATGAAGCAGGAGTTACCACCATGAGCTTCGGACAAAGGGCTGTTGGCCCCGAGAAGAGGGAGAGTCGGGGGCAGGTGGCATTTGAACTGAGCTTTGCTTATCGGGCAGGATTCATGTTGCAGGGACCGGGCGGGGTGACAGGCACTCAACGAGGGGGGAGCAGCCTGAACAAAGGCCCAGAGCTAAGAAGGTCGAGCGTCCGTGCTGGACAGTGGTGACAGCTTCTTCCGCCTTGGGCTCCTGGCAGGGGTGCATCATCTTCTGTGTGCGGGAGGAGCCCGTGCTCTTTCTGCGCGCCGACGAGGACTTCGTGCCCTACACACCCCGAGATAAGCAGAATCTTCACGAGAACCTCCAGGGCCTTGGACCCGGGATCCAAGTAGAGAGCTTAGAGCTGGCCATCCGGAAAGAGGTGAGGGTCACTGATGTGGGTGGGGGGGCCCCCCTTTGCTGGCAGGCCGCGGGCAGCTCATCAGCCCTCACTGGCCCATGCCCACTCACATCCCTCCCTGGCTTGGGCGAGCAGCTGGCTGGAAGGCCAGCTCATGGGAAGCCAGAGGAAGGACTTTTTTTTTTTTAAGATTTTATTTATTTATTTGACAGGGAAGTATAAGCAGGGGGTCGTGGCAGAGGCAGAGATAGAAGCAGGCTCCCCTCTGAGCAGGGAGCCCAACATGGGGGTCGATCCCAGGACCCCGGGATCATGACCTGAGCTTAACCGACCAAGCCACCCAGCACCCCAGGAAGGACTTTTTTTGCCTCTGTTTGGCCCAGCTCTATTTGCCTCTGCCCCTTTCCCCCCCTGCATACCTCCTTCACACTCAGCACCCTTGTCTAGGAGGGAGTGGAAGTAGCATCAGACGAGGAGCCCCAACACTAAGGGTCAGCCCTCTATGAGCCGCCACTGCTCCCGATGGGCCTCTGTTTCTGAGGTGCCTCTCTTCTCCTCCTCCACAACATGGGAGGCCTGCCAAGTTCCTGAGGCCGTTGACACACCGTGGGGGTGTGTACCTGGAGTGTGTGGTCACGGGGCCCCCAGAGACTCCCCGGGCAGGAACCTCCTTTGTCTCCTCTGGTGCCCAGATGAAGGAGCTTCCCCTGTCCTTTGGTCTGATGGCTTAGCTGGCTCCTGCTGTCCACAGGGCGGGGCACTTCCTCCGTGGCCCCAGTGTGGGCCATGTCATTTTGTACATGGGTGGCTGCCCTCAGGCCATGGGCCACCTCTGTCCTGTCAGGACTCCCAGGGCACAGAGTACTTCCCTGTGGCCAGGTGCTTTCCCCTAGAGGCAGAGCGGCCCACCGGTGGCCTCTGTGGGGTCCAGTCCCTCTAGAGCTCAGCCAGGAAGGCCAGGAGGGGCCTGAAGGTCAGTCATGGCCCCTCACCCCAACTCCTCCTATAGATCCACGACTTTGCCCAGCTGAGTGAGAACACGTATCACGTCTACCACAACATTGAGGACCTGCTGGGGGAGCCTCATGCTGTCACCATCCGGGGTGAGGACGACGTGCTTGTGACCAAGGAGGTGTTCCAGCGGCCCCTCTTCCTGCAGCCCACCTACAGGTACTGAGCGCCAGTCCCACCCGGGGTCACCAGGTGACTTGGGCCACACGGGATGCCAGTGTGCTGGGCATGGGTGCTCTCTGGCCCTGCTCTCCAGCTGTGGCCTCAGTTTCACTGTGTGCAGGGTGGACTAGTTCCCCACAGGAATGCAGGGGTGAGGGGGGATGCCTGGGCTGTGCCTGATGGGTCTCTCCCCCTTGCCTGGCAGGTACCACCGCCTGCCCCTGCCAGAGCAAGGGGCCCCCCTGGAAGCCCAGTTTGATGCCTTTGTGAGTGTCCTCCGGGTAAGTCAGGGCAGGAGGGGCTGGTGGGAGCACAGAGTAGGGACAGGTGCCTGCAGAGCGGGTCTGGGTCTGGGCCCTGTCTCCATGGTGAAGCTCAGGGCAAGTGTGGCCTCTGGCTTTCCTCAGAGCAAAGTGTTGTGTAGGAGGTGGAATGTCCGTATCTCTGTGGGAGTGTGTATTTGTACATTCTCCGCTGCCAGAGCCCAGCGCTGACGGTCTGAAGGCCTGCGTTCTGGGCAGGCTCAGTTGTTAACTTGCTGTGTGATCTTTGGACAAATCACCTGTCTAGACACCAAGTTACTGGAGCTAAAGAATTCTTATGCGTAGACCCCGGGGCTGGTGTTTCCTGAGTGCGGGTGGTGTTTCTTTCCCATCTCCTGCAAAAGAGCCACCTTATTTAATTTGTATTTCAGGGCTTGGGGGTTGTTAAATACAAGCCTGTCCCCTCTGAGCAATCTTACTTCTCAGACCAACTCCTTGAGCTCTGCCAGGGCCTGGGAAGGAGGCAGGGCTGTGCTCCTTGGGGCGGATAGGGCAGATTAGGCTTTGAAGTTTGGTAAGAGAGGCTGAGCCACCTGTCTAGGCACCCCACCCCCCATCCTTGCCAAAGACTGCAGGGCACAGGTAGGCCCACGTCGTGATCCCCCCAACCTCCCCGGCTTGGTCCCAGCAGAGGGGTTTCCAGGTCATGCTGTTGCTGATGGTTCTGGTCTTTCCCAGGAAACCCCCAGCCTGCTGCTGCTCCGAGATGCCCACGGCCCCCCCCCTGCTCTCCTCTTCAGCTGCCAGACGGGAGTGGGCAGGACCAACCTGGGAATGACCCTGGGTACCCTCGTCCTGTTTCACCACAGTGGGGCTGCCTCGAGGCCCGAGTGAGTGTGGGGATGAGGAGCGGAGCGGGCAGGGCTGGAAGGAGTCTGGGGACATGGCAGGAGCCCAGGGCTGGCACTGGGGGTGGGGCAGGTGGTGTTCATCTCCTGGGTTGCCACAGACTTGCTGAGTAACGTGGAAAAAGTCACTTGACCTCTCTGGGCCTCAGTTTCCCCAGTGGGGAGCATGCCCTTTGCTTCCCCCAACCTGAATGGGAAGGAAGACTTGGACCCTGTAGTCCAGGGCTTCTCGGCAGCCATGAGAATGGGAGCGTCAGCGTGGTAGGGGGACAGAGGTAGAGGCCTTTGGGGGCATTGCCTATGCTACTGACCCCTTCCTTGTCAGGGCTGTCCCCCTGCAGACCAAGCCACTGCCCCTGGAGCAGCTCCAGGTGATCCAGAGCTTTCTCCACATGGTGCCTCAGGGGAGGAAGATGGTGGAGGAGGTGAGCCAGGGGTCTGGGGGTGGGGGTCCTCGGTGGGCTTTGCTTCCTCCCCGTTGCTGCCGCTTCTTGACAAACCTTTCTTCCCTTCCACCTCCCACCATCCTCACCCGGCCCTGCTCCCTCCCTGCTGCCCTCCTGCCCTGGTGGGGCGCCAGGTGGACAGAGCCCTCACCGCCTGCGCGGAGCTGCATGACCTGAAGGAGGTAGTCTTGGAACGCCAGAAGAAGCTGGAAGGCACCCGGCCAGAGGGCCCAGCCCAGGTGAGGCCCGGATGGTCTGCGGCTGCTGAGTCCTGCGACCTCATTCCGTGAGGCCTGCTGGCTGCTTTCTGTCCGACCGACTCTTCTGGTTGCTGCTTCTCCCGGAGGAGAGAGGTGTTCAGAGGAAGGGGAGATGCAGGAGCGAGGCCTGCAGGAAGGACAGGACAGGGAAGAGGGGAAGTTTACTTTCCCTGGCCCAGTCCCCTCGCTGCAGAATAAACAGGATGGAGGAAGGGGCTGCTGGCAGGGGTGCTGGGGGGCCTCTGGGTCCAGAGACTTCCCAGATCGCTCCTGGCTCCCCTCCTCCTGCCAATTAGTGCTTTGCTGTTGCTTTGGGTCGGCTGGGGTTTGGTCCAGCCCGCTGCGTCTGGAAGAGTGATGGGCTCTGGGCTGTCTCAGCGCCCTGTCCCTGCGCTCTGGGGAGAGGCAGTTGTCTTGACAGTGTTTGCGCATGACAGTGCATGGAAGGAATCTAAGGCCGGCAGAGACTTTTTCTTCTTTAACACTTAAAAAAAATAACTTTGAAAAGCAGTAGTCTGGTATGGAAAAATGAGAAATTGGAGAGGGAAGAAAGTCACCCATAATGCCAGCGTAGCTGCTGTGAGCATCCGGGGCTGGCTTCTTCCCACGTGCTTTGTGACGATCTTGTGTCGGGTGCTCCAGGGCACGTTTGCGGCCTGCTGGTAGCCCTTCTCTTCAGCTTCCCGTGCCACCCCTGCTTTCGTCATGGCCATGCTTGCTGGCTCTGTGACGTCAGCTGTCGTTGGCCTGCTAGGTTAAGAGCATGGGCTCTGGCCTGACCACCTGGGGTCTGGTCCTGCCTCTGCCACCTATATAGGTGAGTGGACGTGGGCAACCTGCTTCACGGCTCCGTGCCTCAGTTTCCCCACTTGTAAAACAGGGCCAGTAACAGTTGCCACCCTGTAGAATTGTTGTGAGGATCAGCTGAGATATGAGCCATGAAGCCCTTCGATGGGAGCCTGGCACAGAGCAGGTGTCCTTGGAATGTCACCTGCCATGATTCACTCACTAATCATGTTCCCTTGGATGGGCCTTGGACAGTTGAGTTGCTTCCAGTTTCTCGTCTGTGTAAATTCCTTTGCCTCAAGATAATTTCATGAAAGCAAAGCTGTTTTATATTTAGGATTTTTTTTTCTCTTAGCTAGATTAGAGGTTGGCAAACTGTGACCCAAATCCAGCCCGGCCACCTTGTTTTCGTAAAGAAGTTTTCCTAGAACATGGCCTTGCCCATTCATTTCAGTCCCGTCTGTGGCTCTCTCAGGCTGCAGTGGCAGAGTGAGGCAGGTACAGCAGAAACCCTGGAATATTTACTACCTGGCCTTTGAAAGAAGTAGAAGTTTGCTGAGCTCTAGCCTGGATTCCCAACGATGGGGTTAAATGTAATCAAAGAGCATAACCTTCCTTTCAGGCCTGTATGAGCCTCACTTGCCCTCCAGAAGGTGGTTGTGACCCCACAGGAGAACCCTGAGATGCGAAGGTGGAGAGAGGGAGCTTGGGATCCTCTCTGATGGCTCCTTACCCGCAGAGCACACTGGGCTGGGGTTAGGACATTTGTCTGGGGACCCAGCTCTCCTTGCCATCAGCGGCCTGATTGAGCAAGTCACTTCATTTCTCAGAAGTGAGGGTGAAAATAATGGCCCCCTTGGAGCACCGTGAGGAGGGTCTTCCTTGTGGTGGGGTCACAGTTCTGGGGGGGGGGCCTCTGGCTCAGAGGTGGGTGTTTATAGACTTGCTTGCTCACCTTGATTATACAAGCCCACGACTTGGTGCACAGAGTGGGCGTGGAGGTGAGGGGGTCCCAGCCTATCTCTGGGCTCAGAACCTGTGGGCGAGGCGGTCCCCAATCCGATAGCAGTAGTGCTGGGGTAGCCACCAACGCTTTCGCTGTGCCACAGACTAATCACAGCCAAGGGGATAGAGTGAGCCACTTGGGAGAATTTCCAACCTCGCAGGACTGTGTTATGAAGGAGGGGTAGACTGTGTTCCGGGGGATTTCTGAGGCTTACCTCCTGCCCGTCCGGGGATGGGCACGGGGACGGGATGGGGATGGGGTGGTGCCAGGAGCCCTTTACCACCGGTGTCCCTCCCTGTCACCTCCTCGCAGGGCCGCAGCAGCCAGCATGGTGTCCGGCAGAGGGCACTGCAGAGCCTGGAGCAATACTTTTACCTGATCCTGTTTAATTACTATCTGCATGAACAGGTGGGGCTGGGGGAAGGGGAGGGCCACAGCCATCCTCCTGGGGTCCTTCCGGCCTTGTCCCCCGTGGTGACTGGCATGGGGCTGCCGGGGTCCCCCGTGGAGCTGGGGAGGGGAGTGGGGACATCTGTGTTGGTTCCAGAGGAAGGTGGGTGTGGGGGGCGCGTGGAGAGACCCAGTTAGAGTGGTGGTCCCAGAGCCGTGGGTCGGGCCGAGGGAGCACCCAGCTCTCTCTCCCCTGGCCCCAAGCTCTGTACCCTTTGCCGGGGCTTTGGGGCCTGGAAGGATCTTGCTTCAGACCTCCTGGCCCTCTTTCCTCATCCCTGCCCTGGACTGTGATGGGTGTCTCTGGGGGCTCCCCCGCCACAGGGCAGGCTGGGAGAGTTTGGGATGGCCTCGTGCCCCTGAACTCACGTCTCTCTGCCTCGGGCTGCAGTACCCGCTGGCCTTTGCCCTCAGTTTCAGCCGCTGGCTGTGTGCCCATCCTGAGCTGTACCGCCTGCCTGTGACGCTGAACTCCGCGGGCCCCGTGGCCCCAGGGGACCTCATCACGAAGGGCTCTCTGGTGAGTGTGGCTGGCTGGCTGGGGGAGTGGGAATGGGTGTGGGCCCGGGGCTGGCGGGCCCTTGACGCCTGATGGGTCGGGTTAGGCATTGCCCTCCTTCACAGAAGGCAAAGGGGCGATGGCCTTTGGGGCGGCAGGATCTTCCTGTGAGTGATGTGGAGTTGATCTCAGGCCCCCAGGAGCATTTGTAGCTTTGGCCACTGGTGTAGTCGCTCTCCTCATTCTCAAACCCGTGTGCTCTGGGCAAGGAGGCGGGAAGCCTGGTTCTGTTTTTTTTTTTTTTTTTTGTAAAGGTTTTATTTTTATTTATTCATGAAAGACAGAGAGAGAGGGAGGCAGAGACACAGGCAGAGGGAGAAGCAGGCTCCATGCAGGGAGCCCGATGTGAGAATCGATCCCGACACCCTGGGGTTGTGACCTGAGCCCAAGGCAGACGCTCAACCGCAGAGCCACCCAGGTGCCCTGGGAGTCCTGGTTCTGATGTTTTTGTCACCAGCCTCTCATTTTTGAGCGTCAGGTTCCTCATCTGGAGAGTGGGCGCTGTCGCTTTTCTCCTCGCCAGCGCAGTGATGAAGTTGCAAGAGTGCAAGCGTAACTTTGTAAACTGTAAAGCGCCTCCTCTGCCCCACCTTGGGCCAGGCTTTGAACCTCAGTCAGCTGCTCTCCCCACAGGTGGCAGACGACCTTGTCTCCCCGGATGCACTCAGCACCATCAGAGAGATGGATGTGGCCAACTTTCGACGGGTGCCCCGCATGCCTATCTATGGCATGGCCCAGCCCAGCGCCAAGGTGACCACCCTAGGGGCCCTAGGTCCACTCATAGGGTCGGGGTAGGGCTGGGGGGGAAGGTTGAGCCTGAGTGAGCCCTGTCACTCACTGATGGCCCTCTTGTCCCCCCAGGCCCTGGGGAGTGTCCTGGCCTACCTGACTGATGCCAAGAGGAAGCTACGGCATGTTGTGTGGGTCAACCTGAGGGAGGAGGCCGTGCTGGAGTGTGATGGGCACACCCACAGCCTGCGGTGTCCTGGGCCCCCCATGGCCTCCGACCAGCTTGAGGTGAGGCATCCCCCCTCTGCCTTCTGCACATGCCTGCCTCGGAGGCCTTCTGGGAAACTGGCCTGGGAGGATCTTCAGAAGCCCCATGCCCCTCTTGTAAGTTGGAGAAACTGAGGCCGCAAGAGGAGCAGACTCAGGGAGTGACTGAATCAGGACTCCCACTTTAGCTGTCTCCCTTGCTCTCAGTTGGATCCCTGAGGCTCAGGAAGGGGCAGGGGTGCACCCAGTAGCCAAGACTGGTCCTGGTCATGTCAGGCTCATGTCAGCCTGGCAGCTACCTCAGTGGCCTGAGCCCTCTGTCCCACCCTCCTCTAGCACCTGGAGTCCCAGCTGAAGGCCCACCTGAGCACACCTCTCTCAGGCACGGGCGGTCCACCGACCCGCAGGTTCCAGACATGCCTGACCATGCAGGAGGTCTTCAGCCAGCACCGGGGGACCTACCCCGGCCTCACGTACCACCGCATCCCCGTGCCAGACTTCTGTGCCCCCTGTGAGAAGGTGAGGGGGCTGTGCAGGCCGGGCCTCTGGGGAGGGGGAGGAGGCCTTCTCCTGCCGTCCCCTGCTCTTGCCTGGGCCCTGGTCCTGGGCGCAGCTCCCCCGAGGGACTGGGAGCCTGTTCCACGAACCTTCCGATTCGACCGAGTGGGTAATTCACAGCACTCCTAGCTTCGTGTCTGCAGGGCACGTATGCACCTGTGTGTTCATTACATGTGGTAGGTGTGTGTGTGTGGGGGAAGCACGTCCCTGGTGTTTGTGTGAATGTGTATTTGTTGGGGAAGCATGTTTGGAGGGTGTGTGGGGTCCCTGTGGAGCGTGTACGTGTGTGGTGGGTGTACTGGTGTGGAGTCTGTGATGCACGTCTTGTCTTTACCAGGGGAAAGGTGCGTGGCTGGGGAACCGTGTGGTGTGTGTGTGTGGAGGGAGCCGTGGAGTGCTTGCGTATGACCAAGGTCGTTTGTGTGTTATGTGTGTGGTCTCTGGAGGCCCGTGCCTCTGTGGGAGTCTGGGCTGTTTGGGTGTCTCAAGGTCCATGGATACGTCCGTGGTGTGTGTGTCCTCACTTACGGCACGTGGGTCGCTGTGTGCCTGTGTGATGCCCCGGTTGTTTGGGTGGTGTGTCTACGCGGGTGTGGTTCTGTGCGGGGATTTGGAGGTGCAGGGTATGATCCTCTGGTTGCCGGTTGTTTGTCGCCCCCTGGTGGACCTGTGCTGTAGTGATCGGCTGTGTGTGTGCGTGTGCGTGTGTGTGTGTGTGTGTGTGTGTGTGTGTGTGTGTGTGGCCTTGGGTCCCTCGCAGGCACCATCGCCGCCAGGGGTCCCCTGGGGACACCGCACATGGGAGTGGCATACGCACGTTTTGTGTCCTGCCCGGTGGAGGGTGTCAGCGTGTGTGCGTGCGCGCTCACGTGTGTGACCGGGGCCTGGGGGCGGGTGACAGTCCACAGGCGTGTGACTTTATAAGCACGGGGTCTGGCATGACCTGCGGACTTGGGCCGTGAGCGTGACCCAGCCGGGGCCCTGGCCGGCCCAGGACAGCTGCGCTGGGGTTGCCGTTGGGAGCGGCAGGTGCGTGGGGGCCGCCCGGGGCGCCCGCTGCCCGACTCACACCCTGGTCTCCCCACCCAGGATTTTGACCGACTGCTCGAGGCTCTGCGGGCCGCCCTCGCCCTGGACGCGGGCACCGGCTTCGTGTTCAGCTGCCTCAGCGGCCAGGGCCGGACCACGACAGCCATGGTGGTGGCCGTGCTTGCCTTCTGGCACATCCAGGTGTGTGTGGACAGGGCAGGGGGCACCCGGGCCCGGGACGCCGCTGGGACAGAGGTGGTGCACGGGGGAGGGCGCGACCTGGACGGAGGTGCTCCCGGTCCCAGCCGCTGTCCTCCCTCAGGGCTTCCCCGAGGTGGGCGAGGAGGAGCTCGTGAGTGTGCCCGATGCCAAGTTCACCAAGGGCGAGTTTGAGGTGAGCGTGCCCCTTGGGGCCCTGCGGGGATAGCTGGGTGAGGGGAGAGGGCAAGTGTTGCTGCAGGTCTGGGGGGTCTTCAGAGCTCTTCTTACTCGTATCACCATCTTCCTCCTTGTCCTCTGAGTGCTCCCCTGCTCCCATTTCACAGATGAGCACACCGCAGCCAGGTGAGCGTGGCCCTGGGCCCTGGCAGATGGCTATTGGAGAAGGGGGGACTCGACTGACCCCCCTGCCTGGCCCTGCCCTTGGCTGCCCCTTGCCCTGGAGGAGGCCTCTGGCCACGTTTTGTCTGGGTAACGCTGACGACTGCCCAACAGGTGCCTGGGCCCCAGCTGTGGCTGGTGACCTTGATGTGGGGCCGTGGCATGTCCCACTCCACCCTCATTTCAGTCCAGGGCACTGGATGGACGGCCACTGACACTTCCTGTACTATGCGCCTGCCACATGCCATCATCCCAGACACCCTGCAAGTGGGCGGCAGGGACCCTGTCCTACGGCCGGGGGATGTGGAGCTCAGAGCTGGCATGTGGCTCTCTGGTGTCGAGGCCGTGGTCGGCTCCTGCCCCAGTTGGCTGGCCTCATCACATTCCCTTCCCCTGCTGTCCCTGCCGTCCTATCACCCTGGCCTCTGCACTCTCCCTCAACCTTGCCAAGCTTCCTCGGCTTCTTGGCCTTCGCATATGCTCTTCCCTCCCCTGAAACTCCTCTCTTCCTAATCCCTGCTGATTGGCTGATTCTTAGATTTTTATTTTTTAAATTGTGGTAAAATACGCATACCATGTAATTTACCATTTTAACCATTTTTTAAGTGTATGGTTCTGTGGCATTGAGTACATTCACTTTGTCGTGCAACCGTTACCACCCTCCAGCCCTCCAGAACTTTCTCTTCATTGCAAACTGACCATACCCATGAAACAGTAACTCCTTATCCCTCCCTGCCCCCAGTCGCTGGTGACCATGGTTCTATTATCTGCCACTATGGGCTTGACCGTTCCACATACCTCATATAAGTAGAATCATATAGTATTTGTCCTTCTGTGTCTGGTTTATTTCACTCAACATCATGTCCTCAGGATTCATCCATGTTGAATGTCTATTAGAGTTCACTCCTTTGGAAGGCTGAGTAAGACTCTGTTGTGTTGGACATACCACATTTTGTTTATCCACTCATCTGCCAGTGGACACTTGGGTTATTGTCGCCTCCTGGCGATTGTGAATCATGCTGCTGTGAACACGGGAGTACACATGCCTGTTCAAATATCTCCTTGCACTTTTGGAAGTGGAACTGCTGGATCATATGATAATCTGCTTCATTTTTTAAAAAAGATTTTATTTATTTATTCATGAGAGACGCAGAGAGAGAGAGAGAGAGAGAGGCAGAGACAAAGGCAGAGGGAGAAGCAGGCTCCACACAGGGAGCCCGATGTGGGACTCGATCCCTGGACTGCGGGATCACGCCCTGGGCTGAAGGCGGGCACTAAACTGCTGAGCCACCCAGGGATCCCAAAATTTTAAAATATTATTATTATGTTTTCTGTTCAAGTTCTTTGCCCAGTTTTGATTCAGTTTTTTGTTGTTGAGTTATGGAAATTTTTAAATATATTCTGGAAATTGATGCCTTACTAGATAATGTGATTTGCAAATAATTCCATTCCTTCTGTTGGTTGCCTTTTTACACTGTGGATGGTGTCCTTTCTCTTGTTACCTTTCTGATGTCATATCCAAGAAGTCGTTGCCAAATGCAATGTCATAAGGTTTCCCTCTATTTTCTTCTGTAAGTTCTATGGTTTTAGCTCTGTGTTTAGGTCTTTGATCTGGTTTGAGTTAAATTTGTATGTGAAGATCCAGTTTTCCCAGCACCACTTGTTGAAATGGGCCTTGAGGTGGCCTTTAGTGTGGGGTGAGCCTGTTGCTGGGATTGGGGGTCCAACCTACCCCCCACTTTTCTCTGTGCTCCTTGGGCCCCAGGTGGTGATGAAGGTGGTGCAGCTACTGCCCGATGGGCACCGTGTGAAGAAGGAGGTAGATGCAGCCCTGGACACAGTCAGTGAGACCATGACGCCCATGCACTACCACCTGCGTGAAATCATCATCTGCACCTACCGCCAGGTGAGCCTTGCCCCGACCCAGGTGCCCCTCCCCTAGTGCACAGCTAGCTTGTGGCTGACTGGATGTGAGGTGGCCAGGGGTCACTCATCGGTTCTGTTACTTCTGCACCTTCTGGAAGTGATCTGTGAAATGGAAACACGCCCATCCCCAACTCATCCTGGCTTGATTTGGGAGTGCTTGACGAGCTGCATGCTCTGGTGACAGTGATGTTCAGAGTGTTTGACAGCTGTGGCAGCCCTGGGACTGGCCAGCCATGTGGCCAGTCAGAATGAACACCCTGTCCTAGACTCCAGTGCTGCCCTGTGTTAACCCTTCAGTTTCTGGGTCGTGGGGGTGCTGAGGGTCCCTGGCAGGAGTCATATTGGCCTTGGCCACTCCAAGGTCTTGGCAGGTGGCTGTTTAATGGCCGTTCAGTGTTTTAATGGCTGATGATTGATCCATGCCTACCACTCAGGACCTACACGTATGTCTATGCTGCCTGGGGGCTGGCGCTGGCCCCCAGATTGACCTCTTCAGTTAAAAATTGTGTTTGGATAACTCATTCAGTTATAAACATTAAAAGGTTTCCATAAAAGTACAAGTTTTATGTAAAAATCGAGAATTTCATCCTGTGTAGGAAAAAAAATGTGCCTTTCTGTTAGTTGTCAGCAGAGCACTGTCATACACAGCCCTCCTGGCCCCGTGATATGACCTTCTGGGAAAAGTTCACCCGCCCCCATTCCAGAGGCCAGGATGTTGCTGACCTCAGGGGTGGGAGGAGAGGGATCCCTGAACCCTGTGGGTCCAGCTCTCCTTCGTGGTGGGGGTGGCAGGTGGGGTGGGGGTGGAGCAAAAGCAAAATACAGTCATTCCTCAGTATGGCCACCAGGTGGCCTTAGTGAGCTGGGCCTGGGCCAAACTCTCAAAGAGGCTGAAGAGCAGAAGGCCTTCACTCTCTCTGCCTTTTTAACCCGGGTGGCACCCTAGTTTCACACAGGAGCTTTGAAACATAACCATGCCTGAGTTCTATCCCTAAAGACTTTGACTTAGTAGGTTACTTGGGGGCTAAGGTGTGGGTCTTTTTTTAAAAGTTCCCTAGGTGATTGCAATGCAGTGTCAAAGTTGAGAACCATCTAGTCTAAGCAGGAGTCCCCAGCTGTGGTGAATTTCAAGGTCACCTGGAGGGCCCCGTTGCTGGGCTCCAGGTCTGAGTTTCTGATTCCATAGGTCTGGATGTTGGGTGAGCTCTTAGATGACACGGGTGCTCCTGGTGGGGGGCCCTACTGGGGGATCTGTGCAGTCCTGTCTCACCCTCTTGCTGTCTTCTTAATAACAGCTTTATGCAAATAGAATTCACATACCTTACAATCCAGTTATTTAAGGTATGCAAGTCAGTGGTTTTTAGTACATTCACAGAGCTGTGTGGCCGTCACCACAGCCAGATACAGAACATTTTCATCACCCCGTTTCCCCCTCCCCCAGCCCTAGGCAACCGTGCATCTACTTTCTGCCTCTATGGAATTGCCTATTCTGGACATTTCATAAAAATGGAATCATACAATATATGGTCCTTGTGATCAGCTTCTTTTACCTCAGTGTGATGTTTTCAAGTTACATCTGTGTTCTAGCAGGGATTATTATTTCACTCCTTTTTATGACCTGTTACATGGCTATATCACTTTCTGGTTTTGATGTCGTGCCTCATCTAAGGTCCTGAGAATTTACCTCTAAAAAGTAAGTAGTTTTCTTCTAAGAGTTTTATAGTGTAACTCTTGCATTTAGTTTTTGATTCATCTTGAGTTAATTTTTATATATGGTGTGAGGTAGAGATCCGACTTCATTCTCTTGCATGTAGATATCCAGTTGTCCCAGCACATGTGTTGAGAAGACTGTTCTTTCCTCATGGAGTTGTTTTGACACCTCTAAAAAAATCCATTGACTGTAAATGTGAGGGTTTGTTTCTGAGATCTCAATCCTGTTCCATTGATCTATTTGTCTATTCTAGGCCAGAAGAATACTGTCTTAATTACTGTGATATTGTAGTGAATTTTGAAATTAGGAAATGAGTTCTCCCAACTATTTCTTTTTCAGAATTTATTTTGGCTATCCTGGGTCCCTTGTGTTTCCATATGAAATTTAGGATTAGCTTGCTAATTTCTGAAAGAAAAAAAAACCCAGCTGAGAGTTGATAGGTATTACATTGACTATGCAGATCAATTTAGGGAGTGTTGCCATCTTAACAATAGTTACTCTTTTTTTTTTTTTTTTTTTACAATAGTTACTCTTTTGATCCATGAACATGAGATGTCTTGACATTTCTGTAGGTCTTCTTTACTTTTTTTTTTTTTTAGATTTTATTTATTTATTCATGAGAGACAGAATGAGAGAGAGAGAGAAAGAGAGAGAGAGAGAGAGAAGCAGAGACACAGGCAGAGGGAGAAGCAGGCTCCATGCCGGGAGCTTGATGCAGGACTCGATCCCGGGACTCCAGGATCACGCCCTGGGCCAAAGGCAGGCACTAAACCACTGAGCCACCCAGGGATCCCCTCTTCTTTACTTTTTTACAAGATATTTGAAAGTTGCCAGAGTGTAAGTTTTATATTTCTTATGTTAAATTTATTCGTAAGCAGCTTACTGCTTTTGTGCTGTTGTAAATAGAGTTGATTTCTCAATTTAATTTTTTAGTTTGTTCATTGTTACCATAGAGAGATACAATTGATATTTACATATTGATTTTCTATCTTGCAACCTTGTGATATTAATTCATTAGTTTTAATACTTTCTTTAGTGATTTTCTTAGAATTTCCTATTTACAAGATCATGTCATATGCAAATAGAGATAGTTTTGCTGTTTCCTCTCTAATTTGGATGCCTTTTATTTAATTTTCTTGCTTAATCACCCTAGCTAGATCCTCTAGTGGAATGTTAAGTAAAAGTAGCTAGCACAGATATCCTTGACTTGTTCCTGATCTTAGAGGCAAAGCCTTCAGCCTTTCACATTAAGTATGATATTAACTGTGGCTAGATGTTCTTTGTCAGCTTGAGAAAGTTCCTTTCCATTTTTAGTTTATTGAATTTTTTTTTTCTGTGAGGATATGCTGAATATTGCCAAATGCCTCTTCATGTCTGTTGAGATGATCATATGGTTTTTGTCCGTTATTCTATTGATATGGTGTATTACTTTCATTGAATTTTGGGTGTTTTATTTTTTTAAAGATTTTATTAGTTTATTCAAGAGAGACAGAGACAGAGAGGCAGAGACACAGGCAGAGGGAGAAGCAGGGTCCATGTAGGGAGCCTGATGTGGGACTCGATCCCAGAACCCTGGGATCACATCCTGAGCCAAAGGCAGACACTCAACCACTTGAGCCACCCAGGCGTCCCTGAATTTTGGGTGTTAAACCAACCTTGCATTTATCCAAGTGGGATAAATCCTACTTGGTCATGGTGTGTATTTTTTACATTGCTAGATTCAGTTTGTTGGAGGATTTTTACATCGGATTCTTAGGAGACCTTGCCCTGGTCTGTAGTTCTCTTTTTTCTTTGATATCTTTGGTTTGGTGTTAGGGTCTTGCTGGCCTCACAGAATGTGACTGGCTCACTTTTTTGCAGATGAAACCAAAACCTCGAGAGGAGAGAGGTCATCATTAAGTGCAATAGTCAGCTCGGGCTACCACAACAAAATACCGCCACCGCATAGCTTAAACAGCAGAAATTTATTTTCTCATATAGTGGGGGCTGGAAAGTCCAAGGCAAATGTTCTGACTGGCTTGGTTTCTAGTGAGTGCTGTCATCCTGCTTGCATATGGCCACCTTCTCACTGTGTCCTCTCAGGGCCTTTCCTCAGTGCCTGTATGTGGACAGATAGTGGAGAGGGAGAGAAGGAAGGAAGGGGCCCTCTGGTATCTTTTCTTCTAAGGACACTAATCTTAGAAGTCTTGGAACTGCTGATAGAAAACAAAGAAAGAGGTAAAAGCAACCTTAAGCCCAGTAGTTGGGATGTCACAGGCCAGTTTTTAAAAAGGGGAAGGACCTTCCTAGCATTGCTAGTGTATAACCTTGTTCAGTGTGTCCATTTTAGAGAAAGGAAGGAAAGAAGGAAAGAAAGAAGCAAACATTCAAACACCTCACTACTAGGACACCTGGGTGGCTCAGCGGTTGAGCGTCTGCCTTTGGCTCAGGGTGTGATCCTGGGGTCCTGGGATCAAGTTCCACATCGGGCTCCCCAGAGGGAGCCTGCTTCTCCCTCTGCCTGTGTCTTTGCTTTTCTCTCTGTGTCTCTCATGAATAAATAATAAATAAAAGAAAGGATATCTTAGTACCAGAAAAGTAGAATGGACATTATCTCAGGGTAGAGTCCTTGAGTAGGTTAATGTTTCTAATCCCAACTACTGGCCTGCTTGGTGTGGGTGTGTGGACTCTGGGAATGGTTGGATTGTTGTGGGCTGACAAGCAGAAGGAATGCGGATGTGGGAGTTGGAGGAGCCTGGGTTCGGACAGCAGCCTTCATCCTCTCTGACTGCCCATGTCCCCACCTGCTAGGCTAGACCAGTACTGCTCCCGGGCAGGGCTGTGTGTGGGAAGGACATGAGGGACAGGAAGCATGGGGCTGGCCTATGACACATGTTAAACTAATGGGAGAGCTCTGAGGGTCACTGTAGGGCCAGGGTGTTCTGTGATGTTCTCCGTAGAGACCCTCAGATTTTGGTGCTCAAGGGCTTACTGGGCATTTGTCCCCTCTGTTTACAGAGGAGCCAGAGAGCTGGTTGTCTTAAGTCCCATGTGGGTTGCTCTCAGAGCAGGGATGAGAGGCAACGATCCTCACTCCCAGCCCCAAACCTCTTCCCTGACCATGTCACCCTTTACCTGAGGGTCTTGATCCCTGTCGTCTGGTGGGTTGTGGGCCTCATTTCCTGAGGCTCCAGAAAGGCACCTGCTTTCCCTCCAGTGAACTGACTTCTCTTGAAATTGTCAGCTGTTTCTCGCCCTTGGTACCTGACTATTTATTTAAACCCCTGCCCTCTAACCAGAGGGCTGGAAGTCTCCACTCGGTGCCCAATGGAGCCTGTAGCTGTCTGCCCAGAGCAGGCCGGGCAGGGATTTATCACCCACATCGGCTCTGTTTGCTTGGGAACATTCTAGGTCCTGTCCACATTCTGCCCATCTGAAGTTTTCCTCCTGGGAGTCCACAGCCATGGGATTCTGAAACCCTCGTCAGTATGTGGTACCTCAGATTCCTGGCCCGCAACCCCCCAGGCTCCCCAAATACTGAATTTCCCTTCCCTGGCCCCTGCCAGGTCCAGCGGGGAACTTAAACTTTAATAATTAGCAGTTAAGCAAACAGTTCTTGGAACTCGACGTGTGTGCTTCTTCCAGCAATAAAATGATTTCAGGGTCCCTGGCAGAGAAGAGTGGGAGCATTTGAGGTCCCTTCCCTGTTGTGGAAGAGAAAGGAGGGCTCGGAGTGCAGGAGCCTCTGTGCCTGTGGGCTTGCATGGTGAGGTTGGGGGCTGTTTTGAGCTTGTTGGTTGTTATAAAGACAACATCAGACCATAGTTTCAGCTCAGGGACACTTTATCCTGTTTGCCAAAGAGCCTTCCATCATCCTATTTACCGGTCATGGCGTCTGCCGAGCAGAAGTGCCCGTGGCCACGTGCTGTTCCTACAGAGGCGGCCCAATGGCTCACTGTCATTCTCTGGCCAGGTGATGCGTGGTGAGCATCATACTGCGTGTTGCTCTGTCTCTGGTGCAGACAATTTCTGTAGGCTGATGCGTGGAATTAGGATTATTGACAACGTTGAAAGGTCAGATCTTACTTTTCTTTTAAATTATTTTGGAAAATTTCGAACAGAAGCCTTCAAACTTGGGAGAATAATTTCACGAACCTTTGTGTGCCTGCCTCCCAGCTTCTGGAATGACCAATCAGAGCTAGACTTAGTTCATCTAAAGCCTATCCAGCCCCCAGCCCCAACCTCCGGATCATTTTGAAGCAAGTTCCAGGCCTCAGTTCCTTCCTCTGTCAGTATTTCAGTACATACCTTAAGGTGGAGGAAACCTTTTTAAAAAAAGAGCATTATCAGCCATTATTGTCCCTAAAACCTAGAAGTTATTTCTTACCACTCAATACCTGGGCAGTGTTTAGATTTTCTCAGTGGTCTCACAAAGTCTTTGCAGTTGGATCAGGATCCAAACAAGAGCCACAGATCACATTTGGCTGGTGTGGCCTGTGGAGTCTAGAACAGGTCTTCTCCTGACGCATAGCCCCTGAGGTGATCGGGTTGCTCACTAGGCATCCTATAGTCTGGACCGGCTAATTGCACCCCTGAGTTTTTTTTAAAGATTGTATTTATTTATTTATTTATTCATGAGAGGCACAGAGAGAGACAGAGACACAGGCAGAGGGAGAAGCAGACTCCATGCAGGGAGCCCGACGTGGGACTCGATCCCGGGATGCCAGGATCACGACCCGAGCCAAAGCCAGGCACTCATCCATTGTGGCATCCCACATCCCTGGGTTTAACTGCGCTGTGCCACAGCTCCTGTGTTTCCTGTCAATGGGTAGAGCCAGAGGCTTGATCAGATCCAGCTTGGTATTTGGCTGGTATAGACACGGTGATGCTGTGTGCTGCCACAGGGGTACAGAAGGCCCTGCAATCTCGCAGCTGCTGGCGTCCCTCCCCTGGATCCTTTATTTCATTGAGGGTTTGCATAAATGGTGATATGTTGGCGCTCTCATTCCCTCTCCATTAATTCCAGAAAGGTACTTCCCCGAGGTGTGATGGAGGAAGGAAGGCAGGCGCAGGGCTTGGTTTTTCATTTGACTTGCTCATGTTCAAAGGAGGTGTGGGAGGTGCTTCTCTAAAGCCCAGGGGGAGCGTGTTTGATGTGGTGAGCCCCACGTCTCCTCCAGACTTGGATGGACTTGGGGTCTGTGAGGCGGGTCTGGGTGACCAGGGTGGGCTGGGGGAAGGAGGACATAGGGGCTCCCGAGGGGAAGCTGGGACTTGCTGGCAGCCAGTGCTGGAGGCCAGGGGACCCAGCCCCCACACCCAGCCCTAACTCAGAACCAGCATGGGAGATGCCCCCAGCAGGCTGACTGCATTTTCACATCCCTGGTCTGGCTCCATCCTTACTCCGTACCTGCCCCCGGTGAAGGGCAGGTTGTGACATCATTTTTGCATTTGAGGAAGGGGAGGCGCTGGGTTTGCCCAACAGCCCACAGCTGGTGGAGGGCAGAAGGAGAGCGGGACTCCAGAGTGTGATACCCAGATCAGGCCCTCTGTGCTTCCCCGGATAGAGGAGGCAGTTTCACTGCCCTCCCACCTCGAGCCCTTGCTGCTGTGGGAGAAAATGAGAACTAGAAGCCACGATCTGTGCCTCTTGTCTTCCCAGCCTGAGGAGGCCAGAGGTCAAGAGCACATCCCAGACTCAAGTCATAGGTAGAGATGGGGAGATGGGACCCAACGTGCACACACGTCTTCCACGGAGACAGGCCTTCCCTGGTAGGACAGTCTTGGCTCCTCTGTCTGCCTGGGCCCGTCCCAGGCTGCCTGGCCTCTGTGAGCTGCAGCCCAGGGTTGTGTCCTCCACTCTCTGGAGCGTCAGTGAGACTGGGCCAGGACCTGATCAACCCTGCATGTGCGAGGGCGCCAGCATGCTCAGAGCATTTAAAAAAACCACCTCAAAAGGGAAAAAGAAAGAGAAAGCTCTTTGAACTAAGCCACTCGGTGAGGTTGTGATAGAGGTGACAAGGTTGGGCCCCAGGCTGAGGAGAATCTGGGATGGCCACCAGCCCACAGTGGTGACACCATCTGGTGGATTAGTTGTTTCCTGCTGGGCCTGGAGGGGGAAAATATTTGTGACACAAACCAAGGTCAGAGCTCCTGGAGGAAGGCCTGCTAGAGTCATTAATGCCAGGAGCCTTTCCCTTAGCCTTGGCTGGTGACGCTCATCCTTAGCGTTCTGTGTTTAAAACAGTCTGATGGGTCTCCCGTCTGTCCCTTCAGAAAGTGTTTGAAGCAAAACTGAGATAAACGTAGCCACACCGAGAGAAATGAAATGTCCTTTGGTCTCAAATGGAGATTTTTTCCTAGACAATCTTGAACTTTGAGCAGTGCTTTTAGAGTTTTAGTCTCCTCTGGTCCTCAGAGTGGCTGGTAAGGAGATGTTGGTGGGCTTTACCAGACCATTTTACTGAGGAAGACGCAGAGGCCCAATGACATCATGACCAGCTTGAGGCAGGACCAGAACTTCCCTCCCAGCTCCTCGGCCCATGTTCCTTTTCTCTCTGATGGCCACGACCCAGGGGGCCAGTTTTGTTGTGGTGGAAAAAGGAAGGGGCCAGTGAGGAAGCCAGGGGGCCTCTACTGCTCACGCCGGTCTGGCTTGGTGCAGAGTTGCCAAAGGTCAGAGATTCAGCTCGGTGCCCCCAAAGGCTAAGGTTATTATTTTAAGAAAAATATAGAGTGAGACAGCGCTGGCTCTGAGCCCCAGGCGGGGTCCCTGTCAGTCTCTCCACAGCTCTGGCTGGGCCAAAGTCATTCCCTGGAGACCTCATTCCAGTAGGTAATGTGTCTCCAGGGCCTGCGTCATGCAATTAGAGCAGCCCTGGGGCTCTGTGAGCTGTCACATAAAATATGATGGGAGGAAAGGGTTGCTTCCCGAGGCTCTTTCACACCCAGCCCAAAATAGAGCTAGTGGGTGGACGAGTGGCTGTCAGAACAGTGTGTGTGTGTGTGTGTGTGTGTGTGTGTGTTGTGTGCATGCATATATGCACACATGTGTGTATGTTGTGTGCCTGTGTTGTGCTCATGCACGTCCATGCATATGTGTGCATGCATGTGCACGTTGTGTGCACGCATGTGTGTGCGTATGTTGTATGCATGCTTGTGCATGCATATGTGTGTGTGCACGCATCTGTGTGTAGAGCACATGTTGTCAGTGGCTGAGACGTCTTGCTTTCCTCTCCTTCCCTTTGTGTGGCTGAGCTGAAACAATTTCCACACCCCAGGGGGACCTTCTGGTTTATTCCACAGCAGACATCCACTGAGCACCTGCAGTGGGCCAGGCTTGTTTCTAAGTGTGCAGCATCAGGCTTGGGAGTCTCAGTGGTTGGGGAGGGGTATAGATCTCTGCCGCGGCACACCGCCCATCAGCGAGACCCTGCCTGTGTGCTCACTGCTGACCTTGTTAGGGTTGTGGTTGTCACCGGGGGTGCCTCTGTCTGCTGCTCGTCTCTCTTCTGCTGTGCAAGGGCTCCTCTCTGGGACCCTGACTCCCAGGTCCTGCCTGGCACAAGTAGGGCTCTACAGACGTCTGTCTGGTGAGTGGATGAATGGACAGAAGGTTGAATAAGTCACCATGTGATGAAACAGGAAAACTGACTCCTACCTTCCTTAGGCCTTTTTGTTCTTCAGCCACGTTGTTGGTCTGCCAGGAGAGGGCGCTCTTGTCCAGCAACCAAAAATACCCAGGTTCTGGGGTGGAAACCCCGCGTTCTAGCCTTGGCTCTGCTAGTAACTGACTCCCCCCACAACCCTGGGCGAATTGCTTTGGCCTGCGTGGGCCTCTTCTTGCCCATCTAGCACCTGGGGTCACTGATGCTCTCCACCTGGCTTGAAGGGTGGTGGTGAGCACAGCCTGGGCACCAGGTGAGGTGGGAGTGGGTGTCGGTGCGGTGGGCTGGGGCGCTGGGACACCTGGCTGGCTCACCGGGTTATGTGCAGGGCAGTGGGCTCCTGAGGCCCATGTCTTGGCACTGAATCCCAGAGCCTGGCCTACGGGTAAACAACGTTTGTTGGATGAATGGGACACAGAGAAGCCCGTGGTGCCAGCCTTAGTCCCTTCGTGCTTTGAAAGTACTGAATGAGATGTGTTCTTTGGAAAACCGGTTACTTTTCTATGGGCCAAGGGCCATTTTCTCTCCTCTGGGGATGAGGTACAGAAAGCTTCCTTGTGCTGGAGGCCCCAGGACAGGACCCAGGACAGGGTTTGCGGGGACTTGTAGGAAGCCCCTGGAAGCAGCTGGTACTGATTGGTTGGGTCTGACAAGGAGGGGGTGGCACTGCACTTTGGGAAGGATGCTGAGGTCGGTGCTCCAGAGACTGGCCCTAGAGATTGGCCCCTCACCCCTAGAGACTGGCCATCTCCGAGGGCTGTCAGCTGCCTCCCCAGCTGGATGGCAGAGACCGCCGGGCCCTGCTCCTTCCTACTGAGCGGGTCAGGGAGAGGGCAGCAGGCAGGCTCCAGTAATGGGGGTGTCGTCTGGCTTGGACGGACTCATGCCCTGAGCCTGGCCTCACCTGCTCTTCTTGTTTCTCTCCTTGGGTTCTCTTTCCGCACAGCCTGTGCTGCGTCCAGCTCTCCATGGGACCCTGGTGGGTTGGCTCACCTCTTTGACTTCAGTCTCCCCTTCTGGAAAGCAGAGGGTTGATCTGAGTAACCCCAGGCAGTCTGTGATGCAGGGTTTAACAGAAATGGGAGACAGAAGTATTTGGCTAATATTTACCGTGTCCCTCCTAAGTGCCAGGCACTGTGCTAGTTCTGGAGATGCCTCATGAGCGGAACAGGGAAGTTCCTGCCCCCATGGATCCCTCACTGCAGTGAGGGAGACACACAAGGAACAATACAGAAGTCAAAGTCATGTCGTGTCACATCGAGATACATCTGTGGGGATAGCGAGATTGCAGTTTTACAAATGGTCTGGGTCAGGAAGGGGCTTGGTGAAAAGGTAGCATTTGAACACGGACCTGAGGAGGCGAATGGGGGAGCCATGCTCACATCCAGATAGAGGGATACAGCATGTGCAAAGGCCCTAAGATGGGGGTGGGCGGGCTTCCCAGTATGTTTGAGGGGCAGGGAGAGGCAGGAGAGGAGGTCAGAGGCTACATAGGTCAGGGGTCAGGCAGGCGGGATGGGGCCCGGTCTGGGATTGCCCGGATGATTTCACAGACGTGGCTTCTACTCTGAGTGCCAGTGGGGGCCTGTGCAGCGGGTTGAGCAGAGGAGCCAGGTTCTAGCAGGCTCCCTCTGGGGCTCTGTTGAGAATAGGCTGCACGAATTGGGGATGAGGGTGGCCTGGGAGGCCAGCCAGGGGCTGTCACTGAGGTGAGGTGGCTTGGCCTGAGGTGGTAAGAGGTGAGCGGCCTCTGGGAATGTTTGAAGTGGTTGACGAGATGCCCTGACTGGTTGGCTGTGGGGCTGATGAAGGGCAAAGTCAGGGAGGAGGGCCGGATTTTGGCCTGAGCAATGGGAAGGAGGGACATTCAAATGGGCAGACATGGGGTTGGGCAGGTTTGGGGAGAGTTCAGGAGGTTCTCCTGGGACGTGTTTTGTGAGTTTGAGGAGCTGGATTGATACCTACCGGGAGCCCTTAGGCAGGCAGTAGCACATCATAGTCTGGATTCCCCAGGGGTAGAGGTACCATGTGGGGTCCCCAGTGTCCCATCTGGAATCTAGATTCCAGATGGCATTGGAAGCATGAGAAGCATGAGATCCTCCCAGCCTGGGGGGTCCGTGCTCATCCACCAGCCGGGTGCCTGCCGCATACCTAGTCTGCGCCCTGGCGCTGACATTGGGGTGGTGGGGAGGAGGGAAGATGTAAACCTCCTTATAATCTGGGCCTGACCCCAGGCTTATTTTCAAGACTGATCACTCCTTCTTGAGCAGAAGAGGCCGAGAAGAGGCTGGAGCACTCAGAGCAGGCTTCAGGAAAGCCGGGGCTTGGCCTGGGTCTGGAGGGACAAGTGGAGCAGAGCCCGACCTGGTGGAGGGGAAGGGCTTTCCAGGCAGGAGGAGGGCTGGGGGGAAGGGTATAGAGGCAAGAGTGAGGCAGGGTGTGGTTGAGCTTGACCGCGGCGAAGGGGCTCAGGGTGGTCAGCAAGCTGGGCACTTGGAATTTGTGTCTCACCTGGGGACTCTGACACCGGGCAGTAACTTAACCTTGTCTAGCCTCATCTGCAAACTGGGTGTCCCTCTTCTGCATAGGGTTGCCAGGAGAGCATGTTGGGATCTAACAGTCAGTCCTGGATGTGACATGCTCACTCTGGCACGTGGCATGCGCTAGGCCCTGGACACACCTGGGGAGGTGCATCAGCCCTGCCTCAGTGGGTCTCTTCCGTGTGGCCAAGAAAGAGCAGCGCTTCCGGAGAGCCACCGCCGGCGATGCTCGGCCCACGTTGACACCGGCTGACCGCAGGCTTCTCAAGCTGAAATGCCCAGCACCCTGGTCACCTTTCCTAGGCCCCTTCTATTTTAGGGCCCAGTCCCAATGGATGAGCAAGGCTTGTCCAGCTCCACCACAGCTAATGACAGCCTAGCCTGCCAGGCCATTTAAAAACAGCTCCACTATTTTTATCAACAGGAGGAGGTTGGCCTAGCCTCCTCCCCAGACAGTGCCCACATGGGGTGATTTTAAGGAAACCAGGGCCTTAATAGGAAGATGGGCCATCATCTCAAATCACAGACTATGATCGTGCAGGATGTGTCCATGGAACGTTCTAGGGGGTGTCAGGTGTCACCTTTACTCGGGGTCCGAATTTAGAGATAATTCTATCCTACCTTGCCGGTAGGGCTCTGAAGGAATCACCCAGCCTCTCTGCCCTGAATATTCCTCAGACCCAGTCCTCTCTGGTGTCTCTGGGAGGAGCAGGCCCCTGTCCCCATGAGAGCTGGAGCTTGGAGAGGACAAGGCTGAGGTGGTTGTGCTCTTGGGCCAGCCCCAGAGCCCTCACCTGCTGCGACCCTCATGGGCTGGGGGAGGGGGGTGGCGCAGAGGACAACTGCAGAGCACCCAGAGTAGCCAGGCCAGGGGATTGAGACGGGGGGGTAACCAGACCAGGATGGGCATCAAAGAGGCGGTGGTATTTGAGGTGGGGTGGGAAGAGGGAGGGGGCAGAAAGGTGATCTGAGGAGGGGAGGAAGGGGCCAAGAGTGGGTGTATCCAAGGTAGACTGACAGGAGAGGGGGCACAGAGGAGGAGGCAATCAGGGGGAGACCGGGGCCCGGACAGGGTATGGAAGGCAAGCGAGGCCCTGATCCTACAGACAAAGGGGCCAGTGAGGGCTTCTGGCAGAGATGAGGGTGGCAATGGCCCCATGGCTGCTGCAGGAGATGACTGGAGCATGGCCAGGTGCCTCTTGTCTTAAGGATCAACCAACCAGGTGCTCAAAAAAAATTTTTTTTGTTTAGAAATTAGGCAATGGATAAAAACAAAAGGTTTTACTGAGAGACAAAGTATGGCCAGTACACCACCGCTCCGCTATCCCTAAGGAGGCCAGTGCTGCCCTGCACGAGGCCCTTCCACCCCCTTCTCTTCCACTGCCCGCTTATTGAACAGTCTCCATCCCTGGAGCTTATTGAACATTTTTCTTGAAAGAAGGAGGGAATCTCCCCCACAGTTTGGCCAGGAAAGAGCCATTTTAAACTACTTTCAATTAGCGCTCAAGAAACATCCCATGGACATGGGGCCTGTGCCCTCTTTGTCCTTGTGTTGTAGCTCTCCCTGCTGTTCCGTGGCTTGCTGTGACTCTTCGTGGTTTACAGGTGCTTCCTCGTACCTTCTGCACCTGAGCAGTCCTACCTCCGGGAACACGGGAGCTGAGAGTTTAAATGGCAGAACCAGGCCCAGAGCCCAGTCAGGGAGCCCTCCGACTGGGCCCCATCGCTGCCCATCTTCCACCCCCGCCCCATCCCCAGTGCCCCAGAGCCCCTTCTGGATGGTGTGGGTAGACCGGCTGTGCAGGTTCCCATGCACTTACTCAAACCCCAGGAAGGCTCTTACCTGAGGCAGAAGACAGAGGGGGGACCACGGGCCCTGCAGACAGTCCCAGTACGGCTCCTGGCTCTTGCGGCTGTGGGTCGTGTCATGTCGGGGGCAGTGGCCCAGAGGACATGCACTGGGCTGAGGTGTGCCCATCCAGGCAGGCTTTCAGCTGCTGCCTAGCTTGGGGTGGGGGCAAGAGTGGGGTCCTTCCTGGTTCTGGGAGGCCCAGGGCTGGCTGTTAGCCCTCCTGAGGATGTTCCGGGTGCCCGAGGGAGCAGCCCCTGTGCTCCGTCTTCTTCCTGGAGTACAGAGAGCTGCTGGGGGCCCGGATGGAGGCCTGGAGGGTGTGCGGTGAGAAGGGGCGAGTGTGAGGTGAAGTGTGGCGTTCCTTTTCCTGGGCTCCCCGTCTGGGTGAGCTGCACGTCTGTGTTGGGTCAGAGGAGCATCTCGGGCATGGTGCAGGGACACCCGTGCAGCGGGGAAGCTGACTCTGTGCGTCTTGGGGTGCCTGTGATGTCCACACTGAGAAAGCCCCAAGAGGACCCCATCTAAATCCCTTTCCTCTTGAGTATTAGCTTCCTGTGAGCCTTCTATTAACTGGTCACTCCTACCCCTAAACCTTCAATGGTTCTTGGAAGCTAATGCCATGCTGCTGCACTCTGGCTGCACAGAGTCACCCCAGGCTGCACACAGTCTCCCCAGGAGCATCCCGTGTCTCACGGGCTCCCCTCTGATTGGTTTGGGCTGGGGCCTGGCATCTGTGTGCCGGGGTGGGAAGCCGGGCTAGGGCAGAGGGTGGGCTTCCTTAGCTGGCTGCCAGCCCAGGCCCCTTTCTTGTCTCTTCCCAGCCTCGTTCTGGCCAGGCCAGCCCCTTCCAGGTCCCCGCCTGCTGGGCACCGTCCTCATGTCTGCACTGGCCCATGGGCTGCTTGCTCTCTGCCCCCAAACCCCGGGCCCACACTGCCCCGCCAAATCCCACCCTCTCTGGGAAGCCTGTCTTTAATCATGTGGCAGTCCTTTATCTCTCTAGTGTGTCACCTGGCACCAGTCTCCTAGAAGGTGCCCAAGATGGCTTGTTAAAAAGATCGATGCCTCCCTCCTCACCCCAACACACCCCCCTCTCTTTCTTCCTCAGCCACTGTATCTCTTATTGATCCCCTGCCCTGGTGACCTTTCTAGGATCTATTCCAGCCTTGGGGGAAGAGGGCCAGGGCCGGAGGGCTGTATTCATTCACCCCCTCCTGCCCCTGCCCTTGAGCCATTTGAGAAAAGGGCAATGAAGTCAGTGAAGGACCAGTCGGGGTCAGAGGCCAAGATGGGGGTCCCCTTCCTGGCAGAGACACACCGCCCTGCCTGTGAGCAGCTGGAAGCCTGGGAGCCCAGGCCGCGGGGGTGGTGGGGAGGCCGTGCTGTGCCCACAGTCGGAGCCCCGATGGCTTCGCCTTGCCATCCGCTGGGCTCCCCTGTAACCTGAGCCAGGGCGATGCCCTTGACTGTGCTGTCCCAATCCCTGCCTCCTGTCCCGGCCTCGTGCTGAGGGCGGTGGGGGTGTGAGTGTGTCGGTGTGTAGAGCGTGTGTGGTGTGTCCTTGCGTGTTGGGTGGGGAGGACCCCCCCCGACTCCCACCCCATGCCGTCCTGCAGGCGAGAGCGGCCAAATCGGAGCAGGAGGCCAGGAGGCTGCAGCTGCGGAGTCTGCAGTACCTGGAGCGTTACGTGTACCTGGTGCTCTTCAACGCTTACCTCCACCTGGAGAAGACGGACTCCTGGCAGAGGCCCTTCAGCTCGTGGATGCGGGAGGTGAGAGGCGCAGGCTCCCGGTGGCCGGGGCGATCGTTTCTCTCCACAGGAGGCTCCCCGACGAGGTCTTGTCTCGTTCAGCTGTGGGTGTCCAGCCCGGCGTCTGCACCTGGCCGGTGGCTGAGCAAAGTGGGATGAGTGGACAAAGGGAGAGGGGGGTTGTGGGGAGCAGCACAGGGCAGGGCGTCAGGCTGGGTCCTGCTCTGGGCACCCCCACCCCGGGACTGACGTTCTCTGGGTGCTTCCTGTGATCGCTGTGTTCACCCCTCACTGTGCCCTGCGAGGCGCAAGGTGGCATGGTGGCCTGGCCCCTGCTGCCTTCCAGCTGTGACCTTGGATCAGCTGACCCTCAGCGCTAGGGGGGAGATCCTCTTGACTCTGTCAGCGCCACCTCCGAGTGACGTGATGGGGATTCCATGAGATACGTGGGGGGCCGTCTGCCAGGCCCCGTGTGAGCAGGTCTGCCTCATGTGGAGGAGACTGAGCACAGACCAGTGAGGTACTTGTCCTCGGTCAGCAGCAGAGCTAGGCACTCAGCTCCGAGCCCACCACGTGTGGCCTGAGATGTGGCCTTTTGTTCCATCCCCACCCCACGTTGCCTCCTGGTTCTTCTAGTTCTTCTCTGGCTCAGCTGGTGGTTACAGGGGCAGAGCTGCTGCCTTGGCACCTCCAGGTCAGGAGACAGGCCTCCTTCCCCCCTTGGCAGAGCGGCCTATAATTGCCCCTCCACCAGGATGCTGGCGTCTCCTGGCCTTGCCAGCCTGTCCTGATAGTTCTAATCTGCACTCAAGGCCGGAGTTAGCTCCTGTGGGGCAGGTGGGTGGGAGGGTGGGACTGGTGACCCCAGCCAGAGTGGGTAAGGAGGGGCACTGGGCCTAGGCAGTGTGTGGGTGGGGTCAGAGCTGCCAGGGAACAGAGGCGGGGCGGGGGGCCACTGCAGTGGGTGGTGGTTTATACTGAGGACCAGCCTTGAGGGTTGTCCCTGGGCAGATGAGTGTAGAGTCAGGAGGCCTGTTAGGGGCTGGATCCCACCAAAGCCACATCAGGGCCATCCTCTTGGGCAGGCCTGGGCTCAGCTTCCTCTTTGGACCCCTGGGTATTGGGAGCTTAGGACACTTATGCTTGGGTTCTGTTTGGAGAGTGGAAATTGGGGGAACCAGAGGCTGGGCAGGAGTGCGATACCCTCCCCAGCTGAGCCTGGGTGGTGCATGTTGGGGGATGTCAAGGAAGGAGAGAGCTTTGTCAGCCAGGAGCATGGGCTCCAGCCTCAGGGGCTCTCAGTCCCTCCCTCCCGGAGATGAATGGAGGGTGGGGGTGAGGGTTGCCTTGGGACCTCTGATCTGAGTGGAGCACATCCTCCCCATCTTCTAGGATGCTGGAGAGAGAAGGGGACTGATTGTTGAATGGGTTGCATCTAGTGCCAGGCCTGGGGCCACCGGGCAACAGGGCTGATGGAGAATGTCCAGGGAGCCCCAGCCTGCCTGCCTGGTCCCCAACTGCAACTGCCAGCCACAGGGCTCTTGCTGGCTCCCACGCCCATGCCGCCTTCGCTAGCCCTCTGTGGGGTCCTGGCTGTAATGCCCAGAGCAGCCGGGCCTGCGACCCTGAGCATCTCAGTGGGAATACCCGGGCTTCATGGGCACAGGGGTACTTGGCCTCCTGTACCACTCTTCTTCTTCCTTACTGTCTACTGGGTGCTTTCTGGGCTTCTGGAGCCCTCCATCATCGTCCTGGGGCATAGACACTGTTGTCCCCGTTATAAAGAAGCTGAAGCTCCTGGTCACCAAAAGGCAAACTTGCTCAGGTCGCAGAGCTGGTGGAAGGCCGTGCGGGGCCCCAGGCTCACCTGTGTGTTCTGCAGCCTGATGAGGGGAGGAGGGTGTGGTGACGTGGCAGGGGGCAGGGTGACCTTCCTCCGAGAGTACCGCGCCCATCTCTGCTGCCTTCCCCCAGGTGGCATCAAAGGCCGGTGTCTACGAGATCCTCAATCAGCTGGGCTTCCCGGAGCTGGAGAGCGTGCAGGCCCAGCCCTTCTCCAGACTGCGCTGCAGGTGGCAGGAGCAGAGCCGCAGCCCCGAGCCCTCGACTGCCGGAGACTTCCTGTAGGACGTGCTGCCCCAGGCCCTGCCGCCCCCTCTTACAGGGCCCCGTGCAGGCTGGGGGCACACCAGGTGCTCTTCAGGGGGAGCGGTCCCGAGGAGCCCATTCCTCAGCTTCCCAGAGAGCCTGGGGTGGGGTGGGAACCCTTTATTAAAACCAGCTTTTTATAGGACAAGTAGCGCACAGTTATACTTGTAAACAGCAGCCGCGTGGACCTCTGGGAAGGCCTCGTGTGTGCCTTGCAGGCTGCAGACGGTTTCCAAGGAGCTCAGTGCCAGCCAAAGCTCTCGCCATGTCCATGCACGCCCTCCTCTCCCGACTCAGTGAGGTCCTCACAGCCTCGGGTGCAGAGCTGCTTTCCCCATCTTGTGTTCTCTTGCTGCCCTCCCCGCTCGGCCTCTCCCCACTTGCTGCCTCAGGGGCCCCTGGCTCCCCAGTGAGTGGACAGGCTGTGGTGGATTTGTCACCTCACTGGCAGCTGTACCAGTTTTCTTGCCTCTCGTGCCCTGTCTCCAACCTGGAGATTCCAAGAAGCACAACTACTGTCCTGCTGGGTCTGGCAGAGGCTCTGCCTCTCGTTCCCTTCCCCCTGTCCCTCCCCTGGGGCCGGCGGGACCATGGAGGTCCCCAAGGAGCTAGAAGGGAGGAGTCCCTCTCAGGGGGAGGGCCCTTCTAGGTGGATGCAGCCCCGTGGAAGAGGCCTGCTCCACTTCCCTGGGAGCCAGGGCGGGAGGTGCAGAGAGAGCCCAAGCCCCCAGAGGCAGGTCCCTGTGCACGTCTTCCCTGCCCTGGAGCCCCGCTGGGCCCCAGGTCCCCCGCTGCTGCAGCAGGAGCCCCGAGGACTGCTGGGTGACCCCGAGTGAACAGTGGAGTATGTGAGTCTCCAGGCCAAGGGAAGTTCCAGGCCATTCCTGCTGAGGACCCCTGAGCTTCACTCCAGAGGGAGCAGAGGGGCCGAGGCATGGTGAGCGGGAAGCCTTGGGAGCAGCTCTGTCCCCACGGTGGGAAGGCTGCTGGGCCTTGAGTCTTGCGCTTCTTCCTCTGGGGCCCACTGTCCGCCAAAGCCCTGGGGGGGCTGTGGCCGGTGCAGAGGCCGCCCTCCTGGCCTGGCTCGTGGCGGCCCGGAAGCCCTCCCTGGGTGGGTGCGTGCACTTCTGCAGAAAAACAGGTGGGTGGACGTGTCTCTGGTCATGGGAGAAGAGGCCAGAGTTGTTCACATCTACCTACTATTGGAAAACATTTGGCCTTCTTGGCTGAAGTCTTCTGCAAAACTACTGTATGTTTGTTCACTACCTTTTCCCATTTGTTTTTGTTTTTATTTTTGCATCTATTAGAGAGTTTTCATTTCTTTGCAGACAAGGTCTAGATGAGGGGTCAGAGATTAGGCTGAACTGGGAGGGATCCTCTGTGTTCTCACGGGTGGCCCTGACTTTCAGCGGTGCTGGGACCACTGGCCGGTTGCTGCGCCTCTTTGCCTCAGTTTCCCCGTTTGTAAAATGGGAGAATAATACTTGCCTACCTACCTCACAGGGGTGTTGTGAGGATTCATTTGTGATTTTTTTTTTTGTACAGAGCTTTTGAGCATTAAAAATGGCTAAATGTGAAGTGTGCCCGTCTGCTCTAATGTCTGTAGTACGTTTTAGAACTGATGCTCCTTCAGAGTAATGGGTGGGCAAGGTGAGTTGAAAGCACCAGTTTTCAGAGAAGGTAGGTTTTTCCAGACATCCCTCTTTTTCTTCACATCCTTCATGACTGTCTCACTCTGGATGCCCAGGGCTGAACCTCTCCTTGAAGAAAGCCATGTAACAGGCTAATTCATGCTGAAGTGTGAAGGACTGTCGTGTTGTTCAGGGACATGGAGCAACATGAAAATTCAGGGGCTGTGACGGAGGGTGAACCTCAGGCTCTACTCCCTCCTCTCACTCTTGCAGGCTTTGCTTGGCCTCTTTTAGCCCCCAAATGCTTGGACACAATGGCATCGAGAGGTTGGTGTGTAAAGAGGCAGAGAGCACCGACCCCAGGCTCCTCTCCATGCTCTCCCAGTGTTAGGGGAATAAGACCCCCTGGGTTGTATTTCCACGGTCAGCTGGAGGTGGTCAGAATGGAACCCAGAGCTCCATGTGCTAGGGTTGGTGATCTTCCCAGCTTGGGAGGGGAGGCCTCCTGGGGTTATTTCCCAGCACGACAGAGCCCAAGGATGCTCCACGTGGCTTCTGAATGGGAACGCAGAGACATGCATACCGGCGTGTGTGCGTAGGTGTGCGTGGTGTTGGAGGGGACGCTTCTTGGCCCAGGGTCAGAGGGTCTGGGTAGGGATATAGCAGAGCGTATGCTGTGTTCACGGGTGTGTTCCCTCAGGCTCCCTGGGCCTGTCCAGCCCGTGGGAGGGCATCTGGCAGGTAGGTGGCAGTACTGGATCCCATGCCCGTAGCTCTTGTGGTCCAGGGCATCGGAAGCCTCTGTTAAATGAGTGAATACAAAAAATAATAACTAAATGAGTGAATACACGTGAGACCTTAGAACAGCCCCTGACATGCCGTAAGCTTGCAGTCAGTTTTAGCCAACTTTGCAAAGTCTCCCTGCAGATCCTTTTGGGGTGCTCAGGAGTAGTCTCTCACTTATCCTGTGTCTGGTCATCGCTGTGGGGGCATCCCTACTGCTTCCGGAACTTCAGACATCACTGAAGCCCTCCCCTGCTCAAGTGCCCAGGTTAGGCGGTGTCATGTGGGACAGGGCCTGGGGTCTGCGTTTACTTGTAGTTGAGGAACCTGCCTAGGTCCCTTGGCTGAGCTGTCACCCTATCCTCCCCCAGCCCCCTGAGGGCCCAGCACCTAGGCCAGCAGCCTCGATGTGCCCACTGCCACTCTCTTACCCTGTGTTCTTTCCCAAAGGCTTCTGAATCTTCTGGGGACCTTGCCACATCAGTTTGCCCCTGGGCCCAGACCAGATGGGCCTTCCCTGGGACCCTACCCGACTTAGGGGCATACCTGTGGGTGCTAATGAGCACATGCAGCCTTCTGTATCTAAGGGTGTAGGTTGGAGACGGCACGTAGGTGGGCTGTGGGCAGTGATTCAACTGGGCTGTGACAAGGACAGCCCCGCCTTCCAGGGCCTGTGGTATTTCGGGGAAGCCAGTCAACAAGTCATCCACACTGGGTATGGTGAGAACTGAGATAGCCCAGGCTGCCCGTACACAGAGCAGTGAGTATAGTTCAAGGTCAGAGTTCAGCCCGGGGTCCTGGCTTCCATTGCTGTTGTCTGACATAACTTCTAGAACAAAGAAAAAACACCAAGGGCATGGAACTTGGGGCCTGGAGTCAGGCCACCTCACCCAGAACCCCCACAGCACAAATGATCAGCGTTCTTTCTGACCCTGCTTACTCTCCCTGCCTGGACCAGACTCCAGGAATTGGCCATATTCTGTGGAAGGGGGACCCCTCAGAGGGCCTTTGGCTTCTCTGCTCATCCCAAGAACCAGTTTAGGATGAGCTGGAAAAATGGAGCGCCCACCCAGATGTTACCTGACAGGTCTTCCTTGCGAGGTCCAACCTCGGGTCCCCCAGCCTCACCCCCAGCAGAACCCGCACCATCAGATCTTCACATTGGTTTTACCTTACAATAGGCTGTTTATCTGTTTCTCACATAAGTAAGGCATGGTCAGCAGCCAGTTAGGAAAATTCAACCAGTCTCTTTATCCCCCCAGCCCCCACCCCCGCTCTACCCTCTGGCTGTAGAAGCACACCCCTCTCTGCTCCGGCAGCCAGAATGCTTTCAGCCTGTGTACCCTGACATTTGAGATTGTGGGTGAGTCACCTTGTCTCTCTGAGTCTCAAGCATCCCCACTGTAAGTGAGATTAAAATACTTATTCTGTAGGGGAAGATCAAACCTGATGTAGGGGCCCAGTGCCGTGCCTTAGTGCAGGGGAGTTCCTGCAGGAATGGTCTCTGCCGAGTTTGTTAATATGAGACCCGGAGCAAAGGAGTCCGGCTGAGGTGACACCACAGTAGTGACGTGGACATGGGAGACTCCCTGGAAGTCGGGGAAGCTTGAGCCAGTAGGCGGGTAATGCTGGGGAGCCAGAGGCCCATGGGTGCCCCCAGCTCCCCGGGAGGCCGAGCTCCCCCCAGGGCTCCTTCCCTCCCGGAGGAGCCAGTTAGAGGGGACGAAGGCACTCCTCAGTGTCTCAGGTGGCTGTTAGGGAAGCCATGCTGACGTCTCTAACAACCAGCGCAGGTGTGGGGCAGCCTGGCCCAGAGGGAGCCGGCGTCAGGGCGGATCCCTGGGTGAACTGACCAGAGAGTGTTTCTTAAATTTGTTGGCAGTTGGATGAGGGCAGACAACCCGGCTTCCAGAAAATTGCCCTGCCCTCCCTTCTCCAGGAGGGGCCACAGGTCGTATGGACTGTGGCCAGGACACCGCTGCTCTGTCTGCCTTGTGGATAAGAGGGGTGGAGAAGAGACGAGGACAGAAGGAGTCGATACCCCCAAATCTGCATGTGGCAGTGCAAACCTCTGATTATTTCTAAATAAAGGGAATACCCCATTTTAAAGGTTTTCAATATGCACCTCCCGTGTGTGCTCTAGAAAGGTCCTTTTTGCTGTCCTACGTGAGCATGCTGTTTCCCACTCTTGCTAGCACTGCTTTCTACACTTTTAAAAAGTTCTTGCCATTTTGTGGCTCAAAATAGAATCTCATAATTTTGTTCACTTTTGTGTTTCTTTTAATAGGAACTTAATTTCGTGTGTATTGGCCACTTGTGTTTTTTATGAATTGTCTGTGTCTTTTGCTGACTTTTTCTTTGGGGCGTTTGTCTTTTCCTTCTTGATTTATAAAGATGGTAACGCTTGCTTTCCCATATATGTTTCATTATTTTTAGCCTCACAATGTCATCAGACACATGCATTCTCTTAGAGCCTGTCCCCTTCGTCCTTCTATGCCCTCAGCCTATTGGTTCTTAGATCAATGACCTTTGCTTATTTTATTAGGTTCTCTATGACTTAGTCAGGTGCTATATTTGGCTTTGTTTATAGTCACGTCCCATTTGATACTCCAACAAGACCCCAAGGTAGTTTTAGGATTCCCATTTGACAGATAGGGATACTGAGGCCCAGAGAGTGTCTGATTCCAGGCCCAGCTCATTTCAGAGGTGGGTGTCGGAGCTAGCAATATTGGGATTCTCTTTGGTAGTGGAATCCTCTTTGACATTTTCAAGGATTGGAATCCTTCTGGAGGACAGCCCTAGCTCTCTCTGGTTGGGTGGGGCAGGCATTGTGGGGGACAGATGATTTCTCTGAAAACCCTCCCTCAAGGTCTTGTGGTTCTCGGACTCGATGTTGTTCAAACCCGTATGTTCTTTCAAGAGGTTCCCCTCAACGCCCACAAGAAATGCTTGTTTCCTATGAGTCACAGTGACAGATTTTCTAAGACTTGGGCCTTTTAAGTCTGACTTCATATCTCCTCTTAGTGGATTCCTTCCTTTTCCTACCATCTGCTCACGTCACCCATGCACAGAGCCTATGGGACAGCATGTCTACACCCTCCTGAAGGAACTGTCATTCTCTTTGAACTACGTGAGGCCGTCTTCTGGGCTGAATTAAATACCACCGGTTTATGACAATACCCACTTCCCCCTCCTTACTCTGACATTTGAGGTCACCCATCTTTTTAACTTTTGCCAATCTGATGAGGAAAAAAGTAGTCTTATTTTTATGTTAATGTGACTTTTCCAATTACTATTGAGATTGGAATGTCTTTTCATATGTTTATTGGCCCTTTGAATTTATTCTCTTATGGGTTTATTTTTCTATCAGGTTGTCTTTCTTAGGTTAATAGGCCTAGGGACACCTGGGTGGCTTAGCGGTTCAGCATCTGCCTTCAGCTCTGGGGTGTGGTCCTGAGGTCCAAGGATGAGTCCCACATCGCCCTCCCTGCGAGGAGCCTGCTTCTCCCTCTGCCTGTGTCTCTGCCTCTCTCTCTCTCTGTGTCTCATGAATAAATGAACAAAATCTTTTAAAAAAGATTAATAGGTATAAATGTTTAATATGATCTATTTAGTTCATAGATAGGTAGTTGGCTAGATGTACAGCAAGTTCTTTCACCCAGTCTATCTGGTCTTAGTCACTATTTTATTTTAAAAATATTTTATTTATATGTTTGTGAGGGAGAGAGCACAGGTCAGGGAAGGGGTGGAAGGAGAGGGAGAAGCAGGTTTCCTGCTGAGCAGGGAGCCTGATGCAGGCCTTGATCCCAGGACCCTGAGATCATAACCTGAGCTAAAGGTAGATGCTTAACTGACTGAGCCACCCAGGCACACCCTGGGCATATGCTCTCATTTCTCTTGGTTAGATAACTAGGAGGAGAGTGACACACACGCCAGGTGTGTGTTAGACCTTTTAAGAGATTGCCACGCTCATGAGCAGTTTCATCTCCACCAACAGAGTGTGAGGGTTCTAGTACCTCTACATCTTTACCAACACTTGGTATCATCTGTATCTGTAACGTTAGCCGTTCTGAGAGGTATGTGGTGGATCTAGTCCCATCCCCGCCCTCTGGTCACATTTTAAATGTATAACATTTCTAGTTCATTCTTTTTTGGGGTTGGATAAAGCCTCATCTCTTTGAAGATCTTGTTATCTGAAGGCTGATTTGGTTAGTCCTGGTTCCTTGGGTGTTCGTTCTTCAGTGAGTGGGGCGCTTGTCTTTCGTGTTGTTGGTTGTCCCCAGCGGCTGGTGAATTTTGGTTGTGCGCTCATCTTTGTCTTGAGATTTCAGACTAGCCTGATTGTAAGATCCATGCCTACTTAGCACAGCCTGAACTGGCAACTCCAGGGGAGGGATGGGACATGCTGATACCAGTGCGGGCCAGTGGCTGCCCTTCTGGCAGGGATGCCCCCTTGTGCTAGGTGTACTCCAGGGTGCTGCCCTCCGTGCCTTGCTCCCTGCTACTACATGGGGTAACCTCCACTGCTACCTTGACTTGATCCAGGCTACTTAGGGGGCCCAGGGTGAGTCAGACTCTCCAGATGCCTCTGCCGGAATGTTCCTAGCCATGCCACAATGGGGGCCCAGGCTTCATCCTGCTTCCTGGCTTGGCATCTCTGAGCTGGAAGCTTCCTTAAAGCAGGTTCATCCTCTCACAGAGGCCTTACCCACACGGTCTGTGGGCTTGCCCTCCCCCTTGCCTGACCCATCTCACGGGTCTTCTATCTTTCAGGGACTCGTCACAGTTTCCAACCGACCTCTTCTTACTCCAGAACTGGCATAGAATTTTAAAACTGTATACTATTTATGGCATCTTAAGGACTTTGGGTTGGAAAAGGAAAATCAGAGCATATTTTTAATCTTAATTTTTAAATATAAATAGTTTATACTGTATGCCAGACCCTGTGGCCGTCAGGGTTCTGGCAGAGAATGAATGGTAACCTTAGCTTGGATTGCCATGAGAATTTAATGCAAGGACCATTTACAGAGGTGTGCGCAGGTTAAGGGGACCAGCTAGGAATAGTGAGACTGCCAGGAGCTAGTATGGGGGCAAGTGGTAACCACCCCTGGACCTGTAAGAGATGGGGGCAGCATGCATTCCCTGAGCCTGCTGGAGGTATCTTCAGGGAAATCTGGGGACATTTTAACCCCCCAAATCAAGGACAAATTCATGGAGTGGGGGTTAATGACAGGTTTTCAAGTAGACAAAGGGGTTGTAACACACTGTCCAGGTCCTTATTTTGTTCCTTTGTCCTCGACTGAAAATGTCAATGTGGACCTGCCTCTGGAAGCCTCGCTCTGCTCCATCTACCCAAAGAAGCAGCTGCTTAGAGCTTGTGTCCTAGAAGCTGCAGACAGTTCTGAAAGGCACCTGCTGGAGGGGCCTGGGCATGGGCTCTGCTGGGTGCCTGGGTGGTGTTTCTAGCAAGGTGGGTGGGGGTGGCGGTTTCCCCAGCTTTCCAGAGGGGAACGAACACAGGTGTGTTTATGCATTTCGCAGAGGGAGGTTATGTCCTTGTGCATTGGGTTCAATTTCCTCTTAAGGGTTTTGGGAGAGAATCTGAAGAACGTGGGCTCTGAGTGGCCCAAGCAACCTGCTGGATCTAACCCCCTTGGACGGGAAACGGAAACCGTGATTGGGGAGGGAGGTTGGGGGGGTTATGAAAGCTCCAGGGAGAGGAGGAGCTGGCCATGTGTAATGACCCCACTCCCTTGTGGTTGCCAGGGTCCCTCCCTCCCTCCTGCACGCGGCTACTGCAGTCCAGACAGGCCCTGGTCTGTCCTGCCTGCGACTCCCTGTCAAGTCAGCATCAGCACACTGGCTGGTTCTCCTCTGCTAGGCCCCTTCTCTCTTTGGCTGAGGACCTGGCTTCCTACAGAGGTTTTTCCAGGGCAGGTTTGCTGAGGAGGGAACAGGTCTCTGGGAGGGGAGGGGAAAGCAGTGGGCTGAGGACCTGGGTCCTTCTGTCTCCATGAGTGTGCAGCGTCTCCATGGGTGAGTCCTCAGCTGACAGGTGCTATTGTGCACCTAATATGTGCCCGATCAATTGCTTCAATGGCCCCAGCCTCAGTCTCTGCATCTCTAAAATGGAGTTGCTAACGCTCCCCTGCCCCAGATGTTCTCCTTGAGCTCCAGCAGGATTCCCCAATTGTCTGTGGAACCAGAGGCAGTATGGGCATCCGCCCATAAGCGGGGTCCCTTTCTGATGCTGCTGTACTCGGCATGTTTGTAGGCGCCACCACGTTAGGTCCTTTCCCATGGAAGCACACGTGCGATTTAGCTGTTAGTCTGTCCAGGTGATGCACAGTGGGCTGGGTAGTTGCTGGAGAAGCCAGTTGTCCCAGGTCACTTAGCAAGTAAGGGTATAGCCTGCCATACACATCTGGTCTGGGAGGGCTTGGGGATGCTTTTCCCTCCCGATGGTACCCATAAAGGCCCTTTTGCCCAGTTTCATTGATAAAACAAAGACCATAAACAAATGTGTTTTTTTTTTAATAGTTGGGGAGACATATTAGGGAAGAAATGACCATGATGTCTATATCACTGAACTGTTTCCAAGGAAAGCCCTAGTATTATTTTCACATATGCTACAGATTCTAGTCAAGAATAAGCTCCAGTGTGCCCTGGCTGGGGTCCCTGCAGCACCTGCTTCAAGTACCAGAGAGGAGTCACAAGGAGTCACTCAGAGTTTATAAGCTAATTTGCACGGTTTGCTTAATAAGCACATTTGCACAGTTTAAATGGTTTCCAAAGGACTTGAAAGCATTTTGGGTTCTTAACAAAGTCATAGAATTCCCTGCCATCTCATTTGCCCGTGAATTGGTTCTGCAAACTGTATTTTTGTTTTGTTTTTGAAATCACAAACAGATGTTTATGTTTAGACTGCCGGCTCCAGTTAAACACAGGCTTTTCTACTTCTCCTCTGCCCAGCTCACTCCATCAGGGGTGGGAAGTGGGGTTCCGGCCAGGCTGCAGTCCGGTCCCGGCCCCTCCCCTGAGCTGCCTCCAGCGCCTGGCTGCTCCCTTTACAGCTCCTGTCCGGGAGGGGATGGCCCTTGGGAAGAAAGGGAGTGGGCTTGCCAGGCCAGTCTGCAGGGCTTTGAACAAGCCCTTGTCCTGTCCTGCCTGCGGAGTCTTTGCCTACCAGCTGAGGTCAGAGTGACAGAGGAGTGTCCGCAGGCCACTCCAGAGAGATGCTCTGCAAATGCGTGCTCCCCACTTTTCCTTCAAGCTTTCTGGAATTCCCAATTCAGCCATCCCCATGGTCTTCTGGTCCAGAGAGCGAGTGTGGGAGCTGAGGGTATATGGCTCACTGAGTGCCCCAGGGTGGGGAACCAAGGATGCCCCTAGTTCTAGCCCCCGGAGAGCTGTGGGCAGCCTGTGTGAATCATTTCCAAATGCCGTGGAGAGCAGAGGGGGTGGCCAGGGTAGGCTTGCAGTGCAGGATGGACCTGGGCCGAAGGAGTGGGGAGCCAGAGAAGAAAGAGGGGCCCCCCATGAGCCCTCAGCTCTGTCTGGGAGGAAAGGAGAGATTTAGGGCGGTGGGCATCGCCTCAGGTCTGCAGCAGCTAGGGGTCTGTTGCCCTGCAAAGGTCTGGGGGCTGGTGCGGGACGTGTACTCTGGACCGTTGGCAGCACAGCTTCTGGTTCAAATCTCACCCTTTCCGGCATCCAACAATGCAGGAATGTGAAGAAGTTACCATGCCTTCTTGAGCCTCAGTTTCCTTATCTGTAAGTGAGGCTTTAGGAAAACAAAATGAAATAATGCATATTTACACAGGGCCTGCCCCATAGCGGCCATTTCAGTCATGGTAGATGAAGGTAAAAGCAAACAGAAACCCCTAGTGTCCCATCCTCACGTTTGTGCCTCTTATGCACCTATGTCTGTGACCAGGGGCACCTTGGCTGGCTCTGGGGGGTTCCTTTCTCCAAGTATATCAGCTCCCCACACCACCATGGGACAGCAGGGAACCTGGTCCTTTACAAGGGGAAGCCTTAGAAGGTGAGGATGGGGGAACCCACAGCTCTCCCTCCAGCCCAGCCCAGCCTCAGCATTCCTTGCCTGCCTTCTCAGGAGCTGGGCGCCTGTGTTCACCGTCTCACCCACTCCTGGCTCATAAGTCCTTTGGGGGCAGAAATGTATGTCAACATCTATTCACTCACCAATGCTTATATGCCAGGCCCGTGCTCAGGGCTATGGAGCCAGTTATGATAAGACAGGACGACTTAGCATACTGGGTAAGAGAACCCCGCCACCCAGGAACAGGCGCCCACCCATTCAGGTTCCTACCCCTGCCCCTGCGTGAGTGTGAGGACGGTCTCCCCATTGGTGGATCTGTGTTCGAGTCCTGATTCGAACACAGGAAGGTCAGGGCAGAGACTGGCTAAGACGCCAGTGGCCGGCTATGGAAACAATTTGGTGGTTTCTCAAAGGTTAAACATAGAACAACTGCGTGACCCAGCAATTCCACCCCTCGGTATGTACCAAAAGAAGTGAAAGCAGAGACTCAAACAGATACTTATACCCCAGGGTTCCTAAGCGGCGTTGTTCACAATGGTCAAAAAGTGGAAACAACCCAAGTGTCCATGGACAGATGACTGAACAAACGAAGTGATGGACACGTTGGGTGGAATATTATTTAGCCATAAAAGGAGCAAAGTCCTGCCACGAGCTGTGACGTGGATGGATCTTGGAAACACTGCTTAGTGAGAGGAGCCAGACACAGAAGACAAACGTTGTGTGATGCCACTTATACGAGGCACCTAGAACAGGCAAATGCAGAGAGACAGGAAATGGACTAGGGGTTACAGAGGCTGGGTGGCGGGAAGGGGGGCTCACGGTTCACAGGGCGCAGAGTTTTTGCTGGAGATAATGGAAAAGTTCTTTTTTTAAAAAATATTTATTTATTCATGAGAGACAGAGACAGACACAGGCAGAGGGAGAAGCAGGCTCCATGCAGGGAGCCCGACACGAGACTCAATCCTGGGTCTCCAGGATCAGGTCCTGGGCCGAAGGCAGACGCTAAACCGCTGAGCCACCCGGGGATCCCCAATGGAAAAGTTCTAAGCAGAAATAGGCTTACACAACATTGTGGTTGTATTCAACACCACTGAACTGTGCACCCACAGATGGTTAGAAAGATAGATGCCATACTCTGTATATTTTATGACATTTGTAAAAAGCGATTGGCATAGAGAGATTCATTCATCCCCCTGTGGGCATCCCCCTAAAGTGCATCCCGTCCAGCCACTCTGAGGCATGGAGGTGGTGGTGAAGACGACGACGACGGGGAGACAGTGCAAAATGTGCGCTCGACATCCCAGGAGTCCGACAGTGGCACGAGCGGAGAAGGTTCAGGACAAGTGGGGGAAGGGACATCATTTCTCAGATGGGGATTAAATGCACCAATACGTGTCTGGTCCTTCAAACGCTACAGCCAGCGCTGCAGAAATGTTGTTAGCATTTCATCTGTGGTGTTGGTGACGGGGAAGGAATGGAAGGGAAGGGGCGAGGGAAGGCAGTGAGTCTCTCAATTCCTGTGGCTTGGAAAAATGCTTTCCAGAATGAAATCACACGAAGTCCCCCGTCCCCCTGGGAGAACGGTGGGTGTGGACAGTACGATGCCCTCCCTGGGTCACCGCCTCTGCCAGCAGCGATGGGACCTTGGGCAAAGGTCCCCGGTCCTAGAGGTGTTGATTCCTGTGAACATGGACAAAAGGGGGGCCAGGACGTGTTCCGGGGGTGGGGGGAGCAGGATGGTTGAGTGTCACAGGGAGTTTGGGTTTCCCAAGGGAAAAGCCAGTGTCCTGCCAGCAAGCTGACGTCACTGCCCTTTTAAGAGGAAGCTGGGGACCAGCTGTTGTGCAGATTAACGCTGGTCCTAGATGTCCCAGATGTGCAGAGGGAGCCCGGCCGTACGCAGATTCCAGCACAGTCTGCAGAACAACAGCAGCTGTTCTGGGTCCCGCTGGCTGGGTGGTGTGTCTGGGCCTTTGGGAAGAGGCAGGCAAGCGGGGCAGGGCTTCCTCCAAGCAGGGGGAGAGTGGTGCTCAGGGGGTGTGCCCGGGGGCGGTCCAGGTGTTGGGTCCATCCGGCCATGCCCACTGAGGCCCAAGCTGGAAGGTGGTGTAGACATCAGTGTTCTAGCCCCCGTTTTATGGCCAGGAACCCCAGGATGGGGCGGGAGTGTATGTGTGTGTGATTGCAGTGTGCTACAGGGAACTAATTGAGGTTGGGACTCAGCCTTAGATCAAAATCAAGGTTCATATGATCTGTCTCTGGCTCATCTGGGGTGAATGTGTGGCCGGGATCATTTCATTTGTGGCCTGGCTTGGATGTCAGTCCTCGGCTGCTCTCGAGGGTCCTGTCTGTGATGGGGTTGATCTCCTGTGGTGCGTGACACTCACCCTAGCCACCTGGTGGGACTCTCAGCTGTGCCAGACCCACTCCCCACCCCAGCCCCCAGCCCCGTCCTGAACTGAATGAAGCCAGGCAGGGGCTCAGTCTGTCCTAGTCCCTGGGGGGGCCCGCTTGGGCTATGGAAGCCTTGGCTGGGAAAGGCCTCATCCGAGAGCAGGATGCAGGTCATGGAGAGGGATCCCATGGGGTGGGGCTGCCCTCCTGGGATCACACCTTGCCTAGGCCAAGTGAGCCCCAGCTGTGTCCAGAGACAGGACGGCCACAGCTGGGAACGACTTGGTTATGCCTGGGGCCACTAAAAAGAATGAGAGGCCATAGGTAACTGAAGAGCCATCCATCCCCGTCCAGGAGAGGCTCCCGTGTCTGTTGGCAGGAGCAGGGGTGGCGGCCGGGCCAGCACCGCCACTGCGCAGCGTGTGGTCCCTCTGGTGGCCTCACAGAGGGAGGCATGAGAGGCAGCCATGGCCCGCACTGGTCCCTCCACCCAACTAAGTCACTGACAGGACCAGAGATTTAGGTCCACAGAACCCCTGATCCACTAACGAGGGCTGTGCACTGTAAGAAGGCAGGTTTCCGGCTAACGTGATGGCTTGTGCTTAGAGCCTGCCACGTGTAGAAGGGCTGCTTCTGTAGGTAATGAGTCCCCTGCCTGTGGGAGAGTTCAAGCATAGACCGGAAGACTCTTTGGTGGGTTCCATTCATTTATTTATCCATTTCCCAGCTAATCACCCATCCAGTGTTTTTCTTTTTTCTTTTTAAAGATTTTATTTATTTATTCATGAGAGACACAGAGAGAGAGAGAGAGAGAGAGAGAGAGAGAGGCAGAGACACGGGCAGAGGGAGAAGCAGGCTCCCTGCAGGGAGCCCGACATGGGACTTGATCCCGGGTCTCCAGGATCAGGCCCTGGGCTGAAGGCAGATGCTCAACCACTGAGCCACCCGGGTTGCCCCATTCAGTGTTTTTCAAGCATCAAAGTTAGGCCACTGCTGCGCTGGTTGGTGCAACGGTGACTAAGACAGAGATGACCCTTGGTCTGACAGTGGGCCGTGACCTAGACCTGGAAGCTGAAGAGAAGTTGCAGAAAGAGGAGGCAGCCGTGGGAAGGGCGAGAGAGACGTGGCCGGCAGAGGAGTGGGCGGCTCAGTGAGGCAGGGCGTGCTGAGGGGCACAGTTGAGAGGGAGCCGACATGTGGGTCACGTTAGGGGGTCTGAGCTTTCTTCTGGGAGCCACAAGGAACCAGTGAAGAGTTTTAGGCAAGGCAATGACGCAGTCAGATGTGTGCCTTAGCTGGTTCCTCTGGAAGCAAAGCCTGAGGCAGGGATTCGCGGGCAGGTAGTCTATGTGGGGAGTGGTTCCAGAAACTACCAGTAGGGGAAGGAGGGATTGAGACCAGGAGGCAGGCCAGCCAAGAGAGCACGTGTGGGCAAGCAAGTCACCACTGTGGGCACGGGAGCTTCCCCTGTGGGGGGCCCTGGGAGTCAGGGTTGACTGCGTCCCTCAGAGTTATTCCCCCCCATGACGGGGAGGGGGCTGGAGGTTTCTGCACCACCCACCTCCCATCAGCCATTGGGTGAAGGCTGTTCTGGGCCGGTGGCGGGGGCACTTCTGGCTTCCCCGTGGGGCAGGTAGAGGGGGCCTCACTCAGGGCCTCAGGCAGGGGGTGGGGGCCGGCTGGGAGTGGGCCGAGGGAAGGTGGCCTGCGTGCCAGCACCACAGTGACCGTGGGCTGCAGGGACCCCGAGAGGCAGACAGGAGCCAGGGATCCGTGAAGAAGCCACAGGAAGACGTGTCCGGGAGATGTCGCTGTCCGGGTGAGGCTGTGGTTATGAGCAGAAGGGGACAGATGGCAGGATGTGGGTGACGGACGTGGGGCAATCAGGCACATGGTGGAGAGGATGCACAGCCTCCCGAAGCTGCAAGGGCCCCGGCACCTCCCCAGGGCTCTCCCTACCCCCACGCTGCTGGCTCTCCAGCGGGTCTTCCTCTGCGTCAGCGGGGGCCGTGCCCCAGAGGTCACTCAGTGTGTTGGAAGGGAGATGAAGGGTCTGGGAAGGAGCTGCTCCAGCAAAGCCCCCAAACTGGGCTGTGCTCAGTGCCAGCCCCAGGTCTCAGGAGAGGGAGATCCCTTGGACCTAGGGGAAGGGATGAGAGAAAAGCAATGCAGCCGAGATCCCCCAGCTCCCCGACCTGAATGCCACCCTGGTCCCAGTCCGTGGGCACATCTGTCTCCCCGTCTGTCAGGCCGCAAGAGGGCAGGTGCTCTGCATGGCGCATCTGTGGGATGTGGCTGACAGGAGGTGCTCCGTAACCACCTGCTGAACCGTGGGACCTGTGAGGGGTCCCAGCCGTTCCGTGCTCCATGCGCTTGGGCGGGGGGAGGCAGGTGCTGGGGACAACTGAGCCGTGAGGGAGAAGATGGGGTGGTGTCATCAGCCAGGGTTTTGCCAGAAACAGAAGCCAAGCCTGGATTTATTTATATTTATTTATTTATTTATTTATTTATTTATTTATTTATTTATTTTAAAGATTCATTTATTTATTCATGAGAGACACAGATTGAGAGGAGAGGCAGAGGCAGAGACACAGGCAGAGGGAGAAACAGGCTCCTCGCAGGGAGCCCGATGCAGGACACGAACCCGGATCCGGGGATCACGACCTGAGCCAAAGGCAGGCACCCAACCGCTGAGCCACCCAGGCGTCCCTCAAGTCTGGATTTAAAATAAGCAGAAAAAGGATTTAGCTCCAACCAATGACCGATGGGAGGCGGTGTGCTGACACCCAGCTCTCTCCACGCTGAGCTGGGATAACTCGGGGTTCGTGTTCCTCGTTGGCTCTGGTGGCCTACAGTGGCGACCTGCTGAATGGGGCCACCACCCCTTCCCTGGCTCACTCCTCCTCTCCCCTGCCAGGCTTCGTGGAGTTGCCTGTGACATACATCACCTGTTCTCAAATCTTGGGCTCACCTCTGCTTCTGAAGGGACCCCCACACCTGGGGCAGGTGCCTCCTATGGGCCAACCCCATCGCGTGTCCTTTCCTGGTTGCAGGGGACGATGGGGAAGCAAGAGTCAGGCATTTTCAGCTGCTGAGTGTGGGTAGGGTGGCTCTGCTTTCCACGGGACTCACAGGTGGTGTGTCACCGGAGCCCCTGTGGGTCTGCTGGGGCTTCTTTGACAAAATATCACAGACGGGGGGCTTACAAATAGGAGAAATACATTTCTCTGACTTCCGGAGGCAGGAAGCCCCAGGTCAAGGTGTGGGTGGACTCAGCGGGCCTGTTTGCTGTTTGAAGAGCACCTTCTTCCGTGAGTCCTCATACGGATGTCTCTGAGGCCTCTTTTACCTCGGCAGCCCTCCCATGGCACCCCGTCCTGATACAACCGCCTTGGGCCTGGTGACGTCAGCATATGGATTTTGAGGGTACGCGAACACTCAGACCATAACGGAAGCCAATGAGGCATTCGAATTATAATCATTTCAGGGAGGTCTGTTTGCACGATTGCATTAGAAATCACTAACCATGAGCAGCCCCGGTGGCCCAGTGGTTTAGCGCCGCCTTCGGCCCAGGTTGTGATCCTGGAGACCCAGGATTGAGTCCCCGTGTCGGGCTCCTTGCATGGAGTCTGCTCCTCCCTCTGCCTGTGTCCCTGCCTCTCTGTGTGTGTGTGTGTGTGTGTGTGTGTGTCTCATGAATAAATAAGTAAAATCTTTAAAACAAAACAAAACAAATAAAACAAGGGGTCTGGGGCTCACAGTCTCTCAAGTGTGGGCAGAAGTGGTGGTGTCATACTGGGTCTCCATCGGGGTGGGGGGGGGGAGCCGCCCTCCACGGCCTCGGCCGTTCCTCCACCTGGGCCATCCCACACCCCTTTGGCCGAGGGGCCTTTTCTCTCGAGCCTGTTGGGCTCTCGATGGCGCTGTCGGGTGGCATCGCCGGGACCCAAAGACCTGGCTCTGCCGGTAACTTCTGCAGCCACAGGTATGTCCTGGGCCTCAGCTTTCCTATGTGTCAAACCAGGAGGGGCAACGAGATGACCTTTCAGTACCCCGTGTGTAGCACTGACCTTCTAGAAAGGCTCACGGCCCCCCTTCCAAACAGTCCTGAGAAGGGAGAAAAATCAAGAGTAGCCTTTGGGGAAACCAAGGCCCCGGGCAAGGAGCGATGGCTGGAGGTCACTGGTCCTGTGGGCACATGAACAAAGCTCCCCTCTTTGGTCAGAGCGGGCCCCCCAGCCAGGCCCGCCCTGCCCCTGCTTTCCCAGAGGGGTGCGGCCCACACCCATGTTTATTTTTGATTGGAGCAGCGGCCAGCATGACATTGCAATGTTTTTCCTGTGTTCCTGGGTGTGTGCGTGGCTGTGAAAGGAAAGGTGTAAGAACATGGGCTGCAACCAGGCTTTTAGAGCCAACCAGTCCCTCCCGCCCCACTTGGGGATCCGGGCTCAGTGTAATGTGACTGCTGGGCGTTGGAGAGTCAGGTCCACGCGGACCTCCAAAGGCTGACTTGACTTTGCAGGGAGTTTCAAAGAGAGTCAGGAAGCCACGCCAGCAACTCGGAGCCCCTCTGAAGGCAGCCCCGCACGGCCAAATCCTGCCAGTTCCAGGAGGCTGCCCAAATCTTGCCACCCACCCCCTGTGGGCCTGTGTTCTAAGGCCTGTGTCCCAAGCCCTTGAAACAAAGACCATTTCATTTGATTTCAGAACCCGAGGCTCCAGGGCTTACTTCATGCCAAGGCCAGGAGGCCTCAGATGCCACCTTGTTAGAGCCACAGCCTTCCCCCTCGCACACCTTGTTGGAGCCACCGCCTCCCCCCCTCACGCCGTGGGACAGGGGAGAGCTCTTCAACCCATCGGACGGGTTCTGTTGAAATTACAGCTCTCAAGCTGATGGCTCTGGGTGGACCGTAGCCTGCACACACATTCTCCTTTGGCTTTTACTGCGCCCACGTGGGTTTATTTTTGCAAAGTGCACTGCATTGCCAACAATTAGAGACATTGATCTGGGGTTTCTGGCTACTTGCAGAAGTTAGAAGACCTGCCAGCCCCTGACTCAACGTTCCTGCCTGGGAATGCTCGGTGGGTGCAGAGCTACAGCCCCCACCGCCCCCCTCCCGCCCCCGACACGCACAGATGAATCACGTGCCCGTCAGCTCACCGTAGTCCTCACCACCGCTCCCTGTGGCCACCCAGGTGGGAGCTGAACGTCTGTTGCCTTTGGTCATCGAATTTGTGCTGCTGTTTCTTGAATCAAGACTTACGAGGGAGGTAAAATATTTTGGGTCCCCGCATTTCCAATAAAAGGGGGAAAGCCAGTTTGTTTATTACCCAGCCCACCCCGGGGTGAGCCACCTGTCCCACATGTGCAGGGTTGCTGATGGAGAAGTTGGTCTCCAGGGCCGTCTTTTGTCCCCATTCTCTCCTCTGCCACAACCATGCCATGACCGTCACTGTCACATCGCGTTTATTAGTCCTCCTTCAGGCAGTGCACGCACCAGGCAGGTTCAGACAGTTCTCGTTTTGGCTCAGGGGCAAAGCTGGGGGGTGGGGGGGGTGCAAAGAAGACAGGGAAGGCAGAGACATCCGGGCAGGCAGGGTTAGACTCCAGAGGGTGAAGGATTGCCCGTACTACCAAGGGCCGCAAGGGAAGGTCTTTTTTTTTTTTTTTTTAAGTATTTTATTTATTTATTCATGAGAAACACACACACACACACACACAGAGAGAGAGAGAGGCAAAGACACAGACAGAAGGAGAAGCAGGCTCCATGCAGGGAGCCCCATGTGGGACTGGATCCCGGGACTCCAGGATCACACCCTGGGCTGAAGGCAGACACTAAACCACTGAGCCACCCAGGGATCCCCAAGGGAAGGTCTTCAATGACATGAGGCAGCCTAGGAGGAAAGGCCTCCTGGCCTTCTGCCCAGCTCCTGACCCTGTGTAGTAGGGGCTGGAGGCTGTGGCCTGGCCCCAGCTCGTTTCGGGGGCACAAGTGTATCAGAGAGCTAAGGCACCTTGGACTGGAAACTTGGGGCTGGCCTTTCAGGCACTTCATTGGAAAAAAAAAAAAGACCTCAGTTTTCCATCTGTCTAATGGGGGTATGAAGATAGGCCCTGGCTCCCTCTGTGAGAACCCCATTCAGTCCAGGCCTAGGCACCCTAGGTCCTCTCAAGGCCCACTCTTCTCACCACACTGGCCCACTCCGGTTTCCTGGAGGCTCTCCCAGACGACCATGGGGGGCATACTCCAGGCAGGTTGCCCCCGTCAGGTGAGGCAAACACTTGGCAATGTAGGAGAATTTCAGGTGACCGTGGGACAGGTTGCACCTGACCTCATGTGAGCCAGACTGTGCTTTCTGGTCACAGGTGCCAAGGAGGTCATCATCCCAGCCATAGTCTTGGTCCCAGACCTGAACCCTCAGGGGCCCTCCCGTGGACAGGAGCACGTTCCCGAAGTCCAGCCGCGTCATCCACGTGGGGTTATTATTGTCCCACACCGTGTAGGTTCTCTGCTCCTGGCCTCCAAAGAAGACTTTCAGATAGGCATCTGTGGCCGTGAAGTAGTCTCCCCACAGGCCCATTGCCTGGAAGTTCATAACCTCTAAGTGGGCCAGGCCCCTCTGCCGGGGACAGCAGTCCTGGTTGGTGATCCCTGAGTTGTGGCACACACAGTGGCATGGGTTGTGGGGGCTCTTCTGCTGCCCCGGGGGGCAGGGCCTGCTGCAGTTCTTCCAACGGGCTCTGTCCATCACGTACTTGCTCACAGCCTGCCTCAGCGCCTCCCGCCGTGGGTCCTGGCTCTCCAGGAGCACATGCAGAGGCTCCAGGGTGTAGTCCACCAGGCCGGGTCTGTCCAGCAGTGAGGCCATCCAGGCTGAGAACTGCTCCGGCCCGGCCTGGTTCCCAAACAGCAGGTCACTCATGGAGGTATGGTGGCCACCAATTATCTCGGAAAAGCGTTCCTGGTAGGCCTGGTGGAAGGAGGTTGTCATCTTGTGCTTCTTCTTCTTTTCCTCACAGGCCTTGAATTCTGATGAAGGGTTGGCGTGGTCACTTATGCTGACCTGGGCCTCGACTGTTAGGCAGTCTGACACCTCATCGGCTGTGAGCCCTTCCAGGGCCAGCTCACACGTACGCAGGGCAGTGAGGGCCAGGATCCGGCCGCCCAGCTCCATGGACCGGATGAAGTGGGTGCCATAGTTGGAGATGAGCCTGAGGTAGTCAGCCTCTGTGGAGGTGTTGAAATTGGGGGGCAGGTCGCTGAGGGCCCTCTGGAAATTGGGGTGCAGTGGCGGAGAGTGTACCAGGTGGAAACTGAAGGAGGAGAGGAACACCAGTTGGTTAGCATTCCCCATCAGCCTTCCCGCAGGATTGCCCAGGGTCACGGGTAGGTGACAGAAAGAGAACTTGAACCAGGTGGCCTGGCGCCAAGCCCAAGCTCTAGCCGCTGAGCCGCCAGGGAAACCCATTCTGTCTGTCACTCCATGGTGACCTACGTGTGCCAAATCTCTCCTTTTCCATTTCAAAATAGTTTTTTCTTCTCTGTTCTTTTTTAGTTATAAAGGTGATGATGCTACACTGATGGTGACCTTCCAGGCTTGGAACCTACATCCTAAGGCCTTGGTCCATCTGGCCTCTAGATTGAGATCCTGACGGCTCTGGCTACCCTGTCTCACTGTGGAAGAAATCAGGGTGGGTGACTTGGGTCCTCCATGGACACCATGTGTTTCTGGGGTGTGAGACCCAGATCCCTGAGGGTGGGGTATAATGCTGCTGTCTGGCACTGTAGCCCTAATTCCCAGCACAGAGCCTGATACGTGGCAGACATGATCGTGGGCGGATGGGTGCATGAGGCCCAGTGATGGGAAGTCTCCTGCCAGGTGACCTGCCCACAAGACAGAGGGGACTCGGCACTCCGTAGATCTGAATGGCACCGTGTTGGGGATCTCAGCACAGCCTTGCTCGCTTCTCCTTCACCTGTTCTCTGTGAGGCTTTTCCTGTTTAGGGACCCCGGGAAGGAGACCTGGGAGCACTGTCCCACCCAGTGTGTGAGAACCAGGGTTGTGTCTCCTCCTGGGGCACTGAGTCCCCACCCTGCCATTCCAGTGCTCCCAGACCACTCCAAGTTTCCCCACACCTTTTCCCAAGCCCCTCCACCCCCACCTGCTACACTCACCTGTAGAAGCGACACTCCACCACGTCAGTGCTGAAGCTGTACCTGTCCTGGTGGGTCTTCTGGGCAGCGAAGTCGGCCACCCTGGAGTGCGAGCCGGCCATGCTCACATGCACATTGATGTTGGGCTTGGGAGACACATCCAGCCCCACGCGCCAGTCGTTGTGAATGTTGCTGGCTGCTTCCCTGGCCACACCCTCGGTGGAGCTGGCCTTGGCCTTGACCACGCGGCGCTGGCAGCCGGAGCCCTGGGCGCGCCAGTCGGTCAGTGCCAGGGGCAGGCGCTGGAGGGCACCCCCCCGTAGGGTGTTGCGGCAGAGGGTGCAGGTGCCGTCGGGCCGCAGGAAGCTCTCTGTGTCGACTGGGAAGGAGCCCGAGCGCTTGAGGCTGGTCACGTCCATGCCCTCCCCGGCCAGCATCGAGCCGGGCACGAACCAGCGGTTGCGCCGGCACTCGTTGCGCGTGGCCGTGTGGCAGGGGGCTGGGGTGGGCGTGGGCAGCAGCAGCAGGACGAGGCCCGGGAGGAACAGGTGGGCACCCATGGAGCTGCGGAAACAGGGGGTGTCTGGGCTCCAGAAGCTGTGGGCAGAGGAGAGGTGCGGAGGCTGAGCCATCGTGGCACATGGAGCGGAGAGGGAAGGGGAGATCTCCCAAGTCACCGAATGTCAGAGCTGCGCTGGCCTTGACAAACCTGGCCCATCCCTCCCCCGTGCAAACGGGCCCAAGGGGCGGAGTGACTTGCCCAAGGGGGTCACACAGGCAGGAGGTGCCCCTTGCTGGGATTTCATGATTTTTTTTTAAAGATTTATTTATTTATTCATGAGAGACAGAGAGAGAAAGAGGCAGAGACACAGGCAGAGGGAGAAGCAGGCTCCTTGCAGGGAGCCCAACGTGGGACCCGATCCTGGATCCTGAGATCACAACCTGAGCTGAAGGCAGGCGCCCAACTGCTGAGTCATCCGGGTGTTGCTGGGATTTCATTATTTAAGGCGTAATGGGGATCCAGGGAGATGGCTCTGGCCCCAGGATCACAGACGCTGCTGGTGGGGCCAGGGCTCTGCGTATAGCAGAGGGACATCACACATTTAGGGAGGCATCTGCGACCATAGAGAGGCCTGGATTCTGGAGCCCCAGAACAAGCAATGCTTCTCCCACCCTTCCTCTCCCATTCTCTGTCTCTCTCCCACGAAGCCCTTAGCAGAATTGGGAAAGAAAGAACACATTGCCCTTATGGTCCCTACCTTCCCGCTGGGGCTCGCTCTCTGAGTCTCATGGGAGGACAGCAGCCCGTGTTCCCGCCCGGAAGCTGGACATGTGCCTATGCCCTTGCACCTGTGTGGGGAGGGCTTTACGTTCCCTCTCCAGGGCTCCTGATGCCTGCGCCTCCTCTGGCATTCTCTGCCATGCTCTGCAGAATTTTGGCACTGCCTGCGAGCTGCCTGAGGCCTACTGTTGAACAATAATTGAAATTTCTTCCTTATTTTGAGGTGGCTCTGGAGCCTCACCCAGACCTGTTTATCATCTGGAGTCTCCACACTCTACCCCTATCCAAACCAGACCCCTTGGAGGCTGGTCCTTTCTAGCACCTTCCAGGGATCACAGCTTCTCTGAGGCACGGGGGGCTCTGGAAAGCAGGAGCCCTGTGTTCTAGCTGGGGCACCCTGTGCCTCACCCGAAGGAATGACTGGGTGGTAGGATTCCAGGCAACACGCAGGCCCTGGGGAAGTCGAGAGGAGAAGGCCCTGGGGTCATCCCAGTTAGGGTCATCCCATTTGGGAGGCCAGCACAGTTCATGACCTTAATCACAGAGCTGTCTCTACCTGGTCCTCATCATACGATCTCCCAGGCAGTCTGTTTCTAGCTTTACTAGCGGCCTTTCCCTGTCCACATCTGACAATGCCCTATAATGTCTCCACTATCTCTATGAGGACACTGAGGCCCAGAGCGGGCATGAGGCCACCCAGAGAGTCAGTGACAAGGCACAGTCTCATGGGTCACAGCACTTCCTGCTCCATCAGGCTCTTCTCGACATGGAGCAGCCCCACTGCCATGCCCCTCTGTGCCCACCCAGGGGCTCCCAGCTTCCCCGACGCCCGCCTTCTTCCCTACCTGGGGTCCCGTGTTGAGAAGCTCTTCACAGATGCTCTCTCTTCGCAGAAGACGCTCCTGAAATGGTGTCAGCACCCCGGCAGGCTCACCACCCAGCTCATCACCCAGACCACTGTTTATATCACTTCTGCTTCCTGTCCCGCCCCTCCTGCTGTGGCCACAGGTCCCTTCTGCTCTCCCCCTCCCACCAGCACCCATCCTGTCCTCACCTCTTCATCCGGCCCTTCTGACAACCCTCCAGGAAGCAAGCTGTGGGGGCCAGGGTCTCATCCCACAAGCAGAGCTCCCTGGGGCGTGGGGACCTGGACAGACAGGTGAGGCTCCGTGTAGAGTGAACACAGGGGTCTGGGGACTTTGAGATTCAGTTCTGGGCTTGATGGGCAGTCCCGCAAGGGCCGTTCCCCTGCTTCTGATCTATGGCACCACACACGTGAGACATAAGAGGTGGCGCAGCGTGGGAGCTCACCGCGGGGGCTTTGGAGCCCACTGCCTGGGCTTGGGCCGGCTCTGTTGGGCCCTAGCTGTGTGGCCTGGTGCACTTCTTTAGCCTCTCTATACCTCAGTTTCCTCAGCTAAAAAGGAGGATAATAAGAGTGTAGACCCTATTGGTTGTGAAGAATGAGAGACTTACTACCTGTGAAGTGCTTGGAACAGCTCCTGGCCCTCAGCAAGTGTGAGCTCATGAGAAATCAACCTCCTGGCCCACTTCCTACCCACACCTGCATCCCAGCTCTGGACCCCAAACAACGTACCCCAGGACATGGTTTCCGGTCCCCCCTTTTGTGCGGAGAACAGGTGGCCACATCAGCCCCCCCTGGCCTGAGGTGGCAGCCACAGGGTGGGTGGGTGAACAAATCGGGGGAGAGATGTGGGTGGGCCCAGCGGCCAGGGTCTTCATCCTTTGTCTTACCTGAGGTCAGGGTGGGGTGAGGTTTCCATGGGTTGAGTGACTCACAGGACAACTTCTGGAGGCCCAAATCACACGGTCTGAGGTGAAGACAGCTGGGTAAGTGGGGCACTATTCTCAAAATGTAACACTCCAACTGGTGTACGTGACTGGAACAAATAGCTACAGACCCCAGACCACGTGTGATACTGTGGGGTAGCTCATCCCTTGAGTGTATGTCCGTCCTCAAGTGCCTCGCACTTACGGGAACAGGGGCTTACCCAACCTTGTTGGAGGCCCTGTCTCCTCCTCTTGGGGACCCCTCCCCACCAGAAATTGCAGCCTCCTGACCCCCTGCTATCTGTCTGTGCCTAGTTTTGTCACATGGGCATGAACAGGAGTTGGGTTGTTGTTTGCATGGCAGCGGGAAGACGTATATTAACATCTTTGGAACTTCTTTTTTTTTTTTTAATATTTGGAATTTCTAAGACACTGTTACTGGGTAAGTGCCCAGGGTGAATTAGTATTCCTGGACTGGCATTCAGAGAAATCTGTCATTTTTGATGAAAACAGGTTGATACCTCTCAATGTCAAAAATTGAGAATGAAATGAAGTTTAAACAGAGAGGGAAAGGCCCTCAGGGCTGAATAATTTAGATATTAGTGCACAAAAGAAATTACATCTCTACGTTTAAGGAAAGGATAGGGACGTGCCATGGTTCTTTCAGAAACATAAAAAATATTTAGAAGCTAGTATGATTCAAAACATACCTGTCGAATGCCCGTGTTACTGCTGCTGTCACCTTTACATAAAAATCACATGCAAATGACTAAAATAAATAAATAAATAAATAAATAAATAAATAAATAAATAAATAAAGTTTTCTGAGACTGTGGATTTAGTTCTGTAGTAGAGACAGGTGAGGTACAGGGAACAAGTTCTAGACTCAGCTTCGCTGGCAACTTGTTGGACTCTTGCCAGTAGAGTTTGAATCCCTTGCCAGGTTAATTTGCTCAACCATAAAATCAAATGGAGGACTTGGGCCTTCTAACAATTCTCTAATGAGAGAGACAGAGCAAGCGAGCAAGCACAAGCAGGGGAGAAGGTCAGAGGGAGAGGGAGAAGCAGACTCCCTGCTAAGCAGGGAGCCCGATGTGGGGCTCCATCCCAAGATGTGGGACTTGATCCCAAGACCCTGGGATCACGAAGAAGAAACAAATCCTGTATCACTGGTCACTGCTCGTTTCACTAGACACTGGTCCACTTTCTATCTCTCTGGATGGCCCCGTGTGGGACATTTTATATTAATGGAATCATGTAAGAGGTGACCTTTGTGTCTGGCTTATTTCATGTAACATCATCTTTTCAGGGTTCATCCAAGTTGTACCATGGATCGGTCTTTCATTCCTTTTCATGGCTGAATAACAGTCCCTTGGATGGAGATACCACATTTTGTTTATTCATTAATTGTGGCCGTTTGGGTGGTTCCACTTTTAGGCTGTTATGAATAACGCTGCTGTGGACATTTGTGTATAAGTTTTTGTGTGGACTTGGGTTTTCATTTCTTTCTTTCTTTTTTTTTTTTTTTTAAGATTTTATTTATTTATTTATGAGAGACACACAGAGAGAGGCAGAGACATAGGCAGAGGGAGAAGCAGGCTTCCTGCAGGGAGCCGATGTGGGACTTGATCCCAGGACCTGAGCTGAAGGCAGATGCTCAGCCACTGAGCCACCCAGGTGCCCCTTTCATTTCTCTTGGGTATATACCTAATCGTGCAATTGCTGGGTCACATGGGAACTCTATGTTTAACCGTTTTCCTATGTGCTGCACCATTTTACTTTCCCACCAGCAGTGTAGGAGGGTTCTAACTTCTCCACATCGTTGCTTTTATTGGACTTTTTAATGACAGCCATTCTCGGGGATGTGAAGCGGCATCTCAGGGTGGTTTTCATTTGGATTTCCCCCGTGACTAATGATGGGGACCTCCTTTTCATTTGCTCATAGTTCATCTGTGTATGTTCTTCGGAGAAATGTCTATTCGAGCCCATTGCCAATTTTTGAATTGGGTTATCTGTCTTATTGTGGTTGATTTATAATAGTTTTTATATATTTTGGATCAGAGACCCTTTTCCAATTTGCCAACATTTTCTCTTATTCTGAATTATCTTTTCACTCTCTTGAGGGTGTCCTTCGGAGCACGAAACTTTTTAAAATTTCATGTACTCCAAAGTATGTGTTTGTCCTTTTGTTGCTTGTATTTTTAATGTCATACGCTCATACGCTTAGAGGTCTTTGCCTAACCCAAGATCATGAAGATTGACTCCCATACTTTCTTCCAAGAGTCTCATAGTTATACCTCTTGCATTTAGGTCTATGATGCATCTAGAGTTTATTTTTGTGTTTGGAAAAGGGTCCAACCTCATTCTTTTGCATGTGGGTATGGTTTTGATGTCTATTTTCCTAAGGTGACAAAATATTTACCCTTGAGAGAAAAGCTACACAGAATGCATGAGGAAGCTGTCGTTCCTGATTGCATCTACTACATAAACTACTACATAAACTCTACCTACTGTATTTTTTTTCTACCTACTGTATTGACTATACACAAAAACCATAATCGGAGAGGTCCTTCAGCAAAACAGAGGTGTTTTGTGTGGACCTGTTGTGTGCTTACTCTGAAGATACCAAATGCAGTCACAGTGGCTTTCCCTTCATCCCATGATTATTCTTGGTCCCCTCTTCCTCTGGGGTTCTTGCTCACTGGCTAGATGTGTCGCCATGGTGATGCTGTTTTCTCCTCAGCCTCATGGAAAGACCTGAGGAATCTTTCCTCTTTTTCCATTCTGTGGAGGACCGGCCCCCAGTTTTGTGCTTGGACAGATTTTTAACACTGAGCTCATATCTTCAGCAGTAATGGCTCTATTCGGCTTTTCTGGCTTTTTTTCTGGTATCACTTTTGGCAAGTTACATTTTTCTAGGAACATTTCCAATCTGTGTGAAAGTTCACTGTTGTGGCCATGAAGTTATTTATAGTAGTCTCTGTTTCTTGCTCTTAGCAAAAATATCTTTGAATCTTAGCGATGCCCCCTTTTTGATCAGTTTTTTAAAAATCATTGTTTCTCTTTCTCTCTCTTTTTTTAGATCTTGCTAACGATTTTTCTCTTTTTATTATTTTTTTCCAAAGAACCTGCTCTTGGCTTTATTGATCCTCTTATTGAAGCGTTATTTCCCACTTGACCAATTTCATTCTTATCTTTTCATTTCCTTCCTTTTCCCCTGTATTCTTTGGGCTCCTTCTATTTTTCTTTAACTAACTTTTTTTTGAAGATTTTATTTATTTTAGAGAGAGAGAGAGAGTGTGTGTGTGTGAACAGGGGATGGGAGAGAGGGAAAGAGAATCTGAAACAGACTCCATACTGAGTGTAGAGTCCACACAGGGTTGGATCCCACGACCGACTATGAGATCATAACCTGAAACAAAACCAAGAGTCAGGTGCTCAATCGCCTGAGTCTCCCAGGTGCCCCTTACTAACTTCTTGAGTTTAATCCTTAGCTCATTAATTTTTATTTTTCTTCTCTTTTAATGTAAACATTGAAGGCTCTACATTGCCCTAAAAATCTTTTAAACTGCCTCTCTCTAGTTTTGTAGGAAGCAGTTTCATTATTGCCTGGTTTCTTAACATTTTCCAAATGTCCTGATGATTTTTCTTTAACCTGTGAATTTCTTAAAAGTATACTTTTTACATTTTCAAGAAAATGGAGTTTTAAATACTATCACTTGGTTAGTGATTTCTTTTTTATTTTTTTAGATTTTATTTATTTATTCATGACATAGAGAGAGAGAGAAAGAGGCAGAGGGAGAAGCAGGCTCCACGCAGGGAGCCCGACGTGGGACTCGATCCCGGTACTCCAGGATCACGTCCTGGGTTGAAGGCGGCACTAAACCGCTGGGCCACCAGGGCTGCCCATGGTTAGTGATTTCTAATGCAGTCGTGCCATAGCAGGACATGTTATCTGGATGACAGCTGTTCTTTGATACTGGTTGAAATTTTTTCTGTGGTTTGTTTTTGTAAATGTTCCTGTGTGCTTGAGAAGAGTATCTGTTGGCTGACTTTTTGATGCAGGGTACTGTGTCTCTTGGGCAAATCTACAGTCTCTTGGGCAGCCCGGGTGGCTCAGTGGTTTAGCGCCACCTTCAGCCCAGGGCCTGACCCTGGAGACCTGGGATCGAGTCCTGCGTTGGGCTCCCTGCATGGAGCCTGCTTCTCCCTCTGCCTGTGTCTCTGCCTCTCTCTCTCTCTCTCTCTCTGTGTCTATCATGAATAAATAAATAAATAAAATATTAAAAAAACCCAAATCTACAGTTTCTTGATACATGACTAAGGAAGTCATGTTCAAGTCTCCCACTGTGAAGACAGATTGTTCAAGACCTATGGATTTATTTCCTCCTGCAACGATAGTTCTGTCAACTTTGGCTTTATATTTTGAGGCTATTTTATTAAACAAGTTTAGTATTGCTTTGTATTCCTGGTGGATGAAATTCTTTAAACCTTTTTAATACCAAATAATGCTTTCTCCCCCAATATCAATTTAGTCTGATATTAATAAAGCTATTCCAACTTTCGTTTTTGATATAATTATTTTTAAATGTGGTAACATACACATAACATGAGGTTTACCATCTTACCTGTTTTTCGGTGTGCCAACCATCTTTGATTAGTACTTACGTGGAGATCTTTTGTTTTACTTTTAAATTCCCGTTGTTTCTATGTTTTAGATGGGTCTCTGTTAAACACAATTAGTCAGATTTTGTGATGTCACCCAATCTGAGTAGCTGGAAGTGTCACCCTGCATTAAGTCCATTTATATTTACTGTTTTATGAGAATTTATTTCTACGATGATGTGTTTGATCACTGTCCTGCTTCCCATGCTCTCTCCTCTTTTTTTAGGATTTTATCTACTTATTTGAGAGACAGCATGCATGAGCAGAGAGAGGGGCAGAGGCAGAGGGAGAAGCTGATTCCCCGCTGAGCAGGGAACCTGACACGGGGCTCCATCCCAGGACCCTGAGATCATGACCGGAGCCCAAGGCAGATGCTCAACTGACTGAACCACCCAGGCACCGCTTTACCTGCTTTCTTTCAGATTGATCAAACTTTTAAAAAGTTACATTTTTTTCTCTATACTGGTTTACTCTTAGAGCCTTTCTGATTCTTTAGCGGTTGCCCATAAAAACACGAACATGCATTCTTAGCAAGGTCTAACGTTTCCCATTGTTTTCCTTTCCAGGGATTTCATGATCTCAGAATGCCGTTAACTAAAATCACCCTTTCTCATCTCAGGGTTATTGTTGTCAGGTACTTCAACAAGGTTTTGGCTCTTGCTTTTCCTGTACCAGTTTAGTCATGGGTGCTATTACTAAGGACAGTCAAAATTTGTTTATATTTATTCACACATTTGTCAGTTTCTTTGCTGCTTATTTTTTCATTTCTGAGCCTCCTTGGATAGTTATTTTTTCTTAAGGTACACCCACTAGAAGCGTCTCTGGCAGCACACGCTCTCAGTTTCTGTTTGCTTGAAATGTCTTTATTTCACCCTTAGTTTTGAATCGTAGTTTCAGTGAGTTGACACTTTGAAGTCCCTCTTGGTTGACACCTCTCAACACTTTGAGGTCGTTTCTCTGTTCCTGGCTTTGATCGTTGCTGTTGTTTAACTGCTATTCCCGTATAAAGAATTCATCTTTTTTGAGGGAGTAGAGATTGTTTGTTTCTAAGATCTTTTCATTTTTGATACTGGAAATCTTACTCCAAAGTATGTATCTAGATCTTAATTTCTTTTTAACTTATCCTCTTTGGGATTTATTCTTCCTGAATCTGAGGATTTGCATCTTTCACCATTCTGGAAAGCATCTTGGCCATCATCCTTGAATAAATCCCAACTTCCAGGCTCTCTCTAGTTTTGCCTTGTGGAATGCCCATCAGAAATGCAAGAGACACCCCCACTCTCTCCTTGTCTCTTATACTCTTTTTCTTGTTTTCTGCCTTTTGTGTCTCTGTACTATGTGCTCATTGGTTTTCTCTACTTCTTCCTTCCAGTTCCTTGATGTTTGCTTTCTCTGTGTCTAATCTGCTATGTAATCCACCCATTGGGTTTTTAGATGAGAATCATACATATCCCAAGATGCAAAAATAAAAACAATATAAAAACATATTTAGTGAATAACCTCACTCCTGCCTCATTCTAGCCTACCTCCATGGGTGCTACTTTTTTTCTTTTTTAGTTTCTTTGGTGTGTTCTCAGAGTTTCCCCCCGGCTCCATAAATGTAAGCAAATACTAGTAAAAACGTTTTCTTATTTTCTTCCTTCCTCACATAAAAGGAAGCATTTATACATCTTGCTTTGTGCTTTTATTTTGTTTTAAAATAGTATACTTTGGAGATCTTTCCTTATCAACATTAGAGAGTTTCCTCATTCTCTTATTTGTTAATGGTTGCCTAGTATTTCATTACATAGATGAAACATAATTAATTTGGACAGCCTCCTATTGATGGCCGTTTGAGTTATTTACAGTCTTGCTCTTACAAACAATGTTGCAGTTGAATAACCTATACATAACTCATTTGCTGAATCAGAACATTATGAGTATTTAATTTTGTTGTGTATAACACATATAAAACTATACACACACAGGGGCACCTGGGTGGCTTAGTCAGTTAAGTATCTAACTCTTGACACTTATTTTTAAATGTGGTCATCTCAGGTCATGAGTTCAAGCCCCATGTTGGGCTCCACACTGGGTGCAGAGCCTACATTTAAAAAAATATATATATGTACACACACAACTTACATATATACACACACATATATATGCATGTCTATACATACTTTACAGACACACACACACACACACACACACACACACACACACACACACATTCTCCATAGGGTTGGTATTCAGTTTTCACCCTACCAGCAATGCATGAGTGAGTTGGTTTTCCCTCAGTCTTACCTATAGAATGTGTGGTCTTCCAGATTTTTCTTTAGTTAATTTTTACTTTCAATGGCTTATTTTTTATTTATAAGATCTCTGTTTCATTCTGTTCCAAATTTGTGATTATGTTTTCATTCTGTTCCAAATTTTGTGATTATACTTTGTGACTATATTCCTTAAAAGTTTTTAAAACATTCGAATATACTTATTTCAAGTTTTACATCTAGGCATGGGAGAATAATAAGACTTTGGTGCATCTGATTATTTATCTTGTTATATCAATGGACTCTCACCTCACCCCTTGCTGACTTATATTGTGAGTGTTTTGCTTGTAGTTTAGACTGTGTGCTCATACTTGGCTGCATTTTTTTTTTAGTTTTTATTTATTTATTCATGAGAGACACAGAGAGAGGCAGAGACACAGGGAGAGAGAGAAAAGCAGGCTCCCCCCAGGGAGCCTGGTGAGGGACTCCATCTCAGGACCCCAGGATCATGACCTGAGCCAAAGGCAGACGCTCAACCACTGAGCCACCCAGGCGTCCCTTGGCTGCTCTTTATCTGTGGAAATCCTGCAAAGCCTGGGCTAAGAATATTCTTTCAAAGTAGGCTTGCACTTGCTCTTGTGAGGCACCTCCCAGTTTTACCCACCCACCTAGTTGTGTTCATTTGTTGGCTTGGCATATTTTGCCCCATACCAGTAGTGTAAATTTGGATCACGAATGTTGAGAAGGTAGGTCTGTGGTTATTAGGTTTTAGGAGAGACTCTGTTCTTTTACTCAGATTTAAGACTGAGACAAACAAGTGTCTTTCTTGATTCCCTTTCCTAGTAAATAGATCCTTTTTCTAGTCTATGCTTTCATTGACATTATTAGCCTACGGAGAATTTATTTAAGTTTTATGTGGGATGATCTCAGCTTCCATTCCCCTCTCCCTTCCCCAAGACATGATTGCCTTCTAGTTCATTGTACGTCATTATAACTCGGATCTGGTTTTCCTGGTTTGGAATGTGCCTCAGGGCATCCACAGCTGGTCTCCCTGCTTTTCTCTCTTGTTCTTACTTCTTCAGTTTTGACTCCTTGGGCTATCTATTACTTATTTTCAATCTCATCTATGCTTTCTGATACATGTCATTCTATTTAATTCAGCCTTTCTAGATGTTTTTGCAGCAGGATAGATTTTAAGAATTTGTGATTTGATCTCACAAATATTATTTACTCAATAAATATTTCATTCAATAGCATTGAATGAAATAGCATTGAATGATATAAATATTGGTTGATTGCCTACTATGTGCTAGACTATTCTATTCTATTCTATTCTATTCTTTCTATTCTATTCTATTCTTTCTATTCTTCTATTCTATTTCATTCCAAAAGATTCAAAAGACTGGTAAGGATAGTAACCACCAGTTAATTCACACACTGTTAGATGAAGGAGAATTTTTTTCCTGTTTTAACAAAGAAGTCTAAACCCATGGTAGATGATGGCTATGACTAGATTTGTGGTAGCTACATACTGACAACCTTTTTTTTTTTTTTTAAAGATTTTATTTATTTATTCGTGAGATACAGAGAGAGAGGCAGAGACATAGGCAGAGGGAGAAGCAGGCTCTTCGCAGGGAGTCTGATGTGGGACTCGATCCCCAGACCGGGATCACCCCCTGAGCTGAAGGTAGATGCTCAACTGCTGAGTCACCCAGGCATGCCCTGACAACATTTTTTAAAAAAGATTTATTTATTTGAGAGAGTGAAAGAGCATGTACAAGCAATTTATTTTATTATCTTATTTTATTTTACTTTTATTTAGATGAGGAGAAGAGCAGATGGAGAGAATTTTAAGCAGACTCCCTACTGAGCATGGAGCCCCATGCTGAGCTTGATCTCATGACCCTGAGATCAGAACCTGAGCCAAAATCAAGAGTCGGTTGCTTAACTGACTGCACCACCCAGGTGCTCCTGACATTTTTTTTTTAATGTTCATGAGACACACACACACACAGAGAGAGAGAGAGAGAGGCAGAGACACAGGCAGAGGGAGAAGCAGGCCCCATGCAGGGATCCCTATGTGGGACTTGATCCCGGGACTCCAGGATCATGCCTTGAGCCGAAGGCAGATGCTCAACTGCTGAGCCACCCAGGCGTCCCTCCTGACAACATTTTTATGTGAGATCGATCCAACCTAAGTGGCACTAAAAGGGCATTGGTATTCCCTTGGTTTGCAGTTTATCCCACCTTGTTAATCTCTATTGATTAATAAAACAAGACTCTAGATTGCTAACGTACGTATCATGGAAATGAGTAGTAGAAGTAGTCTCTCACTTTTTTATTTATGAGTGAGAGACAGAGACAGAGAGAGGCAGAGACATAGGCAGAGGGAGAAGCAGGCTCTTCATAGGAAGCCTGATGTGGGACTTGATCCTGGAACTCCAGGATCACACTCTGAGTTGAAGGCAGAAGCTCAACCGCTGAGCCACCCAGGTGTCCCTCTCACTTTTTAAAATCAATGAAAATAATGAGGTTGCTATAAGGAGAGCCTACTATGGAAATCTCCCAGAATGCTGGCACTTGTAGAAACTGGAAAGACATCAGGCTCCTCAGTCTCTCCTTTTGTCTGTTCTGTATTTTTCTTTCAGATGACATAGTCTTCATCTCCTTTCTTTTCTTTGCTCCATTCTTCACTTTCATCAGGCTGCCTTCTTGGCTCCAGCCATCTGCTTCAATGGTCTTGTCATGGCTGTTGAAAAAATGGCAGCCCAGCCTTTGCAAATGGCTCCCACAGCTTACCCTCTTGATTTTGTATGGCAGAGACTTTCTAGCTCACAAAGACTATCACATACATTATTTGGCTATGCCTAACAATGTTGTGGCATTAAGCAGAATGTCATTATCCCTCTAATTATTTTTTTAATGGGAAAACAGAGAACCAGCAAGAAGAAGTACTTGCCCAACATTACATAGCCAACAAGTGGCAGAGCAGGGACCAAACCCTAGTTTTTTGGCTCAAGGCCAGTGCTTTCTCAGGAGTCCAGCTCACATACAGCTGCCTAGTAAATCCACATCCAAGTGAAATTCCAATGTCTGGAAAAATTGGATTTCTAACTCATCAGCAAGCTTTCAATTTTCTGATATTTCTATTAAAGAACAGTAGGTCTGGGACTTTTCTGTGAAAGTGGTGGTCCCTCAGATTATAGAGTTTAGAAAATTGGTGTGGCTTTTGTGAATGTTCTCAGGGCTGTGCCTGGCCATGTCTGGGAGTTTTGTGATGAGTTAATAGTGGCCAAGGGTTTGTGAAAACATAAATATCTCACCGAGCTCAAACCTGAATGGAAAAAAGAAAAAAAGAAATTCTGAGTAAGAGTCTGACTAATGACTCTTTGGAAGAAATTGAACAGTGTCTGAGACTTTTCCATCTGACTTTCAGCTAGAAAAGTTTCTTCCTAAAACCCCAGATCCCTGTGCATTTAAGCAACACAATGTACTGTGAGCATTCTATTGTACCTCATTGATGAAATCTTTGCTCCACACCTACTGTGTGCTGGGTGCTGCTAGGAACTGATGATTACAGAGAGAGTGTAAAGGCATATAAGCCAGGACTCCATCCTTCCTGGAGACTATAATCCAGAGTTGTAGAACCATGATCAAGCTTATAGTCTCAGGAGCCAGACTGCCTGGTCAAAATACCTGCTTTTATCACAACCAACAATGTTGGGGTAAGTATCTAATCTCTTTCAACCTCAGTGTCCATATATGTAAAATAAGGCCATTAATTATATCTACCCAGTTATACCTATAATCAGGGTGCTGATTAGGAAGTAATATATGTAAAGGGCTTGGCATAGAACAAAAAATCTAGATAAAAGTTAGGTCATTGATATAAAAATCTTAGAGCAGTTTTAGTATGTGTGGTTTAGAAATGAGGAGCTACGGTAGTCCAGAGTTTTTGGTTGGGTGTAGTTAGCCTACTCATATAACCAGAATGGGAAGCTCTTGAAGGCTTGGCAGGGGACAGAGATTGTGCAGAGATCTTTCAGGGGAAGGAATAGTAGGAGCAGAGGTATGGAGGCAAGAAAGAGAGCCACATCAAGGAAATAGCTTGCGTTTAGGGGTAGGACTAGTATGTATAGTACAAGGAGGTAGGCATTAATAATTATAACTATTATAAATATTCCATGTCTAATACTATTTGCCAGGCACCTTGGGAAGTGCTTTATTATGTAAATTATGATGTAAATTAATTCTCCCAAGAGCACGTGACATCTCCCTGTGATAGTTGAAACTCATCAGCCAAATATCTCTTGTAGGGCAAAGCCCTATGCTGAAGAAAAATGGCTGGAAGTAAACAACAGGATGGTGTAGTAGGGAGAAGATCCAGATAAAGCAGGGGACCCCAGTTTCTGTGAACACCTGTGTGTACAATGCACATATACATACACACATAGTAGGGAAGGGTAACAGAGCAAGCAGTTCTCGAACTCCTCTGAAACCAATTTCAAAGACATTTTCCAGTACAACAGAAGATGGAGCCCTAGAGTCATGAATCTTGGCCAAGAAATCCTCTCCCATTTTCCTCACGTAGGAGTACAGGGAAGCATATCTTACTTAAACATGGGCAACAGAATTGGGATTGCAGAGAAGGAAACCAGCTCCATTCAGTGTCTTATAAGAAGAGAGATTAATGAGCATAATAACAGGCCATCAGACTATGAAAGCCTCTAGAGAGATTTGCCCAAAAAACAAATGAAAATTTTAATTTAATATTTTAAAACAAGCTAAAAGAATTTTTTAATGACTAAAGCTATGAAATTAAAGCTTCACTCAGGATTATAAAAATTTGTGAATGAGGTGATGGCACAAAAGGAAGACTTGAAAAGAACTCATGTAGAGTTAACAAAAACAACTTTTCTAAAAGGAAAAACCATTTCAGAAATGAAAAAAATGAGTGAATATAAGAGTGAACAAATAACACAAATAATATCATAAGAGAAATAGATGAAAAGGAAGAAAATAAAAAAGAAATAAAAATAAATAGGGAAGTGAAAAAGAAAAGATATTGGAGAAAGTGATAGATATGGAAGACAGAGCAGATCCAACTCTTATGTAAAAGAGAACCTAAAGGAGAAAACTCAAGCAGTGGGACAGAGTAAATACACTATTGCAGTGAAAGACTTTATTCCCTCCTTCTCTCTATAACTAAGTAGACAACAATAAAATTGGTATTGATGTAGACTATTTGAACAGCACGATTGATAAGCTTGGCCCAATTGATGTGCACTGCATCCATGTGCTAAAGAAATACACCTTCTTTTCCAGTGCACATTAAATATTTTTCTAAATTGGCTGTATCCTGGGCCTTAAAATAAGTCTTAAAAATGAATTCAATTTCAATAGGTTGAAATTTTACAGAGAATATTCTATAACTCAGTGGATTAAACTAAAATCAATTCTATGAACAAAAAAATAAAAGAAAATCCCCAAATGTTTGGGAATTAAATTCTTTCAAAATAACCCTAAGTCAGGGAATAAATTGAAAAATACTTTCAGCTGAATGATAATAAAAACAGGATATACCAAAATATGTGGGATGTGACTAACATAATGTTTAGAGGAAAATTTATAGTCATAAATGCATACATCAAAAGAAGAAAGACTTACTATCAATAATCAAAATAACTATCTCCAGGTGCTAAAAAGGACAACAGATTAAAACAAAACAGTGTGAGAAGGAAATAATGAAGAGAAGAAATTAATGAAACAGAAAGCTAATATACAATAAAGGAAACCAATAGCCATAGCTTGCTTTTTAAATGATAAATAAAATTTATGAACCCTTAGGAATACTGATATAGACAAAGAGAAGGAAAAGACAAAAGTGACAATATCAGGAATGAAAAAAAAGTACTATTAGAACACAGCCTACATACATAAAAAAGATAAGAAGTTATGAATAATTTTATACCAATAAATTTGACAATTTTGATAAAATCAATACATTTCCTTAAAGCAATAGCTTACCAAAATTTACATGGAAAGAAATAAAATGTCTGAATAATCCCAAATCTAGAAAAAAAGTTTTTTTCTTTTTTTGATCCTGTATAAAATATTGTCTTTATATAGAAATCAACTGATTTATTCAGGGTCACTGTCTCCAATGTGATGTCTTCCTGAGACATTTTTAAGAATAATTTGGATTTTAAGTCAATTTAACTGTACACTGGCTATAAAACCGTTTCTGTCTCTCTTTTTTTTAAATTAAGATATGCATACCATCAAAGTCACTTATTTATTTATTTATTTATTTATTTATTTATTGACTTTATTCATTTATTCATGAGTACAGAGAGAGAGAGAGAGAGAGAGGCAGAGACACAGGCAGAGGGGAAGCAGGCTCCATGCAGGGAGCCCAATGCGGAACTTGATCCCGGGACTCCAGGATCATGCCCTGGGCCAAAGGTAGGCACCAAACCACTGAGCCACACAGGGATCCCCAGGTCACTCTTTTAAAGTTTAAATTTTGTAGCCTTAAATACATGCACAATGTTGTGCAACCATCACCACTATCTACTATCAAAACGTTTTCATTACTCCAGAAAGAAATCTCCTATCTATTAGCAGTCATTCTACATTCTCTCCTCCCCTCCCTGTACCTGTCCCTGGCAACAATTAATCTACTTTCCTTATCTATAGATTTGCCTATTCTGGGAATTTCATGCAAATGGAACCATAGGACAAGTATATGTGTTCTTGTGTGTCTGGGTGTATTCAATTAGCATAAGGCTTTCAAAGTTTGTCCATATTGTAGCATTTATTAGTACTTTATTCTTTTTATGTCTGAATAGTATTCCATTGTATAGTTATACCAGATTTTGTTTATTTAATGATCAGTTGATGGATTGTTCCCACTTTTTGACTATTATGAACAAGGGAGCTATCAGCATTCATGTATATGTTTTTGTGTGGATCTACATTTTCATTTCTCTTGGGTATATACCTAGGTGTGGAATTGCTGGGTCATATGGTAACTCTGGGTTTAACTATTTGAGAAACTTCCAAACCATTTTCCAAAGTAGCTGCACCATTTTATATTCCCACCAACAGTGTATGAGGGTTCCAATTTCTCTACGACCTAGTTAACACTTGTAGTTGTCATTTTGATTATACCATCCTAGTGCATGTGAAGGGGTATCTCATGGTGGTTTTGATTGGCATTTTCCTAATGATGTTGATCATCTTTTCATGTGCTTACTGGTCATTGTGTGTACTTTCTTTGGAGAAATGTATATTTAAATACCTTGTTCATTTAAAAAGTTTTAAGTTACTTTTCTTATTGTTGAGCTGTAAAAGTTGTTTATATATTCTGGATTTTAGATCCTTTTCAAGTTATAAAAAGCAGCTCTCCCCAGAACGGCCATGCAGGAGGAGGCCACAATGGCCGATGAGATTGCCAAGGCTCAGGCTGCCACGGCCTGGAGGCGATACGATCTTCGGAAAGATCATCTGCAAGGAAATCCCAGCCAAAATCATTTTTGAGGATGACCAGTATCTTGCTTTCCATGACATTTCCCCTCAAGCACCAGCTCATTTTCTGGTGATACCCAAGAAACATATATCCCAGATCTCTGTAGCAGAAGATGATGATGAAAGTCTTCTTGGACATTTAATGATTGTTGACAAGAAATGTGCTGCTGATCTGGGCCTGAAGAAAGGTTATTGAATGGTGGTGAATGAAGGTTCAGATGGGGGACAGTCTGTCTATCATGTTCATCTCCATGTTCTTGGAGGCCGGCAGATGAATTGGCCTCCTGGTTAAGCATGTTTAGGGATAATTTTCCCTTCTCTAGGCAATGATCAATGTTTCTAAGTTCCAGTATGTTAAACAGTATACTTACTTTTGCTTGTGTATGGATAGATTGAGGAAGTAATTTTTAAAACCCATACATAATAAAAGACAATGTTGCATGGTTAAAAAAAGTATATAAAAAGCATTTGATACAATTTAATACCCATTCATGATAAAAACTCTTAATAATCTAAAAATAGATGAGAACTGCAGCTGACATCATACTTAATGGTGGCATAGTAAAAGCTTTTCCTTGGAAAATGGGAACAAGACAAGTGTGCTTCCTTTCGTCAACTTTATTCAACATTGTATTGGAGGTTGTGGTTAGTTAGGAGGTTGTAGTTAGTACAACAAGTAAACAAAGGAAATAAAGGCATATGAATGGAAAGTAAGAAATAAAATTATCACTTTATGAAGATGACATATTGAGTACATTGAAAATTAAAAAGAATCTAATAATAAACAATTAAATTAACAATAAATTAGTAATGTCCCTAGATTCCAAGTCAGTGTGCCAGCAATGATTATAAAATAAAATTTAAAATCTTCAAAACAGTACTGAGGTAAATATCGTCATGGAGGGATATACCATGTTCATGAATTAGGAGAGTCAAAGTTGTAGAGAAGTCATTGCTCCCCAATATGATCAATAGATATAATGCAATTCTATAAAATCCTGTTTTAATATGGAACTTTATAGGTCAATTCTAAAATTTATATGGAAATGCAAAAGGCCAAGGATAGTCAAGAATACATAGAAGAAGAATAAAGCTGGAATGGAGAACTTTTACCACCAAATATAAAGCCTTATTTTAATGCTCTAGTAATTCAGTCAGTATGATGTTGACATACATATAGAAAAATAGACCAATGGATGACAGAATAGGGTCCAGAAACAGACACACATTTATGGTCACCAAATTTCTGAGAAATGTGCCACTGAAATACAATGAAAGAATGTTCTTTTCAATAAATGGTATGTGAAATTTGAGTACCCATATTGGAAAAACATGCATGTTGAACCTTCTTGGACTTCATGTAAAAGTAAATTCTAGATGGATATAGAACCAAATGAAAAAAAAAAGTAGAACTTCTAAAAGATAACATGAGAAATCATCTTTAAGACCTCGGTGAGGTGAAGATTTATTAAGTAAGATTTTAAAAGGGCTTATTAAAGGAAAAATGGATAATTTAGAGTTTATGAAAATGAAGAATTTCTGTTCATGAAAAGATATGGATAAAGCAAAGAGGATAAGTCACAGAGCAGGAAAAAACTTTTTTTTTTTTTTTTTTTTTAATTAAGTAGGTTCCAAGCCCAGCATGGAGCTCAACGTGGGGCTTGGATTCACAACCCTGAGATCAAGACCTGAGCTGAGGTCAAGAGTCAGATGCCTAACTGACTGAACCACCCAGGCACCCCAGATGAAACCATTTTTAATAGACATGTCCAACAAAGGATTAATATCTAAAATATAAAAAAATTAAAATCTAGAATATAAATAAGCTTCTACTAATCCATAAGAAAAAGACAGACAACCCATGGTCAAACCATTGACACAAGTGTTTAGTAGTATTTTTTAAAGATAAACATACATATATCCTATGGTCAGGTAATCCCAAACCTGGGCATATGCCCCCCAGGAATGATTGCTACGCCCAATTAAAGCTGTGTACGAGAATGGTCATAGCAGTGCTATTTCTAACAGCCCAAATGGAAACCACTAAAATGTCCATTTATAATAGGATGGGTGAATAAATGGTAGTATTTTTCATGCTGTGGAATTCTACACTGCAAAACAAAAAGCCAACAAAGAGTACAGGAAACAATTATGAATGAATCTTGCATGTAAAATGTTGAATGAAGGAAACCAGGCACAACAGAATGTAAATTGTATGATTCCATGTATATGAAGTTCGAAATAGGGAAAACTAATCTATGGCAGCAGAGGGCAGAATGGTGGTCATTTTGTGAAGCTTTAGGGATCGGGTGACTACGTGGTGGGGCTTCTAGACAGCGCCCAGTTCTTTATTTCTTGGTCTAGGAGGTACTTATATGAGTTAGATGTGTCTATTTCTTATATTTCTTGAGCATGTGCTCTTTGTACACTTTTCAGTATATATGTTACACTTCAAAAAAATTTACTTTCTTTAAAGAGATCTTATATTTTAAAGATATATACTGAACTATTTATAATTTGCCTCAATATAATCCAGTGAGGATGCACTGTGTGTGCATGTGTGTGTGTGTGTGTAGGGGAGTGGGGAGTGTATGAATGAAGCAGATTAGCTACAAGTTAATTATTAAAGATGGCTTATGGGTACATGGAGGCTTATTATACTCTTTGCTTTCGTATATATTTGAAATTTTTCACCCCCAAAGTTAAAAGATAAAAGTAAAAAGCCCCAAACACTAGAGTTTGGCAAGGGACTTGATGGAGATGTAATTTGCATATCCATTCACCTTGGAGAGGAGGGGAAGTCACTGGAAGTCCTATTTGCAGAAGGCCCCAGAATCCTACTGGGCAAATGCATTTTGAGGATGGGAATTAAGTCCCTGGCACACAGGGGCTGGAGATTTATGTGCAAAAGGGGTTGAAAATCAATCCTATCCCAGTAAGATGCTCAGTAAATTGCCCAGGAGTCAGAAAACTCAGAGGACAAGACCTCTAGCTACTAGGAGTCAGTGTTCTGGTAATTTCACCATCAAGCCTCTCTTCTGACTGCGCTTGCCCCAGAGTCAGCTCACCAATCCCTGTGGCTTCTGCTGCCACCCCAAGGCTGATGATTCTCAGATCTCTCCTTGCCTCAGAGTGCCAGGCTTGGGTGCTCACTGCAGGCGGGGGGTGGGGGGGTGGGGGGGTGGGTTCCCTTGGTTGTCCCAGAAACTTCACATTCACCTTGTTCCAAAGGAGCTCTATCCTCTCCCTTCTGAACTTCCCTTCTCCATTTCAGGGGATGCTTCCCACCGGCCCCCCGTCACCAAGGCAAAATGCAGTGGGGTCATCTTTATGTGCTCCCTCCCCCTCCTCCTGGCCTCTCCCCTGACTGCTAGGAACCGTCTAGAATAGTCACCCAGCTTCTTCTCAGAGAGTCTGCCCTTTCCTAAACCTGCAGCTGGCACCCGGGGCCAGACCTCCCCATCTCTCCCAGGGCCTATACACAGCCCCTGTCCAACCACCGCCCATGCCTCCGTGTCACCTAATGGATAAATGTCCAATTTGGGAAGGGCACCAATTAGGAGTCATGCATCTACAGGGTGCAGAATCTTGGAGGCAGGAGAGCTGGCAGTGAGGGGAGGGTGCATACTGTAGATATTGGGGGATAAAAGGTTAAATCAAAAACGACTGTTTGGAGCATCTACTGGGAGCAGACACCACATTGAGCGCTTCACCTGCCCTCCCCAGCCACCCAGCAGGCCTCACCCCCGTGCCTGACTACCTGTGGAAGTGATACGCCACCAAGTTTGTGTTGAAGTTGTACCGGTCCTGGCACATCTTTGGGGCTTTGACATTGGCTGCCTTGGAGTGGGGGCCCGCCACGGCCACAGTCACGTTGACCCCTGGCACCTGGACCATGTCCATCCCTACCTGCCAGTCATGATGGGTGTTGTCCACCAAATACTGGGGACACTTCCTCACAAGAGCTGGATGTGCCCCTGGGGAGGTAATGCTGGTGGCTGGGGAGTGCCAGGGGCAGGTGCTGAAGGGCACCCTGGACACAAGGGCCATCAGGCTGCAGGAAGTGCTGTGTGTCCCCGAGGAAGGAGCCCAAGCCCTGGTGGCTGGTCACATCCTTGCTGTCTCCCTCCAGCCAGGAGCCAGGCAGGAGGGCAGCAGCCGGAGGAAGATGCCTAAGAGAAGCACGAGGGAGGCCATGGAGCTGCAGAGATGGAGTGGGGGACACTTGCGTACATGGAGTGAAGCACGCACGAGAAGGGAGGGTAAGAAATAGTTCTCCTTCTCACCTTCTTCCTCACCTCAACGTCCCTGCTACAGACTCAGCCACACCCAGCCCTCTTTCTAGCACCTCCACCTCCTGTGTGGGGAGGTCTCCTAGGCAACGGTGCAGCCGGGATGGGGTGCAGAGCAGGAGCTGAGAGTGGCTCCACTGAGGGAGCTCGGGGGTGCTCCGGAAGGGAATAGGCCCCGTTCTGAAGCCAGTGGGTCTTGGCCACAAGTGTGTGACCAACCACTCCAGGGTGCCCAGGACAGGGATTGTCAAAGCCCAAACCGGAGAAGCCCGGGCAAGCGTGGACAAGCTGGTGACCCCCGCCATGTACCCAGCCCTGTACCCAGCTGGTGCTTAACCTGATCTGTGAGAAGTAGGACAGAGGCCCTCTAGATGCTGCAGAGCCACCTGGCTCTGGCCCCACTGTGGCACCTGCCTCCTTGGGAACTTGGGCGCTCTGCTGAATGGGTTCCAGCTCTGGATCTGTGAAACCGTGGGCCAGAGCCTCCATTTCCACACCTGTAAATAGGAGTATTGATCCCCACCTGCCCGACAAATCACATGGGGTCATTGCGAGCGTGAGAGAGCCTGGTGGGGCCCTCTGACGGATGGCTGCACACGTTGTTGTCATCTTCTCACTTTGGTGAAGTACCCCAGAGGGACCCCAGACAACTGAGTCCAGCCGGTGGTTGCCGTGTACTTCCACCGTTGTGGCATCATGTACTAGCTCCTGCTTCCAGGCCTTTCTGACAGAGGCATGTGTATGAGCCACTTAATCCTGGTCAGCACCCTTTCACCTGTTCACATTTGAGACACAGAATCCACAGAGCCCCCAGATCTGGGTGCCTTCATTTAGAATAATAATACTGAAGGCTAATAATAATACAAAGCTGATATTCATTGAGTCCTTATTATATGCCAGGCATCTGCTAAGTACCTTGCATCTAGGCGTCCTCACCACGGTCCCATAAACCAGCTCTGTGATTTTTCCTATTTTACATATGGGAAAACTGAGGCTCAATGGGGTCGTTCTGCAAGTCACGAGCTGGTAAGTGGCAAGCCAGCATTACGGACTTTCCTGAAGCCCTTCTGGATTGTGCATTTGACAGGGACAAGCCAGGGACAGTGGGCGAAATCCCGTTGGCAAGGTGTCAAGCACCCAAGGTGGAGGGTGCCAGGCTGCTTGAGGCAGGAGAGAAGAGGTGGAAGGAAGGAGGTGGGGTTGGTGGATTGGGCAGCCCCAGTGGGTGCGGGCATCCCGGGGGGCAGGTTAGGGCAGCCGGTTGGAATACCAGAGCTTACGTTCTCTTGCAGTGTGATCTTGGCCGGTCCACCTCCACTTTCCGCCATTAGTTTTCCCACCAGAACAATCGTTGGGAACCTGGTGGTCATCATTCCTGGTGCTGCTACTTCATGATAGCTTAGCACTTCCCGTGGATTGGAAGGTTACTCTTTATCTCTCATGAGTAGTGATCTTTATCTCTCTTTTAATTTTACATGGAAGGAAAGCGAGGCACTGGAGAGGTGATGTGACTTGCACCAGGTCTGAGGCAGCACTGGGCTTGAGCCTGGGCCAGTCTGGTGCTGGGGCCCGAGGCTGTAATCTCTGGGCTAAATCCAAGGAGCCCTCAAGTTCCTACCAGCAGGATGAGCTCCGGAGTCCCCAGGGGCCTTCTCTTTTGCTAGGACCAGGAAAGTCATGTGGGTGAAGCAGGGAAGGAAGTCCCAAGGGGAGGGGTCCTTCGGGAGTGCACACAAACGGGTCATCTAAGTCAGAGGTTGGGCTCCTGGGGCCCCCTTAACAGTTCGATGCCCCTTCTGTGGCCTCCTTCCCCCTCTCGGACCCCAGGTACCTGGTGCTCCCACCAGCCTTCCCCTGGATGTATCAGACTCTGCTTCTCGATGCTCTGGTCTGAAACGAGGCTCAGCCAAGGGAGAACGGGATGTAGCTCCCACTGCTCTTGCACATAAGGAGATGGGGGGCCTCTCTGCTCAGCTCACAGGCTTGCGTCCCTTCCATAGAATCTGTTGGGACATGATTCTAAGGAGTCTCTGCTTGTCTCCTGAATAGCTCTGGTTCTGGACTACTTTTTTGAGGGCATAGCAGATGGCCCTGGCAGGTAGTGATCTTGCCTCTCTCCAGGGCAGGGCCGTTTGCTAGCAGCTCCCTTATAAGATGGGCATTTCCTAAACTTGGGGTTCCTCCCCTGTGATGCATATGCACTGCGGGCCCAGCAGCCACCAGGGCCCACCTCCAACCGGGCCCTGCGGGACTTGGCGTGAGCGAACAAGAATCTCCCGCTGCCCTCTGTGCTGTGAACAACTCAGTCCTTGGCCTCTGACCCAGGCGTTTAGTGTCTTCCTCTGGGAACCAGGGCGAGCCTACAAGGAGGGTAACATCTCCCACCTGCACGGCTCTTTACAGTTCTGGTGATGAGGTTGGGTGCAGCACAGTCATGGCTTTCTGGAAGTGGGAAGAGCAAGAGCCCTGTGGGGGCCACGATGAGGGATAGAAGAACCCCATGGATGGTGTCACCCAAGTGGTGACGGAGGATTGAGGAACGAGCCGCGCTCACTGTCCTTCCTGTTATTGAGGCTGTAGGGCCGGAGGTAGGAGGGAAGCAATTGGCCTGAATGTCACTTTGGCTAGGAGGAGGAGGAAGCACCAAGGAGTCCCCGGAGCTGACAGCTGACAGCTCTGGGCAGATCCAGTCTGAGCCCAGGCTGCCACAGGGCTGTTTGACACCCCAGCATATGATGGGCAGCAGCTAGTGACATTTCTTCAGGGGACTGATAAACCTGTGTAGCCTTGGCGCTAATCTGGAGCTTGTGTTTGGCTTTCTGGGCCATTTGCCCTTTGATAGGGGTGCACCTTCCAAAAGCCACTCCCCAGGGACGGAAGGAGGGCCCCACCTACTGCCTCCCCCTGGTGCCCCGGCTCAGTAGTGAGCAGTGAGGTCACTGGCTGTGGCTGCCTCCTGGGAGGGCTCACCTCTCAGCTGCTGCTCTCTGGGCCACGGGGCTGGAGAGGTATGTGGACCTATTTGGAACGTTCAGTGGAGGTCAGCTGCGGCCGGGTGGGAGGAAGCTTCCTCTTGGCCAGCTGGAGCCGACTCGGGAAAGCACACAGCTGGTAACATGCAATCTACGTGTTTTTTTAGCTCACTCCGGATTTGGACCTTTACCCTGCGCTTTCCATTCTCCGTGTATTTTGCTCTCTCCGTGACCTGGTCTTCCCGCAGCTCTTGGCACCCCTCCGCCCAACGCTTAGCTCCACTGGCCCTAAGTAGCTCTTTGGTGGATGGGAGGGATTTCTGACCCGGTTCCCATCCCACAAACCTCCCAACTTCTCAGCACAGACTTGGCTAATTGATCTGGAGGCCTTGCCAAAAAGCATATCCTGGAGGCCTGTGGAGCATAAACGTTAGGGCAGGTGTAGGGCCCGGCTGGCCTCAGCTGCCCGGAGTTATAAAAAGAACAGAAGTGCCTGTGGCGGGTGGGTGACTAATGGTGGCCGCGAGGGTGTCACCATCAGCTGTTGGGTGAGGTGATGTGAATCAAGCCTCCCTTAGTTCTGAAGGCCTGAGTATCTCTGAAGGTCTCTATCCTTTGTTACCTCACAGCCTTCATGGGGAGGGGTTCAAACCATTAGAAGAATGATCTAGCCCTCTGGAGAGCGCTGCTCACCCAGTGTGGAGGGCTGAGGGAGGGGACCCCAATGCTAGTCAATATGGTACACTTTTATTGAGCACCTACTCTGAGCCATGCCTTGGTGAGATGGCACCTGAGCCGGGCCCTTAAGACAATTGATAAGAAATGCTTCACTGGGAAGTATGTGTCTTGATGGGTTCAGGGATGAGGTGCCTGCTGACAAAGGACCCGAAGGAGGAGTCCCAGCTTGCAGGTGGAGGTGGGGGGGAAAAGCCACCCCCACCCCGGCTCAGGAAAGAGCCTGAGTACAAAGCCCTGCAGGCTGAGTCATGGGTGGGTGTTGGGTAGCTCAGAGGCCCCCCGCCGAGGTGATCTCATCCATGAGCTGACGGTGCAGGGCCAGAGCTCCCCAGCCAGTTAGCAGCAGAGTTTTGGCCAGATCCCTGGCCTCCCAACGTCCCTGCTGAGGGTTTTCTCTTGCTGGGCAAATGCTAGACATGATACAGAGCCTCACCTTCACCACTGGAATCACAAGTGGGCATGCATCCAGGTCACCTGATCTGGGTTCAGGGTTTGTACATGGAGACCAGAACTGGAAGAGCAGGTGTTTCCCGGACCCTGGGTGGTGCTTGCCACAGCACCCCGTACATAGTCGGTGCTCAATAAAGGCCTTGCCCTCAAGACAATGACCAACCCATGATGACTTTGAGGCTCGGGCTTGTGAAAGTTCTGTGCTGATGGAAAGCAGGGATCCCACAGCAAAGTGTGGGTGCTTGTGATCCCCCTGTAGCCCATCCCCATTTGAAGGAGGCCGGGTCATCCTGGAAATGAGCAAATGTCAGTTCACCTCCAACCCACCTGTGGCAGACGGGGAGGCCTTTCAATCACTCAGGGCATCCAGTTTTAAGGGCTAAGAAGGAAGCAAAATGCCAATAATATTATGCCTCCTCTGCCCCAGCTCTTAAAGGACTTCCAGATATATATCTGGTATTGTGTGCATCCATCCTCAATGGGAGGTAGATTTCTAGTCTCGTTTTCCAGGTTTAAAAATGGAGTGCTCCAGGGGGATCCCTGGGTGGCTCAGCGGTTTGGCACCTGCCTTCGGCCCAGGGTGTGATCCTGGAGTCCCGGGATCGAGTCCTGCGTCGGGCTCCCGGCATGGAGCCTGCTTCTCCCTCCTCCTGTGTTTCTGCCTCTCTCTCTCTCTCTGTCTGTCTATCATGAATGAATGAATGAATGAATGAATGAATAAATAAATAAATAAATCTTTAAAAAAAATGGAGTGCTCCAATAGGTGGCTTTGGGTGAAGAAAGAAAGGTGTCATTACAGAGGTTCAGTTCTGTCATTAGCATGCCACCCTGCTATGTACCCCATGATGCTGAAAACACATAGACCACAAGAGTATTGTCTTTCTGAAATACGTCAAATATAATTCAGATAGACATCTTTATATTTTCCATTGATATATAATTTAATAACTATATAATAATATATAAATAAAAATTTATATTAAATATATAATAAGCAATGCATGTTATACACCATGATATAATTACATATTTTATAGCATATAATGTATAATGTGTAAGTACGTTATTTTTTTTAATTTTAATTTGAATTCAATTAATTAACATATGGTGTATTATTAGTTTCAGAGGTAGAGTTCAGTGATTCATCAGTTGTGTATAACACCCAGTGCTCATTACATCATGTGCCCTGTTTAATGCCCATTGCCCAGTTATCCCATTCCCCACCCACCTCCCTTTTAGCAATCCTGTTTTTTCATAAATTGTATATTAAAATAGAGATTATATAATATGAAATATAACATAAGGATATATGTATTAAAAATATATATTTGACATGCTTTGAAAGGACAAAATACTACTATAAGCACCCCTTACACTATATCCTAACAATTTCACCCCATGGGGTCTAAACACCCCAGTATACGACCATGATTGGCTCATGTGTCAGCTTGAGTGAGGAATCTGATAGCAGGTTTTATATCTCACTAAGCTTTCTGAAGCCTAACACTGGTCCCAGCCCCTCATAGAAGCTTCCAGGGGCTGCTGAGACCTTCTGGATGGATCAGAGTCTTCAACAGGGCTTTTCAGCCCTGAAGAGGTCGGATCCTGCCCCACCCTCCCCACCAGCCCTTGACTACCTCCTCCGACTGCGCAAGCGCGGGCTTGGCATCCCTTCTCCATGCCCTCACAGCACCTGTGCCTCCCCTCATCCCAAGAACACCCTCATAGACATGGACTCAGAATACAGACTGGTCTGCCATGGTCCCCTCCGGATCCCTGATGTTGGGCACAGAACTGGGAGAGGGGGCGTTTATTAGATGCTGATTGCGAGTTGGAAGATGGAGCAAGGAGAATCTGTGCCCTGGGGGGTCTAGGGACACCCTAGGGAGATGCAACCCCCTCAGGCATTTTGCTGAGTTGGCCCATTTTGGAAGGTTGGGCTCATCACCTTGGTTTCCAACCTAACCATTCACTCCCCTCCCTCCTTCCCAATAGAAACCCAATTTCGTTCATCTCATGAGCAGCCATGTGCTTCTGAGGATGGCCTCAGCCCTTGTCAGGCACTGGCTGTGGAGGATTCTGGGTATTGAGACTTGAGGATACAGTGCTGTAGGTGGGCCTCTGGAAGCTTCTACCTGGCTCTTTAAATGGTACACCAGAAAACGTGGAATTCTGTGGGACAAATATCTTCAACCTAAAACATGGAAAGGAAAAAAAAGGCAGGGGAAATTGTTTGGATCAGGGGTCATCAAACCTTGCTTGTAAAGACTAAGTAATAAATATTTCAGTCTTTGCAGCTCATTCTGGCTCTATGGAAATAACTCCACTCTGCTTTGCAGCATGAAATGAAGCTGAGAAAGTATAAACAAGTGAAGGTGGTTTGGGTGTATGTCCAAAAACAGGCCGTGGCCTGGGTTTGGCCCCACGTGTACCTTGCCCACCCATGGCTGAGATTACAGACACATCAGCCAAACACATTGTGTGAACCTTGTCTGGACCCTGATTTGAACAAACCAAGTCTTTAAAACAATACTAAGGAAAACAAAAATTTTTGTGACTGAGAAATTTAAACAGTGAGTGCATATAAGACCATTTTAAGAAATTGTGATTAATTTCGTTAGATGTGACAAAGGCATTATGCTTTTTGTTGTTGCTGTTGTTGTTTAAAGAAGAGAGAGTCTTAATCTCTTTAAATATCTTTAAAAAAAAGCTACTGATACTAAATGATGGGTGATGTCTGAGATTGCTTTAAAATAACTCAAGATGGGGGCGCCTGGGTGGCTCAGTCAGCTAAATGTCTGCCTTGGGCTCAGGTTGTGATCCCAGGGCCCTGGACTTGAGCCCTTCATCCGGCTCCCTGTTCAGTGGAAAATCTACTTCTCCTTCTCCCTCTGCTGCTCCCCTGCTTGTGTTCTCTCTCTCTTCATCAAATAAAGAAATAAAACCTTAAAAAAAATAACCCAGGATGTATGGAGGGAGAGTGGGTAACAGTGAAACAAGACCTATCTTGTGCTAACAATGATGGAAGCTGGGTTGTGGGTAAATGTAGGGGATGTCGAGGGCAGGTGGTAGCTTCATACTACTCTGTCTTCTTTTGTGTATGTCTAAAAATTTGCATAATAATAAATTTTTAAAAAGAGACGACAAGAAAAAGCTCCCTTTTCCACTGCCTCTGGTCATCATTGCATTTGGTGAACATATGCATTGGGCTGGCGCTAATGCAGCTATTTTGTGATTAAGAGGGGACAAGCCTGAGGACAAGACTAAACACAAACATGGCAGAGTGGAAAGGGGAAGAAAATGGGTGCTGGATAATTTTGTTAGGCTGCCAAATTAATCAGGGAGGCACAGGTGTGTTTCAGTATTCCATATTATGTGGAGTAACAAATTAAGCCATATTTTAAAATTGATTTTGTTACATGTCATCCAACTGATATAGAGAAAGGACCAGAATGGAGGCCTGGCCCATGTTTGCTGCAGGATGCCACCATGACATCTAAGAGGATGCCAGGATTTGAAGAAAGGCTTGTGAGCAATGAGTCCTGGCCAAATTTCTCTGAGATCTTTTATCACGAGCCAAGGGGCTCCAGGAAATAGGAGAGGGTCTCTGCTTTCTGCCTGCCTCTCTTGAGCTCCAAGGGGCCAATGTCAGGGGCTGCACTGGACTTTGGTTTGCAATTGTAAATCTACAGTTTCGGGAAAGGAAATGGCAGTAACAGAATTCCTGAAGGACAGCTGGACTTTCTGGCATCCCTCCTTACAAGGACAAGGAGACCTCCTCTCCCTGAACCCCTCTCGACATGCAGTAACCACAACTGTACAGTGTCTACACACAGGGCACAAACAGCATTGTTTCTAACTGATCTCATGGTTCAGCCGGTCTCGGGGGTGTCAGCTGTTCTGTAATGTATGACAAATCACTGTGGTTAACTTAACCCATCCGGGTCTCCTAGATACAGTCACTAGACACTCGCCAAGAAATGTGCAAAGGGAATGCTAGGGGATGGGGGAGGAGGAGCGGAGAAGGGTGATGTGGAGAAGGACCATAAGGCATGGTCTCTGGTTGCTCTGGATGCTCCTGGAGCTCTGTCCAGACCCAGATTCAGATAGGACTTGAGTCCAGGCTTTAGGGACTGGGGATAGGAGATGAGGGAGGCAGCCTTTAATGAGGAGCAGGTCACAGATCCTCAGTGAGTTCGTTCTCATCCTAATTTGGCCCTGATTTTCAAAGCTTCGCCTAAAATAGTGATTCTCATATTTGAGTGTGCGTTAGAATCCCCTGGAAGATTTGATAAAGCACAGGTTGCAGGGCCCCACCCCCCCGAGATTCTGGCTGAACCTCAGGTGGAGCCTGAAAATTCAAATTTATAACAAACACCTAAGTGATGTTGATTCTTTTTTTTAATTTTAATTTTAATTTTTTATATATTTTTATTTTTTTAGTGATGCTGATTCTGCTGGTCCCAGGGACCCTGATTTGAGAACTACTGACCTGAAACTTGTTAGTGAGACTGCAGTTCTCAAGTGTCAGGAGGAAGAGACCCAAACCTTTCTTCTTCTCTTAGGAATGAGGTGAGAACCAATGATGAGTAGCCAAAGGCCTGAGGTCCTGCCTGGGTGGGAGGAACCAACAGGGTGATGCCCTGGGATCATCTGGCCAGGAACCAGGAGTCTTGGGGTGTTATCCTGCCACCGAATGAACCTACCATGTGGCCTCGGGGAAGTCACCTCTGCTCTCGGAGCCTCAGTCTACCCTGTGTAAAAAAACGAGCAGATGGCACTTTTCTGTGTGTGTTCTAGTTTTCTCAACAGAAAGGCTTTTAGAAAGAAAAAAGGAAGACAAACTGAACTACATGGCCTCTGAGGGGATGAGGGTGGGAGAACCTTGTGCAGACACCATGGTGCGCTCTGAAGCCTGTGGGCTTTGGCTTGGACACAGGTTTTCCACTGAACTTGCCCCGAGCCCCTCTCCTTCTGGAATCCCCGTTGCTCTCACAGCTGACTCTGCTCCTTTGTCCAGAGCATGCTTCTCTTTCCCGTCTTACCTGGTTTCCGGCTTTCTCGTGCACCTGTCACGTCTTCCATTGGGTTGCTGACTGTGTGCAGTGCCAACTGTTTGCATCTCCCCCTCCTCTGCCAGGGCATCAGACAGAAGGAGCGTTGGGTGAACGTTGGAGGGCCATCAGGAAGAGAAACACCTGAGCCATACTCCATTGTGCAAGAATCTCAAGGTGGGAGACAGGAAAGCCAGAGCGTGCCTTCCGAGGAGGGTCCCCAGCTGATGCCTGTAGATTTTTTTGCTTTGGCCCTGTGCACCTCCAGAAATGGGGCCTGCCACCCAGCCATTTCCTCTACCTTCTGCCCAGACTCTGAGTTATGCTCCCCTGTCCCCTCTTCCTAACAAAGGCTTCCTCAGTAGAAAAGAGCTTGGACATACAATACTTGCCAACAAAAGCAACCGTCGTAGCCCCAGGGAAGGGGGTGGGGGTAGAGAACCCGGGTGAGGTTTTGCTCTCTGCTCGCCAGGACTGGCTCCAGGGAAGGCCCCAGCCCATCGCTCATGAGTCAGGCTGCTGGGGTCCCAGCTGCAGTTTGTCCCTCTTGACTTACCAAGTCTAAGGCAGGAAGAGCGGGGTGGGGCCCTGGGAGGGGGCTAGGCAAGCTGCTGGGGTGGCGAGGGAGAAAATTAGCAATCACAGGCCTTGGCTCTTCTGTCCCCACAGGGCCCCCACACTGCAGCTGGGAAAACTGAGACCTCGGGAAGGGAGGTCATTTTATCCTGAGCTCATTTAGGGTATTTGTGGACAGCCAGATGGAGACACTTCTAGCCTGGTCATTTCACAGTCTCTCCTCCAAATTCCCACTGACACATGCCGCACCTCCCCCCACCTTACATTTTTTTTTTCTTAAAGATTTTGCTTATTTATTCATGAGAGACACACAGAGAGAGGCAGAGACATAGGCAGAGGGAGAAGCAGGCTGTGGGGAGCCTGAAGTGGGAATCAATCCCAGGATTCCGGGATCAGGACCTGAGCCAAAGGCAGATGCTCAACCGCTGAGCTACCCAGGTGCCCCCACCCCTCACATTCTTGCTCCATCTGCCCTACACACAAAACCACAGTCTGGCTCCTGACTTCATAGATCTTAAGGGACCAGAAAGAGGAGAAAAAGGAACTCTATTTTTCCTGAACTTAATATAGATCAGTTTGGTGGTGCCATTTTCAAATAACTGAATGGTCTCGGTATTGCTTGGAATAGAATACGCTCTGCATTTCCACAGAACCTCAGAGTTTGCCTGGGATTCCTGTGAGTCTCATGGTTTCCCCTTTGGCAGATGACGTGCTGCAGCCCAAAGAGAAAAATGACTTGCCCTCAGTCACACAGACTGTACTTGGCAAAGTTCAGCCTAGAGTAGTCTACTGACCCCTAATCTTATCTCCTTTTTCTGGCTCAGCACTAGGCGCTGGATTCTGATCTGGCTCTGTTGCAAATGAGCTGTGTGACCCGGGACACTGCTTCAGCTCTCTGAACCCGCTTTCACAAATGCACTGCCCCTCCAAAGCTTGCTCACTCTATCAGCACTGCCTCTCAGGAGGCCCAGGGCCAGGGCCTGGGGGCCACAGGGATGAGGAATCCAGCTCGCTCTGCCCACAAGACAGGAACATATTCAGAGCCCAGCAAGGGTGCAGACTGGGAAGCCTCACGTCATCGGGGGAAGAGTGCAGGCAGCCAAGGCCTCTCTCAGGGGATCCAGGGATTCCCAGGAGAAGTCTGGTTAGGGAATTTCCACCCACAAGTTGGTCTCCTTTTAAGAAGGCCCCGCAACAAAATGTCTGGACTCAAAAGCAGAACGATTAGGGGTCTTTATGCACTTTATACAAAGATTCTTTATTCCACAGTTCCTTAAAATACACACACACACACACACACACACACACACACACACATAAAACTCCTTTCTCCAATTCCCACCTCTGGCTTGCTTGAAATACAGTTCATTTGCAAATTGTTAGGAACACATTTATACAGTCAGGCAGGAGCTGGGCTATTTGCCCTGACTACTGAACTGGTCTCAGGAACATTGCAAAACCAGCAAACCACTCTCATCTCTGACTCTTGGTTTCTTCCCACCTTGGGCTGTGGAGGGGCTATGGGTGCCAGAGGGGGAGGATATTTATTTATTGAACACCTACTAAGTGCTATAGTTAACACTCTAAGGGAGGCTCAGGGCTAGGATTTCAAAGAGGGTTGTGTGAGCATCAAGCCCAGGCTCTCTCCTCACCTTGCGGAGCCCCACTCTCCACTAGGACACAGGCCGCCCATCGCATTTGGGGGCACAGAGAGCTGTAGTCTGTGAAATGGGTAGGTCCAGGGTGTGTGTGTCAAAGGTTAGAGAGGGCGTCAAGACCTTGAGGAGAGAAAGGTGACACCCTCTTGCGGGGAGGAGAGGTGCTCACTGTCTCCCCATCCACATGGAGTTGGACACCGCTTGGGCCCAGGGGCTGGAGAGGGAGCCCCGCGGTCACGGAAGGGGAGCGGAGGGGACGAGGAAGGCGGCTGCGGACTGTCCCCCACCCCCCATCCCCGGGGTGGGGGGTGGGGGGTGGGGTGGGGGGAGCCCAGGCGGCTGGCTCCGCGTGGCACTTCCGATCCGGCAGGGCCGCGCGCCCGCTGCGCTCCCCGGCCCCGCGCTCCGCCCCGGCCGCGCGGCGCCCCCCGCCCGCCCTCCCGCCCCGCCCCGCCCGCGAGCCCACCCCCGGCCCGGCCCGGCCCGCGCCGCCGCCCCCTCGGCGCTCCCGCCGCGTCCCGGAGCGTCCCGGAGCGTCCCGGCGCGGGCGGCCCGACCGGCAGGCGGCAGGCGGCAGGCGGAGGCCGGGGCGGGCGCTCGGCAGTCGGGGCGCGCTGCAGCCTCGGGGCTCGGGGCTCGGCGCTCGCGGCTCGGCGCTCGGGGCTCGGCGCTCCCGGCTCGGGCGCCCTCGGCCCGCGTCCGCGCGGCCACATGGCTCGGCTCCGCGCGCTGCTGTCCTGCCTGCTGCCCCTGCACTGCGCGCTCTGCGCCGCCGCGGGCAGCCCGACCCCAGGTGCGTGCAGGGCGGGCGCGCGGGGGCGCGGGGGCGCGGGGCGCGGGGGTCAGGCCGGCCCGGGGGGGGCGCCCCGAGGACCCGGGCAGCCTTGCAGCCGGTGGGAGGCGGTGCGCCCGGGGCTGGAGCTCGCTTCTTCCCCCACGTCGCAGCGCTGACCCACGATTGCTCTTCCTTTCTGGCACAAGCGGTGGAGAGAAGCCCTGGGAGAGGTTTGGGGCTATGGAGTCTCTTCTCAGGGGGCTGGACATTGGCCTTTGTCTCTGTACTTCGCACTCTCTCAGCTTTGCATTCTCTCTCTCTGTCTCGCTCACACGCACGCACACTCTTGGTCTGGCTCTGTCCTGGGTGCCTTTTACTTTCCGCCTCTTCACTGTCTCCAGCTTGTGTGCGCGTGTCTGACGGTCTCAGCCTCGCAGGATCAAGCTGGCAGGTGGTTGCCCCGCACCCCAGGGAGCACCTGGCACTCACGCACAGCCCTCTCCTCCCGCATTCTGGAGCTCTGTGCACACACTCTCCCTCTCACACACACCGACCAGACACCCCGCACCCTCACCTGCTGTGGCTGTGAGCATGGGGGGGGCCTGGGGGGGGGTGGGCTGGTCATTTCCAGGCAGGGTGCCTGCTTGTCTGAGCTCCGTTCATGTACTGGAGTGGGGTCTCTGTAGCAGAGATCTTGGGGGGGGGGTCTTAATGAGTAAACCAGGGGAGAGTCTGCACTCCCCCACCTGAACTGCCTCGGGCATGGGGGGTTTTCAGGAGACCTCATTTTCTAGGCTTCTTCAGTAGCATGAAGGGGGCCAGGGAGGCGGGAGATGGAGCCACGCGGAAATGAAAATCCCTCAGACTCCAGTCCCTGAATCACCACGCCTGGGAGCCAGCGAGCTGTCATTCCTGCTGGGCCTGGCCGGGCTCAGGGAGAGCTGTGTGAGGACCTCGCTGCTGGCATGAGGCCTGGAGCACGGGGTCGTGACCTCACACTTAATTCAGTCCGAGTGGGCAGGTCACCCCACGCGTCTCCTTTTATTTTTGAAGATCTATATTTACCGGGCTTGGTGCTGGGCCACGAAATCTCCTCAAGCCTCTGTTTACTTTAAAAAGTTTTCTTTCTAAACTTGGAAGAATATAGAACCTGTATTGCCTCCCTCCCCTCTGCTGCTCCTCCTTTCTCCCTGACACGTGCCCAGGATCCCCTGGGTTTCTAGGTGTGTTTGTTTTGCCAGCTGTGTTCAGAGAGCTTGGCGAGGCGGGCCCTACCCCAGGCTGGGCTCGCGAGTGACTTCAGCGCACTGCGCCCAGGGAGTTGAGGCAGATCCTGCCATCCCTCTCTGTGCCCTGCGGGCTTTTGGGGAACATGAGCCCATCCCTCGGTAGTGCCCAACGTTGGAAGGCTCGTTGCTTGAGTGACAGACAGGACTCTGGCCTCATTTCTTCTGTTAAGTTTAACAGGGCCTTGGGGACTACAGGGAGCAAGTTTTGTCCACAGAGAACTTGGACCCCATTCATCCAAGTGCAGAGATCCAGAAGTTCTGGATGAGTATTGGATGAACTTGGGCTAAGGGGTCCCTCCAAGGTGATGCTCAGGGCTGCAGACCACTCCCTCGCCCCCGTACAATTGCCCCCCATCCCACCCCACCCCATGCTACCTCACCCCACCCCCGGCTTACCTTTGCACAGGCTACTTTGATAAAACTCCTTGTTTACTTCCAGCAGAACCACGTCTCTCCAGAAAGCTCAGTGACTATGGTGTGACAGTGCCATGCAGCACAGATTTTCGGGGACGCTTCCTCTCCCACGTGCTGTCCAGGCCAGCAGCAGCCTCCACGGGGAGTGCAGTAGTGGAGGGGCCACCGGCAGCACAGTCGCCCTCCGGTCACCTCCGGGTGGCCCGCAGCCTCCGGCGCCCAGAAGGAGGGAGCCTGCAGCCCGGCCGGGTGGGGCGCTCCTCCCTCTATTTCAACGTTACCGTGTTTGGGGAGGAACTGCATTTGCGCCTGCGGCCCAACCGCCGGCTGGTGGTGCCCGGAGCCTCGGTGGAGTGGCAGGAGGACTTTCGGGAGCTATTCCGTCAGCCCTTGCGGCGGGAGTGTGTCTACACCGGGGATGTCATGGGCATGCCGGGGGCAGCTGTCGCCATCAGCAACTGCGACGGATTGGTAAGGGACAAGCCTTTCATCAAGCTTCCTTTTGCCCCCTGCCCAGGCTACCTGAACCCATCCGACTGTTTACTCCTGGACTCCCCTGTATTTGGGACTCCTAGGGGCACAATGTGTGGTTTGGGCCACGGGCTTCATTGCCTCCATGGGCTCTGCATACCCCACTGGCCACAAGGTTCACACTTAGCAGGAGTGCAGGGCCTGGTTAGGATGGTGCCTTGTTCCTTCCCTCACCATCCATGGACACAGGGGAGCTACAGCTTGCCGAGGGCGCTTCTCGGAGCCCAGACACGTGCAGGAGTAAGGAGGGCAGGCTCTGCTGGGGTTCAGTCCTGGCTGTGCCACTCGCTGGCCGTGAGGCTTCGGAGATATTACTCACCTTCTCTGCACTGCTCTCCCTTATCCGTGAAGCGAGGATTTATTCATAATGCACGTACTTACTTGGTGTGTCCCCTATGCTCAGCACTGTTCAGGCTCCGGGGGACGCCACAGGGCGTGGGTACACGTGGTCCTTGCCCTCATGAAGCTGATGTGGTAGTGATGATAATAGGACCTACCTTACCCTACCGGGCAGATGGTTGGTGGTTGGCACCTGCCTGGCATGGGGTCAAGGCTCTGTGGGTGTGAGCTGCTGCTATGATTCTTTTTTTTTTTTTTAAGGACTTATTGATTTATTTATTTGAGAGAGTGAGCATGGGCATGAGTGGGGAGAGGGGCAGAGGGAGAGGGAAAAGTAGACTCCCTGCTGAGCAGGGAGCCCGACGCGTGGCTCAATCCCAGGACCCTGAGATTATGACCTGAGCTGAAGGCAGAGGCTTCACTCACTGAGCCAGCCAGGTGCCCCTGCTGTTATGATTCTTACTGTTACGTCCTTCTCATCCCCCACTGTCTCTGGTCCTAAGGCCAGCCTGCTCTTTCCCAGTGCTCTGCCCTGTGAGTTCCCTTTCTCAGGACCTGTTTCTTCCTCCGAAGCTCAGAACGCCCTGCTCATTGGCTACCTATTGCAAACCAGAAAGCCAGGGGTGGCCCCCCATCTGCAGCTTGACTCGTGCTGGGGTGTGACTCCATCCCCCCGTGTTTCGGGCCTTTGTGAGCCTGTGTGACGGTCCCAGGACCCTGATGAGCATTCTGGCCTCTACTTTGTCAGGGATGAGCTGATGTGTCCTGGCACCTCAGCCACAAGGACCCCCTTGTTCTGTGCTTTGGCCATAAGTGAGGGATGGGTCAGATTGGGGATGGGAGAGAGGGTCTTTCTTTACTAGCAGGGCTGCAAGCACTTCTCACTGTCTTCCCATCCTTGTCAGGTGTCTTCCTGCTGAATGTCACACTACCTTTGTCTGGGCCAGTGCTTCTTGATCTTTTTTTCATTATCACCGCCACCCCTGAGGAGTCTTTTTAGCCATTTTTTTTTTCTCTAACTGCCTTCCTCCATGAAATTTTAATACCACAGATGTGCTGCACATCTGTTTATAAATTGTATGTGTATCTGCCCTTGATACATATATGAAAAGAATACATCTTTTGTTTTCCAAAGAAGCGGTTTGTGTCTCACTGCAGGTGATAGAGGCCCTGTTGAGAGGAATGGTCTTGGCAGTGGTTGGTTCTCAAAGTGGAGCGGATGCTGGAATTACCTGGAACAGAAGGGTTCTGTGAGGCAGACTTTGAGAAACCCAGGTTGTCCTGAGGCCTTGTCCTGACTCCAGGGCAAGCCTTGGCTGCCTGCCACCTGCCCTGGATCAGCGGGTTTGTGCAGCCGAAGCCTGCTGGCTAGTGCTGTTCTGTGGCCGCAGTTTGGGTTGAAAATCCAAGGGCTGCTTGTAGTCACCCAGGGATCCAGTGTCCGTGCAGACAGAGAGACAGAAAGTCCTGGTGCAGGCCAGTGGCTTGACTGAATTACATGGTGAACTCCCACAGCCCTCAGCCCCTGAGGCTGTCGGCCGTTCAGTGACAGGCCTGCATCTCCCACTTCTTCTGCTACCGCTGTAAAAGTACACCGGGGCCCCAGCAAAGGGGTCAGTGGATGAGCAACACCATTACCATGTAACTGTCCACAGTCTTTGCTTGCCACCAGGCCACCGTTTCTGTTCGTGGCTGTCTCCCGAGCCAGTGCCCAGCCACAGCCCAGCACAGAGACCTCCCCGGGGCAGGGATTTCCTCATTTCCATCCCATTCTGGAAAGCTACCCTGTCCCATGAGAGCAGGGGGCTGTTCATAGTGACCTAGGTGAGCCATCTTTGGACACATGGGCCACAATGCATCTCTGATAAGATTTAACTCCCTATATGTATGTGGTCTTTGGATTTTAACCACAATTTCCTCAGTACCTCAAGTCCCGAAGTTATTCTTTCTTAAAAAAATATGTACTGACCATTGGCGATGGGCAAGGCCCTCAGGGAGATTAAGAAAATGAACGTGACATATAGAGGGGCGCCTGGGTGGCTCAGTTGATTAAGCTACTGCCTTTGGCTCAGGTCATGATCTCAGGGTCCAGGGACTGAGCCCTGCGTCAGGCTCCTGCTCAGCGGGGAGTCTGCTTCTCCCTCTCCCTCTGCCCCTAGCCCCTGCTCGTGTTCTTGCTTACGTGCGCTCTCTCTCAAATTAAAAAATGGAAAATCTTAAAAAAAAAAAAAAGTGACACACAGACTAGGGAGCCCTTCCCACTGCAGGCCCAGGCCCTGGTGGGTCACGTGCAGGAAACTGAGCCATGGCAGGGAGATCTGAAGATAATGCAGACAGCTTCTGGTAGCACAGGACCTTATAGTGTGTAAAGCCCTTCAGTTGCATGTGGTGTGTATGCAGATGTTGCCTTTACCCTGCTTTGCAGAGACCCGTCCCTGACCTCAAGGAACTTGGGTGCCAAGCAGGAGAAACCCCTCTAGTAATTTCAGCATTAACTTTTTGTTTTTCTGAAGCATGGTTGGGATGGTACTGTCGATGGAAGTGAATGTTGTCTTTGGTGCCAGAGAAGGTGATATTTGAACTGGCCCTTGAAGGGTGAGTGGAAGTTTGCTGGGGCCAGAGGGTGGGAAGGGTTTCCTGGGCAGAGGGAAGCCTGAGTGAGAGCTGGAGGGGATCATCCCAGGAGACACACTAGGAAGGTGGGCCTTGGCCTGACCTTGAGAGAAGGGTAGGATAAGAGAGGGAGCCCAGAGTGGAAGTGGGGCAGCCTGTTAGCTGGGAGTCAGAGGCACATGTGTGACCCTGAGCAAGCTGCCTGCCTTCTCTGGGCTCCACTTGCCTCCTGGGTACATCTCAGAGGGTGGAATGGATTGGCTCAGAGCCCCTTCCAGCTCTAGCATTGGTGCTTTTGTGACACGGGGAGGCCTTGCTGAAGGAGTTTGAAGCCAGACCCCTCTAAACCTATAGCTGACACCTCCCTCCCTGGCTGGTCCTAGGATTTGCTCTGTGCCAGACCAGGGTTGCATTGCAGGTACAGCGAGGAAAGACATCAGCCCTGAGCATGGCCCTCATGGCTGAGCAAATCTTCTAACTGTGAGGTCTTGAACAAAGACCTCTTTGTGTGGACAGACTGCAGCCATTTGGATCTTAGCTACTCTGGTGAGAAGTGCCATGTCTAAACTGGGGGCTTGATCCTCATTTCCAACTGGAACCTGCAGTGGGGGGCAGCCATCTCCTGCCATCCCATAGAGTCACTCAGCCATGGGCACTGGGATAGACACTGGGAGGGTTCTGTGCACAGGGGTTAATTCATGCTAACACTGAGGATTGGGTACTTCACCTCACTTCCCACCTGTTCTTCTGAATGGCCTGGTGTGGCACAGCAGTGGGGAGGGGGGGTCACGAACGACTTAGGGATGAGGAAGCCAGGACCTCTGCCCTGGATGAGTTTGTAGGATAATGGGGACCCAGATGTAAAAGCAGACACATTACAATCCTGTGTGAGGCTGCAGGAGGACCAATTTTTGGTTAGGGCATCTAGGAAGGCTCCCCGAAGGAGGTGGCATTGGCTCAAGACTGTTAAAACATTATAAACATGAAAGAAAATGCTGGGCCTCTGGCCAGCAGGAAGAATGACTGACCCAGGGCAGGCTTGAGAATGTTTGGGTGAGGGGAATAAGAGATGTGGGGAGGCCATGGTCTACCTGCAGAGTGTTTTCCCTCGGGGCCAGGGGCAGCTGTCAGACCCTAGGGTCCTCCACTGGGAATGTGCCCAGGCAGCAGCAGCAACCTGATAGACCGCTGTCCAGAGCCTTTCTTGGGGAGCCCAGCTAATCAGTGAGGCGGTTCCTCCGACACTGCTGTGACCTCCAGCCTCTAAGGGCCTGTCGGCTGGGGGCCAAGTATAGAACAGACCTCCGTTAGCCATGCTCTGAATTCCTGGGAGGAACATGGAGCCCTGGAGTCGGGGCCAGTTCTTTGTAGGTCCAGGAGAGATTGTGGGGCACAGGAATGGGGCCAGCAGAGTAGAGACCCCACGTACAATCTAGAGCCCAGACTGCCTGAAAGGCTCTGGCCAACTGCCATTTCTGCCTCTCTGGGTCCCGGGCCTCACTGCCCCTGCACTGGGGCGATGGGGACTTGGCTGTGCTGTGCATCCCCCCTTTGGCCTTCAGCGACTCCGTGAGTCACAGGCCTGATGTGGAAGCAGAAGGCACGTGTAAGCTTTGTCACCATCTGGTTCCATTTTCCACCCTCTGCAGATCCTGCATATTTAACGGGTTACAGAGTAGACCCCTGGCAGGCTGTGTGAGGAGGGGCAGGGGGGGCTTGAGTCCCAGCCCTGCTTCTTACCCCTGCCTGTTGTACCAATCACACCAGCTCTCTGAGCCTCAGTCCTTTGTCTGCAGAATGGGATTATAGCAGGGGAGGGGGCGGATGGGGACGGATGGTAATAGGGTTCCAGCTTTCATTATGGGGTGATGAAATGTCCTGATTGTGGTGGTGGTTGCACGGCTCTGTGCGTTTACTAAATGCCATTAAATTCTACACTTTAAATGGGTGAATTGTACGGTATATGAATTGCACTTCAATAAAGCTGTTACAAAATGTGGCTGGCCAGCAGAAGGGCCTGAGAGAGGTGTTGTTAGTAATTACGGGGACACAGTCTAGGGTGGCGGAGACTGTGGGGTCTCTTTGCTCCGGTCCAGACTAGCTGCATGACGTTGAATGAGTTTCTAAATCCCTCTGTGCTTAGATGCCTCATCTTTAAGGGGGGTGGGGGGAAGAGCAACCACCTGTGGGATTGTTCAGAGGATTAGGTAAGAGAATGTAAAAAAAAAGGTACAGGGTCTGGTATATGGTGGGGTCTCCGTGGTTCTTAATACTAACATTTATTACTTCTCTACAGTAATTACTCCAGTAATTATAGTTGTTATTAATAGTGGAAAACACTGTAAATATTGTTGGAGTCCGTTGTATTGCAACAGTATGTAGATGAGCACTGTTCTCTGACGCGGGTCTGAGGCCGTCTCTGGTCCCCGGGCTGGCCAAGCCCTTGCCTTCCCTCTGCCTTGGCAATCTTCTCAGTTCGATTGGCCGATTGCTCCACGCATGGACGTGTGAGCATCACGACCGATCTGATCTAACCCCACATGCCTTCCAGGACAGGGATACTGAGAGGCTCAGTGGAGCATTATGTTAACAATCTGTGGGCCCCTGCTCAGGGCCCAGCCCTTGACCAGGTCCTGGGGGTGCCGGGATGAAATCAGCCATGCCTCCGTGTACTCCAGAAGCCCACAGTTTAAAGAGAAGGCAGGCGCGCACGGTGGGCAGTATGAACGAAGCAGGACAGGCCACACTGCATTTGAGTGTTTTGTGGGAATGTAGTGAAGCATGATGCACTGGGTGGGTGGCCTGGAGGTGAAGATTGAGAAGGAGGGGTGCCCCGGGGAGGTTTCCCAGGGGAGAGGACATTGGGACCGCATTTTAAAGCTGCGACAGGAGTTTGTAAAGCCAAGAGGTAGAAACTGGAGGCGTTCTGCAGGGAATGAAATCCTGTGTCTTCGAAGGATTCAGGAAATGGCAAGTCATCCCAGCTCTCCATGGGAGAGGGGGAGTAGGGAAAATGTAGTTTGGAAAAACCTCTGCCTCCCCGTGGAGCTTAGACTTGCCTTTGTGGCCATAGGGAACCACGGGAGGTTTACAATCTAGAGGTACGTTAGTATTGGGGGAGGATGCCCGAGCAAGGATGCTGTCGCAGGTTTCCGGTGGCTCACTGGTGTTCCTGTCAGCACCTGTTCTTGCTCTGGGGGCTGCTCCTTGCTGGCTGAGGCATGGATTGGCTTGGCAGCTCCTTGGGAAGCCCCCGGGTCTGCCCAGCTGTCCTCCCCTGCCCTGGGGATGTGGAGTGTGAGGCCTAGAGTCCAGAGGTACCTTCATCCAGCCAGCCGGCTGGCCTATCTTGATCCATCTTGGCCTGTGGGCTGCCTGCCCTCACACAGCTGTGCTGACAGCCCTGGGAGGGACAGGGGTGGCCTGGTCTCACCTCCTCGCTCCCCCAGCCTGTCCAGCCTGGACGGTGGCTTCTGCTCTGTAGCCTCCCACCCCCACCCCAGCCAAGCTGATGTGTTCACACCTCCCTTGGCAGCCCCCCACCTTTGCTCCTGCCCTTCACCCCTCCCACAGGGCCTTCCCCTGCCCTCCACTTGATGCATCCCCCATCTCAGTCACCCGGTTCCCAGAAACCAGAGACCAGTGTACATCTTTTCATTTATCTAAGTGTGGAGCATTGGGTGGGACTCACGAGGCACAGGAGGTCGTGACTTCAGGGAGTAACGGGAGAGAGAGAGGGGGCCGGGCATAGTAGGGGGCGTGAGGCTGGGGCAAACTGGAGAGGACGTGCCCTGTTTAAAGGAAGTGCCAGTCTTGCTTTGCAAGATCTCAGAGTATTTGAAAGAGAAATTAGAAATAATGATTTTTCAGCAGTGTTCTATTTCATATAATGCGTGGGCCCGACACAGCAGGATGATTAGCTGGAGGCGTTGGGTTGCCAGTGGGGCAGTGGTTGACACCCCAGCTCTGGCTTCTACATGCCGCGTGGCCCTGGACAGTTACTGGGCCTCTCTGCGCCTCGGTTTCCTCATCTGTAAAGTGGGGATTGTAATGGAGATCACTCCGTAGAGTTGTCCTGTGTGCAAGGGGCCTGTTAGCATGGTAGTTGATGTGCTTCTGCTGTTGCTGTGGAATGGTGTGAGGTTATTGGTTGAGTCTAGTGGGTCTGAGGGGATGGATGGTGGGAAAGAAGAGGAAGTCAAGAGTACCCTATTAGTCGGCTTGACAACCCCCCATCCCCCTCAAGAGAGGTCTTGTCCTTGTCCTGACCCCGCCAGGCCTGTTAGTTTTTCGAAGGCTGCACCCTGCTCCTGGCCCCGGTTTGCATTCCCACTGGGAACAGTCCCACTGGGTTCCCCAAGGGGGTGGGGTCTGTCCCAAAGGGTGGTGTGTGTCCTTAGGCCCCAGGCCTGCCTCAGGGTGGGCTCTGGGTGGCTGCTGGGCAAGCAGACCTGGTGAGGGAATGTGGACGACTTTTTTCCAAGGTCATTTGCATCTTCTCTGCCCAGTAGATGAAGAGGGACAGTGCATCTGTCATTCTCTCTGTGGCTGACCGTCCATCTGCCCCAGGCCAGTGATGACAAGCATGGCACGCACACTGCCATATGCCCCCCTGCACGCCTGGCAGACATGCTGGTCAGCTGTGGCACGCTCTCCCCTGAGTGTGCATCCCCCGGCTGTGGTCCTCACAGCCCCGCTGCAGGGGCCCAGTAGATGTGTGACCTCAAGCCCGTCAGCCTCCCCGCTCTCTGCGGTCTCCTCATCTCTTCTGTCGCCAGAGCTCACCTCCTGTCCCGGGGTACAGGACAGCCTGCCTGCCCACACTTGCTCTTCAGAGTCTGCTCTTCGGAATTGATGTTTGTGGAATGAAAGCAAGAAATTGTCTGTCTGGGGGGGGGCCCTCAGGAGGCTGACTTGGGTCTTGGGCCGGGAAGTGGCCGGCAGCCCTTGTGCTTGGAGTGTAGCCCCTGCGGCCCGTTCCTGGCTGCGGCTGTGAGGGCCTGGGGGCCTCCGCCAGCTCCCTGGGGGCGGGCAGCCCGGGTTTTGCTGGGCAGAGAGATGGCGTGGGGAAACCGAGGGGCTGGACCACGCCGCTGGAGGGGGGACCGGCCTGGAAGGCCCGAGCGGGCCTCACCCCCACATCCGGGGATGTCTGCTGGCCAGGCAGCCCCCGCCCGTGCCCTGGCTCCGGTGGGCAAGGGGGGCGTTGCACGTGGCTGGGTCAGGCCGGCGCCCCAGGCAGCGTGGTCGAACCTGCTGGAACCCCTTCGGGGGCCCAGTCTGGCAAGTTGTGTGATGTTGCTTCGCTGTGTCCCGTGAGCCACACGGCCAGGCCAGATTTTCCGAGGGTGGGGGCTGGATGCCACCTCTGGGGGTAGGAGGAAGCCGAGCCCCCTGCAAAGAGGCAAGTGGACGGGGCCAGGACAATTGCCACCAGCTTTGCCTTCGTTCTTCCACACTGACTTGTGGCAAGTCACGTGACCCCTCTGAGCCTCAGTTCCCACATCTGTAAAGTGGGGGGGCCCTACCTTGTAGCTTTATTCCTTGGCACCACGCGTGCTGCCAGAGTGCCTGGAACAGTAAATGGTGGCCTTTATCACTATCGTTGATCTCTTGGAAGAAATACGGAAACTGAGGCAGGCACAGTGGGTTTATTTCCAGACCTCTGGTCACCTGTTCCGGCGCTCTTCTTGCTTCCCGGAGGGCCCTGCCCGTCAGGGAGCCTGTCTCTCGGAGCGGGTGCAGGCTCTGGGCCCTGGGTAGTTTCCCGGTCCTCAAGGTGGTCTGGTCTTGCAGAGTTTCACCTCCTTCGTCTTCCCCCGGCTGTGCCGTGCCGTCTGCCCCGGGTTCATAACTTATTTATGATACGGAATGAAAGCCAGACATCACCTCACTGCTGCTCCTCCTGAGCACAGCCGGTGAGGGCTGGTCTGGAGGCTGGTTTTATTTTCCTTCCCCGGCATCCTCAGGCTGGCTGGAGGGAGGGCCACTGAGTGTGGCGGGGGCTGCGCTCGCCTTCCATTGGCCTCCCCTGCTCAGGGGGGCAGAGGCCCGGCGGGGGGCTTTTGGAGGGGACCCAGGGGATACGTGCATTCCCCGGACCCTGTCATGGGACGTGTCCAAGCCATCCGCCAGGCCTGGCATTCCGTTTTCAGCGCGTAGGCCTTGCCCTGCCTTCAGAGCCTGAGAAACAACAACAATGACCGGGGCGACAATGATAACAGTAATCTTTGCAGGCTGCCTCAGCTCTGGCAGCCGGGTTTCCTGTTAGCACAAATAATCCTTGTGTTGTGAAAACCTCCAGTGATGAGTTCAGCTCAGCATCATTTCCACATATCACCCTGACTTTGGCCCGGGTGCAGACAGCTGTGGCCAGAGGAGGCTTTCAAGGCCTCTTGATCCCCTCTTCATTTTCCAGACGAGGAAGCAGAGGCTCAGGGAGGGGAAAGGACTCACCCAGGGTCACACAGCAACTGTCAGGACCCCTGACTCCCCGTCCAGTGCTCCCCCCACGACCCCACTCAGCCTCTCCCAAGTCAGTGGACGAGGATGGAGTAAATGTTGACAGTGGCTCAGGTCATAAGCCCTGTGCTGGCCGGAGATGAGATGCAGCAGCCATGGCAACGGCTCCTGAGCCCAAATGCTAAAGTGGTTGGGGCAGAAGTTGCCCTCTGGGGCGTGTCCTGGAGGTCCCCGCGCCTGGGTCCCACTTTGAGAGCAGGGTGCTCCACTTTTACATGTCATTTTTTCCCCAAAAACTGGGGAGCCAAATAAAAAAAGCCATTGTCAGCTGCCCGGATAATGGGATTTGAAGGTCAAACAAAACCTTCTGGTGTTTCTCGGCCCTAAGTCCACACTACCACTTGTTTTATTCATTTTCTTTTTTTTTTTTTTTTTAAGATTTTATTTATTTATTCATGAGAGACACAGAGAGAGAAAGAAGCAGAGACACAGGCAGAGGGAGAAGCAGGCTCCATGCAGGGAGCCCAACGTGGGACTCGATCCCGGGTCTCCAGGATCAGGCCCTGGGCTGCAGGCGGCGCTAAACCGCTGAGCCACCCGGGCTACCCGGGCTGCCCTGTTTTATTCATTTTTAAGACATTGTAGGGCAGTGGGCTGCTGTTATGTACATGTTACTTGTCAGACAATATTAAACACGCTACAGTCTCCTTTTCTTCTGCTTTCCCTAACTCAGCTGAGGGGCCCGTAGAACAGGCCCCTTTCAGAGGAACGTTTGAAGGTGGGAGCGTTTGTCAGGGTACAGTTGGCTTGAATGCAAACCCTGTTCCCAGCAGGTTGCCTGAAGCCTTTTGTCAGCCTTTGCTTTTCAGCCAACCAAATATTTATACCTTTGATCTGTCCAGCAAATGCCTGTACCCCCCAGCCACCCCCGCCCCACAGCAGAGGTTCATTTCCGCCCCTGGAGGCTGTCAGAAGCCCACACCCTGAATGAGCAACTCCAGCCCAAAGGGGCCTTGTGTTCTGTAGCCCAACAGGCTGGCCTGGGTGTATTGAGTGCTTGGTGCTTTGTCACCTCATAATTCATTGTCGCTAGATGGGGAGACTCTAGGTAAAACATGTTGCCCCCTAAGCCACACCGCATGGGGGAGTAGATGTCTCTCATTAAGGGCCATATGCCCAAAGGGGTTCGTTAAGGAGGCTTGGCCCCAAGGAAGCTTACTGAAGGGGGTTTTATTCTAAAGTTGGTCCCCTGGTATGACTGGGGACTTGTCCTCCTGAAGCCCACGTTTCAAAGAGGAATAGACAGGAAGATCCCCTGGATTGGGATAGAGCCCCGCCAGAGCCACTGGGGGCACAGAGGGTGGAGTGATGATGGGGTGACATGTGGGCTGGGCTGGAGGGGCATTCCTGGTGGAGCTCACGGCAGCCACACAGGTGTAGGGCCTGCATGAGCACATGCGGTTCCAGGTAGGGCACGGGCCTGTGTGTGGCTGCAGTGGGTATGGTGGGTATGGTGGGGGGGAGTTTTGTTGCTAATAATTCCAAAAGGGAAACAAATGGAGCTGGACAGGAAAAACAAGTGGTGGGGCGGTCCAGACACCGCCTCTCTCTGGGATGACTGTTGTGGCCTCCCTAACCGACCTCCCTGCCTCCATCCATGCCTTTGTTGTCCATCACCAGCAGTAGCCAGGGCAGTCTTGTTGGATCCCAGCCCTCCCTTGACACACCCGTGGGTGGAGCCACGCAGGCCTGGGCTGCCATCCCTCCTCCCTGTGGGACTGGGACCTCCTTTCCCCCCTCCCTGAGTGCTCCCCTGACTGCCCTCCTTTGGAGCACCCCTCCCCCACGGCTCTTTCCTTTTTTTTTTTTTTTTTTAAGATTTTATTTATTTATTCATGAGAGACACACGGAGAGGCAGAGACACAGGCAGAGGGAGAAGCAGGCTCCCTGATGGGGGACTCGATCCCAGGACCCCGGGATCATGACCTGAGCCAAAGGCAGATGCTCAATCACTGAACCACCCAGGTGCCCTCATGACAGCTCTTTCCATTTGGGATGCCACAGTTTTACCTACTGATTGCCTATCTCATCACTTGGTAGAATGTTAGCTTGACATGAAGGATTTGGGGATGTGGCCCCGGCACCTAGAGTGGGGCCTCTCAACAGGTATCTCATGAATGGATGAAGGCCTAGAAGACCAGTAGCAGGCAGAGGTTTAGGAGAAGTGCGTTCGCAGAGGGGTTCAGGAGTCGGGAACCTGGTGAGTGGCCCAAGCAGCCAGGTTGTGGTCATTTATTTGTGTTGCTAGTAACTGTGACAGGGCTTAGCACAGACAGGGGTTGGTGACGTGTCAGAGTTTTAAGAAATCTGGAACATACCTCATGATGCCAAGCACAGGTCAGGAGCAAGGACAGTAATGTGCCCCAGCTGGTCCGGGTTCCTCCCCACCATGCAGAGGAGGGCAGTGATGCCCAGAGGCCGTGTGTGGTCAGGGGCCACTCGTGGGCTGGAGCCAGGCCCAGCACAAGAATCCGGGTGACTAGGCCCATGCCTCTGTCCATCCCCCCATGCCTGTCCCCTTGCATAGGGAACCTTCCCTGCCGCCGCCACATCCCTCATTTATCACTCGCAGAGGACCTGCTGTGTGTCAGACTCTTACATGCATGACCTCATCTGGGGGAAGCATGCCTTAAAATCAAGTTAGCACCCCTCTGGACCAGGGTGATGTGGGATGGATCAGAGGGGAGGTCTGGCTGAGACCAGTGATCTGCTGGGGGCTGGCCCTCGGCTTGGGGCCCGACTGGCTGCACCTCTTCCTGGAGCTGCCCCACAGTCAGCTGCCTTGCTTCTGAGCTCTGGGGATCAGGCTGCAGGGCCTCCATGCAGGGAACCACTCCTCAGCTCAGGGCCTGGCAGCCACACTGCCTCCTGGCATTTGATAGCTGCTTCCTGTCTCCTTGTCCTGAAGCAGCTGCCACTGCCGGCACTCGGGGCCAAGCAGGGGGCCAGCTACAGCTCCCAGCCCGAGCTTGGTGGGCTATGGCAGTGATGGCGGGGGGACACTTCAGAGTCACGTGGCTCCTGGGCACAGGGAATGGAAAGTGGGGGTGCCTGCCAGCCTGGTAAGGTCTGCCCTGAACTCTGGCTGGGCTCCAGGGTGGGAGTTTGCTGCAGAAGGGGAGTCTCTGAGCACCTGCAGGGGTGAGGCCCTGCCCTGCCCCTGGGCCAGGACCTCTGCTGCTGGGGGTGCAGGGAGGGGGTGTCATAAAAAGGGAGCACCCTTCCTTTAAAAATATCTACCGGGCTTTTGAAGACCTAAGCCACTGCTCTCCACAGTGCCAGAGGACAGAGTCAATCATCACCTTCATCGTCATCAGAGAGGCACTGCTACTAATTGTTCTCACTGTCTGCACTGTGGACTCTGCAGCTTGGGTGGCCGTGACATCACCGACTTGCCGCTGGCCACCCAGCTGATCACAGCCCCCTCCTCTGGCCCACCCAGCTCAGGGCAATTTGGGTGAATTATTTTTCACTCCCAGTGGAGTCACCCCTCGAAGGAAGGAGATGGTTCGGTCCTCAGACGGTGCCTAAGGCACAAATGCAAACAATGTGGACCTTCCTTGGTCAAGCTCAGCCCAGGGACAGCTCACGACACAAGAGGCATGCAGTGATGCAGCCTGCCCGCACTCTCTGCCCAGCCCCTCCTCATTCAGGGCCTGCTCTTATTGTCCTCTGGTTCCCTCCCTGTCTTGCCCGTTTCCTGCATTATGGCAAATGGATTCTGGTCGACTGACCCCAGTTGGTACTCTCTGTGAAACACGGGTGATCCTTAAACATTCCATCGTTGGGAAGCTTCTGGAGTTTAGATCAGTGCGATCCAGCCCTGGCTGCACAAGGGAATCACCTGGGCAGCTCAGAGAAAGTCCTGATGCCTGGGCCTCACCCACTGAGATTTGATCCGTTGGTCTGGGGTGTGGTCTTGGCACCAGTAATTCTGCAAATTCCCCTGGCGATTCTAATGGGCATCTATTGGTGACACCCACTGCTGTGGCCTCCTGGAAAAGTCTACTGTGTGTTTGATGGAAAAGTTGGGGTCAGACCTGGGGTGCCAGGAAAGCCAGGCCAGAGGAGGACAGAACCAGAAGAGGCTACCGCCCTGCTGTGGGCGGGGCCTCACGACTTCCCTTCCTGCCAGTAACCCTTTGGTTTCAGATGGGGACACTGAGGCTTGGGCAGGGCCTGGCTCCCAGATGCAGCCTTTATACCACTTGCAGGGAAGCTGGGTGACAGAAAAGGAAAGCTTCATTGGGGGTTTGTTTCCTTTTTTTAAAACTTAAGATACTTCTTATAGGGACGCCTGGGTGGCTCAGAGTTGAGTGTCTGCCTTTGGCCCAGGGTATGATCCTGTGCTCCTGGGATCAAGTCCCACATCGGGCTCCCTGCGTGGAGTCTGCTTCTCCCTCTGCCCTGTGTCTCTGCTTCTCTCTCTCTGTGTCTCTAGTGAATAAATAAATAAAATCTTTAAAAATAAAAAGATAAAAAAAAGAGATACTTCATATATAATGTTTACTGGCTCATTGTAGTAGGCCAGCATTCTGTGCAGAATTGACTTTCCTTTGCAGATGGGGAATCATAGAAAAGTTAGAAAACACCTCAGTGTTTAAAGAGAGGGAAATTGCTGCAACTTCACCAGCCGGAGACATCTCCCTAGCAGCTGGGTGCATTTCCCCCAACCTTTGGTGTGTCCTCTGTCATTTTTAAAATTGCCCCGAACCAGTACAGTCACTTCCTCTCCTTAAGGACGGTTCCCCTTAAGGATGCTCAACCCATGGTATTTTTTTTTTTTCTCTCAGCTATTTCTTCCCGTTTCCGGGCAGGGATATGAGCAGGTCAAAGCCAGGTCACAGTGGTGAGAGACTAACCGTCCTATTGTTCTGGAATGCTGCTCCTTTGGGCATCCAAGGGATGCCCATCCCTATGAGCACTGAAGCCATAGGCTCCCTACCTGAGCCACTGGGACTCCTGGGCACACCATGAGTGGTGATGACAATAGTCCTGGCAGCAAACAGGAGCATGGGCATGGTCCTTGCCGCAAGCTGGACTGTTCTGCGTGTTCCATGTGCATTTCTCAGAGCCGGCCCACAGGATGGGTGCTGGTGTAATCCTGAGACACGGGGATTTTGTAACTTGTCCAAGATGACGGTTTGAGAGTGTCAGCTCCCAGAGATTCTGGCTCTCGCATCTCTGCCTTTACCCAGCACACCTACCACATCACTTCTCCCCTGAGAAGGATTTTTAAAAAAATATTTTATTTATTTATTCATGAGAGACACACACAGAGAAAAGCAGAGACACAGGCAGAGGCAGAAGCAGGCTTCATGCAGGGAGCCCGACGTGGGACTTGATCCCAGGACCTCGGGATCATGACCTGAGCCAGAGGCAGATGCTCAACCACTGAGCCACCCAGGCGTCCCCTGAGAAGGATTCTTGCTGCAGATGGACAGGGCCTAGTGAGCCTTTCACCCAGTGCCTCCCAGGATGTGGGGCCTGCAGAGATCGTGACCCCAGGAAGGGGTGGGGGTGGGGCAAGTGGTCCTCCCGGATAACTACCTCCAGCTGGTGGGGGCTGGCTGCTTCCTGATGCTTCTTCTGAGACTTTGGCCTGTCCTGGGAGTTCTGCTGCCCGTGTGGGGCAGGCGTGCAGGGCATGCCAGCTGAGGACCGGCCTGGCAGCTCTCGGCTCCGTCCTCCAAGGGCTCCTTCCTCCTGCCCGTCCCCGGAGCCACAGCTTGGGAAGAATCCGCTTTCAGACTTGCCTTGGCCGGGGCCCAGGCCTTGGCCATCCAGCTGCAGCAGAGCTCCCGCGGCTTGGGGCTTCCACATCAGGTTTGAATTACGCGGAACCTCGGCGTCCGCGGGCCCCGTCCCAGCCTTGCTGACTCACGCTTCCGTGGTCACGGGCGGCCTGCACGTCTCGTGCACGAGTGTTGTCTGAGTGCGCGTGTGTTGTCTCCGTGCCTGGGTGTCTGCTGTCTGCCCGCACATGCGCGGGCACCATCCCTCTGTGTGGCCTCGTGGTGCGTGCGTGTCCCTGTTCACAAGCCTCTGTAAAATCTCGCATTTCCCTGAAGGTGTATCGTGTTTCTTTTTTTTTTTTTTTAACAGCTTATTGAGATACAATTCTCATGCCATGCGGCTCACCTAATTTCAAGTGTCCAAATCAGTGAATTTTTACAATGTGCCTAGAGTTGGGTAAGGATCACCACATTCAATTTGAGAACATTTTCACTATCTCAGAAAGAAGCCCTGTGCCCTTTTGGTGTTGCCCTTGCTCCCAGTCCATTTCCCCAACCCTTGGCAACTGCTCATCTTCCAGTCTCTGTAGACTTTCCTATTCTGGATATTTCATGTGGATAGAATCGTATAATATGTGGCCTTTTGTGGCTGGCTTTTTTCACTTAGTAGGATGTTTCCAAGATTCGTGTGTGTTTGAGCATGGACCAGTTCTTCTTTTTTGTTTTTTGTTTTTGTTTATCTCTTCATCTGTTGACAGGCATTTGGGTTGTTTCTCCTTTTTGGCCAGCGGGAGTAGGGCCGCGGTGAACATTCGTGTACAAGTTTTTGTGGGGACACTTGTTATTTCTCTCGGGTGTGTACCAAGGAGCAGAATTGTGGGGTCCTGTGGTAACTGTTTAGTAGTTTGTGGAGCTGCTAGACTCTGTTTTCCAAGGTGGCTGCATCGGTTCATGTTCCCAGCGGCCGCATCCAGTGTGGAGGGGAGCGGAGACTCTGGCCATCGGCGTCCAGAGCTGGGAGGGAGGGAGCTTCTCATATGGGAGATCCTGGAGTGTGTTCTCAGGCCGGTAAGAATGATCCAAGAGAGGGTGAGCATGGTGATGCTGGGAAGCAGGGCACTAATTGTGGGAGCTAAGTCGTGGAGGAGGTGAAATGGAGGTGAGCGGGAGGCGAGGAAGGGCACAGCGGTGGGAGTTCATAGGGTGGCAGCAGGGTAGGGGACAGCCTGTGTGATGGTGCCTTGTTTACTCCCTAAAAACAAGAGAGGAGGAGGTGGGGACAGTGTTAGGAGCCTCAGCCGATGGGAGAGCCGGGATGCAGACATAACAGGGAAGTGCAATAGAGAATCGCCACCTGGCATCATGCTCACACCAGAGTTGTGGCCGCTGATTTCAAATGACACCAGTGGGCACTGTGTGCATTTCTCCATCAGTACGCGGACATGGAGAGGGTGACTGCTTGAGTTGAACAAGGGCAGAGGTTTTTCTGGAACAGTGGGAAGGAGGGAAAGACAGAGAGCTATAGGTGTTCACAGAATTATTATGCATCTAGACTGAGGAGTCTAAGGTGGTAGGAGGGGAGGTGAGGACTTGGTGGGGGGAGGTGGTGGTATCGACAGTGATGAAGCAATGAGGCCAGGCACTGGAGGTCTTGATGAAGCTTGGTAATAGCTGGAGCCAGAGGGCAGGAGTTGGGTGAGCAGGACGGTGGTGGGAGTGACGCAGACACCTGCAGTGGGGCTTTCTGAGTTTCAGCCGGTGTCGTGGTCTAGGAAGGGAGTGCGGCTGGGGGTGGAAGCAGGTTGCTGGGCTGGCGGTGAACCTGAGGGAAGCCATTTCAGATTCTCTTGCCACTCCCAGCTATGTACATCACCTCAGCCTCTACTTGATAGGCTTTCTTTTATTTCCTACAGTGGAACAGTTTTCAGCTGAATTTGCTGGAAGTCTAGAACCTGAGACAGCACAGCTGGCAGTAAAACCTTAGTAATGGAATTTCCAGAACCAGTTTGGGCCCGAGAATGTGCTCTCCTTGGGAGGTGATGGGATGGTTGGGTTGGAGGCCTGCTCTGCTGCTTTCTCTTCTGGGGAGGCCCCACATAGGCTTACCTTGGAAGAAGAAGAAAGAGGGCACCTGGCTTACCCCTCACCTGGCTTCATTGGAACTGTCATCTTGGAATAGGTCCTCCTGGGCATTCTGCAAAGCTTAGTGAATCTGGGGGCACCTTGAGGCTGTCCTCTCAGAGCTCTGCCATTTACCTGTGCCTGGACCCCAGGCTGGGTCCTTGCTCATTGTCCCTGCACTTGACCTGGCACAGACAGTGTTTTCCTGTCTCAGCCCAGACTTTGGCACCTCCAAGCACACATATTTCAGTCTTTGGGGGGGGGGGTCTCTTCCTGTGGCCTCCCAGGAGATGTGTTGGCTTAGTCTACCCTTGCCTCAGAGTTTATGTGCAAGTACATGCTATTTCAGAATAAACATGTTTATATATACACTTGGACTAATGCTGAAATAATGTGGCTTCAGTTGCTTGCTAAGAGGTTTGGGACCTCATCCTGATGGTAGACAGCTACTGATGACCAGCTGAACCTCTTCAGTTATGACCTACAGCAGGATACGAGGATAAGCCAATGCCTGCCTCCCCCATCACCACATGATCCTATCTCCTTCAGGCACCCCGGACTTACCCTCTGGACCTGGGGGCTTCCCCTGAAGGGAAGCAGGGCTGAAAAATCTGGAATAGCATGGCTTAGAGGCCTCAGGATGAAGATATAGCGGAAGGCATTACCCCCGCAGCTGATGTGATGTCACCAGCCATATTGGAAATGTCAACCAGACCCCCCTCTACCAATCATGTCTCACGAAAGGTCCCTCAGGAGCAGCCGTAGTAAAGGGGTCCAGAGCTTGGCTGATGGTGGCCAGGCCTGCACGTTAGAGAGTTCCTATTTGGAGAAGTGGCCTGAGGGCCCACATAGTATGTGGCTCAACTGGATATAACCAGCTATTTGTTGTTGTTTGTGTTGCATTAAGAACTTTTCTAATATATATTTCTACTTACTTACTGTTTCCGAGAGAAGAAGGTGGAGGTATGGGTGAAAACAGATAGGGTTGCCATTTATTTTCCAGCAACTTATTTTCCTCCTTTTCTTGATGTCTTGTACAGAAATGTGATTTGATTCTTTAAAATTAGCCACCACTTTTGAGAAATATAAACATCTCATAAATTGGGAGACAGGAGTCATTTGGCAAGGAGGCAGAGAACCAGAAAGTTCCTGTTGCCAGTCTGTCTGCCCCAAGTGGTGCCTGGTTTCCTGGCCAGGGCAGAGCTGGAGATAGTCCGCCAAACCTCTCGTGGTGCAGATGGGGAAACTGAGGGCTGTGTGGCAGGGACCTGCCCAGCCTACTTCCTGATCTGGTGGCTCAGCCCGCCTGCTCTTCCCCTCTCCAGGAGGAGGGTCTCAGAGGCTGAGGGGGCACCCCAGCCTGTGCAAGAATGGCCTGTCAGAGCCAGATGCAATGTGCAAAATGGACCAAGAACACTGCTGGGAGGTTCTATCCTTGACTCCTGGGGTTTGGTCCAGTTTGGTCCCCTTGGGGTTTGTGAGATCCATAGTCATAAAGAGCTTTGAAACTTATTTCCCAGATCGTATATTCCAGGGTTCAGGTGTTTGCCCTTACCAGGTAACCGGGATGGGGAGATAGGGATTCACTAACTCTTCTCTGGGGAGAGGCCTGTGCTGTCACTTATTTGCTGGGTGACTGGGCATGTTTCTTAACCTTTCTGAGCCTGTTTCCTTATCTGTGAAATGCGTCTAATATTAGTATCTACCTTATAAGGTTGTTGTAAAGATGAAAAAAGATATGTAAATATAAGTGGCAGATAGTGTGGTTAATATCACTGATAATAAAACCAATTACAAAGGGTGGGATGTAGGGGAGTGTGTTTCAGCTCAGCAAAACGTGACCTGGGTCCCTGCACACAGTAGGTTAGATCTTGAAGGAGGGAGCTGTCTGTTGCTAGAGGCATCCAAGCCAAAGTTCAGAGCTCCCCTGATGAGGGAGGTGGTTGAGGGATTGAAGCTTCAGACTGGGGCAGGCACGGTGATCTTGAAAAGTCTTGTGTGGTCCGCAGTTGTGGACAGGAGGGGTGAACTGGACGGCTGTGCCTTGCAGCCCAGCCCGATGCCGTGCGGATCATTCCAGAGACTGCATCCCTCGTGTGAGGCCCTGAGATCTGGTGGCCACATGGGGCAAGGAGTGCCAGATTTTGAGGAGCTGCAGTAGCTTTGGTGGGAGGAGGATTGGTGGTGGCTGACTCATGTGCTCGGTAGATTTCCGAGGATGTTCCCCAAGAAGTCGTCTCAGAACAGGTGGAGGTGGGAAAATTTGGTGGAGTTTGGTTGCCTAAAGTCATGGCTGCTTTTTAAAAGATTGTTTATTTGAGAGAGAGGGAGCATGAGAGAGAGAGCAAGCATGCACAAGCAGAGGGGAGGGGTAGAGGGAGAAGCAGACTCCCCATTGAGTAGGGAGCCTGATGTGGGACTTGATCCCAGGACACTGGGATCATGACCCGCCAAAAGCAGATGCTTAACCGACTGAGCCACCCAGGTGCCAAGTCATGGCTGCTTTAAAAAGAGGCAGCTCCTATTCAAGTGAAGAAGGTCTGATAGATTTATAAAAATGGTTCTTTCAATCACTGCCTGATGTTTACAGCTGCATCTCCAGTGTCTGGAGCACAGCTGGTATGTAGTAGGCGCTCAATAGATACTTGTCGAATGAGTGAAGGTATTCAGTAAACATATATTCCTTGGGGCGCCTGGGCGGCTCAGTTGGTTTGGTGTCCACCTTTGGCTCAGGTCATGATCTCAGGGTCCTGGGATCGAGCCCCTTGTCAGGCTCCCTGCTTAGTGGGGAGCCTGCTTCTCCCTCTCCTCCTCTCCTCCCCTAATTTGTGCCCACTATCTCTCTCAAATAAATAAAATCTTTTTAAAAAATCTTATAAAACAGGGATCCCTGGGTGGCGCAGAGGTTTGGCGCCTGCCTTTGGCCCAGGGCGCGATCCTGGAGACCCGGGATCGAATCCCACATCGGGCTCCCGGTGCATGGAGCCTGCTTCTCCCTCTCCCTCTGCCTATGTCTCTGCCTCTCTCTCTCTCTGTGACTATCATAAATAAATAAAAAAAATTAAAAAAAAACACTTAAAAAAAATCTTATAAAACAAAACAACTCCCCCCCCCCCCCAATATTCCTTAAGGATTGCCTACTATTTTCCAGGCACTGTGGTGGGTGGGCTGGTCTGATGCTTCCTAGAGCTGGCGCTGGGGGAGGGTGTGAGCTTATGCCCTGAACATGTCTTCACACACATCTAGTTGCATGTCTCATTGGCCTCTGTGATTACTGCTTTCACCGGGGGCTCATAACACATTTGCTGGCCTTGGCCAAGATTATATTTTTAATGTTTTTATTTCCAAGGCCAACACCTGATTATTTTTACAGGCATATTTTGATGCAGGCAAAAAATTAGATTAAAAACAGAGCATGCATTCCTGTGCCCTTATCCAGGCTCTTTCATTGTCGGGGAGCGTTAAGTGCTGTCCCGGGTCTACACACACACACGTGCTTTAAATCTGAAATAATAGCCCTTTGTATTGGAGCCGGGGACCAGCACCAATGTAAAGGATAATTAACCTTTACCAGTAGGAACTTTCCACCACTGGTCTTCCTATAGGTAGAGGCAAATCTACAGGATGGGGCTTTGGGGCTGGAATTCTGTGCCCTGGTCGGTGTGTGTGTGCGTGCGGGTGTGTATTTACTGCAGCAGGGCCTTTCCTGCCCTGTTTAAGGGCTGAAACCCTTTGTTTCTTTTTTTAAATATTTTTTAAAAATTTATTTATTTATTTATTTATGATAGACATAGAAAGAGAGAGAGAAAGATGCAAAGACACAGGAGGAGGGAGAAACAGGCTCCATGCTGGGACCCCGACGCGGGACTCGATCCCGGGACTCCAGGATCGTGTCCTGGGCCGAAGGCAGGTGCTAAACCGCTGAGCCATCCAGGGATTCCCTGGAACCCTTTGTTTAAATGAAATGTTATATGGAACCCTGCGTACATGACACAAAGTGGATCTGCGTTGCTGGAAATGGGCCTGGGCCCCCTTGCTCGCCGTCCCCCCTCCACCACCCACCCCAGAGGAAGAGTCTGCACGTGTGTGGTCACATTTGCATTCACAAATGCCCGCCTGTTCTGTGCTGTGTATTCACACTTCTTCTCTCTCCCCCTCTGTGCTCCTCCCGCTTGCGGCGGGCCTGGTTCAGGCGGGCCTCATCCGCACGGACAGCAGTGACTACTTCATAGAACCCCTGGAGTGGGGGCAGCAGGAGAAGGAGGCCGGCGGGAGGACGCACGTGGTGTACCGCCGGGAGGTGGTCCGGCAGGAGTGGACTGAGCCCGGCGGGGACCTTCACAACGAAGGTAGGCACTGGGCAGGTCCCTGAGCTCCACCTCTGCCGGTTACCTTCACCTCTTGAGTCCTGGCCTCGGCCTTCTCATCTGTAAAGTGGGACTGGACCGTGTATACCAGCGGAGAAACCCCAGTGGGTTTTAGGGGCGACTACAGCTGGCTGGAGTTGGGGGCTGAGCTACTCGAGCCCCCTGAACTGTGACCCTAGGGACTCCAGAGGTCACTGAGGGGCTCTACGGTTGCTTGTGAAAGCTAGTTCCCCGCCTGGCAGGAGGTGCAATGTCTGCAGTTAGCTCTTCCCCTGAAGATCAACTCAGCCCCTGGGAGCCTCAGGAAGGAAGGTCTCAGGACATTTGTAGGGAGACTGCCAGGTACGAGGGCATCGGGGTCAGCTTTGTGTCCAACAGACCATTTTTAAATCCTATGTCCAACATGGTTGGCTGTGAGACCCTAACCGAGTTACTTAGCATCTATATGTTGGCAAATCGAACTCCAATAAAAAAAAATGCAAAAAAAAAACCCCCAAACAAACAAACAAACCCCAAGACAGATCTATGAGGAGAGGATTTTTTCTTTTTTTATTCTCTACTGTATTCCCTAACATCTAAAACGGAGCCCTTAAGTATTTGTTAAATGGATAAATGAAATATCTCATTGTATTATGTGACCTATGAGCTCAATCAAAAGCTTAGTACTAAGTCCGTGCTTGTATGTCAGGCATAGGAAGGACATTCTCTAAATAAATGGAAAAATGACAGAGTAAAAAAGAAAAAAAAAGTCTCTGAACCTCATTTTCTAATCTGTAAAGTGGGGGCTATTGCTAATCTCTAAGCTTGTGCATATTAGCGATAGTGTATATAAAAATCCCGGTGTGGAGCTTGGCATCTAGTAGGTGCTTGATAAATGATTGCTCTTATGACAGTATTGGTTTTTTTAAAGATTTTATTTATTTATTCATGAGAGACACAGAGAGAGGCAGAGACACAGGCAGTGGGAGAAGCAGGCTCCCCGTGGGGAGCCCGATGCGGGACTCGATCCTGGATCCCAGAATCATGACCCGAGCCGAAGGGAGACGCTCAACCACTGATGCTCCCAGGCGCCCCTTGACAGTATTGTTATTCGGGTAACTACTGGCAGGTTAGGGCGAGAGCCCCTGAGAGCAGGGGCGGCCTCGCACCCCGGCAACCGGCACAGGAGCCTGCGCAGCAGCAGCGCTCAGGCCCTGGGCTTGTGTGAAGGAAGCGGTGGATGCAGCGTGTGCTGGCCCTGGGCCCACGGCCAGCTGCATTGTCCAACTCAGCTTTGTCACGAAGCCCCTTTGGCCAAGAGGATATGAGAAGGGCTTGGGTGGAATCTGGCCATGCCAGGGCCCCCGTGGGGTTGGGCCCAGCGTGAAGGAATGCGTGGAGACCAGCTGTCCCCACATACAGTGCCTCCTCTGAAGCTCCAGCTGCTCTTCCAGGGTCACCCAGAGGAGAAGCTGCAGCACCAGAGTCTGACCTGGGTGGGGGGGGGCTCTGCAGGCCTGGGGTGGGGGGCAGGCACTCGGTGGAGCCTCGGGGGGCTGGGGTGGGTTACGGGGCCAGGATGGGACAGCACTGTGCTCTCCGCTGTGGCTGGGAAGAAGGACAAGTCTCCCTGGGCTCCATTGTATCTGAGGCCAGTTCTGAATCAAAAGACGATAAATCTCCCCTTTTGGGGAGACCCTGGGGGGTGGGAGTTCTGTTGCATGGCCGTGGGCCTGGAGCCAACCACAGCGTCTGCCACCACGGTCAGTGGCCGGGAAGCCCAGACCGCTGGGCTCACAGGGTTGGCCCCGAGGCCCAGGAAGGCTGGTGGGGCTCCCCGTCCTCAGGCTTCCTTCTGGGAGTCCTGGGCCTGTGGGAGATGCCATGCCGGGGCCCACCGGGTCCCTCCCTAGAAAGGCAAGCAGCCGTGGGGGGCTTCCTTACAAACCCGTGACACTCACTGCTATTTTAGGCCCACCGGTGGGTCTGAGCCCGGTGAGTGTATTGGCGTTTCTGGGTGTCCCGTCTCCATTTAGCCTTCTTGATTGGGCCGAAAGGTGTCCCGTCCCGTCTGGGGGTACACCCAAGAGGGGGTGTACCTCGTGGCACACACAGAAATGCCAGAGGCCTAGGCCCGCCGGTAAAGGGGCTTTTGAGAGATCTGCCTCAGCCCGGGGAACGTGCTCCGTCTCCACTGCCCCGAGGGTCCGCCCAGCCCAGGGTCCCCTCTCCTGGCTCCCGGAGCCCCCGGGACGTCTCCTGGCACCGTCTTCTTGTCCCAGGTAGGCTGCGGGCTTCCCGGAGGACAGACGCCACGTCCTCGTTGTCGCTCCTTCCCGTGAGCTCTACCACCCCCAGGTTATGGGTTTCCTCAAGGAGGGAGGGGGGCATCCGGTGACCCATCACGTTGACCTTCTAGCTGCGCTGTGGCCTCCGGAGGGCTGCAGCTGCCTGGGCTCCCCTCTAGAAGTATCCGCGACACACAAGTGACCTTCCGGTGGGGGGACTCCTCTGGGCCCTCAGGGTATGGGCTTGACGGCGGCTTCCTGAAGGGAGCTAGTGTGTACCCACACACTCACCCACTCACACATGCACACTCACACACACGTGCACACCCACACACCTCACACACTCACCACTCACACATAGCACCCACTCACACAGCCACACATGCTCACACATGCACACTCACACACCTCACACACCCACTCATAAGTACCGCACACAGCCACACATGCACACTCATACACTTCACACCTGTACCCACTCACACACGCTCACACATGCACACTCACACATAACACACACAGTCACACAGCTCACACACATGACACACATACACACTCACACACCTCACACACCCACTCACAAGTAACACACATAGCCACACATGCACACTCATACATTTCACACATGTACCCACTCACACATGCTTACACATGCACACTCACACATAACAGAGTCACACACCTCACACATGACACATACACACACACCTCACACACGCACCCACTCACACACGCACATTCACACAACAGTCACACCTCACACTCACACATGACAACAGTCACACACAGGCACACTCACACACCTCACACACGCACCCACTCACACACTCACAATGCTCACACACACACACTTATGCATACTCACGCATAACAGTCACATACCTCACACACAGGATATACACACACACATGCACTCACACATGCACCCACTCATCCACTCACGATACAGTCACACGTATGCACACTCACACACCTCACGCACACACCGACTCACACAGCACACACGCACACTCACACAACACACACACATACTCACATACACACATATAGTCACACATGCACACTCACACACCTCACACCCACTCAAAAGTAACACAGCCACACACACACACTCATACACTTCACACGCACCCACTCACACACAATCACACATGCACACTCACACGTAACACACAGTCACACACCTCACACATGACACACATACACACTCACATACCTCACACACCCACTCACAAGTAACACACAGCCACACATGCACACTCATGCACACTCACACATAGCACAGTCACACATTTCACACACATGACACATGTGGTCACACACCTCACACATACACCCACTTACACACGCACATTCACACATAACACAGTCACACACCTCACACACACGGCAACAGTCACACACATGCACACTCACACACCTCACACACGCACCCACTCACACACTCACACATGCTTACACACACTTATGCACACTCACGCATAACCGTCACATACCTCACACTCACATGACATACACACACACATGCACTCACTCACGACACACACAGTCACGTGTATGCACACTCACACACCTCACACATGCACTGACTCACACATAGCACACATGCACACTCACACTCACACGACACACACAGTCACACACATGCACACTCACACACACCCATACTCACACACAGCACACCAAACTTCAAAGCCTGCAGGTAGATTGCCTGCAGGTAGATTGCCTGGCTGGATGTCCAGGCACAGCCGGCCCCCTTCCAGCCCGCGGGGACTCCCCCGTGGACCCTGCCTCGGCCCCCGGGGCTGAGCCCTGGATGCTGCCATGCTCCTAAAGCCGCCCCTTCCCTCTTCAGCCCTGGGCCCCGCTCTCTATGAGCTCGTCCCACCCCACAGGTCCCCCTGGGGAGGAGCGGGTCCCTTGGAGCCGCAGGCACCTGTGGCCGGTTCCAGCTCTGTGGCTGGGGGCCAAGGCCGCCGGATGTGAGGACAGCTCATCCCTTCAGGGGCAGCCTTCAGGCTGGGCTTCGGGCTGCTGCACTCGCTTTATTTTAACTCGAGATAAAATCCACCAACTTAATCATTTTAAGGTATACAATACAGTGTTTTTTTACTATGTTTAGAGTGTTGTGCAACCATCACTGCTGATTCCAGAACATTTCTGTCACTCCCATAAAAGGCCCAGAACCCATTAATTAGTTACCACTCCAGTTTCCCCCCTCCCCACCCCCCGGCAGCCACTCATCTCCCTTCTCCCCTTGGATGTGCCCATCCTGGACACCTCATATAAAGGGAATCGTGTACCATGTGGCCTTTTGTGACTGGCGCTGTCACTTAGCCTGTAAGGTTCACGCACATGTAGCGTGCATTGCACGAATAGACCACATTTTGTATGTATCTCTTTATCTGTTAATGGACACTTGGGTTGTTTCCATTTTTTTTGTTATGGTGATAATGCTGCTATGAGCGTTCACGTACAAGTTTCTGTGTGGATGTATGTTTCCAATTCTTTTGGGTATAGATCTCGGAGTGGAATTGCTGGTTCCTATGGTAACACTATATTTAACTTTTTGGGGAGCTGCCAAACTGTTTTTTGAAACAGCTGCACCATTTTAGATTCTCATGGGGCTTCTTGGGTGGGCTTCTGGAAAGCCTCCCAGGGGCCCGTGGCTCCCCCCGCAGCTCCCCTCTTGGAAGGTTACCTATTTCTGGCCTGAAAGGATGAGAGATGGAAGAGGGTGTGGGGGGCACCTCTCCAGGGCTTGTGGCTGATGTCAGCAGGCCCTCCCCACTGCTCCTCACTATTTTTGCAGAGAGGAAAATCTGGGTGGGCCCTGACAGGGCGTGATAGTGGGAGAGTGGGAGCCCTGGGTTTGCATTCTGGGTCATTGCCAGTACTTGCTGTGTGACCTGGGATGAGTCAGGCAACCTCTCTGAGCCCCCCTTTGACAGACCTGGCTGGAAGAGCCGTAAGGGGTCAAGCTCCACATTTTACATATGATTTGAAAACCTACAGGCACTGTTCATGTGTTGGGAGTGACTGTTATTTATTTTCCCTGCTCCATGGAGAGAATGCTTATCCTTTCTTCGGCCTTCCTGGGGCTACTCCCTCCTTTCTCCCAGGTGTTTGTCGGTGGGCTGCTGTACTCACCACTGGGCTCAGGTGCCAGGCCACCATGAGCTCCTGTGCCAGGTTGAGTGAGGGTGACAGCAGCGTGAGCCCTGCTTGCCAGGCTGTGCATCACTCAGGGGACTGGCCACACTTTTCTGGTTTCCCCCGTGGGCACACATTTTACCAACCCTTTAGTCTAGGTCTTTCCTTCCTTTGCACATGGAGGCCACTAACCGAATGGAAGATAAAAAGAAAGGGTAGCAGAGTCCCATGGTCCCCTGTTGCCCTGCCCTTAAATTTCAGTTCCTGAAGCATCCATATCCATAGAAACTAAGAGGCAAAACTTGGGTCTCTGCCGAGGCACCTGTGGAATCCTCCACGAGGGTCCTCCGCATTGTGGATGGTGTCACCTCATACTTGCTCACAATGGATTTTGCAGGTACCGTTCCCTCTGCTAGGGACTCTGTTCTTCATGCTCCAAGCAGCTTGCTTCAGAAGTTCCTGTCAACTCCCCTGTCCTGGTTTGGGTCTCCAGTGTGGAAGCTTTCCCTGGTCAGTCCTCCTGTAGGCCTTGAAGTTACTGCACTGTTACCTTCTGGTTCCTTCTCTGTCACCTGAGGCAGGCAGTGGGCTCAAGGGCAGGGGCCCTACCTTCATCACTCACCTACCATCTACCCACCTTATACGTTTGGGCCTGTCCTGCAGCCACAACCCTTGATACGTGCTGGGGATGCACTGGTAGCATTTTTTCTATCCTTACCCCCTGTCCCACTCTCTGAGAGATTCTCACTAACTGGATATTCTTGGAAATTAATGGTGCAAGTATCAGAACTTTAGAGTACACATACATGGGTGGCTCAGTGGTTGAGTATCTGCCTTCGGCTCAGGGTGTGATTCCAGGGTCCTGGGATTGGGTCCCATATCAGGCTCTCTGCAGGGAGCCTGCTTCTCCCTCTGCCTGTGTCTCTGCCTCTCTCTGTGTGTCTCTCATGAATAAACACCTAAAATCTTAAAAAAAAAAAAAATAAAGGAACTTCAGGGTAGGATGGTGGGGAAGTCATGAAATGTTAAGGCTTTGAAACCTTCTCAAGAGACCCCAGGCTCCTATCCTGCTTTCTTGGTGTGGGGGAGGAAAAATTTTTTTTCCTTTACCCTTCTAGGTTCTTGGCTGAGGCACCCTGTAATAAAAGACAGATTAACAAGAATGAAACAAACAGAAGTTTAATTACATGGATACCTCCCATAGACGTGGGAGAGAGCCAGGGAAACCCAGTAACTCCCCTAAATGGTCCAAGCCACTACCTTAACATCTCCAGCTAAGGACAAAAGAAGATGTTGGTGGGTGGGGAGGAGGAGTGAGTTATGGGAGGTTACCAGGAAAAGCACAGTCAACAAGGGGAAGGTTATTACGTGGATTTAAGTCATTTCCTTCTTTATTGATAAGAGTTTCCTGAGATATGTAGAGTCATCCTCCTCTTCCTGGTACAGACAGGGAGACACCCTTACAAATGGAGATTTTCCTTCTACAGGAAAACGTCTCTTGCAAAAGCCTCACTTATCCACGATTTCCAGAGCTTTTCTTGTGTCTGCCATTTCTTAAAAATAATCAGTCTAAAATGGTCCTTACACCATGGAGGCAAATTTTGGGGTGGCCAATTCTGCTCCCCGTCACTAGCTTTTCCCACAGTGTCCTCAGGAACCCTTGACTCCATTGTCCCAACAGATGTCGCTCCAGTCTCTTTGGACTGGTAACTGCTTTGGGGGCCACCTTTCTGGGCAGCAGCACCGATGATGATGCGATGTTTCCAGGTCTGCTCTCTTGATTTCGGACAGACCTGGGCAAGCTACCCTGGGTCTTAGTTTGTTGACCAGCATATTGGGGACAGTAACCTGAGAGTTGTAAGGATGGGATTGGATTCAATTAGATTGGAGGTCGGCAAACTAAAGCCCACCACGTGTGTTTGCAAATTAAGTTTTATGGGGACAGACACACTTGTTGGCTTATATGTTGTCTGTGACTACTCGTATGCCAAACTGAATAGCTGAGATGGAGACTGTAGGACCTACAAACCCTAAAAAAGTCACTCTCTGGTCCTTTTAGAAAAGGTTTGACAACTCCCTGATTATATCACACAAGTTTATAAATCCTTGTTAAAGAAATATTTAGCTTTTTTGCCAAAAAGGCAAAGTGGTGGTGGTGAACTTTTGGGTTGCTGGTAGTGATGGGGAGGGATTGGGGGGGGAGCTTAGTCCAGGGGTTCTTAAAACGCCCTGCATAGGCCACAGTGACACCACAATTTTTCCCCTTAATTGAGGTGTGTCCACCCACTGCCACCTGTGACTTTTATAGCAAGCATGTGGGTAAGAGATCAAGGATACCTCATCCCTGTGTCACAGGAGGGGAGGGGGACTTGGAGGGGTGAATGGGCAAGGGGAGGGCACATGGGCAGATAGCACTGGGTGGGGACTGGGACCTAGGCTTGCGACTCCCAGCCAGATCCCCCTTCTCTGCTGTTTATTGCCTCAAAGACTGAGCCGTGGTCTGGCACCAGCCCTTTGCACCAGCCTATGAGTTAAGCCGTGTGGAAGGAACCGCCTCATGCTGGGTTGGCTTCACAGAGGCAGGGAAAGGACCCACACGATGGGGCTTAGTGGGCTGGTGGGTGGCATCCGAGGGGCAGCCTCTCCTGTGGGTCTGACCCCTGTCTCTCTTCTCCTCCTGGTTGGCAGCTTTTGGCCTGGGTGACCTCCCCAACCTGCTGGGCCTGGTGGGGGACCAGCTGGGCGACGGAGAGCGGAAGCGGCGGCACGCTAAGGCGGGCAGCTACAGCATCGAGGTGCTGCTGGTGGTGGATGACTCGGTGGTGCGCTTCCATGGCAAGGAGCACGTGCAGAACTACATTCTCACCCTCATGAACATTGTGAGTGTCCCTGTGTCATGGGGCGGTGGGTGGGGTGCCACCTGTTGTGGCCAGAATAGACTATTTCTCTCCAACCTGATGTTTTCCGGTGGATGTGCTGGCCTGACGTCCACCCCAGGCTGAGGCCTGGTCTCAGCTGTGCGTACCTGTGCTGAGGTGCCCATAGGCCCTGGGTCCCGGCCCCCCTCCCCCCAGCAGGTAGGAGCCTGGGGAGAGTGGCTTCAGGGCTGGGACACATTCAGAGCCTGAGGCAGGTGTGGTCTGAGGGGTAGGATGGGCTCACATGCCTTGGAGTTACCTCGACTTCCCTGAGATTCCTCATCTGGAGATAATGCCCCATCCCAGGCTGGGAAGACTGGCCAACGAACGCTAGCTGGGACTGGGGTTGGTGTGTGAGGTGGGACCCCCAGGCCCTGAAGGTGGGCCTTTGGTGTTCACCAAGACAGAAAGGTGGTTGTGCCAAGATTTAGGTCTTGGCCTTCACTGATGAGAGTTTCCAGAGCTTGAATCATCCCCCTCTTCTGGTCCAGCTCAGGAGACGCCCTTACAAATGGTTAGTCCTCTTATACCTGTAAATATCTCCCACAAAACGGTAAAACTTCCACTGGGGTTTTCAGAGCTTCTCATACATCTGCAGAGGCATCTCTTGGGGTGATGAACCTGCCCCTCTTGGTTCTTACAGCTCTGTGGTCTGTGTGTGTATAAAAGTGGTTCTTGGTCTAAGCCCCTTGAAGAAAGGTCCTGACATGGGGGCTTTATCTTATACTTTTTTGAGCCTGACTGCACCCAGACCAGTGCCTGGCTCCTGGTAGGTGATGGGTAAATATGGAAGCGAATGGTGTCTAGGGGGCAGGCAGAGAGCCAGCATCTGCTTAGAGGGACCAGGAAGGCAGCAGATTTGTGTCTGCAATGAAGGTGTAAAGAAAAGGGGGAGGCTAGAAATCAGATCCAGTCACAAGGAGCCTCAGGGAGAGGGGAGGGCTGCCCCAGTGTCTGCTCCCCTCACCCCCTCTTTGTTTGGATATTAATTCTTCTGTCCCTTTAGGAACCTATGGTTTGGGATGCAAGGAGCAAAGGCTACCACAGGGGGCTGTTTGTGACAGAAAGAGGATAACTATGAATATGGACAGACCCACCTCCCTGGAGCACCTGACCACCCACCCAGACTCTAGATTGCTAGTCGAATTTCAGGCCAGACAGCCAAGTACTAATCCCATTAGTAGGAGAGCAGGGTTAGCCACTGGAGCCAGCAGGTGGAGAACAGGAGTGGTGGGGAGGGAGAGGGAGCTAGGGAGGCCTTAGGGAGCCCTTGGGTGCTGGGAGCCTGGGTCTGGGTCCAGAGTAGGGGCTGAAGACCCCAGGGGTGTGAGCCGGTGAGCCAGGCCCTATTCAGTTCCAGAGACCTTCAGTTTGCCAAAAGGTACTTTTCAGGAAAAGGTAAACACATGACTCTCAGAAATAATGGACAAGTGTTAAAGTCTCTTTTTTTTAATGTTAAAGATTTTACTTCACTCCCGAATCAGTGAGAGAACCAGGCAAATGTGATAACCCTTTCAAAAGAGAACCCCAAGAATGGAAACATTTATAATCAGGACTTTTTGAAATGAATGTGCAAACAGAGAACAGAATGGCCTTTCTGACAGGGTGGAGGAGAAGCCCGACTCTGTGCATCTATAGGCAGGGATTGTACGTTGCTATCAGGTGTCGAGCTCTCAGTTTTAAGGTAGCTTCCATGGAAGCAGATTCAGATAAGGCTGAAAGGTGTGCTGTGGGCAATGCATTTTCCATCAAAGTACACGTTATAATTATTCTCTTGAGTTGGAGGCCTGGCCGGGGTCCCGGGTAGAGCGCCCTTCCCGTGGATGGCAGGGAGTCTGGTGGCCCATCTCTCATATGGGCTGCGTCCCTGTTCCTGGAGCTGGTGGGGAGCAGCCTCACTCAGGACACACCCCTGGGTGCTGGCTGTGTGACCGTCCTAAGCAGCTAAGTGGTGGAGGTCTGCTGGTGAATCATATAAGGAGATACTGTTTTCGGTAGAGCAAAGTATGCTTTTGGAACTGTTTTCCAAAGGCTTGCCCAGACTGAGATGTGACTTGCTGAGAAGGATCTCGTTGAATCCCTCAGATCTGGGGCCGTGTGGAGGGTGGTGGCGAGTGAGTGGGAAGTGCCACCAAGTTCTTGAGGTTCGTGGTGTGGAGGGGAGTCGCCTGCCTAGTAGTCCTCCTTCCCTGGCGTCCCTCCCCATGTCCCCTGGACTTTATTGAGGACATTTATTGGAGAAAGGCAGGCCCGTGTCCCATTCAGGCTCTCTTGACCTCTGACCCATGACTCACAGCCTTGGCCAGGGAGCTTCCCTGCTTGGCCCTCACTGAAGACTGGGGCCCCGAGGGCCTGCCTTGGAGACTGCTGTTTCCGTAAGCTTGGTGCCACTTTCTTTCTCCTTACCACCTATCAGAAAGCAGGGGAGGAGAGTAAATGTCTTCCAGAGGTCCCTGAAGGCTGCTTGAGGCTGGTTCTTCTGCTCATTGCTGGCTTGCCTTGTGGATGTGAGAATAGAAGGGGAAGTTGAGGCAGGCCCGTTCCCCTGAGGAGCTGTTGTGTGTCGACCCCTGCTGCCACGGGGGGGTACGTGAGTGGTGGGGTCCTGACTCCCCAGGTGCAGAGGACAGCCACAGAGTTCTGGCCCATGGAGGTGAGCGGATGGGTGGCTGGCCACCTCTCCTCCCAGGGGACCAGCAGCTCAGCCCATTCATTGTGTGGGAACTTTATTTGGCTGGGATGCTTGAAACACTAATTTCCTGAGGGATTTCAGGAAGCCAGTAAACAGGGTGTCCCTTTGCTGTCTCCTTGGAGTGCCTGCCTACCTGCCTGTGACCATTTCTGATCCTGATTTGCAGGGCCAGCGCTGGTCTGGTAGGATCATGGAGAGATCCTGTTCCCAGGATGTATGGTCCCATTGTGCTAACCCCAGAGGAAGGGCCAAAGCCCATAACAAAATACTCAGAACCATCTGATCAGGCCCTGCCTATGGCAGCTCTCAGGGCATCATGCCTCTCACTTTTCCCTTGCATTACCCTGGGGATGTGCTATACAGATTCATGCAGCTGCAGCTGGTGGCAGGACTCCCTCCTCTCTCCTCCTCACTTGCTGGTGGGCCCTGCATGGGTTTTATTTGCCCATGCCTCAGTTTACCCATCTGTACCAGGTCACTCTCCTTAAAGCTTGTTCACACCTCAGGGCTGGGGAACCATTTGAGAGCTTTGAAACATAAAGGAGCAGTTGTGTTCAGCATTTAGTGAGTGCCTGGTGTATGCCTCGTATGACAGACTTTTATTCTAGAAGCTTTGGTCTGGTTGTAAAAACAAGCCTCAGCCCACGGAATAATTTGGGGGCAGTGCTGAAGATGCTTAGAGGAAGCAGCCATCCCTGTGGACTGGGGAGAGAGGCTCTCTGGGGCGGTTTGGAGCTGAGCCAGCCTTGGGGTGGGATGGCGGGAGGGTTTGGTGAGGTGGAGTGTGCAGGCCTGGCGAGGATGCCAGCGTGCATGGCAGGGTTGTGGAGGCAGGAACGAGGGGGGAGCCAGGCCGGCAGAGACCTCTCAGGAGCTGAGATTTGGGGGTGGGGCGGAGGAAAGGATGGACACCAGAGTCAGCTGAGGCTGTGATGGGCCAGCAGTAAGGCTTCGGAAACAGGGACGCTGAGCTTTCTCGAATATCACAGTATCGTTCCCATACCTACCACATGTCAGGCACGGGGCTGAGAACTTCACAGACAGGCTCCGTGAATCCTCACTGTGGCCTTGTGCCAGTGACATTCCTTTGACCACTGTGGCTTTGAGAAGCAAAGTGACTTGGCTCAGAATAATCCGAGGCAGAGTTGGGATTCAAACCCGGATCTGTCTGATTCCAAAGTTTGTGCTCTCCCCCTACTGCTGCTTGGGTAGGACCTGGGGCAGGCAGCTCTGAGGAGGAAGGAGAAGGAAGATCACGGGCTCCTGGCCTGGGAGGTAGGGAGGCTGCTGCCACTTTGTGGAAGGAGCCTCTCCCCAAAATGGGTCTCCATATCAGAGTCAGGATTCTGAGGCTTCACCCCTGGGCTTGCTTCCTGCTCTTGGCTCCTGGCTGTGGCCAGGCTTGCTTGCCAAGGCCTTGGAGAGAATCAGGCACTGTTAGGGGCCCTCTGCTTGCCTGGGGTGACACATCACATCTCTGGGGGCAGGTGAGGACTCCCTTGGGGGGACCCAGAGCTGGAGCAGAGGGAGGGTGAGGAAACAGAGAGGCCCCTTCATCGGTCTTCATGAGCCAGTCTATAGCCGGGCCCTTCTTGGCAGCCTACCCACTGGGGTGGTAGGCTTCTGCCCACCCTGCCCTCCACCCCACCCGGCCAGCCTGACACCACAGAGGCGTTGGCATGGTTGCCAGAGAGACGTTGCCTGGTGTCTCAGAGTGGGTCCTTCCCCCTCTGACCTGTGCATTGGGGTCCCCTTCCTGAGGCTTCTCAGATGCCCTGCTGGAAAAGCTTGTCCCAGATGGCTGTCAGACCAGGGTTTTGGTGGCCTCAGCTTGGGAGGGTGGCATTCTCTTGGCACAGACTTGTGTTAAATATTCATCATAAAGGCCGGTTTGGAACACCACAAAAAAACTGCTTTCGTGCTGACAGAGGATTGCTTCTCCAGACCTTTTCCGTTCGGGGATATGTAAGCCTCTGGAGCAGCTCATCCTCCCTGCTCATTGGAAGGACACAAATCCTCCCCCTCCCTCTCTTGTTAATCCGTTCTCTTCTCCTGTCTCTCTTCTAAAAACCTTCTGCTGCTTTTTAGGGCACTCGAGGCCCCCAAAACTAAACGCAAAATCTTCTTACCTTGTGGTGGTGGTTCTTAACAGGGGCAGTTTTGCCTCCCAGGGGCCCCTGGGAAAGATTTGGAGATATTTTTTGGTTATCCCAGTAGGAGGGGGTGGGATGTTTCTGACACCCCCAAGGAGCCTAGGGTTGCTGCTCATTATCCTGTGGCATACGGGGTGCCCGCAGCCGGAGTGGTCCTGATGGGCAGGGGCCCTGTGCTCCCCTGTTCGCCCCAGTTCCCATATGCTGCCATTTGCGTTTTCGGAGTAGATCCCCTAGGAAGAGAAGAGTGCTCCACAGAAGCAGGGATGCTGGGGTTCTTGGCAGGGAAGACATAGTAATAATGAGTATCCCTCACGGTGGTGAGAGCCGTATGGTCGACAGAGCCCTTTCATGCCAGGCATCTCAGTTGTCATACAGGAGGTCACACTCCTGAAATCCTATTCCTGGGCTGATCTCCCAGACCTCTCCTCAGCTCCCAAAGTGGGAAGCAAAAGTTCTAAACCAACCAAGAGATTGCACACATACATGTTCCAGGCCCTGTTCCAAATGCTTAACATTTGCCTCACCTTCTGTCCGCAGGCTTCTCTGCAAGGTTTGTTTGTCTACACTCGGATGGAGAGTTGGGCTCAGCCGGGTGAGGTCATGGGCAGTTCAGGCCTTTCCAGGCCTCCATGGGGCCTCTCTTTACACTCAGACAGGCCAACCTCGGTCAGAAAGGCTGCTGCCTTGTGGAGACAAGTCGTGGGGCCTAAGTGCTGAGCATTGAGGGCCCGTGAAAGGGCCTCTGTTGGGCTGGTGGTCCATCCTTGTGTGCTCTGGAACCACCCCGTACAAGTGGCCTGGCCGTGAGGTGGGCCAAGTGCCTGGATGGCCAGAGAACCACTCAGGCCACCCTATGGGCTCTGGGAGCCTTGAAGGGGCATGCTGTTCTGAGACAGCTGGAAGAGCCACTTACAGCCTGCACCCAGCCCTTTGAAATATAGGGCCATGGTCATGAACTTGTGGGGAGAAGATGGAGCAGCTGAGCCAGGAGAGGAGGAGAAAAGAATCAGAAAACTCAATGCATTCCTCCCACCACTCGGAGAGCAGTCTCAGCCTCCAAGATCTCTCTGGTGACCTCAGAGGCAGGGCCTGCCCACGTGTTGTGGGAGTGAGAGCAGCGCCTGGGTCAGGGCTCAGCATCCCAGTCTGGTGGAAACCGGGGCCCGGCTCTGGCTACTGCATAGGTCAGTCCTATGCTGGGGGCTGGGGGTGGCAGGGTTTCTGGGCTGCAGGCCACAGAGTATTACTGATGTACACCCCCACACCGTGCACACAGCACAGATAGGGTGCATGTTTCCACGCACGTGTGTGTACATGCGCACACATCTACTCATCTGTATGTATAACACAGATGTGTGTGTGTGTGTGTGTGTGTGTGTGTGTGTGTGTAGATACATGTACCACATGTGCCACACCAAATCAGGTGCACACATCCAGAGTTCACACATTATATGTGGACATATACTTGCCATATATCATCAAAATTGAACCTATCGATTATCAGATGTTCTATTATTTTATGTATCTAAGAAACAGAAAAAGTGGGGGTGTCTGGATGGCTCAGTTGGTTAAGTGGCTGACTCTTGATTTAGGCTGAGGTCAGGGTTTTGGGGTTCTGTGATTGAGCCCCGTGTTGGGCTCCGTGCTCAGTGGAGGGAATCTGCTTCAGGATTCTCTCTCTCCCTCTGCACCCCCTCGTGCATGTGCGTGCTCTCTCTCTCTCTCTCTCAAATAAGTAAATAAATCTTAAAACAAAACAAAACAAAACAAAACCCAACAACAGAAAAAGTGCTACCCTTTAAACTCTGATAATGATGTTTTCTTATCACTTAGAGTTTTATTTGTACTCACTGGAAAAGCTTTTTTCACTTAATTGGGATTTAGATTTGCAAGTATCATATGTTACTTGGGACATATATAATTGGGACTTAGATACGCAAGTATCATATGTTACTTGCGTACATACGTAGGTAGGATAGTGTGAGAAAGTAAGGTATTCCCTTAACGTCTTCCGTTCAGAGTATTCCTTGTCCAAGTCACTTTCAGCACAGAGCCACCAAAGTGTGTGCTTCTCTGCACAGCATTGTCTCCTATGCCATCTGGAGGATGGGCGATGCCGCAGGAGTGCCCCACTCTTATCATTGGGATTTCCTGCAAGCCAGGACCTGTTCTGCGAGCTTTCATGTGGGTGCCTTCTTGATTTTACTGGAAGGTGGCAATGGAGGTTTTCAGGCAACCAGGATTTGCATTCCTTTTTCAGATAGCTCCTAAAGTGGCTGACCGCCAGCAATGTCAAGGGGTTATGGTGGCCTTTGAAGCCACCAGGAATAACATGAGATTTTTGCTTGCATGAATGGTGACAACATGCTGTAACTGCCACCTGACCCGCTGCGAATCCAAACGGGGGAAGAGGAGCATCTCAGATACATGCAATGCAGAGCTTGTTGGAGCACTTGGTCTGCAGAGTCGCTGTGTGCCCTCTGGTTGGAAGGTCCAGGACTGGGAGACAAAGGGCTAGTCCCAGGGTCTGGGACTGAGAAAGAGCAGGACAGGTGATTGTGGCCAGGTCTCTCCTTCAAGCAGTGCTGTCTCTGTTCTGTTTGGCCTCAGAGGTCATACGTGACCAGGGAAGGTGCATGAGCAGAGGCTGGACATGAGCTCTGAACCTGGCTGCTGAGCTCATGCAGGCTCCACTGTCGCTGTGGGCCTGCTTGTCCCCTGTTAGGAAGACGGGTCATGTGCCATCCTGCTTGGAGCACCTTTGAAGAATGGCTGACTCTTAGACCCGAGCGAGAATGTCCAGGATGAAGACCCTGTAGTGCCAGAACGTAAGGAGGGGCTCAACAAACAAACAAAAAAACACCCCAGAGTCAACAGCGAGAGTGTGTTCAAAGGGACACAGGCCACCTGAGAGAGCTCCTGGTGGCCAAAGCTGGGACAATTTCAGTTTGAGCAACAAAATAAATAATGTGGCATCGAATTATATATAACCCATCTTATATTATAACCTAATTATATCACGGGTTCATACTGATAAATGACAGAATAAATAAGCAGATAGGAGGAGAAGAACTCTAAATAACTGATGTACTCTGTCCTCCAGGAGGTGAGTTTTACCTCTGCTCCTGCATCATGGTTCTTAAAAGCTGTTTTGCTGGGCTGTGCACAGTGACTTTGTTCTGAAGAGCACGGCATGGGGGCGGACACTGTCCCAGCAGGCGATCGAAGGTCAGCCTCGTCAGGGACGGGTCCTGTTGGCACCAGGTGCCCTTGACATCATGTGGGGAAGGTGGCACTTCACCTCTGTGACCTTCCTCCCCTATGCCTGTGCGCTGCACCCCCCCCCCCGCCCCGCCCCATCTAATCAGGAGACAAATATCAGATGTACCCAACAGAAGGACAGTCTGCAAAACCCCTCACCGGTATTCCTCGAAACTGTTTGGGTCATCAAAACCCGGGAAAAGTCTGAGGAACTGTCAGAGAGGAGGAACAATCTGGAGCAGCCCAAGGAGATGCAATGGCCAAATGTAACCTGGTGCCCTGGATGTGTTCTCAGAGCAAAAACAAAGGATATTAGGAGAAGATGGGGGAGATCTGAAACAGATATGGGTTTTGGTTAATCATAATATGTTCTGTTGGTTCAGCAGTTGTGACAAAGGTACCGTGGTCATGGCAGATGTTAATCATAGGGGAAACAGGGGAATTCTCTGGACTATGGTTGCAGATTTTCCACAAATCTGAAGCTATTCTAAAATCAAAGTATACTAATTAAGAAGAAAAGTTGGGATAGTACTTCCTTCCGGTCAGGTTGCTGGGAGGTTCCATGGGGCGGGCAGGGGCTGTGGCCGCACCAGCCCTTGAGAAGCAGTTCATGCCCTCTCCTGCACAGGGGATGGGCTAGAGACCTCGGGGTCATGCTTTCCCAGCACGGCCCCTCCCTGTTTGGGACCTGCCTCAACCTGGCTGAGCAAGCAGGGGGACATGCTGTCCCAGAGCTCTCGGGAGCAGGGTTCCCTAGCAGTATAGGAACTCGGGGCTGGCGAGGGAGCATTCTCGGCTGGACCCTGTCTCCACACTGACAAGGAGAAGCCCATCTTGGCCTGGTCCAGAAGAGAAGGCTGCCAGCTGCCCTCCCATGGGCTCCCCAGGGGCCTAGCTCTGCCCTCCAGCCGTAGACAGAGGCCTGGCATTTCTGCTGTAGCCACCCAGAGTCTGACCCTCCCTTTGGACAGGAAAACAGATTCAGAGCTCCCACCCCATTAGACGCTCTTTCCCTTCTTTTTGCTGCCCGGGCTTGACCACAAGGCCCCCAGGGGCCTGCCCATGCAGGGTTACAGGAAAACAGAGAAGGAGCTCTTGCAACGACTCCCTGGCTGGCTGTGTTGCTGTTTACTGGATGTGGAAACCCATTTTCCTACCTTCTCTCCCAGGCCAGAGAAAGCCCACTCCAGCCAGCCTGCCACAGGGGCTGGTTCTGGAAAGCAGCTGGGTGTAATGGCCAAGAGTCACAAAGATCTGAATTTAAACTGAGCCCTCCCACTTTCCAGCTAGCTGGCCACAGGCAAGTTACTTACCCTCCCTGAGCCCTGGCTTTCTTACCTGTGAAAGGGGAACAATTCCTCTCTCCATAAGGTTGAAAAGAGGTCGTGTGCAAGCCCTCAGCATGGTGCCTGGCATGTCGTAGGTGTTCAGTGAATAGCAGCTCTTCCTCCAACCCTAGGGGTTTCTAGCTTCTGCTGCATTATCACGTAGCTTCTCCCTTCTTCTATTTTGTCTCCCCTTGGCCAGAGAGAGAGAGAGTCCTGACCTTTGCTTGTTTTTCTAGCACATACCCAGTGGGCATCCCAAGCCAACACGTGAGGTGGAACCCTAACCTGGGGGTCTTGGCAGATCATGTTGAACTTGGCTGGCCGAGGTGGGGAAGCAAGGAGACCAGACCAGTGTTCTTTTCTGCCCCATGGGTGTGTCTTGCTGCCGTCACAAGCACGGGAAGCGGTTCCTGGTCCCCCCAGAGCTGGCGCACTGGCCTTACCTCTGGCATTTGGGAGACAGCTGTGAGGGTCAGTGGCTGACAGAGCCAGTCCTTGAGTGCACAGCTAGACTGGAGCTGGTCAGGGGGCCTCCTGTGTGTGTGTTCCAGGGGTTTTGGGCCTCTCAGGTAGCTGCACCTCCTGGCTGTGGTTCCAGCACCAGCTGGTGGCTGTGGCCAGAACCTGTGTCAGGCGGCTTCTGCAGTTCTGGGTGGACATGGGAACCCTGTCCAGCCACCTCTTTGGCCTGTGCGCACGGTCAGGACAGCTTCAGCTGAATCAAAGCCCTGAGGTCCTCCTCAAGGGCTGGGGGTTGTAGGGGTGTGTGCAAAAGAGCGTGCCAGGGCCCCAGAGATGTGGAATGGCAGGGCCAACCCCACCTTTATTTTATTTAATCTTATTTATTTATTTATTATTTTTTTCCCACCTTTTTTTAAAATTATGGAGTAAAGTCATAAAATAGAATTACTTTATTTTTTTTTTTATCACCCTTATGTAGTAAAAGAAAAAGACTAGACTGTCACTCACTGCTGAATGGTGCTCCTATCACCCCTCAGAGCTATTCATCCACTCTTGCGCCTTGGGCCACCTTTTGGGAATCACTTTCCATCTTCCCTGGCTGCAAACCCTTTGGTGGGGTCTGTAACTGTCTCAGGTTCCGTTTCCTTGATAATGTCGTCTTTCATCATGGTTCTTGAAAGCTGGTCTGCTGGGCCAGGATCGTGGGCAGACGGGTTCTTTATCTGGGTGCTCTGATGGTATTACTTCAGTGTCTCCCCTTGTCACTGTTGAAAACCTACTCCTAACAGATGGCCCTTCCTTGGCAAGTGGCCCATCCCCTCCTTTGCCGCCTGGAAGGTTTTCTCTTTGGCTGACATGAGCCACGGAGAGAAGATCCCCCGAGACCGTGGCTCCCATCTCTCCCCAGGAATGGAGCAGCTGTGCTCAGTGGGACCAGAGAGACTTGAGGCCAGCAGAGGAGGCAGGTGGGAAGGTCGAATGGGGCTTATGGCACCCAGAATTTTCTAACAGGCTGCGCTTACATGTTGCTGAAAGTGTACAAGCACAGGCTGGGAAGAAATTCCCCATCACATGAGGGGCTGGCCTCAGTTGCCCTGATTCCCACAGGCCTCAGGGCTCTCTTGATGCCTCCACATGACTCCTACTTTTCTCTCTCTTGCTCTGAACCTCTGTCCATCTCCTGTAAAGGGCCCATGACTTCCAGCAAGCCCTCCCTGACCCTTCCCACCCATGTGTACACCATCTCCCTTTCCCCCAACCCCTGGGGTCTGGGTACACCAGTCACCTGAAGCATTTGGCCTCCAGATTATTTCAGAGTCCTGTGCTGTGCTGAGCAAGGTCCCTCCAGATGGCGTGTCCCTTACTGCTTGCTCCATATTGCATTTAGGCCAGTTCCCCGGGAGTGGGAGGTGGCATCAGGAGGTCCCACTCCCTCCTCATCAGTGTTGGACGCTCGGGCTCTGATTCTCCCTCCTGTTCAGAGAGGCAGTGGCCTCCTCCTCCGTCCCTCCGTGAGTACCTCCCAGTGTCTTGGGCTGAAGATGCCAGCTGTTGGAGCAGAAGTCACTGGAGGTTTTGGTGGGTGGGTTTGACCTGCTGAATGTGGGGACAGTAATGAAGGGTATGGCCGGATTCCGGCAGCAATCTGCCTGGCCCGCTTTGGAGAGAGACAGGGCAGGAAGACGACGGGCCTGAGAATTTCCAAATGCCCAGCGGCCTGCAGATGCCTCCACCCAAGCATTCCAGGGACAGCTCTCTTTCCCTGCCCCGGGGCAGGTGGTGGGTTTACATGTGTCCATGTGGGGCGCAGATGTGGCTGTGTAGACCATGCCTTGCTTATCACCCCGTCTTTGGTCTGCATGTGTACAGGACACATCAGGGAGGTCTGAGACGTTGACTGTAACCCATGGAGAAGGACGGCCACGTTCTGAGTTGGAGGGGCTGAAATGTGAAGGTTATTTAAGAGTAAAATTCTGTTATAGGCTGATTATTAATTCAGCAGAATAGCAAAGAATTCTTAGGTTGGAATTCTGTTGGGGAGGAAATGTACGTGTGGCCGATTGGTCCCCCACCACATGTGCCCCCCCGCCCCCGCCTCCACCACAGTTCTCCTGGGATAAGTCAGGGGCACGTAGATTGAGAAGGACATCATCTCCTTACACGTTTGGGCACTACTGCCCCTGTGATGTTGGCTGTGGAGGCGAGGAGGGTGGAAGGAAGTGTCACTGCCCATTGGACTTTCTGTCATTCCCTATGCTGGGGTGTCGGGGGGCCTGCTGTGGACTTTGGTCTCAGTTGGCTCCAGACATGGGTGCCAGGTAGGCCCTGGTGGAAGGAAGCCTGACACAGGCTGCTCTAAAGTCTGCATGCTCATGACTTGGGGCAGCTTCCAGTTCTGGGGGAGTGGGTGGGGGCTCTGTGGTGCACACGGCTTCTGCTGCCAAGCTCTGCTGCCCAGCCTGCTCTGTCTTTGGCTGGCCCAGGAGCAGGCCTCCGGTCGCCTCCTGGCTTTCCTCTCCCTGTGGGAGTCTCATATATAGGGTTGGCAGCACTGCTTCTCTCCATTTGGTAGACAGCGGTCCCTTTGTGGGTTGTAGGCTGGTTTCTTTGCTCATGGGCTGAGGGGCACAGAGAGACGGAAGCGGTGAGAAGAGGGCCATGTATGAAACTCCATCCAGCCAGGGAAGGACGTGTGGGTAGGAGTCAGAGGCTGGGATCCACTTCTGCCTCTCTGTTTGTGTGGCCCACTCATCGTTCCCAGATGTTGAGTTGGCATGAGATGTCCACATGCCAGCGCTATGACAGCCACGACGATCCCCATTCTACAGAAACAGAAACAGAGGTCCTCAGGAGTTGCCTAATGTGCCTCGAGCCACCCGGCATCCAGGGCAGAGGTGGGATTTGAACCCAGGACCCTGGCCCCAGTAGCTGCATTACGTAACCATTGCTGTGTGCTGATGCTGACTTGCTGAGCAAGCCACTCCTCTCTGGGGTTATGGCCAACTAGGCAATTAGTTATATAAGTTGTGGCCCATCACGTGCAGACATCGCAGATGATGCTTTTAAACATACTGAATAATGTTTCATGAGACGAGCAACATGTAAACAGTATATTTGGTATGATTGCTGTTTTGTGAAATGAGCCCAATGCACATACACACACATGGCAAGCAGCGCGCTAACTGTGGTTATCATACATCGATCTGGCTGATGGTAGATTTTTTTCTTTCACCTTTTTTAGACTCTTCAAAGTTTATAGGGTGAAATGTTTTATATTCAGAAAATAAGTTAGTTAAAACAAAAAAGCTGAGGAGCACCTGGGTGGCTCAGTCGGTTAAGCATCTGCCTTTGGCTCAGGTCATGATCCCAGAGTCCTGGGATGGAGCCCTGGTCAATCAAGCTCCCTGCTCAGTGGGAAGCCTGCTTCTCCCTCTCTCTCTCTTTGCCCCTCCCCCTGATTGTGCTCATGCTCTTTCTCTCTCTCTCTCTCTAATACATAAATAAAACCTTTTGTAAAAGCTGGACTTATTCAAGGGGCATCCTCAGGAGATGGGCTCTTGGGGGTGGGGGTGAGCTCCCTGTCCTTGGGTGTGGATAGGCAGAGGTTTATCCATCTGTCATGGAATCTCTTCTGGGGTCTCCTGATTAGGGGGGTGGGGAGGACAGCATTCTTTGGTGGGCTGTGTGTGGCATTGCCCCACAGTTCCTGGGCCTGTGAGAGAAGGGAGTTCTCCAATGCCATCCTCCTCAAACTTGACCATGGCTGAGAATCACTGGGGCTTGTGGTCATATTGCAGACTTTGACTTGGGAGGTGGGCCTGAGACTCTGCATTTCTAAGGCCCTTGGGTGCTGTCCCTTGGATTTGTCCTGGAAAAGTTCCCTGGGCACCACAGAGCAGCGCCAGGGGCATCGGCCAGATGATTCCAGTGGCAACTGGAGAGGTACACGGGGATGTGAAGATGAGCAGTTGGGACCAGATGACATTTGTGGAATGACTCGTCCAAGCCGTGGAAAGATGAATCTTAGAGGGCTGAGTTTGAGGCCAGGTCCCCTCATGCTTGGCTTCATGGAGAGAGTGCGTAGGTGGAGCCAGCTGGGCCAGGATTTGAATCCTAACTCTGCAGCTTCTTAGCTGTGTGCCCTGGGAAGGCCTTTTTTGCCTCCCTGCCTCAGTTTCTTCATCGGTTCAGTAGGGATAAGAATGGCTGCCTTGCTAAGGCCATGTTGAGGATGAATCCAGATAGCATGGTCATTCCCTGGTGCTTGGCTCAGACCTGCTGTGTGGTAGGCTCTTAACACACATTTGCTTCCCCTAAAAGCACATGCTCTTTCCTCCTTGCAGGTGGATGAGATTTACCATGATGAGTCTCTGGGCACCCACATAAACATCGCGCTGGTCCGCTTGATCATGGTCGGGTACCGACAGGTAACCCTTCCTCACCAACAGGCAGGGGTTGGAGGAAGAAGGAGTTTGGGGCCGATGCATTGCACTGGCTGTGGGATGGCGTGGGGTTGGTTAGCGTTCAGGAAGCATTTTGTTTCCACGATCAGAACCCTGAGACCATTATAACCAAGGCTTCAGGGAAGAGGCATTTGGGGATGTTAAGTAAGAACTGGGAGATTCCCTCCAAACTAGTAAGTGGACCATCCTGTGCAACCTTGCAGCTGGAGAGCCCTCTCCTTGAGGAATCCAGGTGGAGATGGGCTCAGGGTGGGGCAGTGGCTGAGACAAGTGCTGCTCTGGTTGGATGCTGCAGCCCTGGGCTCTGCAATCTTAGACTCTTCTTTTCCCTGAAATGGGGTAGCAACAGGACTTGCCTTCAGGGGCTTTTGTGAGGATTACCTGAGACGGTGGTAAAGCATAGAAGTGCTCAGCAAGTCAGTTGAGGGATGAGAGAGAGAATGCGTGTTGAGGTCTCAGGCTTCAGGTGTCCTGGCACAGGGCCTGGAGCGTGACCTCTCCCTAAAGTGGGAGGGCTGTGTGCTGGAGGGCTGGAGTCAGGACTATTGAGGACCCAGGGACCCTTGCGCCTCAGTGTCCTCTGCCAGTGGGAGGGGAGTGGCGGGTGCCCCCTATGGTCTGGCGGCTCTGGCGATCACCCCTCTGTTGATGTTCTTGGCCCCCAGTCTCTGAGCCTGATCGAGCGTGGGAACCCCTCTCGCAGCCTGGAGCAGGTGTGTCGCTGGGCACACTCTCAGCAGCGCCAGGACCCCAGCCACGCAGAGCACCATGACCATGTCGTCTTCCTCACCCGGCAGGACTTCGGGCCCTCAGGTATGCAAGGTACTGTATTAGCTGTGGCCGGGGGTGAGCAGCTGCAGGCAGAGGCCGAGGTCCGGGGCTGGGCTCTCTGGAGCCACTCCAAGGAGGTTTGAGGGGCAAGGGCCTCTGTCAACAGAGTCATGGGACTCTGGAGATGGGACCTGGCCAGACAGGTGGCCAAGCTTGAATTGGTTTCTTGGGGACCAGGGGAAGTGAATGGGTCCTCATTCTGGTCCCTGCTGTCTTGGTTGAGCCCATGAGTGGCTGTGAATGGAGTGTGTTTGTTGACCAACTGACTGGCTGGCTGGGGGGTTGCGGCGTGGAAGTTGGCGGTGCGCAGGCTTGGGGCATCTAGAAGTCTCACTGTCTTGATTAGAGGAAAGGCTGACAAGCATAGAAACTGCAGAGGCCCCGAGGGGAGCTGAAAAGCGTTAGGATGTGGGAGCCTTGGGCTCAGGTTGCTCTACTCTTGGGAGGGGGGTGGACTTTGCAAAGATCCTTCTTCTCCAAGCCCTCTCTGGCAGTGACCACATCAGTATGTCCCAACGGTGGCTTGCTGGACACAGACCTTGTTGAGTCCTGCTTCACCTTCCTGTGACCTCTCTGTGCCCTCTCTCCCTGGCAGGGTATGCGCCTGTGACTGGCATGTGCCACCCCCTGAGAAGCTGTACCCTCAACCACGAGGATGGCTTCTCCTCAGCCTTTGTGGTGGCCCACGAGACTGGCCATGTGTAAGTGTGTGCAAGCGGCACCCAGGAGGGTGGGCCGTGCTGGGAACTCCAAGGAGTCCTGTGGGTGTGAGGGGCTTAAACCCAGATCAGGCCCCCGTCCCAGCCCCCAAATCCCAGGGCCATGGAGAACCTGATGTGGCCCTGCCTTTGGGCAGGTTGGTGCAGCGTCCCATCAGAGGAGGTGGTCTGTTCCCTGGGTGACCTCTGTCCCTCCTCCAATCCACAACCTGAGGCCCTTGCGAGAGCCGTTCCAGCCCACACCACTGCTCAGGACACGCTGGAGCACTGGCCTGCACCCATCGGAGATAGGCGCTCATGGGCTTGGGCCTCGGGCCAGGCTGGCAGCTGGCGTGCTTGATCTTTGGGCCTGGATTTTGTTTAGAACACATCCATCCATTCATTCAACCACTATTCCTTGAGCACCTACTGTGTGCCAGGCCGTGTTGTAGGAATGGACTGTAGGGAGGAATAGGCCGGGGGGCTACGTTCCCGGAGAAAGCAAGTGAGCCACAGTCATCCAGGTTGTCCTTTGGTGATGTGCACAGGCTGCAGTCATGCCTCCTGGCCTCGTCTGCTCCCTGGGCAGAACCGAGGGTCGCACTCCCGGGCCCCCAGCATGTGTGCACACACACAGTGAGGGCTCTTTCCTGCAGGGGGAAGGACCCGGGAAGGAGTGGGGTGGGCCAGCCCAGAGGGAGCCTGCCACCTGCTGTCCTCGCCAGCTCTGTCAGCGCAGGAGGCCCCTGTGGACCTCATGCTAGCTCTGTCCCTCAGGGGTCCCCCAGCTTCCTCCTCTACAACGTGGAGGCTGACATACGGGACCCCTCAGGGGTCCCTTCCTTTCCCGGAAGCCCCTGGTTCCACATACTTCAGAGTCAGGAGTTTGTCCTCCTGTGTGTGGCAGGTGGGGATGGGGGGGGGTGAGGGTGGTGTCCACTCCTCGCAGAGCAGAGCCTTCTGTGGAGAGACCAGGACAGCCTTAGAGGTCTGTGCGTCTGTCTGGTGGTCAAGGCCAGATGCGGCCACCTGGGAGTATTTGAGAATTTACAACCTCTGGGCTTTGACATTAAATATTAATGATAAGAAACAGATGTTACAATTTGAACTTTGTCACGGGGTGGGTGCGTACCATACACAAAGCTCTGTGCTCCGTACCTCAGGGTCTCGGAAAGGCTTAAAAGTTGGCGCGTGGACACACTCAGTAAATGAGGTTGAATTGGACTAAACGAGACCTGGTCCTTGCACCTGCAGGCCTTGGGCCTGGTGGGGAGACGTGTATGACGTGCTCGTTGTTAATAGGTGGCCCCTGCTGTGGGAGGTCAGCCCTTGGGTCAGGGTGGCCAGGGAGGGTGTCTGGGCTGGGAGTGGGGCTTGAGCTGGCCTTGGAAACTGAGGATGTGGGTGGGAAGGAGGAGGGGGCAGGAGGGCAGAATGGAACCAGCCCTCCTGGGAAGCAGGGTGGGGCCTCAGCATCCACTCAGAGGGGTGGTCCTTCCTCCTGCATGGTGGGGAAACTGAGGCCCCGAGGAACAGTCAGAAGCCTGGTCGGTGCATGCTGTCCTATTGCTGGCCCACCTGCCTGTTTTCACAGGGACGGGCTCCCTGGCGTGACTCCAGCTCCCTTCTGTACCCCACCCCCGCCCTCTAGGCTCGGCATGGAGCACGACGGTCAGGGGAATGGCTGTGCAGACGAGACCAGCCTGGGCAGCGTCATGGCACCCCTGGTGCAGGCTGCCTTCCACCGTTTCCACTGGTCCCGCTGCAGCAAAGTGGAGCTCAGCCGCTACCTCCCGTAGGTCACCTCCGGCTCCGGGCTGGGGACAGGGGAGCATGCAGCCTGCCACTCCATCCCCCACTCCCAGCCATCTTCTCTCCAGTACCACCCTGTCCCTGACACATGCTCAGCTCCCAGCTTTGCTGCTTGGCTCCTGGGTCTCCAGGGATGTTGAGGCCCAGGATAAGCTTTAGACTCTGGATCTCAAGGCCAAGAATGGGTGCAGAGTGGATTTGGATGGGGGCAGGTGTGGCAGAGACACTGTCACTAGCATCATGCGGCAGCCAGCCAGGGCCCCCAGAGTATGTCCTGCGTGGCAGGCTGACTTTCCTTCCCTTAGTGCAGTGAGCCCTCCGGGAACCATCCCTTCCTCCCAGGAAGACACAGCTCCTAGCAGAGGGTAGCAGGGGCTGATTCCTGCAGGCCATCTTTGCTCCTTAAACCCCCAGCTCTGGAAAAAGAGAAGCATGGGAACCCCTGCCTCAGCCTGGCTCTCCTTCTTGTCTCCACCTGCAGCTCCTACGACTGCCTCCTCGATGACCCTTTTGCGCCTGCTTGGCCCCGGCCCCCAGAGCTGCCGGGCATTGACTACTCGATGGACGAGCAATGCCGCTTTGACTTCGGCTCTGGATACCACACCTGTTCTGCGGTGAGTTCCCAGCAGCCTCTGCCTGCTGGGGTGCCAGGGCCATGTCCTTCTGTGACCCAGGCTGGGCATCCACAGAGCTCCTTCCTCCCAGCTGGCCGGGTGGCCTGGTGATGGGCTCACAGCCTGATGCCACCTGCCATGGGGGAATGCCGGATGACCAGAGCCCAGCCCTGCCACCTTCTGCTGCATACCTGCCCCACCCAGTCCCACCTTTGGAGGCAGGTGTATGCAGTGGCTGGAGGATGCTTTAGTCCTGGGAAAGATGGAACAGAGTAGAAGAGAGAGGGCAGGTGGCTGATGGGATCCTGGCTGGACTGCTTCCTGGGGAGCTTATCTGCCTGGTGGTCCCTCTGTCAGGTGCTGGGCTCTGGCCCAATGGAGGAATAGTTACCCCTATCTGCTCTTCAGGGATCTGACAGGATGTTTTGGACTGATTTGTCACCCTAGTGGAAATCTCTTGTGTCCTCCCATATTCTCTCTCCAGGGGGTCAATTGCATGCTCCTCCTACCCCATGCCTAGGAGACAGATCCAAGGGAGCATAGCCCTTCCTTGCCCTGCAGGACAGGGCAGGGGAGAGCCTGGCGCTGGGGGTGGGCTCGAGACCCCCAGGAGAGGACCTCACAGGTCCCAGGCACAGGCTCACATCCAGGGTCATGGGTCTTTCTGAAGGGTCAGGCCTTGGGGACTCGAGTGCTTCAAACCTCCCATTCAGGAATGCAGCCCCCTCCTCAGATCTGCAGGACCAGGAGTGCCAGTGTACGGTCACCTTCCTACTGCCCAAGCCATGCTGGGACACATAGTTTCTGAGCTGGAGCTGGAGAAACAGCTTGGGATGTGGGATTTCAATGCCCGAGGCTGTATCTGTAGGACACTGGTCTGGCTGGCGGGGGATGATAGGAGAGAGAACAACCTGGAGCTCTCCTGGACAGTGTGAGACAGGAGGTCACCAAGCTCTGGCACAGCCTGGGGAGACCAGAGTGGGGTGGGGGTCCTGACCTTACCTGGGTGCATTGGAGTCTGGGCTAAATCGGCAGCCCCTTGAGGGCCCTGATGTGCACTGGGCTCGAGGGGCATTAGCCGGCCCAGGCATCCCCAGAGCCTCCAACCTGGTCCCTGCCCAGTGGCACAGTTTCTTCTGCAGACTCAGGGAGGGAGGAGGGCCTGGGGAAGCAACAGGGGGTGTGTGGGCAGTGGCCTGCCCCTTCTTGGTGCCCTGCTGGAGAGAGGAGGGGTCCCTGGAGGCCACGGGGACTTGGAGTGGGGTCCAGCTTGAGGGTGTGGACCCTCTTGCCTCCCCCCACCATGTCCTGGCCCCAGTATCCACATCTTCCTCTCTCTCCCTCTGGACGAATTGTGCCCAGTGACCACTTTCCTCTTACCACACAGTTCCAGACCTTCGAGCCCTGTAAGCAGCTATGGTGCAGCCACCCTGACAACCCGTACTTCTGCAAGACCAAGAAGGGGCCCCCCTTGGACGGGACCGAGTGTGCACCCGGCCAGGTACCTGTGGGCCCGGGGCTGCAGCAGGACTGTGCAGGCCCCCAGGGAGCCTGTGTCCCCCAGCCGTGTGTGCAGCTGGTGTGCAGAGTCCCCCCATAATCTCATATGTTTGCACCCTCTCTCCCATACCACAATCCCTTGCTTCCTCCATTTGCAGAGCTTGGCATGATCTCCTAGCCCATCTGGCAGGAAGGCCTATTCCCATTTTACAGATGAGAAGAATGAGGCCCAGGCAGGTGAAGGAACTTGTGGAGTCAAAGAAGGGGTGAAGGAAGACCCCAGGTGTCCTGCCTGCCCTCCCTGGCCTGCTGTGCTGTTTCTCCCACATCCACACCTGTTGCCTCCCCTGCCCCAGACACACGCTTTCGCATATTTGCTGTTGTGCGTTTCCCCCCGGAGTGTGTGTGGGTGCCAGGGCTTCATTTGTCAGGGGGGCCTCATAGCCGGGTGTGAGAGCCCTGACCTGGGGTCTGTAACCCACCTCTGCTCTATTGCTAGCCCCGAGCCTGACCTCTGTGGTGCCCTTGGGCCATTCAGAGCACTCCTCCAGGTCCCGCTGACCCCTGACCAAGTGGCCTTTCCATTCCTCAGAGTTCTGAAGTCATGTCAGAGCAGAGAGCTCTGGGAAGAAGCAGGGCGTTGTGAGGCTCGAGGCTTACTCAGCATCAGCTCTGAGCCCAGTCGTGGGACCTGCCTGTCCCTGTCCCCTGCCCCCAGCTTGCCCCCTGTCCTTGCCCCCTGCCCTCTGCCCCTGCCCTCTGTCCCTGCCCCCTGCCCTCTGCCCCTGCGAGGCTTCATCCACTCAACACATGTGGGGGCGCTGCTCCTTCACAGATGGATGGGGCTTCCCACGGCCTTGCACAGGGCCCAGTAGGCTCTACATCTGGCGGGCTCTTATCCTGGACAACTCGGTATACCTGCTTCAGGTTATTTCCAGAGTTCCAGGTCCTTCCGTCACATTTTACATGACAATTAATTCATGGCTCGCAGTTTTGGCTGCATTTTGGAACCATCTGGGGAACTTTAAAAGCCCCTACCGCCCCAGGGCAGGGAGTGACTGCAGATGGGCACGAGAGATCTCTTTGGGGTGATGGAAATGCTCTAAAATTAGATGTGATGACAGTTGCACAATGCTGTAAATTGTGAAAAGTCATTGACTTGCACACTTGACCTGAGTGAATTTTATGGTATGTATAGTACTGCTGCTTTAATTTTTTTTAAAGATTTTATTTATTTATTCATGAGAGACACAGAGAGAGGCAGAGGGAAAAGCAGGCTCCATGCAGGGAGCTTGACATGGGACTCGATCCCAGGTCCCCAGGATCAGGCCCTGGGCTGAAGGCGGTGCTAAACCATTGAGCCAGCCGGGCTGCCAGTACTGCTGCTTTTTAAAAAAATCCCTCCCCCTAGAGATTATGACTCAGTTGGTCTGAGATGAAGTCAAGGCATCTAGAGTTTTAAAAGTCTCCAGGGCTGAGATCCACTCAGTCACCTCTTAAATAAGACCCACGGAGCTTTGCTGTATTTCTTACATGATGCCCTGCAGGAGAAGGGAAGGGAGTTACTTGGGTTGAGCCTGCCTTGGTGCCTGGCCCTGAGCTAAGGCCTTTGTAGGTGTTCTTGCTTCCAGTTCTTAGAACAGTCCTATTTAACAGGTGAGCAAACAGGCCCAGCAAGGTGACATTATGCCAAAGCCGCACACAGCTAGTAATGGCTGAGCTGGGATTCAAACCCTGGCCTTGTGGATTCCATTCATATACTCCCTCCATTTATGCGTGGATAGACCCCCCTGTGGGGCTAGGGCTTGCCTCCCACAGACACGCCTGCCTGTGGCCCCTGGATGGGGATTTCGAGGTACAGAGCCAAGATATCGACTCTAGATGGCATGGGAAGATTGTGTCTTCTACCCCCCATCAGCTCTTTTTTCCCTCCAGGAGGGGTAAACCAAATAACTGCAGTTAGTGCCGTCATTGGCTGCCAGTTTGGAGGGCCGTGTGTGCCAAGCATGATCTCCTTGGGGACTCCCAGCAGCCCCGTGGGCAGGTGTGCTAGCACCACATTGTACAGTGGAGGGATAGGCTCAGAAAGGGGGACCCTTTGCTGAAGGTCACTCAGCTCAGGGTAGAGGTGGCTTCCGCGAAACCTTGAGGCTTGTACTCTTAGTGTCCCTCCCTCTGGACTCAGCTGTGGTGCCCACCAGCTGTGCCATGTGCACAGTCGGGGCATCTCCATAGCAGGCTGGGCGGCAGTGGCCCTCGGGTAACCTCGTTCCCTCTGCTCCATCCCAGTGGTGCTTCAAGGGTCACTGCATCTGGAAATCGCTGGAGCTGACTTACGGCCAGGATGGAGGCTGGAGCTCCTGGACCAAGTTCGGGTCATGTTCACGGTCGTGTGGGGGCGGGGTTCGATCCCGCAGCCGGAGCTGTGACAATCCCCCGTGAGTGCTCTTGGCTGAGGTGGGCAGGGCAGGGGACCCCCCCATTCCCTAGGCCTGAGGAGCTGGGAGAGGAAGCCATGGGGGAAGGAGGCTGGACACTAGAGACAACGGCCCTGAAGCTGGGTTTGTATTCTAAGGGTGAGAACCCCGAATTGTTGGGAGGTGGGGCTGGATCACTTCCACCCAGGCCTGACATGGCCCATCAGGCGGGGCATCCGAGAATAGGTCTGAACCAGTGATTCTCCAACCCTCATGCGCAGAAGATTCTGAGTGGGCCCGGGACTCTGCTAATTTAACGCGTCTGCCCATGACCCTGATCCTCTGGCCGAGCTTTGAGAAAACCTTGATCTAAATGCTTAGTAGTCATGTTTGTTTTCTTACCACATGGAGCAGAATTTCCATTAATTTTTTCTTAACTTACCTTTTTAAAAGAAAAAAATTTATTCATGAGAGACAGAGAGGCAGAGACAGAGGCAGAGGGAGAAGCAGGCTCCATGCAGGGAGCCCGATGTGGGACTTGATCCCAGGACCCCGGGATCATGCCCTGAGCTGAAGGCAGATGCTCAACCACTGAGCCACCCAGGTGCCCCTACTTCCCTCTTTCTGACATCAAATCCTGCCTTTCACTGCCCCACTCACATTCCCCCAGCATTCTGGGGGAGCATCTGTTTCTCTCCTTTTATCCCCTCCTATGGTTTTGAAACTTGCAAGTGCCAGCTGGCTGTGGTCTCCCTCTCTCAGGCTGAAGTGACCTGGTCAGAATAGCCTCAGGCTAGATGGGGGCTGGTGGGGTGGCCGGGTGGGTCAGTGGGCTCCAGGAACCAGGGGTGCCCAGCCTCTACAGAACAGCAGGGCCCTTGGATGCTGTGCCTTGGTAGTGGCTGCCCTCCTTTGCATCCTCAGCAGGGGCCCTCCATCCTCTGTTGTTTACCTCCAGGGATGGGAAGCTCACCACCACTTGGAGCAGGCCGTTCCTTTGTCCACTGGCTGTGCTGACCTTTTATAGACATGAGCCCAAATGCACGGCCCTATAACTTCCACCTGTTGGGAGTGTGACAGCCTGGGCTGGAGAAGGGCCCAGTGGGGCCCACTCTGAGTAAGCCACCTTCCAGTCAAGACGGATGGCTCTCCTCTTGATCAAAGCTGCCATCCAGCAAACTCCTCTGTAATAAGAATTTTTTATTTTATGAGGCTTAAGTGAAATAATATGTGTACTTTCAGCGCTCTGCCCAGGCCAGATTTAGCGCTAATGAATGGCAGCTGCTGTTGTAATTGTTAGCGTGGATCGAGCTCGCTGTCCATGCCAGGTGGGACGCTGAGCACTTCAGCGCACACACCCATGAGATGCTCCCGGGTCTGGGAGCAGAGTACCGGGAGCCTGTGCTTCGATAGTTTGCATCCATAATCCCACCCAGTCCTCTCCCTAATGGAGAAGAGAATACAGATTGCTTTAAATACCTTTTTTTATTTATTCTTCACAGACACACCAGGAGGTAGGTAAGGGAAGAGGTATCCCGGTGTCACCTTTAAAGGGGAAAATAAGGCTCAGCAAGACTAAATGACCTACCTGAGATCTGCATAGGCAGGGCTTGGGGGCAGATCCAGCGGGGGCCTTCTCGCTCCAGATCTGCATCTCTCTTTACCCCTCCTTAGTTTATTATGACGTGAAGCAGAAGCGGATGCAAATCAGAATTGTTGAGGCACGTTTTGAGTGCCTACAGTATGCCAGGCCCTGTGCGGTGGTTGAAAGCGTTCGCAAAGATGAATAAGACTGCTTTCTCTTCCAGCCCCATCGGAGTGACTTAGTCATCCTTGTCCCTGACACCACTCGTCCCCCGCCTGCCCTGTTTCTCGGCTCTCCCCCTCTCCCCTCCACACACACGCACACACGGTGGGACAGGTGACATATGTCCAAGGGGTGGGTGGAGCAAGAGGAATCTAGAAGGACTGTGTGCACAGCAGCCCCCACCATGGGGGTCCCTCTCTAGTTTATAAGTTAGAAGAGCCTCTTTATGTTCCTCTAAAAGGCTGAGCTGCCCCCAAGCGGCCATGAGGGAAGCCTGGCCCTCCCCAGCCTTCCAGCAAGTCACTGGTCTCTCTGTGCCTGCCCCAGCCCAGCCTACGGAGGCCGCCTGTGTTCCGGGCCCATGTTCCAATACCAGGTGTGCAACAGCGAGGAGTGTCCGGGGCCCTACGAGGACTTCCGGGCCCAGCAGTGTGCCAAGCGCAACTCCTACTACATCCACCAGAATGCCAAGCACAGCTGGATCCCCTACGAGCCTGAAGATGGTGAGTGGGTCCTGCCTCCGCCCCCACCCGCTGTGTCCTTGGGCATCTGCTGTGTCTGTGTCTTCCCAGGCAGGCTTCCCATGCCTGGGGCCACCAGTGGAGGTTGGAGGGACAGTAGGGTGCCAAAAGGGACATGTGGTTGGCAGGCTTGCCACATACCTTTGTGCAGGCCCTTGTCTTGTGTGCCGTGGGGCCAGCTGTCCTCATTAAAGCCATCCCTGATTTGTATATGTATGGGGACTGTTTTCTGACAAGGAAAATATCTTGAACCAGGGGCCCTTCACCCAGAGGTGCCCAGAGGCTGGCAGCAGTGCTGGCTGTTGGGGTCGGTGCCTCTTACACCGGTCCTTACCTGTATGGGAAGACACTATGCAGGTGGAGGTGCCCTGGCTCTGTGTAGCCACCGTTCTGAGAGGCTCTGTCCTATTACACACAGCATTTTTAGGTTTTATTGACAGTGCTACTGTTTTAATGTTAATGAAAAGGAGTTAAAAGGCAGGCAGATGAGAGCCTCTGGGATCCTTATACTGACTCCCCCCAGGCTGCTCTGGGGCAGACACGGGCCTCAGGACTCAGGCAGGGGAACTGAATTTTGAGACCAAGTGCCAGGGCCAGTACCAGTCTGCTCTGGAGGCTTCCCACTGATGGCTCTCCTAGTGGCAGAGAAGAAGTGGCCAATGAAGGGTTGGGATTCACGGCATCTTAGGGATTTCAGACTGGAAGGGCCCTCAGCAGTCCTCTGTGTCCACTTCCCCTGCCTGTCTCTCCGCCACCCTTTGCTGGACAGATGCTCAACCCCCACCATGCAGCCCTCAGCCTCGGATGGCACCTACTAGAAAGGCCTGTTCTCTCCTGAGCCCAGGGCCACCTCTTTGTAGCCCTGGTTCCAAAGTATTAATTGCAAGACCCTTGGTTATTCAACTCACATTTAGAATGACAATCTTCAGGTTGGAAGGGACCTCAGAGGCCTGTGAATTGCCCACCAGTGCACATACTTCTCCGGAACATGATGACAGAGAGTGCCTGCCTTCTGGTTTGAATTCCTCCCACCCTGGGGGTTGGCCACTCCCTTTCCACTATGGGCTGGCTTCCATGGCTGCCTAGAAAGCTCCCTGCCTGGAGTGTACTGGTCAGCATCCTACGTGTCTTTCAGAGGGTTAGAGTCCCCTATCCCTCTCCCCTTGGCCCAGGTCCCACCAGGAATCGGGCTCCTGTGCATGAAATCCAAAGTGGTATTAGATGCTATGGCTCTGGACTTGAGCCCTGAGCACTGAGGCAAGATGTATCCTGGGGGGTCCGGGGACCAGGAGCGGGAACCAGATCGTTTCATAGAAATTTTGGCTGAGGGGATGGCTGGCTTTGAAAGCTTTGCAGATCCGTTCAAGTCCAAACAAGCCAGTGTAAGGGGATTGGGTGGGTGGGTGGAAGCTTCCAGGCCCATGGGGCAACTGGTCTTTGGATTTTCCCAGGACTTTTAGACAAAGTCCAGAAAGTTAGCTAAGCCCCAGCTTCCCTTTTTTTCTAAGAAATACAGCAAGTGTCTATATGTTCTCTGGGACTTTCTTTTCAGGACATCAATAGCCCATATTGGGAACAGAATAATTAATTGTTAGAACTAGAAAAGACCTCCTTTCCTCTCTCACTGCAGCTTCATTTTGCAAACCCAGACCACTGTCCTGCCTTCCTTTCACACAGCCACCTAAAGTTTATGAACATGTTAAGGTACACCATCATTCCTGTGGCTGGTGAAGCGTATGGAGAGGTCAGCGTGAGTCTCAAACCAGACTGCCTGGCTCAGAATCCTGGCTCTTCTACTTAGTGTGTGGCTCTGTGGCCTTGAGCAAATTTCTTAACCTCTCTGGTCCTTGGTCTCCTCCTCCATAATGCTAGAACTTACTTCCTTGGGGTATTGCAAAATTTAAATGAGCTAATTCACAAAAAAACATTTGAAGTTTTACATCAACAGTGTGTAGGGGCACCTGGCAAGACCAGTCAGTAGAGTAGGTGACTCTTGATCTCAGAATCGTAGGTTCAAGCCCCACCTTAGGCCTAGAGCCTACTTCTAAAAAAAAGAGGGGGAAAAAGATATGTAAAGGTTTTGGAAGTATCTGGTACAAAGTAAGCATTCACTAAGTGTTGGCTTATTATTATTGCTATTAGTATTATCACTCAATTTTCTTTTTCTTTTCTTTTTTTAAAGATTCTGTTTATTTATTCATGGGAGACACAGAGAGAGAGGCAGAGACATAGGCAGAGGCAGAAGCAGGCTCCAAGCAGGGAGCCCTATATGAGACTCCATCTCAGGGCCCCAGGATCACGACCTGAGCCAAAGGCAGACGCTCAACACTGAGCCACCCAGGTGCCCCTCACTTGCTTTTCTTTAAGATCCTGCTGTGGCATTTTACTGATCAAGGATAATAAATAAGGAACTGAGGCTCAGAGAGGTCGGATGATTTGCCCAGCTCCCCACCCAGTGCCCAGAGCTGGTCCAGGAGCTTCCTGCTTGGGCCCGGCGCTGCTGTCCTGGGCCCGCCCGTTTTCTCCTCGGTGCTGGGAATTCAGCATGGTCCCTTTCTCCACAGATGCCCAGAAGTGTGAGCTGATCTGCCAATCGGAGGACACCGGGGACGTGGTCTTCATGAATCAGGTGGTCCACGATGGGACACGCTGCAGCTACCGGGACCCATATAGTGTCTGTGCCCGCGGCGAGTGTGTGGTAGGTCTGGACTGTGCGCCTCTGCCTTCCCTGGGGACACCTGAATGCTGCACTGCCTGCCCCTTTTTCTGCTCCCTAGGGAGACAGGCGTCTCCTCACCTTCCCCACCCACAAGACCCTTGGTCCTCAGCATAAGCCCGGGATTCTAGAAGTGGTTCATCACCCAGCCCCATTTAAGGGAAGAGGAGAGGCCGTTTAAGACCCGTCCATGTCACATGGCGAGTTTGTGACAGAGACCTGTCCAGGAATGCCTCTTGGTTCATGGTCAACGAGTGGGGCCTGGGGAGGGAGCCAGGGGCTGCCAGCCTGGGGGTGGTGGCAGGGGGCATGGGAGCCTTCTCCTGCTGACCCTACCTCTGCCTCAGCCCGTCGGCTGTGACAAGGAGGTGGGATCCATGAAGGCAGATGACAAGTGCGGGGTCTGTGGAGGAGACAACTCTCACTGCAGGACTGTGAAGGGGACACTGGGCAAGGCCTCCAAGCAGGCAGGTGAGCAGGTTGGGGCTGGAGTTCCGGCCTAGCCAGGTTCCCTTTAGGCTGGACCTGAGTCCCTCAGGCTGGACCCTTCTTCCTCTGCTGGGCCACAGTTCGGGGCGAGGGAGGCACCTGGAGCTTGCCTCTGGACTGGAACATTTTTTTCTGTTCTGTTTCTCCATTGTTTTGGGAACCTTGTGGTGCCTCCTGCTTTGAACTCCTGGTACCTTAGTTCCTTGAATTCCTTCCCCTCCTTCAATCTGGCCACACTTGGCTGATACTCGTCCTTTATACCCTAGGATGAATTAGGTCCATTTCCCCTTTGGGAGTGTCACAGCTTTGCCTGCCTCTCTACGGGGCCAGGCTTTGAGAGAGGTTGTTTCTAGGCTTGGGATAGGGAGGGTGAGAGGGCCCAGAGGAGCCATGCCAGACCTTCATCTAAATCCCTTACGGCCTGAGAGGAAAGGGGGAGGGGACAAAAGGAGAGAAAAGGAGGCTCAAGAGGGTGGGGAAAAATAGGTAACCAGGGCCCATGCGGGCTTTCCCACAAACCCGCACAACGCAGCCCTTAGATTCGAGGGAGCATTGAGTGATGCATTTCGTTTGACCCTCTCAGCACCTTGTGGACAAGGGCCCATTCCTATTTTACAGATGAGGAAACAGGTTCTTGGGTGTGTGAGGGGCAGGGGTGGTGGGGTATGCTGGGCAGCGGGGCCACAGCTCAGGGTGCTCGCCCATCTTCCTGTGCCACAGGAGCTCTCAAACTGGTACAGATCCCAGCTGGTGCCAGGCACATCCAGATCGAGGAGCTGGAGAAGGTTCCACACCGCATTGGTGAGTGTTGGGAAGCCATGAGAGGGGGCTCCCTAAGGTGTGGGGGAGCAGGAGAGGGCTTGCCCTCAGGTGTGGGGGAGCAGGAGAGGGCCTGCCCTCAGGTGTGGGGGAGCAGGAGAGAGCTTGCCCTCAGGTATGGGGAGCAGGAAAGGGCCTGCCCTCAGGTGTGGGGAGCAGGAGAGGGCCTGCCCTCAGGTGTGGGGGAGCAGGAGAGGGCCTGCCCTCAGGTGTGGGGGAGCAGGAGAGAGCTTGCCCTCAGGTATAGGGAGCAGGAAAGGGCCTGCCCTCAGGTGTGGGGGAGCAGGAGAGAGATTGCCCTCAGGTATGGGGAGCAGGAGAGGGCCTGCCCTCAGGTGTGGGGAGCAGGAAAGGGCTTGCCCTCAGGTGTGGGGGAATAGGAGAGCAGAGGAGGAGGATCCTCATGCAGGGGAGATTTCAAAATAATTTTTGAAATTTTTGTGTTTCTTTGTGTTTTACTTATGTTGAAGAGAAACCCATTCCAGGGTTCAAATTTCAGATGTGAAAGGGGATCTGGTGAAGATCCCCCCACCCCACCTCTGCCCTCGGAGGTGCAGTTTCTTTCCTGAGGGGCAGCCACTGTTGATTAATTGTGCACAGTTTTTTTCTTTTAAAGATTTCATTTATTTATTCATGAGAGACACACAGGGAGAGGCAGAGACACAGGCAGAGGAAGAAGCAGGCTTTCTGGAGGGAGTCTGATGAGGGACTCAATCCCAAGTCCCAGGATCACAACCTGAGCCAAAGGCAGATGCTCAACCACTGAGCCACCCAGGTGCTACTTGTGCTCAACTTTTAAAGGAAAACCATTTTTATAGAATGTATCAGTCTCCTTTTGCTCTATAACACGTCATCCCCAAACTCTGGTTTCGAACAAGAGTTTCTGTTGGCTCATGGTCCTGTGGGCTGTCAGGTTGGACTGGGTGCAGCATGTGCAGCTTCTGCTCCTCTGCCTGGACTCACTCATGCCATGGAAGCATTTGGTGGGTCTGTAGATCCTGATTGGTACTGGCTGTCAGCTGGGGTCACGGGGGCAGAGGAGACAGGGCCATGTCCCCAGCAGGCTAGCCTGGGATTATTCCCATGGAGCCTGTCACACGGTCCTGAGGGTGGGCAAGGGCAGGCAAGCCCCCATGTGCACACAGTTGCCAGGTCCCTGCTTGCATCATGCTTTGTGATATCCCGTTGGCCCAAGCCAGTCTCAAGGCCAAGCCCAGACTCAAGGGGTAGAAACAGAAGATCTCTTGGTGGGAAGTGTGGTACAGTCGGAGCACAGGCGTGCACACGGGAAGAGGAGGAATTTGTAGCCGTTTTTGCAGTCTGCCACACGGACCCTTAAACTATCCTTAACATAATGGCACTTAAACACAATCATTAGGCCACGCCTTATCATAGTTATACAGCTATAAAACCAAGAGAGATGAAAAATTAGCCCCCCCCCCCAACAAATCGACACAATTCAAATTGGGAGCGTAAATGTATTGGGACAGAGTCTTGTATTCCTTTGTTTGCTGTGTTCTGTTTGTGCTGAAACTAAGTTGGTGGTTAAAAAATGAATGTGTCCAGAACAGACAAATCCAGGGAGACAGGAGAGCAGATGAGTGGTGCTCAGGGGCTGATGGGAGGGGGATGGCAATGTCTGCAAATAGGGGTGATAAAGTGTCTTGGAATTGGATAGTGGTCCAGTAGTCACTGACTTAGACACTTTAAAGGGTGGACTGTGTGGTATGTAAATTATATTTCAATTCAAAACACATAAGGATGGTTTGGAGCAGGGACCCAGGGGGCAAGCAGGGAGAGGGCTGCCGCCCTGACATTGGGTAGTATCTGGGTTCTCCCACACTTGTCTGTGTTCAGACCCCTTACAGGGGGCATGTGTGCCTTGATGTCACTGGGCCTTAGCATGTTCCAGAGGCCCCTCTTACCTGTTAATGCCCACTGGGTCACACTGCTTATCACCAGCGCTTCATAAACACGAACACAAAACATAACTTCTCTGGGCAGGCTCATATATTACAAAAATGCTGATATTTATATTTTTAGGTCGTCACCAAAATAATAGAAAATATTTTAAAGTGTCTGGGAGAGGTTGCACCCTCTGGGGAATACATTGACATTGGCACAAGTGTAATAGATACCTAACCTGCTCTGGAAGGCACCTGACAGGCAAATAGGCAAGAGGCACAAGGGGAAACTGAGGCCCACAGTGGCTCATGGGCCTTCTGTGTCCCCTGATTCACCCACACGGTGAGCCAGTCTGGGCCGGGGTCTCCTGTCTCCCAGCCCCATGCCCTTGCTGCCCACACAGCTCTGCACAGGGAGTGTGAGTTTGGAGGGCTTGGCTTGGCCAACTCCCTGCCCTGCCTGTGTGGCTCTGGGTATTTTGCTGGATGGAACAGGGGCTAGGAGAGGGGAAGGGTGAGGAGAGAAGGGTCATTTACTCCAAGAGGAGGGTGGAACTTGCAGACACTCCATCTGCTCTGCCCTTCCCCTTGGGCCTCCTGGGCCAGCTCCTTCCACCCCTTCCCGGCCCCTACCTGCCCCCTACCCTGCCCCTTACCTGGTCCCCTACCTGGCTCCTTCCTGGCCCCTACTTGCTGCCTGTAGAAGTCTAGCTCCTCCATCCTCTGCACAAGGGCTTCCATGGGGGCCGGGGCAGAGGCTCCCAGAATCCAGGGCAGCTTCTGTGCAGCAGGCATTCTCGCCTGTGTGTGTACTGGGTGAGCTCCCTGGGGGGCTGGAGCTCCTCAGGGAACTGGGACTGCGGCCTGATGTTGGCTCGCATCATGTGATTACGCATGTGTGAGGGACAGGGTGGGACCCTGGTAAAAATGGGTGAGAGTGTGTATGCATGTGCGTGTGTGTGCACACGTGCCTATCATGGTACTTGCTCTCTGGAGAAGTCCAGGACAGGTGGCAGTGTTGGCAGTGAAGGCCAGGGCCCTGGAATCTGGGGATGTGGATCCTTTGAAAGGAATGGAAGAGAATCCTGTTGCTGCTGTCACCCCTGCGCTGGGCCTGGAGCTGGTGTTTTTCGTCCATTACCTCCTGTCACCCTGGTGATGATCCACGGAGGCACCTCTCCAGCCGTGAAAGGCCTAAATGGCATCTTTGAAAAGGAGATGGTCTCATCCACATTGAAAATCTGTTGTTTAGTGCAGCCACCTTCATGACTGATCTCAGCTGAATCTTCTGGTTAACTTGCTGCAGCTTTTACGTCAGCACCTGCTGCCTCCCCTGGCACATGTTATGGAGACGGCTTCTTAAACCTCAAGAACCATCCTCCCTAGCTTCTGACTTTTCTGCAGCTTCCTCTCCTCTCTCAGCCTTTACAGAGCAGAAGAACGTTAGGGCCTTGTTCCGGGTTAGGCTTTGGGTTAAGGGAATGACATGGCTGGTTTCATCTTCCCTTCAGACCACTTGACCCATATCAGCAATGAGGCTGCTTCGCTTTCTTATCATTCCTGTGTTCACTGGAGTTGCATCTTTAGTTTCCTTCAAGAATGTTCCCTTTCCCTTCACAACTCGGCTGACTGTTCAGCATAACACGCCTGGCTTTTGACCCATCTCCATTTTCGACATGCCTTTCGTGCTAAGCTTAATCATATGAAGGTTTTGATTTAAAGGGAGAGACGGTGACTCTTCCTTTCACTTGAATACTTAGTGGCCATCGTAGAGTTATTGATTGACCTGATTTCGATATTGTGTTTCAGAGGATTAGCAGACAGGGATAGAGACCGGAATAGCCTGTCAGTGGAGCAGTCGGTACATACACGACATTTATCCATTCACTGCGCTATGTGGGGCAGCGTTCATGGCGCCCCAAACAATTACCAATACTAACTAATCAAGTATCACTGACCGCAGATCACTGTAACAAGTATCCTAATGAAAAGGTTTGAAATATTGCAAGAATTATCAAAATGGGACTCAGAGACATGAAGTGGGCAAAAGCTGTTGGAAAAATGGCTTCAGTAGACTTGCTTAATGCAAGGTTGCCACAGATTCTCTGTTTGCAAAAAGTGTAGTATCTGCAAAGCACAATAAAGTGAAATGAGGGATGTCTGTAGTTGCTCGGGGTACACAGTGGGCCAGCAGTCAGGCCAGGACTCACAGGTGCACCTGGGTGGTCAAGCCCATGCTGAGTCCAGCCCACTGCCCCTGGAAGGAGGGGTGTACAGCCAGGGGTGGGCACGGCAGTTGCTGTGAGGTGTGGGAGCACACAGGGTGGCGGGAAGATTTGAGACCAGGCCTGGCCTGAGGAGCTGCCCAGCTCTGGATCTAGGTCTGGGGATTCTGGGAGCTGAGAGAGATAAGACAATGACAGGTGGAAGGGGATCTGTCCTCTCGCTCAGCAGGAAGGCTGGTCCTCAGCTGGGTCACCAGTGCGCTGTGTGTCCAGGACAAACCCTTGCCCCTCATGGGCTTCTGACTTTCCATCTGGGATAATAGTAGCACCAACCTCAGGATGTGTGTGAGGATGCCACTGAGGCAGGTAGCAGAGTGACCAGAGCGTGGTTAGTTGGCTCTCGTGGTATCATAAATATGCAGAATGGTTTTCATTCTCAGTAGGTGGGGACACCGGCAGGCTTGGGGGCGTTTGCTCTTTTACATGGCTGAGGGGCTTGGATCCCAGGCTGTAGTCCTTCCCCAACCTGCTGCTTCCAGGGTGGCCAAGGCCAGGCTGTCTGCACCTGCACACCTCCTGCCCACCTGCCACTGGGCACCTTTCACTATCAAGCTGCGAGTTAATCACTGACTGGGACTCTAAGGGGTAGGCAGTCACAGATATTTTTAAAATGCTCACTCTGTGTCAGGCCCCAAGGACACCAGGATGGAGGAGATACCCTGACAGGCTGCAGGTGGTAGGGAGACAGGACATCTATGATGGCAACAATGCTAAATGTCAGGGACTGTTCTCATGACAGTAATAGTGTGTACCTACTGTTTATTGATTGCCAGCTGCATACCATGCACTCTGCCTCGTTCTTTACACCTTTGAACGCCTTTAATTGTCCGAGGAGCCCCGTGGTGGGTAGTGGGGGTGGAGTACTGTGGTTAGCCTCATGGGGCAGCAGCCCTGTGAGCTAGGGATAATCATGATTCCCATTTTATGGATGGTGAAACTGAGGCAACACAGGGAAGCTAAGTAATTTCCCCAGATCAGTCTGACTCTAGAGCCTCTACTCTTAGCCTTAGCTCTCTGCTATAGAAGTTTTAGGGAGTACAAATCCCTGAGGACTGGGCTCTCAAAGAAGACTTCCTGGAGGAGGAGAGAATTGTACTGAGCCTTACGTATGAGTGAAGATTAGGCAGGCAGGAGGAAGGGAAGACAAGGTGGGTTGCACCAGGGTCCAGAGGCAGGGATGCTGAGTTCAGCCAGCGTGGTGACTCATCTGAGTGTGGAAGACTCTGGAGGAAAGGAGTGACGGGTCATAGGGAGCCCTGAGGGGTTCACTAGGAAAGTCTGGAAGCCCCTAGTGCTCCTGTGAAGGGGAATAGAAATCTGTGTGACCCTCTCCCCATGGCCAGCGGTGAAGAACCAGGTCACAGGCAGCTTCATCCTCAACCCCAAGGGCAAGGAAGCAATGAGCCGGACCTTTACTGCAATGGGCCTGGAGTGGGAATACGTGGTGGAGGATGCCAAGGAACGCCTCAAGACCAGCGGGCCCCTGCCTGAAGCCATTGCTGTCCTGGTGAGCCCCCACCTTGCATGATGGCCCCCGTCCACTCCCCTGCTGCCCCAGCCCAGTCCCCTCTCCCAGCTCACTGTCTTCACTGTTGAGCCAGCACAGGCCTGGTGGAGGTCCTCCTATTACAATGTCTTCAGGAGCCTGGGCAAGGCCAAGGCCGAAGTGCCTTTTGTGTTTAAAGGCAGGCAGGGTGGCAAACGAGGGAGAGAGAAATAATTGTCTTGCTGTTAGAGGGTGTCTCCTTAATGCAGCGTCAGAAATAGGGCCTAGAAATGAGCAGGAGGCACCTGGGTTGGTTCCCTCTGTCATCATGGCATCATCCAGTGTCCGTTTGTATTATGGCATTGCCAACAAGTGACCTTGGTGGAGGAGGGGTGCTGTCTCATGCTGCCAGCCCCATTGTCCTTGCTGGGGTCTGCCTCTGCCCACACCCCCTCTTCCTAGACCATAGACCAGGGCTTATGGAGGAGGGACTGTTAATACAGGAGATCAGACCAGGAGGAGCTTTGTCTGCAGTGCTCTTGACACTGGCTGGTGGCAGGGAGACCGTGGACAGGCTTTGTTCCTGGTGCTACCCTCACTAGCTGGGGAGGTCCTAGAGGGCAGCATCTGAAACCTCTTGGTGTCAGCATATGAATTCAATCTACATATATTTGCATTCACCTTGTATGTAATGACCACCCATACTCCTATAGCCAGTGATTTTCAACAAGGGTGCCAAGACCACTCAGCGGGCAAAAATAATCTCTTTAACTAACAGCGCTGGGGCAACTGGATTATCCACATGTAAAAGAATGAAATTGAGCCCCTACCTCACACCATATCCAAAAAAGAGCTCAAACTAGATCAAAAGCCTAAGTACAAGAGCTAAAACCATAGATCTCGTAGAGAAAATAGCAGGATCAGTTGTACAGCCTTGGATCTTAGTTGCGATACCCAAAGCGTGAGCAACAAAAGAACAATAGGTGAATGGGTCTTCCCGGAAACTGAGAACTCTTGTGCATTGGAAGGCACGATGACGACAGTGAGAAGACAAGCTGAACAGGATGAGAGAAACTATTTGCCACCATGTATCTGATAAGAGTCTAGCTTATAGACCGTCTACCTCCATCTTCTGGAGGCAGGTAGTGTGGCTGCCCTGGTGAGGATGACAGACCAACAGACATGGTTCCTGCCCTCACTAGAACTTAGGTCTGTGGGAGGGAAGATTATCTGCGAGCACACAGGCCGTCCTCGGGCTGGCTGTCCCATGCCTGCCACATGGCTTGCTGGTGTGAATGGTCTCCCAGGCCATACTCACTGCTGACCCCACATCCTTCCCTTTGACTCCACCTCCCTGCCCACCACCCCGCATGCTGGACTTGCCTCCCTGCTCTCCAGGCCTGTGCCAGTTGCTCTGCCTCCCCTCAGGTGCTCCCCCCAGCTGAGGGTGGTCCCCGCAGCAGCCTGGCCTACAAGTACATCATCCACGAGGACCTGCTGCCCCTTATCGGGAGCAACAACGTGCTTCTGGAGGAGACGGATACATACGAGTGGGCGCTCAAGAGCTGGGCCCCCTGCACCAAGGCCTGCGGAGGAGGTAATGACCTGTCCAACCATCTGGCAGCCTTGTGGGGGGAGCCCAGGGCTTTTCAGGGGAGGAACAGAAGTGGTGGGGAGGGCACTATCGCCTCTGCTTGATGTGTCCCTAACTTGTGCCCCACTTTCTCCTTAAAGATCTCTTAGTGTGACAGCCTGTCTGGGCAGGGCCTTGGGGCAGGAGCTGAGAGTGCTAGCAGCACTGGGGCAGGGCCTGTGCCCTGTAAGGGCTCCCCAGCTATGCGGAGAGGTGGCTGTCCAGAGCTGGGTCCCCTCCTCTCGCACCCTGCACTACACTAGGGACACAGGAGATGGGCAGATCAAGGAAGGCTTCAGAAAGTGACCAGGGCAGGAGGGTGCAAAGTCACAGACAGAGGTAGGATTGGCCCCCCAGGATCTCCAGAGTTTGCCAGCCTGGGAGGCCCCAGCAGAGCAGTGGGGGCCTGGCGGGACCCGGCCCAACTCAGCCTGCCCTCCCCACAGGGATCCAGTTTACCAAATATGGCTGTCGGCGCCGGCGAGACCACCACATGGTCCAGCGGCACCTGTGCGACCACAGGAGGAGGCCCAAGCCCATCCGCCGGCGCTGCAACCAGCACCCATGTGCCCAGCCCGCGTGAGTGCCCCAGGGGAGGGACTAGGAGCCTGACCTGTTCCCAGGGGCATTGCTGACCCTTAGTCGGGAGGAGATGCTGCTGGGCCTGCTTCCTCTGGCCTCAGGGCGAGAGGCACACGGCCCGCGCACCAGACTCTGCCCTGGGCCAGCGCTGCCCTCCTTGCCCATCTGTCCCCTATGGGGTTTCTAGGTTAACTTCCACTCCCAGAAGAAGCCCGATGCTTCCTTTGTTCTGCCCCTTCCAGCATTCTTTTACAGTGGGGAAACTGAGGCCCACATTGGGGACACGCTTTCCCTCAGTGATCCGAGGGGACTGTGAGGTGAACTTGATTCGGTACTTCTGGGCTCCAGGCCATAGCCCAGGGTGCTGACACCAGCCACCAGCCGTAGCCTAGGCCCTGACTGGGTTCCCTGGCTGGGGAGACAGGCTCATTGGAGCACAAGGTCACATTCTTGGGGTGATTTGGAAGGTGCTTTGGGGAGAAGAAGAGCTGTGACTTGTCGGGGATTCGAGGTCTGGCCTTCAGCGTGTCACAGAGATGGCCCAGCACCTCCTCGGCCCACATGCAGAGGCTGTGTCCATTTTCCTGCCTCATCGGGGTCCAAGCAGTCCAACTTGGCCTTGCTGGCCCACAGCAGCTCTGCTTCCTCAGGCAGGGGGAGCCTCGGGGCCGGGGCAGGAGCTGGTGACCAGCACAGAGCCCACGGTGTCCTCCCTATGCTCGGCCCGGCCCCCCTGTGCCCGGCCCCCAGCCAGGATACCCCCGCCATTCAGCCCTCTGTGCTTCCCATTCCCACTGTCTGCAGGCCACTTTGCCCACCACTGTCTGTGGTCACAGCGCATGCGGCGCCCACTCTGCTGTCATCCTGGCTTCTCGTCTGTGAAATGCCAAGTGACGCTTGGGGACTTTTTGTTGTTGTCTTTTAAAGGAAGGAGTTGACTGAAAGAGCCTTCATTCACTAAAAGATATCTTGGGGAAGAAGGGAGTGGGGATGGGGGGCCCTCCTGCCCCACTGTGAGAGCCTTCTGGTCTTTGTCTAACTCAGCCAGCAGTGTCTGCCTCTGGTGCTCTTGGGAGTTGCTCTGTGGCTTGAAGCTTGCCAGCTTAGCAGGTCAGCACCCAAACCCTGTAGGTGCTGATGGTCATAATCCTATTTCCTGCAATTAAGGAGGGCACATGATGAGATGAGCCCTGGGTGTTTTACTATATGTTGGCAAATTGAATTTAAATAAAATTTTTAAAAAATAAGGAAAAAAATAATAGCAACCGTATTATAATAATAGTACCCCAATAATAGTACATATCTACTGCGGGCATGCACTCTGCCAAGTGCTGTAAGTACACAAGTCCTTTAATTGTCCCAAGAGTCGCAGGGGAGGGGCTTCAACTCCACAAGCTGTGACTCTCGTCTGTCTTGCATACTGCTGTAGCTCAGCACCTGCAATAGCACCTGCCCAGGGGAGACACTTAGCTATTTACAAGGTGTTGAAGGAATCCTGATGAAAGATGGGGTCACTGGATCAAAGGGGTTACAGGATGCCAGATAGAAAGATGCCTTATACCCATTTTCCAGATGAGGAAACGGAGGAGGACGTAAGTGACCTCCCTAAGGCTGCACACCCTGGCAGCTGGAGAGCCAGGACCATGTGGTCTTGGTACTTTGAAGCTCAAACCCACTCCACAGCTCCTGCCTGCAGCAATTCAGGGTGGTGAGGTTAGGGGGTTGGAGGTGCAGGGAGTGACCGTGGGAGGAAGTGTCCCTCTAGTCCCCCCTCCCCTCCACCTTTTGCCTTGTCTGTCTCCAGGTGGGTGACAGAGGAGTGGGGTGCCTGTAGCCGGAGCTGTGGGAAGCTGGGGGTGCAGACCCGGGGGGTGCAGTGCCTGCTACCCCTTTCCAATGGTACCCACAAGGCCATGCCGGCCAAGGCCTGCCCTGGGGACCGGCCCGAGGCACGGCGGCCCTGCCTCCGCGTGCCCTGTCCAGCCCAGTGGCGCACGGGCGCCTGGTCCCAGGTGAGTTGTTCTTGGAGCGGGGGAGGAGCTGGGCCAGTGGGCACCTTCTCTGGGGAGTCTGGGAAAAGGTGAATCTGGGTGGGGGGCGGCTAAGAGGTGTGGTGCTCCCAGCAGGTAGAGAGTCTCTGACTGAATTTCTCTCCCCACATCGGATCTGGTCCAACCTGATTTTTCTCAAAACTCAGTCCAGTGGCTCCTACGTATGCTGGGCCACGTTTCTGGGCCAGGCCTTTGTATTCTTTCATCATTTGCTTCGACCTAGAACTGGGTCACAACTGGGAGGCATGAGCTAATATCCTCGTGACACGAGTGAGCAAACTGAAGCACTTTCTTGCATTTGAGAAATATTTCCTGAGTGCCAACTACATGCCAGGCGTACTGTATTGGGAATCCTGGAATCCATCATCGACTAGATAGACACGATTCTTGTCCTCGTGTAGCTTACAGTCTATTAAGAGAGACAGCAGAGATAAGCAAACCAATTACAAAAGCGTTTACAGGTTGCAGATGGAGCCGTGCAGAAATATATGGGGGTAACGTATCCAGGAGGGCTTCTTGAAGGCGTCACGCTAAGTGAAACAAGCCAGATGCAAAATGACACACACTCTATGATTCCACTTACCTAGAGTAGTCCCGTTCCTAGAGACCCAGAGTAGGAGGGTGGGTGCCTGGGGCTGGGGGCGGGGGGTGAGGGACTTCATGTTTGATGGGGACAGGGTTTCAGTTTAAATCTTTTTTTTTTTAATTTTTATTTATTTATGATAGTCACACAGAGAGAGGGAGACAGAGAGAGGCAGAGACATAGGCAGAGGGAGAAGCAGGCTCCATGCACCGGGAGCCCGACGTGGGATTCGATCCCGGGTCTCCAGGATCGCGCCCTGGGCCAAAGGCAGGCGCTAAACCGCTGCACCACCCAGGGATCCCCAGGGTTTCAGTTTAGAGAGAAGAAAAAAGTGCTGGACCTGGAGGTGGTGAGGGTGGTGCTTAATGCCACTGAACTGCACACACTTAAAAATGGCTATAATGGTGTTATGATATATACGTTTTACCATAATTTTCAGAATCTCATTTGGTCACAAAGATAAGCACGACAACGCTCATCATAATAGCAGAATTTCAGGCAATGTCCTAAATGCCCATCCGTAGGAGACTGGACCAAACAAATCAAGGTCCATTCATACAACAAAATAGCAGAGATTGAGAAAAATAAGTAAGCTTGAACTGTACTTAACCAAGATAGATAAACCTCAGAAAAACAGGTGAGAAAAAGCACGGGCGTATGAAGAAAAATCATTTCCAATGGGAGACCATGCACTTAAAGTTTGAAAAGGCACGGCACGGTATTTGAACATGTGCCAGAATGCTGATTGATGAAAGCTGCTGGTGGTATTTGAACAGGCTCTCGTGCCCAACTTCCTCATATGTTTCCATATGCTGGAAATATTACATAATAAAGAGTATTTTTAAAATAACCAAAAATCCCCGTACAAATTATGCAAATTTTATTTTCTTGTCCCTAATGTAAAGGCGTTATTTGTCTTTTGAGCCCCTTTGCTCCCAACGCCTTTCCCTTTCTGGAAGGAAGACACTTTTGAACCTGCCTCTGCCAGCTGAGTTTGGGTACATTGAGTCACAGAGTCATTGAATGTCAGAGGTAGAGGGGGTCCGCAGTGTCCCTGTCACCCAGCTCTCTCAGTTTAGAAGGTGTCACAATCCCGGTCCCTGCATCCCATTGCTAAGGTAACGTCAAGTGAGTGGACCTGCCCCAGGCCCCTCAGGCTGGCAGATCACAACAAGGGAGTTTGCCAGAATGATCCACAGAATATTTAAGGCCTGGGCGCAGACCAGAGGGTGGGCACAGGTAGAGGTGCTGGAGTGGGGTCCCTAAGGTCCCCTCCTGAGCCAGGATTAACTGTTTAGGTGACAAAAGGGGTCAGGGGGCTCTGAGCTGAGGGCGGTGCTGTTCAGCACCCGGTACAGGAGTACTGACCGTCGGTGTTCTGTCCTGGTGAGGTACTTAGAGCAGTCTTTGCGCGTCCCTCTGCTCAAGGAGACACTCAGCGCCGCCCTCTGGTGCTGTCCTGGGCATTGGTTGGCCTTTGGAGCTCACTTCCCCCTTCCTCTTGTCTCTCCCCCTTTCCTTCCCCGGCCACGGTGGCCCGGCCCACAGTGCTCTGCTACCTGTGGGGAGGGCATCCAGCAGCGGCAGGTGGTGTGCCGGACCAATGCCAACAGTCTCGGGCAGTGTGAGGGGGACAGGCCAGACACCGTTCAGGTCTGCAGCCTGCCGGCCTGTGCAGGTAAGCCAGATAGGATGGGGGGGCAAGGCCCAGCTCCTCTGTCCGAGCCCTGAACCCAGCCCGGCTTGCATTCTTTCCCCCCACAAAATGCCAAATGCTAGAGCTGCTTCTCTCCGCTCACAGGAAATCTCCAGAACTCCAGAGTGAGTGCTGACATTCGAGAACTTGTGACCCCAAAAGGACAGTGGGTGCCACAGTCAGGGCCCCTACATCCCATTAACAAGATATCATCAAGTAAGTGTATCTCTGGAACCCTCCTCCCTGCCCCAGACCTTCCCGTGGTCACCATGTCACAAGCATGGGCCATGCGGTGGAGTAGCCCCAGCTTCCAGTCTCTGTCCACGTGATCTTAGCCTCGTGGATCCTCAGATTCCTCAGCTGTGAGCTGGGGGTGCTGCCCACGCTGGTCCACAGGCCCTTATCTGCACTTCCAGAATGTTGAAAGCTGCGAGTGTTTCCCTAAATTTGGTGCAGACTCATTTGGCAGCAGAACTGGCCTTACCAGGAGATCAGTTATTTTGCTATTGAAACATTACCACAGTTACAGGGGGACGTCCCACTCCCCAGAGGGGTGTTCTGTAACATGAATATTACTTTTCTCACTTCGAAAGTTCTGAATTATGAATCACTTCTGATTTCAAGATTTGGGGATAAGCAGTTACAGATCTGAGCTGTCTTCATAGGGCTGTTGAGAGAATTAAATAAGATAATGGACGCACTCCTGCCTAGCTGTCAGCTAACAACAAAAATAGTAGTAGTACTTTCTCTCTGCCTCATGATCAAGAGTGCATTGGTCCATCCTCCCACCTTTCCATTCATCTGTCTATCCACCTACCTACCTATCCATCCATCCATCCATCCATCCACCCATCCATCCATCCATCCATCCATCCATCCACCCATCCATCCATATCCATCTACCCTTCGATCCATCCACCAATCCGTCCATTAATATTGACTGAGCACCTGCTATGAACCTGGCCCTGTGTTCTGTGCTTCCTTTCTAGATTCTTTCTCTCTTTTCCTTCCTCACCTTCTCAAGGACCAGTGTCTGACATGAGGAGTAGAAAAATCATGACCCCAACTTTTAGTGGAGGACTAACAGCTGTGTGACCCTGTGCAAATCCTTAAACTTCTCTGAGCTTAGTGACCTCATCTGTAAGAAAGGGGTCTCACTAGATGTCCTCAGAGTATCTTTTGGCTCTAGCCTTGCTGCTGTGCCGGCTGCACAAGTGCCAGGTTTCCTTCCCTTTTCTGCCCTAAGCAGAAGATGGGCTCGGGATTCCGGTCCTGGAATTCTGGTGCCATCTAGAGGCCACTGGCTATCCAATTTTTCTCCCTAATCTCTCTCCTGTTCCCCTAAACCAGCACCTCAGCACCCAACCCCCATTCCATCCCACCAGCCCCCCACCCCAACCCCTTCCCCAGCAAAAATTAATAGAAAGCAAAGTTCCTGCCTTTACATTGTCTGGAGAGATCTATCTGGAATTGTCACAGAAACACAAGAACATTTTTAGGTGATATTTGAACCAAAACAAATAAAACTCCTATAGAGGGCACCCCTGTATGCCAGGAACTTTATAAATGATAACATTATGGTATTTATAACCATAATGTTATTATTCACCGGTAAATGTCCAGCATTATCTCCATTTTATAGGAAAAGAAACTGAGGGTTGGAGAGTTTAAGTGACGTGCCCAAGGGCTCACACTTTTTAAGTGGAGCACCTCAGTTGGAATCCAGATCTGCTAGATTCCAGCTTTATTGGTGGAGCTGTTCCAAATGTTGTTGACATGGTTCATCTGCTGGTCACAGGTGTGGGTTACCAGGCACCTGCTTGGCCCTGGCCCGAGTGGATCAGTTCCTTTGGGTTGATCGGGAGGGGGCGAGGGTTCCCACTTCATCGAGAGTGGGGTTTCCAAGCTTTGCTGCAGATCCGAACCACCCAGTGCCCAGGCCACACCAACTGTCCAGTCTCCCTGGGTGTGGGAGGTGGGCGCTGGCTCGCTGTTAAAGCTCCTGGGCGATTCCACTTTGCAGCCAGGTCTGGCGACTAATGATATAGGGCCATGGTTCTCAGATTTCTCCATGCATTGGAATCTCCTTGAAGGTTTTGTTAAAACCCAGAGCCGAGCCCCACCCCCAGAACTTCTGATTCGGTAGGTCTGGATGGGGCCTAAGAATTGACATTTCCAACAGGCTTTCAGGGGATGATGCTTCTTGTGTGGGGTCCCTACTTTGAGAACCACTACTCTAGGGGCCTTAGTTCCTCTTCCTCTGCTTACCCGGGCCAGTCTCTCTGTTTAGGCGGCCCTGTGGTGCCCTCTGGGGAAGAGCTTCAGAGCAAGTCCAGCTAGGGCAGGAGCTAGAGGGTCTGCTGTTGCTGGGCTGAGTGGGAGGCAGAGGCATCCCCCCCACGCTGGTCCTTGTGCTGTGTGTGCAGCGGAGCCCTGCGAGGGGGACCGGTCCATCTTCTGCCAGTTGGAAGTACTCGATCGCTACTGCTCCATCCCTGGCTACCACCGGCTGTGCTGTGAGTCCTGTACCAAGAAGGCCCTGGGCCCTGACACCAGCCTGGCCCCTGGCCTGGCCTCACCACCACCCTTCTCCACTCCCGGGAGCCCTTTACCGGGACCTAGGTCCCCTCCAGATACTGTGGAGCCCACTGCGGGGCCAACGGGATCAGATGACCATCAGCATGGCCAACCCACCCAACTCCCAAGACCTCTGGGCACCAGCTCCCCGGTGACCCAGCACCGCTTTACTCCCCAGAAACTGCGCCCTGGAGCATCGTGGGGCACTTCCCCCAGCACCCCCTGGGGACAGCCTTGGGGCTGGACCCTGGCACCTACGTCGGTCTCCGAGGATGGAGGGGAGCTCAGGGAAGACCCGAAACACCCAGGCACCAGCCTCCCCGCCACTTCCTTGGTGACATGAGCCCCACCATGCCTATCCCGCCAGTCAAGTTTACACTGTGTGCTGCCTCAGAGACCGCCAGCTCGGAGGACACACAGCGGGGCAGGGGCAAACACAGACTTCCTTTTAAATTATTTGCCTTCTTGTTGTTCTAGTTTGGGGCTGTGACACTTCACCCCGCAAAGCGGGTGTGCGAGGAAGAAAAAGATCAGGGAAAGCCCTAACCGGAGATACCTCAGCCAGCAGCCAGGGTGACACAATCGAACCTCTCAGGGGCTCCTGTCTATCTCCTGGCAGGACTGAGGGCCAGCTAGCACCTCCTCCTCACGGCCACACTGTGGGGGGCCCACACTGGATCCTCTTCGGCTGCCTGCCTTTGCCGGAACGTTTGGGGACCGCTGTGGAGACCCTGTCTATCTGGCCCCTCTGCTCAGAGAGGCCAAGTGGGACCAGGGGAGGTGAGGAGGAGCGCTCTCAGGGTTGGGGTGCACGTGGTCACGAGGCTCTGGCTGCCGGACTGGGGTGGGTGGGAGGCAAGCTCATCTCAGGCCCAGCTCTTCACAGCAGGGGCACCACACAGCCCCTCCAGTTGAGGCCAAGAGGTGGAATGCAGCTCAGTGTTGGTGGCCACCTCTGCCCTTGCAGATGGCATTTCATGTTACTTCTGGTGCTCCCCAGCCTCACCCAGCCCACCCCAGAAAAGGGGGCTCTGGGCACTCTGGAATGCATGTCTTCATCATCCCGGGGGGTCACAGCTGGTGCTAGACCACCGGCTGAACAGGGAGTGTCAACTTTGGTCATCATGCTGTGGCATGAGGGGAGGCTGACCTGAAAGGTGACTTTGTGGGACAGTGAAACATGAGTTCTCAGGTTGTGCCCCATTGGTCACTGCTCTCTGCCAAAGAGTGCTCCTGCTGGGGTCCAGGGTCTTCTCCCACCTGGCTTGGGCTGGGCCAGACATTTGAGGTGCTAGGGCAAGGGGGTATGGTCAGGTCCCCAGGCTGAGGACCAGAGTCCCCCCCTCCGCCCCCGGGGCCCAGTGCCCCAGGCAGGATGTGAGCCTTTGCCCCATCCTGAGAGGACATGGCCCACAGGGCTGTGGGGCCTCAGCCGCCCTCCGTGTTACTTCCAAAGGCAGGTAACTTCTCTAGACCCTCTGGTTCTCAGGAAGCCACTTGGGTTCCCAGGATTTCTCCCAGTGGTCCTTACTCCCAGTGGTGCAGAGGGTCTCCCAGGCTCCTCAGCAGATGACAGAGGTGGTTGCCAGTCTTCCTTCCCTGGGGCAGGGGGGCTATTCTGAGCCAGGCAAGAGGACTAGGAGCAGTGGGTCCCTGCCTGCAACCCCTGGAGAATAGAGGCCCTGGAGGGAGCTCCTCACATGTCCTCTCCACCTGCTGCCACCCACCCACCCCCGCCTGGGATGCTGTGGCACACGCTGCATCATTCCTGTGAGACCCAGCCTGCCTGTGTTAGGGGTATAAATTCTTGTGCCTTGGAGATCCAGATCTTTACACTTTCATGTATTTATTAACATTGTCCTTGGTGTTTTGTTGGACCTCAAAATGTTGTGTTGTGTTTTTTCTTGTTCTCTCTGTTTCAGAGGAAAAAGATACTGAAGCAACTTTCTCATGTGCTCTGCTGGGCAAGATGATGGAGGGGGTAGGGGGTGGATGGGGGGCCCAGGGGCATAGACCCTCAGCCTCTCTGCCTTGACCTCACTCATTCTGGGGCTCCCTGGAACTCAGTATGGAGAGGCAGGAACAGAGCTGGGAGCCTCGGGGTTCTAGCATTGAGTAGCTCTGTGGCCTTGGGCAGGTCACCGTCCAGAACTTGAGCCAAAGGGTGGAAGTGCCTGGGAGGTGGTTTGGGGTGTGCTTTGGCGAGAATGTTCTAACTAGCAGAGCTGTTCGAGCAGGCAAGAGGTGGCTTCCATAGAGGGGGGGCAAGTGTTCTCTCCCCAGAAAAGTCCAGGCTGAATGAGAGTGCCACGCAGGAGGGGGAAGGAATGTGACACAGCCCAGTGAGCGGGCGGGCTGACCTAGAGCACCTGTGACTTAAAACCACCCATCCGTGCCTCACAGCTCTTTTGTGTCACACGTCACTAACCCACCACCATGCTCTTCTGGGGGGGGGGGGGGGCTGCAGAGACAGAGGGAGAATCCTACACAGGTTCCTATAGGCTTAGACACGGATAGGGGGCTTGATCGCACAGCCCTGAGATCGCAACCTGAGCTGACATCAAGAGTTGGACGCTTAACCGACTGAGCCACAGGTGCCGTGCCCCCCGCCCCCGCCCACCGCCACTCTTCCCAGACCTGTCCCAGGAGACAGCTCCTGCCGGCTGTGGGGCTCAGAACCAGGCACAGAGACCCCCTCCAGGCCTCACATTGCCTGTGTGAGGACAGTCTGGCCTGCAACTCCAAGCTCCAGTTATATCCATGTGCAAACAGCATCCCCCTGAGAATCACCTGAGCTAAACAACCACCACTGGAGCCTAGGAGTGCACATAGTGACCTGTCACGCCTTGGGGGGGGGCAGTCTTGGGAGATGTGAGCATAGGCCCCACAGTTGCCCTCGTGACTGTCCAGGCAGGGAATTCTGTGGGCTAAGGCACCAAGAGTGTGGCCTGCAAAAGGCAGGATCCTGTGGCCCCGGTGAGCATGTGCCCTTGGCATGGTGGGCAGAGTGGGGTCCTCTGAGAGCCCCAGCGCCCCAGCTCTGACAGCTGGCAGGGATCACGCGTGGGCATGCATGCCGACGCGCCCCCATCTTGTGCCATGGCAGACAATGCCAGTCTGTCGCCACACTGAGCCTGGGCTGCCATAGGAACCCTTCATAGAGTTGCCATCACCAGGACGAGGGGCAGCGCCGCTGGGCTGATTTGGTAATTTTAACGCCGTCAGGAAGCCCTGTTTAGCCATCTCTGGCAGTGCCGTATCTCAAGACAGGCCTATGGTGCTTGAGTCCAGGGAAAGGGACCCAGAAACCAGCCCTGAGGAACCTCCACTGACTCTTAGGGCCCCACAGAGTCTAGTGTGGGGGTGAGACCGCTCTAGAGAGCCTTTGGGCCCTAGATTCTGAGAGACATGACCCCATTTGCGCATCTGAAAAATAGCAGTGAAAGCATTGGCCCTGCCTACCTGTGAAAACTCAGGAAACCATACAACCAGGAAATGCAAGGGACGACGGAGAAGGTGTCTCCTAGGGACAGCATCGTTCCTGGGGTACCCCTGCTGTGGAGTGTAGAGGACCCGCTCTGCTGGGAGGGCCAGGTGAGCCATTGGGTGTGCACAGAAGTGCACAGGAGTGGGCCAGAGTCAGAGTTTGGGTTCCTGAGAAAGCCCCCAGACCCCTACTTGTGGAGTCCTGCCCCTTCTCTGGTTTCCCTGTGGCCTGTCCCCTGCAGGGGCTGTGGGCCCAAACCTGGGCAGCCCAAGCCACAGCCTGGACCAAAAGGTACCCATATCCTGCTTAGGACGTAAAACACTACAAGAGAACATCAGTCCCACCCTAACAGCAAGAAAAAGAAACAGCCTGGTAGTCTACAAAGTGGTACTTTAAAAAAAAATTTTTAAAGAATTTATTTTAGAGAGCGAGGTGGGGGTAGGGAGGAGAACGAGAGGGGGAGAGAAACTCAAACAGACTCCAGGCTGAGTGTGTGGGGCTCAATCTCATGCTCCTGGGATCAGGATCTGAGCTAAAACCAGGAGTCAGATGCATAACCGAATGAGCCAACCAGGAGCCCCTACAAAGTAGTACTTTTTTTAGCTTATCATAGGGGTGCAGTTGCAAGGCAGGCAGGTGAACTAAATTCCAAAGAGCAACAAGCCCCTGTCAGCAGAGAGGATACATATGCTGTTCTACGGAGACAGAGCATGGGAGGAAGTGGCCAACATAGGAGCAGATAAGAAAATACAAGCGGAGTTTTAACAAATTTCTAAAGATTAGTGTGACAATTTGGTATCATCAGGTGCCCTGTGTGCAAAGGAGACAGCCTATGCCTGCTCTTGTCCACAGGCCTCTGCTGGTTGCACGCGAGAAAGATATAGAGCAGGACAAGAGGCCCAAGAGATCACTCTTCTGGGCTCCAGCCAAGTTGGAAAGTGCAAAATAAGAAAGCAATACCTTGGGGTGCCTGGATGGCTCAGTGATTGAGCGTCTGCCTTTGGCTCAGGTCGTGATCCTGGGGTCCTGGGATCGAGTCCTGCATTGGGCTCCCTATGGGGAGCCTGCTTCTCCCTCTGCCTGTGTCTCTGCCTCTCTCTCTCTCTCTCTCTCTCTCTCTCATGAATAAATTAAATACTTTTTTAAAAAATAAGAAAGCAATACCCATTTACAATGCATCAGGGACACGAAATACCTCTCTGTGGAAAACCATAAGAATACCTGAAGGTAGACTGTTCATGAATCCCAAGTCTCAGCGTTGGTAAGATGTCAGTTCTCCCCATGGTGACCTACACAGTTAATGGTATTCCAATCAAAATCCCAGCAGACTGTTTTTTATTTGTTTTAGAATTTGACAAAGTCATTATATGATGTTTATGGAAATAAAAAGGATCTAGAATAGCCAAAACTATTCTGGAAAAGCACCAAGTGGCAGATCTCACACTATCTGATTTCAGGCTTATGGTGAAGCAGCAGTCATCAGACAGCGTGGTTTAGTGTAAGAACCGACAGAACAGCGGAACAGAATAGAGAATCCAGAAAGACACCCACAAGACTGTGGTGCCGGGATAATTCAGTTAGGATTGGATAGTCTTTTCAGTCAATGGTCCCAGAAAATTGGAAGTTCCAGATGAAAAAATAAACCTCAGCTCTCATATCCTATACAGAGATCAGACCAAATGACAATCTACTTTAAAGGTGTTAACTGGAACTATAACACTTCTAGAAAGAAACATAAAAAAAGATACCTTTGTGGGGCATCTGGGTGGCTTAGTTGGATAAGCATCTGCCTTTGGCTGAGGTCATGCTCCCAGAGTCCTTGGATCAAGCCCCATGTGAGGCTATCTGCTCAGTGGGGAGTCTGCTTCTCTCTCTTTCTGTGCTCATTCTCTCTCTCTCTCTAATAAAAAATTAAAAAAAAAAAAGCCTTTGTGACTTTGGGTCAAGCAGAGACAACAGGGAGGGCCCTCACCACAAAAGGAAGGATGGACAAATTGGACTAGGTCAAAACTAAGAGCTTCTATTTCTCAAACGACAGTGGTAAGAAAGACAAAACATGAGAAAAATCTTTCTACATCCTATATCTGAAATTGGACCTGTGTCGTCCAAAAAACATAATGAACACTCACACGACCCAATAAAAAATAGGCAAAGGACTCAGACGCTTTACCAGAGGAGATGTACAACGACAAGCACATGAAGAGGACGCGCCATGTCCTGAGTCAGTGAGACACAAATGCAAACCACAGTGAGATACCACCTCACACCTATTGTAAGAGTTAAAATGGAAAGAATGGATTGCATCCCGTGTCGGGGCGGCATCGGGCAAATGGCACTCATACGTGTGGCTGGGAATGCAAAGTGGTACAGGCACTTTGGAAAAGATTTTGACAGATTTTTGTTTAAAGATCTTATTTATTTATTCATGAGAGACACACAGAGAGAGGCAGGGACACAGGCAGAGGGAGAAGCAGGCTCTTTGCAGGGAGCCCGATGTGGGACTTGATCCCGGGACCCCAGGATCACACCTTGAGTGTGAAGGCAGATGCTCAACTGCTGAGCCCCAGATGCTATCACGTGTTGGTGGTTGCACACATTTGTCACACATTTTAAAATGAATTTTCTTGTGTGCAAACCATATCTCAGTTAAAAAAAGTTAACTTGAGATGCCTGGGTGGCTCAGTCAGTTAAGCGTCCGACTCTTGATTTCAGCTCAGGTCGTGGGGTCTGCTTGAGATTCTTTCCCCCTCCTCCTCCCTGCCCCTCCCCCTCTACTCCTCCCCCTGCTTGTGTGTGCATGCTCTCACTCTATCTCAAAATAGATAAGTAAAATCTTTTAAAAAATGTCAAATCACTGAACCAAGGCAATGGGAGACACGCTGTCCACCCCGGGTCCCTGAGGACAGGCTGCACTGTGTTCCTGGTGGAAAATGTCTCCCCTCCCGCAATCAGACGGGGATTCACTGGATTCCCAGCATCGCCGTTTACCACCTGGGAGGACTTGGGGAAGTCATTTTACCTCTTTGGGACTTAGACCCTCTCATCAGCAAAATAGGCGTAATTCTTACCTATCAGATTGCTGATCATTATGTAAGGTGCTGAGTTCTGTGTCTGGCACAGAAGTGCTTTATAAGTACTAATTATTCCTTATAATTGTTAACATATTTGACTCTGCCTACCAAGGCTGTAGGCTGCCAGCAGGGCAGTTCTTTCTGCATTTGTGCTTTTCTCTCCCTACCCCTTGCCTCAGCAAAGAGAGCAGCAGGGCCTCCGGGGCTCCCTGCTGCCCTGGCCCTGGCTGGCATGATGCAGGACAGCACTTGGAAGGCCAGCCAGGGCTGCTCAGACTGAGCCTTCCTCGCCTAGGAGCAGGGCCAGCTCCTGCTGCCAGGCCTCCCCAGGAGGGGGGCACCGCCCAGGGCTGGCAGTGCCTCAGTCTCCCCAGAGAGGCAGAGGCAGGAAGGCACCTGCTCAGGAAGCTCAGAGTCCCGGGACAAGTGCAAAGAGGCAGGAGGTGCTGTTCTGCCCTTGGCTCTGGGGCCCACGTGCCGCCTGCCCATCCGTGCTCCCCTCTCTTCCTGCCTCAGCTCCCTCATCTGCAAAATGGGAGTATGGAGCTGTTCAAGAGATTGATTTGGAGCAAAGGAAACCATGTCTATGAGTGTGCTGAGCAGGCGAGGGATTATTATTGTTTCAAAAAATGTGGTGATGAATAATAATACCCAGGGGACCTGCTGGGCATTGGGGAGTCTGGCTTGGGGCTCATTCAGTTCTGCCTCATGTGAGCCTGGCTAGAAGCTATTTGGTGGCTTCTAGCATCTTTGGGGAGAAGACCAAGTCCTTTCTGTGGCTGCCGAGGCCCCGCTGGCCTTCCTTAGGCCGCCTTCCGCCAGCCTCTGCTTCAGAGCCCTTGGTGTGCCTGTGAGTTTATTTCTGGTTGCTGAAGGCCTGTCTGCCCCCCAGACCTCGCACCCCTTCAGGGGGGCTCTTCATCTCAATAGATGCAGTATTTGCGGGATAAATAGTGATGGTGGGTTCTCTGCCTCCCTTCAAGGTCCCATAGGGCTCACATCCTCTCACTAGGCCCTCCTGGGGAGGGGGGGTCTGGAAACCAAGAGGCGACCGGGAACCAGGGGAGGAGGGCTGCCCACTGGGCCTTGGAGCTGGTTTCAGCCCCGGGAGATAGCATTTTCCTTGGAGGAGCCCGACACTGGCGGTATCAGTAAGAGGGCACTTAGGCCCTCGGTTCGTACAAGATTGGCAGCAGGCGAAGGTGTAGACAGTTCTGATCTCCTTCCACAACTAGGGAAACTGAGGCCAAGAGAGAACAAATGATTATTCCCAACGCAAATCTTTAGGGTTAGGGTCCAGGCCAAGATTCAGGGCTCCGTCACCTAGTTCACAGCTATTTCTGTGACTCTGGGAACTTGGTGGTGAGGGTCCAACATGTCGCGGGGCCCGTAGGAGGGAGGGCCTCAGCCAGCGTGGTGTGGGGCACATTGGCCTGTTGCAGGGGGGAGGAGCTGGCGGCCTTGAAGGCGGGCCCTGCGCCCTGGGCGCACAGTGGAGCCCCACCAGGACAAGGTGGGGGGCCACTGAAGTGCTCCCCGTGAAAGAGAGCTAGAGGGAAGGTGGTCCAGCCAGGGGGAGGGCCCACATCCTGCCCCGGCGGCCAGAAAGGAGCAGGGCTGCAGGAAGTGGCACCCCGAGCTCGCCAGGAGAGACCTGGATTCCTGAAGCCTCCCTCCCACTCTTGGACCACCAGCCCCTCGCAACGTCTGGCAATGTCTACCTGCCTTCCTGGTCAGTGTGGCATCCAGAGCGCTCCCTACCCCCGCACCTGACTGGCCTTTCCTTCCGGCTCCAGCTCTGCCCTCTGGCTGTGGCCGAAGGAGCCCAGAGAGCCCCTCTGCCACAGTCCTGCCCTCGGTAGTGCCATCCACTCGGGGGGCCGTGCTACTGGCAGGGCGAGTGTTGTCTTTGGAGCCACCGCTAGCGCCAAATCCCAGCCCACCACCCATTTGCTGGAGCCCCTTCTCTGAGCCTCAGTCTCCCCTCGTAGGGCTGAGAGGGGCTCTGAATGAGCTCGGGCTTTGCAGGACCAGGAACAGTTTTGGCATGGCCCAGGCTTCTTCCTCCATGCAGCCCCCATGGCCCCCGCTGAGTGCCCAGGAGGCCAGCCTGGCCTGCGCGCCTTTCCCTCTCCCACCACTGGAGCCCGAGCAGCCACAGGGGCCTGCTCTTTCCTTTCTGAGCCCTGCGCAGGCCCCACGCTTGAACAGGGCAGCAAGTTCTGTCTAATGTGTCTCTTTCCTTTTTTTTTTTTTTTTTAAGATTTTATTTATTTATTCATGAGAGAGAGAGAGAGAGAGAGAGAGAGAGGCAGAGACACAGGCAGAGGGAGAAGCAGCTCCATGCAGGGAGCCCGACGTGGGACTCTATCCAGGGTCTCTAGGATCAGGCCCTGGGCTGAAGGCGGCGATAAACCGCTGAGTCACCCAGGGACCCCCCCCCCCCGTGCTTTTTAAAAGATTTTATTTGTTTTTCATGATAGACATAGGGAGAGAGAGAGAAAGGCAGAGACACAGGCAGAGGGAGAAGCAGGCTCCATGCAGGGAGCCCGACGTAATGTGTCTCTTTCCATCCCAGGGCTCCTTGGGAAGGAAGATAGACCATATTGCTGGACAAAGTGAGGGCAGAAAGGGTACTCTTGCCTAAAGCCTTGTCTCCCCGTTATCTAGTCAAGCCCCCTCACTCCCCTCGGACGCCGCCGGCAGCCTCGGCCTCCCCTTCTTTGCGCTCTGATAGCACCCGGGGTGTCTGTCTTGGGTGTGACCTGTCAGCTTCCGCCACCGCCCCCAGGAGCCCTGAGCAGCAGCTTGGAGCCTGGCACCCCCAGCACACAGTAAGCGCTGGCTGGGTTGTGGGCAGGTGCACGGAACCCAGAGTTTCCGTCAGGCCCTGGTGTGGACCAAAGGGCCCCGGCCCTGGGGTTCCGCCTCCCCCTCCTGCAGCTACAGACACGGGGGTGCACGGGGCTGGCCGACGCTGCCATGGCCACAGCAGAAGCGGTGGGGGACCTCCACATCCAGCTGGGTGGTTCGCTCAGCACCCCTGTGAAGGGCACCCACGGAGAACTGGAGTCCGTTTCTGGGGCAGCTCCCCGAGGGGGACCTCTCTCATTTTAGGGCTCCTGCTCACTCACGTGGAACCATCATCCAGATAATCCGGGCCCCACAGCCTGTCCTTGCTGAGAGGAAGCAGATAGCCGTCCGGGAACGCCACCATGCATGTGGGGACAAGCTTGAGGAAAACCCGTTCCTCTGGGGGCGCAGGACCTCCGACCCCAGCCTCAGGCTCCAGGCTTGGAATCCCTCCCTCCCTTGCTGGGCTTTGGTTTGCAGTTTCTGTGCCCATGCGCTCGCGTCCACCTGGGCAGACACATCCGGGCCCAGTCGGATGCACGTTCATCACTGCAGCCCCACCACATGGGGGGTGTCTCTGGGGACCAGAGGTGGTCCCTGCCTCCGCAGGCCTGGGCTCACACCTGGGCTCCCCTGCCTTTTCCATACTCTTCTCTCAGGAGAGGCCCAGCTGTCGCCTCCCCAGGGAAGTGCAAGTGAGTTTGCCCCCCCCGCCCCCAGTGCATGTGCAGAGCTGGTTTTAGGAGCCTGCCTTCGCATCCTCATGTCTGAGTTCTGCCTGGCTATCCCCTGCGGGCCAGGGGCCACACAGAGGTGCACAAGACAGATGGGGTCCTTCCCTGCACGGAGCTCACAGTTTGATTGGGAAGGCGGAAGCACATCTTCTTCAGGGACGAAGTCAGGAAGGTCCTTACAGATGGTGGGAGTGTGGGGAGGAGGTACATAGGTGATGTGGTGAGGAAGAAAGGGGTCAGCTGTCCTTGGGTAGGATGGTAGGGGGTCTCTCAGAGGGAGCGGTGACTTGCTGAGACCCGAGGATAAGAAGGAGCAGCAGGCACGTGCTGGAAGAGCATCACTGCAGGCCGCGGGAACAGCATGAGCAGGTGCTCTGCGGTGGGGATGGGACTGGCTCCCCGACCTGCTGGGACACCCGAGCATCGTTAGAGAGAGAAGCAGGGGAGGCCCCCACTAAGAAGTGGGATGACAGCTGGGCCTGTGGCTGGGGCCGAGTGCTGAGCAAAAGAATGATGAAGTATGGTTTACATTGTAAGGGACACGGGAGCAAGCCATCGGCCCAGAAACCCTGGTGGCCTGGACCAGGTGGTAGTGACACAGGTGGCGGGAAGCAAGAGTCAGAGGTTGGAGATGGATTGGCTGTGGGGTCAAGGGTAAAGCCCAGGGGTCTGAGCCCTTGGGCGAATGAGGTGCCCGTGCTCTTGCAGCACGGTCGAGGGCTACATGGCAGGCACGCTAGGTCGGCGGTGTCGGGAGCCCTGGAGCAGAGACATCAGGAGGCCGGAGCTCAGGGCAGAGGCCAGGGCTGGACAGGTAGGTTTGAGGGTTCTCAGCTTATTAGGGGTGTCTTATTAGGAGGTTGGAAGGATGGCCAAGGGAGAGAGCCATCAGTGGGGAGCAGATGGTCCGGGTGGGGACCCGGCAGGTCCCGACAGTTAAAAATCAGTCACTTAGGCAGAGTGTGTTTGCCCAGTGTGGGACACTGCTGGCCGTGAATTGACAGCAAGTGCCAGCTGGGCCTGGGAAGACCTCACACGTGTGTTATGGGTTGAATTGTGACCCCACCAGGGGTTGAATTGTGTCCCCACCCCTGTGTTGAACACCTAACGCCAATACCCCAGAGGGTGTCCTTAATTGGAAATAGCATCATTGTACACGTACTTAGGTAACATTAGGCCATACCAGAGTAGAAGGGGCCTCTAATCCACGTGACTGGGATCCTTACAAAAAGGGGAAATTTGGGCACAGAGATGCACATTAGGGAGAGGCCATGTGAACATGAAGGTAGAGATTGGATGAGACATCTTTACACCAGGGAATGCCAGTGATTGCCATCAAACCACCAAAGCGAGGGGAGCGCCTGGACCAGACTCTCTCACACAGGCCTCAGCAGGAACCCACCCCACCCACACCTTGTTCTCAGACTTCTGGCCTCCAGAACCGGAAGACAATACATTTCTGTTGTTGAAGTCACCCAGCTTGTGGTACTTTGTTATGGCAGCCCTAGAAAAGTGACAAACTGGCCAAGAAATTCAGAAAAAAAAAAAAAAAAGTAACATGCCGGTCAATAATCCAGAAAACTGAGATGGAGCCCACTGTGTGACCTGGGGCAAATCACACGCCTTCACTGGGCCTTCCCACCCATGACACACTGATGAGTGGTTATGAAGGAGCCATACGCTGAGTGGAGAAAAGCCACCAAGAAAGAAGAGGGGCCGGGTGGATGGGGGAGGTACAGGGAGAGAGGAAGGAGCTAGAAGGGGAAGCTGCTGATGCCGGGAGCCAGGGTGGGACTGGGCCCTCTGAGGTCTGTGACACAGCAGGTGGCAGGTGTGGCCCTGGCTGTGTTCAGTGTGGGGCAGGCAGGGTTCCAGGAGGTGGGTGTCCCTCAGGGCCCGCAGGTCCAGCCTCGGCCACTTTGCCCTGCCCGCCTGCAGCAGCGATCCGGCCACGTGTCGGCAGTCACCGCCAAGGGCCTGGGGCAGGGAGCCCCCTGACCAGATGGAGGCGGCTGTGCCCAGCCAGAGGGACTGGGGAGGGGGAGCAGGGAGACCTGGGACAAGGTCACCCTGTGGGGACGGAGGAGGTGGAAGGGGGAAGGAAGGTCAGTGCGAGAGGCTTCCAGCCCCGCAAAGATTCCGAATGAGCTACCCTCTGGGGGTGTCAAGGCCCCGGCCCAGCGGCAAATCCTGGGGGAAAGGAACGGGGTGGGGGGATGGATTGTTTTGCCTGCCTCTGAGAGACAGAGGGGGTGGCTTTGGTAATGCCACTCGGGGAGACGACGACACAAGGCAAGTGTCCCCCATCACTGGAGGGTCCGCCAGAGCTTGGGAGCTGGCGAGGGGTGATACCTAAGGGCTTCTGCAGGGCCGAAGGGGGGATGGCCATGGGGGAAGGGGCGGGAGGGACGTGGGCCCAGGGTAGAGTGCTAGGGCTGACAGCACAGCTCTTCCCTGGGACCCACACATCTACAGCACCCCCAGAGATCCCAAATGCATGTTATGATTGGATTCCTTGTCGTGGTTCGTGTCGGAGCCAAATTCTGCATCTGGGTTAACCTGAGGGGCAGAGCGGGGCAGGGGTGGGGAGCAAAGGCAGAGGGGCCCGACATTCTGTGTGCAGGAGCCCCGGAAATCGGGCTATGAGGGCTGGGAGGGTTCAAGGATATCTGTCCTGGGATGCCATGGCAGGGGGCCAGAGGCTCCCAGCACCACGTGGGACTCTGTGCTGGGTAGGTGCTCCGGGCAGGACCCCGGGGTGCTGTTTTCTGCACATGTGTTAATTTGTACTTGGGTCTGACACTGGTAGTTGGCCACTCTGCAAGATGCTTTCACTGAATAATTTCATCCTCCCACTTTATACGTGTGGCCACTGATGTACTGAGAGGTAAAGGGATCTGCCCAAGGAAGGCATTCCGAGCTGGAATGGACCCCTGGTGGGGTTCAGCCCCAGGGCCTCTGGCCTGTCCCTTGCAGGCCAAGGAGTGAAAGAAAGGACGTGGCTAAGTCCCCTGGACCAGAGAGAGGCAGGGAATGGGCCTTCTGCACCATCTGATGTGAGACTCCAAGGGCCACTGTGAGGAGCACCTGCCCCCCGCCTCACAGAGGTGCGGCCGGGGATGAGAGTATAGGGAAGAGAAGGGGGGATTATGGCTGGGGCAGTGCCCAGGGACCTTGCTTCCACTGCCTAGGAAACCCCAGGTTCTACACCTCAAGTCTTTTTCTTTAAAAAATTACATAAGAGGGATGCCTGGGTGGCTCAGTGGCTGAGCGTCTACCTTTGGCTTAAGTCCTGATCCCTGGGCGCTGGGATCGAGTCCCACATCAGGCTCCCTACTGGGAGCCTGCTTCTCCCTCTGCCTGTGTCTCTGCCTCTCTCTCTGTGTCTCTCATGAATAAATAAAATCTTTTGAAAAAGGATTGCATAAGAAATTACATGCTCATGATTGAAATCAAATCTAAAAACCTAATGAGAAAAAAAATCCATTTTTTCTACTTATCAATCACCACTGTTAACCATTTGGTTATCCTTCTAGGCATATGCAGATCTGTGCACACATGTGTATATGTACACACACAGCCCTGGACATTACCATGCATGCCATCAGAAACTTGCTTCCCTTGGGACTCCTGGGTGGCTCAGTGGTTGAGTGTCTGCCTTTGGCTCAGGTCATGATCCTGAGGTCCCGGGATCGAGTCCCGCATCGGGCTCCCTGCATGGAGCCTGCTTCTCCCTCTGCCTGTGTCTCTGCCTCTCTGTGTGTGTCTCTCATGAATAAATAAAAAAATAAAAAAAATGTATTGTTTCCCTCTCTCGCTGCCCCTGCAACAATAGAAGCACATCTTTCCAACCTGAAATAAGTCAAGCTGCACTGTCATCCTCAAAGACACCTCACACCCTATCATATGGCCAATCATTTAACCAAATCCTCTAGTACTGTAAATGGACGGTGTTTCTAAATTTTCGTATCATAAACAATGATGTAAGGTAAAACTGTTTCTGCTTACCTGGTTTTTCTTAGGAGACATTTCCAGAAGTGCATCTTTGTGAAAAAGGTACCAAAACCACATTCTGAGGGCACTTGTTGGATATTTCCCCATTAAGGCAGTTGAAAGAGGTTGATACAGAAAGGTCGTTCAGATTTTAGTGTCTCCAATGGTGTAATAGGACTACAGCCTGAGTATTCTAAATTTTGGTTTCATCATCTTCTCTCAAAACTCTTAGAGAAGTCTTAGACATCTAAACAGATGACATTACCAGAACTTTTTGAATTTACTGTCTGCTTGGCTAGAATCTGACGTTCATAGTGATGTTCCCAGCAGCCTAGCACATTCCATCACCATAGCAGCTGATGGTCTTGCTAAGTGGTCAGCAGGATGTAGGAGACAGTATACTGGTCTGGGAGAAGACCCAGGTTCTAGTCCAGCTTTGCCTATCTTTGTGTCACCGGTCACCTGTCACTGGTCACCTGCAAGACAGGGAAAACCACAACCACCTCTGCTCTGATCCTTTCATGGGGTCGCTGTGGAGATGGTATGCAGAGTGGCCATGACACCCTTTTATATGCAGAGTGGCCATGACACCCTTTTATAAGTGTCAGCCTGTCCCTGTATAAAGAGTTGTCAAGAAAAAGACATGGCAATAGTAATGTGGTTTTCATTCTGGATTAATCTCCAGAAATGGGTGCTTGTGTGTAGGGGAATATATTGCTAACATTTATCGACATGGATGGGGAGCAGAATACCGAAGGCAGATGGTAATGAGCACTCCCTGCTGGATTGAACCTCATCTGAATGGACCTCTACAGTGGCTGGACAAAGTATTAACTCAGGTGGGATCCCCTTCAGTGCGTTGCTCAAGCATGTCATAAAGCTTCGTCACCACTCAGATCCCATCAAGACTTAATGTGACAACTCTTCTGTCATAGTATTTGTGTGTGGTCCCCATGGACTGGTTACTATCCAAAAATTCAAGAGAGAAAAACAGCACTTGAGGTCTCATCAATTGAAGCACCTTGTGGAATCGGTTTCCTATATTCAAATATTAGATGGGAATATTAGTGTCTAGAAATACCCTCCCATACAGGAGAAAGAGAAGATTTTAAAGAATTAACTGATGTCTTGGTGGGCATAAAACAGAACATCCCAAAGGTCTATGAATAACAGTAGTAGTTAAGTGTACAGGTAATGTATCATGATCCAGTATCACAGTATTGTGCTGTTTATATACATTTTTTAGTTTGCATAAATTAGGTGTGTGTGTGTGCTGCTTTTTGATTTAGGCAAGCCTTTATAAACTTACAGTACCTTAAAAAAAATCTCTTTACCATGGCTACAGAACCATCAGTCTCCTTCTAGGAAAGTAGGAACACAAATTCTTGTGTTCTCACCAATGTGTACTTTTTATTAGTTCTTCCATTTATTTCTCTAGTCTGCGATAATGATAGCTAACACGGCCCTTACTGTGTGCCAGGCTCTACTGTAAGCACAATCTACAAATTAACTCACTTGGACTTCAAATTCAAGCATTTTTCAAACCTGGAAATGTTTTCGTTCTCTGATCAGCCTGCCTCCTCTTACCCCTGTAATGTGCTGATTGAAAAGCTTATGCCAGGCATAGGGGAAATGCCAGCCCTGTAGTTTCGTTGGCCTTATGTTACTAGCATTATCTTCAATCTTTGGTGTCTCTGCAGGAATACTTTTTTAAACCCATGTTCTGAGAGTATTCACCTTACATAATGCTTGTGCATTGGACCAGTGGGGCATGGTGTGTGTGATGTGAATGGGGCAGAGGTGTCATAGTTACACCTCCTAAATTAGAGATCTCAGTCTTCAGAATACCTGTTCTCTGGGCAGCAAAAGAAGAAAAAAAAAAGAGACATCGAACGCGTACTATGTGCCAGGCACTGCTATGCCCTTCTGGTGTGTCACTAAATCCTTACAACCACCCTATGAAGTTGGTTCATCACGCCCATTTCATAGAGGAAGCGCTGAGACTCAGAGGGGTTGACTCACTTGCCTAAAGTCACACAGCCAGTAAACAGTAGAGCTAGTCTCCAGCTAGGCAGCTGAGGAGAGACCATGTGGCGGACAAAACCTGGAATCCTGTATGCAGGACAGTAAGTTATCCAGTAAGTGACAGTGTTCACAACAAGGGCTTGAGCCCAGATAATCCACTTACTGATGAATCTAATGCTCTGGCTGGGAAGTCTGTGGAAGCAGAAGCCAAGAGAGTAATGGAGTAGCTGCGGAAGGCCACACGATGAGGGCCTGAGCCTGGCTTTAAAGCCACCAACTCTGTCCTTCCAGTCTGCCATGTAACCGCAGGCCAAGAACGTGGTCAGGGCACCATCGGCCCAGCCACCAGATAAAACCAGGCGGTCCATCAACACATTTGCAGTGGGTGGAACTGGATCTCCTGCTGCTCATTTTCTGTGACTTAGAATGCAGCGAAATACACTTCACGCAGAGCTTCCCTGATGTTTGACTGGGCGAGACCATCCCCCCTCTAGGGCTGGGCATTGAACTAAAAGCTCCCTGGGCAGTTGTCCCAGCCAAGAGCATGCCGGACTGTTTCCGAGCCTTGAGGCCATCGCTGTGTGGATGCAGAGAAGAAGGGGATGGGGAGCTGCAGAGCGGAGTGGACAGAAGCAGCAGAGCAACCCACAGTGGACAGCATGTGTGGCCGGAGCAGGGTGCCCAGACTCAGGACGAATCTTGTGAACGAAGGTAGGGACTACGGCGAAGGGGGACTCAGGCCAGGCAGAACAAGGATCCAGTGTTTTAGTAGCTTCTGATGTTTTCAACAGACACCCCAAATTCTGATTTTTAAATTTTAGCAAGAAATATACTCCAAAGATCAAATGCACCTACCAGTGGTCTAGGTTTGGTCCTCTGGCCACATGCCGTCTCTGGTCTGCTGAGGTGGCAAAGATGGGCTTCGCTGCACCCTTCTAGAACAACCAGTACCTTTTCTTGAAGTCCCTCCTGTCTTGCTCTGCATGCTTCCTCCCCAAGTGCAGTGCAATTCTTTTTTTCCCTTAAGATTATTTATTTTAGGGAAGGAGCAATGGAGGGGTTGGGGGAGAGGGAGAGAGAGAATCTCAAGCAGACTCCCCACTGAGCACAGAGCCTGATGTGGGGGCTTTATCCCTGACCCTGAGATCATAACCTGAGTCAAACTCAAGAGTTGGATAGTTAACAACTTGAGCCACCCAGTCTCCCCTGTTGTTTCTACTCTATCCTTGATACTTAGGGAGACAGGTGCTCTGCTGACTAAATGCAGGAGCTGCCCCTCACTGACTATGCCAAATCACTTAATCCCTCTCTGCTTCAGTTCCAGCACCTAAAAATGGGATAATAATATTTAATCTCATTGCTCTAAGGACTAATGGGATAATGAGCATAAAATGCTAAGCACAGTGCCAGGGACGTGGAAAGCCTTTGATAAATGTTAGGGATTTTTATTACTGGGAGCCCCACTTCATTCCATAGTTTGAACTTAGAATTGTAGACTGTCCAAGTGGGAAGAAGTGGCCTTGATGACCCAAGGGAGGGGTGAATAAAGGCCCAAGGCTAGGAGGGACTTCCCCTGGGACAGACCCCCCGTTGAGGGCAAGGCCAAGGGCCACCATGTCTGTTTCCTGGCAGGGTTTGGGGAGAGGCCCTGGGACGTGCGCACTGATCACCAGCCTTACACCCAAGTGCTGTCCATGGTTGGAGCTAGATGATTGCCTGCCATCCTGCCTGGGCATCCACCCTTATCTTAGCAGAGGTGAACAGATCTGAGAGAGCAGATTTAATAGACATGATTTTCCTTCTTTCTACTGGCAGGAAGAAAAAATCTAAGCAATTATTACTCTGGGTTAATTATCTCTGATGGCAAACCGGAGCTGAATGGAAAAAGCCAGAACTGGGCTTCCCCAATTTAATACTAACTTTTACAGTCTAAGCAGCCACAGACTGCAGAGAACAAGCCTGTGGTTCAATAAAATCCAATTTATTGACTTAAGGCAGCAAGGAAGTATGGAATGTCCCTGGACAAGAGGCAGGGTCGTGCCTTTTTCTCAGGGTTCCCACTGAAGAATTCTGGAAAGGCCCGAGGGAAGTAGGTTAGAGGACAGTTCTGGATTGGTGACTGTTTCTGAGGGAGGATGAGGAGAAACAGGGATTAACCAGGGGACAGGGTGCTCCCATGAGGCAAGGGTGGCTTAGCAACTGGCTATCCCCAGGAGTAAGTCTAAATAGCAACATAGCTCTGGGGGGCTCGTCGGTAAAAAAGTGTCACTCAAAGAGGGTGCAATTACTCACAAGTATTGCATGACCTTGGGCAAACCAGCATTTCCTGTTAACGTGACAGTTGTCTGGTCTGCATCTGTCCTCTAGCCTGATGCACCGCAGGACCGCTTATGTTGTTTGCAGTCCCAGCTGATTTTCACACTCTTAAATCCTGGTCGGGTTTTTACTCCACACCCAAGTCAAGCCAAAAATAGAACACAATTAGCATCACAGCATCTCTGTTGCTCTCTTTATTCCCTTTTGCATATTGAGATGGCCCAAAAGAAGTACAAGTAGTAAGGAATGGGTCACTGGACACTCAGTGAGGGTCTCAACCAAAACCACGTGCTTCATGAAGATGACCCCAGATATGCCATGATTTGGCCCCAACCGAATGAGGATTCCAGGAACAGATACGTGCCTTGTTTTGTGAAAGTGGTGCCAGGGTAGAAGTTGGGCAAAGAGAAGCCTAAAAATCTCTCAGGGTCTCCCCAGTTTGGTGGAATGTAGACTCGTGGGTGTCCAGATGGCACCAGGTATTTGTCACCCATTAAGGATAAAGAGGATCTCAGATGGAGACAGAAGAACTGCTGAGAGGCACTTTCTCCTCCCCCAGGTGGTAGGGAGAAAATATGCAAGCAATTTAAGTACTCTGTGTTCATAATCTCGGATGGTGAACAGAGGCTGAGTGGAGTGGAATGAACAAAGTGCTGGGCCACAGCAAAAGCAAATAAAAACTGGAGGCCCTCCGACCTAAGTGGGTGGTGGGCTTTTGCAGGGCAACCGCTATAGGACTAGTAGAGTTCTGGGTTAGGATAGGATGTCCTCATACACAAAACAAGAGCTTCATTGTTTTAAAAACAAAATTACAACCGAACAAACATGTTTTTTCAAAGCAGATACACAAATGGAATAAGCACATGAAAAATGCCCCACATCATGAGCCATCAGGGAAATGCACATTAAAATCACAGTAAGAGGGGCACCTGGGTGGCTCAGTTGGTTAAGCATCTGACTCTAGATTTCAGCTCAGGTCATGGGTTCGGGGTCATGGGATAGAGCCCTGCATTGGGCTCCACACTGGGTGTGGAGCCTGTTTAGGGTTCTCTCTCTTCTCTCCCTCTCCCTCTGCCCCTCTTTCTACCTCCCCCACCACTTGTGCATGCTTTTGCTTGCTCTCTGTCAAAAAAAAAAAAAAAAGCTACAGTAAGATAACACTTCAACTCACTAAGATAGCTATAAGTATAAAAAAGACAGATATCAAGTGTTGACAGAATGTGGAGAAGTTCAAGCCCTCCTATGCTGCTGGTGGGAATATAAAATGGTACCATTTTTCTGGAAAATACTCTGGCTGTTCCTGAAAGGGTTAAACATGGAGTTATCCTATAACCCAGCCATTGCACTCCTAGGTAGCTGCTCAGAAGAACTGAAACATATGCACACGCAAAAACTTGTACATGAATGTTCCTAGCAGTGTTATTCACAAAAGCCAAAAGGTAGAAACAATCCAAATGTCCACTGGCTGATGAGTGGTGAAACGTGCGGTATGTCCGTAGAACAGAATAGTATTTGGCCATAAAAGGAATAAAACACTGTGACACACTACAACATGGTTGGATCTTGATAACATTATGCTAAATGGAAGAGGTCAGACACAAAAGAACATGTTTTATGATTCCATTTATACGAAAACGTCCAGAATAGGCAGATCCAGAGACACAGAAAACAGTTCAGTGGTTGCACAGGGCAGCCGGAATGCTGAGGGAGATGGAAAGTACTAGAGTTTCTGTTTGGAGTGATGAGTGTTCTAGAATTGTCTGTGTTGCACAACTCTGTGAATGAATACTAAAAACCGTTGAACTGTAGAAGTAGGTGGATTTTGTAGTTGTGAATTAGATCTCAATAAAGCTATCGTATAAAAACACTAGTGGGAGAAACTTCATGTGGAACTCTCTGTACTACTTTCACAAATTTTCTGTAAGCCTAAAACATGAAAATTAAGTTTGAAATTAAGTTTGAAAATTAAGTTTATTTTTAAAAACCTATAGATGAAGAGTGCAGAGACCCAACTGATTTACTGGCTTCCTGGGACCCAATCTTTTCCAACCTCTCTGTCCCAGGCAAGATGAAGAGAGAATTAGGGAATATACACCAGCGACACTCAGCCCTCAAGCTAATGTTCAGAGGGGAGGATGCATATGGGGCCCAGGTAAACAAAAAGGAGAATTGCACCCTTTTTGCAAAGGGAAGGCTTTGCAAATGTTCCAGATCCAATGCAAGCAAGAGCAAAGCAACTGGTATGGTGCCTGTGCAAGAATTCTACAGGAAAAAGAAGAAAGGAGGAAGGGACCAAAGAAGAAAGGAAAGAAAGAGAGAGAGAGAGAGGGAGAGAGAGAGGGAGAGAGAGAGAGAGAGGAAGAGAGAGAGAAAGAGAGGATAATATGCAAAGGGAAGATGAAGCCTGCATTCTGGAAGAAGACAACCCCAGGAACTGAAGAAAATATTAGATAAGAAATATTTTGCATTCTCAAGAAATTAAAGATGACTTGGGCTCTTTGAAACAAGAGTTTGAAGTTGAGACAAAGCAACAGAATGAGTCGGAAGGAGGCTGTGGGGATGAAGAAAGGGAGCCAAGGACAAAAATAACGCTATGGAGGTCATGGTTACAGTAGAGTAATATCAAGGGCGTAGTTGACATGATAGTGAAGTGGAAGACAGATGTGAGAAAAATCACACAGCATGAGGAAGAAATTAACCCAATGTGCAGTAGAGGTGAACTCTAAGATCGCCCTATCACCGTGAGAGAAGGATATATGAGCAAGCTGTTTGACCTTGGATGAATCACTTAACCCCTCTTCTGATTTCTCGCCCGTGAAATTGCACTAATAACACTCTCTACTACGTAAAGTTATGGGGCGTGTAGGGTCAGGAGGCTGGGCTCTACCCATTCAAGCTGCCAAGTTTAAATCCTGAATCTGATTCTTATTACTTGTATAACTTTGACCAAGTCGCTTCTTTTTTTCAGCTCCTTATGTGTAAAATTGTCGTAACAGTCATAGTATCTACCTCATTAGATTCCAGTATGGGTTAAACACTTAAGAACTGGTCGCACAGTGGAAAAGAAAAAAGAAAAAAAAAAAAAACGCTTAAGAACTGGAGGATACTTCTCTTTTAAAAAAAAAAAATTTTATTTATTTATTCATGAGAGACACACAGAGAGAGAGGCAGAGACACAGGCAGAGGGAGAGAAGCAGGCTCCATGCAGGGAGTCCGACGTGGGACTTGACCCCAGGTCTCCAGGATCACGCCCTGGGCTGAAGGCGGCGCTAAACCACTGAGCCACCCAGGCTGCCCTGGAGGAGACTTCTTGACATAACTTTATGAATATGTGATTATTTCAGTTTATAGATCCTTCATAGGTAAACATGTTTAATGATGAAAAATGAGAATGATTCTCATTAAATACTATTAAAATGCCCACTGGCACTATTATTATTAATTAAAGATTTATTTATTTATTTTAGACAGAGAAAGAGAGCATATGCCTGTGTTCATGGCGGGGGGGGGAGGGGTGCAGAGGGAGAGAGAGAATCTCAAGCAGACTCCCCACTGACGTGGAGCCTAATGCCAGGCTTGATCTCACAACCCTGAGAGCATGACTGGAGCTGAAATCAAGAGTCGGGAGCTTAAGTGACTGAGCCACCCAGGAAACCCTGTCATCATTATTATTCAACATTATTCTCTGGAAGTATTAGCTAATGTAGTTGGACAAGAAAAAAAAGATATAAATATTGGAAGAGAGGTGTGGTCTGATTGAGACTTTTTACAAAAGAGTTTTGACAAGCACAAAATCAGGTAGCCTGGAAAGACATGATCTTGGTGGTTCTGGGAACAGAATTCAGGGTTGAAAAGCCAGGAAATGTAGTGAGATCTCTGTTACTACCGTTGTCCAAGGTGAAGTTGGGTATCATGTCTGGGGAGCTCCGGTGAAGGCTTCCAATGGGCTGGGAAGGCTGTTACAGAACTTCTGAGGTGTCCAACGATGGGATTCTAAGGCATTGCTAGTGAGGATTCGAGCTTTCCCTGCCTTTGCCGTGAGTCTCCAGCCTATCCTTATCTATTTAAGGGGAGTGAGGTGGGAGAGGGGGTGGTTGTTGAGCTAGAAAACGCAAGGAGGTGACCCCCACATGTGTCTTTAAGCCAGGAGTCCCAGGGTGGCTCTCTCTTCTTCAAACTGCAATATGTTCTAGGCAACATTTCCAAAGTGTGGCAAACTCTGGTGGTATGATAGATGAACTTAGGTGGTACGTGGAGGAACAATTCTGATACACTTATATTTATCCTCATTGTGTATGAGGAACTTTAATAAATAACATCAAAAACATGATGCCATGGGATCGTATTGCTTAGATAAAAACTATATTCAAGGAGAAGTATTAAAAAGGTACATTAAAGGAAACTTTAGGAACAGTTGTAAGAAATTTGTGATGGGGGAATGAGAATGGTTCAAGCTTGGGAGCCAAGGGCTCTTGTCCGTGACCCTGGAGTCTGACAAACCTGGATTCTAATTCCAGAGGCTCCACTTACTAGTTGTATGACCTTAAATGATCCAGGCTCCCTTGCGTCATGTGACGTAAAAATCAACTACTTTTGTGCACTCGTGTTCTTGGCAGCACTATTCACAACCCAAAGGTGTCCACAGATGGATGAATAGATAAACAAAATGCGACATGGACATTCAGTGAAATATTATTCAGCTTAAAAAAGGAAGGAAATTCTGATGTGTGCTACCACATGGACGAACGTTGGGGACACTGTGCTTAGTGAAACAAGCCAGACACTGAAAGGCCAAATGCTGCATGACTCCACTTACATGAGGTACCAGGAACAGACAAATCTATAGAGAGTTTCGAAGAAGGATGGTTGTTAGGGGCTGAGGGGAGGGAACGGGGAGTTCATGTTTAATGGCTGTAGAGTTTCAGTTTCGCAAGATCAAGAGAGTTCTGTGGGTGGATGTGGTGATGGTTGCACAACATGCATGTGTTATCACCCAACCATACTCTTGACAATGGGTAAGGTGGTCAGTTTGATGTAAAAATGCATAAAAATCAACTACAGGAAGTAATTTTATGGACTCGGATAATGGGGAAGGATGGGGGACAGTCAGGGGCTGCAGGTGTGACTGATGCTTTGTCCCCTTGGGATGATGATGACCAATGATGGCATCCTGTCAAAAGCCAATAACCCCTCCTCCCCCTCAAGTCCAAGGACAGTCTGTGACTGGCCCAGCTTGGGTCATATACTTATTCTACTCCAGATCACCGTGCCCACCAGGAATGGGGTGTTGTGGCTGGACGGAGCTAGTTTCAGGCCCACCCTGGAAGGAGGGTGGGGAACATCCTGGGCAGCCCCAAACAAAGGCTACCACAGTGGCTAAGGAGATTAGATCCCAAGAAGGACCCAGAGCCATGGGGAAGAAGATTGGAAAGGGAAAATCTGTCTTCATGCTTCAGGCAGAGAGGCAGTGGGGAGGGGGAAATATCAGGGCCTGGTGCCGGGGGGAAACTTAAGAACAACCTAGAAGTGGCCATGACTTCCTGACACCATAATAGCCAAATAGGCGCCCAGCCACTGCAGACAGGGGCGCTGCAAAGCAAAGCATAGAGACTGCACAGCCCCTGGGGCTTCTGCCTGGGAACCAGTCTGGCCTCCAACCCCCATAGGATCTGAGGGCACAGGTAGCCCAGTGCAGGTGACGAGGAAGGCAGGCTGGATGCCACTGCCGTTTCCAAGAAGGCCAGCAACTTCTCTGATCAGTGCTTTGCTATGGTTCCGGAACCTTCAAGTTATCCCAGCTCGCTAGCCCCCTGGGGTTCAGCAGTAATTCCCTTAAAACCTGGAAAGAGGATGTGGGCCTGAGGAGGGACTGCAAAGAGTCAGGGAGTGAGTGAGAGCAAACCCTGACGTGCTCCCTCTCTGCGAGATGGGGGAGGAAGACCGGGGAGGAAGGGTGGGCGAAGTGGCTATGGCAGCGGGGCGGGGAGGTGGCCTGCAAGAGGGCAGTGTAGCAGAAAGGACAGAGCCGACTGAGAAGCCCCGCGGCCCTGCGTCTGATCCCTGACTTATGGGCTACGTGAGCTCTGATGTGTTACTTTTGCTCGAAGCCTTGGATGTGGATGATGATGCCTGCCTTACAGGCTGTCGTGAGTTTCGCCTGAGGTCAGGTCATCTGTACAGGCACAGCTCAGCCCTCCCACGTGTCTGCAAGACAGCAGTTTCCCACCAGTGTGCATCTCGGTGCTCTTTCCGCACGGTGTTTATGTGTGCACGCTTCGGCTCAGCCCCTTGATCTTTCTTTGTCCCGAAAGACCTCAGGGCTGCAGAGAACGAACTGTTTGCCACCCACCCTCAAGATACAGGAGTAAGAAGCCAGGCCCAGCCCACCCTGTCTTTAAGCACAATGACAGTGGCTGCAAAGGCCAGGCAGTGCCACAAGCATTTTGCAGGGAGTTGCAAAAGCAAAATCAATCAATCAATCTGCGGGACAGGCCGAGCCGCTCTGAGGAAAAGTACGCTCTTTGGAATAAGAAAATCATGAGAATCTGTGACTGCAATTATTAACCACTCAGCAATACTCCCTAATCAATTCAAGGGAAGATAGAAGGATGAGCAAAAGGGCCAGGTGGGGTTTCTTCGTGCCAACAAGTATGATTTATTCTGGAAGCAGGTGTCTTCTAGGATTTTTTACAATGTGGATTGTTAAAAATTATTCCTAATGGAAGAGAGAGAGACTGTCATACCTACAACTGCCAAGGGGCAAGGACCCTTTTTCAAGAATGGACCTCTAGGTTGGTACCTTGATGGGGCTGGATAGGCCAACGTGGGGCTGGAGAGTCTGGGAATGGGGCTGGTGGGGAAGCCGAGCTGGTACGTTGGAAAAAAAAAAAAATCAGTGTGAGAGAAAATTCTTACACACGCTACAAACATGGGTGAGTCTCGAGGACATCCTACTCTGTGAACTAAGCCAGTCACAAAAAGACAAATAGTTTGTGGCCCTACTGATATAAAACAGCCAGAGCAGTCTGGTTCACAGAGACGGAGAGGAGGCAGGTGGTTGCTGGGGGTGAAGGAAGGGGAATGCAGTCAGTGTATAAGGTGCACAGAGTTTCAGTTTTGTAAGAGGATGTGAGTTCTGTGGACAGATGGTGGCGTATTTGCACAACGACGTGAGTGTACTTAATTCCACCGAACTGTATACTTGACACATGGCTAAAATGGTTAAATTTTGTTATGTGGATTTTACCACAATAAAAAAAGAGGAGGGCAATAAGGAGAAGACAAATGAATGTGGGCTTTCTGGTGAACTTTCTGTGGGCTTTCTGGTGGGCTTTTCTGGAAAACTGATGGCAGGGGTGAGCACAGGGAGGCCAAAGCCAGCAACGTCACAAGGCACAGGGCTGTAATAAGAGATGCTGCTGCCGGGGGAACATCCTCAGTGGGAGAGGGGACTTTAAGAACACAAGATGGTTTAATGTTGATGTGAAGCTGTTGGCTGGACTCACAGCAAATCCGCATCCAACCCCTGATCTGGGCTGAACGCTGCTGCACATATAGGTTTTGTGTGGGGTGTTTGAGAAAACCCAGAGGGACCGAATCTGAGTTGCTGTGAGGGGGAGCGGTGTTGCCAGCACAGGAGGGAGCCATAGTCTGGAGCACTTAGTGGAAGTAGCAGCTCGGAGCCACAGGTGACCATGACACGGGGGATGATCAATGCCTCCCATATCTCCCCGCCCTGGCTTTCCAGGGAATCTGCAGAAATCTCAAGGAACACACTGGACTTCCAAGAGGGTCAAAGGCTATCTTCTCTAGATTTTAAAGGACAACAAAACCCCAACTGGGTCACATTTATGGAGTATCTCTTTCCTCCTTGATCTTTGATCTTGCCAACCACCATTTTGCTAATGCTTATGATTTTCAGACTGCAGCCACCACCTTGGGTGAGGGGTAGAGCACAGCGGGGAAGAAAGAGCAGGGTTCCCGAGCCAGACATGCTGGATTTGGGTCCTGGCTCTGCCACTCACTGTGTGGCTTTGAACGAGTTAGTTCCCCCATTTGAGCCTCGATGTACTCACCTGTAACATGGGAGTGATGATATTAATAGTCTACCTCACAGAGCTTTGGGGGAATCGAATATTTGGGGGAATTGAATATGGTACTGGCAGGAATTCAACAGTTGGTAGTGACGGTTACTTTTCGGAGGCCTGTGGGCTCCTGACATCTGCTCTAACCTACCCGGATCCCCTGTGTGTCTTGGCTCGGGTGGGACAGAGCTTCTTCCTCAGGCTGCCCTTCAGCTCTTAGGAACATAGAACCAGCAGGTAAGCCCCGTGTGGGCAGTAGCATTTGGGCTTTCTCCAAGGGAGCCGGATGGTTCCGTGTAGCCCATCCTCGCTCCTGGAATAAACCCCCAAGTACAGACCTGCTATAGAGAGTGGAGTGGAATTGTCCTCTTAGGGGGAAGGCAGCCTTTTAATAGGTTCCGTGTGATAGGAAAGTCGATATTGCTGTTGAGGTGGGTGGACTGGGAGCAGCCCCGAACCTGGGGACAGCTCTTGAGCAAGGTGGCCAAAGGGACTCAGACTCCGCATTCTGCCTTCGGCTTTGAATTTCTGTCTTCTGTGTTCTGGTTCAGATGCATCCGGAGAATTTGTGCTCTCCCGATGTACTCTGGGAGAAGGGAAGACATCCGTCAGCAGAGGACAGGGATGGGCCAGGTCCCTAGCTGGGAGCTGCTCTGGGGACCTAAATGGACGTCTTCTCCCCGCGAGGCCCCAGGCAGATGTGGGTCAAGCCCTGCTGCTGCTCTGGGTGCTGCCGGTGACCCGGGAGTAGCTGACTCCCTTCTCTGAGCTTCACCTCCGCCTCTTCTTTCTACATCCAGACAACAAATACCTAGGGAGTGCCTACCTGTGCCGGATGCTCACCTGGGATGCCTTACAGTCTAGTGGCAGAGAATACGGTACGTGGTGGGTAGCTGTCCTCTTCTCTGCCCCTGCCCTGGCCGAAGACACCAGGAGGATGCAGCAGCCTCCTGCCTGGTCTCCCCTCAGCCCCTCTTGCCCCCAGTATTCCTTCCTCTACCTAGCCAGAGGGGAACTTGTCTGGACACCAGGCCCTCTTATAAGCCTCCAGTGCACCCCCATGTCACCTGGGTGAGACCCAGGCTGGCCCTGCCCACATCATTTCTTACCACCAGCCTGACCCATAAGGCCCCAGCCACCCTGGCCTGAGTACGCTTTCACCCACACAGCTGGCAGGTGAGAGCCCTATTTCTGGGCTCTCCCGAGGCCCACACTGGGCTGGAACTACCTGTCGTTCAGGCCAAGGAGCCCTCTCCCCACCCTGCCAGTCCTTCTTACTGCCCCTCACTTCCCCTGCTTTATTTTCCTGCCAGTACCTATCCCCCTCCGATGTTTGGATTTGCTGTCTGCACTCCTCCTCACTAGGATGTGAGCTCCATAGCAGCAGGAACTTGTCTGGACTCTTCCCCAGAGCCTAGCTCACAGCTGCTAAGGAAGTCTCTGTTGAATGGATGAGTGAATAGATGAATGGGTGGAATGAGCAGCTTCCTGGGGCAGAGACTCATCTCCAGTGTCCTCGAATCCCCCGAGGAGGCATACAGCCAGGGTGGGCCTAGGGATGGGGGTGGGGGTGGGGGGGAGAGCCCCTGGGATGATCTGCTGCATAGAATCTTACCTGGTTGGTCGCCTTTGGGTAGTGGTGGGGTCTTCGTCTTCTTCGGGGATTGGCTATAAGGGACACAAAGGGAATGTGAGGCTGGAGCCCACTGCAGCAGAGCGGCAGGGTGGGTGCGGTGGGGAAACAAGTGCTCCAGGGAGCCCAAGAGCCCAAGGCGCCTGGCCCCTGCTGGCACCACCCCCAAGTGGGACCCCGACAGACAGCTGTGACTCCACTGCCTGCCGTGACCACGAGGAACCTCCTGGGCCCTCTTGCCCCAGAAGTGGTAAGGGAGGCCCCTGCCCCAGCCCGCCCCGGCCGTGCTTGGCTCCTGCTTCCTGGCAGAGAGGAAGCCTTCTCCTGTGAGTGGAGAAGCTGGAGCTCCTGCTGCCCTAACGGAGGACTTCCGCTTTGCACCAAAGCAGGCCTTTTTATGCACTCGGTCTAACTGTCCTCCCTACAACGCTAGGAGAGTGGTTTTGAAGGGTGCTGCTGAGGCCCATGGTGGGGGCAGTGGCTCGCCCGAGGTCACAGCGAAGCCTGCCTTCCTCCCAAGCCTCTCTGGTCTCTCAAAGCAGAAAAGAGAACCCAGTTTAGGGCCAGAGCGAGAACCCAGGCCCTCAACAAACCCAAACGAGCACAAGCACCTGCCCCCTCTCACCAAGCTGCAGCCACCCCCAAACTTAACATTTCCTAGACTGAGCGCGTTCCTGCCTTCCCTTCCTGACAGTCCCCAACCTCTCATTTGCTCCTTCATATCCTACCTGTCCCAGCCACGTTCCGCAAAGCTCTATCGGGGAAAACCAGAGAGATTGTCAAAGTGATGCATCCCCTGGCTCATCCCCCACCTGCTGTTAGAATCTCCAGGAATCTGCATTTTTAACAGGGTCTCTGGCAAATCTGGGTGCTGCTGGGCTTGGAAGTTAGGCTGGATCCCAGCTCTTCCGACTAGCCAGGTGACTCTAGGTAGTCTCAGCTGTTGCTGAGTTTTCTAATCTGTGAAATGGGGGTAACGCTGCCTCTGTGAGTGGTTGTGTGGACTCCAGTGGTGTCCGGCAGAACAGTGGGCCCGCACTATTGCCAGGTCCCTTGCTGACACCCTAGCCCTACCCGCCTGCTTGGTGAGGGCTTCCCACTGTGCCCTCCCCCTGTGTCCTCCAGCCGTCCATGACGGTACTTCTGCTCCCCTGTGTCAGCTTCCCCTCTCTACTGGCCTTCCCCGAGACTAAGAGCTGGAGGGCTAGCTGTGGCTTCTCCGGCCCTGTCTTGCTACAACTGACACAGGTTACCCCTCGGGCATCCCCCATAGTCAGCTGCCAACATGTGGGCTGCCAGAGGGGCCCTCAGGCAGCAGGGGCTGAACCGGAGGGTCCCTCGGGGAAGGGGCTGGGCCTCCTCCTCCAGCACAGGCTCAGTGAGCCCAGTGCCTGGATCCCCTTTCCAGACCACCTGGCCTCACGGGGGAGGACAAGTGGCTGCATGGGAGGGAAGAGCTCTGGGAACAGAGGGGCAGGTGAGGGGTGTGAAGCCCACCTGTAGGGCGGCTGTTGCTTCTCTTGAGATGGCTCTTGGAATTCCTGGAGCTGATGGAGAAGTTTTTCCAACGGGATAGAGACTAGGGGTTGTGGAAATTGCTGAGCCACGGCTGTTTGCAGGAGTCCCAGGGCCAGGTCTTTCTCTGTAAGCACAGCCAGGGGGCATGGTCCTTAGTGGCCGGACCCACCCTGTCCTGTCCCTGCAACGACAAGCTGGAAGCAGGGCCTCGGCTCTTCTGCCCAACCCTGGCCCAGGGCAGCTCTCTCTAACCATCTCTCATTCTGCTTCCAGGTCCACTTTGGGGAGGCCCCTGTTCTATCCTGGCCCCTGTGTGTGCAGAGCATCCAGGTCCTCCCCACCTTTCTCTCACCACATGATCACATGTATGTTCCTTGTTCTCGGCACCTGCTGGCCCACCCTGTGGTCATGCCTCTGGGCTCTCTCTGCAAAGCCCCCTGGACACCTGCCTCCTGCCCTCCTCCTCCACTGTCTCCGGCTCCCATCACCACCCCTCAGCCTCCCACCCAGATAAACCTTCTGCCCACCATCCCAGTGTGTACAAGGACGTCCTTTCACGGTTCCTCTGTGTGTGTGTGTGTGTGTGTGTGTGTGTGTGTGTGTCTGTACGCTTCCCGCAGTGGTGGGTGTGGGGGTGTGTCTGCTAAATATATCTTTGGATTTCTCCCTCCTGGGTGCCAAGGGCGGTCAGTGGTCAGTATAAAGTCCCCTCCAAGAAGCAGGGTCAAGGAAATCCTGCCGAGGAAGGGCGAGGAGGCAGCAGCGGCCCTATCCCGCTGGAGACAGGTGCATTTGGGGCCCAGGAGGAAGGCCCTGGGTGGAAGCCCAGTGACATCCAGAGAACAAGGCCCTCCACAGCCTCCACTCCGAGAAAGCCCTGGGCCCCAGCTGTGTCCTCACCTTTTGGGGGAGCGTAAAGTAGCCAGAACTGGATAGCGCTCAGGGAGTCTGTCTGCAGGATCTGACAAAGGAGCTCCAGGACCTGCGGGCAGGAGGACAGGCCCCGGGTCAGTGAGCCCGGATGACACGTCCCAGCCAGCAGCACAGGCCCCGCTCCTACAACATGTGCTCCCAGAGCCACATGCTTGGCTAAACTGGTCCCCACCATCGTTCCTGCCCTGTGACTTTGCATTTTACACAGCACTTTCTCTCCCCCAGTGGAAGAGTCTTAACCTCCTCACTGGACAAATGAGGAATCTGAGGCCTTGAAAGAGGACGACGCCCAGCAGGGAGAGTGTGGCACAACAAAGCTCCATATCACGTATGTGGATCCCTCATCCCTGAGCCCTGCGTGGGCTGATTGTACCCCCAAAGTCCCTCACTGGGAAGGCAAAGTCAGAGCTGGCTGCTTGGAGACCCACCGAGTCCCGGATCCCTGGATCCTTGGTGTGGGGGTTTCAGGGACCCCACGGGCCTCCCCACCCTGGAGCTCCCAGGGTCTGGAGACACTAGCACAGAGGTGGGCTGATCCCAGCGGGTGGGCTGGGGGTCAGGGCTGGCTGATGCTGCAGATGACCCTGCGTGGGGCTCCGTCCTGCCAAGCAGCGTGAACGCTTCACCCTCGGCCGCTTCCTCAGCCTCTGGCATCTTTGCCACCGCTGGGCCCTCTTTCCCCTGCGTCCTCCAGTCTCGTATCATCGGGGGGAGCTCCAGCTCTGTGTAGGAGGATGGGCTACGGGGGCTCCCTAGGCCAGGCTGCTGACGGTGGCTGTGGCTACGGTTGCCTGGAGTTGGGACCCGTGGTAGGAGGTGTAGCCCCTGGAGTCCTAGGAAAGCGGGGTCTCCTTAGTGCTTGGCAGTCGGTCTTCCCAGGACCTGAGGGGGCCTGTCAGTCCCCAGCAGGTCGGCCTCATCCTTGGCAGAACAGGAACCGGGCTGAGCCCCTTCCCGGGCCTCTGGCTGCTAGGGTGCCCCCTCAGCCCCAGATACCCACCTGTTGCAGTGACTCCCCCCACCCCCTGGGTCTGCCCCTGGCCCCTTCTTCATTCTCCCCGTCCGACTTACCTGCCCGGGGCCCCCTCCCCACAGGACCCGAGAACCTAATTCCAGGCAAGATGAGGCCGCCCTATGGTGGAGAAAGTGTCGTTCTAGTCTCCGCTATGCTGCTCCGTCTCTGGGGACCTGGGCCACAGAATGTCACCTGGCAGGGCCTTAGCCTCCCCATCTGTGGAATGGGGATTCTGGGCCCTGTCTGCTATCCACTTCACTGGACCGTTGTAAGTCTCCAAAGGGACTGCATGCTTGAAAGCACGGGTCACAGGGAGGGTGTCAAGATGCTGGCTTGGGGCCTAACCTTCCCTGGAGAACATGTATGCATTTTAAAAGGGACCGCAGGTAGACTTAACCCACCAGCATCGGTCACGGACTCATCTCAGGCCTTGGCCGGTGAAACTTAAACATCAGAAGATAGGTCTGTGCTTCACTGTGGCACCCACCAAACCCTGCACAGTGTGGGGAGACTGGGCTGGGACTGGTGGGGCTGGCCTGGAGTCCCAGGATGGAGTCCCACATCAGGATCCCTGCATGGAGCCTGCTCCTCCCTCTGCCTCTCTCTCTCTCTCTCTCTCTCTCTCTTTCTGTGTGTGTGTCTCTCATGAAAAAATAAATAAAATCTTAAAAAAAAAAAAAAAAAAGAGTTGGGCAATCAACTGACTGAGCCAACCAGGCACCCTGAGAGGCCACACTTTAAAGCGTCCTAGCTGGGACTGCTGGGAGCCTGGGAGCAGCGACCACATGTTCTCTGCCCTCAGACCAGGCCTCTGTTGGGCCGTAGCTCCCAGCATTCCCAGGGCCTTACCAGCAGCTCATGATCCTTTAGGAAGACAGTCTGGACTCCTTCATCTTTGCCAGAAGAATACATCCGTGGGCCCTGGCGGGAGTGGCGGCGACCAATGACTCGGGTGGAAGTGGGGATGAGCCTCCCGGTCTCGGCCGAGTACTTTGCCCCTTGCTCCCGCTGAGGCTCCTCCTTCTGCTGGGAGCAAAGTGGCCAGAGACTCCAGGCAGTGAGAGAGAGGGATTGAGAGAGAGAGAGAGGGAGAGAGGCTCGAGGAAGAAGGGGAAGAGAAGGAAGCCCAGTCACACCTCTGGGGCTTCACCTCCCCTCCTGCAATCCTAGCATCGCAATATTGCAGGGACCTGGGAGGATGACCAGGCCAGCCCCACCCTGTTCTGGACCCCTCTCCCCAGCCAGGGACTCTCCCCATCCAAAATGCTTCCTCCTGGAACTTCTTCAATGCTGGAGACCCTGGTGGTCCTCTGAAGTCTTCATTATTCCTCCTAGGGAGACCCGCCCTCCCTTCCCCTCACCCCTGCACCCATCAGAGATTGGAAAGCAGTATTTTAGGCCAAGACCCCCATTTCCTACCTTAACTCCAGCTCAGCTACCCCTCAAATTTGTCCCCTAGAACTTGGTATCCATTCTTTGCTCTGGGAAAACTTCCTGAGCTAGGCCTATTGATATGAGGCCTGGGACCTCCTACCCCTGCAACCCCAATTGAGACTGCTAGTATACTTCTCCCCACATTTATTTGTTTATATTTTCAATTTTTTTTAAATTTTAGAGAGAGCAAGTGAAAGAGCATGTGCATGGGAGCAGGGGTGGGGCAGAGGAGGAGGGAGAGAGGCAGACTCCCCACTGAATGCAGAGCCCGACGTGGGGCTCGATCCCAGGGTCCTGAGATCAAGAGGTGGACGCTCAGCCCACTCAGTCACCCAGGTGACCCTATACTTGTCCCCATTTTAAAGATAAGAAAACTGAGACCCCCAGAGCTTAGCCGAGTTGCCGTGAGCATTGCAGTGAGTAGGCCACAAATCAGAAATGAGAACTCTGCTGCCCAAGAGCAGGGCAGGGCCAGACTCTGTCCCAAGGGCCAGACCTGTCCTGCATCCAGTACCAACTACTTCCATGCTGCCTCCCAGTTGTCTTTACTGGATTATCAGCAGATAGCACCCACAAAGTCACCCCATCCTGTTTGAAATCCTTCAGTGATTCTCTATTCCCTATGAGACTGGGCACTACAGGAAGTTCAGAAATGAAGAGCAAGCTCCTCCTTTTTGCCCACATGCAAAGTCAACCCCTTCTTACCTTCCTCCCCACCCCCAACCCCACATGGCTGCCCGCTTATGCTGCCCTTTTTAAGCATGTCCTGCACTTCCCAGCTTCTGAGCTGCATGTGTCCACTAGGAACGCCTTCCCCATCCCTGTCTGCCCATCCCACCTCTGTTATGCACCCTTCTTGGATCTCCCCACCTAGCCACCTTCTCTTCTCTTTTGAGCCCTTGCTGGACCCTCTTCGGGTGGGGAGGTGGATGTTCTGCAGCCCCCTCCTCCTGGGCCAACAGCAGCACCTCTTGTGGACACTAGCTCTACTGCTCACGAGGGGGAACACACTTGGGACGGCTTTCATCACAAAAGGATGGACCCTTTGGATCTCTTCCCAGATGGCTCCTGTGTTCTACACCCACCTCTTTGCTCTTCAGCTCATTCTCCTTGGTGAAGACGGCCACCCGGGAAGCCAGGTCTCTCAACTCCTTTTTCCATGCCTCTGGGAAGACATTGCCAGCTGAAACCCGGGGTTCTCCTGCCTTCCCTGTGGTACCCAGCCTTGAGAGGGCTGGGAGTGGGGGGTGGGGGTGGGAAGAGCCTGCTCACCTCCCCAGCCTTCCGCCTTGTATCTTAAAGGGAAAGGGAGAGGCGGTGACCTTGCGAGGAAAGGAGGAATCTCGCCATTGGGGGGGTGAGTGTGTGGTCACTACTGGAGGGGGCTGATGTTGATCCTAGCCTGTGGCTTCCCTGGAAGCTGCTGGGGATGCTTGGCTACCTGCGCCAACATGTGTGCGGGTTAGTCTAGCTGCGCCTCTTTTAGGCACCTGAGGCCAGCACTGAGCCTCAGTTTCTGCGTTGTGCCAGTCCCTCAGATACCGAACTGCTCTTGGCGAAGTTGGGGAGATGTGCTGCGGCTAGCTTCCCAAGCCGCTCTGCCCTGCACAGCTGTCCTGGTCCCCACCAGTGGGTTTCCCCTGGACCCTGATGGAGGGGGAGGGTAAGCACAGGGGCTGCCAGAAAGTCGCTGCTTCAGCTCCAGCTCCATCTCTGGCCAACTGCTCCGACGGGCTGGTGCCCAAGCCTACATACAAGCTACTCGACATTTCCCATATCAATCCTGTTTGTGGCTGTAAGTCACATGACTGTTGCCCCACTCTGTCTGTCCTCTGTTATCATGCCTCAAACACCTCAAATCTGAGTAGGGGCCCCATTTCTGAGGACCTGGGGGGTGAAGAATAGTGCAGATGCTGCGGTCTGAGGAAATGAGGAAAACCGCAGGGGACCCCACCGACCTAAGAGCGCTGGCTCTTTCCTTCCCAGGGACCTGGGAGGGAGGGCAGCCCCTGGGGAGAGGGGCTGGTGCCCAAGTACCCACCAGAAGAAAGCCGGGGTTCCCGATTGGACTGCGGGTCTCCGATGGGGACAGAGATGGTGGGCAACCCCATCAGACAGCGGGATAAAAGTGTGGCTTGAGGCAAGGGGGCCACAGAGAACTCGTCTCTGACGACACAGACGGGCTTCCCGGTGAGATCTGCGAAGGGTGAGAGGCTGTGGGAAGGAGGGCCTGGGTAGACCCCAGGAACACCAGGAGGCTGGGAGGAGGCTGGTGGGCAGGGAGAGTACGGACTCCACTTCTTCCTGACCATAGATCGCTAGAGCTGGGCCCTCCGGCCACAGAGGCCTTACCCAGGGGGACACTAAGAATGAACAGTGATAGGCAGTGCTCAGGGTCACCCAGCGAGTCAGGGGGAGGTGAGATAGGACTCTAGTCCTGGGGTCCTTCTGATTTTCTACGACAGAGCGAGGAACTGCAGGTGTGAGCACACGGAGGTGGATAGCTTGAAGAGGACGACACGGGGATGGGGCATGGAGCCATAGTCTGCGACCAGAAGGACCTGGGCTCAAATCAAAAGAAGCAAGGTTTAGCCAGACCCCCTAGATAAAACTCCTTGCCATCTGTCAGCCTCTGCAGGGCAGCCCAGAGGTGGTGGCGAGCTGCTTACACATGAGGACCCTTCTGGCTTCAGGTCTGTGTGACCGTTTATTAGCATACACGGTGAAGCTTCGAGGACCAGCCTGGTTAGGTCCTGGCATGCTGGCTTACTCTGTCCTTCCTGAAACATTCTCCTTTTTGGCTGGTGGGGGTGGGGGGCTCATTCCCCTGGTCCTTCCTAACTCACAGGCTGCTCCTCACCTCCTCTGTTCCTTCCTTCTCACCTCCTCGCCCTCTCAGGCTTGGGGTCCCTGGGCTCAGCGCCAGGCTCTCCTCTCCTGCATCTACACGGGCTCTTGGCTTGCCCATCCAGGCATGACACTTCCAATGCCATCCCTCCTTGAGTGGTGGCCAGATTGGCATCTCTCACCTGAACTCCAGCCCCAACTGCCTACTTTACACTTCTACCCCCAAGCCTGAAAGATGTGTGGAATCTCACATCTCCCAGATTCCCACCCAATTTCCAACCCCTCCCTTGCCCTGCACTGATCTTTCCTTCAGGCATTTTTTTGCCTCAGTCAGTGTGACTATGGTTTTCTAGTCATTCAGGCCCAGCACCTGGGAGTCATCATTGACTCCCCTCTGCCTTTCCTACTATTTTTAACCAATCTGCAAATCCTGTTGGTTCCACCTCTGTATAGCTCTAGAGCAGGGCCACTTGCTCTTCCATTGCTACCTCCTTGGTCTACATCCCCCACCAGACAGCAGCCAACAGGTCACTCCTGTCACTTTTTTGCTTTCCACCTTCCAGTGGCTCCCATCCATTCAGTGAGATGGCTTAATGGTAAGTGGAGTGACCTCTAAGGCCCACATAATCTGGACTCCCACCACCTCTCTGGAGTTTCTCCTTTCTCCTCCTCTTTACTCAGCTCCAGCCACACTGGCTTCCTTTCTGCTTCCCCAGCAGAGCCAGAATGTGTGCCTTGGGGCCTTTGTACTTGCTGTTCCCTCTGCCTGGGACATTCTTTCCTCCACTAGCCACACAGTTCAATGCCCTCTCCCCTTTAGTTCTTGGCTTAGATGCCATGCTATTGATCAGGTCTCCTCCCTTCTAGAGCCCTGGCACTTCCTACACTATGACAACTCATCTATTTCCTAGCCTTTCCCAGCAGAGTCAGTTCCACAAGGTTAGGAACTGTTTCACTCACTGTCATATCCCTAGGGCCTAAATAAGTGATTGATCCATTGTTTGCACTCAACAGATATCTGATGGACAGAGGGCTAAGTGGATGAATTGGCCTGAGTTAGAGAACAGAGTGCAGTTCTGGGGCAGAACATTCATCCCTTTATCTGATTTGTAAAATGGGAGCATCAGCAATGAGGAAAAATGGTCTAGGGCTGCACAGTCAGCCTCAGAGCCTGCTTCCCCAGATCAAGTCTTCACTTGATTGAGTGCTTGCAAGTGGCCAAGCAGTTCTCTGTCCCTGACCAAATCCCCATCCTCTCTGGGCCTCAGCTTGGAAACAGAGGCTGGATCCTCCTTTTCTGGTCATCAGAACCGCCCCACCACCTCCAGTCAGGCCCCTACCTCCCCAGGGCCTACCTTGGATGTGGGTCACACGTTGTGGGTGGGGGTGGTGCCGGGAGAAGAAGGAGTGGTGGCTGAGGCGGCCAAAGCGGTAGGCCCCAGGGGTTTGGGGCTTGGGGGTCTTCAGTGCTGTTTGGATCAGCTGGAAATCCACGATCCCTGGGATCATCAGTTCTTTCTGTGGCCCGTTGTCCCCGTGGCTCCTTGGCCTGTGCCCTGACTTCTTTTCAGGCTTCAGCTCAGCCCTTGGACTGAAGGAGAAAGTCAAGGAGAAACTAATGGAGCCTCCTGGCATCAGTGCCCACCCAGCTCAGAACTCAGAGCTCAGATGGAGTCTATTCCTGAGGCACTCTGAAACTGGTTTCCAGGAGTTCACTTCCACCCCATGGCTCCCAAAGCCAGGCCTCTCCTGGGGTCCTCTGCCAACTAGTCCAATCCAGTCCCAGGGAGCCTCTGTCTTCATAAGCTGCCTTAGCAGGGAGTTAAGATCTATTGGAGAGAACTCAGCATCTCCCAAGACCTCAGTTTTCTCCCAGAAACTCTCTCTAAAGCCAGAAAAAGAAGCCATAGACCCACCTACTCTCCAAATACTTGGGTTGGAGCAAAGGTACCTTATATACACCTCCAGGGTCAGGGGCAGACACAACGAGGACCTCACCCCAAGCCAACTGTTGGCAGCCCAGGAGAAGCCAGCTATGGGCAGTCCCCCTGCCCCGGGGCCCCCCCTCCAGGCAGTCTTGGCCCAGACTTCGCGTCCAGGGGCTGAAGCTGGAGCACCAAGGCCAGACGGGGCCAGCATGTCCTCTTCCCTCAGGAGCCCCTCCCAGGAGATGCAGAGCTGGTGGGGCAGCATTCAGAGTCGCAACGCTGCAGGGAAGCGTCAAGCTCTTATCGGCTTCACTGGAGACACGTTTCTCAGGTTGTCAGTCCTCCACCCTGCACCCCTTCCCTCTCCTGAGGATGCCAGGCCCTGCCTCTGGAGGAGCCCGGGGTCCATCCAGCATGGATCCAGAGGTGGGGTGATCTCCGCTGGGGCCTGGTGGGACCACCTGCCTGCTGGCTGTCTGCATTCCCTTCTCCTGGTGGCCCTGGCTGAAGGGAGGCCCTCTGGAGAAGAGGTGGGCTCTGGATATGCTAAGCAAGGGCCTCGGGGCCCTCTGAGGATTTCGCTGGCCAGGCCCCTGAGTTTTCTGTGCCGTCCTCCACTGGCCTCTAAGGCATCTGGGACTTAAAGAAATAAAGCAAACCTTCTCTGAAAGTTGCAGTTACGTGGCCTCCCTACCCCAACTGACAGAGGAAGTCGCCCCTTAAAAATCTAGGAATTCTCACACAGGTGCTTCTGTTCCCTGCCACCATGTCCTCCTCCCTCCAGGGAGGGACCCAGTTTGTGACCTGTGCTAACTCAGGCCTAAGAACCCCCTGGGGGCTTGGCTGATGGCAGCCGAAGGTGAGGAAGGGCTGCCTCTCCTGGACCCTCCATCTGTTGGGTTCCCGCCACGCCACTTTTGTCTCCCAGCCTGCCCTGCCTTCCCCCACCCGCTCGGATCAGCAGGGTGGGCACTTGGGGTCTTACCTCATCAGTGGATGTTCAGCCAACTGGGTCTTCACGTCTGTGGCCATCGTCGACTTTCTAGCAGAATAAGGACTAGTGCACTTAACACTGGTGTTGAAGATGGATAACAGGAAATCTCATACGCTGGCAGTGGGAATGTAAACCGGAACAGACACTTAAGGGGAAAAATTGGCAATGTGTGGTAAAATTGAACATTTGCAAGCTGTAGCGCTCAGCAATTCGTCTCCCAGACATATACCCAAGAGAAGCTCTTGCAATCGTATGACTGGGGCTGTTTGTAATATATTCAGACTAACATTGTTCGAATTAGCAAACACCTGGCAACTTCCCAAGTGTCCAATGGCAGAAAGAAGGGGTGAGTGAGCGGTGCTACATGTGGGCAATTGAACATTGTATTGCAATGAAAATGAACCAGAGCTACCCAGAACCACATAGATGAACCTTACAAATATTATGTGAGGTCAAGTAAAGCAAGGCCCAGAGGGCCACATAGCCTGAGATTCCTTCTTAAAAGTGAAGCTCAAAGGAAAGCAAAATTATCATAAATGTGATAAGGGAGGGGGAAAAAAAGGCAAGAAAATGCTAAACACAAAATTCAGCTAGTGGCTCTTTTTGAGGGAAGTCAGGGATGGGGGATGGGAGGGAGGGGAGCACAAGTGTTAGTGGTGCTATTCTAACTCTTGGTTTGAGAGGCGCGTTTGCTGGTGCTCATTATAATATGAAATAGTTCTGATTCAGTGAAGTGGATGCAAACTGATAGGTGTTAAAGTCAAGAATTGTGATTGGTCTGAATCGATGGACCTGAAAGTAGCTGGATATATAGATACGCATAAACAGACACATATACATACACATGCATATATAGATCTATCAATCTACCCGTCTATATCTCTCCAAAGTGCAGGGCTTGCAGGTGCTAGGGATGGGTTTGGGACCGGGAGTCAGTGCATTCTGAAAATGAACCCTTGAGTTTACAAAATCTGCAAAGGACCCCAGACATGCCCAGGGTCAGCTGCTGTCAGGTTCAGGTGGAAGTGAGAGGCAGCACTCCTTGAGATGGGGGAAGGGGAGACCTGAGGTCACACGAGGACCCCAGGCATCCTGATTCCAAGTCTCCCCCGATCTTTTCCTTAAAGAGAAAAACAGTTGGTAGAACTTCCTTTGAAGGAAGCTTTGGACATCCTGGATGACGGGGGCTGGGCTCTAGAGCACTTACATGCTGCAGGCTTGCGGACAGGCCATTTGGAAGCCCAAACCCATCTGCCTACAGGAAAAAGTACTTGTTAGAACACAGACTTTCAAATGCTTTTGACTGTGATCATCCTAAGAGACTCATTCGTGGATCAGATCATGATCTACACACGTGTGTGCACACACCGGTGTGTATGTGAAACTGGGGCAGGAACATCCTAAAGCAATACCTATCCTATGATGCACAGTGCTATTTTCATCCTACTTTTGGTTTTCATTTTGTAAATCTTAGATATGACCCATTAAATTGATTTTATAAGCCACAACTGGGTCACAACCCGTAGCTGCAGTAGAGGTCAACAAGGACTGGGTCAGGCCAGCCTTTTCCAGAGTGGGCCAGGCTGGGCTCCACTGTGTCCACCTCTGTCCTCACTTCCCTCTCTGCCTGGTCCCCAACCAGCTGGACAGAAGGGGTCTGAACGCTCACATCAATCCTGAGACAGAACTTTCCTTGCCCCATCTTGACCTCTGTAGGTGCCTCCCAGCCCCCAGTCCAGCTCTAGTGTCCGTTTCCCTCCACAGGAGATTGATGTCTCCATGGATCTCGACTCACCGAGGCAAATGCCTGCTACAGTCTGTGTGTGAGAAGTCCCTGCTGCCTGAGCAGAGGAGCAAGGGGAGCTACATCAACAGGAAGGCTCGCTGGTTCTGTGGGCAAGCCTGCTGGCTTTGTGACCATGTAAGCCAGTGGTTGCTAGGTTACCCCTTCCCCACAACTCCAGAACCGCTCTCCAGCACCCCTCTCCTCACCCCCACGCAGCTCCTCTGATCCCTCCAGGTTTCTTCCAAGTTCCCACTCCACCTGGCAGTCAGCATTTTCAGTGGGGGCCAAGGGAGACGATGAGAGTCCGGGGCCGATTTGGGCCACAAGCAGCGTGCAGGGAGACAAAAACTGGCAAAGAGGGTTGATGGAGCTGGGTCCCAGCTCTGTCAGCCTGCCTGGGCCTGATGCCACCATAGAGGGCTCTTGCCCCCACACATCCTGTTTCTGGGGATGGATTTGCAGACAGCTGTCCCTTAGCTGGGGAGGAGGGAGGCTGCCCAAGTGACCCAGACCGTCCAGCCCTACTCTAGGCAGGATAGTTGGGTGGGAAGACCCTGGTTTTCAGTTGGGCAGAGGTTTCAATCTGATTCTGACACTTCCTAGATGTGCCACCTTGTGCTAAGCCACTCGTCCTGCCAGAGACACAGAACAGTGGTAAGAAGGCTCGGTTTGAATACCAGTGCTGCCACTTCTGAGCTGTGTGGCCTCCAGTGGATTACCTGATGTCTCTGACCTTCAGTTCCCATATCTCTGAAACAGATGTGTGACTTACACTTACTCTCACGGGACTGCTGGGAAGACTGAGTGACTTCGTGCATATTGAAGTGTTTAGGACAGTGCCAGGTGCTAAGTAGGAGTGCCTACCATTCTTGCCTTCTCAGAGCCTGTAAGACAGGGCAGCCGCCCCTACTCCTGGTGTCCTTCTGAAGGACAAGTGAGCTCAGGGAAGCCAGGTACCTGGCTTTTACCTGGCACCCCCGAGATGCTCAAAAATGGTAATAATAATGCTCATTAATATTGGTGTCTTGGGGGATCCCTGGGTGGCTCAGCGGTTTAGCACCTGCCTTTGGCCCAGGGCATGACCCTGGAGTCCCGGGATCGAGTCCCACATTGGGCTCCCTGTATGGAGCCTGCTTCTCCCTCTGCCTGTGTCTCTGCCTCTGTGTGTGTGTGTCTCATGAATAAATAAATAAAATCTTAAAAAATATATTGGTGTCTTGATGGAGTAGGATTTTATACTATATATAGGTATATAGGTGGGATGAGTCCTTAGTCCGAGAACTGCCTTGGGTAATTCACCTGATGGCTCTGAGACTCCACTGGGACACCAGTAAAATGAAGTGAGGATATCCCTCAGCCATGGTGTGTGATGAGATCAGGTGCTGTGAGGGGTGTAAACAGGTTCTGTAAACTAAGGGAAAGTGCTTGATGCATTGTCTTCTGCTAGGAAGGAAGAACAGGAAGGAGGAAAGCTAGAGGCAAACCTACCTCCTTCAAAAGTTCTGCTTCTCCCAGCTGAGGGTGGGGATTCAAAGGACGGTGGCGTCCTATTGTGGGGTCGTCCCTGATCTTGGCCTTGGCCCAGATGTCCCTCCATCCGTGCAGGTCAGAATGGTCTCTTTGTAAGTGTAGCTTTTCCTGGGCCTGTCTCTGCAAGAATGAGGTGACCCCGTTGAAACCATTCTGCAAGCCCCCTCTTCCTTGCTTCTGGGAATCCTGGCTGCTATTATGGTAAACAATACCGTGTTTGAAAGAAGAGAAAGCTTTCTTTCTTTCTGCCCTGTCCCTTCCTGCTGCTTCCAGCAAACTCTTGGGGGGTTTCCCATCATGTGAGCTGTTGCCACTGAAACTAAAGTCCATCTTACCCTTCTGATTGTACCTCTTATCCCTTCCATTGTATTCTTCAGAACCCAGCATGGGCACTGCATACAGGTTGCAGCTGTGAGGGTGAAGGGAGTACCTTAGGGAATGTCTTCAATACTGGTTTGTAAGGTTGATAACCTAATTGCTAAGCAAACCCTTCTGACATCTTCCTTACGGAGTGTCCAAGGCAGGAGGGTCTGTCTGCCTGGAAATGCATCAGAGTTTGGTCCTCCTGCTTGGATGCCTCTGTTACAAGAGCAGCAATATAAAATTTTATGGAGCACTTGCTATGTGGCAGGCACTGTGCCAATCCTTTTAGATATGTTATCTCATTTAACCCTAGAGACAGGGAAATTAATGATCAGAGAAATCCTAAATTACAAGTGTTGCAAATATTTCTAAAATTTCCATTTTGTTCTTTTTAGTTTCTATATCTTTGCTAAAGCTTTCTATTTTTTCCCTCACTTATCTCAAGTGTGTTCCTAATTGCTCATTGAAACATTTTTTTTTATCATGACTGCTATAAAATCTTCATCAGATAATTCTAACATTACTGTCATTTTGGTGTTGGAATCTATGGTGTTTTTAGAGGAATTTCTCCAGAACATTGACATTTTCAAGTTTATAGTGTGGGTCGTATCTTTGTATTGTCTCTGGGAACTATGGTGATACTCTCGTTTCATTCCAGAGATTGGACTGGATTTGTTCTCTCTCTCTCTCTTCCTTGATCAATCCTGTCAAGGGTTATTATTTTTATCAGTTTTTTTTTCTCAAAGAACAAATTTTTTAGATTTGGCCCTCTTTAATTTCTTCTACTTTCTTTGGGTCTAATTTGTGTTCTTTTTATAATTTCTTGATAGGGTACTTAAGTCATTGACTTTCTGTTTCCTTCTTTTCAAATATATTCTACCTTTAAGGCCATAATAGCTGCATCCCACACGTTCTTCAAGTTTGTGGGAGACCCATGCTACCTTCATTTGGCTTTAATTTGCATTTCTTTTTTTAAAAATATTTTACTTATTTATTCACGAGAGACACACAGAGGCAGAGACGTCGGCAGAGGGAGAAGCAGGCTCCCTATGTGATCCCAGGACCCCAGGATCACGACCTGAGCTGAAGGCAGCTGCTCAACCACTGAGCCACCCAGGTACCCCAATTTGCATTTCTTCAGTCAGGTGGAGCATCTTTTCCTATGCTTAAGTGCAATTTGAGTATGTTTCTTGCAATTCCTGTTCATATCTTTTATCCACGTTTCCTGTTTGTTAATTCTTCTTAATTGAATATATGCATTTACATATTAGAGAGGTTATCCCTTTGTAACATGAGTAAGAAGACCTTTTCTTCTGGTTTGTTATTTTTCTTTGACTTTGTATATGCTGTGAACTCAGTTTTAGATCTTTCTTCTGCTAAACTTCTACTCTGCTGAGGGCTTACTCACCTACTTTTGGACTTCAAACAAGAGAGCTCATTTTGATCCATTCTGCTTTGTTGGGCTTTCATTTATCTCCACGCAAGGTCAACACAACAGAGGCCAGAAGCATAGGCTCTGTAGACCCTTGGACCTGCCATTCCCTAGCTATGTGATCTCAGATAAGTTTTAACAACTTCTTGGCCTCAGTTTCCTCTTCTGTAAAGTAAAGATAATAATAATTCTGCCCCTTATGGGGCTGTCTGATGCTTAAGTAAGATAATACGTATATAATCACCCAGCAGGGTGCCTGGCCCATTGCATAGCTTGAGGCATGATATTTTTATTACTATTATTATTTGCCCAAATCATGTGAACATTTCATGAATAGCTGCTATGTTATCCTAGTGCTATCCCCCAATAGTGCAGGAGAAAATCCTGTGATCACATGCCTCTTGGCTCACCTGCTATGTCTTTTCTTCTTTGTACACAGAGTTCAGGATTGTGGCCAGGACTACTGGGTGCTTTGATGGCTGCCCTGAAAGTGGAGAGCCTGCCAGGCTCCGGGGGTTCACCTGTCATGGCATGGCCAGTGCCTCTATTGTCCCAAAGTCTGTGTGCCTAGCTTTCTGGTGGTCTTTTAGAAAAGAGAGAACGAAAGAAAGGGCATGACTAAAGACCACACGTGGCTCCCCTGGGATGATCAAAGTTACCTGGTTACCTGTCAGCTGAGCAGAACTCTGAGCTCTGGAACTGACGGGTATAGACTGGTCTAAGCCAGCACTCAGGAAGGTCACCCAACTGGAAGAGCAGGCATCACAGAAGAGGGAAGAAGCCTGAGCTCTCTAGAAAAGTCTAAGGTCATGGAACCACACAAACTTCCTCCCATTCATCCTTGCTCAAGTTAAATATCTCTCTGACCCCCAGAGAGCCCCAGTTGTCCCCTCATGCTCTCTTTTGACACCCCATAATTCACACGATTGCGTGTCTCTCTTCTGCAAAGCTCTGACAGGTGAGAGGTGGAATCTGCCTTGTGCATCAGCTAGCATAGGCTCTGCTCTCACTCTGCATGGTGGTTATGTGGGTGTGTTTGTTCTGTGCTAATTCATTGAGCTCCTGGTGCAATGCCAGGTGCCCAGTAAATACTCATGAATGAATGGATGCATGAATCAGAGTATAAGGTAGTTATCCAGGCCATTCACTCACTACACACCCGAATCCTTACCTCAAAATTCCTACCAAGTATATACTAGTATCTGTCAACAAAACAGTCCTAGTGGCAGGGAACTCTCTACTGTTCAAAGCTGCCTGTTGATTTTGTGTAGGACTATTGGCTAGAAAGTTCTTCTTAATATTGAGCTGAAATATATTTCCTTGAGGCTGTCAGTATTCTTGTCCTTCCCTCATGGTCTCATAAGTCAAGTCTAGGTCCTCTTTGTAATCACAACCCTTTAGACAATTGAAGTTGGTGGACACATCAACCTCTCCTCCAGGCTTATTACAAAAATCATTGATTAGACACATATTGTGTACCTACAACATGGAATAGAAAACACAAAGGTGAAAATATATAATACCTGTCCTCAAGAGGCTACAGGTCTTGTGGGGAGCCAGGGAAAGAAAGACAGAATGTGATACATCCTGGGGACAGTGAAGACACAGGGGAAGGAGAGCCCAAGCCCACCTAGGAGTCTTGCAGAAGGCTCCGCAGAAGAGTGGGTTATGGAATGTGCTCCAAGTAGACCAGAAGAGGAGAGCATGTGCAAAACTCTGGGGATTCAAGAGTGCATGGCAGGTTACGGGAACTCTAGTTTCACGTGGCTAAGGAGACCAGAAGTCCGAGATGGGGTAAAACAGTCCAGTTTGTACCTATGTTTCAGAAAACTTAATATGTTGTCCATCTCAGAAGTATCTCATATTGGATAACAGACAATATGGTCACTCTATGCCTGGGAAATAAGGTCTCAGTGTGAGGCGGAAATGGGGGAGATGAAGGCAGAGAGAGGCAGAGGCTGATGATAATAAGGGACCCTTGTGGGGTCAAGTTGAAGAAAAGTATTCTGTTAACTGAACTTTGTATGGCGTCTTCCCTCGGAGGTCATCTTATCCAGATGTTATCTAATTCAAAGATACATCAGTACATCTATTGAAAGATGATTATTGCTATGGGTTGCCATTTATGGAAGACTTACCAGGTAAGTGGTTTCCACATGGTCTGGGATATAACCCAGGCAAACTCTGCTGACCCTTGTTCCTGCATATCCTTTAACTGATTCTCTGCCAGTAGGCTTCAGTGTTGACTTGTTTTTATGGTTTTAAGGTTGTGTCCTGAGACAACATTGGGCAATACCCTCAGGGCCTTCTGTTCCCAACTAGAAACTTTGTAAGGCTTCCCTGGAGGGGGACAGCTCAGGTGGGGAGTAGGTCTACTAGCTATAAATAACTTGCTTTAAGGGAGGGGGATGGTTTGTAGAGACTTGCAAGAATAGTCAAATGAAATGAGTTTAATTGGGTCTACGATGATGTGATAACCAAGGAGCCTTGAGTTAGATATTTGAATGTGCAGCCAACGGAAATAGTTTCAATATTTGCAATTCTAGAAATACATGAAAAAATGGATAGAAAGGGTGGGCATTTGAACTATGTCCCTGTGAGTGGTTTCCTTTTGTAGTGGCTCCTAAGGAAATGTATTCCAAAGTAGCAGGTATTGGTTTGTGCTCCAAAATTAAATATAGCAGTCACCTCAAGGATCAGCTTCAGGATTAGCCCTGGTCTCCAGGGCCACTGGGAGCTTCCCCACTCTAATCACTGCTTTGACACTTGGCTCAGAGGGGGCATGAGGCTACTAGGAATGGACAGGTAACCCTGCCCTTCCCATTCCTCCTGTGTCAACCTACTGAAGGTTAGAATGAGTTTGGGAATCTCAGTGTATTAATTTGCAGGGGCTGCTATAACAAAGGACCATAACCTGGGTGGCTTGTCAACAGAAATGTATTGTTTCACAGTCCTGGAGACTAGAAACCTGAGATCAAGCTGTCTGCAGGACTGACTCCTTCTGAATACTGTGAGGAAGAATCTGTCCCATGCCTCTCCCCTAGACTGGTACTTTGCTGGCAATCCCTGGCATTGTTTGGCTTGGAAAAGCATCATCTCAACCTCTGTCTTTATCTTCTAGGGCATTCTCCCCATACATGTCTGTGTCCAAACTCCGAAATCAGGAGTCACATACTTCATCGACTGAGGCAGCTATGCACCTCAGCAATGCTCTGTGTTTTAATATGAGTGCTGAACACTGATGTTCACTCCCTGAAGATTCATCAAAACTTAGTCTTTGATTTGTGGACTTATCTGTAGATAGGATATATTTCAATTAAGAGACAAAACTTCAAAACAATTGAATAAGTTGCTCAAAGTTCTGGAAGTTCCTTGGTCATATTCCCCTTTATGTCCTTTTAGGTCTCTTGACAATCACCGTACAACTGCAGATTTTTTTCTCTCTCTCTTGGGGGCATGGGGTTGGCGGAGATGGAATTAACACACAGCAGCCATTCAGAAGGTTACATCATGGTCACAAGATGAATTATGGAAATTGGTGTAAGAAAACAACATAGTCCTACAAGATTTTTGAGCTCTTTCTGTCCAGAATTCATGCTGGCTTGCTATTTCCTGTTCCTAACTGAGGATAAAGAGTGATCTAGTGAGACTGAGTTGCATTTGTCTCCTAGCACCTAGAGGAGATCAAGAGTGTGCTTGAGTGTTAGCACAGCACATCATTCCCCTCTGGATTGACAGTCTCCCCAACAGAGCTTGGGCAAGAGGCAGGCTGTGGGCACCTCCTGTGTCTTCCCTAAGAAACAGGGAGATCAGAATAGCTTGGGCATCTGAAAAAAAGGAAAAGCTCATGGGTAGTCTCTGAATGTTGCTTCTTTGGGGGCAGTGACAAGCCCTTTGAGTGGGCTCCATCTCTTGGGGCACTGAAACTATTTGCATTGTTTGACATAAAGCACTAAAGGAGTCCTAGCAAAGAGAAGAAAGTAATCACTGATTCCAGCAGGCCTTTAGGACATCACAATTTTAATATTGAGAGATTTTACCAAAAAGTCTGGATTTATAACTTTCCTTGAAAAATTGAAACGTTGGGCCTACTCTACCATTCTATCTACAATGTAACACCCATGACACCTTACCCCATGCCCCACACTTTCTGTTTCCCAGACTGCCTTTTTCCCTTAGTCCTTGGCACTTTCTAGTGTACATTGTAGTTTATTTATTGTGTTTGTTTGTCTGACTCCTTCTGCTAGAATGCAAGTTGTTTTAGGGAAGGGATCTTTGTTTTGTTCAATGCTACATCTCCCACGTGGGATATAGCAACCTAGTATTGAATGAATGAATGAATGAATGAATGATATAATGAATGAGCCTGAGGCAGTCACATCACCTACTTGGGCCCCTGAAGGCATATACATCTGTGCACCTGTGCTGCACAATGGTCCCTATGGACCTGCACCCCTTTCTGCTCGTGCCACTGGGCCTTGGCACATACAGCACCCTCAGCTAGAACACTCTCGGCCTGGTTAACTCCTCTGCACTCAGCTCAAGCTGTCCTTGATCCTTCAGCCAGCTCAACTCCCCTGACCATGGAGAATGACTGCCCTTGGTTTTTATAAAACCTCCTAGAGAAAAGTAATTCCATTTTTAAAGACCAAGGTTTTCATTTGCTTGTGGAGATGCGTGTTTTCTCTTCATCCCCTGACCCCTGAGCTCAGGATATATACAAAGCTCCCTGGAGTGAGTCAGCCTGGGAACTGGTTCTGCAGGGCCAGGCAAGAAGTAACCACAGGCCAAGGTTCATAATTACCCCCTTGGTCCTCTGTTTACACGGGACTTATATTACCTGGGCCTCTTCATTGCATTGCATCTGTGTCAACACTGGTGGGGGAGGCCTGGCCACCCTGGGCATTCTGGCCACACTGCTCACCCTCCATACAGGACTCAGATGAACACCCTCCCTAACCAAATAACTGCGTGATCGAGGGCCTTTCCTGGGAACCTGGGGAAAGAGAGGTGGAGTTTACAAAACAAAGGCCTCTGGGAAGTATCACCCAAATGAGGCATAGAGAATTCTAGACTGACAGAGTTGGAGAGCGGCTTCGCCTTCCTATCCAATTTTGAGGTGTGGATATTGAGACCCAGAGGGGGTAAATGGTTTACCTGAGGCCACACAGTGCGTGAGTAACAAAGTTGGCACAAGAACCCATAGATTTCACTATAATTCCTGAACCTGGGCTTCTGGAGCTGAGATGTCAGGAACTCTAGGTTCAGTCTCCACTAGCTGTGGGACCAATGCATAGAAACTGATGAGAATGGATAGAACTTGGCAACTCTTACCTGTGTTTGAAATACAGATATCTGGGCCCCACCCCTCATCCACTGGGTCTGCAGGAAAGCCCTGACATGCAGATTCTGCAAAGGTTCTTGGAGATGCTGATATGCAGGGCTACCTGGGAAGGCTGGGCCTGGTTGGTGCTCAGATCCCTTCCAGTTTGCAGATACTCAGCTGTAGATACTAAAATGAGGCCCACACTCATGTGCATTCTTGTTATCAAGCCACAGCAGCAGGTCTTAGTGGGATGGCTCCGCTCCCAAGGGCGCATCCCAAAAATTTTTTTAAAATTTTGGTTTTCACATGATGAGGTTAATTCCCCTGGCATTTGCCAATCTTGCCCTGCAGACATTGCAAGGCCAGCCCCTCACAGTGAAGAATTGCCCCTGAGTCCTGCACAACTTTTTAATAACATCTTGCTAGAACATTCATGTAGGTAGAAAACCAGATCATGGTCACATGAGCCAAAATTTTGACTGACTTTCTTTCTTTCTTTCTTTCTTTCTTTCTTTCTTTCTTTCTTTCTTTCTTTCTTTCCTCTTTCTTTCTTTCTTTCTTTCTTTCTTTTTTTTAAGACGTATTGATTTATTTGAGAGAGTGGGAAGGGGAGGGGTAGAGGGAGAGAGAGAGAGTCTCAAGCAGACTCCATGCTGAGTGTGGAGCCTGCTGTGGGTCACCATCTCATGACACTGAGATCACAACCCTGAGATCATGACCTGAGCCAAAACCAAGTAGATACTTACCCAACTGTATCAGTCAGGCACCCCTCAATTTGACTTTCCTTTTTTAAAAAGATTTTATTTATTTATTCATGAGAGACACAGAGAGAGAGGCAGAAGGAGAAGCAGGCTCCTTGTGGGGAGCCCAATGTGGGACTTGATCCCAGGACCCCAGGATCATGCCCTGAGCCAAGGCAGATGTTCAACCACTGAGCTAGCCAGGCATCCCTCAAGTTGACTTTCATATAACAAGTTCATTTCTTTAAAAACATGGTTTTATTATACATGCTTCCTGGAGTGCAATCACCATATGGAAAGTTGCATGTAAGTTGACTTACTTTGTTTGAAACTTTACAACTCTTACTCTACCATTGCGGAAAAATCATATAACCAGGACAATGCTGCTTACGTAGTAATTGAGTCACCAAGGTGACACCTCCATACTGGTCTGCGTTTGTAACTTTTCAGTTTGTAATGATTGTACATAATTATATCAAGATCCTAATTTAGCCCCCCCTTTTTTTTCAAATGTCAGTTAGAAAAAAAGTGACAGCAATATTCAAATAATTATCGTTTCCTCTTAAAAACATAGTTACCCATTGTAAGTTCATGCATCTTCCGACGTCTGTATGATTTTATTGCCCTGGATTTCACTTTTAAGGTTAGAACACTGTGCTGTTTTGCAAAAGAATTATATGTACAGGTAGGTATATCCCCTGTTTATAACAAATACATTTTGTAACTCCCATAAATAGGGAGTCTTGGGTCTGGTTGGTTTGGAATGTACTGATCTATAAACAACAAAACCTGCAGGAGGACCATAGTAGATCTGAGGTTCTTGGACAAGCCTTGAAAAGGCTCAGAGTGCCCTATGGGGCAAGGGACATGTTAGAAAGACTGACCAACTGTCAGGATCAGGTCCTGATGAGGAATGAAGCCAGACCAAGGCAGGAGGCTGGGCTTGGTTGAGCCAGTCACAGAGCGCTGATTGGAAACTTCCCTGAACTCATCCTAGACATGCGTGGAACACATTAGACTCATGTTCTGGAGTGCCTCCTGTAGGCCTGGCCCTGTGCTGGGTACATGTGTCTGCCTCCTGAGGGACACCGCAGCCCTACGGTAGATGCTAGCCACCTTTGTTTTATAACCAAGGAAGCCCAGGCTCAGGCCATCAGGCTGACTTGTCCAGAGCCATGCAGTGACCTCTGAGTAGAGGCCAGTGGGTCTGTCTGCCTTCAAAGTTGTTCTGGTCACCACAGGCCGCAGCTGGTTTCCTTCTGCAAGGAAGTGTGTATTTATTTGGCTTCTGCTAAGCAGTCACTCTGGTTTTGATGCTTTGCTAGCAGTGATTGTGCTGTCTGGCCTGCAATGGGTGGCTTCCTCAGGAAAAAGTGGGCTTCCTTAGGAAATGACCCTTGTTTCTCAGAGTTCGGCCACTCTGACTTTTGGCTGAATTGGCACCTGGGACACATACCTCACTGAGCCAGTGCACCTTGCTGTCTATCCTGGGTGGCAATCTCTGGGCACATGCTCCCTGGCTCAGGTGCTCCCACGTCTGGCTGGCCCTTAGCTCGCCTTATCAAGGCCAGTCCTGTTGCGTCATCCCAACCTGCTGCTGTTGGCTGGTTTCCTGCCTCTCCGTGGGGAAGGCATTTTAGGCTCTATGAACAGAGTTCCTGCAGGGGGCTTTCCTGTGGGCCTTTCCATTCCAGGAGGGGCTCAGAGCTGCAAGAACATCTGCCCACAGCCCTGTCTCGAGGTGAGATTCCACAGACAGTCCTCAGTTGGGTGGGGAGGGGTCAGAGACAGGAAAGGAGGTGTGGGTAGCACGTTCCTGATTTTAGAGTGGGGCGTGTATGCTCGTGGATGGAGGGAGGGGTGTTGCTGACTTGGCCATGGACAGCTGCCATTTTAAGCAGAACCAGATTTGCTGGCATGAATTGTAAAAGAAATCATGTAGGGATAAAAAAAATCCCGGACCATATTCCTTCTCACCCTGCCCCCTGCCACCCCAAGCCCTCTGTCATCAGCGCAAATTGCAGTCCCTCACCGGTTCCCTATAGATATTTCCAGTCCTTCCCAGTGTTTTGTTATCCTGGAAGGCAGCAGAGGCCAACCTGGGGAACATTAGTTTTCTTCACCTCCCCAAAGAGTCATCAACCTCCCTAAACCATCCCAAGCAAACACATAATCCTAATAAAAACACTGTGTTCTCTCTGTAAGCAGGGTGTCCAGGGAAGCACTTCTCAAACTTTATCACACACGTACATCACCCGGGGACCTTGTGGAAATGTAGATTCAGATTCATCATCTGGAGTGGGGCTCCAAGAACCTGCATTTCTAGCAAGCTTCTGGGTGATGCCAGTGCTGCCCCTGGGGAGGCCACACTCTGGGTATGGAAGCCCCAGGCAACCCCACCTCGACCTCCCACCAGCCAGCTCAGCCCCTCCTTTTTTTTTTTTTTTAATTTTATTTATTTATTCATGAGAGACACACAGAGAGAGGCAGAGACATAGGCAGAGGGAGAAGCAGGCTCCCCATGGGGAGCCCGACACTGAACCCCAGAATCACGACCTGAGCCAAAGGCAGATGCTCAACCACTGAGCCACCCAGGTGCCCTCAGCCTCTCCTTCTGAAGCCCCTACTGCGGGAGTGTCTGAGGTGGGGAGAGGGGAAGGAGGTTGGCTTATGTCCCCTCCTTAGCCAATGCTTCTTGCTTTTTCATATCTCTCTTCCCTCTGCAGTATAATTCTTTTATTTCTAGCTCCTTTGTTCTCAGCTCTAGCTTTCTCCCAAGGGACCACCAATATAGCTATAGGACTCCTAAGACCAAGAGGCTATGGGGATTTTGTTCCATGTTGGTAAAATGTGATTCCCCTGTGAAGGCTGAAATTATCTCCCTGAATCCCCATCCATCTTTTATCACTGTCCACTTTCTACTTGATGCTTCTCATGTAAATTCCTGATCTTACTCTGTCGTTAGGGAGGGGGGAGTGGGCCAAGAAGCAGGGGGCCTGAAGTGTCTCTCTGTCTTTCTGTATCTCTCTTTCTCTCTCTCTCTCTCTCTCTCTCTCTCACACACACACACACACACACACACACACACACACACACACACACACAACCTCTGGGCTTTGCCAGGAACTGCCAAGAATCATGTTCCTTTCTGGGCCTCAATTTCTTTATGCATATACTATGGGGTTCAGCTGGCAAATAATAGAAGCCTTCTCTACCTCTAACATTCTTTGAGTTTAATAAATCAACCAGCATACTTTAGGTTCTCCCTACAAAATCTGAAGCCTTCACTTTTTAAAAAAGATTATTCATTTGAGAGAGAGAGAGAGAGAGAGTGTGCTCAAGAGTGAGCATGAGCACGGACGAGAGGGAGAAAAAGTCTCCCTGCTGAGCAGGGAGCCCGATGTGGGGCTGGATCCCAAGACCCCTGGATCATGACCTGAGCTGAAGGCAGATGTCTAGCTGACCAAGCCACCCAGGTGTCCCAAACCTTAATTTTCTATTCAAACTCCACCTCAATCTTCTGTGCGTCTTTAGAATGATCTTCACTTTCTCTGGGCCTTGGTGCCCTGATTTATAAGTTAGGGGGTAATGAGAATCACCTGATCTGGGCAAGTTAGGACCTAAAGAGAGCTTTGGATGTAAAGGTACCTCGTGTCGTTCTTGGCAAAGAAAGTTTCTTAGTCAGCTTGGGCTGTTATAACAAAACACAAGATAAAGCTGCTGGCAGGTTCAGGTTTTAAGGAAGATTCTTCTTTCCAGCTTGCAAACTGTTGCCACTTCATGGTGTGCTCACATGACCTCCTCTTTGTGTGTGAGTGGAGAGAGAGAGAGAGCAAGCGAGCTCTGGTCTCTTCCTTTTCTTAAAAAGACACTTATCCTATTATGGGATCTCTGTCCTCATGCTCTCATCTAAACCTAATGACTTTCCAGAGGCCCTACCATCACACTGGGGGGTAGGGCTTCAACATACAAATTTGGCGGGGGTGAGGGGGGGACACACATTTAGTCCACTGCAATAAGGATTAGTCAATATAGTTGAATTGGTCGGTCCACCTGGGAAAAATGAACAGACTGCCTGGTGAGCATGAGGAGCAGTGAAGTTGTACCACAGAAGTGTAGGCAAGAATCAGAGATGGACCCTGTCCTGCGATCAGCTGGCACAGAGATTTAACTTGAAAGGATGGGAGGTGGTAGCTAAGAACGAGACGTCAGACCCTAGGATCTGAAGAAGAAATAAAGCAGAGGGGGTGGAAGTGGGAAGAGCAGAGTGGAGGAGATCATTCCTGGAATTCTGAAGTAACTCTTGATGAGTGGACATTGGCTGGAAGCCCGAGAACATCTTCTGACCCTTCAACACTGAGAATGGATGCCTGCTGGGGGATAGGCGCAAGAGGGGTCAGGGTCTGGGGGTGTCCGCGCCTGATTCAGGAGCTCTGAGTGGCAGAGATGTCTGGGGCCAGTGGGGTGGGGCTGAGGGTGGGGAAGCCCAGACACAACCTGCTTGACTCTTTCAGGGTCTTTGCCATCCTGGCTGGGAGGTCAGGAAGTGCTGAGGGGGTGTGCAGAGGAGGGCCATTGTGCTTACAAGGGATTTCATCCTGAAAGCACTGGTTGGGGGTAATGATGGCAGCGATGACACTCTGAGTTAGTGTCCTGACAACGTTTGCAAGGGGATGGAACTGGGTACCGTCATTAGGGTCATTTTTGTTAAGATTTCAAGATTCCATCTGGGTGTCATTTTTAAATCTGTTGAAAAAAAGAATACCGTGTGCTGATCACTGATCAGTTCCGTGTAACTATGCTCCGGGGAACTTTGCTTCTGCTGAATTAGTATCCCGGGCAAGTCATGAAAAACGTTATTTGAGGTTTAACTATTTCATCTGGAAATAAAGGGTGACATCTGTGGTCCTGGTGGGCATTTTCCCTCGAATATTAGATGCTTCCCAACATTGCTCATGAGAATAAAGTAATATGGGTAACAATTTTTTTTTGCCCAACACCTGGGTCCTGTTCATCATGTTGGAGGGGGGAAGGGGAGGATGGGGAGGGTGAATTCCATTTAGGGGGTTTTCATGTAGATTTTCTTTGGCATTATTGACCTCGAGGAAATCTCCAGGAAAGGGAGAAGGGGCAAGTCTCGAGTCACCTGTTAAAATCTCAAAGGTCTCTCTAGAGAAGACCCGTCTTGAGCGGCCACTTTGGCTCAGTGTGTGCGGTGCTCCGCAGCCTGACTCCCTCAAGGACTCCAAGGGACCGAATGTGACCCTAAGTTGGTTTTTATAAAGTGCAAACCTGAAGGAGAAGCTAGGGACTACCTGACAGGGAGGGGGCGGTTCCACCTTCCCAGGAGGGCTGCCCAGGTGCCGGCCCCCGCCCGGCCAGCAGGCGGCGCGCACGCGCGGTGGGGCCCGGAGGGAAGGCCCCGCCCCCTCCCCGCCCCGCCTCGCCTCGGGCCGGAGCGTGCGCGCGCTCGACGCCGGGGCCGCGCACGCCGGGGCCGGGGAGCCATTTCCGGGAGGGGCGGGGCGGGGCGGGCCCGGGCGGTGGGACCTCCAATCTCGGCGGCGGCGGCTGCAGGGGGAGCCCGCGCTCCGCCGCCCGCGAGTCGGTCTCGTGGAGAGGAGGAGCCGGGCCGGCGACGGGGAGAGGCTGCGGGAGAAGGAGCGGGGCGGCGGACTCGGGGCCGGGCAGTGGCGGGGGCCGCCGCGGCTCCGGAAGGGGGAAGGTCGGGCTGGGGCGGAGGGCTCCGGGGTGGGCAGGGGAGCGGGGCGGGCGGGCGGCGGGGGGCGCGGCTGGGGTGGGCGCGGGAGGGGAGGGCGGCGCGGGGGAGGGGCGGGAGCCCGCGACCGGTGCGGGAGGGCGCCGGGGCCACTCCGCGCGGTGGGAGCGGACGGGGGCCGCCGGGATCCGCGGATGCCTGCGGAGGGAGGAAGGGCTGCGGGGTGGGGGCGATGGGGCGGGCCCGGGCCGCCCGGGGCGTCAGGTCCTCCTTCCGGCTGCGCTGCGGGGCCGGGCTCCTCGGGGCGTCGGATGCTCCGCCGGGCTGCGCTGCGGGGCCGGGCTCCCGGGGCGTCGGATGCGGGGCCGGGCTCCCGGGGCGTCGGATGCTCCGCGGGGCTGCGCTGCTGCGGGGCCGGGCTCCCGGGGCGTCGGATGCTCCGCGGGGCTGCGCTGCTGCGGGGCCGGGCTCCCGGGGCGTCGGATGCTCCGCGGGGCTGCGCTGCGGGGCCGGGCTCCTTAGGGCGTCGGATGCTCCGCCGGGCTGCGCTGCGGGGCCGGGCTCCTTAGGGCGTCGGATGCTCCGCCGGGCTGCGCTGCGGGGCCGGGCTCCTCGGGGCGTCGGATGCTCCGCCGGGCTGCGCTGCGGGGCCGGGCTCCCGGGGCGTCGGATGCGGGGCCGGGCTGCGTTGCGGGGCCGGGCTCCTTAGGGCGTCGGATGCTCCGCCGGGCTGCGCTGCGGGGCCGGGCTCCCGGGGCGTCGGATGCTCCGCCGGGCTGCGCTGCGGGGCCGGGCTCCTTAGGGCGTCGGATGCTCCGCCGGGCTGCGCTGCGGGGCCGGGCTCCTCGGGGCGTCGGATGCTCCGCCGGGCTGCGCTGCGGGGCCGGGCTCCCGGGGCGTCGGATGCGGGGCCGGGCTCCCGGGGCGTCGGATGCTCCGCGGGGCTGCGCTGCTGCGGGGCCGGGCTCCCGGGGCGTCGGATGCTCCGCGGGGCTGCGCTGCTGCGGGGCCGGGCTCCCGGGGCGTCGGATGCTCCGCGGGGCTGCGCTGCGGGGCCGGGCTCCTTAGGGCGTCGGATGCTCCGCCGGGCTGCGCTGCGGGGCCGGGCTCCTCGGGGCGTCGGATGCTCCGCCGGGCTGCGCTGCGGGGCCGGGCTCCCGGGGCGTCGGATGCGGGGCCGGGCTGCGTTGCGGGGCCGGGCTCCTTAGGGCGTCGGATGCTCCGCCGGGCTGCGCTGCGGGGCCGGGCTCCCGGGGCGTCGGATGCTCCGCCGGGCTGCGCTGCGGGGCCGGGCTCCTTAGGGCGTCGGATGCTCCGCCGGGCTGCGCTGCGGGGCCGGGCTCCCGGGGCGTCGGATGCTCCGCCGGGCTGCGCTGCGGGGCCGGGCTCCTCGGGGCGTCGGATGCTCCGCCGGGCTGCGCTGCGGGGCCGGGCTCCTTAGGGCGTCGGATGCTCCGCGGGGCTGCGCTGCGGGGCCGGGCTCCTCGGGGCGTCGGATGCTCCGCCGGGCTGCGCTGCGGGGCCGGGCTCCCGGGGCGTCGGATGCGGGGCCGGGCTGCGTTGCGGGGCCGGGCTCCTTAGGGCGTCGGATGCTCCGCCGGGCTGCGCTGCGGGGCCGGGCTCCTTAGGGCGTCGGATGCTCCGCGGGGCTGCGCTGCGGGGCCGGGCTCCTCGGGGCGTCGGATGCTCCGCCGGGCTGCGCTGCGGGGCCGGGCTCCCGGGGCGTCGGATGCGGGGCCGGGCTGCGTTGCGGGGCCGGGCTCCTTAGGGCGTCGGATGCTCCGCCGGGCTGCGCTGCGGGGCCGGGCTCCTTAGGGCGTCGGATGCTCCGCCGGGCTGCGCTGCGGGGCCGGGCTCCTTAGGGCGTCGGATGCTCCGCCGGGCTGCGCTGCGGGGCCGGGCTCCTCGGGGCGTCGGATGCTCCGCCGGGCTGCGCTGCGGGGCCGGGCTCCTTAGGGCGTCGGATGCTCCGCCGGGCTGCGCTGCGGGGCCGGGCTCCTTAGGGCGTCGGATGCTCCGCGGGGCTGCGCTGCTGCGGGGCCGGGCTCCTCGGGGCGTCGGATGCTCCGCCGGGCTGCGCTGCTGCGGGGCCGGGCTCCTCGGGGCGTCGGATGCTCCGCCGGGCTGCGCTGCGGGGCCGGGCTCCTCGGGGGTCGGATGCTCCGCCGGGCTGCGCTGCGGGGCCGGGCTCCCGGGGCGTCGGATGCTCCGCCGGGCTGCGCTGCGGGGCCGGGCTCCTCGGGGCGTCGGATGCTCCGCCGGGCTGCGCTGCGGGGCCGGGCTCCTCGGGGCGTCGGATGCTCCGCGGGGCTGCGCTGCGGGGCCGGGCTCCTTAGGGCGTCGGATGCTCCGCCGGGCTGCGCTGCGGGGCCGGGCTCCCGGGCTGCGGGCGGAGGTGGCGGCGGGCGGGGCGCTTCCCCGGGCGTCCACCTGGGGGGCTCGCTCGGCGGGAGGCTGGGTCCGGATTCGTCGGGTCAGCCGTGGGAGGGGAGCAGGGTGCAGCAGGGCCCTGATTGGCCGGCTCGGGCGCTGGGGGCGGGGCGCCCTAGCTGGGAGTGAAATCGGAGCTCTCAAAGGAGGAGAGAACCATTTCTAGACCGCTGCCGGGACTCCAGGCGGGCCGGGAGACGGTTTAAAGCTTTGGAAGTAAACAAACCCGGTTCCCTTTTGCAGAGGGGAGGCGCCGCGAGCACGGCCGAGGGAGGACGATGCCCGGTACGGACCTTCTGATGTTGGTGAGTCTTTCCCAAACAACCCCCCCCCCCCCCAAGATGAGGAGCTCGTCTCTTGAGTTTTATTTTTAGTTCAAAGGATCTGAGCTTGTAGATCTCACTTCTGATGCTTGCTTCTGGTCGCTGAGCATTTCTGCTGCCTTTTAATTTCGGGGTTACTGGTTGGGATGGCTAAATGACTGTACTAAATACATGAGTGTATTTATATTGAATGGATATGAAGAACCTTTTACAGAATTCTTGCAGTTGATTTTAGTCTTTCCCTTCCCATACTTCCAGAACAGTTTAAAAACTTCTATTAAATTTTGCCTGGGGCTGCCATTTATTCGTTTATAAGTGTTTGCCTCCCAGACTAGAGTTACGATTCCTCAGAAAGCAGTCATCATGTCCTCATTTGTTGAAAGATGAATAAACAACTGTCATGGTGCTCTGTGTATAGTAAGTGCTTAGCAAATGCTTGTGGAGTTAAATTCATTTGAATTTAAGTTCTTTGGTTACGCTGAAGAATACGCCTGCTTTGGAAGACACTGTTTTTCCTCTCCAGATCTTTTTGTGCAGTTTATTATTATTATTATTATTATTATTATTATTATTATTATCTGAGCAAGGAGAATAGCATTGCCAAATGAGTGTTTACCAAAATGAGGTTTTATTCTTGGAGCATTTATGATTCCATAGAGGCTCTTTATTGTGAGTGTTGCAGGGAGCTCATGGCTTTCCAATAGCTATCTTGAAAAAGAGCATTTTGTTTTTAATAAGCTGATTCTGAGTCTCATGTCTCTTTGTACAAAAACATTGATTTCAGAACAGTTTTTGTCCCTCTCTTTATCTCACTACCCCAGAGAGCTGGTAGTGGTCACTGGGAAACTGAAAAACAAAACAAAACAAAACCCAAAAAACCAACCTAGTAAAAAAAAAAACCTGGGGGTTTCTTATACCCAGTGCTGACTTTCTGTGGTGGCAAAACCTATAAGGTGTGTGGGAGGGATAAAGAAGGAAACTAAGTTGTGATTAGTTCTGTTCCGAGGCAGAGAGCAAGGATGACTTTAGAGACTTAGGTAAATTCTTAGCTTATTCACAGATCCTGATAAAGAGTTCGCTTAAAATAGCCTCTTGCCTCAAATTTCATGGATTGTCAGTAGAGATGATAAATAGCCTTATGTGATTTTAAATTCTTATTTCAGGAACCATGTGTTAGAAAAATTGGGAACTATACATAAGCAAAAGGAAACAACCCCCAATAATTACACTACTCAGAAATAACCACCTAAGTGGGCCAATGCAGAATGATTTGTAACAATTGGCAATTTGTTTTTGCTCTTACAGATCAGTATGTTTATGTAAGTTAAGGTTTCCGTCTTGTGTGTAAGTAGGCTACACCTTCATGCCCAGAGATGTGCTTGGGACTTCTTGGGCCTGTGGGCTCTCTTGAACAGTCTGACCAGTCAGTGCTTTTTTTTATTCAGAATATTACCTTGGGTATCCGTTTTGTTTTGAAGTATTTCTGTAGCCACTACCATTACTTTTCATTTCTTCATTTGATGATCTAGAATATTTAGGGTGTTGATTTGCTTGTTGGTGTAAGGAATTAATTCACAGATAATGACTGGCTCTCAAGAATACTCAGGATCTGAGGATACTGCACATATTTCTTGAGGAGCTTTTCTGGAGAAGTTGTCATCCCTTCTGTGCCCGTGCTGTGCTCTTTGAGGCCAAATGGTAAAGAACTAGTGGCCAGGCCCAGGTTGTCTCCGGGGTGGGCGGGCAGTAAACCATAATTATCTGCATTCTTTAGCTACTTTGTATGAAGTGTGAGACATATTCTGGGCCCTCTAACTGGGAAGAAAGGACTTCAGTTAATAAAAACTATCTCCATGCAAGGCAGTGTATTGTAGAGCCTCAGAAGTAGAAGCAATCTTAGCGGCTGTATGATGCAACTTCTTACTTGTGTTGTATGTGAATCCTTTTTAGAGCATCTCTGATGAGTGGATATTCTGTCATCCATCCTTTCTGCTGGGGGAATACAATGGGCATAAGCTAGGACACAATCCAAGGTGGATCCAAGAATAATAATATAAGTCTAATAGCTAACATTCATTGAGCAGATTTCACATGTTAGGTGCAAGAAATAGATATGCTACATGTTCATTTAATTTTCACAAAAACCCTTTGAAAAATATGCTGGCATCCTCCTTTTGTGGGTGAAAAACCAGGCTTAGGGAGGGTACCACAGCTATGAGGTGGTGGAGCCGAGTTTTTACTATGACTGTTCTGACTTCAAATCCCTCCTTCTTACCTGCTCTGTGATGCTGTCTCTGGGCCACATTGTCCTTAAGAGACAGAGGTTGCTGAGCTTTGTGACTGATGGGAGAGGGTTTGTGTGGAGTGGGGCGGTGGGGGTAGGGGGTGGAATAGTTCTGCCCTCTGAGGGGCCACTTTGGAAGCACGGCTGTGGGGGTGCTTTTGTTTTCTAGTATGGTCTTGCCTGAAAATATGTTTTATTTTCCGGTCTTTTCATTTATTTTCTCTTACTTAGAAATTAGGGCATCATATTTAAATTTTAAAAATTATGCTCATAGAGGTAGTCTTTGAGTTCTGTTTCAGAATGATAAAGGGGTATATAAAATATTTGTTCTAAAAAGAGGTCATTGAGTTTGATAGGGTTGGAAACTACTTGTGTGGACAGGGTACTGTGACACTAATGCATGAAGATGAACTGGAGTCTGTACATAACAAGCCTCAAATTCCAGACCACAGAGCTTGGGCTCTCTGTCTTCAGTGCCATCCAGCCCTTAGCTTTGCCCTCGTTTGATAAGGGTGGTTTGCCTGGCTTTTTCCATTTGCTCACTCATGTCATGAACTGTAATACTGTCCACCTGTGTCTCGAGAATAAAAAAGGTAAGAGTGTTAGTTGGAGACTTGCGATGCTTTCAGAAGGATTTCAAGTCTGAAAATTTTTTTTTAGCAGTTACTCTCCACTTTGGCAACCATTCACTTTGCTAGGGAATGGTGTCACTTTGCAAGTTGTCAAAGACAGCTTTTAAGAGCAGAGTACTTTATAAAGCTAAGTCTACTGCTTTGGGTGGCTTTTCTCTTTTCCCACCTGGTGAATCATACACTCCATGGTAGTGCTGGGTGGGGTTTGAGTGATAGTTTATCTAGGGTCAAGGTTCTCAACTGTGATTTTGCTCCCCAGGAACATTTGGTAATGTCTGGAGACATTTTTGGTTGTCATACTTGAGTGCTAGAGGTCAGGAATGCTGCAACTCAGTGTCCTACTATGCACACAGCCCTCCACCACCAAGAATTATGTGGCCTAAAAGTCAGTAGTGCTTGGGTTGAGAAACCCTGGTCTAGGATTCCTTAAAATAGGTCATAGCATCTGGGTAGCCCTTGCTTTCATATGGGTGGGAGAATGAGCCTTTTTTTTTTTTTTTTTTAGTTTAGTGGGTCTGTTACAGTATTACTTGGGGTTATTTTGCCCATGGATCAAGTCCTGCTGCTTTGGAATGTATATATTGGACGGTATGCAGCATAATCTTCTGTAACACAGTAGAAGCTTAAGAAGTGCTTTCCTTTGCAATATTTCTGCAGCACTCTTGATTTGGAAACAGTAAGCCTGTCTCAGTTTTGTCTTTTAGGTTCAAAATGGAATCTTTCCAGATCTTAGAGCTTTATCTTTGAGCCTCAAATCTTTATCAGGCATGCTTTCTTTCTGAATGTCAGCTGGGATTTGAGCAATAAACCAAAAGATGGACACTAAAAGCTCATTTCTAGTATTTGAATCTGGTGTCTTATTTGTAAGATTGTCTAGAAGGAAGGGAAAATTCATGGGAACTGGTAGGACCTTTAAAATTTTATTGACCATTTGAATGGCCCTTGTGAGATGAGCACTATATTTGGCACTGTTCCAGTCTTACTAGTAAAACAAAATGATAATAACCAGTTTAATAATTTCTCTAGCCATCAGTCTAAAGGAAGGAGGGGTTATAAATAGATAAACCTCAAATCCCAGTATTTGGCTTGGCTTTGTAGTCTGTGTGTCAGGAAATTTTTAGTAACATTTGCTTTCTTAATTAGGCTTTGCCCAATATACTGTTATATACACTTTGTACACATTGGTGGCAGAACTGGGAATCGTTTTGGGATTAAGAATTTTCCTTAGGGAATTGATTTTTAGTGAATCAGTCTGTATATAGAAACATACAGAACACAATTACTGAGAGAAAAACCATGCTAGGGGGTGAGGGGAAATAGGCATCTGGGAAGATGGAATAGTGCAGGCTGAAGAGTTGGTTGGACCTATCAGATATCTCCTGGCACCCACCAGTAGTGTGATTGAGAAGATAAAAGACTATTTACAAAGCTGGGCAGAGTTAAGAGACCTGTAAGGGTGGTGAGACACCTCAGGGCTAAGAGCTATTATCATTCTTAGGCCTGAAGGGGCAAAGAGTGAGTAGCTTATGGAACCTTGGAAGTTTAGCTGGAGGAGAGAGTAACCTATAGAAATGCTGCCACTGCTAACTGGAAGCCTAGCAGGAAGGGAATCAAGGGGAATACATAGCTCAGACTCTTTCTTTTCCCACCCTCTGATCTAATGCTGGAGCCTTTCATCCGCCAAACCCGACTGGAAACCAGAGGATAAGTAAGGGCCTGGGTGATTTAATTCATAGAACGCAGGCCTGTGAGGCACAGAGAAGTGGAGAAGGTTGGGTGGAGGATCTGGAGGAGCCAAGGGAGCATAGCCAGCATGCTAAAGTTGAGGTCAGGTTGGTTCTGAAAGGCACAAAGGAAAAGGTAGCTTGTTAGCAGAATCTTGAAGAACAGATAGAACATGGAATGTTCTAGAAAAGGAATGTTCTCACTGATAACAGAAGGATAGATTCAGAGGCAAAGTGTTGCCACTGCTTTGGCAAGGCTGGATGGAGCTGCTTTTTTCCAGGAGTAGCCTTAGAATCTTAATTGCCTGAAGGGCTTTTAGAAATCCTGCAGCCCAACTTCCCTTGCTGTGTGGAAATCCTTTCCACCGTGCTCTGCCAGGGGTGGGTGCAGAATGCTTTCTCAGGGAGTTCTTTCCATTGTTGGACAGCTTTAATTGTAGGAAGTGTTTCATTTGTCCAGATCACCGAACATATCCAATAGGGTTAGGTTTGGCTGTAAAGAAGAGAAAAACTAAAGTAATAGAGACTTTTAAAAGGTAGAAATGAATTTCTCTAAAGTAAGAGAAACCCAGAGTAGACCCTTCCTGGCTGATATGGCCATTCCTAGGCTCCACACACATGGTGCATCCCCTTCTGGTCCAGGGATAGCTGCTCTGAGCTTGAGCTGTTAGGTTCATAGTTTTATTTGGTAGGAAGAGGAAAAGCAAGGAGAAGGAATTGTCCTCCTTTGTAATTAATAATGTTTTCATATGAAATTCATTAATACCTATAGAGAGCTATTATAAGGCACATACCTACATTTTTAAGAATAACAATAAAACAGTCATACATCTATCCCCCAGGTTAAGAAATAGAATATTTACCCCTAGTCTCATGTGCCTCACCCTGATTATATCTCCTTTCCTCCCCTCTAGGTGTAACGGTTCTGATTTTTGGAACGCTCTCTTGCTGTGTTAAAAAAAAGTGTTACCATCTATGTATATGCCCTTAAGTTTAATTTTGTTCATTTTTTAGCTTCTTCTAAATCAGTTTCTATGTATTTTTTGTGAGTTTGCTATATTGCTCAATATTTGTGAGATTCATCCATGTTATGTGTAGTTCATGAATTTTAGCTCATTCATTTTCATTGTTGCATAATATTTTACTGTATTACTAACACAATTATCCAATCCATGGTGATGGACACTTGGGTGGTTTCCAGTTCGAGGCTTTTTTGAACATTACTGTAATGAACTTTCTTGTATATGACATGTGATCAAAAGTCAGTTTTTCTGGGATTTATTCCTGGGAATACAATTGCTGCATTGTGACTTCACTAAATAATGCCAGACTTTTCAGAAGAAGTTGATACAGTTTATACTCATAGCAACAGTGTTGTATAAGACTTCTTGTTCCTACACAGTTTGACAAACTTGGTATATACAAGGCTTTTTATTTTTTTGCCTATCCAGTAGAGTGAGAGCTAATTGATTCCCATATCCATTTCCCTGATTACTGATGAAGTTAAGTGTCCTTTTCATTGTATATTGACTATTTGGATTTCCTGTTTTGTGGATGCCTCTTCTAGTCCTACGCTTTCTCAATTATGTATTTCTGTGTAGCTCTATTAGATCTTATTGTACGTATTTTGAGATTTTGTTGCTAGGTGCATACAGACTTAAAATTGTTACATCTTACCTAGTAAGTTGCACTTTTAATCTCAGTGCTTTTTGACTTAACATACCTATGTGAGCTTTTTGTCATGAAATGGGCAACCTGTAAATGTTTGATGAATGAATGACTTGCCTGTTGCACAGGGAGAAACTGCAGAACAGTCTTCCTCCTGGTCTGTTCTTCTGGCACACTATTATTTATGTGGCCTATTATCCCATAAAGTGGATAAATCACTTTTGAATTAAAAAAAAAGTAGAGTTTTCTTTTTTGAGGTATAACTTGCATTAACAGTAAAGGGCACAAGTCTTAATTGTATAGGCTGATAATATTTGCACGTGGATAAACTACTTGTTGCCCAGATACCAAAAATGTCCAGCATCTGGGCAAGTTCCTCCTATCCCTCCCATTTGGTACCCACAAAAGGTTATCCTTCTCACTACAGATTTGTTTTGCTGATTTTTGAACCTTATACAAATGGAAACATACAGTATATTTTCTTTTGCGAGCGTCCTTTTTGCCGAATCTGTGACATTCAGCCATGCTCTTATGTAGCAGTAGTTTTAAAAATTGGGGCTGTGTAGTTTTACCTGTATAAAATACCGCAGTTTATTCATTCTATAGTTGTTGAGCATTTGTGTTTCTAATTGTTGGCCGTTTTGAATAACACTGCTACATTCTTGGACATGCCTTTGGGTAAACATAACATTGCCAGGTCCTGAGTCCTACTGTCTGACAGGTTTCCCAAGTGGCTGTACCGATTTATACTCCCACAGGGTTTTCTTAATGCATAACTTGCGCTTTTAGCTTTTGGGGAGCAAACCTTGTATTTCTGTTATCTAGACGTGGGAGATAGCATTGAGAACTCTTTCCTGAAGGTAGGGTAGGCACTTTTAAAGTGTGGAGTGCCCTTCCTTTTTTTCTGTGATTTCCCTGGAGAGTGAATGCCTACCGAGTCCTTATTTATCACGTCTCTAACTATTAATAGACATTTGAGGGAAAGAGAGCAACCACGGTTCTCTATTAGGGGCAGAATTTAGATTTGTAAATCACCATTTGTAGCAGTTAATTCAAAGGTAAAACCATAGTCCTCTGGAACTCTTTGAGACCTATGCAGCTGTTGTGGTATATTTACACTTTGGACTCCTTATTACGGAGACCTTTTTTCCTGGAGGTTTTTCTGAAAGCATTTAAATGTATTCCTTTGAAATGCATTTTGGGAGATAGGACTGATGTATTCCCTCTTAGAATCATCTTGAATTCTAGTCTTACTAGTGCTGAGACAGTTGAGGCAAGTAGAAAATTCTCTTTTCAGACCCTAGTAGGAAGGTCTGGAGGATGAACACAAGCATGCTGTGGGGGGTGGGGGTGGGAGGACTGCTCCTTGTCTAGCTGCATTGCAACCAGGGCAGACAGCGGCCTAAGGGTATGTGTGCAACCCAGCCCTTTTTGATAAACTTATGATTTCAGATGCTTTCCCAAGAGTCATAACTATAGCAGTCAACAGCAGTCTATCCAGATGCCTGAAATCAGGCTTATGATCTGTAAACATGAGTAGGTAACCAATGTAATCCTGCTTTGTAGGTAAGAGAGCACTTGCAACCTTCTGATTGAATTAGCTAGTTGAAGGCTGAGAGTTGATTTAATATCTGTCTCATTAAACTGAGGAGCAGCTTGTGATGAGCATTACGATCATCTCTAAGAAAACACAAGTAGGCATGGGCAACAAACCACTTAAAGCCTCTTCAGGCTCTGCCTGTGGGACTTTGCTTGAGGTATTACAAAGCTTACTTTTCCTCGTTGCTTACTGAAGAGGAAAGGAAAAATGTTTATCATCAGAGATTCAGGTCATTAAATATTTAGTAGTTATTATCTGCAGTCGATCTGTTATTACCTTACTGCATTGGATATTCACAGCAAACCTGTAGGTTGATTGAAGGGAGTATCTCTTTTTTGCCTTATGAACTTTTTGTTGAATTATAACAATGGCATCTGTTTTTGCAGATGAGCAAAATCCAGCTGCACAGAGGCTCATGTGCCAGAGGTCACACAGAACTAAAATTAGAGTAGAAGCCTCTGATTACCAGTCCAGACTTTCGAGGGCACCACAGCTGCCTATAGAACACCAGTAACAGGATGCTCAGAGTCCACAGGAGTAGTGATGAGTGTCAGTTCAGAACAACACTCAGAGCTGGCTGTCCTTTTCTGATATCCTGTGTAGTGGCTGGAGTGGAGTGCATGTTTGTGAGCTGCCAAGGAAGTTTTTAAAAAATTTCATCATTTTAGCACTTAGTAATTCTGTTTATAGACTCTTAAAAATGTATACCTTAGACAATAATGACCTACATTGTCTAGTTTATATATAATTGCTCTACAATTTCTTAAGTTATTTTTAGATACTTAGGATTGCTTTCATTTGGAGTCCAAAGCTTTACTCTCTGTTCCTGGAATTGCAGAGTTTCTGCTGGTTTTGGCCCATATGGAAACTTTTTTCAGAAAGGCCTTTGGGTTTTGGTTTTTGGTTTTTTTTGTTTGTTTGTTTGTTTTTGGTTTTTTGGTTTTGTTTTCTTTAAAGAAAGCCAATGAATCTTGGTGGGTGGTTGGTCTTAGTTGAGAAAACATTTGGTAGACATAATGGAACTGCTGGGTCATAATGCCTTTTTTTTTTTTTTTTTTTTTTTTTTTTAAGCATACAGCTCATTGGTGTTTACTATGTTTGCAGAATTGTGCAACCATCACCACAGTTTTAGAACATTTTCAGAAGAGACCCCAAACCCTAGCAGTCCCTTCCTTGTGTCCTCCCGGTCCACTAGCTCTCGGTGACCCCCAAACTACTTTTGTCTGTAGATTTCCTTATTCAGAACACTTCAAATAAGTGGAATCCTATGATGTCTGGTCTTTTGTGATTAGCTTTTTTCACTTAGCATGATGTTTTGAAGGTTCATCCTTATTGTAGCTTGGATCAGAATTTCATTTTTTGTTATAGTCATAAGGCTCTTCCTGGAGAATTTTAAGTAATGGGTAATAGTTCTCATCTATAGGCAACATATTCCCTCTTAGAATCATCTTGAATTCTAGTCTAGAGGGCTTGGGTTTGCTCTACATATAATAGGATACTTTGTCATATTACAGCTACTTTATGATTCATTTTAAAGAGGGGGTATTGGGATGCCTGGGTGGCTCAGCGGTTGAGCATCTGCCTTTGGCTCAGGGCGTGATCCCGGGGTTCTGGGATCGAGTCCCGCATCAAGCTCTCTGCAAGGAGCCTGCTTCTCCCTCTGCCTGTGTCTCTGCCTTCTCTCTGTCTCTCATAAGTAAATAAATAAAAATCTTAAAAAAAATAAAGAGGGTGACATTAACCTGGGGAATATGGGCCCCAATGACTGGCCTTCAGGATGCCCTGAACCCTTTGTAATTATTTGCATGTTTCATGTTCCCATTTTTTTGGTGGGGGAGTTTGGGGACCTAGAGATTTTAGCTTTTATTAAAAGATGATTTTCAAAAAAAGGTAAAATCATGATGCTGATACAAATATAAAATGAACATGTGAAAATTTTTATCTTGCTTATAATGAGGAAACCAGGCAGATGTTGTAACCAGGTCAAAGGAAAAATGCAAAGAACAGACACATTTATAGATCAGGGATATTAAAATGAATATGAAAACAGTACCCAAACTGGTTTCTTCCCTCATGGAGAGGGAAGTCACTTGAACCTTTATCAGACTTGGCAGATTTTACATGTTTATAGATGAAGAATAGTTTGAATTGCTGTAATTATTTAGAACTTCCAGGGTTGTAAAATTACTTCCTTAGAATCAGGTAACTTAGGGGGACGGCCTCCATCATGTATAGTTTTCCATTGGAAGAACACATCTTCTGCACTTTCAACAGATTATCAAAAAAGTCAGAAACTTCCAAATGTTAATGTTAAATTTAGAGTCTTACTTCAGTTTTAAAAAGTAGCTCTTTTGTTACTAGATTTTGAAGGTAGATTTTCCAGAGGGTGTTTCTATCAGTTGAGGGCCAGTCGGAGGCCCAGGGATAGGTCTCTGGTTTGTGCTTTTGAATAAGATTACATGTTAGAAATCTCCAGGGAAATAGCCTTTGCAGCTTAATTTAGGTTACACTTCCCAGCATATACTCAGTGTGTCTTATCTCTGATAGCAGCATGACTGTTGAAATGGATATTTCTATAAATATAATTTGGAAAGTCTAGATGACAAAGGTAGAAATACTATTAGGAAGGAGAAAAACCCCATATGACTTCTTCCCCAGCTGCGGTATGCTCAGGGAAGCCAAGACTTCTCCTTTCTGTGTGAAGCCTATGGGATTATTTCTGTTGGTCCTTGCTTATAATCTAAGGAGTTCCCATTAACCGCCCATAGGATAGTGAACTCCTTTTGTACTTTGAAAGGTAACTTCTGTATATGCGCACAGTCATTTAGCTACTTACCGTAAGAGGCTCTGGGAGTGCAAGGCATCAAGTTTGAATAGACCTTTCCCCCCACATCTTCCCTCCCTGCCCCTGGGTGACAATGTATTTAGCAAGGAAACCTGTAATTGCTCTTATCTCAGCATCCCTCAGCCTGTTCCTCTGCTTACTGAGCTTGGTTTCCCGCATGTCAGCATTCTCTCCTAGCTGAAGCTCCCTTTCTCTCCAAGAAAGATGCCTTTCTTGATGCATTACAGGAGAAGGGCTCCAAGTCTTCAGTGACAGAATCAGCATCAGTTTTCACTTGATGCCTTGCCCTGCCCACAAGTAAATAAATACAGAATTTACAGACCCATTTGGCAATGTTTAGGGCTGTCAGTGTTTATGAGCTCAGAAGCTTTGATTTTTTTCCAAGAGTACACTTCTAATAACTTGAGAATCTTGAACGTCTGTCCCCTTTCTGAGGCCAAGATTGTGTCTCAGTGATGGGCAGGTGCTTTGCCTGAAGGCTCTGGTGCTAAGCATAGAGCAATCAGACTTTTTAAGTGTTTGTGGAGTAGTACTGAGTATGTACCTCGGACTCGAGACGTGGCTAGAAGGGGAAACGTGGCCTGTTAAGCTCATTGAGATGAACTTGATTCACATAGTGGAATTTTGGAGGAGGTACGTGGTTTGCTCTTTACCATCTAAGAAATGATGATTCAGGCCCTTTGAACATTTCTGTAATGCAGTCAGATGGCTGTTTGGTTTTGTTGCTCAGTTCTTAACTTCTTTAATGACCCAAGGGAGTTTTTCCTTTGGGCTTGTGATCTGGTTTTGCTGATAAACTTTAATGCCTTTTAAGGCTCTAAAAACAATAGTGTTTTCTTACCTTTTTACTTTGCACTTTGAAGTTCTCTGGAATGTGATATGAAAGAGAACCAGATTTAATTTGCTTCGTTTTTTTTGTGTTTTTAGGGCAGAAGTGAAGTAAGAAGGACTATATTAACTCTTTGGGGTCTTCTGTGTTTTTAACTCCACTCCTTAACCTGAGTCCTAGGCTTTAGATACCATCTGATCTTAAGACATTAAGGCAGTGGGTGAACTTGGGCGGGTTTTCTTTTCCTCACTAGCCCATTCCTGCTTTTAAGCTCGGATTTCTGGCTCTCCTGGAAAAACTGTTGCGTGGTAACATGTGTAGTTGTATTAGATGTCAAGTGAAAGGAAAACAAATTCCCTTTTCTCTGCAGCATTGGAGGGTGGGAGATTTTGATTTTCATAGTATTTGGCTTAGGAATAAATACTAGCCAGGAGCAGTGAGTTGGTCTTGTGGACTGACGTGGCTGGGCCCTCACTAACACTTTTCAGCATGTTTGGGAATGCCTTTACCACTCATCTAAAAGATGGATAGCCTCTAAGTTTGGTGATTGAATCTCAGCAATATGTTAAGTCAATTATTGGGTGATTCCTCTAAAAAAGAAGTGGATGGGGAAGCTGCGTGATCTTTGGACCTCAGTGTGTTCATCTGTGAGGGATGGAGAGTGGTCATGTACTGGTCTTTAACCTCCCTGTTGGCTCTGGTGACCAATGACATGATGTATCTTGTGAGTTCATCTAAACGGTGCCTGTGTGTGCAGTCTGGTTCCAAATACCAGCCCTTGTCCTCTGCGAGTTTGAGCCACTGCCACCAGGAGAGATGTGGGAGAGGTGAGGTGGACTCTTCCTGAGGATCCTACAAAGCAGTCCTAAGTGTATGCAGTATTATAATTATTTCACTGTAGTTGAATAAATAAATGTTGTGTTCCTGCCATGTTGAAGGTGGTGTAGGAGATTGAAAAATTACCCTTTGCTGTTGTTTGCATTCTTCTCAGCACTTGGTACCAGAAGAGAGATCAGGTATGGAACAATTATTTGGTTATTCTTCCCCAACCTGGGTTGAGTGCTTTGCCTCTGGGACGCATTAACTCACAGTGCTGCAGTTGGCTAATGCAGTTTGGCCCTGGTTGACTCTTGAGAAATAACCTGCAGTGAGGCATACTGGATATTTGGCATAGTAGAAATGCAAAGAAGTCATTGTGCTGTGATAGGGAGGTGAACCTTTTGTAGAAAAGTAACTTTCCCAGAATCCCAGTTTCACAGTGAATCTGTAGTGATATTGTTAGGAATCAGTGTTCTGAATCTTTCCTCCTGTGAATGACAGGCTTACACTTGAACCCAGGTCTGTGTTGTGGCCAGCAGTCCTCTCGGATGAGCAAGCATTTTGAGAAGCCCAAGTTATTGTTACTGGAGCCGAAGAGAACTAGGGAAGCTAGTCCATGGGCACTTTAGTTTTGCCCAGAAAACCTTAGTAGACTTTGTGCTGGGTAATAATCAACTGAGCAAAATTGCTACATTTTCTTTGGCGAGGAATCCATGTCTCTGTTCAGAAATTATTAGTATAGTCAATCATTCTGACAGTGGGAATGTTTTTCTTTGATCTTTAGCCTGATTTTCTTTGATGTGGGAGGATCAGGAAAGAGGACGCACATTGGAATAACTTGCTGGTTCCTCTGCTTGGCCTCACAGCATTTTGGTTTCTTTGAGTGTACTCTTCTTTGAGTTCATATTCCTCTGGTTAATGTTTAGATGTATATAATGTGGAACCCAGAGAGATGTTCTCAGACATCTTAGAATTCAACTCTGAGTGTGAAGTCCTGTGTTTTAGTCCTGACTTTGCTATAGAGCAAAGCTAATCTTTCTTGATTCCACTCTTTACTATACACGAAGTGAAACCATTCTATTTTTTTTTAAAGGTTTTACTTATTTATTACAGTGTGAGAGAGCACAAGCGGGGAGGGGCAGAGGGAGAAGCAGAGTCCCCGCTGAGCAGGGAGCCTGATGCAGGGCGCCATCCCAGGACCCTGAGATCATGACCTGAGCTGAAGGCAAATGCTTAACCTCCTGAGCCATCCAGGTGCCCCATGAAACTGTTCATTCTTCACCTGAGAACCTTGTGAGGTTATGAAGCACACAGAAAATAACATGAAAGCTAGTGAAGATTTTAAGTTATATAAATATCACTGTGTATTCTCTACAGATGAGTTAATGCTTTTAAGTGCTTCGCCCTTTCCTGTGCGTGTTTGTCATGGCACCTTTGGCCTTTTTTTCTTCGTTCTGTTCTCTCTGTGATCAGGTGTGATTAGGTGGTCACCTAATCTTTGAGTTTTGAAGGGAAGAGAAAGTTTTAAGTGAAATAAACTGGTGATCTCTGATTCCTATAAAATAGCACCATGTGTATAGTAGGTGCTCAGGAAATAATCTTGGCCTCACAAAAATGTTAAGAGAATAAATCATAAGTGTAAAAAGCATGGGTTGCGTGAAGTACAAAATACCTCCATATTAATACCCTTCATTGCATTACACAACTGCATTCTAAATTTAAAGAAGCCAGGAGTAGGATCACAGTAATGCACCACTTTAAACCTGAAGGTGGTGATCCATTTAGAGGGATGCAGAATCGGTTTAGTGTTTCAAACATTTTAAAAAAGAGGAAATAGGGGATCTCTGGGTGGCTCAGCAGTTTGGCGACAGCAGTTTGGCCCCTTTGGCCCGGGGCGTGATCCTCAAGTCTCGGGATTGAGTCCCGCGTCAGGCTTCCTGCATGGAGCATGCTTTTCCGTCTGCCTGTGTCTCTGGCTCTTTCTGTGTGTGTCTCTCATGAATAAATGAATAAAAATCTTAAAAAAAAAAAAAGAGGAAATAGAAAAAGATGAAAATGCATTACAAGTGATCTGGGATCCCTGGGTGGCGCAGCGGTTTGGCGCCTGCCTTTGGCCCAGGGCGCGATCCTGGAGACCCGGGATCGAATCCCACGTCGGGCTCCCGGGGCATGGAGCCTGCTTTTCCCTCTGCCTATGTCTCTGCCTCTCTCTCTCTCTCTGTGACTATCATAAATTAAAAAAAAACAAAAAAACAAAAAAACAAACAAAAAAAACAAGTGATCAGGTGTTAGTTTTTATTTTGGAAACCTTTGTTTTGGTTTCATATCTTTCTGTTACTGTGTGTACTAGATGATTAACATATACCTGTGGGCCTATATTAGAACAGTATGAAACCTCATGGTCTAAAAAGTTAACATGCAGGAATGCCTGAGTGGCTCAGTTGGTTAAGTGTCTGACTCTTGATTTTGGCTCAAGTCATGATCTCAGGGTTGTGAGATGAAGCCCCTGTCAGGCTCTACACTGGGTATGGAGCCTGCTTGGGATTTTCTCTCTCCCTCTCCCTCTGTGCCTTCCCAACTCCTCTAACCTCTCTAAAAAAATTTTTTTTAAATACATGAAAAAATAAAAAGTAAGATGCCCAAATTTACAAAATTTGTAGACCTCTGTTATTGTGTTACTTTTTTTTTTCCTTAAATATTTTCTTTTTATTTATTTGACAGAGAGAGCACAGTCAGGGGAATGGCAGAGGGAGAGGGAGAAGCAGACTCCCCACTGAGCAGGGACCCCCCAATGTGGGGCTCAGTCCCAGGACCCTGGGTTCATGACCTGAGCCAAAGACAGATGTTTAACCAACTGAGCCACCCAGGCACCCCTATTGCGTTACTTTTTTGAAAGTGTCTTGGTCCCTTGAAGTGATTCAGGAGTTGAAAGAGTTCAGTGTGATTGGGACTAGGAGGGCCATTAAATTCCCATAAATCCCAGCAGCTGCCTTTTGTCTGATAATGATTAGGATTATTGAGTACTATTTTGATGTCTTGTAGGCGTCAGCTAAACCCTAATCATTAGATGGGGAATGGAATAAGTAAGAAGAGAAAGGCCAGTTAGTTTACTCATCTTTATTTGACATAAGCTCCTTAAAGCACTTAACATTTTGAATCTTCATCCTACTGAGGTTTATCTTTTCCATTTTAATACTGTACTTTAAAAAGATTTATGATATCCTTTGTCATCATTTTATATACATTCAGTGGGCAAAATGTTTTGTTTTGGTTTTCCTCCAGAGGAATACATTTTCAGTCTGATAATAAACCCTAGAAGAAGGACTGCTTTACTTGTGGAAATTTTACCAAAACTGTTAAGGGTTGGAGATAGACACCCACACACACCCGCAGATACACATTTTACACAGACACAATTTATTTGTTCTGTGACAGTTATTCTGTGTCCCTTCTTCTAGATGCACAGATGCAGTCTAGAAGAGTGGATGCGCAGGTGGGGGAAATATTTGTCTGGAGGGGCACAACAAGCTAGTGGCCTTCATAGACGACTGTTCATGGTTCTTCTATTTCCTGAGACATTATGTAGATTAAATTGAAATAAATAAAAGCCTAAGTATTGTAACTATTAATACATATGCAGGTATATATAGACCAAAAAATGTATTTCTGTAAGTAAGAAAACATGGTGGGAAATAGCAATTATAATTATATTACGTTCTTGTGCTGTTTCTGTCTAGATGTGTTTATATCGGTAGTCACATAGTTTGTTAAAGTTTGTTCTGATCTGTACATGTATCCAGGACAGATTCTGCCAAGAACATAAATTGTGAGAAGGAAACTCAGGATGACACCGAATGGTGATGTGTTAAGTGATCCTCTAACTGTGGACACTTAGAATGAAGAATGGAAAAAACACGGAACCCTGGGTCTTGGCTGGGCTTAGGAGCACTGTCTCACCGTGGGCCTTTGTTTGTGAAGTGAGAATATGGACTTGATCTCTAGGGTTCCCTTCAGCATTGGGATCATATGCTTCTCTGGGGTTGCAGTGTTGCGTCAGGCTCCAGCCTGGGGCTCGTGCCCTGTGCAAGGCCCCAAGGAGCTGCCTCCTTCTTTTTTCCAAGGAGACAATGTGGATTAGCCCACAGAGCCCTATAAAGCAGTGAGTGTTAGTGCCGTGAGGTGCTTATTCATTGGGGACAGAGCCTAGGTTGTTTGTAGTAACCAGAAGGGCCTTGGGCTGAGGCCAGGACATGTAATTTCTGTGACCAGCTAGTTGTCTATTTAAACAGTTTGCTAGGACCTATCCAAGGACAACGTCATTCTGTCTTTGGAGAAGGAGAATACAGACATAGATCTCTTCCTAAGGAGATACACTTAAGGGCTTGGAATTTAAGGACTCCCATTATCATCTTAGAGCAATTACCAAGAAAATATATTCTTGCTGAAAGTAAATTTTATAAATGTTAGCAAGAAATGCCTTTATGTCATAATAGGCTGTGTAAAAATTGACATAGTTTGCATTTAGCTGATTCTTTGCTCTTTCCTGGATGCTAATTATATTACTTTTTATCCCGTGTACGAAAGGTTGATAATATTTACAGACATCTTTTGAACTAGGTAACCTTTATTTTCTGGGTGAATTAGGAATTAGTATCACCAGAGGAAAAGCTAATCTGCATGATTATTTCTTCTGTCATCCCATTCATATGCGCTATTTATTTATTTATTTATTTATTAATTATTTTTTTAAAGCAGGCTTCATTCCCAGTGTGGGGCTCGAACTCACTACCCTGAGATCAAGAGTCACATGCTCTGCTGACTGAGCCAGCCAGGCACCCTATATATGCAATTTAACCATTTGGTTTGATCATAGTCTTAACACTACAAGATTTTTTATAATGATGGCAATCATGATGTAACATGTCTGATGATGGGTAGACTCCTCTGGTCTTCCCTGGGTTCTGACCAGCACTGTCACTCCCATGCAGGATTGAGGTTGTTGGTAGCAACAGTGGGCTCTGGGGAATGGCCAAGAACCTTGAGGGGTGGCAATAAGCTGTGTTTCCATGGATAGCCCTCTAGGGAACCCAGTACTTGCCTGATGTTAATGACCTTATACTGCAGCCTAATTGCTAAAGTTAGAAAAGTATTTTCAGTAGACATTTGTTCAGTACCTGTCCTCCTAAGCTTTCACACTCCTGCTGGAACACCGCAGGTAGATATCTAACAGCAGCATAACTCAAACCAGTATCATCTATATCTCAAAATCTCCTTTACCTTCTTCAGCTTCCCTTTCTCTTCTAGTCTACCGTGGTTAGTGGTGACACCACTCACCCACTCTCTCAAATTTGAACTTGAACATTTGGAATTACCTATCCTCTTCCTACTCTATGCTTCCTGTATCTGAAGTTAGCAAACCCCGTTTGTGCTGCTTCCAAAAAGGGTTTTTAATCTGTACTGCTTTTCAGTCCCCATGTCATCCTGCCAAACCTAGTTTGTTTCTCCTCTGGACTGTTTCAGCAGTCCTCTTAACTGAAATTTATGTTTCTGACCTCTGTCTTCCTTCCCTTTATCTCCCATGTAGTTATCTTAAAAAAAGAAAAAAAAAGTACTCTCCTGATTAACAACTCATGCCTTTTGTTTGCTGCTGTTGTTTTTGCCTTTTCTTTTTCTTTCTTTTTTCTTTTCTTTCTTTTTTTTTTTTTTTTTTACACTCAACATTATGTTCTGGAAATTTGTCTATGTAGTTCATTTAGATTTATTTATTTATTTATTTATATTTTTAAATGCTACGTAGTATGAATACATAAAGCGGGTGTATTATAGACTAATCATTTCTCCATGAGTGGGCATTTATGATATTTATATTTCACTGTTACAAAGAATACTGAAGTGAATGTCCTTGAGCCTATACACATTGAAGCATGTAGATACCAAAAAGTGGAATATGTGGGTCCAAATGAATGTACATTTAAAAAATGTAATAGACACTGACAAATTGCTTTACAAAAAGTGCCTATCAATTTATATTCCCACTCTCCATGTTTTTTTTAAGACCATTTTTAATCTGGACCTAGTGTATTTCTGCCAGCCTCCGTTCTTTGACTTGTGTTCACACCTGCGCTTGGTCACGCTTGTACTGCTGGCCACGGTTCAAATGTTCATGGAGTGCTCTCTGTGTGCTGGGGATCTAGCACTGATGACATGGAAAGGTCCCAGTTGTCATCGCTGCTCTTAACTACACAGAACATTATTGCCATTTCTAGACTTTCTTATGCATTTGCAGCTACTTTTCTCTCTTCCTGGTATGACTTTTTTTTTCTTTTAACTTCTGCCAAGAGAATTTTCTTCAATAGTTCCTTTACCCTTTTAACTGTATCTTCCCTTTCTTCTGTCAGGTTAGAATTAAATAGGCCTCCCTTAGTGGTCTGTCAGCATTTTACTTAAATCCTTTTTTTTAAAGACTTTGAGAGAGAGAGAGAGAGCATGAGCAGGGGCCGGGGGTGGGGATGGAGGACAGAGGGAGAGGGATAAAGCAGGCTCCCCACAGAGCAGGGAACCTGATGCGGAACTTGATCCCAGGACCCTAAGGTAATGACCTGAGCCAAAGGCAGACCCTTAACTGAGCCACCCAGGTGTGCACATAGGCACACACACATACACACACACTCCTGCCCCTTTCCTATAAGATTGTAAGCTCAGTGAAGGCAAAAACTTGTGATGTTTATCGTAAGGCTCCCCCAGGCTAATGCCTTAACCACTGGTGACGCTTAGTAAACATTGAAGAAGTGAGTGAAGAACAGACTACCATCAGATGAACTTGTTTTGTACTGGCCACTGTGGGGGCTTGAAATGATGACTAAGGTCTGATCAGTGTTCAAGGACTCAACCACGTAGTGCAGAAGATAAAAACAGATGAGTAGGCTGACTGGTGATAGGCTCTGTGTGGTGGCACAAGGAGATACTTGAGGCGAGTTTAATGGGAGAGATGAATTCTCATGAGTGGGGTAGTCGGGTAGATTTTCCGATGAGAGGACTTTTTTCTTCCTTGTGCCAGATACTGTGTGATACAGAGAGATAAGATATAATCTGTGGCTCTCAGAGATTTTTAGTCAAGTTGGGCACGAGAACGGAGATTGGCAGACTGGTGCATGGACCAAATCTGGCCTGCTGCCTGTTTTGGTACAGCCCATCGGCTAAGAATGATATTTTATGTTTTTAAAATTATTTTTATAAAAAGAATATTTTGTGATGTATGAAATTATATGCAGTTCAAATTTTAGCATCTGTAATTCACTTTGGCTGGAACACTGCTGTAGTCATTGGTTTCCCGTTGTCTGTGGCAGCGTTTGTGCCCTAGCAGCAGAGTTGAGTAGTTGTAACAGAGACTAGCTGGCCTGTAATACCTGGACTGTTTCCTCTCTGGCCTTCTACAGAAACAATCTGCTGACCCCTGAGTTAGAGGATGGGAAAGATTCAAATAAAGTAGAGAAGGAGGAAAAGATGGACTCGCTTGAGTTAAGAGAGTGGGGTGATGAGTACTGTATACTCATGGTGAAGCTTCAAGGCTGAAATGATGAACCAACTGAACCTTCTATTTTATAGACTTGCCAGAAGATCAAAAACCTTGTCAAAGTCCACCTGACTTGCAAGGGGCAGTGCACACCGGGGTGACTGGAGCAGAAGCTTTGAGGACTGTAGAGGATGATAAGATTATTGCTGCTGAGGTGGGGCCAGATCATGAATGGCCTTGCCCTTGAAAAATGAGAGCTGAGGAACAAATGAAGAACAGATTTCTCTCTCTCTGAATATAATGTTTTTCTTTCTTTTTTTCCCCCCCCTCTTGTATTTCTAGAAGGCTTTTGAGCCCTACTTTGAGATTTTGGAAGTGTATTCTACAAAGGCCAAGAATTATGTAAATGGACATTGCACCAAGTATGAGCCCTGGCAGCTGATTGCCTGGAGTGTCCTCTGCACCCTGCTGATAGTCTGGGTGTACGATTTTGTCTTCCAGCCAGAGAGTAAGTATACTGCCTCCTTTCCTCTGGACAGGTATAGTGGAGTCTCACCAGCTTTAGAACGTATGGCTGATGGATTGGACTAATAACTTCTTGCCTTCTGGTTTGGTTCTGATTTTTAGAATCTATTTAAATGGGAAGTGGAATAGTTGTCTTCTGACTGTAAAATTATAGTGGGACTCTCTACATAAAGTTATAATAACAACTTTAATGTAACTATTATTACTTCTTGATTTTTCTGGATTTCCAGCTTGCATAAAAACTCCTGAGAAATTCATCATTGTAAGGGTCCACTGGTATTTCAGAGTATAGCTTAAAACCTTTCTCATTTTTCATTTCTTGCCTGGAACATAATTGTATCTCCTGGAGTTCCCCAAGCAAGAATTTATTACTTTCATTTTAGGCCATCCTTTTGATACAGATTATGTGAAATTGGAACAGCACTCATGCAGTGACTGTGTGGATATCTTCTGTGTGCCAAGCACTGTGCTGGGCTCTGGAGATATCTACACAAGTCATCTAGGGTCCCTGTCCTCTTGGAATTGTACTTCTGATGTTGGGAGACAGCATTTTGCACATCCTGGGTAGTGACTCGGAGAGCCAAATTGATGTGGGTGGCAGGGAAGGCCACCTCTCATGGAGTGCAGAGGAAGGTGAGAAGTCTCTTGGTGGTGAGTTTATAAATCCTCCATCCTTCCTAAGGTCCTGTCCACCCTTCCTCCCCTGCCAAACCTCCTTGTGAGTTGTGTTCCCCTGCAAGTTGTGCTTCCTAAGTAAAGGAGGACAGTGGGTGTTTTATAATACTGCTCTGCATTCCTTCGCCACCCTTAGTGGAGGGAACTGGAGTTAACTTCCTTGGGATAAAAAACCAGTAACATTGAAGAGAATTGCTTGTCCTGTCTCATTTGTTTAAAATGTCCATGACTGGTTGCTTCCCTGGTAATATCTGTTGGAAGGGGCTCTTTACCTGTATTGTTTCTGTTTTTCTTCTCCCCCAAGGAATGTTAACTTAGGAGCCAGATTCAGTTTTATCTATTTACCCTGCAGATAGGCCCTGAGCTGGTCCAGGAACTGTGCAGTTATGGCACAGTAAACATTGCACTTAATGAAACTGGAAATGAGACCTGATTGCCCTGTGTAAATTTGAGTCTACTCCAGCTGTAAAAATCCTCAGTTCTGCTCCTAGTCCTCATAAGATTTTCCTCATAAACTCTGGTGACTAACTCTTCTGCTGCATCTGCTTCATGGTTTGGAAAGGGACACAACCCATAGCTTTCTGCTCAGGCTTGTCCTTTCCTGGGAAGCCCACCATGTTGTCCTTCCAGGTGAGTCCTCTTACTCCAGAGGACTCTAAGGAATAGTGATAAATAGACTTTTCTTTCTCTTTATTTTTTATTGTGATAAAAATACATGTACATAAAATTGACTCTCTTATCCCTTTTTTCAGTACATTCACATTGCTGCACAGCCATCCCTACCATCCACCTCTAGAACTTTGTCAGCATTGTACACTGCAACTCTGTATCCATTGAATGATAACTCTCCATTAGCCCCTCCCACCAGTGCTTCTTCTGTGTACTTTTTCTTTTAAGGTTGTGCATTTGTAAAAACCCACATGGTTACAGATCTTGAGATTTTTATTTCCTTGCTATGATTAATAATAGCTTTAAGTATCAACTTCCATCTTTAATTCTACAGGCCAGGGTGCCTGTGTGCACTTTGCCCACCTGGTAGTAGAAGCACAACCACCTTAGGCCCTGGTATGTACTACCTGCTTTTAGTGTTCCAAACAGAATATGCTGGCCTCTGAGTATTCCATGAGAAAATTACTAGTAGCAGTGTGTGTTATAAGTATGCGCCATGTAAATTGTTGTAAGCCCAACTCCGAGCTATTTAAGACCTTTTTAATAACATTTTTTCTTATTACAAATATAGTACATGTTCATTACAAAAAATTAGGCAATACAGGTAACCCATAAGAACTAAATGAAACTCTTGCTGCCTACAGCCAACCACTATTTACATATATGTATTCTTTTCTATATCTGAAACCAGTCTCAAACCATACAGAGTGTTTTTGAAGGTGAAAATTTTTGAATATCAGCAATTTCCTACAGTTTAACACACATACACACAACACTTTTTTTGTAACTTCTAACTGGAATTTTAGACACAGATCAAAATGTCATCCATGTAGAGATTGGAGATAACTTTGATAGCATTGCTGTTTTTTCACTACCTTTCTCAGAGAGAAGTATTATACTTATCACTCAACAATTGAGTTATTTTTAGCAAATTGCCCCAGGAGTCTCAAAGTCTGGGCTAGTGGTAAATTTTGCTGATCTTCAAACTCTGAATACACTTCTACGAGGAGAGGATAATTCGAGAACACAGGATGGACACTGGGACAGATAAAAACTGGAAGGGGCAGGAAGATGAGGGTGGGAGCATGGGCAGGGGTCAGCAGCTGTCCGCCACGTTATCTCTTCCTTAATTCCAATCTGCGATTATCAGCACATGTCATTACTTCTCAACGTTGATTCAACTGTGGGACTGTTCATAGTTCATGAACAGAAATCAGCATTATGTGGTGGGAGGAGGTGATACATTCTCCCAGTTTCTAGCTGTGGCACTTTGAGCAACACCCTTAAGCTCTCTTGGCCTGTGTCCTAATAGTAAGATGGGTAGAAGTGTCACCCGCCTTACTTAGTCATAGGGTAATACAAGTATCGAGAGGTATTGTTTGTGCGAAAGGAATTTGTAAACTGTAGAGAGCCATATATTGTCCTCACGCTGCATTTCCTATTTTATTACCTCAAAACACTATCAGTAACATTGTAATTTCTTTTCTTTCTGTACCTCTAGGGACTTTTGACTTTTGAGATCATCTTTTTAGTTCATGACCACATGATCTTTTCATTTCTAATTTCTCTATCTCTGATTTTGGATTTTCTTCTTTTTCCCTGTCTTGTTTAATCTCGCAGCTTGTACACTGTCCATTCTATCCTCCTCCACCTAGCCACATTATTGTACTTCTGAACAAGTGACTCCATTTACTGAGTTTTCAACCTCTTTCTGCCTCATTAGTTAATTACTTCATCTCTTATGAAGTTGTTCTGAATCTTTACAGCTTTAACATTGTTAGAAATGGTCAAATAATAAGGAGCTTGAATATTTAGCACTATGTTATACTCATTTGATGGACTATTATGGTAATATTTAAAACTCTGTTTAGGAAGAAATTTTAACATAGAAAAATGCTGTGACGAGAAGACAGCATTGTACGTAATACAAGATTGTAGCTGTGTGATTCAGTGTGTGGAACATAGGACTGAAAGGAAATACTTCAAAATTTAAACCAAAAAGTTCTACAAACAAATGATTTTAATCCCTTTGTCTTCTTACTCAGTCCGGGTCTCAGTCACCTGGTCCTATCCCAGACATTATGGAGTGTTGACTCTAGGTAGGCACTATGGGTGAGGTGGAAAGGCAGGGTTGGAGCCCAAGCAAGAACAACTAATAAAGATGCAAGACATCATGTAATCAGTGCTGACGAGGCACAGACAGTCTGTGCTTGTTGAAGAGTGCTCCACTGGCCAGGGAAGTTAGAATGCCCACATCTTCTAGAAATGTAGTAGAAGATCATAATCATTTCCTGCCTGTGCAGAAGTTAAGTCTAGATTTCTTATAGACTCATTTGAGATAACATAATTCTTGTTGTGCATTTGAGGCAGCGTAGAGTCCCGGGGGTCTAGGACTAGGAAAATTAAGACTTCAGTGAAATCCCTGCTGTGACACTGATGTGTTGTGTGGCCTTCTGCAAGTTACTGATGCTTGATCTTTAGTTGCCTCTGGATGGTTGGTGGTGCCTTCTGTATAGAATGTGAATTCATTAAATGTTATGATGGTCTATTTAGATGCCATGTATTTATAATTAGTGCAATAGACAGGATTCCATATTTGTCCTGTGCACTGCCTGACAGAAAGGAGTCTGATTGGTGTCCATGATACTGAAAGCCTTTTGAAGTCCAAAAGATGTTGAAATGTTGTCAGGGTGTGTGTTGAATGAGAGACTAGAGCATAGATCCTGAAGGAAAGCATGGCTTGGTCATTTGTTTTGTGGGAAGGAAGAGAGGTGTTGGGCATCTGAAACCTTGGGAAGGTCACCAGCTCTGAAATACATGTCATTTGACCCAGCATTCTGTTTCTGGGAATTCATGCTGTAGGTACACGCTCAGGTGTGTGGTAGATGCTGCAGGGTTATTGATTCACTGCTGTTGGTAATAGGAATTACTAGAAATAACCGAAGCGTCCATCAGGAAGGGGCAGGTTAAATCAGTTATGATATATCCATATAATAGACTACTTAAGAGCTATAAAGATGAATGAGGGGGCACCTGTGTGGCTCAGTCAATTAAATATCTGCCTTTGGCTCAGGTCATGATCCCAGAGTCAGGATCCAATCCCACATTGGGCTCCTTGCTCAGTGGGGAGTCTGCTTCTTCCTCTCCCTCTGCCCTTCCTCTCACTTGTGCTCCCTGTGTCTCTCAAATAAATAAACTCTTAAAAAATGAATGAGGAAGCCCTGAGCTTTAAGAGAATATGCCTAAGTAGAAAGTCAAGATCTAGTATAGTGTTAGAATATGCTACCTTTTATTTAAAAGGTGGGACAAGTAAGTTTATCTTCATTATTGCTTGTATAAGCATAAAGAAATTCTAGATAGGTATTCTAGAAGTGAATAGTAGTAGTGTTTACCTGAGGGTAGGATGAAAATCTGGGGAATAGATGAGAGAGAAACTTATAACTCTGTGTGTTTGTTAATTAAAATTTTTTTTTCAAAGATTCTATTTATTTTAGACAGCATGAGCAGGGGGAGAAACAGAGGAGGAGGGAGAGAAAATCTGAAGCAGACTCTGTGCTGAGTGTGGAGTGACATGGGGCTCGATCTCAACCCTGAAATCTTGATCAGAGCCAAACCAGGAATCAGATGCCTAACTGACTGAACCACCCAGGGGCACCAATTTTTAAACATTTTTGAGCCGTGTAAATATATTCCTTACTTGACAATTTAAATTTCAAGTTTGTTTGTTGTTTTGTTTTGTTTTGTTTTGTTTTGTTTTGTTTTTATCAGTAAGAAACTACCTTTGCCATTAGAAGGCAGGTGAGATTGCAGAAGGCACATTGAGTAGTTCTTACATTATGGTAGTAGCTCATATCCATGGGAATTTATTTGGATAACAGAACTCTTTATTTCTTTTAGGTTTATGGTCTAGGTTTAAAAAGAGATGTTTTAAGCTCATCAGGAAGATGCCTATTATTGGTCGCAAGGTAAGTGGAATCCGTAGATCTTCCTTCCTTACCACCATCCCCATGATCATGACCTCTTTCTTTTTATTAAACCTAGCGCAAATTCCTAAGGGCAAGGGTGATTTTTGTTCCTCACTTCCCAGGAACATCTGACAGTGTTTGAGGACACTTTTGGTTATCACAACTGGAGGGGGGTGCTTTTGGCATTTAGTGGATTGAGGATGGGGTGCTACTAAACATCCTACAGGGCCCGGCTAAGAATGATCTGGTTCAAAATGTAGAAAGTGCCAAGATTAAGAAACTCAAACCTATCTCCAACATATTTGACCAAAGAAGAAAGGTGACAGTCTGTTAAGGAAGAAGTTGAGATTAGAAAACCTGATTGAAGTGGCATGATTCTTCAGAGCAACATTTGTCTGCATTGACTCGAGATATGTGTCTGGGGATTGGGCACTTAATGTGGTTGGCAGACTTTCTCTGTGAAGGACCAGATAGGAAACATTCTAGGCTTTGCAAGCCATCCTCTGTCTGTCAGAAGTCTTCAAGTCTGCCCCCTGGAGCGGGAAAACAGCACAGGGCGATAGATAGGTAAAGGGATGAGCCTGGCTGTGTTCCATTGAAATCTCCTTTACAAAACAGGCAGTGGCCAGATTTTGGCTGTAGTTTTAGGATCCCGTGTTTAGAAACACAGTGAGCACTGTTCTCTTGCTCTTTGTACCTGTCTGCAGCATGCTGTGTTCCCTTCACTGTGTCCTCTGTCCCCTCACCCATGCTGAGGACAAGACAGTCACCTCTGTACCCTTCCCATCGGTCCTTTATCACAGATGAAGATAACCAGGGCAGGTCCCATGCAAGCTCTAAGGAAGGTGCAAGAGTCCTGATGTCCTCATCTCCCTCAGTGCCCTGCCTGCCCCTCAGTTGTCCTTCAAGCGTTCTTTCACTTTTGGCTTTCAATTCCCTTTCCCTTTTCCCCTTTCCTGCCCAGACCAGAAGAGATGTCAGTCATCTTTAGCCTTTGATCAAAATCCATTCAGACTCCTGGGCTAACTCTCCCATAACTATGGATTTCTTTTTAGGTTCATTTCCCGTAGGGAAGTAGAAGTAGTTATTGGGTTATAAAAGGGGAATGGGAATAGATAGGCTTTGATTTGACCCTCAATCATCTTAAGCCCTAAAATGGAATCTCCTTGAGTCATTCTAGAGTTAAGGGGTAGGGAGAGGGCAGGTGTAGATGGTGGACTGGGTCTCAGAGGATACTAGTATTTCCCCTTCTCATGCACTGTATTTTTCTGCTCTTTTTCTTCACACATTTCCCCTTCAGTTTCAGATTTTGAGACAAATAAATGCCAGGGTTCCGGAACCCATTCTTAAATTTATAAAATAACAGAATTAGAAGGCACTTAGGAACTATATAACCACCTTTCATTTTTTAGAAGCAGATTTTGAGGCTCAGAGACAAGTTCTTTGTGTTGAGTGAGTGCGTATGCCTCTGTGTCATCTGTTTCCTTACATACACTTACTCAGCACATGGTTTAGTGGGCATGCACTTGGCGTCAGGTATGCTCACCGAGTGAGTCCCTGCTCTGTGGAGCTTACATTTCACAGGAAAAACAGAAAATAGATAAGTGAACAAATACGTAAGAATTTCATTTTGCAGAAGTTGCTGTGAAGAAATTAAAATGTGATAGAGGCTCTGAGGCAGGAATTAGGGGAAAGGTACCTGCTGTGCTTTCTAATACGGCTCATTATCATTTGGTGTCTTTTTTATTTATTGCAGCATCACAGTCTTTGCATGGAAGCTCGGCTTCCATGGTTTGTTCCCATGGCGAGCTCACCATTTGTGCAGCATAGCCCTTCCTGTACAACCTTAAAAATACTTTCATGCCCATCACATGCCTCAGCCCGGCCCTGGGAGTGCGGCCTGTGCTGCCTGCCACTGCCTGCCCGTTGGACTGTCGCGGGCATGTTTCGCAGGCGCGGCTTGCCCTGCCGTTTCGCTGAGGGCCGCATCTGGGAGGGCCCTCTTGTGTTCTCATCCTCCACAGCTAGAGATGGGAAAGTCGAAATGTCTGGGGTCAGATTGGGCCTCAAACTTTTCACACGGGTCGCTGACACCGTCTCGCTGTAATGCACACAGATTGTGACCTGTAGCCAACTCTTCCGCACCTACCCCACCGCCCCTGGCACTGCCTGAGCAGGGATCGCAGCCCCTCCTCGGGTCTGTTGTGTTTTTAAACTCTACTCTGTACCTCCAGCACTCTCCATTACCTGACTTTCATTTTCTGTCTCTGCTGCTAAAAATATGCATCATGAGAATAGGAGTTGTTCTCACTCAAACTGCCCAGGGAGACAGGTGACAAGTCCTGCCACCCTTGCCAGTACCACAGAGCACTGTCTAGTGTGTTTTGTTTGCTGTGTGTCCCTGGCCCACGGGGGTAGTTCAGCAACTAGGGAGGGAAGGCACGCGGCCCAGATGCTGCAACAGTGAGGATGAGGGTGAAGTACAAATGGCCAAAGTTGATAAACTGTAGCAGAAACAACCATTGCTCCCCTTGGCACTTAAAGGTCAAGGAGTATAGGCAGGGGACACCCTGAGGAGGTAGCATGTGGTGTCCCCGGCACCCCCGGGATGTCTCATGCTCGCAGGTGGAGAGTTGTGCAGGGCGTCCACATTCTGGGAGTGCTCTGTGCATGTCTGGTGATGGAGCTTATCACCTGTATCCCTCCTACTGCTGCTTGGCCTGTTTTCTGGCTATGACTCCTGGCTCCACCTGTGTTTCTTTAGCACACCATCTGTGGCTGCTGCCAGGACAGGAACAAGGTCCAAATACTGTGCTCAGAGAGGTGCTGACACTTGGTACCTGCAGACCCAGTACAGCAGGGGCAATGTCAGCATGGCAGGGGAAAGGGAGGGGGGAAATTGAACACATCTTCGACTTTCAGAGAGAGTGTTGACTTTTCAGACTTCTAAGAGATTGCTGCCCGTGCCAAAAAATAGCTGAGCGGCCAAAACGTCACCCCATCTCTTTAAAGAAAAACTACCATCTGCTCTCTGTAGCACGGGTGTGGCGCCCAGCCTTGAGCACTTGACTTGGAGTCGTACCTAGTTCTTCTGCTCCCTGGTCTGTGTTCTTCCATCTCCTGTTAATGTTTTAACGTTCTTACCTTTGCAGATCCAAGATAAGGTGAACAAGACCAAGGATGATATTAGCAAGAACATGTCATTCCTGAAAGTGGACAAAGAGTATGTGAAAGCTCTGCCCTCTCAAGGTCTGAGTGCATCTGCAGTTCTGGAGAAGCTCAAGGAATACAGCTCTATGGGTATGATTCTAGGCAAACACAGGCTGCTTGCTTTCTTGACGTGGCTGGTTTGGTCATCGTTGAATGTTGTTAGGTTAAGAATGCTTCATCCATGGAACTTCTATATTCATCCTCTTTCAGAGACTGAATTTCTTAATATAAAAATGATATTTAAGTCAGAATTTTAATAGTGTTTTTTTTGTGTCATAAACACACACATGTACACACACATACATATGCATGAACACTTAAGGGAAGGTAAATATACCAGCCAGTTTAATGTTTAAGAGTGTAGCCCTGGCTGGCTCAGTCGGAGGAACATGTGACTCTTGATCTCAGGGTTGTAAATTCAGGTCCTACATTGGGTATGGAGATTACTTAAAAATAAAAAAATAAATCTTTTATTATTTTTATTTTTATTTTTTATTTTTATTTTTATTTTTTTAAGATTCCACCCATTTATTCATGAGAGACATTGAGAGAGAGAGGGACAGAGACACAGGCAGAGGGAGAAGCAGGCTCCATGCAGGGAGCCTGACGTGGGACTCGGTCTCGGGACTCCAGGATCACGCCCTGGGCCGAAGGTGATGCTAAACCACTGAGCCACCCAGGCTGCCCCCAAAAATAAATCTTTAAAAAAGAATGTAGCCCATGGAATCAGACTGGATTCACATCCTGGTTGCACCACTTAAAGTGTGACCTTGGGGTGAATTACTTAAGCTATGTCTCGGTTTCTGTCTTTCTACGATGGGGGGGATAATGATATAACTTAATTGAAAAGATTACAGAGATTAAATTAGGTTGTACATATAAATGTATAATACCTGGCATATAGTAAGTGCTCGGATAAGTGCTGACTATTTAGAAAAACACAGGTTTGTTACAGATTAAAATCATATTGCAAATACTTTTAGGAAATAGGCTTTTTAGTTTGTCATAATTTTAGATTTATAGAGAATTTGTAGAGAATTTATGGCTTCTCCTGATGTTAACATCTAAAGTGATGATGATGCATTTGTTGAAACAGTACTTGACTAAACTACAAATTCTATTCCTATTTCACCAGTTTTTCCACTACTGTCCTTTTTTCTGTTCCAGGCTTCAGTCCAGGATACCACATTGCATTTCAACAAATACACTTAAAAATTTCTAATTGATGAGTGTTGAGATTTTGACATTGGATGGTACAAAATTAGCCGCAGTCCAGGATTTTGGGGGATATAAAGCAGGGATCAGCCCTCTGACACTTGGATGTTAAAGATTTCCATGATTGTGAGGGCACATTGCCGCCACCATATTCCCTTCCTTTTTCAAGTCATTGTCAATAGCACCAGTAAAAGAACAGGAAATGAAACCATGTATTCTGTTTTTTGAGAGGCTGGGGGCCTCTTGTCCAAAGAAATGCCTGTTACAGTTCAGTGTCCTCTAAGGAAAGGAAGTCCTACTGGAAAAAAAAAAAAAGAAAGTCCTACTGGCCGCAAGCCAGACCTTGGCAGATTGCTGGAGGATGAGGGGCCTGTCTGGATGTTCACTACTCAGTCCTCTGCTCTCTTGTTGGAGCTGAAGATCTTGCCTTTGTAGAGCCCGTGGCCACAGTTTCCTGTTAATATATCTGTAATAGCTTTGTCACTGCCCACTCTCAGGAGGGCACAGCCATGTTGTGGCAAAAGGACCTGAGATACCTGATCAGATGTGTTGATACAACGTAGACTGTCTTTGGAGAAGCACCTCAGATAGGAAATTATGGTTGGGTTTCTAGGGTCCTGTGTGGGGGCAGGTCCGCTGAAACCAGGGTGCTGATGGTACTTACATCATTGTGGTTTGGTCAGGGATTCAGTTCCCTGGTTCCAACTCTGATGATAGTGTACTGAAATTTCACACTTGGCCTTGCTCTTCCCTGCCAACTCTGCTCATAACAGTTCACACACTTCCTTTGACTAGATAGGAAAGGGAGAAGAAGGAAGCTGTTGCAAAAAAAAAAAAAAAAAAAATCAAGTTAGCTCTACAGAGACCAGAAAATGAGTATAGGTAAAGGAACAATTTTCTACTGGTAGAAGGCAGTTGGGGATGATGACATCCCCAGTTGGGGATGATGACAACATCATTATTGAATTTTATTATACCTGGATGCTGTTAATATCTTTTTACACTGTTGTTGATAGTAATAGAAGATCTTTCATCTTTATTTTGCTATGGTAGGTCTTTATTGGAATTCTTTTTTTAATTTAATATAAAAAGACCTTTGGGTTTCCACTCAATTTTTTTTCTTTTGTACCCAGAAGTGTTTCCTCGTACTTTGGGAAGTTCCTGCTTACTGACTCAATGGTCTTAACTTTCTCTACAGACATCTTCTGGCAGGAAGGCAAAGCGTCTGGAGCAGTATACAGTGGGGCGGAGGAGCTCACCGAACTCCTTGTGAAGGTGAGTGCCAGCACTCCAAGGGAGTGTATGTGGTCTCTGACATTTATGCTGCCTCATTTTTTTCTCCTCACATTTGTAATTAAAAAAATTACTTAAGGAAAGTTTACTGTGAAAAAGAAGTTTAGAAAGTTTTTCTTTACCTACATGTAGATAAATATGTAGAGACATCTGTGGTCTGTAAAAAAGTACAATATTACTTATGTTTCAGACTTCACCCAGGTGCTCTGGGTATAAGGCAGATTACTAGGGAAGGCAGTCAGTCCCCCATCATTTGAGGCTTTTTTTTTTCATTTGAGGTTATTAATGACAAGACATACTTTGTTTGATGAGAAATGATGAGGAACAGATCCTTGGTCATCATTTCCTGTACTACCCGAGTCTCAGGTCAAATGATCTGAGATGAGCAGTTGGCTCACTTACAATTGAAATAATTCTTGTGTTTTGTTGGCTTTATTTTTTTTATCATTATTTTTTGTTGTTGACTTTAGAGTTGCCTATAGCTTCTTCCTTTGCTAATCAAATTTATTTCTTAAACCCCACTTTGTCATATAAAATTGGCACTAGACTTACAGTCTCCAAGGTCTCTGTGTAACTATAAAACTGCTCATACCTTATTAATGTTACAGGTTTGGCTCAGCTATATCTTCATATAATGCTCTGATCATACTTTGCTGCTTAAAAATCTTTCAGTGGCTTCCCACTGTCTACAGGATAAAACCCACGCTGCTTAGCACAAGATGCAAGCTCAATCATGAGCCAGCTCCCACCTGTGTTTTTCAACCACCTCTGTTACTTTCCCATGTAAACACTTCCACCTTTTCTCTTCACTGAGTGTACCTCTCTCTTGCCACGTTTTTTCCTCCTCCTTCATTCCAGATCTTCTAAATGACCAATTCTTATTGCTCTCTCAACGTTTAGCTGTGCAGACATCTCAGAGCACTTGGGTGTTTGTTCAGTTGTGTACTTCTGATATCGCACTTAGAACAATAGCTGCTTTGTGCCAGATGCTCCCCTAAGGGCTTTGCATGCCTTCTGTTATTTACTTAGGGCTAGAACCCTATCAGGTAAGTACCCTGATTATCCTTTGAGCACACGAGGACACTGAACCTCAGAGAGGTTATTTGACCTGAGATTACACAGTGAGAAGTAATAGTCAAAGCTAAGATTGCAAACTGGGTCCATTTGGTGTTTTTGTATGTGCTTGTAACCACATTTATACTTCCTCTCTTACCACACTGTAAAATAACTTATTTGTGTGTCCTTCTCCACTGTAATTTGATCTTCTTTACAGTGGGAACCATATCTTACCATTTTTCCGGTTTCTAGTGTTGTGCCTGATACCTAGAAACTTTTGTCTCATGCATGATTATTTGTCCCTACTATGTATTCATCCTACTTCGTATCTGCTTGCATTTCATTGCAGGCTTATGGAGATTTTGCCTGGAGCAATCCATTGCACCCAGATATCTTCCCAGGACTGCGCAAGATTGAGGCAGAGATCGTGAGGATAGCTTGTTCCCTGTTTAATGGGGGGCCGGACTCCTGTGGGTGTGTAAGTATATGCAGGTGGCCTCCAATAACCTCATATCTTTATCTTAAAATAGAAGAGTTTGTTGAAAACAATTTGTTATACAAGTAATATGTGATTATTGCTAAGAAGGTTTAGATTAAGAGAATATAAAAATGTTAACTGTTGTCATTTTTAAGTTATTTTATTTTTTAAGGTTTTCTTTATTTATTTGAAAGAAGGAGCATGAGCTGGGAGGGAGAGGGAGGAGCAGAGGGAGAGGGAGAAGTAGACTCCCCACTGAGCAGGGAGCCTGATGCGGGGCTCCATCCCAGGATTCTGAGATCATGACCTGAGCTGAAGGCAGTCGCTTAACCAACTGAGCCACACAAGTGCCACCTTTTGTCATTTTTACAGCATCAATATTTTACCGTATATTTTTTAAGATCTTTTTTCTTGTCAGTTTTGTATTTTGAAAAACTTTCAACATGAAGTTGCTAGAATACAGAACACCCTGGATTCAGTAACTGTAAATATTTTGTACATCTACTGTGTCTGCTCCTTTCTTTCTCCCCCTCCCTCTTTGATGCATCCAGTAGACTTAGAGTATGTAGGTATTCTCCTATGCCATAGACTCTGAGCTTTTAAGAGACCATCAGTTAAGCAATCCCAGAACAGTTTGGTCTCATCTAGTGAAGTTGAAGTTATATATGTATCTCATGACCCTGAAATTTCACTACTCAGGGTATACCCTAGAAAAACTGGTGTGTGTGTGTATTAGGATAGATGGATATTCATAGCAGCATTGCCCATGATGTTGAAAACTGGAAGTAATTCAAATGTCAGTCAACAGTGAGGTGGAAAATTCCAGAATATTCCACGTGCTTCAATCCATTGTAGCTGCTACTCTGTTGCTCAAATTAGCACCTACCTCAGGTTCCCTGCATGGAGCCTGCTTCTCCCTCTGTCTGTGTCTCTGCCTCTCTCTCTCTGTCTCTCGTGAATAAATAAATAAAATCTTAAAAAAAAAAAAAAAAGAAAAAAAGCTGGTATTCTCAGTAGCAGTGGCATCCAGAGCATTTGTGGGTAGAGGAAAGATGGGCTGTGAGGTGATCATTATTGGAGCTGAGAGATAAGTACAGGGGTTTCATGGATTCCCTCTTTAGCTTTGTCGCCTCTGTACTTCAGTTGCTCCATCGGGTTTTTAAATTTTATTTACTGTATTCTTCATTTTTGAGAATTTTGTTTTAATCTGCATAGTGGTTCTTTTTTTTTTTTTTTAGACTAGGCTTTTGCTCAAGTTATTATTTTATTATTATGAATAATAATAATATTCTTATTAAAGTAAGGTTTATGCCTAACATGGGGCTTATGGACTGAGCCAGCCAGGTGTCACTGCATGGTGGTTCATTGTTCCTTTCTTTGGCTTATGTTTTGCTTATTTAAATATATTGCATGTAATTATTTTATATTGTGTGTCGGATAATTCCATTACTCATGAGCCTTGTGTGTCTGTATCTGCTGGTTTCTCTCCTGTTGTCTCGTGTCCTTATATTTGACTTTTTTTTTTTTTTTTTTTACTGTGAGCCACTTATCTTCCTGGGACTTATCTTTGAGGCCAAGATGGAAGTTAAGTTCTTGCAGAGATGTTAATGACTTCTGCCAGTTGCCAAAGACTTGCTGGGAGGTGCTGTCATGCTGGAACCTATTTGAGTCTGATGCTCAGCTTGCTGTTTCTCGTACTACAGAGGTAGTAGGAGTTCAGCGCAGACCTGTGTGAAAGCTGTCTTGTGATCTATTCTTGAGAGATTCTTATTTTTCTTTATCTGAACATCTGGATTGAGAAAGCAGTTTTTCTTGCTGTCTTCTTCTACACCAGTAGTTTATTTCTTGTTCCCCTGAGAATAGGGTGTAGATCCCAAGTTCTCCAGCTGTCTCCTATTAGACTCCTTACCTTAGGAAGACCCTAAATTTACCTCCTGTTCATTTGTCACAATGGGAGTTGGTATTCCCTAGAGGTTGGCAGCAACCCTCAAAGTTGAAACCAGCTTTGGCTCTCAGTTATATGGTAAGATTCTTGATTTAGCTTTGTTTGGGTTCAGTATATTCCTTTAGTTCACTCAGTGGTAGATGTAAAAAAAAAAAAATGTTTTATGAGGCTTTTTAGTTTCCCATGGGAGGGCAGGCTGCCCAAGCTGTATAATCTATATTGCTGGAAATAGGAGTTCTGTGATTTTTTTTTCCATGTGACCTTTGTCCACTTTATTCTTCTTTCCTTCTGGATCTTCTCTTCCTCACTTTTTTCGTAGGCTACTCAGCTATTCTTAGAGAATATGATTTCACAGATTTGCAACCATGCCCGTCCTTCTTTGAACACTGTTTGGTTTTCTGTGTCTAGCCAGATGGACACAGCTCTCCAGGTATGGAGTGGCAGTCCCCTTTCAGTTTTTTTAATCTGGGTTCGCTAAACTTTTTTAAAAAAGATTTTATTTATTTATTCATGAGAGACACAGAGAAAGAGGCAGAGACACAGGCAGAGGGAGGAGCAGGCTGCCTGCGTAATGTGGGACTTGATCCCAGGACCCCGGGATCATGACCTGAGCTGAAGGCAGACACTCAACCATGGAGCCACCCAGTTGCCCTTGGATTCACTAAACTTGCCTGAAACCTCTCCTCTAAGTCCTGATCTTTATTCTTGGCAGTGTTTATTCTGTTCCTTGTGTCCTTACTAATCCTGTGTTAGGGTCATTGGGTACTCTGTTTAAGGCCTGCGGTGTCATTCTTTTGTTTTGGTGTCCAGTCTCTCAGCCCTTGTTTTCTTGAATTCGTGGTCTTATCATGTTGTCCTGTAGTGACAAACAGCAGTGAGGAGTTCCCTTCCCCTCCTCAGACTCTTGTCTTTTGAGTTAGGCTTTTATTTTGCATGCTGCTTTTTTCTTTTCTTTCTCTGTGTTTGCGCAGTTACCATGCCATTTTCTTTCATTATGGCTCATGCCATCAGAAAATCCTGTTTTGTTCTGACACGTGCTGGCTGATTTCTCATCAGGGCATTTGGTTGAGGGCCACTTGGTTCCACCTACACTAGAACATCTGGGTCTCTTCTGGGATTTTGTTAAAGATTGTCTCTGAGGGTTCACTCCGCCTTATTGGAAGATAGTAATACCCTTTGGGCTTTAGGTCTTTAATCCATCCTGTATCCCTGAAGCCTTCACTTTGAAGGGGTCCATCCCAATGTTCTCTCTCCCCGTTTTGCTTGTTTCTCCCTAGCCGCCTTGCCTCCCATTCACTGATTGGAAGATAAGGAACCTCCTCCACTAGCTTCTCTGAAGATTTGGGGCATATTAATGAGAATCCTCAGGGTTTTGCTGGCTCGCCAGACAATTTTCAGGGCTTAAAGGAGGGATTAGAACCTGTGTTTTGCTCTCCACTGCTTTAGAAACTTGTCTCTTTTTTTATTGCCAGTATTTGAGGTTTGCTGCATCAGATTTTCTCTGTTCACTTGTTTGGTGGCTATTACTGCAGGTTTCTGCAATTGTGTTTCTTCCTTTTTTTAAGCATGGGGGGAGAGAAGGTAGCTGCAAGGTAGGTTCAGTTTCCCATCTTAATGCCAAAGTCCAACCTAGGGGTGTTTTTGCATTGCTACAGTTAAACAGTGCCTCTCCCGGTACAATTTCTCTTAGTAGTTGTGTCAGGGGTCGGGAGAAGGATGGAGTGTGAGTTCCCTAGTCTTTAGTAATACTTTGACTTTCACAAGAGATTTAATTACCTCTGGATAATTTGTGTTTCTGTTTCTCTCACTCTTCTCAGTCTTTCTCTCTTCCATCTCTCTCTCTCTGTCTTGATGTGCTGCTTCTGGTGAAAAATGTTCAGAGTTCAGAGGTGGGAAATAGGACAGAGCCACATGGCTGGGTGGGCTGCAGCATATTCCTAGCTAAGGTCTTGTACTCTTGGGTTCTTTGTTCTAAACTTTCTTTCCTGCTACTAACTTCAGTTGCCTCAGAATGGATGAGAGGTGATTTCATATACTGAAAGAACTTCTCTTGTCACGGGGAACAGTCTTGGCTTGTACAAAGGGTCCAAACAGCATCTGAAAGAAAATTCTCCAAACAGCCGTGTTCTACTCTTGTTCTCTGACATACTTATATTATAGCAAGAGTTTTTTCTAAATGTCAGAAGAAGCTGACTAATGTACCAAGTACATACTGAAGCTCTCACCTTCTGATTTATTTCCATTTTTCTCTGGGCTCAGAAGGTGGAGGGCCATGGGGTAGGTTAGCAGCACGTCTAAACACAGAATTTGGGGATCGGAAATAAAAATAAAAATTGAGGTATTCCTGCTTTTACAGTCAAAAGTACACTGCTGTTTACCTAACAAATAATGATGTGGATTTGATTAGTTATTGGACTAGAAATAGGGCGTGTGTGCTGAGTGACTAGGGGTTTGGAAATCCTTTTGCTTAGGTCATTACTGGACCTAGAGGCTGACGCACTGGAGACTTGGACGTTGCTGGTCCTCTTCTGACTTGCTTCACACTTGTTTGGCTCCTCATGTGACAGTCTGAGGTTTTATGCTAGACCACAGGGCAAGCTGCTGATTCTCAGAGCTGACCTCCACTATAAGCATTTTCATCTTCTCCAGCATAAAAGTGCAGAGACTACAAACAGGCGTCCTGTGCCCAAGTTCAGAGTATTAACTTGTGGGTGATGGTCATGTGTTTCCTGAAGACTTCCTGAATCACAGCATGACTAACTTCTCTCAGTAATCTTCCGTGTAACTCCTGACCTCTGGGATTTTGTAGCCAATGGTGTTTGTCCTCTATGTGGTTATCATAGGAAATTCCAGAAATCCCCCTCTCTCATTCCATCTCATGTTAAGCTCCACTAAATACACAAATGTAGAGAGTTTTGCTTTTTACCAACAGATGCTAAGGGATGGCATTGGGTGAATTATTTTAGTCTTCTTAGGGGCTCAGTTTTCTCACCTGTACAATGAGAATGTTATCTAAACTCACATGAATCTTCGGAGATGAGAAATCTCAGAAAATGGCTACCTAGCTCAGTGCTGTGGCTTTTTTGGTTTGTTCTGAAATGATGTCTTCTTTTTTTTTTTTTTTTTTTTTTAAGATTTATTTTTTCACTTGAGAGAGACAATCTCAAGGAGACTCATGCTGAGCTCAGAGCCCAATGCAGGCTCAATCTCACAACCCTGAGATCATGACCTGAGCTGAGGTCAAGTTGGTTGCTTAACCGACTGAGCCACCCAGGTGCCCCTAAAAGGATTCATTATTAGATGTCATCAAAAGGTAGCCCAATGGGTATGATGTGCCTGTGTTGGTCATGGTTTACGGAGAGTCAAATCAGGCTTTGAGAAATGTTAGCTGAGGTTCTGTTAGGTGTCAACCTTTAGGCTAATGCTTGGAATATTGTCATGAACGGATTGGTCCCCACTTTCATGGGTTTGTAGTCCAGTGAAGGAAGTCAGGCATATGAAATGACCTTTGGGTATTTAGGTTTCAACCCTGATAAAGAAATTCACCTATAACAGGGGCTAGGCCTAGCTTTAGGAAGACATTTTACTCCATTTAAAAATGCTAGGATTTTTGTTTTGATTTCAGTTAAGTAAGGTAACAGACTTCTAAGTAGAGGCTTCTGCTTTTCTCATTCAAACTTGTCAAAACCACAGTTCACTTTGGAATGTTCTCTTCTTGGTCTTCTGAGCTATCGTGTAGTTTACTAGAATTGTGACTTTGCAACTTCATTCTGCAGTGAGCATTGGAAATTTAAATCAAAGTCTGTAATCCTGATGCTGTTGGGTGGTGTAAAATGCTCTATCCTACCTGCAACTGGACGAGTAGCAGAAGTGTAAACCGACCATGCACTGCTGACATCTGGGGAGATGGTGCATTTTTCCATATGGTGTTATGATTCTGCTCAGTCTTATTTTGTAGTTTTTACTCTTCCGAACCAAGATTGGGCTTAGCCGATAAAGCCACATTTCCTTCCGGAAAACACAGCAGTGTCTGCTCTTCAGAGGGCATCCCAGACCTTATCTGCTGCATCAGACATCAAGATGAAGGTGGGACATGCATGCTGATAGCTGCTCCTCACTCCACTCCAAGAATGGCATCTCTTCTTTCTTACAGGTGACCTCTGGGGGGACAGAAAGCATACTGATGGCCTGCAAAGCTTACCGGGACCTGGCTTTTGAGAATGGGATCAAAACTCCAGAAATGTACGTATGTGTGGCTTTCGGGTTTATGTGTTTGGAGGACTGCAGTTGGAAACAACCTGACCATCTGTTTTCTACTATGTCTTTCTTCCCTCTTCCTCTGGCTCATTCATCCTGTCCTGTGCGCTCAACCCTTATCCCTTCACATTCCACAGAATCCTCAGTGGATCAGCCAGTTAATTTTAAAGGTCATGCCCTTTCCCAACCCCCAAGTTTATATGTGGTATGTACTGAAAGCAAGAATGAGATCCTTTTTCTAAAAGTGACAGAATAACAGGACTACATCTTTGAATTCTGTGGAGTTTATTATAAATAATCTAGAGCCTGCAGAAAACTCTCTCATTGCTTTAAGTTCAGTGAAAGTTACTTAAATAAAATAGGCTGCCTCAGAGTGCTCCCTAATAAGAAAATTTGAATCTGAGGGCTATTTTCTGGGAGGAAAAATTTTTTAAATCCTTTTGAGATTTATCTGTCATGCCACCCTGTGGACATAACTTTGATATTTGGCTGCATTTTTTTCTCTGGGCCCTCTCTTTGCCCAGAGTATTTATACTATATCCTCTGGGTTACTATTTGCCCACAGGTGTCAGTAACTGAGGGTTGCATGTCATCTCATGCTGGGCTTCATAATTAGCCTAAGAGAAAAAGTCAGGCTACCATCTTTCTCCATACAAAAATCTTAGTGCTTGGTGCTTAGTGATAGAGTCTTTCCTTCCTTAAAGGGAACATTGATTTTGAGAGTGCAGTAATTGAGAGAAGTCTGAAAGCAAATACTTAACAATGACTCTGTCTCCTTTTTAGTGCTGTTTTTGTTTTTGTTTTTGTTTTTTTCCCCAAGTAATCTCTATGCCCAGGTGTAGGGCTTGAACTCACAAAAGGGAGTTGCATTTTCTACTGACTGAGCCAACCGGGCACCCTCATTTCAGTGCTATTTGAAGTGCTGCTTCCAAGTGTGTAGGAACAATGGGAATTACAGTTTCTCACAGGCTTGTGGGCTTTCCAAGATGGAAGGAACCACTGACGTGATATAAACAGCCTTAGGTTCCTGCTTGGCCATGTGTCGTGTGAGACCTCGTGCTCCCAACGTCTCCCTGGCTTTGGATGGCCAGCATGATAAGGCTCTGCCTGATGCTGATCTGATCCCAATTCCCGGTCCCTAGTGTCCTACATGTCAGCCCTAATTTATGCTTTGGATTTCCTAAATCATAGGGGGAATATTTCTATAGAAAAGCAGTTGGCTTCTTATTTGTTTTTAAAGAGAAAAGTAAAACAATATAAACACTTGTAAAAATGTGAGGAAAAATAATTAGAAGTTTACTGCTTGTGGTTTAGATGAGCTGCTAACTAGACTGTCTCTTGAATCCTATTTTTTATCTGAATGTCCTTTTCCTCCTCTTCTCTGTCATTTAGTGTGGCCCCCCAGAGTGCCCATGCTGCATTTGACAAAGCAGCCAATTATTTCGGGATGAAGATTATACGGGTTCCACTGAACAAAATGATGGAGGTGGATGTTCGGGTGAGTTGCCATGAAGGGCCTCTCTGTGCTGTGGACTGTGAGGAGCAGGGATGCACCTGGCTGACTGGCTTTTTCCAGCGTCACACACAGACAGACCCCAAAGGCCTTTGACTGTAGGCACCAGAGCCGACAAGCTGCCACCAGTGCTGATTGAGTACGGCTCTGTGTTTTCCTAAATTCATGAACTGTGATAGCAGGATGATTCAGTCCCTGACTTGGGACTTTGCACACCTGGGTTCTGCTTCAGCAACATCTCTTTCTCCTCTCTGTAAAATGAGCATGGACTGACTTGCCCCAGGGCTCTCCCTATGGTTTTCATTGGCCCAAAACAATATCTGAATTTCAATGCTGAAATAATAGTAATTGTATTTTTTCAGAAGTAAGCTACCCAGTTTATTAGCACTAGCATTATTTCTGCCCGCCATCTTTATTGACATATTAATTGACAAATTGACAAAAAAAAAAAAAACTGTATATATCTAAGGTGCCATCTTGATGTTCTGATATGTATATGCATTGCAGACTCATCACCACAGTCATGCTATTGAGCATGCATTCCATCTTCTCAAATAGTTACCATTTTCTTTCTTTTTTTCTTTTTTCTGGGCTAGAATACGTAAGACTACTCTCTTGACCTCTAGCTGATTTCAGGCACACAGTGCTGTATTGTTAGGCTTGGTCACACGGCCATCCATGAGCGGGGCAGAACTTCCTGTCAGGCATCACTGAAACTTGGTGCCCCTCATCTTCAGCCCCCAGCAACTGCCATTCTACTCTCTGCTCTCAGTTTGGCTGTCGTAGCTGACGTATGTGTGAGGACATGCAGCATTTGTCACTCTGTGCCTGGCTTACTTCACTGAATCCTCCAGATTCATCCACATCCTCACAAATGGCAAGCTTTCTTTTCTAAGACTGAATAGAAGTCCTTTAGTCATTATTTTTTATATTGTGCCTGTGTGGAGAACTTGCTGGAAGAATGGCATCTGAGTCTTAGGACAGCCCAGGAAGGCTGTAGAAGCCATCAGTAGTTTGGCAGTACACAGGGTGAGGAAGCAGTCTACGGGGAGTTCAGTAGTCTGCCCCAAGTTTCTACACTAGTAAGTGGGGCTGGGACTTGCACAGACTCCTCAGCCTCTTACCCCAATGCTCTTTTTCCTCCCACCATGATTTGCTGTGTTGTGGCTTCAGACTGTTTTCCCCAGATAGACGCCCCTCTGGCCGTGTTTGCGTCCTGCCACCGTGGTGGTGGTGCTGGTGCTGGTGGTCTTCTCCCGGGTTGCGCTACAGGAGTGCAAACCCTAAGCTGGTAGTCTGGGGTGCTCTTGGCAGCAGCATGAAGAGTAATTCTGACGTGGCTTCTTGTTTTCCTTTCAACTTTAAACCCCTAGGCAATGAGGAGAGCCATCTCCAGGAACACGGCCATGCTTGTCTGTTCTACCCCCCAGTTTCCTCATGGTGTCATAGATCCCGTCCCTGAAGTGGCCAAGGTACGCCAGAGAAATGGGTTGCTAGGCAGTCAAGTTGAGATTTAAAAATAGAATCTAATGGTGTGGTACTCAGCAAGAAGAAGCGAGTTTGAGTTTAGATTTGTGCACAAATTTCCTGATCCCCATAGGAAGCCTGACAGCTCTATTTGGAGCCTCAGGAAGTTCCTAGCTGGGGGGAGGGGCAGCACGAGGAAGACAGCTGTGGAAACTGGATATTCTGAAAGCCTATTGACATTTCTTGAGCCGCATGGAGAAGCCTACCTACCAGAGGGTGGTATCCAGCAGTGCTGCCCCCATTGTGCGCTCTCCTCGTCACCCACAGTTATTAAGGCAGGACCCTCCCCACCCCTACATCAGAGGCTTGCTGTTTCCAGCTCCATTTTATAGGGAGCTTGAGGTCCTGGGTATTTAAATATAAAATACTACATTTCATATGAACTATTTTGAAGCTTAAATACATTTGGAAGATGAGCTTTATGAGGAATGCCAAAACTAGCCAATTTTTTAAAATATGAAAGATGCAGTATACAGGGGCCTTGTGGTTACAGTACATTTTTCCACCTGTGTCTTGCAAAGTTTTTGTTATGTGGCTGTAAATGAAATTCTCTTGTGGTCTTTGTTTTTTGGAACTAGCTGGCTGTCCGATATAAAATACCTCTTCATGTAGACGCTTGTCTGGGGGGCTTCCTCATCGTCTTTATGGAGAAAGCAGGATACCCACTGGAGCAACCATTTGATTTCCGGGTGAAAGGTGTGACCAGCATTTCAGCTGATACCCACAAGGTGAGACAGGGAAGGGACCAAATGTTAATCAAAGTGGACAGTTGATTATTTAGACTACTATCAACAAGATAAATTCAAGCATTAAATTCTGCCCAAAATGTAAAATTAAATCTGGCTCTTTGGGGGATCCCTGGGTGGCTCAGCAGTTTGGCGCCTGCCTTTGGCCCAGGGCGTGATCCTGGAGTCCTGGGATCGAGTCCCACGTCGGGCTCCCGGCATGGAGCCTGCTTTTCCCTCCTCCTGTGTCTGACTCTCTCTCTCTCTCTCTCTATGTCTATCATAAATAAATAAATAAATAAATAAATAAATAAATAAATAAGTAGGAGGGAGGGAGGAAGGGAGGAAGGAAGGAAGGAAGGAAGGAAGGAAGGAAAGAAAGAAAGAAAGAAAGAAAGAAAGAAAGAAAGAAAGAAAGAAAGAAAGAAAGAAAGAAAAGAAGAAAAACAAAGAAAAGAAAAGAAAGAAAAAATAAATCTGGCTCTTTGCTCTCACCAGCGTAGCTAATTCAGGGGACAAAGTATGGTGTTATAGGTGACAGGTGATATTGAAAAGGGACCTGTTATTTTTGTGGCATATGGCTTTCCGTATTCATTGACTGTATGTAGCTGGGACATGTTAGTACAGTGGCCCGTAGAAAAATGTTCCCTGAAGCTTTGAGATTCTTTAGGGTGGAGGGTAATGAGTAGTGAAGTTAATAGTGGAATTCCTAAGAGGACGTATGCTAGTGCTGTGGCTTCCACGCTATGGAGGCTCTTGCCCCATGTGACAGGAGCTGGCCAAGGGAGGAGTCCTTTGGAAAAGGGGTAGAACTTTGTGCTCAGGAATGTTCCGATGCCACCACCCCTGGTGGACCTGAAGAGAGTCTAGGTTGGTCAGGAACTCTTTGAAACTACACACAGATGTGGGAGAAGGAGTAGCAGCCTGAGGAATGTGTGCTTTGTTCTGATTATGCAGAACTTGTTTTAATCTCAAGTATGGTTGGAGACCTGTTTTTCAGACTAAGTGATGCACGCAAATCTTCCATCAGGATCTGATCTGATTTCACCATGGTACCCGGGCAACCCCTGTGCCCTCGTCCTTACTACACCTCTCCTGGTGTGGGTCAGGGGGTAAAGTTAGTTCCATGTTTGCAGCAGTGAGAGTTCATTAGGAGGGCACATTTCTATAAGGAAACCAAGCACGTAGGTTATTTTTAAGCTTGATTCAGTAGCTTGTAGATTCTGAACGCCATGATGTTCCTAAAAAGGAAGTACAATACTAAGCAAAAGAGTTAGGAAGGGAGTGAGATCATTATTTTAATTGCTGCAAGTGATGTGAATTCCACCCTTTTCCTGGTTTCCAGTGGAAATTTATCTTTGCTTCCATCCTGACGTACCACCCTGGAGTCATGTGCTGGGTGAGGGGGGCCTCAGACACCTCATCCCTCAGAGAGAGAGTTTAAACCCCATTCCTTCAGTTCCCTCCACACTTAACATTCTGAGTTTGAATTCTTCACGTGAGTGGGAAGCAGTGAGAAACGGGCACAAGGAGGAGTTTGCATGAGGAGTGTGGGGCAGGCCCGCCCTGCAGAACTGTGCTCTCACCTGTGTGCTTCTCCCCCTCAGTATGGCTACGCCCCCAAAGGCTCTTCCGTGCTGTTATACAGTGACAAGAAGTACAGGAGCCATCAGTTCTTCGTGGCGACTGACTGGCAGGGCGGCATCTACGCTTCCCCGACCATCGCGGGCTCACGGCCCGGAGGCATTAGCGCGGCCTGTTGGGCTGCCTTGATGCACTTCGGTGAGAGCGGCTATGTTGAAGCCACCAAACAGATCATCAAAACTACTCGCTTCCTCAAGTCAGAGTATGTGTGGAGGACTGGTTCAGCCTCGTCTTTGGCTTTGTCTGCTCGTGGGCTTGAGCTGTCGCCTGGCCAAGCACCCCTATGCCTAGCCCACTCCCCATCCCCTAGGGACCAAGGGCTTAGGACAGCAGCTTAGGCGTGTGGTATGTGATAGTGGCCTGGGAGGAGAAGCTTCCTTGCTCTGCTGTGCCCTGGAGGGTCAGATCTAGGCTTCATCTGTAGGCCATCGTGTCCAAAGGATGTCTTTACAACTGGCAGCTCTTACCAGATGCTGATACAATGTGCAGTTTAATGCTTAAGACAGCGTTTCTCAAACTCGAACATGCCTTCTAAGCATCTGGAGGACCTGTTATGACACAGGTTGCTGGGCCCCACTCTTAGAATTCTCATTCAGTTCATCTGGAATGGGAATGTGGGGACTCGCACTTCTGGGAAGCACCCAGTCAATTCTGAAGCTGCTGGTCTAGGGCCCACCCTCGGAGAGTCTCTGATGTAAAAGCACCAGAGATGAGGCAGAGGGAACGGGGAGGGCGAGGGGGGAAACGCAGGGTTGAGATGAGGCTGGAATGAGGCTGTGTGTTTGTCTGACCCACCTGTTCATGTGTCCCCTGCCTGTCTCTGTGGCTCACCTGGACTGGGGAGGCTTTTTCAGAATCTGGAGGGCAAATGAAAGTGACTAGTAGGCATATGTCATTAGAAAGAAGCCCGCATATACCCAGCTGATACACCCATCTGTTGAGAACTGCTCTACCATTTCTTGCTTTAGAGATTACACATACGACTTTTTAAATTGCAGCAATGGAGGGGTTATTTTGCCAGGATTTTTTCTTGAGTGCATCTTTTATGCCTCAGATGCCCGTGGGGCATATCATAATTTGGGAACTGGGCAGACAGGGTACGAGCCGGTGATTGTGTCTCATTGGAGCTCAGTGGGGTCTGGGCCTTTGAACATCTGTCATGTTTAGGAACTAGGAACCACTGATTTCCATCTCACCGCCTGGTTTTAAAAGGTGAACGAGCTGAAGCCCTTAAAAGATGAGGTAGTGTCATAGGAGAGACGTTGCATGATTAAAGAGATGATGACCTGAGCAGCATCCATGGCTGAATTTCCTTTCTGTCTTTTTTTGTTTAAGACTGGAAACTATCAAAGGCATCTTTGTTTTTGGGAATCCTCAGTTGTCAGTCATTGCTCTGGGCTCCCGAGACTTTGACATCTACCGACTGTTCAACCTGATGACGGCTAAGGGGTGGAACTTGAACCAGCTGCAGTTCCCGCCCAGGTAAGCAAGAGGAGCCTCCTATCCTTCCTGGGCCCCAGGACTTCCCGAGCGCTTGGGTAGCAGGCTGACCTGCAGCCTAGAGACTGCTGGTGAGGTGCCATTTCCTCTCGCCCCCTGCCCCACCCCCCTCAGAATTCCTCAGTGTCAGAAGGAAACAGCTTTATGGCTCTACAGCTACCCTCTGGCCCTGCCCCCGCCCTCTTCCCTGCCCCACCTTGTACACCGCCATCTGATTGCTCTTGCACATGGACTTGTTCCCTGAATCATACTTAGTCCAGAACTTTCCACAGGGCCTCTCACTGTTCAGGCCCACTGCTCTCTTCTATAATATTTTGTAATTAATCTTCCATGATGCCTGTAAAGAAACACCTCACCGGATGGCAGAGGTCTGTCCAGTGTCCTTTCACTTGTGGCGCCATTGCCAGGCCCATCTGGACTCTGCTGCTTCCTCTTCACAGTCCTTTTTTTTTTTTTTTTTTTTAAGATTTTATTTATTTATTAGAGAGAGAGAGAGAGACAGGCAGAGGGAGAAGCAGGTTCCATGCAGGGAGCCTGACATGGGACTCGATCCCCGGTCTCCAGGATCACGCCCTGGGCGAGAGGCGGCGCTAAACCGCTAAGCTAATGAGGCTGCCCTTCACCGTCCTTCTGTACCTCAGCATCCCTCTGGGGGAGGGAGAGCTGCTGCCTTGCCTTGGAGTCCTTCAAAACCCCTGTGGCCCTACACCCTTAAGGGTCTATCGTCTACAAGGAAATACAAGGGAAGCATCCCCTTGGTGGTCACGTGACTGAAGGCATAGCCATTGGCAGTCTTGGGAGGGGGGAGCGGGACAGAACAGGAAGCTGTGTTCCTCCTGTCAGGATGTTCTTGCTCATGCTGAGGCCTAAGCCCTCGTGCCTGCCCATGCTTGACAGCCCATGTATCTGAGAGCCCTGATTCCCAGGATTGGGAACGCTTGTCACAGATAACACAAAGCAGTGAGTGCTAAGCTCCAGTGTGGGAGGGCTACTTTCTTTTAGAACTTTGTTTTCTTCCCCGAGGTTCATCTGTCTGTCTCTTTGCCCATAGTATTCATTTCTGCATCACGCTGGTGCACACCCGGAAGCGAGTAGCCATACAGTTCCTAAAGGACATCCGGGAGTCGGTCACTCAAATCATGAAGAATCCGAAAGCAAAGACCACAGGAATGGTAGGGACACTTCAGATATTTTTCTTGTGGAAGTTTAGGTGCCATGGGGGGTTTGGAAGAACGAAGTGGCCTCTAGTCTGTTCCTGCCTCTGTCCCATCTCCACAAACCTTCTTCTTTTGAGCAGATGACCTCTGCCTCACCCACTCCCAAGCCGTTTGGTCTTGAGTGAGGTGTGCTGTATAGAAAAGCATCTTGTAACTTGAAAGTGCTATACAAAGGCAGGTGTGGTCATGCCTTTTGAGAAGAAAATTATGACACAGGAAGGACAATAAGCCTGTTTTCTCTGGAATCTTTGACATAGGCCAGTTCCTTTGGGCAGAAAGCAGACTGGCACTTACCTGTGAAGAACTGCCTGGGGTGGGCATGGAGCTTGGGAGGGGAGGGACACAGAAGATGGAGACGGTGTGAAGGGGGAGATGGGAGCCACAGCTTCATGTCTGCCCCAGTACCCGTCATCGCCAGTAACAACCTCTCACTGGATTTGTAGGGTGCGATCTATGGCATGGCCCAGACGACAGTTGACAGGAACCTGGTCGCAGAATTGTCCTCAGTCTTCTTGGACAGCCTCTTCAGCACGGACACTGTGACTCCAAGCAGCCAGATGAATGGTTCTCCGAAACCCCGCTGAGCCTGGACGCTCTGTGACCCCGAGGGGCTCCTGGCCTGCAGAGGTTCCCGGGGTGTGGAACAGGCCACACACAGGTTCAGCATTTGGTCTTGCTCCGTAGAGCACGACGAGACAGACCATGAGACGGCTTGATCCTCAGGATTCTTGTTCCTCCTCTCATCCTTTGTGGTTTTTTAATATGGAGACCCCGAAGGAGTCCAATACCTAATTATTTTGCCCTGTTCCCAGATGTTACCCTAGGAATTGTTTTAGCCATTTCCTTTTCTAACCTTCTCGCTTTCAACTTGACTTAATCCTTGTGTGGCAGCTGTGACCTGTCCTGAGTCCTTAGGGAGGCTGGAGTATCGTTTTTGTGCTAAAGAAGGTTTTCTTTCTTCTCACAGGCAGATTGGTGAAGCTGATTGGACAGGAAGCATCCTTGTAACAGGGTGGGAGTTAGGTACCCTCTAAGCACGAGGCCTCCTCAGCCTCCTCTCTGAGTAGGTGAGTTGTCTCATAGAGTCATGTTTAGTGCAACTCAGTTTCTCTTTCTGAGACATGGATGGATAGGCCACTGTTCCTGTTTTGCAGGATTGGAATGGCCAAGTATATGTATGTGCTCAGTGTCTTAAGGCAGGCTTTGGTGCGGCCCTCTTCTGTGGTTCCCCCTTGGATATTTGGTTGCCACCGTCTTTGGAGATTTGTGTGCGAAATTGTCCTCACATTGGTGTGCTGTTCCCCTGGATCAGGAAGGGAAAGTGGTTTCCAGAGAGCACAGGACCTTTGGGCCCTGGTCCCGCTCTGTGTCGGCCGTGTTTAGAGCACACCAGAGCCCTGTCCTGGGCTGCTGCTGACCAGAAACCAGAGCCTTTACTAAAGTTCTCTGAGTGTCACATTCAAATAGATGTCTCCACCCCGGAGTGGTCCTCCACTCCCCCACTGCCATGAGCCATCATGCATGAGAATAGGTCTGCTTGAAGGAACCGCTCAGAGCACCTTCACAAGTTGCCTTGACTTACCTGAGGTGGGTGCGAGGAGGGTGTGAGAGAGCCTTCCAGGCCAGGAACCTTCTCTCCCCATTCGTGCGTCCCTCCTGCCTCTTTCCGTATGTTCAGCTCCCAAAGGTACTGTGGCAGTTTACCCTCAGGTACTGGGCAGTTCTCAGCCCCGGCTAGCATGAGACAAACTTTGGAATAGGAAAGCATGATGGCAACTGTCAGTGGGGCCTGGGCCTGGGATTCCTCCATCAGACTAGTCGCTCAGGGTGGTGCAGGGATGGACCAATCCCTGCACCCACTCCCTCCCCTCTTTGCTCCTGTTCAGGGGCCTTGATCTAGGTGGAGCCACTGTCTTCCCCTGAAGATGACATACTGTGTGCCTTTTCCCTCAGCAGTGGGCAGTGCTGGGCTCCTCCTGACCCAGGCCCCAGGGGAAATGGGGCTGTCTGGAGATTTTTATTTGGGTGGGGGAGGCCTTTAGGGTAAGTCAGGAGAAAATCTCCTGTGTTCCATTCCCCTTCTCAGGGACTCCTGAACCATTCAACCTCTTCAGACTGCTGGCCTCTGGCCTCCCTCACTGGGGATGCTGCCGGGAGGGCCGAGATGACCAGACTCCCCCAGGCTCCCTAGTGGGTTTGTCTGAAGTGGTCTTTAGCACTGTACTTCGTCCACAATAACTGTGAGTCGCTGGCCGGGTCACTGCAGGGCTGATGTGTGCGTGTGTGTGTGTGTGTGTGTGTGTGCGCCTCCTGGGGTGGTCGGTTCCAGGAAAGGTTGTGTGTGTGTGTGTGTGTCTAAGATCCTTTGGATACAGGAGCTATGACCTTCCAGTCATTCAACTGGTGGGCACCTCCCGAGAGAGGAGCTGTGGCCAGAGCCGTGTGTGAATGCCCTTGGGTCTCTGGCACATTGATGGTGTTGGAGGAAGACCAGGGATCGAGAACCACCCAGCAGGCCCCACTGTGGCTTGCTGGCTGCTAAAATGGAGAAGCATGTGCCCCCTAGAACATGCTGTTGCTTCCAGTGTCTGCAGACCCTTCCTCTGCTGTGACAGCACTGCTGGCCCCGGGGACAGTGGTGTTTTTCAAAGGGACCTACTGTAGCCACTATGATCACAAGCCTTAGTTTGACTCAACACTTGTGGGCTTTCCACTCTATGTGTATCTGTGCATAGGAACACCTAGTCTGGCAGAGGCAGGCCGAATGTCTCCACGAGGTCATATGCTAGCAGATGTCGCATTGGCCTCTGCAGAAGCTGTACTGTCTGGTTTCTATGTTGAGTAAGTAGTTGTGACTGTACTGCCTTGTCACTTTTAATATTACCAGTTTTATACTTGGAAAATGGTACTTGCCTCTTTTAAATCTTTTCTGTATTTAACCTCCTTCTTCCCAGCTCAGTGCTCCCTTCCTAATTGCAGCAATAATATCTTTAAAAAGCAATTCAGTAATTAAACGACTGAAATCTTAACTGGCTGGATTCATTTGCTTATTTGGGGGCAGGTGGGAGATCCCAGGTGGGGCGGTGGCCGCTGGTGGGAGAGCGCCCCCTCGTGGTGAAATGGTTGTGTGCGGCCACGGATATTAGGCGCCTTCACAGGGGTGTCACCAGGGGCGGTGGGCATACCTGCTTGGAGGAGGGCTTTAGTTCCCCAGGGCATGGGCCCTGCCTTGTGTTTTCTTCCCTCTTCACCATCTGCTTCTGCATATACCTTAGTGATGGATTGAGCCCTCCTGGGTGGGCTCTAGCCAGCCGGGCACTGGCTTCAAGCCTGCATCTGGTGTGGGAGCCAATGGAACCCTCCAAATCTCTCTGCACATGAAACTTCTGGGCATCTTGTTCCATTCCAAGTAAGAAGTCTTTCCAAAGGTCCCGGAGGCTGTCACTCAGGTAACCCAGCTTTTCAACCCATTTGTGGACTTTGCCAGAACCAAGGGATGCCATCTCTGCTAGTTTTCTGCTACATGACTCGAGTTTCCTGAGCACCTACTTGCTTTGGGGTTAATGCTAGAGGATGAAGCCAGGATATGCTTGGTTAGGAGGCCTGGTCCCCCCATCCAAGAATTGGTGTTTGGATGCTTATTCCTGCTACTTACAGCCTTGAACCCTCTTGCCTCCTCTGTGGGTTCTTGGTAGCAATGAGTCACCTGTAGCCAGACCCAGCAATGGCAGAAGTATTGACAGAGGCCTGACTTGACAGCCACAACTACACCTGGGGTGAGCAAAAGTCAGCTGTTTGAGAGCCTTTTCTTGAGTTGGAGTCTTTTTATTATGTTTTTTTTTTTTTTTTTTAAGATTTTATTTATTTGACAGAGTGCAGCTGTGAGCACAAGCAGGGGGAGTGGCAGGCAAAGGGAGAGGGAGAAGCAGGGAGCCCAATGCAGGACTCGATCCCAGGACCCCGGGATCATGATCTGAGCTGTAAGCAGATGCTTAACCGACTAAGCCACCCAGGTGCCTCCCAGTTGGAGTCTTAATTGCCATCCTTTTCCTTGGGCTTTTTTTTTTTTGTCCACAATCTCCCCATAACATCTTCTCTATAGCTTCAGTTATTTGCATGAATTGTAGAACAAACATTTCTGAAAAAGTATTGCTTGTGTCTTTGGCCCACAGAAAAGTCCTTCATAGAACTGTAGCATCCTCTAGGTTGGTGTCTCTCAACCCCTGATCCAGGGTAAGCAGAGGCAGGAAGGTGACCTAACACGTGCTCCATAATTGCATGTCTGGTGGCTTCTGTCCCCTAATCCGCAGTCATCAGATCCAAGCTCAATTAGGAAAAGTGAAGTCAGAAGTGGAGCAGTGGGAGGGAGATCACCATCCGAATCTCCCTGGTTTTGATAGTAAGTTTTCTGAGAACCTGCCGTTGACATAAGTGTTGTTAATCCTTAGATCCTGCTGGTACCTCTTACCAACCATATGCTTGTTTCTCAGACACCTCTGCCTCTTTTCTGGCCCTAGTTGTAGGACCAACTCATCCAGGGTGACTGGGTTGTGATGTTGCTAAATGTCTGCTTCAAGAGATCCTGGCATTTGCAAGTCAGCTTAGAATGCAGTCAGCTTCAGGTTAGAGGATCATAGATGAGAAGCCATCGGGAGAAGGGCTTCCCCAAATCTTGCATAATGGCATATGCGGAATGCCACCCATGTGGCGTGCACTGGAGAGAGAGGAGACTGTGCTCTCTGCCCCCCACTCCTCCCAGTTACAGCATATTAGTGGGAACAGTCTATCCTGGAGGTGGAGTCATCTAGCCTAGGTTGGAGGACTGATCTGTAGGAATCTGCTCTTTAACTGCTCAGATGGTAAATAACCTGTCACCTCCTAAGCTAGGATTTTTGTCCTCTCCCTTACACAGTAGGGGCAAGCAAACCTGAAGACTCTGGCCAAGTCTCTAAAAAACCGTAAGAAACTATCAGGATTAGAAGTCTCCCCATGGGATGTTGTGGACCAGGAAGGGCATAATGCAACCTCAGACCGCCACACATACATACAGGTGTCCTTTACTTTTATTCATGGCGCCCCTTCAGCCATCCCTGCCTCAAGAATCCCATTCTGATCTTCAAGACACAAGTCATTGAAGCCTCCAGACACCCCTGTCAATCACCTCATGTTCCTTTAGCTCATTTCTTACCTTTGCCTCTAGCATCGACATCATTCATCCTGCCTAGTGGTAGTTAACCGCGTCCTGCATAATTCCCCTACATGACCATGAACTCCATGAAGACAGGGTAGTCAGGTCCCACTTTCCCCTCCAGTGCCTCAAACAGTGCCTTCCACAGAGTAAGGGCTTTAAATGCCTGTTGACTCCAATTTGGACTGACCTGTGGAAAAGAAGGTTCTAGAGCCCGAGGCCAAGTGACAGTTTTATTTGAGGCATAAAAGCACAGGTGTGTTTCTGTCACACACAAAGGGGTTGACTTTAGGTTCTGGTTTCTAAGATAAGACAGTGTGCATCTCAGACACCGCTTCCTGGGAAATGTGCTAGAAAGGGAGCAGGACATGGCCTGGCAAGGAGACCGTTACTGTGCCGGGAAGTCTTGCGGCAAGGGAAGATGGTGCTGAGCGAGCATGTGACAAAGCGCCGGGGATGAAGAGGGGTGTGGGGAAGAAAGGTCGGTGCTGGCGCTGGCATCTCCTTCCACAGCAGGGTCCACTCGGCAGTTCTAGCTGCAGCGACATCTCAGGGCTCCCCGATTCCCTCCCTGGGTTCCCAGTTCAGTCACCCCCTTCGCCTGAAGCGTTCAGAGAGGAAGGCAGGGGCCTAGGTCATGGACACCGCTACTTGTTCGATGAAGCTGGCCAGGTTTATGTCCCGTTCTGAAAGGCCGGCACACTCGTGGGTGCTCAGGGTGATGTGGACCTGGAATCAAACCAGAGATACAGGCCCTGGCACCCCTCTCTCCCCTGGGGGCTCCTCCCACGAGTCACTAGCAGCAGTGCAAACCCTCCCGTCTTGGCACGCAGTGGCTGTTGAATGGCCGCGCTCATTCGCCCGCAGTCAGTCCTGTCTGCTTGTCGAGCGTGGTTCCTACTTTTTGATTCTTAGCTCAGGTTCCTACTTCTTCATTCCCCCGCACCTCCAGGAGGATCTAACCCATTGGGAGCTATCAGCAGGGACCGTGGCCCCTCCCCACAGCCTTGCCTTCTGTGGGCTCCGCCTTCTTAACATCTACTTATTGTCTACCCCGCCCGCAAGTCCTCTCAGAGTGTTTCCACGTGCAATTCTTTAATTTGTAGTGAGCCTGACTGTTTGGCAGGGGTGTTCCTGATGATTCTAGGAAAGAGCCCAAAGGACCAGGAGGGGCAGACAGGCAAACTTTGGTTGGGAGGCCCTGAGGGAAGCCCAAGGAAGGGCCCTCAGAACTCAGCCGGGCTGGCCACGGCAGGCACGCACCGCTCACCTTGTTGTACACGTTAAACCATTCAGGATGGTGGTCCAGTTTCTCAGCCTGCAGGGCCACCCTCGTCATGAAGCCAAAAGCCTGCGGTGGTGAAGTGAGACGCAGGTTAGCACTCTGAGAGGGAGGCCGGTGGTGCAGAGCCTACGTGCGGGAGCCGGACTGGCTCCCCACAAGACCCTTCCAGCTTCAGTCACCCCCTAGCACCCCATGGCTGGTTCTGCACTGCAGTTCAAGGTGGCCCTTCAGTAGGAGGAATGTCTTGTTCTAGGACCCTGCCTTACGGTGGAAACACCACAGAGGTGTTGAGTCTTGGCCAGTTTTTGGTTATCTGCTAAAATGTACCTCAGTATCCTACTTGACCCATCTCCTCTGAGGATCATTTCTAAGAGTTCCAGGTATATGGAGAACCCAGGTCCCAGCTCCCCAGTCCCCAGGGGTGACACTCCAAGTCAACCTGACTAGGGTAGTGTCTGAGGGTCTTGGGTAGCAGGGCTTTGAGGGAGAGAACCCCGTCCGCCCCAGTCTCAGACACTGTCCCATCCGCTGACATACCCGATTGAAGTCTTTGAAATGGAACTGCTTGAAGATGGCGTCTCGGCCTTCCACCTCGTTCCACCCCACAGCCCTCAGGTTTGGCAGCAGCTGGTCCCTCTCCTCAGCACTTAGCCTGTGCGCTTTGCCAGCCTAGGAGAGGCAACAGAGGCCCACGGGCATTCTTTCTACAGCACCCAGGGGAGGGCCCTGGTCACGAGGGGCATTCAGGCAACCTCCGCGGGTGCTCTGGGGGGGCACAGCCTAAAGCAACCACAGGGAGTTGTTGACGGTGGCACCCGGCCCTGGAGGTGGGGCCCTGGCTCACATACTGATAGGTTCTTAGGTTTTGACACTTTGCTCAGAGGTCAGAAAATCCTGAGGTGTGATGTAAGTCACTGGGGCTCAGCAACCCCCCAACCCCTGCCCCCAAAGCCCGACAGAGCCCCGCCCCATAGGTTTCTTTCGATAATGAGAGTAAAAGCAAAACCAAGCCCAGATGCGAATGTGTTACTACCCAACTTTTCAGAAAGAGTACCCGCGACTGTCTAAGCCTCCTTTTCCTGCTGTGGACTGTATCCGGTTCACCTCCATGGCCACCCTGCTACTCAAGGAATCTAGGCCTGGAAAGGGAAAAAGAGCACGGTTCCCCCCACACAAACACACACACATGCACATCCCCCTCAGCCCGTGAGCACAGGCATCATTCTCAAAGCGGGTCTGAGTCTGCATCCCGGGCCCCCCAGGGAAAGGAGCCAGCACTGACCACACCTTCCAGCTGATTCTTGGCCACACCACCTCTGACACTCCCTGGAACTACCTCCCAGCGGATGTTCATCATGCCCCCATGCAGCCTCAGTACTAGCTGCCAGGCCTAGGGGTTCCAGATCCCCACCTTCTCTTCTACTCCGTCAGCCTGGGGAGCCTGAGCCAGAGCTCAGACCCAAGGTGGAAGTTAACCTGGCCGAGGGCGACTGGCAAACCTAGTGCCTCAGCCTGTTGACCTACTGTGTGTGCAAAGTGCCCTCGAGGCAGCCCAGACCTGCAGGGTACGGGCCAAGAGTGGAACCCTCAGGCACAGAAGGAGGCAAAGGCCGGTTCTGTTCCTGGGGGGGTGGATCCAGACCTAGGCACTGCATCAGGGATCCCAGCACTGAAACTGCTGAAACAGAAACTCCAGAGCGCTGAGGGAAAGCGAGCCACTAAGTGGGGTGGAGGGTGGGAGGGAGGTTAATTTAGCTTCACAAGCAGCCCTGGGGGGAGTTGGCAGGACCAGTTCAGGCCCCAGATCTGCCATTCTCCAGCGAGGTGGCCCTGGGGCACTCACCTCCCTGGGCTCCAGAGCCAGAAGGGACCCAGAACTTCCACTTTCAGATCAGCAAGAGGAGCCAATGGGACACTTCAGTAAATTCCCCTGTTACTAAGGGGGTGCCATCTGCATCCGTTAAAGGAGACTCCCTGGGGCCGGCTGGCTTGATAGGCCTTGCAGGCCTGGGGTCCAACTGGAAAGCATTGCAGCCTCCTCTAAGTCAATCTTTCCCTCCCTCCTGAAAACACTTGTTTTCTCCCGACTGATCTGGCTTGAGCTTGGCTCTGCGAGATCTGCATCCTGTGCCCAACCCCTGCTCCATTCCAGAGCCAGCCCTTTCTCAGTGGCTGATAAGCCTGGTCAGTGTATCCAGGCAACCTGATGAATGATGTCAGCCCAGGCATCAGAACCCACTGCTTATTAGTTCTCTGGCCCAGAAAGAAGTAGGTGGGTACCGGTGAGCTCCTAGGAGGCACCCCTTGCCCTTGAGAGTCCTCCAGGATCCCCCCAAGTTTCACAGCCCGGGGTGGACATGCCCAGCCCCGCTGAGAGCTGGAATCCCAGCGGGGGAAGGGGCAGTGTTTGCTTAGTAAATCACAGATCAGGCCTGGCCCAGGCCATCTGGGGGAGTGTGCACTCGCTCGGGTTACTGATTACCCACCCTGCCCTGCATCTTTGGGGCCTCTGCACACCACACAACCGGCCTCTCTCCCCACCTCCCCTCCCTCCAAGCCACAGCTTTCCAAGTGCCTTCTCAGCTGTCACCGCAGTCCTGACTGCTCCTGAGGCTTCGGGACCAGAGACAGGCTGTTTAGAAGAGCCGTCCTGGGTCTAGAGGCTCCTCTCCTCCCCTGCCAGGGCTCCCCTTCACCTCTCCGAGGGTAAGGGTGTTGAAGTAGGGCCCGAGCAGAGGGCCAGAGCCCTCCTGGGGGACACCCAGCCTGCAGGAGCGCTGACCCCGTGTAATCAGGCCCCCTTGGCCGGGCACAGGCCTCAAGCGAGGCACAGGGGCAGGCCCTGAGGCCCTGGAGCAGCACCGGGTGCACGGAGTGCGGGCCTGGAGGGCAGAGGAGCACAGAACCGACCCCCCCGCTACTCACACTCAGACACACAGACGCCCCCCTCCCCTCAACGTGCAAGAGAACCGGCCTCGGCGGTTAGGGGGTGGGGGTGTGTGTCTCCGGGCTCACGGCTGCCTCTCCACCCCCACCCAAAGCCACGCCCCGCGTGCAGCAGCGGGGCGCCCCGGGACGCGGGCGGGAGCAGGGCCAGGCCCGGGCTGCGGCTCCCTGTCACCCGGCCGCGCCACCGCCGCTCTCCCGGGCTCAGCTCGCGCTGGGCCACCGCCGGGGGCGCGGGTGGCAGCGGGGCGGGGAAACGGCTCCCGGAGCCCGGGGGCGGGCGAGGGGCTCGCAGGGACGGGACCCGCGGTCCGGCCCCGCGATCCGGCCCCGCGATCCGGCCCGCGGTCCGCCCTTCCTCCCCGGGACCCCGCGCGCCCCGAACCCTCACCATGGCGGGCGGGCGCAGGTGCCGACCAGGCGCAGGTGCGGACGCGGCCGAGCGGCAGGTGGCGGCGGGCGGGCGCGGGGGGCGGGGCAGGCCTCGGGGTGGGCGGGGTATCGGGGGCGGGGCCGCGGGGTGGGCGGGGCGGGCCTCGGGGGCGGGGCCGCGGGGTGGGCGGGCGGGCCGGGCCGCGGGGGCGGGGCCGCGGGGTGGGCGGGGTCTCGGGGGCGGGGCCGCGGGGTGGGCGGGGCGGGGCCGGCCGCGAGGTCCCGCCCACCGGCAATCGCTAACTCGGCCTCTGCCCCTTCCAGCACTTTCTTCCGGGCTCGGGTTCCCGGGAGCTCGGGGTCCAGGGACGCGGCCCCGGGGCGCGGACTTCTGCGTCTGCACTGCGCTCTGCCGCTCACGGGGCCGTGTCCCCCCGGACGCGACATTACCTCTTTCTTTTTTAAAAGCAGCAGGTTCACGTAGTGACCTAACCAAAGTGTACAGTTTGATGCCTTCGGCAGTTGTGAGCTCTCGTGCAAGCACCGCTGCGGTCACGCTCTTACACACCCCGCGTCCCGCGTCCCTGCAAGTTCCCTTCCCTCCCTGACCACGCTTCCTCTGCTTCCGGTCACCACGCGTTAGGTTGCATTTCCTAGGATTTTATGTAAATGCAAACCGTGCAATGTATGCTCTTGTGCCTGGCTTCTTAGGACTCAACATAATTACTTTGAGGTTCGCCCCTGTGGTTGCATGTATCAATAGTTTCTTCCTTTCTACGGCTAAGTAAGATTTATTCTATAGTGTTACATTGTATCGATATACCACAATTTGTTGATCTGTTCACTTGTTGATGGACATTTTGGGTTGTTTGCAGTTTTTCACTATTACACATAAAGCTGCTGTGCACCTTCCCGTCCAAGTCCATTTAGATGCTTTCCTTTTTCTTGGGTAAATGTCTAGGAGTGGAATGGCTAGGTCATAGGGCAGAGCGTATGTATAACTTGTTTTATTTTTTAAAGATTTTATTTATTTATCCATGATAGACATAGACAGAGAGAGAGAGAGAGAGAGAGAGAGAGAGAGAGAGGCGGAGAAGCAGGCTCCACGCCGGGAGCCCGACGCGGGACTCGATCCCAGGACTCCAGGATCGTGCCCTGGGCCGAAGGCAGGCGCTAAACCTCTGAGCCACCCAGGCTGCCCCGAGTATGTATAACTTGTAAGGAAACTGCCAGGCTGCTTCCCAAAGTGGCTGCACCATTTCATGTCCCCACCAGCAGTGTCTGAGAGTTCCAGGTTCCCTACACACCTCACAGGAGCACCAATATTTGTTATGGTCGGTCTCTTTCACTTCAGTCATTCTAACTGGTTATCTGATTGTAGTTTTCCTTTGAGTTTCCTTAATGCCTAATGATATTGAGCACTTGTTCTGGTGTTTATTTGTCATTGGTAAATCTGATGATTTGCCTTCAAATTTCCTGCCCTCCCCCCCACCTTTTTGAGTTGTTTGTGTTCTTCCTGGGTTTTGACAGTTCTTTATTCTGGATGTGAGCACTTCATGAAAGATATAGTTTGCCAGTTTTTTTTTTTTTTAATTCGGTCTTTCAAAGAGCAAATAAATGCCCTTAATTTTAATAAAATCCAATTTATCAATTGTTGCTTCTATGGATTAGTATTTTGGTGTTGCTGCTAAGACATCTTTGCCTAACCTAATGTCACAAAGATTTTTGTTATGTTTTGTGATGTTTTCTCTTGTGTTTTTTAGTTTTTGGTTTTGCATTTAGGTCTATGATCATTTTTCAGCTAGTTTTCCCTATGCTTGGAGTTATGGATCCAAATTCGCTTTCTGTGTGTGAGTGTTCAATTCTTCCCTTCTCCACTGAATTGCTTTTATACCTTTGTAAAAACTCTGTGGAAGGTATACATGTGGTTTATTTATAATTGGCCTTAATATGTAGACTCTATCCTGTTCCATTGATCTATTTGTCCATCTTGATGGTAACGCCATACATCTTGATTACTGTAGCTGTGTAAGTCTTGGAGTCATGTAATACAAGTCCTCTAATGTTCAAAAACATTTTTCCCCATTAACCTTCATCCCTATACTACACTTTTACTCCTCTCCTCCCAATGTGTTACTCTGTGAACTCTAATGTGTTAATATATATTGTTTTATGTTTTTTACATGTGCTATTGTTTCATCTGTATGTATTTTTATCTTTTGTAAATGGATCTGTGTGCCCTGTCTCATTCTGTTTCTTTCACCCATTTTTGCTATACGTATCTTTAATCGATAGCTTCCAACTGCTGCTCAGTATTCCATGGTGAGCACCCAGAATGGGTAATCATTCCTCCAGTGTTGGACTCAGGTAGCGTCCAACAACCTGCCACCACCACCACCACTACCCACCCCCTAGCATGTGAGTGTGTAACACACAGCAGAGAACAGAACAACAAAGATGATTTTGCAGTGAGTATCTCTTCCAGCTTAGTAGGTCTCTGGCTTGTGGGCAGTTTCTTAGGCAACTGAAATCTAAATCTATATAAATATGTAAATATAAATATCTATCTATCTACCTATCTATTATCTATCTATCTCTTCTATAAACCCAGTAATTCCCTCATGGGTATATATCCCAAATAGTTTCAGGTGCTGTGGATAGTGGCTGTGTTGGTCCTTATGTCACGTGCATCATGTGAGGAAGGGTTCCTGTTCCCCTACATTACTTGCACATAATACTCACACTTGGCATTATCTAGCTTTTTAATTTTTGCCAAGTTAACAGGCATAATGATAGCTCACTGTTTTACTTTGCATTTTCGGATTACTAATGATTCTGAGCACCTCTTCATATTGCTTATTAGCACTTGGGGCTTATTGCTTGTAAAGTGCCTTCTAATCCCCCCCCCCCTTTTTTTTAAGAATTCACAGTATTCTCTTTTTTAGTTGATTTGCAGGAGTTTATATCTAGATGTTAATTGCTTGTCCATTTTTGATATCGCAAATATATTCTCCCATTTGGCCATCTGTAAACTAACTTCACATAAAAGGAGAGCTTTCACATTTAGGTCTTACATTTATCTAACCATAAAGTTAACTGAAGAAAAGGAAGAATATTGTCATGGCAAGGAAATTATCAGATAAATCTTCAAAAGCACAAAGTTATAAGGCAGAGAAAAAAAGAGATAAGCCAGTATCCCAACATATAAAATTTCTACCAACAAAGGACCCTGTGGAAGAAATGAGTACACATTCAGGGCAGTGGATGAATCCCAAACGTGTTACACTAAGTGACAGCAGCTCAAATGTCTACTTTCTATAATATTATCCCATTTATATAACATTCTGAAAAATACACTAGGCAAAGATTCATGGTTGACTGTGAGGGGCTGCGGGGGGGGGGGTAGGATCAGACTACTGAGGGGCACAAGGAAACTTTTTTGGGAGGTAATTAAGATATTTTATATTTTGATTGTGGTGTGATCAAATGACTGGATGCCTTTGCCAAAAAGTATGAATAGGTAAATTATATCTCAGTAAACTTAGATTTAAAAAAATGGATCTAGAGTGTGAAATGTCAGGACAATCATTTCCCAATGAAGTTAGTGTCAGAAAAATTGTAAGTGGGCTTCTGGTAATGTTTTCTTTCTGACTGTGTATTGGGTATGTGGGTATGTCAGCCAGGGAAAATTCTTCAAGCTCTACCTCTATGAGTTATGAACTATTTTATATATGTTTTATATTTTAATTTTAAAAATTTTAAAAAAAGCAACAGTGAAGAAATTATTGGAAAAAAAGAGGACTAAGGAAGATTGTCTCTTGAAGTCACCTGGAAGAGAGAAGGAGTACCTATTGAGCATGTGCTGAGCTTGCTAGCGCCTTGTGATAACACTGAAAAAAAGAGGGAATAGTGAGCTGATTGGTTCTTTTTTTTTTTTTTTTAAGCAATCTCTCTACCCACTGTGGGGCTTGAACTCATGATTCCAAGATCAAGAGTTGCATGCACTACCAAATGAGCCAGCCAGGTGCTCTGACCTGTTTGGTTTTTGAGCAGAGTTTAGAGAAAACAGAGAGGGCCCAGCACAGCTTTTCCAGCTAGCCAAAGATTCTCAAAGTAAGAAATGACTTCACTGTAAAAATCAAGTCAGGGGTGCAGTTGTAAGACTCTTTGTCACAACCTTAGAGAGATTTAAGGCTGTGTGTCATACTTTCAGATAGACAACAGGTCTTCTAGAATAATCTTTAGGATATCACTCTTAGACCAACTTTTCCAATCAGGAAGGCTGTTAAAAATCCTGAGGACATGGTTCTGCAGTGCCCTGACTCACAACCCAAGGTAGAGCAGGGCCTGTCTGAAGGAGATTTGTGGCTGGAAGTTTTGTCTACTACAATAAACCTCCATAAGATTCATAAGAACCTCACACAATTTTTTAGAGTATTGTATTGGTAATAGCACTACCTACTCAGACTGAAAAAGATAGAGACAATTGAAAAGGAAAAGTCCTCGAGGAGTGGGATTCAGACTGAAAAAGCTACTGTATTTCAAATAGGAGCATTTCTTATGAGAACTTAGTGTCCTAAGCCGAGAGCTATGGAAGATTGACTCCCTGGGGCAGGACTGGGCTGCCTGGGGACAGGACGATCCAGGATCTTATGATGATCATGCCCTGCTGGATTTCAGAATTGCTAAGGCCCACTGACTACTGCATGCCTCCTTCTCCTTCCCCTTTTTTGAGCAGGAATGTTTATCCAGCCGTCCACATGTTGAGTGTGGGAGGGTTAAGAGCAATGTCCTGGTAAAAGTGAAAATGCCTTGTCATCTTCCTGTTGGAAGTGTCACACATCCCTTGCAGCCCCTTTTGCCCCAGCAGGGTATGCTTTGACTCATGAGCCATGCTCTCTGGGGGTAGAATATGAACAGACACCCTAACAAGTAGTCTGAGGGCCTCACTAAGCAGTCTGAGCTCCTCCATTTAACACCTCTGTCAGGATGAGGTGAGTTATGCTGCAGTAACGGATAAGCCCCCAAATCTCAGTGGCTCAACATAAGAAAAGCTTCTTTCTTTCACAATACCCAATGTAGGTTAGCTCCACCCAATGGAGTCTATCCATTGTAATCACAGAGGGACCTAGGCCAGTGGAGGTTTCTTGTCTTCTATATTTCCACAATTACTAATCACTAGAGAGGTGGGATGGGGATGTGATGGATTAGCATTGGATCTTAAGTTTTAGCTCATGTGGCTGTGCCCAGCTTCAGATGGAATGGAGAAGTGCAGTTCTACCCTCTGCCTGGGAAGTGATGCTGGAAATACCTTGAGTTGCTTGAAGGACCATTGAGTTCACCACCTCCATGATGGAGCACCTAGAGAAGTTGGATGCTGGCTCATGTGAAAAGGGATGCCACATCATGTGGGACAGTGGGTCAGGCATATGGAGGCTCCAGGGGCATGGTCTGTCCCAGGGAAACTTTTGAGCCCCCCTTATTGAGTCTAGATATTCATAATGTCTGGATTTTTTGGGGCTGTCTTCTGATCCTCCCATTCTACTCCTAGAATTTCATCCCTCCATTAATATGACTTAATAAATTACCTCTTCCAAGAAGTAGGGGCAGATCCAGAATTTTTGTATAAGTCTAATGTGTATGTAATTGTGGAGGCCCTCTTTAGGCAAAATAACACAAAGTCTGGAAAAAAATCTCCCCACATGAATTTAAGCTCAAATATGAATTTTTATTCAAAAGGAGAAAGGCAGTCACAAAACAAATTGCAAATTTAAAAGAACTACCATAAACATCACAGAGTTCATAGAAATAATGTAATATTTTAATTAGGTGCCTGACACACATCTCTAATAGTTTTTATTTCCTACAATTTCATCTACATTTTGATTGCTTCATACGATGATAGTTTTCATTAGCATTTTAAAAAAGAGAATAGGAAGGTAAATTGTGGCAATTATGTTAGCTGATTATTTTGTTCATAGTTTAGATGTGTAAACTGACCTCACACATGTACAGACTTGCTAGCTGGATCTGACCAACAATGAAATTTTGATATATTCTATTTGTGCAATACAAAAAAAATAACCATGTATTTATAACTGAATATGTTAAATTATTGAGATTTTGCTAATATGAAGGGAGAAGATGTCTTTTTTTAAAGATTTATTTATTTATTTGAGAGGGAGTGAGAGAGAGAGAGAGAAGGGGGCAGAGGGAGAGAGAATCTTTTTTTTTTTTTTTGAGGCAGAGAGAATCTTAAGCAGATTCCATGCCCAGTGTGGAGCCCAATGTGGGCTCGATCTCAGGACCCTGAGATCATGACCTGAGCCAAAACCAAGAGTCAGATGCTTAACTGAATCAGCCACCCAGGAGCTCTGAGAAGATGTCTCTTTGGACCAGAAGTCAAGGAAAATGAAAATGCTTGAAAATGAAAATATTCTACAACTGACAACTGCAAGAATGTTCTAGAGGTTAGATGCTGGCTGTGTACATAAGGAGCCTTTTTCTCCCGCATTAGCCACATGCCCCTTGCCAGGGGCCAAGGGATGCATTCGTGTCATGGTGTCTGACCCTGCATCATTTTGTCTTCACCTGATGAGTCAATCCAGCAGGAGGTAGGACTATTTCTGGAAGGTGTTCCTACAACCAGAATGGCCAGCAATAGATGATCTAGATGGAAGTCACTGAGAATCACATATGTGTACCTATCCTCCTGAACCCAAATTAAGCATTTTCCCCAACTCAGCTTGCCCTTCACCAGGTCCCCAAGCCCACGGGGCATCTAGTCTAACACAACCCAACTTGAGATGAGCAACATCAGGGGACTCCACTGAGAGACAAAAGACTAGGGCCTTAGCCCATTGTGTCTAAAATATCAAAACATCTTTCTCTTGCAAATTTCATAAACACACAGGACCAGATTGGTTCCTGGATGGATCCCATTCAGGTGAAGGGCCCTGAGGCTCAGAATCTGTTTTCTTCAGTAAATCCACTTCTACCAGGTGCCTTTCCCATGGACCCCACCCACTTCCTGACCAAGCCTTATCGGGTCTATTTCCTCACTACGTCTTTCCCTTGCTCTGAGAGATGAAGTATGGCATCTCTGAAATCCCCCATGGTGTCTGGCACTCTGCCCTGCACTTAAATTGCTCTCAACAAATGCTTCCCAAATCCGTATTCATGCCTGTTTATTTGCTGGTTGGGATGGCTACCAAGACACATACAAACCGTATTCAAGAAGTAATGTCTACAAGTGACACCACTCAGACAAACATTTCTGTACCACTAATTTTTTTCCCCCAGATCTTAGGCTAAGGATCTAAAAAGTTAGAAAAACACAAAACAAAAAACACACAACCTTTGAAAAAAATAGTTTTCAAAATTTTAAAAAAGACTTTATTTATTTATTCATGAGAGACACAGAGAGAGAGAGAGAGGCAGAGACACAGGCAAAGGGAGAAGCAGGCTCCATGCAGGGCCTGATGTGGGACTGGATCCCGGGACTCTAGGATCACACCCGGAGCTGAAGGCAGGCGCTAAACCACTGAGCCACCCAGGCATCCCAATATCTTTCAATTTTATTGAAGTATAGTTGATATACAACGATATATTAATTTCAGGTTTACACATTGTGATTGGACAAGTCACACAACCTTTTTTTAAGTTATAGAAGGAACACATGCTTAGAGTAAAAACAGAACAAAGCAACGCAACACGAAAATAACAAAAAGAGCCTTGGTAATACGGCTGGGCATAAAGAGAAAGGTAAGGGGCACCTTTCCACGCTGCTCTGTGCCCTCCGAGGGTCGCTACGCAGAGGCAACCACAGGAACTGGAGCAGCACCTGCCCTGAGGTCTCGCTCCTCCACTGGCCTAACTGTGGGATCTTGGGCAAATTCACTCAACCTTTTGGAGCTTCGGTTTACTCAACCGTGCAATGGGAGTAATAGTAATAATAGTTGCCTTTTAGGGTTTTTGCAATGACTAAATGAGATATTCCGTGGCAAGTGCCTGGCACCCTGCCTGTGTCCTCTCAACTACAGGAAGGTCCCCTGCGCAGTCTGCCCACTGTTATTCTCTGCTCCCTCTGCCTGAGGACGTTCTCACTCCTTAGAACAAGCTCTGTCTAGACAGATGGAGTAGGAGGGTAATACCCGGCTCTCTACCAATGTGGACCAGGGCTTACTGGGTGAAATCCGCCTCCTTGCCCCCTGGGCGAGCAATCCTGGTGTGTTCTACATGGTCTCTCAGGGGTCCCCGGTGGATTCAGCCCATGGCTCTCGGTGACCTCCTCTTCAGCACACATGCCCTAGACTTTCCTCCCTTTGCCACCAACCTGCCTGCAATCTTTTTTTTTTCTCTTAATTCAAGATAGTCCTTTCTTATTGATTTGTAGGACAATAGCCCCTCATTTATTACAGATGTTGTAAATATTTCTCTGAATCTCATTTGCTTTTTAGCTTAGTGACATCGCGAAATGTTACACTGGCGGCGGGTGGGGTGGGTTGGGGATGAGTGGGTGGGTGGGAGGGGAGCAAGGGGAGAGGCAGAGGGAGAGGAAGAGAGAAAATCCCAAGCAGGCTCCATGCCTAGTCCAGAGCCTGACCTGGGGCTCGATCTCACAACCCGAGATCATGACCTGAGCCAAAGTCAAGTGTCGGATGCTTAACCAATTGAGCCACCCAGGTCCCTGAAGCATTAAATTTTTAGATAGTTGGATCTGTCTGACTTTTCCTTTGTGGTTTCTGGATTTCATGTCTAGCTTAGAAAGAACTTCCTTACAGCGAGATGAACAAATATCGGACAGATGGTAAAAAGTGTTCAGGTTATTGATCTCTCTAGAATGGACTTTTGGGCATCATGTGAGATATAGTAATGCTAATAGCAACAACAACAACAACAGCAATACTTACTGTTCCGTTTTCCAAGGGGGTAAGGAAAATTCTCACACTATTTGTTGGTATCCCAACTAGCCCATCATGTCCTCCCGCCTGAATGCTGCTCCTGCATACTGCCCAATTCCCATATTCCCCATCGCATGGCTTCTGGAGTCTTTGTTCTGTTCCTTTGATGCGTCAACTCTGCCCCATTTTAATTACTCTAGCTTTACAGCATGTTTTGATATCTGGTAGGTCAAGTCTCATCTCATTTTTCTTCTTTTCTCAAAAATGTTCTTGGTGATTCTTCCTTGTTTATTCTTTCCAGTGAGCTTTAAAACCAGCCTGTCAAGTTCTATAAAAATCCCTTTAGGGTTCTGATTGGAAACGCATTGAATTTATAGATTTAATTTGGGAAGAATTGACATCTTCCTATTATCGAGTCTTCCCATCTGGAGCATGATATATCACTCCATTTATTCAGGCCTTCTTTATGTCCTTCAGTAAAGTTTTATTGTGTTCCTTGCATAGGACTTGGACATTTCTCATTAAGTTTACTCTTAGGCTTTTTATAGTCTTGGTTGGCCATTGTGCATAGGATATTTTTCCCATTACATTTCTAATTGGCTATTGTTGGGTGTGTATGTGCGGCATGAATTTTGTACCTTGTCTGCAGTCACACCAATGCTCTGTCTATTCAGTTCTAATGTTTTTCTGTGGGTTAGCAGAACTCTAACCGGCCATGCCTGTCCCACATGGGATGGGCTTCCATCAAGAGCAGAGGGCTCTGTTGACCCTGCATGGCAGCAGCTGAGTGCACCGACCCCATTAGGGCTGATGGAGGGACAGCTGCATGGGGCAGAGCTCTCCACTTGTGGCCCTAGATCCCTTCCAGCTCTAAGCTTCTCTGAGTTCATAATTCTGGTGGCTGTGTCTGTTTTCAGGCACCATCTTCCCAGCTGCATGATAATCAAGGACGAGTTTCCTTCCCTCCCTCCTTCCTTTCCTTCCTCACCTATTCTTGTTTGATTTCTCCATGCTGAGCACTCTGACCAGTGGCAGGAAGGAGGGGAAAGGGATACTGAGATGATAGTTGCAGGTATAAAGGCTTCACACCCTTGGGATGCACAGGTAGTGTCACCTAAAATATTCTCAAGTTAGAGTGTGATAGAGACCCACCCCTGAAAATGGCTGGAAGTGCATTACATATTCTGGGGGCTCCCCCTCCACCCTGTGTCCCTGCGTGGACACGAACCCTAGGGGCTTACAGCATCCCAAAGGAAAGCCTCCATTCTCCAGGAGCCTAGAGTCTTGCTTCCTTTTCCAGGTTGCCCGCCTCAACGTCTGCCACAGGGGGCGCTGCTCTCCGGGCTTGGGTCACTGCTCTGTTGCCAAGCTTCTGTTCTAGCAACACGTCTTTTCTGAGGCCAAAGTGGGGGTGTCCTGTCCCCCAGCAACTGGGGCTGCTCCCCGGGGACCCTCTCAGCAATTCTCCAGGGGCGCACAGCCTCAGAGCCGGTGGGCAAGGACAGAGGAATCTGCCCGGTGGAAATCCTGAAACCAGCCACCTGCAGGGGGACCGCTCCCTTCCTTTACCCCCAACACAAATGCCTCTTTGCCACCCATCTCTCCCAGGGACCATGCTTACCTAGCAGAAGGGGCTGGGACAGTGGTTCTCAATCAGGGTGGTGGCGACAGTGATGGTTTTTGTCCCCCAGAGATCAAATGGTCCCTCCCCATTATATTGCTGGTGCTCAGCTTAGCATTTGGCTCAGACAGGCACTCACGAAATGTTGTTGAATGGCATGAGGGCTGAAGGACAGCTTAGGAGTCACCCAAGAGTCCTGAGCACACTTGGAGGTGGCCGCTGATTTTTAGGAGGTGTCCCCAGGGTGCACTGAATGCCCCCAGTTATAGGGTGCTCACTGCCTTAAGTACTCTATTCTGGGGTGGCTCCAGCCATCTGAGCAGAAGTTCTTGCTAATGAGGGAGGGGGCAGGTCAGCTACCTTCAGCTGTCTGAGGGCCACATGGGACTGGTGGCCGCCATACTGGACAGGACAGTTCTAGACATTAGAAATAGGAAGTCTTGGTTTCTTCCTAAGGGAGATAAAAATTGCCACCTCCTCCTGTCTGATGAGTCAGCCTTCCTCCCCAAGGGCAGCAGGGAGCTTTGGCAATAGTGGTAGAAACCAAACCCACGAGTTCAGTTCTTAATGGGTCTCTGCCACACTGAGACCAAGTATCCTCTCTCAAGGACCCTGTGGTCCGGGCAAGGAGGTGGTTACCCCAGTAACACAGGCGACAAGTGCTACCCTTGAGGGATGTGGTTGGGCTGTAGTAGAGTGACACAGTAACTCTGCACATGGGCGACAGTGAGGTGTCCACATGGAGGGATGTTCAGGATATGCCTTGAAGACTCGCCAGGTGCTGGCCAGGTCCAGGGAGAGACAAGGTATGCGCTTGAGGGGCCAAGCAAAAGTCAGGTGGCCTGAGGGAGCGTATGTTCCTAAGGAAGGTCTTCAGTGGGTTGACATGGAAGGCCCGAGGGGTGGGAAGAAGAGGCTGACGGTATTGGGCTCTGCGTGTTTCTCTGGCGGGCTTCCCCCATGTCTGAGCCTAGTCAGAGCTCTGCTGCATGACCTACGGGCTTTGAGGGTGCCCGGAATCCAGTTTTGCTTCCACCCATCCCTGCAAAGCTGCTTTCCACCAATAGGGGGCAGGGTGACCTCAGGAAATGATCCCAGTTCTTTGGGATTTGGGCAGCTAGATGATCTCTGGGGTTACATGGGACCTCTCAATAGATACTCCATGGACAATAACTGAGCTTCAGGCTTGGTGCTAGGCTCTGGGTGCACGAAGACAGAGATAAACCCTGCCCCTTGCAGCCTGGGTCCCTGGCCGCGTGGATGGTAGGAACTGCAAGGAAGCCGCGAGGAGTTCCATCCGGGTGGAGGCCAGAGGAGAAATTGGGCCTGTTCCTTAGAGAAGGCCATTTTGGGGCTCAACTAAGACCCCTTGGCCGATGGGGCTTCGAGGTGTGCCATCAAAGGGACAGAGCATGGTGCATGGGGACAGGACATGGGCCGGAGTGTCTGGCTGCTGACTGCAGTTCCCGATCCCAGAGCATGAGGTACAGGCAGGAACTGGGGGCAGGGAGCTGGGACAGTGACGAGTGTGGTGGGGCTGTAGGCACAGGTCCTGGAGGACCCGGGAGCCGTGCTAAGGAGCTCCATCCTGGGGCAGCAAGGAGGGGCACACAGAATTGCCTTTAGGAACACAATAGCGAAACAACTTTTCATTGTGAAAATGTACAAATATACCCCAAAGTATGTGGTATAATGACTCCCTTGTGCCCACCAACAATGATCACATTCTGGCATGTTTTCATCCATTCTCCCTCCACGTTTTGAAAACTTCTTATTATAGGAAATTTCAAACACACACAAAAGCAGGGAGCTGGTATAATGGTCCTCATAGACACACCACCTGGTTGGCTCGACAATGAACGAATTGCCAGGCTCCTTTCAGCTCTCCCCCAACCCTCAGATTATTTTGAGGCAAATCACATATCATTTCTAAAAGCTAGGGACTCTTTTTTTTTTTTTTTAAACATAATTGTGACCACATCTGAACGAAGTTCAAAATCATTCTTTAGTTTATCCCACATCAAGCACTGATTTTTTAAGCCCAGAAATGGCCGGACTTGGGTGAGCATTTTTTTTTAAAGCATTTAAAAAAAAATTTCATGTATTTATTCATGAGAGACAGAGACAGAGAGAGGCGCAGAGACACAGGCAGAGGGAGAAGCAAGCTCCATGCAGGGAGCCCGATGTGGGACTCGATCCCCGGTCTCCAGGATCACGCCCTGGGCCGAAGGTGGCGCTAAACCGCTGCGCCACCCTGGGCTGCCCTGGGTGAGCATTTCAGGAAGCTCACCATGGCAGGGTGTACAGGAGACAAATGGGGGGAGGGGTCAAGGGCTGGCATCAGGCCATCAGCCAGGAGACCCTTAATGGGAGCCTGGGGTAAAGCAATGAGGACATGACCTTGGCTAAGGCCCGGCCGTACAGGTAGGAGCAGTGGAGAGTTTAGCAGGTGCCAGACACTTCACATGCTGTCCTAATCTCAGGAAGCCCACGAGGGAGGTCTCGTCTCTCATTCACAGGTCAGGAGACCATGGCTCAGAGGCACTGAATTGCAGAACAGCATTCCCGAAGCCCTGAAGTCCCTGTCCTGCACCGCGGAGGCACTGCCTCCCTGCAGTCCTCCCCGCAGGGCGCCACAGAATGGGGTGGGGGCAGTGGGCTCAGGTGCAGGGGTGTTGGGGGGAGCCTCTGGCCTGTGTTGGGTGGAGGAGGGAGCTGTCTCTTTCCCAGTTCCCACGGGTGCCCAGGGAGGGTGGAGGTGGTGGTGGTGGGAGGGGCATCCCCTTTGGCTAACCTGTCCCAACAACACGCCAAGCCCAAGCCTTCTGGCCAATTCTGCCCTTTCCCTGCTTTCCTGTCCCTGTGCCCCAGGGGGACTGTCTAGCCCCATTTTCCGTGTGAAGGAATCAGGGGCCACTGGGCTGCTGGCATCTCTTGGAATCCAACTTACACCGCTTTGACTTGGTCCATGGGGGGCGGACACAGTCCCCTTCGGTTGACCTTGTAATATGTCCTTAGGAGAAGATATGTTCCCCCCCTTCCTCACCTTCCTCCCCCACCCCACGGAAGGGCCCGTCTGTCTGTTATCAACATGGGGGCCGGAGGGCCGGTTCTCTCCGGCCTTGAGGCCTTGAGGGAGCATCCCTCCTCCCAGGGCCTCCTGCTCACTCAGGTTACAGACTGGGAGCCAGGGGTGGGGGCAGCCAGCAAGTCCGTGGCCAAGCTCAGGCCCATCCCGGGTGATGGGGTAAGAGTCTCCAGCCCTTTCCGGGCCTCAGTTTCTCCAGCTGTGAAATGAAGTGGGAGGACTGGTCTCACGGAGACTCCAGGGAGATGGTCTGGGGAGATCCTGACAAACTGTAGCGCTGTGCCCGGTGATGGGGAGTCAGGGCTAGCTTCCTTCCCCCAACTCTTCTGGGCCATTGGGCTGAGATCAGACCTGCTGGTCCTTCCCTAAGGTCAGAAGGGAGGGGATGGGGCTGTACCCACTCCGAGAGCCTATGAGGCGGCAGTCCTGGGTGCCCTGAAGGCAGCTTCTTGGGAGGAGGCCTGGGGACCATCGTCCCTCTCCTCATCATTGTCCCCTTCCAGCAGCACCCCCTCCATCTGACTGATCCCCCAGCTCCAGTCCTACTCACCTCCTACCTCCCCTGCAGCCCAGGGGAGCCCATCTGTCTTCCTTAACCAGGGATTTGGGCTGCTAGTGTTGTTTGGAGCTGGCCACCCTGGGCCAGAGCTCTGGGGACAGTGGCTTTGCAAGAAGATGAACAGGGCCTCCTTGGTGTCTCTCTGTAGCCTGGTGGCCCGGAGAGGCTGGGGGGCCCATGTTCCTTCATGTCTGGGTGCCCAAGCCAGCCAAGCGTGAGCTGCTCCCCGGGGAGCATCTGTCATGATTCCCCGGGGTCAGAAGGGACACCTAGGTGGTCCCATATGCGATAGATGAGGAGCAGATGAGTGGAAGGTAAGGGACTGGCCCAAGATCACTGCCGGCCGTGATACAAGGTCGGGGCTCTGGCTTTCTGGCTGGGTTCTCCCCTCTGCAGTAGGTGGACCCCCCAGACATGTCGGGGCCGCAGGGCTTGCCCCACCCTCACCCCAACGTGCTGGGGGGGGGGGGCTCCAGTGGGCCTGACTCAGGGGCCAGACCTCAGCGGCCTCAGATCCAGAGGGAACCCCAGGGCTGATGCCCAGCCCCATCCCTCTGCAGCAGCTATAGAAAAAGAGGCATAAAGAGGGGAGCTGGCCGCCTTCAGTCAGCCCCTGGGGGTCTCTTCGCCAGCTGGGCCACCTTGTTCCTCCTGGTTTTCCTCCTGCCCACCGGATGGGGAGTCCAGACACCTGGATTCCAGGGCTCTCCCTGCCATTGCTGTGTGATCTTTAGGAAGGGGTTTCACTTCTGTGAGCCTCGCCTGCATTATGGGAGCAATAATCCCACAGCCCTGCCCGAACCCGGGGATCAAAACTGATAGAAAACACGAGACAAGTATCAGGGGTGGGCTTGTCCTGAGATGGCTGGAGAGAGACCTAGAGAATTGGCGAGGACACAGAAGGTGGGTCCCCCCGCCCCAGGGCCTCAGCAGACTGTGAACACGGACTCCCGCCCTGTCGCTGACTTGCTGTGCAGCCCTGGGCGAGAGGCCTCCCCTCTCTGTGCCTCAGGAGAGCGTGGAGGGCCACGCTTCTCCCTGCCGTGGTGTTGACTCCTGGCTACGGGGAAGCTCTCAGAGCCTTGGAAGAAAGGCTGTTTACAAACCTACGAGATTATTCCAGCATCCAATAGTCACGCTGTCTGCTAACACAGGTAATGATGCCCTCAAGTTGGGCAGAGAAGCCCGCCCCGATGTCTCGGCTGAGGCTGATCACCTCCGTGTTCCAGGGGCTTTGCCTCTGCAAACCCACCACTAATTAGTTCCTCCACGCACGCCCAGGAGAGAGGCAGGAAGGGCACGGGGTTAGGAGGGAGTTAGGCCCGGGGAAGGGGCATCTAACCAGGCCACCAGCTGCTTAGGGGCAGGCCGGGCTGGGAACAGAAAGAGCTCCTGGTTCTCAGCGCCCCTGTCTGCCTCTTGCGGAGCACTGGGCCGAGAGCTCGCACCCCCACCCCACCCCTGGGCTCAGGTGCCCCCACCAGAGCTGCCAACGCAGGAAGGCGGAGGCCACCCGCCCGCCCGTGTGGCCCGATCTCCTGTGACTCGTGCCCCCACCCTCTCCTCTGCCGTCCTTGATGCTGGGTGCCAGCCTGCGAGGGCCCTCGGAGGTGGGTGGTGTGGTGGTGAGGGTGGCGGTGGGGCTGCACCTTTACTTCTGAGCCCCAGGAATCCCACTGGCCTCAGTTTTCCCTTCTGAGCAGTGGGGTTGTAATCCACCCTGCCGGGTCTGGGTGCCCAGAGCCAGCCTGCAGGGGTGCGTCCTTCCCATGGTAGGAGCAGGTCCTCAGCCCCGGGTGGGGGCCTGGGCGGGAGAGACCAGCGCCAGGCGTCCTGGCTGAGGCCTGCGGGTGCTCACCCTGGTCCAGCTCCCCTGCCTCTCGCCTCAGATGCCTGCTCTCATTCTGTCTCTCTTTCACCAGCAACCTATTTTTAACTTTCGGCATTGGTGGGGGGGGGGGGGGGCAGGGAGGGCTCTGTGGCAGCAGTTTTTCCATCTCCTTCCCTTTGTCATTTCCTCCTGGGTCTTCCCTGCTCTGTCCCCTGCTCCCCTGCTGCACTCATCCCCTCCCTGCCTCCTGCTCCCTATCAGGGTCCCCTCCCCGCTCTCCCCCCACAGCTGTCTCCTCCCAGGACCCCCCAGCCTCATCCTCTCCCTGCCTCCTCCCTTCCATCAGGGTCCCCACTCCCCCCCCAACACTCTCTCTCCTCCCAGGATCCCCCCCCAGCCCCACCCCTGGATGGTGTCCCCTTAGTGGCAGCAGATCATGTAGTGTCCAATGGCTTTTTTTTTTTTTAAGATTTTATTTATTTCTTCATGAGAGACACAGAAAGGCAGAGACACAGGCAGAGGGAGAAGTAGGCTCCATGCCGGAGCCCGATGTGGGACTCGATCTCGGGACTCCAGGATCACACCCTGGGCTGAAGGCGGCACTAAACCTCTGAGCCCCCCGGGCTGCCCTGTAGTGTCCATTCTTGCTACAGTCGCTTGCGACCATTGGTGCCCAATCTAGTGGATGCTTTGTGGCCGCAGCTGACGTGACCATGCCTTCTTTCTAGAAACCTGATCTTTCCTTGGCCTCTGAGACGTTGACCTTTTCTGGTCTCTGCCCACTTTGCCAGACAAGCCTGGGGGTGCCACTCTGTCCCTGCCTGTGACTGCGGGTGTTGGCCAGGGAATCGGGCTGCTGCCAGGATGACTTCCCACGGCCCCTCCACCTTCTTTAGCTTCCAACATGTGGATTTTCCTTGGTTCCCCTCCTCACCCACCTCATCTCAGTCCCTGTTTTTTTTTTTTTTTTAAAGATTTTATCCACTTATTCATGAGAGACAGAGAGAGAGAGAGAGAGAGAGAGAGAGAGAGGCAGAGTCACAGGCAGAGGGAGAAGCAGGCTCCATGCAGGGAGCCTGATGCGGGACTCGATCCCAGGACTCCAGGATCAGGTCCTGGGCCAAAGGCAGGCGCCAAGCCGCTGAGCCACCCAGAGATCCCCAGGCCCTGTTGTTCTTGTGGGCCCCTTCCACCTCCAGGCCTCAGGCCCGGCCAGTGGAAGCCCAGCCTGGGTTTTCACTGGATTAGGAAAGAGGGTGTTTCCTCTTGGTGGGATGCTGCTGGGATGCAGCCTGGAGCTGCCGGGGCCTGTTGCCCACCTCAGGGAAAGCCTGCCTGAGGAAGGGGTCAGCAGGGAAGAAAACAGAACCTACAATAGGAGGAGAAGAGAATTTCCAAGCCCTCAGCACCTGCATCCAGCTGGGGGTGCCTCTGTGCCTGGCCTCACCCCCGCCCCAGGTGGCTGTCCCCCAGGTAAGAGGCTGTCTGCAGGTGCGCCATGGGAAGCCCCACCTGGGGTGGCCAGGGACCAGGACCCACCTAGTGGTGACAGTGATGAGTCTCTGGGCCTCTGGTAGGTCGGGGGCTCCTGCCAGGACCTGTGGGAACAGAGCCAGAGGCACGGGCCGGCCTCAGAAGGTGGGGCCCTGCTCTGAGGCCCCGCTATCCCTGCCCCAGCCAGGAGCACTGCTTTGGGGCCAAATCTACTGTCCTGTCCCCCCAGGTGGGGGAGTGGGGGAGATGAGGTGCTGAGCACTGCTGGCGCTGCCCCAGGAGGGGCTGGGGTGAGGGAGAGGGACCCCTTCGTCTGTGTGAGGTGGAGCTACCAACACCTGCAAGGACTCTGCCCCAGGAAGTCAGTGTGGCAGCTTTGGAGGGGTGCCCTTCCCGCCTCTCTTCAAGAGAAGCTGCCCCAAGAGATGGTTGGCTGTCCTCGCCCAGCCGCTGCCCCTTAGGACTTATAGCCCTTTCCCCTGCCAGGCTGCCCCTGGCCACTGGCTGAGCACTGGGGGTAACAGAGCCGGGGAAGGCGGTGTGACCAGCACCCCAGCCCACAGCCCCAGGCTTCCCTGTCTGACACTGTTGGGGATTCCCCAGCCCAGCACCAGCAGGTGCTGCCTGGCTCCCCCGGCTCATCTCCAGCCTCTACTGGCTGCCCTCCTCCTGCGGGGCTCCCTCCCCCTCCTGCAGCCCAGGGAACCTCAGCCTTGACTTTCTGTTTGGGGCCTGGCACTGGGCGACCCCAGCGGTGGGCCCGATGGTGCCTTACACCTTCGTGAGCACCTCCTGGCTCAGACCCCCAAGGGCTGCAGGTTCAAGCCCTGGCTGGCCATCAGCCCAGCTGTCTGGCTTGCTGAAGTGGAGATAAGAAAGGCCCTGGGCTTTGGAGGCGGGCAGACCTGGGTTTAGGCCGCAGCTGGGCCGGGTGGTCTCTTCATGTCTCTGGGCCTCTGTTTCCTTGTAGGTAAAACGGGGAAAGTAAAACCCACCTTGGATGTTTGAGGGAAGTGCCTGGGCCTGGAGTGTGGCTTCCTCTCCCCTCTCTTGCCTGCCTTCGGGCCTGCAGGGCTGGGCACCCAGAGACAGATGAGGTGAGAGGAGGGGATGGAGTGGATAAGGCCCGGTGGGCTCCACTGGGGAGCACTGAGAGTTACCCTCATCACACCATCCAGCAGGTCTGGAAGCTCCCACAGGGCTGGGGCTGGCGCAGGGGGACAGGAGGGGGCAGGTGAAGGGAGTGAGGGGCAGAAGGAGAGGAGGTGGGACACAGGGCATGAAGCAGAGGCACGAAGGTGGGGAGCCAAGTGGACACATGGGAGCCGAGGCCAGGCACGTGGGAGGCTGCCCGGGGAGGGAGGACCTGGCTGTCCTTTTCCAGATCACAGGTCACGGCTCCTTGTGCCCCCGTGAGTGCTGACGAGGGGTCCCGCCACCAGGATGGGCAGAGGCCTGATCGGCGGGGGCTCAGGGGCCCTGGAGCTCTGAGGAAGGGGGCTATCAGCCCCTGCGAGGGGCCACCCCCCTGCCCCGGCCACTCAGCACCCTCGAAGGCTGGGGCCCCGGTAGCAGGCCAGAGGAGCAGTAGGGAGGACACGATGGACTTGCACTCAGGCCAGCTCGTGGGGGAGGAGGAGTAGGACGGGGAGTGGCCCAGTGTCCTGGTCTCTCAGGGATGGACAAGTCCCCTCCTCATTCCACCGCTTCAGCTTGGGCGCCCCCAGGGTCATGCAGCTCCCCACCCCTGAGAAAGCCTGCTCTGGTCCTGAGAAGGTTTCTGCTAGGCTGGTGCTTTCACTCTGGCCTTGGCCATGAGACGTGTGTGTATGTGTATGTGTGTGTGTGTGTGTATGTATGTGTGTGTGCGTATGTGTGTCTGTCTGTCTGTGCTGGGGCAAGCTGTCAACCAGCATATGAGGCCACAGGGCTGCCCATGGGGAGAGAATTCTAGAAGCTTTTGTCTGCATCCCAAGAGGAAGTAGGGATCTTTCTCCTTGGATCCTTTCTTTGATCTTGGGCCCCTGTTGCCCCAAGAATTTGTCAGAAGAACTTCTGACAAATTCATTTATACTGAGATGCTAGGAAATTATTTTGTAACTTCCTCTATAAAGAGGGCAGTTTTTAATCCAAAGGGACACTTCATTTATGGTGGAATTGACAGCAGTGGGGAGCTGACAGGAGCACCTTAGGTGGGCGAGTACACTCCCTGGCTCCTGTTTCCCACTAGAATCTCCTCCTCTTGTCTTGACTGCAGGTGCTTGGCAGGCGGGGGCTATTTCTTCTGTTTCTCTTGTGGGCCCCACCCACCAGGGCCCAGTGACCCTCCCTTCACCCCAGGGACTCCCTGTGAGTGGCACAGATGGGACAGTACGAACAGCCTTTGTACCCATGAGCCACATCTCCAAGATCTCAACTGAGGTTCAAGTCCTGGCGGTGGGGGGCTTGCTGTGCCGCCTTGGGCAAGTCAATGCCTTCTCTGGGCCTCCGTTATCCATCTGGGAAAGGCAGAGTTTGGACCGTAGGGTCTTTGAAGGCCCCTCCAGCTATGGAAGCCCAAGGTTCTGGGCCTTTGACCCTTCTCAGGTTGCGGTCAGCCCCTGGGCTAGGCTCTGAGTGCACCAGGACAGGGTACGGACTCCAGATGATTCCATAGCCCTGTGCCAGCCAGGCAGCTGGCCTCCTCCAGACAGAAGTGATGGGAGAGTTATTGCTGGAGGCTCAGAGGCTCTCTTGTCTGACTCCTTTGGTGACAGATGGAGAAACTGAGTCCTGAGTAGAGGGATGGCTTGCCCAAGTCCCTTAGCGTATCAGCATTGGGTGGGACCTCTAAACAGGTCTCCTGCCATCTGATGCAGTTGGTTAGGTCTTTCGGATAAATCCTGGTGACTCCCTGTTAGAGGTGGAAACCAAGATAGATTCTGAAGGAAAGCATGGGTGGAGAATTGTCTCCTGGGGATGGGCCCCAGGGGTAGGGAAAGGAGTGGCATCGTGCACCTGTCCTTGACCCCTTGCATCCTAGGACCTTAGAAGCCCCGGCGTCTGAGCCCGCCGTCCTGCACTTGGTCTCCAGTAGGCAGTGATGGAGGGCACCTCTCCCTGTGGTGTGGCTGTCCCTGGACCAGTGGCTGGACCGGACTGGACGTGGCTGTAAATCACCCTTGCCGCGGGGCTGGAGGAGATGGCTTATGCATCCCAGGCATCTACCCTGCAACTCAGGGTGGGTACTGACATGTCATTCTAATGAGGTCGCAAATTTCCTTGGCACCCAGCACCCCTTGCTCACCCCAGGCTCCCCCAGCACCGCTCCAGGCTGGGGAGTGGGTTCAGAAGGCGATGGGGCTCCAGGTTCCACCAGACAGCGTGGGGAGAGGGGAGGCACCGGCTGGCTTTGGGCGCCCCGCCCCACCTGCCCCTCCGCCGGACGTCTCTCCGCTCTGGCGCCTGACCTCACTGTCCTTGAATACACTGTGCAGGCTTTTCTCTCCAGATCTCGACTTACGCTGCTCCTGCCACCTGGAACATCCTCTCTGTTCCCTCCAACTACCCGGGTTCTTCTTCCAAGGCCTAGGTGAAGACGTCTCCCTCCAGGAAGCCTCCTGTAGCCAGCTCAGCTGTAACCCTCAGGCCTCTGGGGACACGTGAACCCCGTTTCACTTGCTGACTCCAGTGATCAGGCTGGGGGCTGCCCGGAGCAGCAGAAAGGAAGAAGCAGGGCGGCTGCCTCCAGGCTCAGCTGGAAAGAGTTGTGGGGTCTATGAGACTTGTCTGCCAAGGTCAGGAACTAGAGGACGGCAGGGTTCTGGGTCTGCTTTCCCTGCTGAGGCATCTGGGCCATGGGGCCATTTATTTTAACATCCTCATGCGTGTTGACATTAAACCTCTCTCATTTCTTTACTTTCTGTCTACCCAGGGGGGGACGCAGCCTCCTGACGGCTGGCACTTCCCCATGTATCCCGTGTCCCTCATAGTCGTTGGTAGGCATGTGTGAAGACTCAACAAACCCCAGTGAGAGAGAGGGGCGGGAGGAAAATGCTGTCACGGTCCCTAGAGTTGGCTCATAGGGCTTCAGAGCCACTTACAGGGGAGGGCTGCGGGGACATGCCATGGGGAAGCTCTTCCTCAAGGTCCCAGGGGAAGTGAATGCTGGGAAAATCTCTCCAGCAGACCAGAGGTTGCTGGGTTGCTGGGTTGCTGGTGTTTCTTGGACCAGCGGGGCAGGGCCCAGCATCCACCCTGGCATCAGGGGCCCCCAGGTTGTTGCCTATGTCCCCTGGTCCCCGCAGAGGCTCCCCCTTTCCTCTTCTGAGGCTCTGGAAGCACTCATTAGCGCAGAACCTCCCACATGTGAGATCCACACCTGCTATTTCTCTGTTTTATAGGTGGGAAAATGAAGGGTTCTCGGGGTTCATGGTGGAACCCCAGGGCCCATCCAGAAGTTTGGTGGTGGCTAAAGTGGCTCTGGCTCCAAACATAAGCCCTCTGTTCAGGCCAGACCCCAGGCTTGTCAAAGATGCAGTTCTCCCCTCACAGACTCTGATGAAGAGAGTGTCTGAGCTAGAGAGTCACTTACAGATTGTCAGTTCTGAGTCCCCTGTGAGCAGAGAAAATGAGGCCCAGAAGAGACCAGGCTGGCCCCAGGCCACACAGCCTCCCCTAAGAGACAGGCTTCCTGACAACCAGGTCCCCTGAGAATCCAGAATAGAAGGTGAGCAGGGCTGCTTGCCTGGGGCTTTGCCAGGGCCCCACACTGCCCAGACCCAAGGACCCTGAAGAAGGGGACCCTGCAGGACTCCTGCTCTGGTAGCCAGCCTTGGCCAGCACTAGTATATATGCCTTTATTCTCCACCAAGTTAGACACTTTGACTCTCCACCAAAGCAAGACCTTGGCATGAGGAGGTTGTGTAGCACAAAGACCATGGTATAGGCCTAGTGCTCAGAAATTTTCAGCTTGGCCATGGATGCCTAGGGGCATTTAGCTCTCCTAGCCTCAGCTGCTGATCCTCACCCAAATGACATGGGATCAGGGCATCTCTGCAGTCTGGTCCAGCTTCAAATTCTTACTATAGTGTAAATGACTGATAGAGGACTTTGCTTGAAGCCATATTGACAGGAAGTGGGAAAGAGAGGCTGAAGGCGATAACGGGATCCCAGGGGATGCTGCAGATATGGGTCATGATGTGGTCCAGAGAGGAGGTCTGGAGGCCAGGACATGCTGCCTGCTTCCAAGCCCCCTGGCTGGCCTTTCTCTTCCTTCTTTTCCTCCTCTGTCTCTCCTCCCTTCTGCCGCAGTGGTTCGTGCAGTCCTCCCCTCAGCACGGAGCACTGTGAAGAGCTGGCCCTTGGCCAGATTGGCATTGGTGGTTTATCGATTTAATCCATCAGGGGCTGTAAAGTGTCCCCTCCCCCGTGTGAGGTTGGGCAGGCTGAGCATCCACCGCGCAGCTGGCTGGCATTAGAGACCCAAGAAGGCCGTTGACCTCAGGTTCAGCCTGTTTCAGGGACCTGTGGTTCCTGTAGCCTTTGTCCCTTTTGGACTCTATTTGAAGTGACATTGCAAGTGGCCGTGACAGCTTAATCAAGCCTGGAGTCTCTGCCAGGGAATGGGGGGCCTGATGGTCAGCAGGCAGGAGAAGCAGGGCCCCCGGAGCCTGGGTCCCACCTCGGCCGCACCTTCTCAGGCAGGTGCCCCACTTGGGGCCCGGGCCAAGCTGATATTTCACCCTCAACAACACAGCGGTGGTTCCAGAGCCCCGTGAAGCGCTTTCCCGCACCCACTCGAGCAGGCATTTGTCGCATCTGCAGGGGAGATAAGAGTGACTTTGGGGGACCAGGGAGCATTGGCCTGGGAGCTAGAAGCGTGGGCTCCCTGCCGTCTTAGCCCTCAGGGCTGTGTGGTCTGCTTTCCAGCTGCCCTCCGTAGGTGGACGTGAGGGGCAGGGGCAGCCCTGTCTGTGGTCCCTTCAGCTATGTGGTTGTCATTGGACCATGGAGTGCTGGGCTCCAGGTGGGGGTCCCGCAGCTGCAGGGTCACCTTGGACCACAGAGTTCTGGGTTCCAGGTGGGGAGTCACCTGCAGGGTCACCTTGGACCACGGGTGGGGGCCCCGCAGCTGCAGGGTCAGCCAGTTCTTGCCCCAGCTCTGGAAAGTGGGTGAGCTCGTCTGCACCTTACTGATGAGCAACTCAGAGGGGTTGGGTTACCTGCCTCGGGCCACACAGCTGTGAAGTGGCAAAGCTGGGTTGGAGGCCAGAAAGTTCTGGGGCTGGTGGGGTGTGTGTGTGACAATCTGTTGATGGGTCCCCTGGCATCCTCCCCACCCTACTGTCACGCCGCGAGGCACCGACCGCGCTCCAGGACAAGCAGCGAGGGTCTGCCCGGGGACAACCGAGAGGCTGCAGGCCATCTCTGGTCTCGCCTTTTGGTTTTATTTCTGTGCTTTTAAACTATGGACTACTTCAAGACTTTGCGTCTCATCCCCGCGCAGGGGCCACGCTAATCTCCTCCTCCGGGAAGGAAGCTGGAGGTCCCAGGAGGGTGGCGGCGAGTGGGCTGCACCTCCCATGGGGAGCCGGGAGAGGGGGCCGGGCGGGTGGGCGGCTGTGGCTGGGTGCGGGGGAGATGCCTTGGTGGCTCAGAGCCTGACAGTGCTGGCAGGTGTGTGAGGCCCATTGCCCAGATGAGAACACTGAGACCCGGGGCGCACGGTCTGGGTGGGGGTCTCTCTGGGAGTCTGGCCCAGCCTGCTGCTGATCCTCCCCCAGTGGACCAGGGTGGTGACCGCGCAGGTGCAGGGGACAGTTGGCAGCGTCCGTCTCGGGAGTTCACAGCTGCTGGGAACATCTGCTCCGTCTCCCGCCTCGGCGCCACCTGCTTCCCTGCCCGCCCGCTCCGTCTGCGGCATTTCTCACTTCCTTGGCGTCTCTGTTCATCCCTGCTCCCGCCTCATTCTCTTCTGTCTCTCAGCAGTGGCCACTTCTGCCCCATCCACTGGGTGCCCAGGACCCAGGGGGACGTGTGACAGGTGAGCATGACAGGCTGGACTTGGGGACCTCTGTGGTTGGTTCCCTGGCTGCCCGCTCCTGGCTTCCGGCTCCTCCTCTGTGAGTCGGGGACAACAGCACGCACCGGGAGGGCCATCGTGAGGGGAGGACTGTGCCCGATGCCTTCCCAGGCCCCCTCTGCTCCACGCCCCTGCTCAGAGTTAGTGCCGTTGTCACACGACCCATCCATTCCCAAACCTGGACGTGCCCAGGACCCCTGGGCGGTCTGAGGAGCCGCAGATTCCCAGGCCCATTGCCCCGGCTTGCTTCTGCCTGGTGGCCCCCCCCCACCGATGCCAAGCTGTCCCTGCCACCAGGTCATCTGCATTGAGTGTGTCATGGTTGTTAGCAAGGTGGCCTAACAGATTGGGGTGCTGGTGCCACTGCTCAGCCCTCCGAGCCTCAGTGTGCACGTCCGTGAAATAGGAAGACTAAGGCCTCCTTCCCGGGGCGTGAGGAGAGAGCTCCAGTAAAGCTCCCGCCACAGGGCATTACAGACGTCAGAAAGGCCCAGCAAATGGGCCTGACCATTCTTGTTGAGCCTGCCGGTGTTGGGGGCTCACCCCCTCTGAGGCGGGTAGCACGGAGCCTGTTCCAGATGACACCTGGGCGTGCTGACATGTTCAAGTGCCTCAAGGAGTCCTCACCTCTGCCTCTGGTCGAGGCCTTCCTTCTCTTTCCAGAAGTCTCTGCCAGCCGCCCACACTGCTGACATCTCCCTCTGGCCTCCTGCAGCGAGACTGGCTGAGCCTATGCCTGGCACCTGTTTGCTGCTGGCTTACTCATTCTCTCGCACCTGGGCTGTTGCAAAAGCCTCCCAAGTGCTCGCCCTGCCCTCTCCATTCCACTCTTGAACTTCATCTAGAGGGATTAAAAAAATCCACTTTAGGGCAGCCCCGATGGACCAGCGGTTTGGTGCCGCCTTTGGCCTGGGATATGATCCTGGAGACCTGGGATCTAGTCCCACATCGGGCTCCCTGCATGGGGCCTGCTTCTCCCTCTGCCTGTGTCTCTGCCTCTCTCTCTCTCTCTCTGTGTCTGTCATGAATAAATAAATAAAATCTTTTAAAAAATCCACTTTATTGGGGGGGTATTTCTTAGGATAAAGTGCTCAAATCTTAAGTGTGCATAGCTCCATGGACTTCTACATGGGTAAATGGCTCATCGATCAAGGTACAGAGAGTTCCAACAGCCCAGGAGGTTCCCCTGGGTCCCTTGCCAGTCAATAATCTCCCAGAGGTGACCCCTCTTCAGACCTCAATCCCCCAAATTAGTTTCTCTGTCCGCCTTCTGTTCCGCGTTATGTCTGAGATCCACCCCACGCCTACGTGCATCACAACTGGTTGTTCTTCTTCATCGCTGCGTAGTATTTCGTTGAAGGTTGGGTGCCCTCACTTACTCATCCGCCCCACGGCCGATGGGCATTAGAGTGGCCCTCAGCTCTGGGCTCTCATGGTGGAAGCTGCGATGACCGCTTGTGTCACCACCACCTTCGATGGTCACCCACTTTCATTTCTCTTGGGCGAATGCCTGTGAGTGGCACCGCCAGGTCAGGACACAGGTGTGTGTTTTAGTTTCCGTCAATCCCGCCAAGCAGTTTCCCAAGTGGTTCCTGCTGGCGGCGAATGTTAAGAACCACTTGGGAAACTGCTGGTAGCTGCACGTTCTCGTCAACTCCGGGAGCCAGATTCCTTTTTAACCTCAGCCATCGTGGTGGGAGTGTAATGGGATCTCATTGTGGTTTTAACTTGTATTTCCCCAAGGAGTGATGGGGTTGGGAACTTCCCACGTGCTCGCTGGACAGTTGGACATGTGTTCACTGAACAGCGCTGTTCATGTCAAGTTTAATTGGGCTGGTTGTTGGTTTTTTCCCCCTGATTTGGACTTTTTTTTTTTTTTTAATATTCTGGATTTGATTCATCCGTGGGTATGTGTATAGGCTATGTACTTCTCTAGCTTCATCATTCACTTTCCTGTTCTCACAAACCCCTTGCTTTGCCTCCTTGGCGGGTGGGGTGCAGGTTCCCACCACTGAGTGTTCGTTCGTATGTGGGGGGCCCTCTGCCAGCTGGGATCTCCCTCCTCCTCTCCGCCTCAGCAGGCATGCTGCCCAAGACCTAAATCAAACCCCTTCCTCTAGAAAATCAGCGCCTTCCTGCTGCTTGGTTGACATCTCCGTATTTGGTCCGCACAGAGAGCACACCATCATGGAAATCGCCAAATGCTCCGAGCCAGAGCTATTCCCTGGCCTCCGAGGGTTGCCCGTTTCCCAGCATGCCATTGCATGCCCCCCCACCCCCCACCCCTCCAACCCCAACCACAGCAGCTCTGCTTTGTTGGTTTTATACTTTGGGCTCTGGGCGAGATTTTATTTGAAGAGGAATTCTACTGCTTTAAAAAGTTTTGAAAAATTCTTTAAAAAAAAAAAGAATTTATTTATTTATTTATTTATTTATTTATTTATTTATTTGAGAAAGAGAGAGCATGAATGGGGTGGGGTGGTGGGGGAACAGAGGGAGAAGCAGATTCTCTGCTGAGCGGGGAGCCTGATGTGGGGCTGGATCCCAGGACCCTGGGATCATGAGCTGAACCGAAGGCAGCCGCTTAGCTGACTGAGCCACCCAGGCGCCCCTGAAAAACTATTTTTCTGGACCAATTTATTTGTTGTCATCCATCCTGGATGTGCCAAGGAAACCTATGTGTCAGAGGCTAACCTGGCCTCACTTGTGTGCTCTGAACTGACCTCTGAGTTCTGAGCCAGCCTGGGACTGACAGGTGTTCCAAACTAACCCAAATGTTCTAGGGTGTCATGTGTCTCTGGACTACCGTGTGTGTGAGTTCTGGGTTCCTGTGTGGCACTGGGCTGACCTGGGCGCTAGCTCTGGGCGAGCCTGGGCTAAGCCACATGTCCAGGGAGAAGTCGTAGGCTCTGGGCTACCCTAGGCACCTCTTCACGCTCATCTACAAGAGCTGGGGGCACTCCCACTTCCTCCCCTAGAGACAAGGACCAGGAACAGACTAGGCTCCAGTCCTAGTGCCCTCTTAGATCTTCGATGATGGGAAAGATGTCCTTGGTCTTCCTTCTGCTGAGCACAACCGGCACCAAGGGTTTCCTTGGAGTTCCTTCAGGAGCAGACACCTGGGAAGGCCTCAGGAGTCCAGAGCCAGCCTCCTCCTGAGTTCGTGTAGGTGGAGAAATACACAACCAGCTCTTGCCTGGGTCGGGCAGGCCTGGGCTGGGCAGGTGAGAGACAAAGGGGTCATTGTGGGTTCCGGGGAGGAGGCCAGACAAAGGAAGGCTCCCTGTCCTTCTTGATCCTTCCTGTAGAAGGAAGGCAGGGACCTCAAATAAGTCTTGGCTTCACCCCTAGCCTCATCAAGAGCCCCCTCAAGACGGCCTGGCATTCATGCCCAGGGCTGTGTCTGCCACTGTCACCCCCCCACTCATGGCTCTCTCGGGTTGGCAGGTGGGGCCACTGAGGCCCTGAGGGGCACAGAGGCAGGATGGAATCCCAGGCACCCCTATCTCTGAGCCAGTGCTGCCGAGACCTCATGTCACCTGTTGGAACCCCCGTCCTGGAGCCTACCCTCTGCCTTGGTCCATCATCTGCTCCTCCCTGGGAGGCACCGTGACAAGAGCTACTGTCTCCCCCACTGCTCCCGGCCCCTGGTAACACCCACTCTTCCCCGGATGGGGAGCCTGGGTTCTTGGGATCTGCTGGGCCTGCTGGGGAGAGAGTTTTCCCTTCACGTGTGCCCCATGGGTGCAGCCACACCATGCTAGACAGAGGCAATGACAAGGGCGTCACTGCCCCCATCCCCAACTGCTACCCACACCCTGAATTAGGTATGTGCTTCAGCCATCATCCCCATCTGGCCACATCTGTCCTTCCCACCTCCCTCCACCTCTGAGAGTCAAACCCGACTCAATCCAACCATCTTCCCACACCAAGTACCTGAGCCCACCCTGAGGGCGGGTGCTGCGCACCCCAGGGAGATGCAGGCCCTGCTCGAAACTTGCCGGCTTTGTTCCTGCCACTTCCTCTACTCTCTCCCGTCCCCTCCTCCAGGGAGCCTTCCCTGACCCCACATAGCACCTGTAAGTCAGCCTGCGACCCCTGGGGGAACCCCCAGGCCCCTTGAAAAGGGCTCCCTTACTCCCTGGGCATCTTGTGGCAACCCCAGATCCCTCCTCTGTGTGGGTGGGCCTGGGAATACCTTCAATCCAGCCCCTGCCTCTGGAAAGGCCAGCCTGGCCCTCACATTCCCTTGTGTTAGGCCGCGTGGGGCTGGCACAGGGGCCTCTACCCTCACCAAGTGTGTGGGACAGGGAGGCCCCTGGGGACCCCGGAGAGGCAGGCTCTCTGAGCCTGGGGTTTCCAGGAGGACTTTGGTCTCCAGCCTGATGTAATGCTTCTGTCTCTGGTGTCTCACTAACTCCTCACTGCCCCTGTGTGGCCAGAATCAGGGGCAGGTGGGCAATCAGGTATGGAGGGGTCCGGGACCCTGAATGATGGGTCTGGAGCCCCCCACACTGAGGGGTGCTCCTGGTAGCCCTCAGAGTAAAACAGTAAGTGCCTCCAGGGCCCACAGGGCCAGAAGGGTCTTAGCCTGCCTGGCCTCCGGTCTCAGCACACACCACACCCTCCTTCTCTGGGCCCCCTTCCTCCCACCTCTGTCTCCCTCCTAGTGCATCTTTACCCCCCACCTCCCCGCCCTCCTTCTCTTTGTCCACGTGACACAGACCCATTTCTGAGAACACAGATTCAATGCCCTTCCTCAGGGAAACCTTTTCCATGCCTCGGACCACCTGGGTTCCACTGTCTTTGCTGTGTGACTCCCTCCATCTCTGCTCTGGCGCAGCGATCTTGATGGCAGTGAAGTAATAGCCGTGTCTCACTGGCTGCTTACTACCTGCCTTCTGCACCACCATCCCATCCCCTGCCCTTGCCCCATGGAAGCTTCCCAATGGTGGGGCCTTGCCCAACCTTCAATGAATGAATGCGTGAATAGGAGCGGGGACTCCCGGGAACAATGAGTGAGGAAGTGAGGGGCCTGTGCAGTGGCCCAGGTGGGCACAGGAGGCTGCCCTTGGCTGTGGGCCCCTGCAAAGTAGGCCTCCTCGGGGGCGGGGGGTGGCAGCAGAGGGGGTGAGAAGTGGTCAGACTTCCCTGGATACTGGAAGCAGCGCCAACAACATGGAGTGGGTGAGTGGATGTGGGGCGTATGCAAAAGAGATCGGCCTAATTAGAGAGACAGAGGTGCCACTGGGATGGGAAAGGCCGAGGGTGAGCGGGTTTCGGAGGGAGGCCTGGGGTGCTGATTGTTTCAGTGTGAGCGGCCTATTGGGGTCCCGGGGGAGGACTTCCAGGAGGTGGACAGTGCACAGTGTGAGTCTGGAGTTCAGGGGAGAGGCTTGGGCCCCGGGAATGCATGTTGGAGTTGCTGGTGGATGGAACTCGCAGGTATGGGATAGATGAGCTCATTAAGGGCATGAGGGGCCCCTCTGCGGCTTTGGGAGGTCGGGGCCCAGCGCGTGGAGACCGGAAACAGCCTCAGGGCAGACAAAGGACGGGGGCACAGCAGCCTCAGAGATGAGGAGCCTGGTGAGAAGGAGCCAGAGGAGGGCTGGGAAGTTTCCAGGAGGTGGAACACAGGAGGATTTTAGAAGGCGAGAAAAAGTCAGGGAAATGAAGTTCGGGCTGGTTGAGGAGGCTCTGAACATCAGTGCAGAGAGGCCTCGCTTTATGGCCTCGAAAACAGGGGGCTACTGATGAAGGCTGATGGGTGGGAGATGCACGTGACGGGGTGGGCCTTGGGGACCCACGCAGTGGCTGTGAACAGGACAGGGGGTGCCTGGAGGTGGAGACCCGGCTATGCCCATGCTAGGGTCCGGGTATGGGTTTAGGTGACCTGACACTTCAGTTTCCTTTCCTGCCAAGTGCATGAGGACCCTAACCGTGCACAAGGAGGCTGTTTTGGGGGGGCCACTTACCTGCCCATCTTCCCCGGGGCGCCGCAGCCTGCCATCCTGACACTGGCCGCTAGGTGGCAGCCAGCCCCCGGCAGCCCCACCTGTAGCCCCGACCTGGGCCCCGAGGACTTTCTGGGGTGCCGGCCTTGGCACCGCCACATCTCAGCCTGCAGTTTCTCTCTGAAATCTTCTCTCCTTAGACACTCACTAGTCAGGGGCTCCCGGGGCCTCGGGGCCCAGCCTGTGGGGGGGCCTCTCTCTGGAGCAGGCCTTTGCCAGGCACAGGGCCCAGGGGCCACTCCGTGGAGGGTTGCGCTATGGAGCAACTAAATACAGTCTTTGGGACAAAGTTTTGCTAAACATTATTCATAATTAATCTAAAATTCAAATTTCTCCGGCACCCCTGACACTGCGGCATTGGCCCTGATGGGTGACATGGCGGCTCACTCACACGTCTGCACCGAGCGCGGGGCACTGGCCCAGGCTGCCAAGGCTGAGGGCTTCAGACGGGGAGCTGGCACCAGGGCACGAGACCCAGCTTCGGCTCACAGTCACCTCCCCTGGATGCTGTCCATCTGTCCATGCAGCCATTGGCTCATCCGTCCCCTACCTGTCTATCCACCCATCCAGCCACGCACTCACCCGCGCAGCTTTCACCCCGAGGGGGTACAGACCACTGGCCACTGTTGTCACGTTCTCACGGGCTCTATCCTGTCCTTCCAAGTCCACTTGGCTTCTCTCTGGAGCCTTCACAGAGCCTAGAGGCAGAGCTGGGAAGACTCCACGGCTCTTGCCTGCTTTGGGGGCCCTACCTTCCATGGCGTATTCGGGCTGGACCCATACGCTCCACTCGCCCCCTCACTGGACCAGCAGTGTGTCCCAATAGTGTGTTCCCAAGAGTGTGTCCCCAAGAGTGTTGGCAACTACACTTTTACCAGGTAATTGTGTGTGGGAGTGGGACCAGGAAGGACGGAGAGGGAGGGGGAACCAGGCTGGGGGAGGCTGGCGCTGTGGGCAGGGTCCAGAGAAAGAGGCCTCCCCAGTGGAGATACCACCCATTTCTCCTCACCTCCTCAGGAAATGTGGGGCTTAGGACCCTGCAGGGCAGCTCGAAGTGCCTCTCAGACACCAGCTGGACTCATCTCCTGCACCCTGGGTGATAGTTTGGAAACTGAGTTCCAGAAAGGGCCAGCGAGGGACCTAAGGACACACAGTGTCCTACTCTCTGAGCTTACGACCTTGTGTCCTCCAGGCTCCGATCTGCTCTAGCTCTTGGGCTCCATGAGCCACCTCCTATTCCCCAGGGGTCCCTTGCAGCCCGACACAGGGCCCTCCGCAGTGATGCAGCCCTGGTCCGGAAGACACGGCCCCCTCATCGGTCCCCTCCACTGGGAAGAGGATTCACGAGGAAGTGAGTTAAAGTAACCTGCAGTCTTTTTATCACCTTGATGGCTACAATGGATTTTGTTTCAGGGAGTCTCCATGAGACTTTAATTAAATCAGGAACTCGGGCCTTGCCAGTTTCCCTGCTTATCAGCTTCTTAAGGCTGTGATTCATTACCCAGGATTATTTTTTTTCATCCCTGAAATAATCTTTAAAGGCCTTCTATCAGAGAGATTAAAGCCATAAGTCATACATGCCCACGTGGACGCTTTGTTTGCTCGGCACATGGGTGGCGTAGAGCCCAGAGGACTGGGCCCTGGCCTGGCTCCCCGGCCCGGTGGAGGGCGGCTGTGGTTGTGGGCGTTGGGCTAGCCAGGGAGGCTGGGGAGGGTGAGCAAGGAGCTCAGCGTCTGGCTTCCCTTTTGCCACAGCCACCTCATGTCCTGGGTAGAAGGGTCAGGCCTGCCACATAGTCAGCCTCTCCTGTCACAAAAAATATACAGACATGATGGGACGGAGAGAGGGACTCAGCAACTCTCTCCACCTGCTACTCTGCTATTGGCCTTTTCTTCTCATTCTTTTTTCTCTGCTTTATGATCCTTCTCCTTCCTTCATTTAAAATATTCATTGGCCCCTGGTCTGGGTCCCTGTGTTCTGGTGCTAGGCAGGGCAAGACAGACGGGATGCCTAGTAAGGGACACAGAGAAGCAGTGTGCCATGATTCCACATTTATCTCCCCCTCTGCCTCCACGTCTCTCTATCTCTTCGTCCTCACTGCCACCGCACCCCTTGTCTTTCTACGTCTCTCTCAAATTAAAGAAGCAAGAGGCTAGGCTGCTTATTGGGGGTAATGGCCTTTGAGCTCATTTTGAATTGTTCACTGGGACTCTCCCCCAGACTGCGGGGCAGGGCAGTCTCAGTCTAGGTCTGCAGACCCTTGAGGATCAATGAAGTTCATGGTTCAGACTTTAAAATGCAGACACAAGAAAAAAAAAATAAATGCAGACACAGGCAACCAGGGCCATGGAGAGAGGAGGGCAGCCTACTTGCCGGAGGTGGTGATGGAGGCTCAGGACAGGCTGCAGAGAGCTTGGCTTCCGGAAGGAGCTGGAGTGGATCCAAAACCACAGGCCTCAAGTGCCTGCCTTGTCTCTTTTCTGGGGTGAAATGCAAGGTGCTAAGGTTTAGCTCTTGATGACTGCCCTCAACCTTGTCCTTGTCCACTGCCAAGTTCAGTAAGTTGCTGGTGACAGCAGTGTCTGTGTATTTGTGCAGTGTTGCTTTGAGGTAGGTAGGTAGGAGCCATAGGTGCTGGCTCCTGACTGAGGCTGCTCTGTGTATGTGGGGGCTGTCAGGGAGTGGAACCAGGACAGGGTCATGTGGAGGTCCCGGGTGGAGTCTAAATGGGGAACTCCGGGTCCTGCCGCACCTGCTGGATGAGCATGAGTTGATCTGCAAGGGGAAGGTGTGTGTGAAAGAAACCCCACGTGTGGTTGTGGGTGGTCAGAGATGGGGTGAGGGGAGCCAGGAACCTGGGATGAGGTTCAGCCCCTGCCCCCAGCATGGGGCCTGCAGTGACTCTGCACCCCAGCATGTGGCTTGCTTGCTTGCTTTCTTTCTTTCTTTTCTTTCTTTCCTTTTTCTTTCTTCTCTTTCTTTCTTTTTGATTCTGTCTTATTCTCTTCCACTTCCAGGCCTTTGCCCAGGTGGTTTCTCTGCCTCCCTCCACCTCCACGTCACATGGACTCACCTGTCTCAGCCATGCCACGCCACCTAATGAGGCCAGGTCCCTATTCGAGGCCCTTCTAGTGCCAGGACTCCACTGGGGCCCTGGGTACAACCGGAACCGGTTCCTGCGGTGACCCAGTGGGGCAGGCTCCCCTTTGGGGCAGGGCTGCAGGCATGGCTGGGCCCCTGTGCCTGGCACGGGGCAGGTGGCGGGCCACCCTGAAAAGGACTCTGGGGACGTGGAGCTCCATGGGGAGATGCCTCAAGTGACCCAGTACGGCGCAGACCTGGAGCAAGAGGCATCCCTCGGCCCATTTCTGCCCAGAAAGAACGGAGGGTGTCCGTGATGCAGAGAACCAGCCGGGGCAGCCCCGGGAGGGGATCAGACTGGTCACCCCAGCGCCTTCCTCACGAGGCCACAGGAGGGGACTGGGCATGAGCATGCTGGGGACCCCCACCCCTTCGCCGGCTTCCCGGATCTTCCTGGGGAGGGACAGCGGCTGCAGTCACGCAGGAGGCTGACACCACTGTCACCTCCCTCACACCGTAGGCTGGCCAGGCCCCCGGACATTGATATTTATATTGATTTGTGTCACGCCCAATCACTTCAGCTTCTGAGACAAAACTCAGAAATACATGCAGAGCCTTTCAAATCCAGGCCACCTCGATTTTCTAAAACATCTGCTCCCGATGTGTGTGCGTGTGCGTGTGCGTGTGCATGGAGGGGCAGGCATGCAACTACACAAAAGCCCTGGACTTTATCAGACAGTGATTGAGTTTCTGGGGCTGTGGGCTGACCTGTGGTTCATCCAGGAGTGGGGGGGTTAAGGCGGACGAGGGAGAGGCGATTAACTTGTGATCTCCGAGAGGGTAAAGGTCTTTCCCAGAAATAATAGCTCCTGTTGATGGAGCGCACTCGGTGTGCTGTCCGTGGGAAGCACTTGGACGGGCTCCCCAGCAGCCTGGGGGGGAGTGGTCGTGATCCCCAATTCCAGAGGAGGGAGCAGAGGGGACAGGTGCTGCCTCCTTCCTTCAGCCATTGGGTCATCGGACCCCGTGTCCATCAGACTCTCCGGGGGGCCCACCGTGTGCTGTGCGCAACTGGGCTGACACTCAGCATGGCAGCAGCAAAAGGATGACAGAGTAGTGATGCTCTTATTTGTCCTCCTGCCCACAGACTTTACTCGGGGACACCCAGAGGGAAATGTCTAATCCCCACCCCCTTCCGGCTGGTGACTGTCTCTGTCCCAAGAACGTTCCTGTGCCAAGATTTGGCCCCGACAGGACCTTCCTTGCCTTGAGACGGGCGGTGGGCCAGGGGAGGCAGCAGGCTTAGGGCCGAGAGAGCACATTTTTTTCTTTCCTTTTTGAAGCATGGACCGCAACAGGTGTGGCGTGCCATCCTCGGGCGGCCCTGCTTCTCAGCGCCGCCCCCCACACTGGCGGGTGCACAGGGCTTTGGAGTCGCCGTGCTGGTGTTGACGCCCCAACTGCTCTGAGCCTCAGTTTCCTCATCTGTGCAGTGGGGCTGATGAGAGCTCCCCCTGCACGGGCTTTTGTGAGGGTTAGAGGTGGTGCATGGAAAGCCCTGGACACAATAAGAGTCGGGGTGAGAGGTATGGGGAGGAGGAGGAAGGCGGGGGCACGATGCCCTTCCTCCAGAAGGTAAGCTAAGAAGCTTGGGAACACGTCCCTGACGCGGTGGCACCACGAGTTGGAGGTGTAGGTAGGTCCCATCGCCTCCCATCACCTCCCTCCCTCCTCGATGAGCTGGGGCAGGCCAAGCCACCGACGCCCTGCACAGGGCCTCTCAGCAGCTCCGACAAAGTCGCACACATGAAAGCCCCCTGAAAAGTTCCCGGTGTGGCTCAAATTGGAGGATGATTGGCTTTTCCAGAACTACTAACAATTTGCTCTGTTGTACCTCTCAAGTGCTAAATAAGAAACTCCTGCCAGGGGAAGCTTCTCCCCTTGACGATTCATCCCCTCTCTGTGAGGTGCCCGTGGCCTCCTCCTGTGCCATTCCATCCGCACACGGCACATCCGGGCTCCTCCGCTCCAAGGATCTTCTCGGTTGTCCTGTGTCCTTTGACACCCTGGAATCCGGTGCGATGGCTCCTGGGAGCCACAGCTTGCTGGGTGACTGCTCTAACCTCAGAGCTTTTGTCAAACGGTTGGGGTTGTCGGGAGGGGATAGTGTATGGACGTGGTGGCCGGCATGTTAACACACAGTGGGTGCTCAGGGAACATCACCCCCTTTCTTAACTCCCCATGCACCTTCTTGACTATCAGCTACGGGGGTTGGAAGTGGAAAGGATGGCAAAGCATGGGGCCATACTTGGGGCCACCTCACGCCAGCCAAGGCCAATGGCATACATCACTCATCAACTGGAAGCAGCCTCAGAATCCTTCTTAACCCAGGATCTAGGGAAGCTCAACCAATCAGTTCACGGAGTGCTTGAACTTCTAAGATGCACTTCTAAGGGCTAGAACAGTCTTGATGTGGGAAGGCTCAGAGAAGATGGGGGGACAGGTTCTAAAGCTTGCTGTGTAAGAGGAGGAAGGGGAGGAGGAAGAGGAGGAGGAGGATCCCCTTTGTGCATAAGCCTGGTTGTTTTCAGGCCTCCTCACCCACAGAGGCCCAGTGATGCAAGAGGCCTGCCTGGCAGAGAGATAACAGTCAGGGGTTAGAAACCCCAGGCCTTGGGTTCTGACCCCCGTCGCTTGTCCCCAAGCTGCGGCCTCACACAGGCCTCCATGCACATCCTCGCCACCGTCCTTTCCTAGGGACCTGCTCCGAGCCGGCCCCCACGTGGGATACCATCGAGCCACACAGCCACCTGCACCCCCACCTTACAGACAAGGAGGCGAGGCTGAGACACCGTGACTCAAGGTGGCACAGCCAGGCGGGAGCCGAGCGGGAGGGGCCCATCTGTTCCTGCTGGATTTGCCCAGGCCATTAGCCAGGGCCCTGACATCAAATGAGTTCTGTAATTTGTAAACGCAGCCGAGTGGCTTTTACCGAGGAATGTCGGGAAGGGATAGAAAGTGTCTTTGATAGATTTACCGAGCAGCGAGCAGCGGGTGCCAGCCTCCTGCCCCCTCCTGCTTTCTCCAGGAGCCACGCGCGACCAGAGAAGGCCCGGGAAGGCTTTTGTGGCTGACGGCCAGGCCTTCCACCGGCTTTTACAAGACAGGTTTATGGTGTGGAGGTGACGGGGGATGCAGGGCAGGAGGGAGAGGCTGCCTCAGTCTAGATCTCAGGCAGGAACGTGACACGCCAGCGGGTGAAGCCTGGGGGAGGACGGGCCTGTCGCCTCCCCTAGGGGCTGCATGCCTACCCTGCCGGTGCCTGGGCCTCCGGGGCTGGGGGCCCCTGGGGACAGGGTCGGATGGATGACAGCACCAGTCCCCACTATCCTGCCTCATTCCTGCTTCCCAATATCACCTGCGGTGGCCAGAGCGAGCATCTTCCCACAAACCAGGTCCTGCTGCTCCCAATGGCTCCTGCTGCACTTAGGGTGCCCTGCTCTCCAAGCTGTGGATTTGCACCCCTCTTTAGAGCCCTCTCTTCCCCCTTCACCTGGTTCAGAGTGACCTGGAGCCCGGAGACGGCTCAGGTGCCCATCCCTGAGACAGCCTCACAGCCCCCCAGACCTCCCCTCATCTCTTAAACCCCAACTGGGGCTGGTACACAGTAGGTGCTCCACTAATGTGTGTGAAATTGCAGGGGGGTGCAGCCAGGGCCCAATGGATTTTGCAGATGGGGAGGTTGGAAGTGGGGGCCCTGGGAGGGCATGAGGCAGGGGAAGGGCACCGGGACAGCATGGTGGGAGTGGGGCCATGAGATGGGCCCCAGGGGCTGCTGTCTGTCCATCAGCAGCACACCCAGGCTGGATGAAGGGAGAAGGCCTGGAAATCACTCACTGGAGAAGACAGGCCCAAGATGCCCCGGGCGGTGTGATCACAGCTTTCAAGTGTCTGAAGGGCAAGGACCTGGAAGGAGGCACATGTCTTCTGGGTGTTCTCGGGAGTGGGAGAAAGGCGGGTGACGGGAGGGGGAGAAGCCACAGGAAGGCAGCTGTGAGCCTTCTGTAAGAAGAACATTCTCGCATGTGGAGATGCTCCATAACAAAGTAGGGTTCCTAATGTGGTGGTGAGCTCCCGGGAGCTGGGGGCATTCAAGCAAGCAGAGGCTGGTAGGAACAAGCTCAGAGGAGAGAGGTTAAGCTGGTGGCCTCTGAGACTCTTCCCCGTCCTCTGTGACTCCGGTCTGGCCCCAAAGTACATGGAAGTCACTGGGCGATGTCCCCTGTTGGTTGGAGTAGGGTGACCAACTGCCCTGGTTTGCCTGGGACTACAGGGTTCCCAGGGATGTGGGACCGTCAGTGCTAAAACCTGGGAAGTCGTGGACAAACTGGGACAAGGATGTGTTGGGGGGATCACCCCTCCCAAGCTAGCACGGCTCTGGTCCTCACAAGGACCTTGGAGGCCAGCAGGAATGTTCTGGAACACCTCCTTCCCTGGCACTGTAGCCCGACTAGCTGGGAAGGACAGACAATGGAGCCCTCTCGACCAGGAATTCTTCACGATGATAGGCCAGGCCAGCTAGAGGCCCTGCCCCCTTGCTTCCCTTCCCTGAGCCCTCTTTTTCTTTCTGTAACATGGGGACGGGGGTGGCTAGGTGGCTGAAGAGATTGCACCCATCGTTACCCACCACCCTCTGACTAGGAGCATCAGCCTCTGCTTTCTCCTCCTGGCCAGGGATTAACTTCTAGACTTTTAGTCTCCTTCTGGGTCCACATGGGGACAGTGCAAGGAGGGGGTACCCTGGGGTGGGGAGGGTGGTACAGAGGGGCAGGGAGCAAGAGCCTCCCTCTTTCTCAGGCGGGGAGAGGGATGCGAGGCCTGCCCCAGCTGTCTGTCCGCTGTCCCCTGCCAGGGCCCTGGCTGTGCTCCACCTCCCCCTGCTTCCTCCGGCCCTAGCTTCCTGCCGTGGAAGGAGGAGGTGGGGGGGGGGGGGGTTGGTGGGGGGGCAGGTGGGAGCCTCAGTCTGTGTGAGGCGGCTCTTCACAGTGAGAGGGGCAGGCTGAGGGGGCTGTCGGGGGTGCAGAGCGCTCCTTTTAGACCTCAGTCCTCAGAGGGGCAGAGCCGGGGGCCCGGGCTCCCCGTAGTGGGCCCAGGCTGCTGCCCGCCACTCAGCAGACTCGGGGGACATGGAGCAGATGGTCTAAGGAAGGGGACCCCCACCCAGGAGCTGGGCAGCTCAGGCCCATGCCGACCTTGACACGAACCTCGGAAGATCACAGCCTTGGCGTCCTCCTTGCCGCTCTGCCCTCCTGCCACTCACTGGGTGGCTCAGACCCCTTGGGAGGGCACAGGGGCCGCAGGACTAGTTCCTGCCTGGCTCGCTGGGGGCTGGATCCCCCAGCCTTGCTCCTTTGCCGGGCACACCCTGAGCGATAGCCATGCTCCCTTGTGACTGCCACCCCAGGTATGCAGCCCCCCCATTCAGACACTCACACCTACCTGCATCCCCCAAACACACATCTTTGTGCATGCACACAGATGCACAGCTGCAGACACCCACACTCACCTCCATCCACACACCCACACCCCTCCATCCACACACACACCTCCACGCACACCCACTTTCATCAATGCACATGCATGCACAGCTGCACACACCCACACTCACCTCCATCCACACACCCACACCCCTCCATCCACACACACACCTCCACCCACACCCACTTTCATCAATGCACATGCATACACAGCTGCACACACCCACACCCACTTCCATCCACACACACACTTTCACCCACACCCACTTTCATCAATGCACACATATGCACAGCTGCACACACCCACACTTATCTCCATCTACACACACACACACACACACCTTCACACACCCACCCCCACCTTCAGACCCCCATGCTTTCACACTATCATGCACACACACATACACCCGTACCCCCGGAACCAGGATGGAGCAACAGAGACGATAGGCCGGGATGAAAAGCTGCCAGAGAGGCTTGTTCTGGAGCACCAGGGATCTGATGCCTCGGAGAGCAGGGTGCTGGGGAGGTGATCAGCTGGGCACAGGTGCCCTGGAGGTGACGAGTCTGAGTGGACACCTCCGGCCAAGGCCCCTGGTGCCCTCTTGTCTGAGCAACCTGGCAGGGGTGCAGGGGGTGCTGGCTCTGGAAGGTCACCCAGCCCTGCTCCCGCTGCAACAGCCTGGTTCCAGGCAGTGGCTGGACACTTCCGAGTCCACATCTCTGATGCTGAGCTTCAGGCCTCTTTAAGATGCAGGAGGAGACCAGATGGGGGGAGTGGAGGTGACCGGCCCAAGGTCGTGCAGAAGCCAGGGAGGAAACCAAATCTCCCCAGAGAGGCTGCGAGATGTGCTGGAAACATCGAGCCTCCATTGGGAGCCAGCGTTTGTGCCTGCTCTGCCTGGCCATCTCACCCTTGGCCTCAGCAACGCTCCCTGGGCCTTGGTATCCTCCTTAGTCAACAATGGAGTCTGGTCAGGCCATGCTTCTCAGTTTTCTTCCTGCCTCAACATCCCCCAGAGATCCTCAGCCTCACCCCCAGTTATGACAGGGTCCCAGCTGCTAGGACTCCTGAGGACATGGGGCCTGAATTCAGGGCCACAACAGGTATTCCTGATGGGCCCCTGAGGGAGCACAACTCTGTGACAGTCCCTGTACTGAATGGTCCCCCTCCATGCCCGGCCTCGTGTTCTCAGGTTGCCTGGTTCCTCAGCTCTTTTCTCCACAAAGGGGCCAAGGGATGGCTTAGATGGCCCCCGGTCAGTAGAAGGAATCCACTGAACACTTAGTCTGTGGGCCCCAAGTTCATTCTAGGGGCCATGAGATACAGGGGTCCCCTGGCAGGGACGTCAGGTGGCCGGGGGCCAGCCGCTCTGGGCCGCTTCTCTCAGGGGTCTCTCTGTCCTCCTCCCTTTCCCCATTTCCCGGGACAGCTTCCCCCCGTTTGCCTGTTCATCCTTCTTGCTATGCACTCTTGCTCTAGTTCACCATATCCTCAGCCCAAATCCCGAGGAGCCCCGTCTGATGGCCTTCACCCCACTGGGCCCTGGGTGCCCGGCCACATGATCTGCTCCGGGCTGCCCATGGAGGGTTGTGTCTTCATCCCTGTCTGAGCAGTGCCATCTGGAGGGTGTGGGCAAGGTCACTGTAGCTATAAGGGGACACGGCTGTGCAGGCACCTGAGTGACATAGGGACATGGTACGATGCTTTCTAGAAGACAAGAGTTGGGGCTTGATCTTGAAGGAGGAGTTGGGCTTCAAAGAGTGGCGAAAGCCCTATTCACAGCTCAGCAGGTGCTATTAGGTAGACTGGGGGACAGCCCGGCCAGAAGGTCTTTGCAACCAGGCGTGAGTCAGGGCCAGTGCAGAGTGAGGAAGGGTGGGCTGAGGGTGCAAACCCACTGAAGGAAGGTCTGCACAGCAGGGGTAGAGTGGGAGCCGGAGCAGCCCGCTGGGGCAAGAGTGCCTTGAGAGTCGGAGGGTTGGAGTGGGGCTGTGCATCATAAAAGCAAGAGAGGTGGCCGGCAGCCTTGGCTGGGTGAGAGTCGGGAGGCTGGAGAGCCTGCTCAGAGTGCACCCACGGTGTACGTGGGCACGGCCCCATAGCGGGGGTGGGGAGCGAGAGGAAAGTGAGGTGTGGAGATGCCAGGTGTAGACCTCTTGGGGGTTTATGGGTGAGAAGGTGTCCCTATGTGCTTTGTTCTCTTGGGAGGGAGAGTGGGTGAGGCTGCTCAGCGCCTGGCTCTCCTGAGGGAGACAGGAGCACGAGAGGCAGCGGCATGAGCAGCTCCAGGGCGTCCGCTGGCTCTGCTCAGACCATGGCCAGAGGGCCCACACCCATGGACAGAGACGGACACCGGTAAACTGCCATGGGTCCCCTGGAAGGGAGTGGGTGGTTCCTGGGCCACAAAGCCTAGGCCAGAGGCTGGATGACTGGAGGCGATCCGGCATCGCACCTGGAGGGAATGTGATGGTTGCTCTGAAACATCTGAAGGGCTGTCCCACGGAAAAGGCATTCTCCTTGCTCCAGGGACTCCTGAAGGCAGAATCAGCTCCAGGAATGGGGAAGGGCAAGAGGCAATTCTCAACTGAAACGAGGAAAAAGTTTCCAGGTCAGCACCGACCCCAGTGGCTGCCAGAGGCATGGGAACAGGTGCACGAGCCCTACCACCGGCGGGACTGCAAGCCAAGGACGTGTCCTGCACATCCAAGGTGCCCAGCGAACATGTGGCCCGAGGGACACCCAAGAAACACATGCCATGGGCCCTGCTCTTGGAGGCTGATGGTAGGGTGCAGACGAAACACTCTGAGAGAACCACAGCAAGGAGCCTCGGGTGGGTTCCTCCTTTCTGGAAGCGCCCGGGCCCGCTGAGAGCTGCCCTGCAGCAGCAAGGCCGTCTGGGGGACGGTAGGCAGCCTGTCCTTGGAGGAATGCAGTTGGGCCCGGATAACCTTGGGCAGGGATGCTGGGAAAGGGATTCCAGTTTCGGGCGTGAGGAGGGGGTGGGAGGTGAACAGATGACCTCTGCGGTCCCTGCGAGTCCAGAGTTCCTTGGCAGGGACAAACAGCCGCAGAACTGAGAGCAGCGCACAAGGTTATTGAGGACAGAACAGAGATCCCAATATAGCTGGCGGGAGGAAGGCTGCAGCGGGCGAGGGGAAAGTAGGTCCCCCGAACAAATGAGGTGGGGCACGAAGTTAACGAGGCTGGAAAGGGCTGAGCTCGGGGACTCATTTTTAAAAACTGTCTCTTAGCAAGAAAAATGAGGGAAAGAAATGTGGGTGATGGAGCTGTGATGGGGGTTGTGAATGCCTCTATCGACTGCCAGCCAACTGGCCCGAGAGGGGGGCCTCCTGCACAGAAAGGAAGAGATGCAGATTGGTGGGTCTGGGGTGACCCCTGCACGGGTGCAGGCCAGAGAGGAGCTGGTGACGGAATGTGGGTGATAGCGGAGGGGGCAGCCCCATCCTGTCCACCCCTGCAAGACCCCCTGCACGGCAGTTCTTTAGCTGGGCAGTTCTGACCCCCATCCCGCCCTCAGGCACTGTACTCCGACTTGCTTATCCTCCTCCTGACCCCCACTCACCCTATCCTCTTCACCGGGCCTGCTGCTTTTCTCCTGTCCAATGGAGGGCTTGTTCTAGGTGATATCTTCTCGGCTATGCTTGAGTGGTGGGTATTGGTGACTGGTTGACTTTATCCTTATCTCTTTGGGAAGAGTAGATGCTGGTGCCTGGGTGCAGTGGGGCCTTGCCCAGGGTGCTCTGCCCCAGGGTAGTTGGCCTGGAGTTTCCTGGGGGTGGAGGCAGTTGGATTCCTTTTTGGTCTGCCTGGCCCATGGTCCGACACTATTGGCAGAGGGCACGCTGGATGGATGGGTGGTTGGTTGGATGGATGGAAGGATGGATGGATGGAAAGATGGACGGATGGATGGATGGATGGATGGATAAGTGGATGGATGGGTTGATGGGTGGGTCAATGGATGGGTGGATGGACGGATAGATGAGTGAATGGATGGGTGGACAGGTGGACAGATAGATGAGTGGATGGATGCATGGATGGGTGCATGGGTGGATGGATGGGTAGGTGGGTGGATGGATGGGTGATGTGTAGGTAGGTGGATGGATCTCTTCTGACCACCTGTGTGCCATCTGGCAAAGGGCATAGTTAGCTGCATTAGAATGATTCTATCTTTCACTAGGTGGGCAGGGAGGAGGGAGAGGAGGAGGAGGAGACAAGAAAGAGATTAAGGGACGAGAGGAGGAGTCAGATGTTTCTGGTTTACACCTAAGCTACTGGGTCTTTAAAGAAGAAGAAGGGGGTGCCTGGGTGGTGCAGTTGGTTAAACCTCTGCCTTTGACTCAGGTCATGATAACAGACTCCTGGAATTGAGCCTCACATCGGGCTCCCTGCTCAGTGGGGAGTCTGCTTCTCCCTCTGCTTGCTCCTGCTGCTTGTGTGCACGCGCTCTCTCTCTCACTCTCTGATAAATAAATAAATAAATAAATAAATAAATAAATAAATAAATAAATAAAAATAATCTTTAGAAGAAGAAGGCACCCTTCCTGCCTCCTCCCAGAGCAAGTCCCCTTGGTGCTTATCTTTGGCCTCCGCCAGGAGGTGACTAAGCTCTAGAATCAGGGTTCAGGAAGGGGAATCAGCAGGTGAGGGTCTAGCCTGGTCTTCCTCAGATCATGTTTTGGGGGGTGGGGGTAACTCAAGGGATCCATCTGGGGTCAGGAGAGGCGGTGGAGGCCTGTGATTTGAATTTCTGGGCCCCTGGGCTCCTGCTTATGGGTGGAGACCGCTGCCACCAGCCCCACGGAGTGGCCCTTGAAGCCCTTAGGAGACAGAGTACTCTCAAGGCCCATCTACTCTGCTCTGGAGGCCCCAGAGCCCCATCGCCCCTCACCGTGGTGGCCCTGAGCCCCAGCATGCAGCAGCTCAGGGTTGGCTGAGCTCTTCTAGGTGCTGTCCTCCTCCCCCAGCCCAGGCTCAGGAGAGAGGGCAGAGAGCTGGAGCCCAGGATCTGGGGTGCATGACCTCAAATGAATCCTCACCTATGGGGGGACCTGGCTGTCACCAGCCTACTTTTTCTGGGGCCTGTGGGATGCTAAACTTGATAAAGCCCACCGCCCGCTGCCCACTCTGGAAAGCCCTAGTGTCAGGGCCTAAGCCCTGGAAGTTCCCGCCGCTGCCCCACCCACCCGACCAGATCCTCTGCTCCAACCCTCCTGATGCAGGTGGGGCCTGGAGGCTCAGAGAGGGGAGGGGAATCACCCAGGTTCACACAGCACAGGAGAGGGACGTTATCCTGAGCTTTTTCAAGGCAGTGCCGTGGCTCTCGAGGGACAGTCCCCACGTCTCCACCCCATCCCTTCCCCCTTTAGGCAGTCCTGACAAGCTGCTCTGTTTTCTAGGTGCGAGAGGGCTGGAGGTGGCTGGTGGGATGCTGAGCTGAATTGCCAGCCACCCCCAGGCTTGGTCAGAAGGGCAGGTGGAGGACATGGGACAGACAGCTCTCTGCAACCCCTGAATTGGCCCTCAGCAAATTCCATCCAAGGAACCCCTGTTATATCTTCCTCCCTACCTAGGACGTGGATGTAGAGGTGGTGATGCCGGAAAGGGCCCTGGAGGTTGCTCTGATGTGGCCAGCGTGATGCTCGGGAGCCCAGGCTGCCCAACCTCTGTGGTGGAGGCCTGGGTTGGGGGGGTCCCCTGCTCCCTCACCTCACCCAGCCAGATGAGCCTCCTCCCCTCAGCCCACCATAGAGCCCTGCATAGGTGACAGTGCCCCGAAAGAGGTACAACCAGCCAGAGTCCTCAGCAGCTTTGACCAGGGCCCTGGGAGGCAGGGAGCAGAGGCAGCAGAGCCTCCCCTTCAGGAAAGGAGAGGAACCTGGGGGTGGGGGGTAGGGGGTGGAGGAGCCTGAAATCCAGCAGCCACTTCACACCTGGCCTATTAATTGCCAGATTGATTTCAGATCCCAGTCTCCAAGAGGACCCAAAAATCAATCCCCTCCGCTCCTCCCTCCTGCAGGCTCCCGAGTTATTCTTAAAGCCGCAGCTGTCCCAGCTGCTTTGGCTAAGCCCTCCCGCTGAAGAGCAGGCTTCAGGTTCCAAAGAATGCCCACCGCTCTGTGTGTGGGAAAAATCTCACCCCGAAGGGAAGCATAGCAGCCCTCAGGCTGGGATGACTGGGGGGTGGCATTAAGAAGGCTCTTGTCAGGCCACCTGGGTGCCTCAGTTGGTTGAGCATCTGACTCTTGGTTTCAGCTCAGGTCATGATCTCAGGGTCGTGAGATTGAGCCCTGGGTTGGGCTCCATGCTCGGTGCAGAGTCTGCTTAGGACTCTCTCCTTCTCCCTCTGCCACTCTCCTCACTTATGCTCTCTCTCTCTCAAAGCAAATAAATAAAATCTAAAAAAAAAAAAAAATGAAGAAGAAGAAGAAGAAGAAGGCTCTTATCTGCAAATCCCACCAAGCTGCCCTGACATCCATAATGCCACCATTAGGAATCATTCTTTTGGGTGAATTAGATCAACAGTCCCGGCTTCCAAAATGGAAGCACAGAAGGGACACTGGTTAGGGCTGTAATGCTCTGGTTTCATGTGAGTGGAGGCCCTGGGGCATCAGGAGAGCTCAGCGTGACTACTGGGGACAAGAGGGGGAAGATAGAGGGGTGAGGGGAAGGGGAGTAACTCCCTCGGTTGTCTTGTCCTCGGATTGACTTTCTCCAAGGCACCCTGATTGAAAGGCCAGAGAAGCTGAACTCGGAGGCATGGACTCTGGTGATGGCCGCAGGTGGCTCTGGGGGTCACCAGGAGCGGGGCAGGTACGGGCTCCTTTAGGACATGGGCTTGTTCCAAGGAGTCACGTTCCAGCCTAGTAGGAGACCCACCCCTCACGCCGAGCTCCCTCGCAGGTCTGCCTTGGACAGTGAGTGCTCCATCCCTTGGGGCATACAAGCTGAAGCCAAGGACCCCCTGAAGGGAGGCTATGGAGGGGTTTGGGGCAAAGGCACATCGGGCACCCCCGAGGCCACTTCCCACTCTGGGAGGTTGTATCCCTGGGGCTCTGGGGCCAGAAGGCTGGCTTTGTGGCAGGCAAGGGATGGAAAGATGGGGTAACTCCCAAAGGCTAGGCACTCACTATGTCCCCAGCCCTGAGCCAAGAACAGTGACCGTCCCTAATGCCACCACAGCCTTTTGAGAAGGGCATGATTAGCCACATTTCTTAGATGGGGACACTGAAGTGCACCAAGTTAGGTGACTTGACCGATGTCACACAGCTGCTCCCATGCAACAGGGACTCGTGCTAGGCTCTGCTGCTTCCCAGAGAGAAGGGTCCAGACTCTGATTGTGTCAAGTTTGAGGAGGCCTCCAGGAAGTAAGGAGAATGGAGTCGGGGGTGGGGGATGCTCCGTGAGGCCAAGAAGCCCGGGCAGTACGGTTCTGCATCCGCAAGCCTGGCATGTCCAGCCCTGGGCCCTGGCCTCCACCTCTCGACGCCACCCGGCTCAGAGGCCCCCCCGCGGGAGGGCCTGGTGGCCGCTCTTCTGTAGCCCTGGCCCTGCTTCTGCTCCCGGCTACTCCTCCTCTGGGCCGGGTCACCGAGGGTCAGCCCTGGGCCCGGAGATGCGAGAGCATCGTGGCTCGTTCCCTCCCCACATGGGCCCAATCACCAGCGCAGCACTCCGTGTTCCCACAGCCAGCGAGGGCCTCTTTCCTGGTGGCATCACTGACGGAGAGAGAGCCTGCGACCTCCCCTGACCCCTGTGCCCATCGCAGCGGCTGGAGGAGCTCCCTGAGCTCAGCTTCCCTCACATGCTTCTTTGAAGGCGCGTCCTCACTTTGCCTGCCTAAGTGTGCGTGTGTGTGTATGTGTGTGTTGTATGTGTGTTGGGAGGAAGAGAAGTAGCATCTGTAAAACATTTGGTGCAGTTTCCAGGAAACAAGCCTTATCTTTGCGCAGCCTGTGAGCCCCGGGGAAGCAGGGGCCGTGTCTGCTGTGACCACCTTGCCCTCTGCGCCGTGCGCCGCGTGTGTGGCGGGTACTCAGTAAACGGTTGAGGGAGTGAATGAATGAAAGAGTGAATGAGAACCCCTGTCCTCCAGGCTCAGGGAAGCGAGGACAGTGACCTCTGCCTCCTTCTCAGAGACAGACAGGAATTCTCTAGGTGACTGCCTGGGCCCTTGCTCCGCCACAACCATGCTGTGTGGCCCTTGGTGAATTGCTTGTCGTCTCTGTCCTCAGATCCCTGGGAATGGCGCTCCCTGGGGAGAGTGGCTAATGACATGCAAGTGTTGGAGGGACACGATGGGCAGGAGGGTGGAAGGTGCCAGCGGTGTGAACCACGGGAAGGGGGGCCCTCTCTGCTACCCCCAGGGCGAGCTGGTGTGGGTGGGAGCACAGTATGGGCCTGAGGGGCTGGGGCGGACAGTGTCCGGGCCTGGCATGCAGCCAGGGCATGGGCTGGCAGAGGGGCTGAGGGACATTAGGGTGGGCTGGACGGGGGGCTTGGCCAGGGGGTAGCTCCAACAGCTGGAGCCCCATGCTGGGGCCTAAGTGAGGAACTCAGTCAGGGCCTGGGCAGAGTAGGGGCTGAGTTCTCAGGGTCAGGGTTGAAGTCAGAGCCTGGGGCTGATTCGGGCCCTTAGCCCAGGGCTGGATCTGAGGCTCCCTCAGGTGCGGGCAGGTCAGCCTGGGGTCAGGGCAGATTGTCTGTCTGCTGGGAGTCAGCGAGGAGAGCGTGCCACCCTGGCCCCGTTGGCTCTAAGCACTAGCCGAGCGGGTGGGCACTGGAGGCTTTTGGGGGGCGTTGTTCTGGGCCGTGTCCTCCTTGTTCCGGGGCGTCCTCGGGAGGCTCAGGGCTCCTGGGGAGCATTATCTTCCTGTGTGGGGGTGCGGGGAAGCAGAACTTTCCTGCTGGCACTAACTCCCCGGCAGTGCAAGGGGGTGTTATCCTGCCTCACATGCGCACAGCTCTTCATAGTTTGTGGAACCCCTTTCTACCCACCACCTTTTGGTCTTCTCCATGGTCCCGAGAAAGAGGCATGAAGAGAGAGGATGCCCATTTTACAGATGAGGAAATCAGACCCAGAGGAGCTAAGCAGCTTGCCAAGGCCACTTGGGGGAGAGGAAGCTGGAAAGGTCCTTCCCATCTGCTGCAAGGCCACCAGCTCGCCTGACCGCTGCCTGGTCCTGGGGTCCCCGGCCAGCAGGCCAGGCGCTCACCCCTTGGACCTGCTGCCCCCCTGACACTCATGGAGGTTAACACGCGGCTCCTGCCCTGCAGCCCTTGCCAAGTCTCTCCAAGTCGCCTCTGTCATCAGCAAGTCACATCGCTGACATCATGACCGCATAAAATTAATTTATTTAGTTAAGGAAGGTGTTAATTAAGAGTTCTCATTTATTGTGTCTTTGCAGACAGCTCTTGGGGGCTTCTGAGTTGTCAGTGCTGGTGACAGCAAAAGCTAATGGTATCACAAGTTATTAATAGGACTCTCGAGAAGGGGAGGGGCAGGAGCGGGGCTGTGGGGGAGGGGAGGGGGAGGAAAAATGGGGGAGGGGAGCTGACGGTCCCCCAACCTCCTTCTCCATAAGTGGGCTCCTCTCTGCCAGTCCATCCAATCACAGATGTTCCCTAGGGGACCCAGAATTTGTTGTTCAGATCTGTTAGTGGGGCACTAACTAGTGAGACACCCAGATGGGAGTGGCCTGTGAGCCCTGGAGGGAGCTGCTGCCTGCACTCCCACGTGCCTGGGGTTCGCCTTGAGGGGCCTTTGCTCTCACTCAAGCAGGTCCTTCTTTGCCTGCTTGCTCCTCTGCCCTGACCCTGAGCATCGTGGGGTGCAGATAGTGACTGGGTTAGCTCTGGATCCCCCAAAGCCTCGCACAGAGCCTAGGACATTGTGGGAGGTCCGCAGATGTTGGCAGAATGAATATGGGGTCACCCCATCCCCCAGCCCGTCTGGTGTCTGGACTTCCTGCTGAGACAGCTTGCAGTCTTGGGAGGGGGATTCATGGGAGAGAGACTTCCCAGTCCTCCAGCCTCCTGCCCTCAGCCCCTTCAGGCCCCTCGGCCTCGCAGTCCCAATTCCACAACCTGGGGAGACCGTAAGTCTTGGCTGGTGAAGGTAGGGGTATATGAGCGGGTGTGGGCAGCCAGGGGTGGGGAAGACCTGGCAGGTTGGGGTACTAGATGAGGAGCCACTGGTAACTCTGGGCAGGGACCCCCTGTGCAGACAGATGGGAAAAGAAGACATTTCTAACTATTTTAGCTAAACGAGGATGGCTGCAAAGAAGCCACCTGGGGCAAAGGAAAGAGCACGGCCAAGGAGCTCAGAACTCCAGTTCTATCCCTGACAGGCTCTGTGACCTTGGGGGGGACGATCATTCTCTCTGGGCCTGAGTTTGCCGATCTGTGAAATGGAGCAGCCCGCAGACCTTGACAGAAATCTCCCATATCCTGTGCAGTCGCTGATGGAGAGCACCCCCACATTCCAAGAGATGTGCTGGGCCTTCTGTGAGTATCATCTTGAATGCTTACAGAGCTCCCAGAGGTCAGATGGTTGTATTATTCCCCTTGTTACAGTTGGGGAAACTGAGGCTCAGATGGGAACACAGAGGCCGAGTAACCTGCTGAAGGTCCCAGGTGAGCTTAAATCTAGGTCAGACTCTGAGGCCCTCTCCATTGATCACCTGGAATGCGGTGGGTACAGAACAGTTTAGAAGTTGGCTGAGGGGAAGGGGGACAGGGCCATGGGGCCGTATGACCAACTGGGCCCAGCTGTCAGGCTACTGGAGCAGGGACAGGTTCTGAGATGATCACAGTAGCAAACAAGCCTGCCAAGCTGCCTGCGCCCTCCCCTCCTCTCATCTCAGACAGACTGTCACTCATTTAACAGACGTCTAGTAGGGGCGGGCCTGACGACGAAAGATGAATGAGACCGGCCCCTGCCCTCGAGGAGTTCAGCATTTGGTGTGCAAGTCAGCCCCGTATACACAGATACGTCCCTCAAGGGATCATGGGGAGGCCCTGGGACAGAGGCAGGCTCAGGTCTGCTGGGGGCTCCCCAGCAGGAGGGATTGCTTCCCTGGGGCAGGCACGGCGCGGGGTGGGGGTGGGGGGGCGGGCGGTCAGGAGTGACTTCCCTGGAGGAAGTGACCCTTGAGCGGAGTCTTGAAAGAGGAGCAGGTGTTCACCAGGTGGAAAGGAGGGGCTCTGAGGAGGCCAGCCGAGGGAGCTGTGTGGGCAGCGCCCAGCAGGAGTGAGACTATGTCGTGGCTGGAGCCTCTTGGGAAGAGGTGCATCAAAGGTGAGGAGGGCAGGGGCCGGAGCAGGCGGGCTTAGAGACTCTGGACCCCATCCGGAGGGCACTGGGGAGCCATCAGGGGATTTGGGAAGGAAAATGGAATCTACACTCTAATCAGACTCCCCCCACCCCGCCCCAGCCCGTGCCGCTTTCCGGTACTGGGGACACTGCTGAGAGTAGGGAGGAAGGGGGTTAGTTTGGGTTCCTCCAGAAGCCCACCCCAAGACACGTATTTCAGGGCAGGGACACCGGTAGGGAAAGAAAGGCAGTGGGCCACTATCGAGCCAGTTACCACGGTGTGTGAGTGGCACCCAGTCCGTAGGGATGCTCTGAGACCCGGAATGGACCATGGCCCACTGTTGGACTGCCCAAGGAGCCAGGGAGCGGGGGCGTTTATGTCCTAACTCCCAGCAGCCATCGGTTGAAGGCCGCTCCCAGGGGGTGTTGATTCCCTGACATTTCTGGTCTTCCCTACACAGGCAGCCAAGAGGACCCCAGCAGTCAGAGAAAATCCTGGCCAAGAAATGAAGATGGTATCAGTTGGCGGCTGGGCCAGTGAGCTCTGAAATGGTAAGGGGGGTGCACGTGGGGCGAGCACCCACAGCATCTGCTTCAGTGGCCGAGCAGAGAATTCCCCACAGAGCAGGCCGGAGGTCAATTTGCACTAAGACTCAGTCATCGACCTCCTGGTTGAATGGACCCTGAGGTCAGCTGCCCAGGGAAGAACTGCCTCCACGGGCACCTTCACCCAACCCTCAGCCTCAGCCCTGGGCCTCAAGACAGGAGGGAGGGGAAAATTTGGTCCTCAGCTCTGGCTCTGGAGAAATACAGATCTGAGTTCAAGTGCTGATTGCCACTTACGGGCCGAGTCCTTGGGCGAATTAACACCCCTGAATGTCAGTCTCCTCTTCTAGAAAGGGGGAGATAATAGTGCCTGAACTATGAGGTTGTTGTGATCAACAAGCACAATAAGACGGGGGATGTATTTAGCCCACTGCCTTGAACATATTCTGTGGCCAATAAATGTTTATTGTCGTCATTATTTTATTATTATTCCGATGCTACTAAAAAAGAGGCGGCAAGGTAAAGGCTTGCGGAACGCAGGTTAGAGTGACTTTCAGTGGCTCACCATGTCCTTGGGATATGAAGACAGACACCCATAGCGTTTCTGGACTTTGTGAGCTCCAACTGAGCCACTGGCAAGTGACTTTATAAATCTGTTCACATAGATCCTGGCTGCGACAATCACTTCTATGTGTGTGACACCTGTCTCCCTAAGGATTCAAAGATCAACCTCGGATATCATGTGTCATCATGTAATCATCCTCACACCGAACCTGAAGACGTGGAGCAGAGGAAGGACCACAGGGCAAGGAGCGTGGATTCTAATTCAGGCTCAGAATGAATGACAGATTCCTCATCTGCATATGGGGATGAAACCACATCACCTCGTTCTCTTCCTCGAGAGAATTTGAGAATCAGATAAGATTGTGAGGGGGAAAAGATCACGAGTGTGGAACGGCTTTGAAAGTTACAGACCACCAGTCGGAGGCTTCGCCAGTGGCGGCGCACGGGGAATAAGGTCAGGTGGCTTGACCCATGACCCCCGGGGCTCTTGCAAAGGGTCTCAGGGATCATGGCTGTTGGAGAAGCCACAAATGTCATCATGACCCAGCATGCATGGCGCAGCTGGGCCTCTGGGGATGAAGAGCTCCAGGGGAACCCTTAGATGGGAGACCAAAGTTCTCTCTCAGAGACATCAGTAGGGGATGCTCTCAGCTGGCTCCTAGGGGGCAGGAAGAAGGCAGAAGAGGATGAGATTGGTGGTTATTAAACCAGGAGGTGGGGTGGTCACCTGAAGCCTTATGACCCACTGGGTCAGGTTTCCTCACTTCCTTACGGATGCAGGGGACACCTCAGGATATGGCTAAAGGGCCTCCTGTCCAACACAGAGGCTCAGGGAAGCTGGCTCTGGCCAGACTGACAATACCAGGGGTCTTCCGGGGGCCATGTGGCTTCCCCTTGTCCCCTGACCCGCCCTGGCATGGGCTGCAATCTAGCCCCTGGTCTCAGCCAGGGTAAACCCAGCCCTCATCCCCCGTCGGGGGGCAGTCTTGGTGTTCTGCAGTGTGAAATCATCCTGGGCCGGAGAGACTGTGGGGCTGGGGTGGAGGGATGTCTGCTTACGCCAGCAGCTCAGGACCCATTTCCAGAGAACCATTTAGGGAACGTTTTCACTCTTGTTCAGAGAGGAAACTATGGCTTCTAGCAAGGGTTGTGCCCCAGCTTGGGATGTCTGAGCAAGATGTATTCTCTAGAGGAGGGCAACAAGTTCCCACGATGCCAGTGAGAGGAGAACACCTTGGTTCCATCCACAATGGACAAGTCCTCACATCCTTCCTGGAATCCCTTTAGAGTGCAGGGCCCTTGTGGGGCTGGTGTCCACCCTGGGGACATTTCTCTGTGACTCCTTGATTGGAGAGATCCAAGATCTAGGAGGAGGACTCTCAGTGCTATTTAGAACTCCTTGGCCACCAGAGAGTCCTGTCCTGGGAGCCCCAGGTCTCAGACATGATTGGTTCAGGGCTGGGGGTGGTGGTGGGGTGCAGTATGGAGAAGTTTCTGCTTAGATTCGGGCACTAGTTTCAATTTTAATCTATTTTTCAGGGATTGAATCAAACTGATTCCCTGGGGTCTTATTTTAGTTTATCTCTCAAAGCAAAAACCTCTAAAAGTTTGGCTTACTCTGTAGTTGAAGTAAAAACCTTTGGATTTGTGGCCTTCACAGTTTTCCTTCAATGGCTTACATCCACTTACCCCTCTGAATCCAGAACAGGCTTTGTGAACCCCAATCACAAAGGAAGCTGTTGGGAAAGACCAGGGTCAGAGAAACCAAAGGTTCAGGGCAGGGGAAGCTGGAGAGGAGATTGAGGAACGTAGCGGAGGCGGCAGGCAGGCAGAGAGAGGGTAGTGACAAGCCAGAGACTGACAGGAGAGGTGGACGGTCCAGGGCGCTGGGGGAGGGCCGAGCGAGAGGTGAAGGCGAGAGAAGACAGAGACAAGCAAGAGGTAAGACACGAGGCCAAAACCAGAAGGGGAAGAGCGAGAGGGGCGAGAAGGTGAGGGAGGTGGAAGGCAAGGGGCAGCGGGATGGGGGTGGGTTCAGGCCCCCCTCCCCGCCGGGAGCCCTCTCCTCCACCGAGCATCTGCAGGGCAGATAAATACACTACAGCTGGGCTTTTTTCCCCTTCCTAATTGACATCTTTGAATCTGTCCCTGCTTGACAAATCAGGCCATTTATTATTAGTGATGACAGGGATAAATATCACAGGCATTCATTTTACATCTGGGCCCCCTGATAATAGCCCCTCTCCCCACTGTCCCTGCCTGCCCCAACCAGGGCTTCCTAGCAGGGAAACTGGGTGCTGGAGCCCAGATGGGAAGCTGGTGGGGGCGGGGGGGGGGCAGCCCCAAGGGGACAGAGATCCCAGGGCTGGAGTGGCGGGAGCGCTCCTCCTCTGCATGGAGCAGGGTTACCTTCTGTGCAGAACTGAACAGTGCAGGCCCCGGTTCTAGACACCCTGGGCGACTTTGTGCCAGGCCCTCGTCAGGCTTCCCACCTGTGACAGGAGGGCTGGGTCAGACGTCCTCCAGGGCCCTCCCAGCTCTGGCCCTTCCTGCCACCAAAAGCTTTTAATAGATTCCCTCTGCTTATAGGATCAAGTTTGAAAGTCCTTGACCAGGCCCTGAAGGCCCTCTCTGATCCCCTTCCACTCATTCCAGCCAGGAGAACCTCCTCACCGGTCCCAGACACACTCTCCTCTCTCACCCCTGAGCCTCTGCCATCCCCAGGGCCCGAGTCCTGCTAACGTCTGAGACAGTGGGCTGTCTGGGCCCCTCGCGGGGCAGGGGGCCTTACACGCGGTGAGACGCAGGTGCAGAGTCCCAGGGGCAGGCCTTCCTTGCTCCTCGGGGCCCACCCATCGGCGGCTCATCAGAGTTGCTCGAGGCTGCGAATGGGGCCTGGGTGCATCCTGGTGGTATTTTGATCCACCAAGTCTTTTCATGAAGCCACTATTGCTTTTTCCAGATTATGAGTGAGGAAGAGTCGCTCTGAGGGAGGACAGGTGTGGCTTGCGGTCCCTCACTGAGACCGAATCCTTCTGGGGCTCCCACTCCATGATGGAATGAGCGAGCAAGGTCACAGTCACGGAGACACAGGGCCCTGCCTCCTGCGCCCTGGGAAGGCCAAGCCATGCGGGGTCATGCACCCAGGCCTCCATCTGCCTGTTTGCTCAGAGCCTTTGGGGTTTGACCTGCTGGAGTGGTTCTCATTGTACAGCAATCATGGCCTTGTCTCAGCTTCAGTGTTAGGGACCCCATAGGGAGCTTCCCATTCACCTCCTGCCCCCACTAAAGCCCAGACTGCTCCATGAAGAGGTTCTCTTTGTGGGGCTCAACCTTGGAGGATCCAGTGTGATTTTATCAATGGAGATGGAAGACTTTCCTTGCACACTATACGGTACAGGGCAACCGCCGCTCCCTCCTCCCTCTGAAAACCAGGGGGGTTCCCTCCTTTGGGGCAAGCAGGCAGGTGGGGATGGGGTGATTCTTCTTTTCTCCATCGAACCTGTGGGCAACTCAAGATGGTCCAGAGGTGGGCATCATGCATCCCCTCCCTGTCTCACCAGGTGGGGCAGGATCTTTGGCTGCGGGTCTAGAAGGATCCTTGCGAAGAAACCACTCTCCTTCTGGGGCCTGTTATGAACCCAGATGCTAATGTAAGGCTTGGCTTCCACTCTGCCCACTGCCCCTGGGGCCATGGCTGGTAACTGGAAGTTCCAAAATGGGGACCATTTTCCAAGCAGTGGTTTGGAGGGAGAGAGCCATGTGGTTAACTGCTGTGCTGGGAAACTGAGCCGGGTACCTGGTGGCCTCAGTTCCTACAGACGGAGTGGGCTACAGAGCGCTTCCTTCCTCCACAAGCTCTGAACCCCAGAGACTCCCATGGAACCTCATACTATCGCAGATCAAAGGGCTTGATGATCTAGGTTCTAGATTAAGTCCTTCATTTCAAGATGGTGAAACTGAGGCCCAGGGTTGGGGGGGAACCAGGTGCCTGGAGCCCATAGCAGAGAAGGGAGCGCCTTTGACTCTTGGCTCCAGGCCTGCACCTGACCTCCCTATGCCAGGGCGTCTGCCTTGCTGTGGACTTGTGAGGACAGAAGTGCCTCAGTGGCCTCTCCTGGTGGGGCTCTGGGCATGGCGTCAGGTGGTGAGGGAGCTGCTGGGGACTCATCCCTGTGCCTTGGGAGAAGCCTATGGCCTCAGGTGGGAGAGCTGTACGGGGAGCAGAGAAGGCAGGGCGGCCCTTTAGAAACTGCCCTTCAGGTTCTGAGCCCTCCCAGGCTGAAGGGGGTGGGAGGGCTTCATTTGTCTCTGCACCAGGGGACGGATGGCTCAGGAGGAGCTAATGAAGCTGTCTTCCCACCGACACACCAAGACAGTGACAGATGACAGCGGGGAGAAGGCAGGTGTTGGCACACGGCCCATTGGGCAGGGGAGAGAAGAGCACGTCCCTCAATGTCACTGTGGGTCACAGTGACTGCTAGGTACCCAGGGAGGGGTCATGTGGACTCTGGGGTGCAGTGACAGGGATCCCAGGGAAAGCCAGTGCCTGATTTAGCCCCATTTGGTGATTGGCAGACAAAGGTCAGTTAAAGGGGACACAGCAACCCTACAGTCCAGCCTGCTCATGATCCGAGTGGAGAGGCACAGGCCCAGAGAGAGATGGCAAATTGGTCAAGGCTGCATAGCAAGTAGGGGCAGAGATTCCTGAAGAGGTCCTAGGTGGCCCAAGGGTGGGAGAAGAGAAAGACAGACCTCAGAGTATATCACTGTCCCCACTGGCGGGGGCCGGAGAGGAGGACGGGCAGAGGGTGTGGTCCCAACTTCTTGCGAGCATTCAAGGCCGTGACGATTGGTCTGTACCTTCTCTTCCTTCTCACTCTGCAGCCCCAGCCCTCTGTCCACCTTCCCCAACCCCTGAGCCTTTGCTCACGCCCGAAATGCAGGTGGTCTTCCAAGCCCCTCCCAGCCCTGTCTGATAATCTAAGGGAAGCATTAGCCCAAATGCCTCTTCTAGTTGCCTATTCTACTCGGCATTTTGAACTAATCCCTGCATGAGACCCCCACCTGGGTCACATAGTCAATGTTCCCCTGTTATTATTCAGGGGGAACCTTCCCAAGCTTTTCCTTCCGTGGCAGCCATTCCTGGGGTTGTTGGAAGAACCTGTGCCAGTGATCCTTGGGTGTGGAGAATATGTCAGGCCCAGAAGGGAGCGGGGGTTCGAAGGAGGGAACGGCCGGTGAGTCCTTGGCCTCCTCAAGCCTAGGGCAGTGTCACCTCAGTCCTGGCCACTGACACTTCACCTCCCACGGGCCCAGGGAGTTGGTCTGGCCTGGGGTAGGCATGCAGGATTCAGGCTCGGTGGCAGGAGAGAGAGCAGGCCCCAGAGGTGGTTGCCCCTTTCCTTCCGTTAGGGGCTCCTCATCATTCAGGGTGATCAGTGGTCCTCAGCACAGCCAACCGGGGCCTTCACAGGCCGGGCAGCTGAGCTGGGCCTTCAAGGGCCTTTCGGAGAACCCAGCTTCCTGCAGTGCTGGCCCTCCGCCTCTAGAGGGACAGGCATTGACAGGAGCACTGTCTGGAGAGTCTGTCCTTGAAACTCAGGTCTAGATTTCGTGCCTCAGAGCTCTTCCTCCTGCCACTGGGGCTTTCTCCCAAACTCATCTCCAGCATCCTCGGGGGCACCCCCTCCGGACGGTCTGCAATGTCCATCGACCCTCCCTGTGCCCCGTGTGCTCAGCTCCCCACCTGCCGTGCCTCCCCCTTGATCCATCATTCACCATCAGGTAGGCAACGCAATGGAAGGAAGAGGAAGACCTTGACCCCCACAGCCTCTTGGATGGGAGATGGGAAGTAAGGACTCCTCCCCTCCCTGCAAGTCCTGCTGCCTGGGGCAGATCAGCGCAGGCATCTGGCCAAGATAGGGTCCCGGCTTCCAAGGCTTTGAGAAGTGAAGGGGTCGTTGTCTGGATGCCACCGCAGCCTCCTCCCTCCCACCCCCACTTCGTGCTCTGCTCAGCCCACCAAGGCCAGATTTGTCTTGCAAAGTGGCATCATTATAAATGCATCAGCCTCCTCTGGACGTCTGTACCCGCTCCCGCCAGCCCATCCAGGCTCGATTACATCTAAGGCTGTCTGGGGTAATTAAGTGACATTAGGACGCATCCCCCACCGTAATGCAGTGTTCAAAGCCCTGGGCTCCTGCATTCTGGGAGCCGCTGCACCAAGGCCTTGTCTGCCTAATGCTCTGCGCTGTGATTGCGGCTAATTACTCCAAAGACAGGCCTCATTAGTGGTGGGTTTGGGCTGGAAGGTGGGAGCAGACTGCCTCCCCCACCTCCCCCGGCCCACCAGGTCACAGCCTGGCCTCCCCTCTCCCTCCACAAGCCCAGCTCATCTTGCTCTGTTCTGGTGGGATTAGAAGAGGGCCAGGGCAATCCCCAAAGAGCACTCTTTTGACTGAACAAGGTCACAGATAGAGTTCCAGAGCCTTCAGGAACTTTCTGACTGCTTTATTCAACTGGTGGGGGCCCAGAGGCGGGCACGGGCTTGCTCAAGGTCACAGAGCACAAGTGAAATAAACTTGCCATCGTTCCTCGCCTGCCAGGTGTGGAGCAGTGGGGATGGACTGAGTGGACCCACCTGGACCCAGAGCTAGTGGGAGGAAGCGCTCAGCAGTCCCAGGAGAAGAGCGGAGCAGCAGCATTCCCCCAGGGACCCTGTGTTCCTTCTCCTCTAGAATTTTGGGGCCCTTCCTCATGTCTTCTACTTGCCACCTCACACTGGCTGATTCTTTCATCCTCAGGTTTCACTTTCTCCAGGGAACCCCCCAACTCCTGAGGCTGGGTTAGTGTGCCTCTAACCGGCTCCTGGAATGCTCCGTCCTTCCCCATGTCAGCACACATCACTCTGAACTGTCACACCCAAGCACTTGTCCATACCCTACGGACTGTAAGCCCACCAAGGGCAAGAGCTGGGGCTTTCTTGTCCATGCGGGCCTCCCCAGGGCCCGGCATGTGGGTCTCATAGATGGCCTCTGATAAAAATCAGTAGCATGAAAGGCCAATAATCCATGCTCTGTGCCCCTTGCAGGGCATGGGCTCCTCAGGGAACATGATGAAAGCTTCTTCCTAGAGAAGCACATGTGTCTATGGAAGCATAGTGTCTTCTGCAAAATTTTAGGGCATCCTGAATCCCATCGTGTCCCTAGAGGGGTACACGAAATCCCAGTTAGTGAGCTCTGAACGAGAGTGCTGGTTACCCCTGCAGTCCGAATTCTCCAGCATGGACGCTTTGGGAGCCCTGCCTCTCCTTGCCCTGCCTCTGGCCTGGCTTCTCCTCCTGGTCCCCTGACAGCGTCCCACCTGGTGAACTTCTGTCCAGAGGGCTGTGACAGTCCTGCCAGCCCTGTGTTTGGCTCTGTTCACCACCACCCCCAACCAGGGATGCCCCATTCTCCGTACCCCTCCAGGTCCTACCACCTTACAGAGCCCAACCAACTCTTTATCTCTCTAGGAAGCCATCTGTGGTGGCAAGACACTAAAGATGTCCCCCAAGATTTCTGCCCCTGGCTACTCAATTACACACAGATCCAGTTACTGATGTGAAGGGACTTCGCAGATGGAATTAAAGTTACTATCTAGCTGGCCTTAGAATACGGGGATTATCCTGGATTACGGGGGTATGGCCAGTGCAATCATGGAAGCCTTTGAAAGCAGAAGAGTTGGTCAGAGATATGAGGTGGAAGAGGAAGGCGGCAGGCAGGTGAAGCGGAAGGGGAGGCGGAGATTCTGGACTTGGTCCTCCGTTGCTGGCCTCCAACGTAGAGGAAGGAGACCATGGGCCGAAGAGTGCAGATAGCCTCTAGAGGGTGAGAAGAGGTGGTGAGAAACCCGGGATCTCAATCCTACAACTATGCGGACCTGCAACTCTGCCCACAACCTGAATGAACTTCGAAGCACATTCATCCTCAGGACCCTGAGGAAGGAGCATGGCCCCGATGATGCCTTAGATTTGGTTCCTTGTATCTCAGAACAGACGACCAGCGGAGCTCTGCTGTGTCTGAACTTCTGACCCTCAAAATTGTGAGATAAGAAGTGGTTGTGATTTTAAGCCACTAAATTTCTGGGACTGTGTTACAGCAGCCTCGGAAAACATATATCATCTGTGGTGGATTAACTTGGGTCTGAAGCCTTTGACCCTCTCCCTACTGAGCAGTGGGTATGCCCCCTACCTTGGCTGGCCTGTGGCTGCTTCGATTGAGGGGGGGCAGCGGATATGACACTGTGCGGGATTTAGGCCCTGGGCCCTAAAGGCACTGGCAGTTCCCACCCTGGCTTCCTGGAGCCATGGGCTGCCGTATAAGAGGTTTTGACCATGCTGACATAGCCATGTTGTGAGGAAGCCCAAGCAAGCCAGGTGGTGAGGCTATACGCAGATAAAAAGATGCTGGGCCTGTTCCAGCTCCCAGCCATTTGGGTTATCTCAGGCCACAGACGTCAGGGAGCAAAGACCAGTCACCCCCACTATATCGTGTCTGACCCCCTGTATACTGAGATATAACAATAATGAATTGTTGTTCTGAAGCCTCAAGTTTTAGGGCAGATTATTATGCAGAAATGGGTAACTAGACCACCCTCCCTGATGGTTCCTAGTCCCGGAGGTCTCTCTCCCTTCAACACGTAGAGCTCGAGCACCACACATGCTGGATTCTAGAACCTGACGTCAGTATGACTGTAGAAGGAAGAGTCCGTGTCTGGTTGCCACTTGTCTCCTGCCCTAAGGGTCCACCCTGTTTGGCAAGTTTCGCCGCTCACCTGGAGGCTCGGGAGAGACAGGGAAGATCCACAAGGTTAACTCAATGTCCCACGTCCGCACCTGGGAGTCAGTAGCTGCTAAACCGGTGAAGCCTGTTCTGGGCTGGCCCAGCTGGCCCAGAGCCCTTCTGCAAATCGTGTGGGTTGACCTCGCTCTCCAGACCCCTGGTCCCACCAGAAGGAAAGCTGTCCCTGGTAAACAGCAGCTCCCCCAGAGGGAAGCCACGCATTCATCTCTCTGGACGCACCCAAGGACGGCTTTCCCACATCTGTGTAAGCAGATGGACGGGGGCCTTCTCTTCTCCCCTGGGGTCACTGCACCCACCCCAGAGAACAGAGAAAAAGACTGCCCCAGCCGCACCCCGACGCCCTGAGGCCAGCGACTCTCCTAGTCACAGCTCAGGGTGCTCCCTGGAGGCCAGTGGGACACTTAATGCAGACGAAGGGATGGATCCCCCAGACCAGGCTTGGACCTCTCTGTGTCCCTGTGGAGCCCAGGGTGAGGCATCAAGGGGCTCCTGAGGCTTAACTGGTGAAAGTCAGTCAGCATGTCTGAAATGAAATTGTGAGTCCAGACGCCAGAGCTCGGAGGGTGTCTTCAATCCTGTGTTCTGAGGTTTCAAGACCTGTCGCAGCAGGGGCCCTCGGTTGGGATGAGGTCTTGTTCAATGCTGCATACACACTGCTCTTGGATTTGCAGCGGGATCCAGAATGCTGTTCCTTTTGCCCTTATGTCACCCCTGTGGCATCTCTGAGGCAGCTCCAGGGAGCCACAGGGTCCCCAGAGCATGGTCTGAAGGCCATGTATTCATCTACTTGATGCTACAGCGGAGGAGCTGAGGCTCAGAGAGAGGGTCTGGGGCTTACCTGGGATCACACGGCTACTGAAATGTTGGGACTGGAAGCCCATGTCCTAGCTCCTGGCACTTTTCTTCCACAACCCACTGCCCCAGAATCACAGAGCCCTGATTGACCAGAGGGATCTCTAGGTCAATACCTCTGGGGTGCAGGAATCCTTTCCATTGGCCTTCTGACAAGTAGGACAGCATCAGCTTGCACACCTCCAGAGATGGGTTGCTCACTACTTCCAATGCAGTCCATTCAACAGTGGGACTTTTCCAATTCTTAGAATGAGCTCTCTTATGCAGAGCCCAAACACACCTCCCTATAACTTTTTGCCCTACTTTTTTAGGATCACCATTTATGATGTGTATGAGAGGGCAGGAATCCCATACCTGGGCCCAACTCCCTGGGAAGCTGGTCGGGTTGTTTGGAATGTGTGTGTGTGTGCATGTTTGTGCTTGGACATGCAGTGGTTACTCTCCCACATTCAGCCGTGCAGGGAAAGCTGGCTCTTCCTTGATAAGCTGAGCCTATTTCCTTGGCTGCATCTCTGAGCTGGTGGTCACACGGTTGCGATGGTGGGGTGAGGGTCTGCAGATACCAGGGCCTGAGGCCAGAGGCCTGGCTGCTCTGCAGACAGGGCCTGCCACCTGGTCCCTGAGGGGAGGCGGGGAGGCAGATGAAGAGAGGGCTCGCCAGCTCACCTGGCTACTGCTGCTTCTGATCTCACTCACCTTTATACCTTCCCTCCTCCCCGAGAGGGCGAGAGGGCAGTGAGGCAGACCTCAGGCTTGAGGAAGTAAAGGCATGGAGGGAGGGGGCGGGAGGCCAGCACCCAGCTCCGTGGATTGCAGAGGAACGAGAGCTCTGGCAACCTCTGGGGGAGAGCTCGGCATCACTCATCAGCTGGTATTTCCTAAGCCCTGGAGTGGCTGAGGAGTAGAGCCAGTGAGGCCAAGGAATTCATTACTAGAGATATAAGGCGTATCCTCCTCTTGGCAAGATAATAATCCCAGCAGGATGCAGCACCGTGCTAGCAAAGGAAGGGCATCTTGAGAATCTGAGCACTTTGGTGCAACTCTTGTTGCTGTGCGTCCTTGGGCAGGCTGCTCAACCTCTTTGAACCTCAGATGCCACAGTCCACAAAATGGATTTACTAGTAGCCGTCCTACTGCTGCGGACAGAGGGTGACACGTGGCTGTGGGGTGTATCGTGAGTAGCGACACAAGTGCTGGTCCTCCCGCAGCGCTAACGCTAGCTCTCGCTCTGTGGTGGGCACCAGGTGGGCGGTGGGACTTCCGAGGCTATTGGCCACAGGAGGAGCTGGAAAGATCGCCCGCTTGCTCCTTCCTTCTCTCTGCGCGTGGTGCAGATGAGGCAAGTGAGTCCTAGAGACAGGCAGTCTCACAACCTCAGTGTGGGCCTGGGGGCACATCCCCAAACTTGAAAGTAGCTTTCACTGAGGGGAGGTGGGGAATTTCCTTCACTTCGTGACTACCGGGTATCTAGGAGCCCTTGAATTTTCCAAATGTCACCCCCATCCCCAGACCACCACGGAGGAGAGATCCCCACAGGGCTCCTACTGGGGTTAGAGCACCGTGTCCCAAAGTCCCCAGTGAAAAAGCAAGCATCTTCATGAAAAGGGCCACATGGAGAGACCCTGAGCAGGAGCTACCTGATTGGATTACATAGACTCCTCCAAGGCTCAGGATGCTCGCCCTGGGACATGCACATTGTGCAGAGTGCAGCGGGGAGGATGCCCCCCACGTGTAATGGTCTTCACTCAGTGACGTGGCTTGCCGTTCCTCTCACCTGGCCCCTGACTCCTGCACGAGTCCGTGCGGTACCTCGGACCCTCCATCCTCGGAGACCCCTCTCCCATCGGTGCCTCGAGGTGCCGGGTGCGATCGATTGTCCAAGGGAGACCCCCCTCAGCAAGCAGGGGGAGCCTGTGAAGGGGGCCTGGCGAGAGGAGCCACGCCTGTGCAGTTGGAAGCGCCCGGCCCGGAGGATTTCCGAGAGCTTTCCCAAGGTGGTTGGATCAACACACATTTAATCACTTTCTGTTTTCCCTGGGGCTGAGCCCAGTGCTGCTGAAATAAGCGCTAAGTAAGGAACAGGGAGCCACATGCATGCGGTCCCCAAGGCTGCTATGCCTCCACAAACACAAACAGAACCCCGGAGACTTTCTCCAGGGCAAGCCCCCAACCCGAACCAGGCCAAGCCCAACCTAACCCCTTCATGCTGAACTCCCCCTACTTCTGTTCCTTGTCACTTGACTCCACCTTTTGCACTCCAGCTCACCCACTGCTGCCCAAACCCAACTAACTGAACCCAACTGGAAGTCATGGTGTCCACCCAGCCAGCGCACGGTGTACGGTGAAGCAGGTTGTGCCCTGAAGGTCTTGGCCCAGAGCCTTGGTGTAGGTCTGTGCCAAGAGGCTATTAAGCCCTTGTTGCCCTTGTGCTGGGTAAGTTCTGTCCCATAGGGGGTAGGGGAGGGGCACTAGGGGTTTCGTGACCCCCCCCCATAGGCACCCATGGACACAGTGCACCTCCTCAGGCCCTCTGCTTCCACGCGGGGTCTCGGGGGCAGGGGGTGGACGGGCAGGGGCCCTTGGCGGGTCTTGGCTCGGCCTGACTGGACGGTGGGCCACTACATGAGCGGCACACTTAGAGGATCCCCCACCTTCCATGTCCAGCCACTGGAGACGGTCCAAGGACCACAGAGAAGGAGAGAGAGGAAGAGGGAGCGTTAGAGACAGAACCACAGTGTCATATAGAGATGCAGAGACCGAGAGAGACAAGGAGAGACAGGAGGTGTGACAGGGCAGAGAGAGGAGGTGGGGAGAGAAGGGGAGGCGGGAGGGGGAGGAGAGGCCGGGGTGGTCGGGGTGGGAGGGAGGTGACCACAGGAGATCTAGTGTCTCCCCGCGGACTTGGGGTTGCTGTGTGGCCTGGGGCGGGTCACGGGGACTCTGGGGTGCTCCAATCACCTTCCTGAGGCGGCCCGGAGGGGAACGTCCCTGGTCCTCCCCAGCCCGCCAGGGATGGTGTCATCGTCAGGGAGTGGTGACCTCCCACCAGGGTTAGGCCATCTCCAGGACGCCAGGGAAGCTGCGGGGAGTAGGGGTAGGGGGCACCCCTCTTCCCCAGGCTCTCTCACCAAGCCCTTCCCGAGTCCTCTGACGAGGGGACAGGGACTCACTTGGTCAAAGTCTGTCCAGACGCTGGGCAGAGCTGGGGCCGGGACGCAGCTCCCCCGGCGGTGGCGGCCACGGTGCTGGTGCAGAATGCCTGCTCCCTTCCCCTGCCCTGGGCCCTGGGCACGGACGGCCACTGCGGGTGCCCACTGACACGGGTTGTAATTATCATTTGTCCTGATGGGACAGCAGCTGTGGACAGTTGGCATCGCCTGGGAAGCCAAGCTGAACGTCCTTTCTCTTCTCCGAACCTTCTGGCACCTTCTCCCTAGCCAGCCCCCTGCCTCCCCTGCACCAGGGCCCTGTGCCCAGCGGTGCTTCTGAGCAAGCCCCTTCCCTCTTGGGGCCTTGGTTTCCTCATCCATGAATGCGGTGGGGCTGAAGGCCAAGCAGAGTGACAAAGGTCACGCAGCAGGCACGTAGCAGGTGCTCAGTAAGTGCTGGTTCCCTAGAAGAGCTCGAGGCTCTTCTCTCACAAGCAGGGGCGAGTCTGGGAAGGGGAGCAGCTCCTGCACCACCATGAAGCTCTTCCATGCTTCTCCCAAGACCCGCAAACCCCCCGGAGAGCCGTCTCCGGTCCTGCTCTTTCCCGGCTGCTTCTGCTTTCTGACTCAGCGCCCTCTGACCTCCTGGCGCCGGAGGGTCTCCCTGCCCCCAGTCCAGCTTCTCATGAGCCCCCAGGACCCAAGGGTGCCGAGCTCAGGGGCACCTGGAGACAATTTATCTCTTAGGATCCTCCCTAGGGAATCCCTATCTCCCTTTGTTGGTGGTCTTGGTCAACCCTCCCCCTCTGTGCCTCAGTTTCCCATCTGTGAAATGATGAGGTCATTCCTTCCAACTCTCAGATCCTGGTGTCCCTGCTGCTCGTCCGGAATGCCACCAGGCTAAGGGATCATCCTGTACACCATGGGCCTTGCCCTCCAGCGGGGCCTGGGCTGAGTCCACCCCAGGCACTGTCGGGTGAGTGGCACCTCGCCTCCCGCCCCCGAGCCACCTGTGTGGTGCAGGTGTGGACTCTGGAGCCGGACTTCCTTGGCTGTAGGATGGGAATAATGACGGGCACGCTGCCCAAGACTGGTAAGGAGAAGCGGAGCGGAGCTTGCTGGCGACTGAGGAGAACCAGAGAGGTACAGATTGTCAGAGTGGGAGGTGGTGGGTGAGAGCCAGGGCCGCAGTGCCCGGATTCCAGGGGGGGCTCTTCTCTCCCAGCTGGGTGCTTTAGCCAAACCACTATTCACACAACAGACACTTATTGAGCGCCTACTGTATGCCAAACCCCGTCGCAGGCGCTGATGGTGCAGGAGCGAGCAAGACGGGCCTAGCCCTCTCGGAGCTGCCTTTACAGCTCTCGGAGTCGGGCTGGAGCTAAAGTGGGAATGAGGGGCGAAGAACCAGGGATGCCTCATTGAGGCCGTAAGGCCCTGGGGTCCCCACCCCAGAGAGCCAGGAAGTCAGGCAGAGACCCTCTTCCTCGGGGCTTCCCATGGTGCTCTTCCAAGCCCTGGGCACCAGGGAGGAGTAAGGGGCTCTGGGACCCCGCCCCCCCCACACCTGCCCCAGCCTGTGTGTCTTGGGTGCCGGGTTCTGCTTGCTGTCGTGTCCAGTGAACTCTGCAATTGCAAGAGGTTCGAGAAGTTCTGCTGAAGTCCAACCCTCCTCAGCGTGCAGCCTGGAAACCTGACACCCAGTGGTCTTGACGGAGGCCACCCACGGGCGCCAGCCGAGTGCTATTCCTGCAGCATCCAGGCTAGCGCCCTCCAGCCCCAGGTCGGCCCGAGCGCCCAGACCCTAATGGACACGTCTCCCCACCAGCCCCACGCTGCCAATTGATTAATAATGACATATTTGAGACGGTGGCGCAAATGAATTTCTGAATTGCGCCATTAGTGAGTAATTAATTTCTTTGCTCTGGGAAACGAAGATATCCCTGACAGGCACGTTATCTAAATCTATAAAAGAGGAGAAACGCCGAACAGGCAACTCCATTAATGCAAACATTGATTTTTTTCCCCTCCATCTCTCTCTGTCTCACGTGAGGACTTTGCTCCCTTACCATCCTTTCACTTTTTTGGGGAGGGCAGCATCCATTTTTCCAAGGAGGCATGGGGCCCTTGGAGACGAGAGGAAAGGGCTGCCCCATAATATCCTGAGCAATAATCAAAAGATCATGTGTGCTCATCGCAGCCAAATAATGTCCTTATTGGATGCTGGTAAGGATACAGTTGCTGTGGAAACACAGGATCTCGACCCTCTGGGTTTGGATGCCAAACCTGGAAGGTGTATTTTGCTGCTGGAGTCTGGAGAGCCGGGAGGAGAGAGGTGGCGGGCTGGGAGGTGGTGCCATAGACTGCCACGCTGGCCCCCTCCTCTAGGAAGTCCCCCAGGGATTCACGCCCCTCTGGGCACTGTCACCCACTCTTCCCCTACCTTCACCCCGCCTGGCGGCCTGACATGGGGCCCTGCTCCAGCCTCCTTCACACACCCCCTGGACTGTCGGGGCTTGTCTCTGCTCTAACATTCCTAGCTGTGTGACACTCAGCAAATTACTTAGCCTTTCTGTGCCCCATGTCCACGTCTCTAAAAGGGGAGACTAGTGGTCTGATTGTGAGAATTTAATGAGGTAATAAATGTAAAGTGTCTGGGCACAGTGTCTGGCCCAGGGTGAGTGCTGATCAAGAGATATGTTATCACCACACAGGTGAGGACTGAGGGTCGGCTAGGGGCAGGAGCAAACCGAGGCAGATGTGCTTTGGATCTGTGGTCTGCCTCTGGCCAGCTGTGTTGCTGGGCAAGACACAACCTCTCTGACCTTTGGCTTGTCTTTTAAATGGGGATAACACTGTACATGCAGGGCCACCATGCCTCCTCATCTGTGGGAGAGTCCTTGTGGCACCTGTTAATCTGGCATGGAAGAGGACACTTGTGCTGGCCTCGCACAGGGCCCCAGGTCACCTGTCCTCTGCCACTCGTGTTGCTGTAGCCTCAGCTGCTCCAAGTTAGGCCCAGAAGCCATCTCATTAGCTCAGATTGCAGGCCCCCATGGACAACCTCTGCTCTGAGGCCAGACACAAAGGCTGCTTGCCCCCTGCTTGGCTCCAAACACTAGCTCTGGTGGGGCACCGTGGCCCCTGTGACCCCGTTCAGCCCCAATTAGCGTGCTTGGGAGAGAGGCCTGGCGGCTACATGGGGCTCCCTGCACGCCCCACCCTATTTGGGTCCCAGCCCTGACTGGGAAGGCCCCACAGTGCCCACATCCCCAGATCATTAGTGCCTTCTGGACCAAGGGCATTTAGAGGTAGGGGGCCCCGTGACAGTTTATCATCTGGCCACCTGCAAATATGCCTCCTCTTAGGGCTGCACACGGGATGTTTGAAGATCAGAGGGCCCTACGTCACTCAGGCTCCTTATCTATAAAATGGGTAAAATGATCCTTACCTGCCTTATGCTTGGATCAGATTTAACGAGGCATGAAAAAGGGCTTGCTAGAGTCTAGAGCAATGTGTGCCCTGTGAGGTGTGGGTCCTACTGACTGCCCCCCCCCCCCCCCCCCCCGCCCTCTACCCAAAAGCAAATGTCTGTGAAGCTAGACCTGACCATGTGCCGGTTTCTTTCTAAACCCTTGGCCTCCATAATGAGGGTCAAGTTTCCATGGGAGCAACAAAACTCCACACCCATGCATGTGTGTGGGAGAGAGGTCACTCTCAGGGCTAGAGCAAGCTTAGGTCATAGTCTGGGCTCTGGGAGACTTTGGGCCAGGTGCCTCAGTTTCCCCATCAGCTGGAAGGCACGCTGATGTCAACTCTGCCTCCCTCACAGTCCCTGTGAGTAGCTGGACAAAGGAGGAGGGTGGCTGTGTGCACAGCCGAGAAGTGCAAGGAAAACAGGCAGGGACTCCCAGGCTTCAAGCCCAGCTTCGCTCTTTCCCTGGTGAGGGAAAGGGACCTGGCCAGGTGACCTGGGTGTCCACACCTCAGTATCCTCTTTGGCCAAATGGTACCATACCTTTGATGCTGCAGGCTGCGAGCCTTAGCAGCGAGTGTGCAAAGCGCCTGGGGTACGGCAGGACTTAGAAAGTGAAGCCACTACTGCTGTCATTGTGTCTCACTCTGAGGAGGCGAAAGCATTATCCAACTGAAGGGCTTCATTTGACTTCTCAGGCGAGCTCTGTGCACCTCTGGGCTCATTTGGGTTTGGTGCCCTGGATTAGAAACCCAGAGCTTCTGGGTCCCAAAGTTGGCCCCGCCCCCGACATACTGTCATCATGTCCTCCCTGCCAGGTGCCAGCTGAGTGGGAAGGGGCTGGGTCTCAAGGTGATGAGGCCATGGGGACAGGAGGGATAGGAGCTTGTGGCTGGCCCTTGGTTTGCATGCTCTCTTCCCTCCATCCAAGAACAGCTTTCCCCAGGGAACTGGCATCAGATCCAGGAGTAGAGAGGTAAGTGGGGTAGGTTCACCATGTTAGGGATTATTTTCTTTGTTATTAGCAGCTGGAACCAAGTTTCAGTTTCTGGGGGCAGTGGTTTTCCAGAGATCCTTGAGGTCCCGGGAAATTCCCCAGGGATGCCTCCACCTTTCAGCTGTGAGCTCTGATAATTCTCACAAGGTCCTCACAAGTCCTGCCCTGGGGGCTCAGGGTGGGCTGAGAAGAGGGCAGGGGTAGAAGCTGGCCTGTGACCTGTGGTCTGCCCGAGGTGTGAGTGCAGGCACTGGAACTAACCAAGTTGGTCACAGGGGATTAGAGCGGGGCGGGGCTCCTTAGGGCCTTAGGGTACTGGTGCTGAAGGCTGGGCTAGTGGGGGAAAGGGCCACAGAGCCAGAAAATCTCAATGACCACTCTTTCTCTCCAAGCTCCCCTCCCTGGGAAGGCAAAGCTGTGGAGCTGGGGAGCTAAGAGCAGGCTAAGAGCAAAGGGCCCGGGAGGAACCAGGCCTCAAGGACTCTAAACTCAGCAGCCTTGGCCAGGGGGCAGTGGGTGAGCCAGCCTGGTGTGAAGGGTGACCTAGGGCCAGAGGCCCAGTGCTTCTTAAAAAGTACCCCCAAACTTAGCCTGGAGACCTCCGGCAAGAACTCAACCTCTCTGCCTCTCAGTTTCCACATCCGTAAAATGGAGCTCATGGGTATGGTATCATCGGGCTCTTGGCAATGTGTGTAACATGCCCAGCCTGATGCCCTAGCACAGAGCACCTGCTAGATAAACAGTAGTAGCTTTAATCCTTAGACAAATACTATGAAGTTTTAAAATGATGATTCTAGGAAAAATGCCCAGGTCAATGTGTGACACAAAAGGCCCAAAACCTGTTAGTTTTGAAAAGATGAATCAGGCTTGAGGTCCCAAGGAAACTTAGGTAGGAAGGAGGAAAGGAGGAAGTAGGGCAGAGGTTGGAGAGGGAGGCTGCTGGAGGGCACAGGGCTTCCATGGCCATTTCCTGGTCATGTAGGGCCTTCCCGGCTGCAGTGTGCTCAGGCTTTGGGAAAAGGGGATGTCTTCTGCTGAGAGAAGGGCAGCAGATGGAAAGGACTACTACAGGGGAAGGGAGCCTCCTCTTCCAGCCATGATGGAGCTACTGAGACTGGAATTACCCTTCCTCCATATACACCTACGGAGCTGGACAGGACCTATGAAATAACTGTTTTCCAACACCGGACAATAGGCAGCTCCTGACTATGACTCTTGAAAAAGGGGAAACAAATGGTGGATCCCATGGTCACTCCAGCTTTCAGCCTAGAGGCTCTTTTCAGACTGCAGTGTGTGGAGGGGAACCCAAGGAGAGCCCATGGACTCTCTCAATGGAGGCAGCAGGTTGACATCCAAGCAGGCTGAGACAGCTGGGATTTGTGGGGCAGAGAACTGGAGATAGGAAGCTACGTTGAGAAAGAGTTTTGGAAATCTCCATAGGAATCCCCTAGATTATGTTGCTAAATCCTAGTGTTCAGATTTAGGATGGAACTCCAGAAGGTGAGCAAAGAGTGGCCAGTGAGCTGGTCAATTCCCAAAGCTTATCACAGGCTGGAAGATTTGAAGTTCTGACTGGTCAGGGCGATGAGTCCTTCAGAAGGGTCATGAATTAGTATGAGTAAGCTCAGCATAACAGACACTTAATTGAGCTAGAAAAGAGACTTTAAGGATCAAAAGAGTGTGCGAACAACCTAACTGCATACCAAGACAAAGACCAACATTTATAAAGGATTACAGCAAGACTAACCCTCTGCAATGTGAAACTTATAATATCCGGCATCCAATCAAAAATTACTTGACAGGAATGGGGAACATTCCCAACTCATTCTGTGATGATGTATTATACTGATACAGACAAACGCATTAAAGCACAAGAAAAATTTAAACCAATATCTCCCATGAACATAAGATGCAAAAACCCTTAACAAAATTTTAGTGAGTTGATTTTTAAAATCTATGAAACAGTTATATCATGAGCAAGTGAAGTTTATCCCAGAAATGTAAGGTTGGTTCAACATTAGAGAATCAATCAGTGCAGTTCACTGGATCAAGAGACTAAACTAGGAAAACCATGTGATCATCTCAATAGATACAGAAAAATCATTTAACAAAATTTAATGTTCAGCCATGATAAAAATTCTTAGCAATGTAGAAATAGAAAAGAACTTCCTCAACCTAACAAAGGGCTACCAGCATAATTAATGGTGAAAGATAAAACCTCTCTCCAGAAGGTCAGAACAAGGCAAGAATGTCCACCTATACCATTTCTAATCAACATTATTTTGGAAGACCTAAACAGTGCAATAAGGCAAGAAAAGAAAATAAAAGTTTGGAAAGGGGAAAAAAAAAGTCTTTTTTTGCAAATGGTGTAATTGCCTACATATAAAATCATAACAGAATGTATCAAAAAGCTTCTAGAACTAGCATATAAATTTAGCAGGATTGCAGCACAAAAAGTTGATAAACATCTGTTGTATTTCTATGTACTGGCAATGCACAGCTGGAAATTATAATTTAAAAAATCTATTTATAATAACATAATATAAAATACTTGGAAATTAATCTAAGAAGATATATGCAAGATTTACATGCCGAATACTACAAGTTTGATGATCAAAGAAGATCTCAATAAATAGATGTAACATGTTCATGGATCAGAAGACTCAATATTGTAAAGAAGTTACTTCTTCTCAATCTATGGATTTAATACCAATACAAATTGCATTGTACTTTTTCATTAATACTGAGAGGCTGATTCTGGAATGTGTATGGAAATACAAAGAACACAGAATAGCCAAAACTATTTGGAAAAAGAAGAACTAACTTGGATGACTCACACTACAGTTTTCAAGCGTTACCAAATAGCTACCATAACCAAAACATAGATAAACAAAGCAAAAGAGAGCAAACAGAATTAGATGCACAGATAGGTGGGAGCTAAGTCTTTTTTTTTTTTTTTTTTGGTGGCAGCTAAATCTATGCAAAGATTTCCCATATACCCCCTGCCCCATACATTATCAACATCCCCCACCAAGCCGGTATATTTGTTAAGATTAATGAACCTACACTTACATGGAATTATCATCCGGAGGCCACAGTTTACATTAGGGTTCACTCTTGATGAACACTTTATGGGTTTGGTCAAACTTATAATGACATGCATCCACCATTACAGTACAATGACACGTATAATGATACATCTGCACCATTACAGTATCACACAGAGTAGTTTCATTGCCCTAAAATTTCTCTGAGCTCCACCTATCCATCCCTTCCTTCCTCTTAACCCTTGGCAACCATTGATTTTTTTTTTTTTTTTACTGCCCTTATAGCTTTGCCTTTTCCAGAATGTCATATAGTTGGAATCAGTACGTAGCCTTTTCAGATTGGCTTCTTTCATTTAGTAATATGTATTTATGATTCCTCCATGTCTTTTCATGCCTTGATAGCTCATTTTTTTTTTACACTGAATAATGTACCACAGTTTATCCATTCATCTATTGAAACGTATCTTGGCTGTTTCCACGTTTTGGCGATTGTGAGTGGAGCTGCGGATAAACATCCATGTGCAGGCTTTGGTACGTGTTTTCAATTCATATCCGTAAATACCAAGGAGTGCAACTACGGGGTCACATGGCCAGAGTGTGTTCAGTCGTCTAAGAAACTGCCAAAGTGTCTTCCAAGGAGGCTGTGCCGTTTTGCGTGCCCGCCAGCAGTGATTGAGAGTTCTGTGCTCCACCTAACACCAGTGTTAGGTGTTGCCCGGGTTCTGGATTTTGGCCATTGCAATAGGTGTGTAGCGGTGTCTCGTTGTTTCAATCTGCGTTTCCTTGATGATACGTGATGTGGAGCCTGTTTTCATATGTTTATTTTCTATCGGTGTATTTCTTTGGTGAGATGTCTATGCAGGTCATTTGCCCATTTTTAAATCAGGTTGTTCATTTTCTTACCGTTGAGTTTTAAGAGTCCTTGGTATATTTGGATAACAGTTACCAGATGTGCCTTCAGCAAATATTTTCTCCGGGTCTGAGGCTTTTCTTTTCATTCTCTTGACAGTGTCTTTCACAGGGCAGAAGCTTTAAATTTTAATCACATCCAGCTTATCAATTCTTTCTCTTGTGGATCGTGCCAATTGACTTTTGGCAAAGGCGCCTGGTAATTCATTGGAGAAAAGCATCTTTGGCCAGGTGTCAGGAAAGCAGAGCATCAATTTTTCTATGGAACCTTGGAGCATGTGCTGTCCCCTCCAGGAATTAGCTTCCCCATCTTAAAATGGCATTTTCCATCCTGGGTATCTAATCCTAACTTGGGCACTGATCTCCTCCCTAGTGGCCCCTCTACCGCCTTGAATGTTCACTGCTGGATTGGAGGCAAAAGAGGAGGAACGCGGAGAAGAAAACATGCCTCCTGTTCTGAACCAGCTTGTGTTTCTCAATGCCTGGGGTGCAAGCCTGAGGCTGACAGTAAGAGGCAGTGATAGGACCTGGCCCAGTGCACTGATTGGTGACTGTGATTGAGTCATTAAATCATGGATGCAGAGGACTGGGGCTGGATGCTTTTTTTGCAAGGCTGGCACAAGAGGAGGGGCTTTCAGGGGGTGCGGACTATAGACATCTTCCTATCGAGCCCCTGAGCAATGCTGAGGTCTCTTTGATAGCATGCCAGGCAATCCTCGACTTGATTACCTCTACTGACAGGGAACTCATTCTTTCCCAAAGCATGTTCTATGTTGGATCAACCTAATGGGTAAATAGGTTTCCTTTGGGGTACCTGTCAGTGTCCTGGCAGGAAACAGATGGCCCTTGAGGAGCATTTAATAAAGGGACTATGTGTAAGGATGTAGCAGGGTGTTCATACACTCAAGAGAGAGGGAGTGTCTGAGCCAGGACATGGAGAATGGTGGGAAAATGGAACGTGACGAGGGAGAGAGAAGTGGCCTTTCTGGAGGGGAAGCTGAGGGGTGTTAGGGAAGAGCCTCTCTGACAGATTTCCTCCCCAGGCCCCTGGACACCCCACCTCGATACTGGGCCAGGGCAGCTGCACCCTGGGAGGATTAACCCCATGCTATACTGGAGCTGGTTTACGGTTTACACCGGCCTGCAAGAACCAGGTGTGCACATGTCTTCCTGGCGCCCTGTTCAGTGATGTCATGCTGGCAGCTTGAAATCAGCTGTGGTGGGGGTGTTCGCACCATGGAAATTGGCAGATGCTGTAAATCAGGGCATTTCCGCCCGCTCCCTCCCATCACCGGTTGTTAAACACCAGTATGCCACTGGGCCCAGAGAGCGGGAGCAGCTGAGCAGTGTGTCCGGCCACCAGGTCATTTGGCAGGCAAATGTCCGCACATCGGTGGCCGGACAGGGCTCCCCAGCAACCTGGCCAGAACAATTTCAAGGTAGACTGGCTTTATGTTGGGGGCCCTCCCAGGTCCAGGGAAAGGTGGAGGTTTTCCAGAAACCTCTCAGGCCTTGGGCATTCTCCATTCTACCCCAGCCCCAGGGCATTCTCACTGGAGGAAGCTGGAGGAAGTTGGGAGTGGGCATCATGTCCCTTAAGGATCTGGAAAAGTGAAAGCCTCAGAGGTCAGGTGCTTTGCCTGACATAGTTTAGTGTTTTAAAACCACCTCCCAGGGATCCCTGGGTGGCGCAGTGGTTTGGCGCCTGCCTTTGGCCCAGGGCGCGATCCTGGAGACCCGGGATCGAATCCCATATCAGGCTCCCGGTGCATGGAGCCCGCTTCTCCCTCCGCCTGTGTCTCTGCCTCTCTCTCTCTCTCTGTGACTATCATAAATAAATAAAAAATAAAAAAAAAATAAAAAAATAAAAAAAAAATAAAACCACCTCCCAGCTAAAGAAATTGTGCATTGCCGGCACCCCGGAAGCTCGGCTCCTGCTTCTTCCCTGACGTTTCCCTTTCCACAAAGTAAGCCACTGTTCAGACTCTGTCACCTCAGATCAGCACAGTCTGGTGTAGAGCTTTGCATAATTGGAATCATCTAGTACATTCGCATCTGTGTCCCACTTCTGTGGCCCAGCGTTGACTGGGAGCCTTGAGCGTGCCGCGCATAGCCGCTGTTCACGGGGTTTCACGGCTGTGCAATATTCCACAGCGTGCCCCCTCTTCTGTTCACGGACATGTGACTCATTTCCCATTTTTAGCTGTTGCATTCTGTGGCTCAGAACATACTAGGACACAGATTTTGGAGATCATGTGCATGCATGGCTGCTGGGTGTGCACCTAGGAGTGGCATTGCAGGGTTTGGGGACAGGTTAATGTAAGTTTGATGCAACAGATAGTCCCTTTGGTGTGCAAGCTCCTGAATGAGGGCCCCTGGACTGCACAGGACTTCTCTCTCAGGAGCTGCCAGCCTGGGGGAGGGTAGAGCAGACAAATGCTGGGGGCCCAGGGGAGAGCAGAAACATGGGGCAAAGACCAGTTGAAAATGGAGGTGCCATGGAGAGGGAAGATCAAGAGCTCTGGGGGTTCACGGGCAGTGTCTGTGTGGGGATCTGTGTGGGGCAATGGGCGAGGCCGGAGGAAGGGAAAGATTTGAGTGCACAGAGATGGAAGGCTGGGCTTCCAGGCAGGGACTGCAAGGGCAGAGGGGTGACTTGGGAGGAGTCTTTCCCTCCGGCTGGAGAGCTGGGCCTGAGAGGGGCAGGGCGCTTGCTAGTTAGGGACTGACCACCCACCGCAGAAGTCTGGAGCACAGGCCCAGGAGTTTGGACTCCTGTCCTTTGGGCCCAAGGGAAGCTAAGGCCTCCAGCAGGGGGGTGTGGGGGTGCATGTTTGTGGGTGGTGCTGGGTTCAGGGAAGGGTACCAACAAGTCTGGACTCAGGAACCAAGAGAAGAAAGGGGGCAGAAGCAGTGACCATAGGGGGCCCCACAGAGCTTGGGCCTCACAGGAAGGGTGTAGGAGGGAGAAACCTTTGCAGGGGACACTGAAGCCTGTTAGGACGGTGTTTTCAGGAGGCCAGACCCAGAGCAGAGGAGCTGGACCCATTCAGGCCGCCCTCCCTTCTATGACCAGCAGTGTCTATGGGGGCGGGAGGGGGAAGGGGCTGCGGGCAGCATTTAGCTTTCTCCTATTCAACCTTCAGTCTGGGATCCATTTGACTGTCTTCCCTTTCCTAAGGGAGCAAGGGTCTCCAGGTCCATTGCAGAGGTGGGTAAACTGAGGCAGAAACCCTGAGGTAAGGGTCTGAGGAATTTGTTTGGAACTGGGAGGGTGAATCTTAGTTTCCCCCCCACATTTCTGCCATGCTCAGGGCCTTTTCCATGTGGAAAAGGAGAAGTAAGTGGGAAAAAGAGAGCAGAGAGGTGGACCCCCTCCTCCAGGCCCTGCATATCCTCCACCTGCTGCTCCACCCTGGGGCTCAAGATCTCACTGCAGGCAGCGCGGTGTCCCCTCCAGGAGAACCCAGGCTGGAGGTGCTGGTTCTTCTGGATGAATGCGGTGGGGGTTGCCTTCAGAATCAGGAGGCGTGGCCCAAGTCTAGCCCTTACTCCCCCTTTCTGGGGGAGTCCTCCCTCCCTGGGACTCAGGGTTTTATCTATTCCCGGGGGAGGGGGAACACCGCTGACCCTGAGGCCTGGGCTCCTACCGCCCCCGGCAGGGCCTCCCTCGCAGGCCCAGCTGTGGGATGATTAAAAGGGTGATGGATGGGAGAAGACTTGGGGCACCCCAAGCACCACCCAGGTGAGAGGGAAAATTAGTAGTCACCCCTCCACTTGGACGTGGGCTGGCGGCCTCATGATTTACAGCAAGCATTATTATTAATGACATTAAAAACCACGCCGATCACATCGGCTGCAGCTTTTTAGCAGGCTTTTGTTTTCATCTGAAACACCCTCCCTTAGGATCCTCACCCCTCTTTGCGAGTGCACGATTTTCCATCCTGATGGACAAAAGGGTAAGTGGAGGCAGAACACTGCCGCAGGACTGATTAGCCAAGGCAAGCTGTCAGGCCCAGCCCGGTCGTCAGCCCCAGCCAGGCCGTCCATGCTCGCCCCTTCTTGCCTGATTCCAGCCCCGTGGCCCTTACCTGCGTGTCCCAGCAGCACCTGGGCTTAGCCTAACAGGCCCTGGGCCGGTGGCGGCAGGCCTGGGCGAAACCCTCTGTCCACCTGCCCGCCGTGTGGCTCTGTGCCTGTGCCTGGTTTTTCCATCTGCCCCACTGGGGTGTGTGCTCCTCTCAGGGTCGTGGCCAGGGTGAAGGACGATGGTGGAGGCACCAGCTTGGGGTCGGGACCTTGTCCAGGCTATTGAGCTGCCCCCAAGAGTCTGCTTGAGGCCAGAACTCGGCCAGCAGGGTTGGAGAAGCACTCAGGCTGGGCTGGAAAGTCACCTGTGGCCTCCAGCGCCAATTTTCCAAAAGCTGCTCTTTGCATGCGTGAGCGAGGAAAGCAAGCGTGTGTGTGTGTGTGCGCGCGCGTGCACGTTGTTTAACCCAGGCGGGTGGCAAAGCCACTTTTCCAAGCAAGGTCCCCAAGCGACAGCTCACAGAATGACAAGTTGTCCACACTGGGGGCCCCTGGCTTGGGAGGGGCTCGATGGTTCCACACCCCCTCCTGCCACTGGGCCCTTTTTTTTTTTTTTAAGATTGTTTATTTATTCATGAGACACAGATAAAGAGGCAGAGACACAAGCAGAGGGAGAAGCAGGCTCCATGCAGGGAGCCCAACGTGGGATTCAATCTCTGGATCCCGGGATCTTACCCTGAGCCGAAGGCAGACGCTCAAATGCTGAGCCACCCAGGCGAACCCCACTTTTACATGCTGTTTCCCCCTGCCTGGAATGGCTTTTCCCCAAGTTTCATCATTGCCCCCTTATTCTTTATATCTCATCATAAACTTCACTTCTGGAAAACCTTCCCTGACCTTCCTCGCGGGGCTCAATCATTTCGCATTCCCCATTTCATGTTCTTATAGCTCCCGCACCTCTTTAGAGCACTTAGCAAATGTGTACGTCTCTATTTATTCGTTGAGCGACTGTCCCTGGAGTGCCTGTCTGCCTCTGGGGGGTTGGCGCCTTGAGAGCTTACTGTTTGCTCACTGTTGGGTGCCCAGCATCCAGCGCGCGGCCCAGCACTAAGCAGGGATGCATTTGGGTCAGCCGGTGAACGAGCCGACGGACAAATGTGGCACGTGTCACTACTCCTGCTCTGTGGCCTGGGAATCGAGGCATCACTTGGCCAGAGTCCCACTTATCAGAACCAGAAAATCAAGGCCGGTGCCACCTGCTTCCACCCCCCACCCCACATACCTGGGGGCAGATCCCTACTCACAGGTGCCAATCTCTACCCATCTGCTCCCAAAGACAGGAATTTCAAAGAGCAACAGGGGGAGTAGGGAAGACCTGGTGCTGTGGCTGCATCGGTCTATGATGTCCAGATGTCCCTATAGCTTCTCCTGTCCTTTGTACTGGAATACTGGGCCCGCTGTCTCAGAAGACGGTGCAGCAGACCTTCTGGGGCTCTCCCTGTGCCCTGCAAGGGTGAGGGAAGCAGAAGGAAACGTAGGGACCAGCCTGTGTCATCTGATACGTGCATTTACAGAGGACCAGGGAGAGGTGTGACCTGCCAATGTCACATAATCGATTACCTGCTGATTTGGGGCCATGATGCACTTTTTTTTCAACAATTCAATTTGATTTTGTGTGTTTTACCATCTTTGTGGATGAGGGAAATGAACAACCTTAGGAAATGTGGTCCTAGACAACAAAAATCTTTTTTTTTTTTTTTTAGGAGAATGCATCCTTTGGGGTGTAAGGATGCAATTTGAAATGTGTGTGAGGATTTATGTACGAGGATGCTCATCACAGCCTTGTTTATGAGGGCCCCAAACTGGACACAGCTTAAAGGTCCAGCACAGAGATTGGTTAAATAAATTATGGCGCATTCATGTGATGGAATACCATACAGCCATTAAAAATGATGGCCCAGTAAAAGAATATTTAACGACATGGGGAAATGTTCACAAGATATTGTTAAGACAAAAAAAAAAAAAGCAGTTTGCAGAACGGCATGCTCCACATGCCTCTGACTTTGCTAACACTGTTATTAAAGAAGAAAGTCCAAGCCCCTTGAGATAACTTAGGACATTGCTTCACTGCCTCCAGGACACCAGCCTCATTAATCCCTATTTCAGTGTGGCTCAGTGGCAAGCAAGAGACTTTAATTCCTAAAAGTTTGATTCTGAGTCTAGTCTGGCTGTCTATTAACTGGGTGCCCATGGACCTGTGGGTCTCATTTTCCCTTGTCTGCAAAATGGGAGTAAGAGTCCTCCATCTGCATGTTTTTGAAAGGATTGCAGAGATGGTGTGTGGATGTGTGAAGGGTCTTGGTAAACCGTATGGAGCTGTACAGACATTGAGAATAATGGGATATTATTCCCTAATTAAACTGAAGACTCCAGGAGGCCCAGAGGAGATAATGCTCCTCTGACGCTCTGCAGCCCGCACAGTGTCTTACACACCGTTGTGCATAAGAACGTGGGTGGACTCACCCCCCAGAAACCCAGGTCTGCCCCTGCACCCCTTCTGGACATCTCTGCCTGCCCTGGGCTGGGCTCAGCATCCCTCTGGGGGAGCGGAAATGGAGTTGTGGGTGATGCCGAGTGTGGGGGCCTATCTGGAGAGTGGGTGGTAGTGTTCCCAGCAGGATCCAGGGACTGGTGCAGAGGGCACACCAGGAGTGACTCCAAGGTCAGGGCCAGCCAGGAAACCATGGCCCTCAGCACCCAGGACCGCACGAGCCCCCTCTCTGACTCCTCAGGTTGTGAGCAGTAGGGGGTCACTGGAGAGTAGGGCTACCTGCCTGTATCTGTGGGGGCCTGTCCTGCCCACCCACAGTGTGGGATGGGCCAGTTGCACCCCCCTTCTGAATTTTGCTGCCAGGGAAATGAGTCCCAGGGCCAGACCCCAGGTTCCTCCCACTGGCCCCTCAGTAAGGGAGGGACTTGCAGCCAACTTGGGGTTTCTCTGAGGCACTCAGGGAGCACGTCTGGTTCTTTCTAGCATTCATTTTCTTTCTCTGCACTGTTTGTTTTCACTCTGTACTGGCTCCAGACTAGAAGCTGGAATTGGTTTTTGTTTTTGTTTTCTGTTCCTTTGGTAGGGTGCTAAACAAATAGGGTCTTTCCTGCACATGGGAAGAAATAATATAGGGATCCAGTGTGGTGAAAAGATGCTACAGGTGCACCTGTTCCTCAGCTGCTGTGACCAGTGGTGATGACTCCAAAGACTTCTGTGAGCAAACCAGAGCTGCCAGTGACGGAGCTTGGAAGGCAACAGCCCTTCCTCCTCCTCCCGGTGCCTCTTTCCAGTGATTTGCCAATGAGGGAACAGAAGGCTGATCCCTGCCTCAGACGGAACCACTTTGCTGTGCAGTGAGCTATGCTTCAGGGCTTCCCAGTCAGGCCAGGCCAGGCCAGGCCAGACCTTTCTGTCTCTCCCACCCCTCCCTATCCCATTGCACCCCTTCATGCAGGTTTTCCCTAAGAAGCACCAACTTCCACCATCTTCCATCTCCCTTCCATCCAGGGATTCCATCTGAATCCCTGCCTCAGGCTCTGCTTAGAGGGAAGCTGACATGAGGCAGATGGGGACCTGGGACACACCATATCTAAATGTATCTAAATATAACCCATGTAAACACTACTCATGGAAGCTCTGAACTTAAATAGAACAGTCTCCAAGCATATTGTTTTCAAAGAGAGAAAATAACTCAGCTATACAAGAAAGCCCAGTAAAGACTGGATTAAAAAGTGAAACCTAGAAATTCTCTGGTTGAAGAAGCCTGGCTAAAGCTAACACACATTCATGCAGATGTCCACAGGCAGGAGGATGGGGTCGGAAGATGCGCACTGATACAGCCAACTGAATTCGGGCCTACTGGTCCAAGTGGCACCTACTGGATCCAGCCTGTGGGTTAGGGAGTGCTGGCCAAGCCTGTGCCAACCTCTAGAGGCAGCCCCTTGCCCCGCCAAAGACCCCAAGGACTCCTCGCAGATCATTTCTAGGACCCTCGGGGAATCTTCCCAATAACAGGGAATGGCTGGTGGCTCAGACAGCATTGAGTGGAAGCCTCTGGGCCTGGTCACTTCCCCTGTCCTTTCAAACCTCAGCCTCCGCCAGGAAGCCCACAGGGCATGTTCCCTTCTCTAAGCGTCTCCAGTGCTGTAGTGGGCAGCTTTAGCTGGCTCATTTATAAGCAGCTGGGACTGTCCCTAGAGGATTGGAAGGGCACACAGTAGAAAGAAGATACTGGAGAAATGCATACCTTCACGGGGGTTGGCGGGAGACTTGGGCCATCAGACATCAGACATCTTCTAAGCTCCTATTCATCCCTCAGGTCACAGTGTGGACGTCACCCTGTATCAGACATCACCTGTGACCAGATGTTCAGCATCTGTTGCTCTGAGGGCTGGACTTCTGTTGGTCTTGATCTGTTCTATCCTAGTGCCCAGTACACAGCCTGGCACATAGAGGCTGTTAAATATCTACCTGTGGGATGAAAATATCTCTCCAGAAGGAGACCACACCAAATCAAAGGCTGGATGCTCCACACAGGCAGGTCCTGGGTCTTTCTCGAATATGTGTGCCAGGCCAGCAGCATGCAGCGAGCAGTGGCCTGCCAAGGGAGCCAGGATCCCAGGGCAGCAAGGGACAGAGGCTGGCTGTGGCCACCTCCAGGAATGAGGTTTATTTGGGGATATCTGGCCATGAGGAGGGACTCATGAATTAGGACTCCTCTGAATTAGCCCAGTGTCATCAGCTATCACTTACTGTGTCCAGGCAGCAGGCTGAGCATTTCGTACACACCATTTCTTACGTGCCGTCAACAAGAGGAAGCACGGGTAATGCCCACAGACATACCCTTCCCAGTAGTCCCTCTTTGGGCAACAACCCATCTTTATTGTGTTAAGTCTTAGAAGAAGGGCAATTCTAGGCACTCATGGTCAGACACCAAGGGGATGAATCTTTCCTTGTCCCACCCTAGGCTGGGACAGTCAGGAGGCCAGCAGAGATCCAAGCAGACCGATGAGACCCTCTCTCTACTTTGGATCCTCAGTGGGTGAAGCTGGGGTAGAAGGGCGGGTGATGTTGTCAGAGCAGTGGTGGGAGTCTCCATGTCCTGGGGTTCTGGGAGGAGACAGATGTCACACTCCTGGGTGCCATGAGGAGAATGTAGTGGGCACAATGTGTCTGTACACACAGGGCTAAGGAGCCAGTAAGGGTGACCTGTGCCTGAGGCCATCACCCGTGGGAGCTCTTCCATCCCAGCCTGAGGGGGCGGAGGCAGGGAGGGCTGATGCACCTGTAGAGAGACGCTGCAGGAGCAGCCACCCGTGGGAGCTTCGACCTCAGTAGAGGGCTGGCGGAGAGCCTGCGTCTCCCTGTCCCACCACCTGCTGGCACCTGAGTGGCACTATGCAGCACCAGGTCACTGCTGTTTGCCACCTTGTGTTTCTCGTATCCCTTGGAAATCTGTTCCCCAAGCTGGCCCCTGGCCTCCTGAGTGCCCCTTCGGCCTTCTAGGAAATCCTGTTCTGCTTACAGCCACAGACGGCAAAGGCATAATGCTATTATTCCTTCTCTTCGGCCAGTAAGGATGCTCAGGTGTGGCCTGCCTGAGGTCACACGCGGGCTGCACCAGTGGGGCTGTGAAGGCTGGCCTGGCTGTGCGGGATGGGCTCCCCACGAAGCACCACACCGCTGGCCTCACCCAGATCCACGAGGCTGGCAGTGGAGGGCGGGTGTCACCTGCCAGCTGCTCAGAACAAGTTCCAAGACAGTGACACGGTGGCACCGCCCTGTCTTTGCTTCTCTCCCTGGCCCGTCCCACTCTGATTCCTGCCTGATGACTGTGCCAGGCACCAGGGGAGCAGAGCCGTGCTGTGTGAAGTCCAGCTTCCCCGTTCAAGGGGCGGGCCGCCGTGGGGCAGGTGCACCGACCGGACACCACGCGAGGGTGGCAGCTGGGACACATGCTGGGCGTCCCCGTGAGTGGAGGCAGAAGCATCTAGGAAGCTGTGGGTGGCCCAGCCAGTCGTGCAGATGGAGGGCTCGAGGCTCAGAGAGCAGAATGGTCCTCACCCCCATGGCCTCTCTCACCTCCAGGCCTCCGACAGGCCTCTGAGTCCCACCGGCTGTGCCCTCCTCACGGGGACACGATGCAACCTTCCACGGTCTCCCAGTCTCCCCATCTGGCCCCAACGCCCCCCTCAATCACTGGGTTAAAAAGCCCTGGCTTTCTCGCATAAGCAGGAGGCACTTTGTGGGAAATTATCTAAGTTATAATCCAATTACACAGTAATTACATTGGGATGGCTCTGTAACTACAGCATTAATTAACTTTGATGGCTCCCATCAATTATGGGAGACTGATGGTGGGGAGAGGGTGGGTGTAGTCCAGTGGGTGGGAAGGTAGGGCTGAGTCCCAGCTGTGGAGTCAGGAGCCCTCTGAGGAATGGTGGAAGAGGGAGAAACGTCGTCCCTAACCCACTCCACTGCCCACCACCCCAAAGCACGGTCTCAGGGCTGGGTGCCGTCTTCAAGGTCAGCCCCCCGGCGAATGTACCCCCTACCCTGCACTTGAACCCTTACACTGGGATTCGAATAGCTCTCAGACACAAAACCCACCACCTCTTAAGGCAACGCCACGTGGTGTAGGAACAGCGTGGACTTTGGGACTTCGGCCAAGGTACTGCACAGCCCTGAACCTCAGCCTGCCGTCTGGAAAGGGGCAGGGCCAGTCTGCACGGGTGCGGTGTGGACATCCAACCTTTCGCCCAGTGCCAGCTGGCAGAAACATAACGTGGGACACGTAGCCTTTCTACCCCCTCGTGGCCTATCAGACAAGTGAAAAGAAACAGGTAAAATTGATTTCGATGCTCTATTTTATTTCACCGGATACATCCAAAACATTACTGTAAAATGTAATCAATGCAAGGAAGCGTTAGTGAGACATTTTACACACTTTTTAAAACACGGAAAACAGGGATCCCTGGGTGGCGCAGCGGTTTGGCGCCTGCCTTTGGCCCAGGGCGCGATCCTGGAGATCCGGGATCGAATCCCACGTCGGGCTCCCCGTGCATGGAGCCTGCTTCTCCCTCTGCCTGTGTCTCTGCCTCTCTCTCTCTCTCTCTCTCTGTGACTAAAAAAAATAAATAAATAAAATAAAAAATCTTTAAAAAAAAAAATAAATAAAAAACGGAAAACCTTCAACATCTGGTGGGGCATTTCCATTTACCAAGCACGTCTCAATCAAGTGCCCGGCAGCCACCCGGGGCAGCGGACACGAAGCACGCGTGGCAAACAGTTGGCACCTGGCACATCCCCTTCTCCGCTGGGACCTACAAAGCCTGTCCTTCCTCTTAGTCTCCGAGACCATCTTTCACACCCGAGGGTGTCGCCCAAGTCTCCTGGAGCCTTAACATTTGGTCGGTGGAGCACGTTCGAACCATGATCAAGTCTCGTCTTCTGGCTTTCAAGACACAGCCTGAAGCCCAGCCCTGCTCGCCAGCAGCACCTCTGCCTCCACCGCCCGGGCCCCCACAGCCTCCCCCAGGATCCCAGGACGGTTTCCACCAGGCTCCCTCCTCGTGCCCTGCTCCACCCAGAAATAAAGGCATAGGTCAGATGGCATCGTGGACTCATCTTTTACAGACGTTGCCCCCAAAGCGGGGGCTGGGCCAAGGGCTTGGCAGCGGGTAGTGGATTGGGGCCCGGGGAGGTGGCCCCAGGCGGCATCACTGAAGTCTCTGGAGAGAGAAGGGGGAAGAAGAGGACACGACACAGCCGTGTGTTGTGGTAGTTGCCGCTGGGAGGCACGGGGGCTCCATTCTGTTGGATCGCCCCAGAAACATGCAGACTGCTTCCATTTATCCACTGGCCCTGTCCCCGTTGGCTTAGGGTGGGTTTTTTTTTTGGGGGGGTGTTAACTCCCCTGCTCTTTTGGCTAAGCTCCTGTGCAGGCTCAGGGGGTATCCAAGTATCCAAGGGGGTCCTGGAGCGGAATGGCGTGTGTGTGGGTGAGATGCATGTGCTTGAGGGGGCATCCAGTCAGGGGGAGGCCCGCCCGGCTGAGGCTGGAACCAGAGGTGTGCGGCGATGTTGATGTCAAAGGGGGTTAGAGGGAGCAGTGGGGGCGGGGCTGGGGGGCCAAGGTAGGGAGTGAAGCATGTCTGCCCCACCTTCTCTAAATGCTTCAGAGGTTTTGGTTGTGCTTAGAATACAATTTAGCTTCTTTATTTAGCCAAATAAAATTTGGCCATTTGGGGTGGCCTTTGAGGCTCTGTTCAATCCGGCTCCTCACTAACGTCTCCACTTCCTCCCTCGCCACTCTCTCCACACCCCTACCTGCAGCTTCGCTCATCCTCTGTTAGTTTCTAGAAAACTCTCCGCTCTTTCCTGCCTTAAGATTTTGCACTTGCTGCTCCTTCTGCCTGGAGTGCTTTTCCCCAGATGGTTATGTCTGGGTCCTGCTCTCATCCTCCCGCCGCCACCTCTGACAGGGTTCCCTTGATCCACCTGCTTGAAGATGCCTTCCTACCACCATCATTCTCCTTCCACTTCCTCACAGCTCTTGATAATTCCTGAAGTTATCTTATTCTGGATTTTTAAAACTATTGCTAGAAGGGCACCCGGGTGGCTCAGTGGTTGAGCGTCTGCCTTTGGCTCAGGTCGTGGTCCCGGGTCCCAGGATCAAGTCCTGCATTGGGCTCCCTACGTGGAGCCTGCGTCTCCCTCTGCCTGTGTCTCTGTCTCTCTCTGTGTGTCTCTCATAAATAAATAAATAAATAAATAAATAAATAAATAAGTAAATAAATAAAATCTTTTAATAAAATTAAAAAATAAAACTATTGCTAGACTCGAAACCCCGCGAGGCATGATCCTGGCCCCTCTTTTCAGAGGTATCCTGCAGCATCCCCTACAGAGTCTGGCACTCAGAAGGAGCCTAGGAAATGTTTCTCAACTGTTTGGCTTGAGTCTTGTCTTCTCCTGGCTACTCCACCATGGACATCTTCTGTGTGCCCCCCAAACAGAGGGGAGCCGGGACCTGAGCCCTGGAGGAGAATGGGTCTGTCTCCTCCTTGTTCTGTGCACCATGCCTCTATTAATGTAGGCTGAGGGCCCGCTGGACTTTTGGGCTATATATCCTGCTGGGGACTGGAGTAACTGAGGTTGACCACTGTTGTTTCATACTCTTGGCCTGGTGCTGGGGTGGCAGAGGTTGTGGTCAATGAGGAGACACAGAGATGGGATAGCCCACAGACCGGGGGAATGGGGGAGCCAGAAGGCAGTTTCCTAAATACCAACCTGTGATGGGAATGGGAAGTTCTGGGCCCCTTGGAGAGTATAAGGGGGGCGGTTCATGGGGCCAGCTCCCCCTGGACTGGAGAGGTCAGCTTCCCCTTTCACCTGAGAACAACCTCTATCTTCCCTCAGTGGCTCATTTAGGGCTGAGCTGGGCACCCCTTTGACTTCCCCCAAAGAGTCGCTCATCCAAGGGCATCAGTGGGAAGCATGGACTTCACTGGAGATGTCATGAGTGCGATAACAGTCACTCCCTCAGATCCACCAGTGTGACTGTAGGGAAAGAGACAGACCTATATGGGTGTGGATTGGGATGTGGAGCAGCTGGGTCTCTCCCTCCCACTGGTGGGGAGTGAACTTGTTCAACTATGTAAAACACTGTTTTGCAGTGGCTCCTAAAGCTGAACACAGGCTTACTCTGATCCAGTGATTCCACTCCTGGGTATATACCCTACAGAGAGACGTGTGCGTGTTCAAAGAAAGAACACTCAGAGCGGTACAATCCATAATAGTCAGAAATGACAACTCTCCCCGCCATGTCCTCCCATGCACACTAGGTAAGTAACATTCTACAGAAAAGAGAAAGAAGAAGCCACAGCTGCATGCAACAACACGGCTGAATCCGACGGAGAAAATGTGGAGTGAAGGAGGCTAGAAGCAACAGGTCACCTGTATGATTCTGCTCATGTGATAGTGTGGAAACAATCTGGGGCTAGAGGTCAGGACAGAGTCTTCACTGGGTGCAACCATAGGATGTTACAGAGCCATAGAAATCTAGAAGAAAAGACCCATTAACCGAGTCTTCTTTCCCTTCCTTTGTCTTGGTACCACTGGGTCCCCTATTTTTGTTTTTGTTTTTGTTTTATCTCCTCTTTGCTGATCCAGGGTCAGCTCCCTGAGCTTCCTCATCACAAGCCTGCCCACCCTCCATGTTTCCCCCAGGACCTGACATTTTCTGCCTGTAATTATGCAGAGCTTTAAGCTCCACCCCAGCTCCTGCCCCAGATCTCTCAAACTCGGCTTCCTCACCAGGCACGACACATGAACAGGCCCCGGGTTCATGGGGAGGCAGTTCCATGACCACAATTTGTGACATTAACTTGTTCCTTGAGGTCTTATTCCTCACCCTGAGAAGCAGACCAACAACTTTTTTCCAAATAAGTACAGGGCTGTCCCCAAGAGGAATCCCAGGGATGACTACTGAGAGATTGTCTCCTCCTTCCTCTAGTTTTACAGAAAGGCAGACAGAGGTCCACAGAGAAGCACTAGGGAAATGGGACCCAAGCCAGGGGGCTCCTCCCTTCCACCCAGTGTGACCCCCATCTCCAGGGTCGGGGGCCCAGGATGGGGTGGTAGGCGTGGGCCGCTGCTTCCCCAGACTTTGCATACAGACAGGAAACACCCAGGCACCCCTGTGGGTGGCTCATTTGTTTGAGTTGCTGTGCCCGCAGGGACATCCTGTGAGTCTCAGACAGTGTGGACACATGGGCAGGCAGGAGGGCCGAGGCAGGGGCAGCAAGCAGACACGGGGCACCCCAGAGCCCTGGCCCATTAATTCAGACCTCTGAACCCTGCAAAGTCCCCAGACTGCAGGTAGACATCATCAAACGACAGGCTCCCACCTTGGTTCCTCGGTGAAGAGGGCTCTCACCGGCCCAGGGCTGGAAAGAAAGCAGGAGGAGAGGAGATGAAATTAGGCAGTCAACATGCTAGCCGTGGGATTAAAATAGGACCTTCTTAAACTTCCATCGCTGATTGCTGCTTTGTGAGCCCACAGCAGTGCTGTGCTCTAAGTATGTAACAACCAGCTCTCCAAGAAAAAAAGAAAAGGAAGAAGAAAGGAAGAAAGGGAGAAAGAGCCCCTCTTTGTAATGTTTGCTCATTTCCATGGTGTAAATATGTCCCCGCGGCCCATGTCCAACTTTCAACCTATGGTCAACTGGCTCTCAAAATTTCTGAAAATTCAACAGTCGGCTGGACCTGGCTCTAGCGGGGAGTGCTGGTGAGGGGAACTGGACTTTGAACACTCCAGACACTAGTAGATTGTGGAATTTTCTGCAAGGCCAATGTAAAACATGAGGCGGTTGCAAGACGATGATCTCTTAGGTCCTAGGGCCCAGCGTGGGTCCCTTTGCTTCTAGGGCATCTTACTTTAATTTGCCTGAAGTGAGAAGCTGCCAATAAGGTTGAGATAACAGCCCAGAATATTCTTGGTAAGAAGTGCCAGCAGAATTAGCCAAAGGAACCTTAGTGATTTTCATACAAAAGGTACCTCTTTTTAAGATTAAGTTTAAAAAAAGGATTAAATTAAGACAGTGAGTTTTTAAAAATACAATACTGATTTTCTCCTCGTGGGGAGCCCGATGTGAGACTTGATCCCAGGACCCTGGGATCATGCCCTGAGCCGAAGGCAGATGCTTAACCCCTGAGTTACCCAGATGTCCCAACACAACACTGATTTTAATTCTGGACATGACAGGATGTATCACAGTTGACAAAGCACAAAGCCTTTCCCATGAATTACTTTGTTGGATCCCCAGGGAAGCACCGTAGCATGACTATACCCGTGTCATGGGTAACACAGGGAGACCACATACTTTATTATCCAAACCAGAACAGTTTTGATTTGAGACTGGCAGGGGGAACTCGTTGTGTCAGGACGACAGGTGTCAACTTGATCCTTCCCACATATCCTGCAGGTGATGTTAGCCAACTAGCTCTAGGTCACAGGCCTGCAAGCAGGACAAGCCTCTGGGCTTGGCAGAGAAGCAGCGACCTTGAGGTGATTGCCAGTATGTTGTGTGTCTCCCTGGATCTAAGGACTCCTTGGTGGTCACTGATGAGGGAGCCTGGCACTTGCCCCACGTGGCATTCAGCTCTCGGGAGCCTTTCCTGATAGCCAGTCCTGAAAGGCCGGTGTAGCGCTTGTACTGAGGCCAGCAGCAGCGTGGCTGGTGGGCCCAGGAAGGTGAAGCCGACTCCATCAGCTCTTCGTCTCTCTCTGCACAGCGAAGTTCCATCCAGACTCAGGTGCCCAAACACGGGAGCCCTGACTTTGGAAATCCTGCCGGGCTGGCAGAGGTTGGGGCAGGAAGGGGCAGGGAGAGGCCATTTATGCTTTTTCTGTCCTCTTTATCTACCCGCACAGACTCTTTGTCACTCCATCCAGCCTGGCCACCTGGTTTGCAATAGGAAACGCTACCCCAGGGAGCAGCCTGTCCTAAGCCGTGGTTTACCTACTGCTTTGTGGTGGAAGGTGTGGCCAGGAATGGGCCAGGTGTCAGGCCATCCTGCACACCCCAATTTGGGAAACCATTTTGGACACTGGAGGATCATATGGGCCAGGAGCCCCAGCACTCCTCCAGGAAGCCTTCCCTGAACCCTTCCCCCGAAGAAGAATAAAGCCCCTACCACTGAGCTCTCAAAGCCTTGGTTGTTGTAGGGTTGGAGTGGGTATGTGCCTCTCAGTCTTGCTAGAGAGCAAATCCCTTCAGAGGCAGCCCTGTGTCCTGTTCAATCGTCTGTCCCCTAAGAGCCCTTTGCAGAGGAAGCACTCAGCAAATGCACAGGGGCAGATTGGTAGACCGAGCCTAGCACTTGGAGTGTCACACACCTGTTGTTTGCCACCTTTAATGAGTTAATTTATTCCGCATTTACCATATGCCCAACGTGATCTTAAGACATGCCATACATCAATTCAATTAATCCTCACAATGACCCTAGGCCCTAAGAAAATAGGTCATATTTTCGCCCCATTTGTCAGATAGGGAGACTGAGGCTCAAGCCTGGGGAGGAATCTAGGGTAAGGGTATAGAGTGCAGAGCCAGACGGCTGACATGTATAGTCTGGCTTTACCACCTCAGACAATTAACCTCCGGGTGCCTCAGTTTCCCCATGAGTCAAATGGGACCACTAATAATTCCTTTCCCTTTCCCAGAGGAAGCCCTGCCTCTCTCCCAGGGTTTCTGGGAGGATCAAAGGGGATAATGGATGTGGATGCTCTCTGTAAATCACAGGATGCTGTACAAATGTCAGGCATTAATATGTGTTGACTCGAACACCCTCTCTCAGCCCCTCTGCACTTCAGAAGTCATGGTTCTTCCAAAAACCAATCCCCTGGGATCAAAACTGGCATTTCATAATCCCCTCCAAGCACAGAGGCAATTTGATGTCCACAAAAGACTTCTTAGGAGAATTCGATGACCTGATTAAAAGGAAGTTGTGGGAGCAGGTGTCTATCTTGTAAAAACCATTGCCAAGGCCCAGGGTTCAGTAAGGCCGTCCGAGAGGGAACTGTTTCCCTCTTTTTCTTTTCCCGGAAAACCATTTTTAAATTACCAAATAATGGAAAGATTAGAAAATGCAGGTTAGCGGAAACATGACGATTAAAATATCCTATGGTCCCACTGCCCAGAGAGAATTGTTCTGAGCCCTGTGTGAAGAGTCTGGGCTTTCTAGGCTCTTCTGATACCAGATAGAACCAAGCATGCAGACATTCCCAGGTCGTCATCCCCCTCCATCCTCAACCCATATGGAATTTGTGTCCAAAACACAGCGGTCGATGGGACTCCACACGCCACTGTATTTATGAAGGTATTAATCTGTGTGGAACTCCAACAAGGGTTCGGACAGAGATTCCAGGCTTGGAAGCCTTTGAGGGGCTTTCTGCCCCTTTCCCCCCAAATCTGGGACAGCTGCCTCTTCAGGGCAGGAGCAGCCCACCTTCTGCAGCTAGCAGGACACAGAGAACCCACACAGATACTTCTCGGTTTTCGGTGCCTCAAACTTGTTCTTCTGTGACTATTTCCTCTTCCCTTCTGGGTGGAAGAGAGGAAAAGAGGTGAGAGGAAGAGCCAGAGCAGGGGAGAGAGTGGGAATTCCTTTCTCTGCAATATGCATGGTTCACGTGTAGGAGGATAGCCATCCAAAGTCTATTTTAATTGTTTTTCTGACAAAAATACATTTCTAGATCATTTTGTCTTTTAAATATTAATTTGTTTTTATTTCTTATGGGTAATGGGTGCACCTGATTCATGATTCAAACAATACGGGGAAGGTTTGCATGGAAAATAAATTTCCTTTCCAACCCTACTCCCCACTCCTCATTCTCCTCCAAAAGGGCCCACTGTTGCTACCAGTTTCTTGAGTCTTCTTAAAGGTGGTCTAGACACACGAACATGTGTATACGACATTCTTCACGGCTCATGGTGTCCCAATGTAGGCAGGTACCACGATTCAGTTGACTAATCCTTTGCTGTCAGGCATTAGTGATAACCCTAATCAGCATGTAGAGAAACACCTTGAGACCTTTCTTTGGATACATTTTTTAAAAGATTTTTTTATTTATTCATAAAAGACAGAGAGAGAGAGAGAGAGAGAGAGAGAGAGGCAGAGACACGGGCAGAGGGAGAAGCAGCAGGGTGGACCAGCCTGGCTCAGCTGCAGGGAGCCCAATGAGGGATTCAATCCTGGATCCCAGGATCACGACCTGAGCCGAAGGCAGGTGCCCAAAGACCAACCAACCAGACCAACCGAGCCACCCAGGCGTCCCCGGATACATTTACATAAGAATAAGGTCACTGGATCTTAAGAAGTGCACACATTTTAAAGATTTTCAGATCTTTTGGTACAATTGCCCTCGGAAGGTGGTGCCTTTGTTCCCTTGTACCCACCCTGTACCACCATAAGGCTCTTTGTCTTTGCCTTCTTTTTTAAGATTTTATTTTTAAGTAATCTCTACGTCCAATGTGGAGCTCAACCTCACAACTTGGAGATTGAGTCAGACGCTCCATGGAACAGAGCCAGCCACGTGCCCCACAAGGCTCTTTCCCTGATCAAACCCACATAGAACTTAGAGGGGCTTTATCAATTAGCTAGGCGAGAAATTGCATCTTGTGATTGTTCAAATTCACATTTCTTGGATTACTAGTGAAGTCGATTTCTAAAAAATTTCTTCTGGTTCATTGGCCATGTCAATGTGCAAATTCTTTGTTTTCTTCCCTTAACTTACAGAGTTTGTTATGGTAAGATTGTTAACCCTTTGCTTCCTATATTTCACATCTATTTTTCCCAGTTTGTCAGCGGGAGATGAGGGGATAGTCACATTCTGGAGAAGCTGCGAGGCAGGAGTTGGGAATAGAACAGATACAGACTCTGGCCTCCCTGAATCCACAGGCTGTCTGCCCACCCATCATTTGGCTTCTGGAGGCTGAGAGAAAAGAAGGCCTAGATTACAGGGCAGGGTGAGGTGCCACGACCAGCTCCACTGGAGATGGCTGAGCCAGGGACCATGGAGTTTGGTGGACCAGCCTGGCTCAGCTGCACTTTGCTGCAAGACTGGGGACACGTCACCTCCCACTGCCACCCTGGATGTGGCCTACAGATCTCACCCCCTACCCCCCGTACCCTCATCACTCTTCAGATGGGTTTCTGGAATTTAGTGCCATAAGAAGCTACCCCAGTGTCCCCTCACTCTTCAGGATGCTCAGACACCCAGGCTGCCGGGCCCACATCTAATGTATGGGGCCAGATGCCCTCTCCAGGTAGACTGGGAGCTCGGAGGCACCAGGCCACGTTCCCTGATGATGCATATTCAGGCTATCTGGTAAAGGGATGGGCCCTAGCAGGCACTCTGAACATACGGATTGATTAATTGGTTGATTGATCAATTAACTGTTAGCGATATTTAGTGAGGAGTCTTAGCTCATGGGGTTGCAGAGATGACATGGTGTAAGCTCTTCCCCAAGAACTGCCTGTGCTCTGTTAGCACCCCCACCCTGGAGCAGCGGGCTCCATTAACCATGTCCTCCTGACTTGTTTTGTGAAATGGCCTCACTTCTATTCTTGAAAAGCCAGTGCTGTTCTTTTCAAACCTGCAGGTTCCCATTTAATCCAGTGCCAGTCTTCTCTTCCTCCTCATCTTTGGCACCCGGGGTGGAGAAGGCCCCCTTCTCTCCGACGCCAGTCTCCTCTGACATTGGCGGGCAGTGGCGTGGGCAGGGAGGGTCTGCTGGCTGGGCACGTCATGGTGAGCCCTCAGGAGCCAGGGCCCCACCACCGGAGGTTCTCAGGATGTGGGCCCATGCTGTCTCTCTCTTCTTAGCCATGACCATCATTCTCTGGACTGCAGGAACCCCCTGTCTACTATCCCCTCCTGTTAGAATAGTAACAACCGTCATTAATTGGGTGCCTACTCAGAGCCTGGCCAGGTGGCTCGGTTAGTGCCGGGTTACTTCCTGCCAACGGGACAGGCCTGCTTTGGCAGGAGGGGAGGCCTTTCTGAGTCTCTCCTGGTCTCCCCGCTGACGTGTGGGCCTCACTAGCAGCTCCGGACCAGGCTCTGTTTGTTATGACGAGACCGGTACAACGGGACCGATTTTCAAAGTCAGGAGTGGCTTCCCCTCCCTGTGAACTTCACTGTCACCCCCCCAGGACTGCCCCCAGCTAGTACAGACCCTACGGCCAGGCTCTGGCTACCCTCCCCCACCCCCGGGTAACTCTTGGGGCTTCTTTGCACAGCGGCGTCACAGTCACGGGGGTGGACAGACCCAGGAAGGCCTGAGGTTGCAGGCTGTGCTTGTCTGGCAGCCCACGGGCCCTGCCTTTGTCCTCGCTGACAACATCTAGCTTGAGGTCTGCCTCCACACCTGGAAGTAGGCAACTGTGTCAGGCACCTCGATTCACCTGGCTACACCTCTCCCTGTAGCCACAGCTGGGGCAATCCATTCTGCACAGGTCTGACCGGCTGCCCACAAGTGCACCTTGACGGCGACTCCCTCCAAATGTAAGCAGTGCCCCGGCGCCGTGGTGTGGGACACCTGCAGGAATCCACATGCCATTCCTGCACGTGGATGAGTGTGTGTTTGTGTGTGTTTGTGTGCGTGTGTGCATGCGTCTGTGCTTAGAGGTCACTGAATGCCCATACGGCCACCCTCAACTACTGGAACCTGGAAGATGCCTGGCAAATATTTCCTATGTTTATTGTGTTCAAAGATAGTTCTGAACCATTTCATAGGGCTTCTTAGTTGGAGTCCCAATTACCTGTAGCAGTTACCAGTTTGATAACGCATCATCATATTAGCTCCCTTCTTCCCTCTTTTGCTTACTCTGGCCCTGGCACATGCTCCCTGGAGTCACTCTCCCTCACACAACCTCCAGAAATCCCTTTCTCAGGTTCTGCTTCCAGGCAAGACCAGGAAAAGTGCCAGACCTACCTTAGAAGGCAAACCCCCAGCAAGGACGTCGGATCCCAGGGCACTCATCAGTTACAAGCTACAGGGAACTCATTGCTGGTGGTTGGTGGGGTGGTAAATTCTCCTGGCTTGCAGAAGCATCACACATACTAAGATTCCCAAGGGAATTACATGACAAAGTGGCCTAACATCTCATTGCACCAACACGATCATCCTCAATTCAGACTTAGGGTCACATAGGAAATTCTCTAAGTAGAACTGATGGAGCAAGAAAACATTGGGATCGGTGGACCTGTCCAGCATGTCAGTTCGGCTCCTGTACCACACTCCCACTCGGGTGGTCAGAAGGAATGTGTGGAGGGCAAATCCTCCCTTGGGCACATTTGCATGTGGTGTATTTGGTCATCCAGTATGTAGGAGGGGGTTAGGCTGTGATACACATATACATGGACTCTTGGACATTGGTAAATGGCTCAGCTGGTTGGCCAAGGTCATGGAAAGATCAAGATTGGATGAATGGATGCAAGGAAGTCTGGAGACAAGGCTATGGATGGACCTGTGGGAATGAGCCCCAAATGTACAGATCTTTGTGTCTCATACTAGTGTCTGATACAGAAGGGCCCCAATGACTCAGAGGACAGGTCATCCTGTCCTGTGGATGAGCCTCTCTCCTTGGCTACTCCAAGGGGACTAGTAATTTTAGGGATGGAACCAGGGCTAGGAGCCTGGTCTGGGGGGAATCTGGGAACCTTGGAGACTAGAATAGACACATTTCTCTGAGATTAGAACGTGGGGCAGTGAATTGAGTTGGCCCTGGAGACATCTCTCTCCAACTCACCAAGCCAACCCTAATTATAGCTCCCACCCCAGGGTCTGGTTTGGCTCTGTGGAGCTCTTTTTAATCCAGCATGAATTTTCTTCTTGCCAGCCCAGACTCCCACAATGCCACCAAAGTCCAGGGAGCCTTCTTGGACCTCCTCCTTGACCATGTGTTCTTGACTCCGTCACTCATTTACATGTTCAACAGATACTTATCATGGCTCATCTGCCAGGCCCCAGGCAAAGGTCCAGGACATGCAGTTCTGAATGAAAATGGCCCCTGCCCTGCTTCTACAAAGAGAGGTCTTTGGGGGAGAAGTAGGCATTAATCAAATGACCACACAAATAAATGTAAAATTCTACCTGGGATTAGTTCTAGGAAAGAGATTTACATGATGCTTCAAGAACAGATATTCTGCTGGATTTTCCCAGTCTGGGAGGTCAGCGAGGGCTTCCCGGAGGAGGTGATGCCTCCGTCACCTGCTGAAGGATGGGGAGGAGTCCCCCCGGGTCACATGGTGCGGCCAAGGGAAAGGTTCCCATTCTAGGTGATTTCACTAGGGGGTTTGCTCCCTCTCAAGCTGCCTCACATCGCTTCCAGGTCTGCATCCTTCATCCCCTTGACTCAAAAACTGGGCTCAGGGGGGTTAACACGTGGGGGCCATGATGATACAGTCAGTGATGGAAAGTCACCAGCAGCCACTGCTAGAGAGGAAGAGCTTGTTTAATGGCAAAGGTCACAGAAGCAGAGACCCAGTGACATAAAGGTGAGGGTGATGCAGCATACTCCCAGAAACAGGGGCCCGAGGGTCCCCAAGACGCCTGCAAGGACAGGGCCATGCAGGGGAGTATGAGAAGCACCCTCCACTTTTCTCCAGCTTTTCCCTCCGATTCTCCTACTGCTTGATTGTTCCGAAGACTTTTCCCATGGGCTCCACTGCGTAGCTGGTGCCAGTCATCTCTAGCATTTTCCTGAAGACCCGGTGGAGCAAAGGCCATTTCCCAGAAACACCCTTCAGAGCTCAGGCCGCGTCCTCCCACTGCAAAGCAGGAGATGTGACTTGGCCCTGAGCCCAGCGGGCTCCAAGGCCCGAGGCTGCCTGCTGCACGAGGCTGTGTCTTTCTCCCAGATCCTGCTGTGAGGTGCGGGACACTTCACGAGTGTTCCAGCGAACAGACGAGACCTGCCCGTCCTCTGGTCTTGGCTCTGCTATGGAGTTTCTGTGTGACCTTGAACCGGGCTCTGCTCCTTTCATGCCTCCCAGGATGTGCTCCTGTATCCTGGAGGGAGAAGGACAGACAGGGGGACAGAGAGAGATGAGGGGGAGAGTGTGCGCCTTGCAGGAAGGGCAGTCCTTGCCGGTTGGCTCCTGCCGGGCAGGCTGACTGTGAAGTAGCCGTCCTGTGTCCCCAGCCAGGGGCCTGACCTTGGGGAGGGCAGCCTTGTGCCTTCCCCAGCAGTCCCGGACTGAGCACCTGTCACAGGCAGACCACGTTTTCTTGGACAATGCTCATCAGCTTCTTAATCCTCGCAGCTGGCCCCACCTTGCCTAAGCAGGGTCAGGAAGGAAGACAGAAGGTTTTTCTCTGTGTTCTCTCTCTATCCCGGGAAAAACGTCAAGCCAGGAGGGGGACGGAGGGCCTCCTGCCTTCTTTGAGCCAAGGGCCCAGGATCTTCTCCCCATCATCCCTGCTCCCACCTAGCCACTGGGTGGTGACTGCCCTTGCCCACAGGGTAGACGGGCCCAGGAAGGCCCGGGGTCCCAGGTGGAGGTTGATCGGCAGCTCTCCAGCCCTGCTTTTGTCCCCACTCTGGTGCTCATCCAGGGTCCATGGGTGAGGTCCTGCCCCTCCCAACAGCCATGGACCTTCTGGTCCACTTCACTGAGGAGCTGGTGGCCAAGGGACACCAATGCTCCTTCAGGAAACCTTCTTGTGCAAATGGAGAAACTGAGGCCCCAAGGAAACGGGCAGCAGGGCTCACAAGAGGAGACAGCACTGGCCTGCGGATGAGAAGATGCAGGCTTGTATCCCAGCCCCATCACTGCCTTCCTTGCCTGGGCCTCAGCCTTCCTGTCTCTGAAATCTATCTCCGATCTGCCTAACATGAGAGGTGGGCCTGGTGTCTATGTGGTTTTACCTGCACCATCTCAGCGAGTCATCAGTGCTGACTGAGGCCAACAGAGAGTCCCACAGCCAGGGCCCTGGCCTCTCAGAACAGCGCACTTCCCTGTAGGCTGGAGGCCTGAGCCCAGGAGATGAGGGACGAGGTGAGGAAGGACAAAAGAGTTCGTGGGGGATGAGCCCTGGGACATTCGGCCTCCCCTCGTATGGGGCATAGCTCCCCATACAGGTCCTGAGTCACAGAAGCCTATGGAAGCTGCGCCAGCAGGCCTACCCCAGGGAGGGGCAGGGCAGGGGGGGACTGGAGCAGGTCCCTCCTGAGTCTTCTCAGTGGTGGGGGCACCAGAGGCCTCTCTCGACCAGAGTTCAAGCCACGCACCAGAGAGGGACTGATCCACGCACCTGTCTACTGACTCCAGCTCAGTAAATAAACATCTGTAGAAACACCGCTCATTCCTCACCTGCCCTAATTGGCCCATCACTCTCCTGGCTCTCCATCCATCTTCCCCTCGCTGCCACAGGCTCCTGTGCGCAGTGATTTCTGCACTCCCCAGTTAGCACCCTGGCTGGTCGGGGAGGGGTGGGGGGGACCTGAGCAGCCAGCAGAGCCAGAGTTAGGGCTGGGGCTCCGTTACCACCTCCAGGAAGCCCAGGAGTTTCTGATCGCTCCTCTCTGACTCCAGAGAGGGAACCACACTCCCACCCCTGGAAGCTGAAAGGCGGGGTGGGGGCCTGGCAAAGAATGGTTTGATTTAGTCCAATTAAGATTTATTCTGCACAGGCACTGTGCCCGGCGCTGGGGATACCTCCAAAATTCCCTCCGGGGTAGGGGGGTGTCCTGTCTCCTGAGAGCAAAGACCATCTGTGCAGATGGACCGCAGCATCTGAGGAGGACGGAGCAGAGGGACTGGGTGTCGTCTGGGGGGGCCAGGAAATGTCTGCAAGGACAAGGCACATGGGCAAGCCTGCAAGGGCAGCAAAGACTCCAGCTACAGGTCCTGGTGCCCAGGATGTGGGGCACGCTACTTCTCCCCTCTGGTTCTCAGTCCTGGGACACAGAGAAGCACAAAGGGGCTGCAGGCAAAGGCTGCCCCCCTCCGTCCCACCCCGGCGAGCTCCTGAGTCTCAGACATCTGAGCTGGGTTCTCAGGCCACAGGGAACAGGCTCTGAGTGAGTGAATGGGGGAGGGCTGTGGGGCAGGGCTTGGGGGAGGGGGAAGGAAAGGAGGTGTAGACGCACATGTGTGATGCCAGTGCGGCAGGTACCTTCCCGCTCCCCTGGCCCCACCATGCCCCTGGGCTCTGGCTTCCAGCCCTGAAGACTCTCAGTCACCAAGCAGCCTGGTCACCCTGAGCTGGCTGACCTTGGTGACTGCCGCTGGCTGCATGGTCTCCACCACCTGCCATGGACAGAGCAGAGCAGAGTATATCACCTGTGCTTCTGGGGGGTGGGCCTGTGAGGTGCGCTTCATCGTCACGTCTCTCGCACAGGCAGACACAGGGGCCAGAGAGGCTCAGACACGTACTCCAGGCCACACAGCTCGGGCAGGGTCAGAGCTAGGATGTGGTCCTGGCCAGGCTGTCTACAGAGTCCCTGCTGCCTGCCTCCCCAGCCCAGCACTGGGCAGCAGACTGGGGAAGCTGGGAAATAGCCACCCCCACCCCCCGCCACTACTCCCTAGTCTTCTTGGCAAGGGGAGGGCCAGCTCTCTTCTCCCTCCTGGCCATTGTTCTCCAGAAAATTAAGTCATTCCACAGGGCCCTTTAAGCCTTTTTGGATCTGGTTGTTCCCAAGGCCTGAGCCAGACTACGGCTGGAAGTCTGTTATTATTCATTGAATCTCTCCAGGGTGGCTGGGAGCCCGCCTTTTAATTGTCTCATCTCTGTCCATCCTTTTATGGAGAAAGAGACTAAAAGGCGAGAATAATCAGTTATCTCATTATAGATCAGGGCCCAGGAAACGAAGCTGCCCAGTCAGGGACCCTCCCCCCCATGGAGGGGGAGACCCTGGCTGCAGGAGGCATGGGTTTGTTTCTTAAACTCCCACCACATGCCCGTCAAACTCATTCCCACCAGCCCAGGGAGGAAGATTGTCCACGGCATTTTCGGTCCCAGAGGTCACAAGCTGGGGATTGACTTACCTGGGAATGCCTCAGGGACAAATGGAGGCCAGTAGAGGCTGATATGTGGGCCCCAAGCCTCATTCTCTGCCTTTCACTGCTCCAGGGAGTACAGAGAACACAGAACTGGAATTTAGAGGTTATCTTGTCATCCATCCATCCATCCATCCATCCACCCATTCAATCCACCCATCCATTTCCCATTCATCCATCCATCATCCATCCATCCATCCATCCACCCATTCAATCCACCCATCCATCTCCCATTCATCCATCCATCATCCATCCATCCATCCATCCATCCATCCATCCATCCATCTTTCCATCTCCCATCCACCCATCCATCCATCTCCCATCCATCTCCTATCCATCCACCTCCCATCAATCTTCCATCCATCCATCCATCCATCCATCCATCCATCCATCCATCTCCCATACATCTTCCATCCATCCATCTCCCATCCATCCATCCATCCATCCATCCATCCATCCACCTTCCATCCATCTCCCATCCATCCATATCCCATCTATCCATCCATCCACCCATTCAATCCACCCATCCATCTCCCATTCATCCATCCATCATCCATCCATCCATCTCCCATCCATCATCCATCCATCCATCCATCTCCCATCCATCCATCCATCCATCCTTCCATCTCCCATCCACCCATCCATCCATCTCCCATCCATCTCCCATCCATCCATCTCCCATCCATCTCCCATCCATCCATCCATCCATCCATCCATCCACCTCCCATCCATCTTCCATCCATCCATCTCCCATCCATCCATCCATCCATCCATCCATCCATCCACCTCCCATCCATCTCCCATCTATCCATCCATCCATCCATCCATCCATCCATCTTCCATCCATCCAATGGGCTAGAGAGAAACTGGCGTTTAGGAAGCATATCAGACTTTTCAAAGCAGCTTCCTTTCTCTTATCTCATTAGATCGCCCTGTTTGGTCTCACTTGACAAGTGAGGGAACTGAGGCCCAGAGAGAGGCAGAGACATACTGAAGGGCTGACAAGACAGAGCAGTTTCCAAAGTGGAGGCTCAGCATGGAACCTCTAGGTGAAGTCATGCACAAAACCTGGACCAAGAGGCACACGGGGGCTGAAATCTGGTCCATGCTCTTCTGCTTGCTAAGTGGCAAGGAGCTATATGTCTGCATGGAGAAAGGGGATGGTTCTTCTCTTTTCTCTTCTCTTCTCTTTTCTTCTCTTCTCTTTTCTTCTCTTCTCTTCTCTTCTCTTCTCTTCTCTTCTCTTCTCTGTCTTCTCTCTCTTCTCCTCTTCTCTTCTCTTCTCTTCTCTTCTCTTCTCTTCTCTTCTCTTCTCTTCTCTTCTCTTCTCTTTCTCTTCTTTCTCTTCTCTTCTCTTGTTCTCCTCTTCTCTTCTCTTCTTTCTCTTCCCTTCCTTTCCTTTCCTTTCCCTTCCCTCCCCTCCCTTCCCCCCTCCTTTCTCCTCCCTACTCCTCTCCTCTCCTCTCCTCACCTCTCCTTTCCCCTCTCCATCCATCCTCTCCTTCCTTCCCTTCCCTTCCCTTTTCTTAAAGCAGTCTCCCCACCCAGCACAGGGTCCCACACAGAGCTTGAGTCCAGGACCCTGAGCTGAGATCAAGAGTGGGATGCTTAACCAACTGAGCCACTCTGGTGCCCCAGGAGCGTTTGTCTTTGCATAAAGGCACTATCATTTTACCAAGCTAAGACCCCAGTTGAGGAGCCTTTTTGAATTCCCAGAGGAAGCTGTATGGGCCATTGGTAGCTAGAGATCTGAGCTGGGGGGGCATCCCTTGAAGAAGAGGGACAGAAACTGGGCCATGAGGAAGACCTGTCCTTCCTGCAGGGCTCAGGGAGGGCCCTTGGGCCACGGCAGCATGGCTGGGCCAGCCCAGGGAGGGCACACTTCTCCCTCTCTCTAAGTCAGCCACCAGCCTCCTGCCAGATGGGTTGTTAGTACTGGAGCTTCTAGTTGGCCACTCTCCGGGGTCATGTGCTCTTCGGGGATTGCGGCTGTTTGGGTTACTCTGGTTGACAATTTTAAGTTTTTGGTGCTTTGGTTTTGTTTTTTAATCAACTGTTTGGAAGTAATGTTTATGCACGATAAAATATGCCCATAAACATGCAGAGTTCTAGAAGTTTTGACAAAATGTGTACGTTCATGTAGCCACCATACTGGTCAAGATGGAGCACATTTCTACTACTCTAGAAAGTTTCCTCCTGCCCTTTGTAATCTCCCTGACATTAACCTGGTCCCAGAAAGCCACTTGTAATCTACTTTCTGTCACTAGTGATTCAATTTCCCTTTTGTAAGATTTCATGTAAATATACATCCAGTGTGTACTCTTTTGTGCTTGGATATGTTTTTTTAAAATTTTATTTACTTATTCATGAGAGACACAGAGAGAGAAGCGGAGACACAGGCAGAGGGAGAAGAAGGCTCCCCGTGGGGAGCCTGATGCAGGACTTGATCCCAGGACCCTGGGACTGCAACCTGAGCCAAAAGAAGATGCTCAACCACTGAGCCACCCAGGTGTCTCTTGTGTTTGGATTTTTTTGCTTACCATAATATTTTTTAGATTGATCCATGTTGTTTTATGTAGTTTTGTGCTATTCCATTGCATGGGTATACTACAACTTACTTTTTTTTAAAGATTTATTTATTTAGGGTGAGGGGAAGGGCAGAGGGAGAATGGGAGAGAGAGTCCAAGGCAGACTCCACGCTGAACACAGGGCTTCATCTCAGGGTCCTGAGCAGAAACCAAGAGTTGGATGCTTAATGGACTGCACCACCCAGGCATCCCTATATTACAATTTATTGATCCTTTACCTGTCAATGAACATTTGGGTTGTTTTTAGGCTTTGACCATCACAAGCAAAGCTATTACATATATGTTTGTGTACGAGTAGCAGATGTATGTTTTTATTTCCCTTGGCTAACACTTAGGAGGGGAATTACTAAGTCAAAGACAGCAATGTCTAGACTTTTAAGAAATTATCACACCTATGTTATACCTTTTTACACTTTCACCAGCAAAGTGTGAGGGTTCCGGTTGACCCACATCCTCACCACCATGAAAGGTACCGTCCAACCTTTTTCCTTGGGCCGTTCTAGCTTAGGTGTGGCGATGCCTCAGTGTGGTTTTCATTTGGAAGCCTGCCCCTCTCTCTTGACCGTAAGATCTTCTGGAACACAGGCTGGCTCCCTGGTATCACCTAAGAGCCCAGCAGACAGCTGGACTCCAAGCAGGAATAGTGTCAGTATTGGGTAAATGTGGCTAGGGGAAGAGCTAGGATTTTCTGGAGAGACAGGCACCTGTCTGAGCCTCAGTCTCCTCATCTGGCAAATGGGCACCGTCCCTTCCTTATAATGCCCCTTGTGCAAATGTGGAAACTGAGGCTCAGCCAGGCTGAGCAGCACCAGGTTTGCATGACCCTAAAGCCCGCACTCGCAGCTATAATATGATCTGCTGGGCAGCAGTCCCCCGGACCCCAATGGGCAGACGGAATGTTCCCGGGCCGCACACCCCTGTGTTCCTGCCACCCCACCCTCTTCCTGAAGCTCTGGTCCCTGGGGTTCGACGCCACGTCTGTCGCTCCATTAGCCTAAGCGGCCTCCCTGGATCCCATTACTTCACTATTGCTATTATTTATTCATCGACGGAGCCCTCAGCCTGTGGATGGGCACTTAGGTTGATGCCCTGACAGCGGGTCAGGAGCCCTACTCAGGGCGTATTAATCATCGGCCGGGCTGGTGGGAAGGCTGCATCCTCGGAGAGAAGAGATCATGTTGCAGACAGAGGGCCTGTTAGCACGCCCGCTTCCCACGGAGGAATCCGCCACCTGGCATGTCAGGGCTGGGTGAGCCTCAGCATCTGTGCGGGCAGGGAAACTGAGGCTTATAGCGGGGCGTGGCTTGTCCAAGATTCCACATCTCATGGAAGTGTCCCCTGAGACTCTCTCCATCTACAAATGCAAGGTGATAATAACTCCGTGGACAGAGGCAGATGCTCAACCTATGTGGTCTATTCTCCTATGTGGTGTTGGTAACAGACCCTCAAGATCAATGAGGGCTTTTAATCAGATAGGTAGATAGATAGATGATAGATAGGTAGAGAGATAGGGGACATAGATACAGAAATTGAATCTCACAGAAATTAAGGGACCCGCTGAGTGTTCCTGTAAGCTGGGACTGAGACCCTGGCATCCTTACTGGAGTCCCGTGCTCTGGCCTAGGCTAGGAAATGCAGGATGTGTACCTTGGTCCTTCTCTGCCCTTCTTATCTTCCATGGAAAGGGGCACTCTGGTTGTCTGGGATAGAATCTCCTCCAGAGCTGGATTTTGCTTCTCCCTGGGAGGCTAGGAAGGGTTCCTGGCCTGCCATGGCTGGGCTCTTGGCCTGTTACCTGCAGGCTCTCAGGAGGAGGTGGCTTGTGGCTGCTGGCTGGACAATGGGGTGGACACACTGGCGTGCAGGCTGTGATCGGAGGCAGGCCTGCCTGTCACCAGGAAACACATACATACAGGCAGTATTTGCCACAAAAAACAGAGCTGCCTTGGAGCACATGACGTTGTTAGGGGTGTCAACCAGGAGCTGTGCCTACATCAGGGAGCCCTGGGTCCCCTTAGACTGTCAGGGGAAGTCTCCCAGAGCCCCTGATCATAGGAATCTTGCCCCCCATCTGCATCCCTCTAGCCATGACTGTGAGTCTGGTGACAAAATAGGTGGAGATTGCCTTCAGGGAGCCCATGCCTCTGCTCTAAAGTCTTCTATGGCTCCTCACTGGCCTCTAAGAAAGGAGTGGTAGGAGCCGGGTAGGGTGAGGCCAGTTTCCAATCACTCCCTCCCACGTATAGGAAAGGAAATCTGGCATTGAAAAGCATCTCAAAAAAACAAACAAAAAAAACCACAAAAAACAAAAACAAAAAAAGAAAGAAAAGAAAAGCATCTCAACCTAGAACATTCTTTGAAAAGCCTTTTTAAAAATATCCATTTTGCAGAAGATGAAACTGAGGAACAGAGAGAACAGGTAAGGGACTTAAGACCGCACTGTTGGGAAATGTCAGAGCCAGGAATCATGCCCAGGCACTTGGGCCCAAACCCTGAGCTCTTAACTGGTTAAGAAGGAAAATGTGTAGAAGAAGAACAGCTATGGCTGGGGTGTCTCCAAGGACAAAGCTAAGAGCAAAGGATGGAAGTTATAAGGAAGTGGAACTCAGTTCAAGCTAAATAAAACCTCCCATACCATCTGAGCCATCCAAGATAAATAAAATGGGCTGCTTGCAAGGGAGGTGAGAAGGAGCTCCCCAGCATGGGAGGTATGAAAGTGGATAATTGTCAGCCATCAAGCTGCAGGTGTCAAGGAGAACCTTTACCCTGACATCAGTAGACTGCTTGTCCACACCCAACTGGAGGGTTTAAAGATTTTATTTATTATTCATGAAGACACACAGAGAGAGGCAGAGACACAAGCAGAGGGAGAAGCAGGCTCCGGCTTCCCCTGGAGGGAGCCTGATGGAGGACTTGATCCCAGGACCCCGGGATCACGCCCTGAGCCGAAGGCAGATGCTCAACCACTGAGCCACCCAGCTGCCCCCAACTGGAGGGTTTATTGCATGGCCTTCACTGAGAAGTAGCCAAGCTGGGCCATAGTCTGGCTTCTAGAATCACCCTACCCACCAGTGGGCCCAGAATTCCTTTCAGTTGGTTTGAGCATTCCTCACTCGACAAATAGCGCACGCTGGTGCTCCCTCTTCAGACCTGGGGAAGGAGATTTGCTCTGAACACGGCTAACCCCCCCCCGGCCCGCTGCCATTGGCATCCCTCCCTGTCCCCCAAGGGCAGCCAGCACCCACCCACCGGCCCGGTAAGTGCCAAGCAGCCAATGACAGCATATTCAGCCTGGGGCTGGGCTGTGGGGGCACAGCTCTATGCAGTCAGCTGGGAGGGGGCAGAAAACAGGAAGTGATGGGGGGGTGTCCCTGCACAGCAGCCACCTGACTTGAAAGCCAGCTCACCACCACGAGAAGAGCACCAGCAGCAGCAGTCAGCACCCACTGTACCCTTTCACATGCCACAGATCACCTCACGATAACCCCAGGAAATGGGTGCTGCTGTTACTGACCCCACTTTACAGATGGGAACACCGAGACGGCCCGGTGGCCTAGATTGGTTCCTAAGGGGTGAAGCTAGGATCCAACAGCAGGCCGTCGGAGACCGGAGCCTGAACTCTCAGCTGCCACCCTGGCCTGCCGGACAGTGAATTGAGCCATGGGGGTGCAGCATGCAGAAGCCAGGCTGCCCAAGGACGCCCAGTCCCAGTGGGGCCAGGGCTCAGGGGTCCCCCTGGAGGAAGAGGACCGGAGCACCACCGGCTCCAGAGGGGGAGCATCAGCCTGGCCCCTCCTGGCTGTTGCTTTTGGATGGATCACTTTGCCTCTCTGGTCCTCAGGTTCCTCCTCAGAAACCTGGGGGGCTAGGAATGCCACCTCCCAGGTACAGCGAGGACACGGTGAAACTGAATGACAGCGTCCTGGCTGCAGGGCAGACAGGGTAGGTGGGGTTCCCATTCAGGTCCCCACCCGGGGGCTTCGTCCTCTTTGTCCTCCCAGCTCCTGCCCGGTTGAGGGTCCAGGCGCAGGCTGGCCTCAGTGGCTGCACCCCAGGGGCCGGGCAGGGAGTGGCTGCTGCATTTGGGTGATTTTTACTTACTTTCTGCTGATCTAGGTCAGCCCAGCCAGGGGGCAGCGCGAGCTGCTTTTCAGTCCAAGGCCCGAAAGCCCGTGGCCTGGCTCACAGGATGGAGGAGAGGCCGGCCTGGGCCTATGGTGCTGGAGAGCGGCTGCCGGCTTGAAGGCTGCGGCCTGGCTCCCAGCGGCCCGGAGAGGGGAGTCCAGAGGGGGGCCCTGACCGAATGGCCTCGAAGCTGAGGAGACAGCCTGCGGGGCCTCCGACTCGCGTGGGTCAATTCCGGGGCGCTGACCCAGACTTGCTGGGTGGCCTTGCTGAGTCGCTTCCCCGCTCTGGGCCTCCGTCGCCCGGTGGCCTGTCACGGTGGAGGCTGAGGAGGCTGAGGATGATGGAGTCGTGTGCACAGGAGGCCCTCAGGAGCACCGCGCTTTCTGGGGCTGGCCCAGCTTGGGGGGAACCCTGCGGATCCCCCATCTTCTTGGCCTCAGGCACAGGCAGGTGGGCCACCGTCAGGGTCTGTGGGAGGATCCAGCCCTGACTCGTCCTGGTATTCGAGGCCTCTGGCAGTCTGGGCCTGGGATCCCCATCCTCTGGCTCGGGGTGCTGTCCCACCTCTGCTGCTTTCCTCGCTGGTCCCTGCAAGAGGTACCCGGGAGGCCCCAGGACCATACCAGCCGTGTTCTTATCCGCCCTTGTCTTCTGGATGGTTCCTCCGCCTTATCCAGTCTTCTCCATTTAGGGTGTGAGTTCCTTGGGGCAGGAGGGGAACAGATGTCCAGCCCCTCACCTCAGCAGCTGTGTGGTATCGAGCAAGTCACTTAGCCTCTCTGAGGGTCAGTTCCCTCCATGACATGGGGATAGGATCTGCGTAGCCCTCTTCTCTGGGCTGTTGTGGGGCTCAGATAAACTAACGAGGATGAGGCCTTCTCTCCCTGGAGTCTCTCTGCTGGGCTCAGTCCCAGGGAACAGCAGGGAGCTGGATGCAGCTCCTGGCCTCAGAGGGCTTGCTCTGGGTGGGGAAGATGGGGAGCCTGGTGTGGGGGGAGGTGGATTTATCCACGTGAAGTATCAGGGAAGGCTTCCTGGAAGAGGCATGAGCAGGACAGGTGGGCAAGTTCATGGTTGGGCATCTGCAGGGCTGACAGGACTGCAAATAGGAAGAGCAGCATCCACAGAGCATCAGCACCGGGACGACACAGTCGCGACCCCCAAATGGCAGGCAGCCTGACAAAGGAAACCTGTCCCTGCCCTCCCGAAGCTTACAGCGGCAGATGTTAATCAAATACTCACCACGCAATGTGCTTTTATCTGATTTAAGGGAAGGACGACGATCGGGAACTGCACGGGACACCTTGTAGGTATTACTCATTTAACCTTGACTCAGGTAGACACTGTCGGTGTCCTCATCTCTCCGAGAAGGAACCACGGACCAGAGAGGCAAAGCAACTTGCCCACGGTTGCACAGCTGGCAGGTAGCAGGGCAGGATTTGAACCCAGGCTGTCTGGGTTCTAGAACTTCCGCTTAACTGTAACCATGACGCTCTTCTGCTTTTTGCGTGCCTAATACTGGTTTCGGCGTCTCCCTGCATTTGTGGTTTCTCCTCCCCCCCTTCTAACTGCCGGGGTGACGCAGCAGAACAAAGACAGCTCCTGAACCCCGCGGGGCAGGGGCGGCCAGTGACCTGTAGACTTTTGCTGGGCAGCACCCCACCCTCTCCCCAGACTCTGTGAAGAGTCTCCCTGCCTGGTGGGGTGGCGGGTAGGGATAGAGGGGACAAGACAGAGGGGTGAGCAGTTAGGGGTCCCTGAGGACAGGTCCTGCAGCTGCTTCCCTGGCATCCCCTGCAGGGACCCTCAGGGCAAGAGAATGTGCACCTGCCCACCCCTACTCGGGGGGCCCTGCGTTTCCCGGTGCCCAGCATCACACGGGGGCAGAGGACTGCCTGAGCAGGGTCCCTCCAGGGCCGCGTGGGCAGTGGCGGGGGGCCCGGAAGGGCCGCAGGGTCAGCCTGCCTCTGATGCAGTGAGTTTCCGGGAAACGGCAGGGGCTGACATGTCCCTGGAATGAGGATGCGCCATAGGGACCGACGACCGTCCTTGCCTGACATAGAAGCTTTGGGAAACCCACCCCCCAGTCCCCCCACACCCAGGCCCTCCCTGGGCTGTGACTCAACACTGGAGAAAGCAGGAGGATCCTGCATTGCCTTAGATTACATTTCTGCCTCCCGGAAGAATGGGGGCTGAGAGCAAAAATTAAACTCAGTTCCAGAAAAATACAGTCGCTTCTTTTTGTGCCCTGATTTTATTGACTCAGAATCATTATGAAGGAGACACATGGGACACTGGGAATCTGACCTTGGGGGGGAAGTCAAGGAAGGCTTCCTGAAGGAAATGATGCTTGCACTGAGTTCTGAAGGAAGACTGGGAAAAAGAGGGAAGGGAAGACTATCCCAGGGGGGGGAAGCACATGTACAAAGGCCCTGTGGCCGGAGGCAGTTTGGTGAGAGGGTGGGAAGATGAGGTGCCCCCTCCTGTCACATGCAAACAGCCTCCGTTTCTTCTGCCACAAGCCAGGACTGTGGCCAGTTAATGGGGGGACCTCGGGGCTCTCAGGACACCCCTGTCCTTGGTCCTCCATCTACTCAGACTGTTTTCACTAACTCTGGACTCCTGACAGTTGCCCCGGACTCCAAATATAAGCAGCAGAGGAGGAGCCAAGGCAGCACCCTTCCTGGCCTGCTGCGAAAACTGAGGTCAGAGAAGGCGAGCAGCCTGCCAGAGACGGCCCGGCCCTCAGCACAGAGCAGTGTCCGTAGAGGGGGGGCTGTGCCCTGGAAGGGACAGGCTTGTGCCACCAGAGAAGAGGGCAGGACACAGCTGTTCCCCAGCCCTGTACTAGGCCTCAGAGATTTCCAGGGGCCCGTGTCAGGGGGGCAGGGGGGGCGGCCCCCGGGGGAGGAGGGTCAGCCTGGACTCCAAACCAGCCAGTGCTGGGCACGGCCCCCCAAGCACACAGTGACCACTCTCACAGTCGAGAGGGCCGGAGGGCTGCGTGGCCCAGCCGTGTCTGACGCTGGTCCCTCCAGAAGATTCCCTAGCTGAGGCCTGGACCCCGCAGGTCCCAGCAGACTCGGGGCCTCTGGGTTCCGGAGGGCAGGGACGTGCTCTGGGGCAGCAGGAGGCCGGTAGCTCAGGGCCCCAGAGCACCAGGATGGCACCACGGCTGCAGGGGGTGGGGGGCTGCAGGGCGGGGGCACAGGCAGCAGCCCCCTGGGCTTGCCAGGTAATTATGTATTAGGAGCTAATATTAATAAAGGCTCTAGGAACGGGGTTTTAATTCCAGATCTCACCAGCAGATTATTGCACATGAGGGAAATAGCGGGCCCCCGAACTGTCTCCATCCCTCACCCTTCGTCTCTAAGCAATCTGCTGCTTTTATTAATTCTGACTGGATTTTCCCAGGCTGGGGGAGGGGGGAAGCAGGGGGAAGAAGGTGCAGGGAGACGTGGAGCACAGCAATTTGGAAGAGACTTTGGGCAGGATGGAAACGTGCTTGCACACTTTCCACTGCTGCCTTGACTCCACCCGCCTCCCTGCACACCCCCAGAGCGTCCCCACCTTGCTGCCTCCACTTGCTCCTTCCCTCTCCTCTCTCTGTCCCCTCTCAGCTCCCCCCTTCCTTCTCATCCCTCCCTCTCCCAAGAGACACACATGGTCTGACTTTCCTTCCCACCTGACCCTCACCTGGTAGCCCCAATTCCTTGAGTTAGTCAAAATGAGATCCAACTTCTAGAAGTTCCTCCCTAGAATGAGCCAAGCAACAGGAATATTGGGAAAAAATCAATATCCATCAGGAGAGGTTGGTTTGCTCAATTATGGTACACCCATACACCCAAACGCTCCACATGTGATGAAATAATCTGCGAGGTATATTGTTGAGGGAAAAAAACAAGGTGCAGAACAGCATGCGGAGCAGGCTACCTTTTGTGTGCAGATGCACATGCGCACATGTTCTTATACAAGCATGGGAGAGGCCCTAATTCGGTGGCAGTTGGTTATGGAGACAAAAGGAGATCATGTCTGTAGGAAATGCTTGGTGCAGTGTCTGTTCCATAGTAGATGCTCAGTTAATGCTTGCTCTTGCTATCTGGCCATCTGACTCCAAAGTTCCTTCCCACCCCAACTGACACTTCTCTGGGAAGGGCATTTGCATGGACAGCACTTGAGAAGATTGTGGGTTTTACGAAGAGGAGACCCGTTGGGCTTCAGTGGGGACGCAGGAGGTCTGTGCTGGTGAAGTCCCTCGGGGCTCCAGCTACAGCCCTGAACGGTGGCCATAGCTCCAAACACCTCGGGAGACAGAGCAGTAGCACAGGGCCTGGCACATAGTGACTGTTTGCAGGAGGAAAAACAAAAAACAAACAAACAAACAAAAAGGAATACTGTGTGTGCTATTTATTATTAGCGATTTTCCCAGCACTGCCAGTGAAGGCTTGCTAGGCCGTGTGACTCACCTCAGAGCCACCACCACCTGCTAGGGGCTGTGGCTTCTAGATTGAAAGAGCCCTTCATCTGGGCTCTGTGCCCTGGAGTCCCTGTCATGTATACTCACGAGCCAAAGATGACCTCTGTGTATTGGCTCCTAGATTATTTATTTCTTCGTTGCAGGCCAAGACCTGCTAGCTGGCGCTGAACTCAAATTGTTACCCATCCAATAGTTTAAAAATAAACCACATAAGCAGATTTTTGACTATTTCAGATTTGTCTAAATAGCTCTACTGACCCTCCAAAACCTCACCCCACATCCGCCGATCATTGATAGAAGTCCCTGACCCAGAGACCCCCAGCCAAGCTGCAGAAGGACATCACCTAGATGTGAAGGCCCTTCCCCTGGGAACTCCCTTGTCCTCTTCTGTGCATGCTGGGCCCCTGGCCATGAGCTCCCAGTGGTTTCATGCCATGAAAGACTTCCCTTCTCGGGCAACCCTATCCAAGCACCACCCAACATAGCTTGTTGTGTGTTGTCGTGTGTTATTGCCTTCCATGGTTACACACTTGCAATGCTTAATTTTATGTGTCCCTTGACTGGGTTAAGGGATGCCCAGAGAGCTGGCGAAACAGTATGTCTGGGTGCACCCGTGAGAGTGTTTCCAGAAGTGATTGGCATTGAAATCTGTAGACTGCGTAAAGAAGATTACCCGCATCGGAGTGGGTGGGCATCGAACATACCGTCGAGGGCGTGAATAGAACAGTGTCAGAGAAAATGTGAATTCTCACTCCCTTCCTGAGCTGCGACATCCACCTTTCCTGCCCGGGACACTGAAGTTCCTGGTTTAAGACTTTGAGACTTAAACCCGCAGCTCACCCCAACCGCACCCCCAGTTCTCAGGCCTTCAGACACAGACTGAATTATAACCCCCCACCTCCCCGCTCTCCCCGCTTTCCAGCTTACAGACGGCGGATCGTGGGACTTCCCGCCTCCATGACCGTGTGAGCCAGTTCCTATAATAAATCTCTTTTTATATATATATCTATATCTCCTCTACTGGTTCTGTTTCTCTGGACAACCTTGACTAATACGATCTTTTTCCCTTATCAGCCCCGGAGGCCTTCAAACTCCCGACAGTCTCTTTGCCTGAGGCCAGGCTGGAGCCAGGAAAATCCAGACAGGCCTCTCTGCTCATGCTGCCTGGGCTGCCAAGACAGGCATTTATGGGAAGAGAAGAAGCAGGGAGAATGACAACCTCCAGCTACCCCTGACTCACCACCTGTCCCTGGGGAAAGGCGGAGGCCCCAGTGTGGGGAAGCAAGAGCTAATGAAGAGCCTGTGGCAGATCTCTGCCATCCTGCTCCTGGAAGAGAGGAGGGGGCAGAGACGAGGCAAAGCCGGTTGGCACAGGGAGAGGACCAGCAGGGCATTCTGTATGCGTGCAGGGTGACCAGGGGAACTGAGGAGCACAGCACCGAGCAATGGACCAGCAAACAGCCACCCCAAATGAGAATTGGAAACAATCCAAATGTCCATTTGCAAAATGCATGAACACATCGTGGCACGGTCCCACACTAGCATACCACACGGTGGTGAAAAACGAAGGTGCCCTCACTGTACACTGTAACACATCTAGAAAATAAAATGTGGGGCAAAAAAGAAAAAGAAAAGGCATGGCAGCAGAATGCGTCTCGGTGATATAAAGAACCAAAGCAGGCAGCTTAAACATGAGGACTTACGTGATACAACAAAGAAAGGCAAGGGGGTGCGGACCCAGCCTGGTGGCCGTGGTCACCTCTGGCAGGCATGGTGGGGAGCAGATGGGAAGGAGCACATGCAGGGGCCACTGGAGGCCGGGCTTGTCAAATGTTAGCGTGCACGGGGGTCACCGGGGTCCTGTTAACAAGCAGATTCTCATTCAGAGGATCTCGGGTGGGGGCCAAGGGTCTGCATTTCGTACAAGCTCCCCAGTGGGGTGGATGCTCCAGGCTCAGACTACACTTCACGCAATGAGGCTAAGCCAAGATACAGTGATGGGCTAACCCAGGGACACTAGATCCTGCCACATATCAGAAGCGCTCGGGAGGCTTCTCCGAAGACTGATGCCAGGACGTGAACGGGGGCAGCACTAAGGAAAACAGCACGCAGTTTCCTCAAAACACTAAAAACAGAACTACCATATGATCCAACAGTCCCACTCTGGGTACATATCTAAAGAAAATGAAATGAAGCTCTCCAAGAGATAGCTGCATATGTTCATTGCAGTATTATTCACAAGAGCCAAGATGTGGGAACAACCCAAGTGCCTGCTGAAGGATGAGCAGAAAAAGAAAATGTGGCCTCGACTCACAATGGAATAGTATTCAGCCTTAAAAAAGAAGGAAATCCTGCCATTTGTGACACCGTGGGTGAATCTGGCGGGGGTGGGGGGGCATTATGCTAAGTGAAAAAGCCAGACAGAAAGACAAGTAACACATCATCTCATTTATACGTGGAATCTAAAAAAGGTAAACTAGAAATGGAAGGTAGAATGGTGGTGGCCAGAGGATGGGGTGTGGGGGACGTGGGAGACATTCGTCTAAGGGCACAAAGTTTTAGCCATGCAGGATGCATGAGTTCTGGAGATTTAATGCACAGCATACTCAATAATTCTGTATGGTATACTGGAAATTTGCTGAGAGAGTAGATCTTAAGTGTTCTCACCACACACACATAAAAAAGCTAACTATGTGAGGTGATAGCTATGTTAATGATCTTGAATATGGTAATCATCTCACTGTATATATGTACATCCTGTTGTATATCTTAAATATATGCAATTTTTAAAAAGATTTTTAAAATTTGTTTTATTTTTTCTAATGTTTTCTAAAGATTTTATTTGTTTACTCATGAGAGACACACAGAGAGAGAGACACACACACAGAGGGAGAAGCAGGCTCCATACAGGGAGCCCGATGTGGGACTTGATCCCGGGTCTCCAGGATCACACCCTGGACTGAAGGCGGCACCAAACTGCTGAGCCACCTAGGCTGCCCTGATTTTTTTTTATTTTAGAGAGAGAGGAAGAGTGCACGTGAACGAGGGGTGGGGGGCGGGTAGGGACAGAGGGGTAGCTAGAGAGATAATCTCCAGCAGGCTCCCGCTGAGCATGGAGCCCCACACAGGGCTCAATCTTACAACCCTGAGATCATGAATCAAGAGTTGGCCGCTCAACTGACTGAGTCACCCAGGGGCCCTTTAAATATATAGTTTTTATTTGCTAATTGTACCTCAGGAAGACTGGGGGACAAAAGCCATGATGCCAGGCCCCAGCCAGACCAGTCAGATGCGCCTTTCTGGGGTGGAGCCCAGGCATGGGTATTCCTCAGAACCTCCCTGGGTAGTCGGATGGTGTAGGGCCACCGGCTCTGGATCCAAGCGGCGGCACACAGGTGTTCATTTCATTTTTATCCTTTAGGCTTTTCATGTATGTTATCCGCATTCCTTTGTGTGTATGAGGCCTTCAGAAAATAGATAAAAGTGTAAAGAAATGTGAGGTGTGAAAGCTGAGCTGTGAGATAGAGGGTCAGGAAGGAGAAAGAATGAGGAACCAAAAGGGATTCGTAAGAATGTTTTCCTCCATCAGCCAGGAAGCCTGAGGCCGGTTGGGCCTGTCAGTCAGCACAGCGGGCCGCTGCTGGGTTGGTGGTCGGCCAGCCATCTGTCAGCGTCAGGGTCAGCCAGACAGCAACACAGTTGTGGAGTGGTGGTCAGCCCGCCAGCCAGCAAGTCAGTCAGGCTGTTGCCGGGTGGGCCTGTGAACTGGGCTGTGGGAGCAGTGGTTCGTGGGTGAGTCCGTCACTGCTTTAGTCGTTGCTGTCGGGCAGTCAGTGAGCTCTACTGGGTCAACCCGACCGTCCAACAATCAGTGGGGCTGCAGCCCCATGCTGTGAGGGCTAGTGTGAAAGGCCCCTCAGTGCTTGGAATAGTCCGTCCTCAGCATGCCAGTCAGTAGGTCAGTCGCAACGTCAGCGAGTGAGAGAGTCAGTCAGACGGTCCTAGTCAGGAAACAGCCAGCCAGGCCGTCAGGCTGTCACAGACATATTCTCTATGGTAGCCCTTAGTTGGTGAGACAGACTTTAGTCAGGAATCCCCTGAATCTGTCAGTCAGACAGTCCTAAATTAGTCGGCAAGGAAACAGCCAGGCCGTCAGGCTGTCACAGACATTCTCCACGGTGGCCAGTTAGTTGGTGAGACAGACTTTAGTCAGGAATTCCCTGAGTCCGTCAGTCAGGTCTGTCAGATGGTAGGTCTGCCATTCCTGTGTCTGTGAGACAGTCAATGAGGCACTCACTCCGTGCGTCCGGCAGACACTGTGTCAATCAGGCCACTCATAGGGCAGTGAGGGAGTCAGGGCGTGGGTGAGAGAGTCTTCAGTCGACCCACCCACACATGCTTCATTCACTCGCTAGTTCACTCAGCACTCACCGGGTCTGTCAGCCAGTTGGTTGGCCAGTTGCTGTGTCAGTCAGCAAGATAGTGGTCGGCCAGCTGGTCCGCTCGGCCGTCAGTCAGGTGCTCACCGTGTCTGCCACCCACTGTGTCAGTCGGCAGGTTAGTGACGCAGCCGGGGGTCAGGCGGCCGCAGGCAGTTCCACTCCTGTGCACCGAGCCTGCTCCACTAGAAGCCACGAAGGCTTGGGGAGAACACTGACGCTCTGTTACTATTATTACCCAGGAAACCTCCCAAGGCTCCGGAAAGTGGAAAGTGGAGAAGGCCGCCAATAGGCCGTGCTCTCCTTCCTCTTCCCCACCTGTCTCTCCCTCAGTGAGGCTCCTGCCACAGTGAAGGGGCGCTTCCTGGAGGAGGCCGGAATCTGGGGAGGGGGCAGGTGGACCCTGAGCTCTTCCAATCAGCCCCAGGCCGGCCCCATCAGTCATCCCTGCTCTGCTCTCCGGATGGGGGTGGGGAGGGAGAGGGGGTGTCCTGCCCAGGAGCCTCCTGTTCCCTGGCCCGGCTCCTGCCCTTCCCTTGGGGACTCCGCGTCTTCCTATGCAGATGTCTGGGCCGCCCACCCCCACCCCGGGCACGCAGGGCAGAGGCACAGGCAGGCCGCCACAGTGGGCCTGAGGGGACATGGATTTTATATCAGCTCTTGTTTTTATCTGCTGTGACTCAAAAAGAATAGGAAAAACACCGTTGCTGGGTCTATGTTTCATCTCGTGGAAGTCCTGTCCCCATGATCCTGGTCAGCTCTTGGAATCACCTAGCACGGCAGGGTTATCCCCTTTACAGCGAGTGCAGGAGGCTGGGAGGAAGCAAGTGCTGACCCCGGGTCAGTTCCAACCGCGTGTGTCTGCCTCAGGACCCGTGCTCTTCCCTTTACCGGGCTGCCTCTCCCGTGCTGACTGGGGGCGTCCCACCCCAAGCATCACTCTCCCCTTCTTGCCAGTGGGGCCGGAGGGGAGATTTCTGAGTCTCTCGTTTGTGCTGCCTGCTAGAAGGCCTCTCTACCCTGGACTTGCCCTTGGGACCCATCCAGCCTGGGGCCAGACTGGGAGAGGCGGTAGGGGTCGGACAGCCACATTCCTCAGCCCTGAGTCTGCAGCAGCCAGACCACTCTTTCAGAAGCTTCTGGATTTGTGGAGCTGGAAGGAAGCTTGGAGCTCATACAGTCTGCATCCAGTCTCATTTCAGGCAGGATCTCTTCTGCAGCCCTGCAGTCAGCATCTCATCTGCGCTTACACACTTCCAGTGACAGGGAGCTCACTATCTCTCTAAGGAGGCTTTTCTATGGTGGGACAGCCCCAGTCCTTGGAAAGTCTAGTCCCTTTGCATCTTAAGCCACAACCCTTAGAACTCAGCTTTGTACCGGTTGCCCCTACATCAAGCCTCATGCTTCTCAAGAGGGCTGACCCTGCTACCCAGACTTAGGAAAAGACAACAGGATCTCCTGTTTGTTCAAGGCCTCCCCCCCTTGTAAGGGAAAGCATGGAATGCTGAAAAGTGGTGGGAAGTGCAATGCTCTGGAGTCAGTGTGGTAGGCCGACTGCATTCGTGGCCTCGGTTTGCCTGCCTTGCTTCACCAGGGGCTTTAAGTCCTGCTCTCTGACACTGACTTGCTCTGGCCAGTGGGGCAGGGGAGGTAGCAAACAATACAAATTTAGGAGCTAGGGCATTTCTGCTGCTTCTTACAGACTCCTGCCACCTCTGCAAGAACAAACCCAGACCGGCCTGCTAGTGGGAGTCAAGAGACACTCGGAGCAGAGCCCACTTGTCCCAGCAGCCAAAGTCATCCTATGGCAGCCAGCCCCACCTGACCCCCCCAGCTCACCACAGACACCTGGCTGAGCCCAGCCCAGGGCAGCCAAGCCTAGTTCAGGTCAGCTGAACTCATAGACTCACAAGACCAAAGACACATGAGAAATAATAATTCTTATTTGAAGTTACTAGATTTTGGGGTGGTTTGTTACACAGCAATAGCTAACTAGTGGTTACCAGTCAGAGCGGTTCAGGTTTCAGACCTGCCTCACCCACCCTTTCCTGGCACCATCTCTCAAATAAATTACATGAGTTCTACAAGTCCCAGTGGTCTCGTCTGTCAGGTGGGCTGCCGAACCGTGCTCCTCCTCCTTCAAAGGAGACAGTCAGAGGAGATAGTAGCTACCAAAGTGCATTGCTAACTGTGAAGAACACAGGGAAAGGGCCTGGCCCCGTGAGGGTCCCAGGGGCAGCTGCATGTCAGGGCTCAGCTAAGTGGAGGGCACTGCAGTCTATTAACCCAGCTCACCTCCCTCGCAAGCCTGGCAGGCTGAGTGATGGGGCCAACTGGAGACTTATTTACAAACACGGCTTTCTTGCCTTCACTTCCTTGGTAAGCCCCGTTGGCGGCAAATAAATGAGAATCAATAGGACAGTTATTAAACCGTAAATATCCCTCCCCTCAGGCTCATGGCCCAAGAGCTCTAAGCCTCTCAGAGGGGGCCGGGTATGCCTCACAGAGGGCCTGCCTCAGCTGCCAGCCCAGCCAGCCACTCCAGAACAACAGGAAAACTGCAGTTGCCTTTCTGGGTAGGAAGGAGGCCCACGCTGTGCAGAGCCACACTAAAGGAGCCCTCAAACCACCCTATAGATTAGAAGGGGGACAGCCATGCGAGTAAGGCCCAAACCCCTCTCCTACCCATGTGAGACTCAGGATGCTTGAGTCAAAAGTGACTGAGAAGTCTTCTATCCCCGTACGTACATTTCTTATGCATGACGGGACAACTCAGGCTTCCAAAGAGGGAGAGATTCATCCAAGGAGACACATGCCTAGAAAGTGGCAAGACCCAGACTTCAAACCTCATTGTATGTGCTCTGGCCTATGCCTTCATCTAGGACAGGAGAGGAATTGCAGTGTGGCTTTAGACTTGGTAACATCAGGAAGAGACACAAGTAACAAGGCAGCTAAGGGGGGCCAAGGAGACCAAAGTGGGTAATACCAGTGCTTTCTTGAGTGTCCCTCATTTTGATGATCTGTTCTATAGGCCAGGTTAACCCAGAAAACTCCTCGGAGAAGTTGAGGGTAGATGAAGAGGAGTGAAGAGGTATGAGAGCTGAGGTTGCAGAACTGGGAAGTTTTATAGGTTAGTGGGAGGGGGAAGAGAACACACACACACACACACACACACACACACACATAGGGGCACTGGTAGGCTTCTTGACTGTGGGTATCAAGGGAGCTTCATGGAGGAGCTGCATTTGGGTTGGACCGTGGAGGATGAGCAGGACTTATGTTCACTTACACTCCTTTATATGTCAGAAAGGAATGAAGGGAAGTCTAGGAAAAAGGGCCAGAATCAACAAAGTCATTAGTGATGGTGCTGATGAAGGTGATGATGGTAGAGGTGGTGGTAATGATGGTGACAACAATGATGAAGATGATGGTGGTGATGGGGATGATGGTGATGGGAGCGATGATGATAGTGATGATGATGATGGTGGTGATGATGGTGACAATGATGAAGATGATGGTGGTGATGGGGATAATGATAGTTGTTAGCACTTTTAAAGGACTTCCTGTGTGTCATGACTTGTGCTATGCATTTTACGTTCTCCACATTATTAAATTCACACAGCAACCCTGTTACCAGCAACCCAGAGCTGCCAGGCACTTCTCGTATATGTAAAGGAGAGTGGTGGGTGACTGGTAGGTGTTGGCTGCTGATGGAGAGTCTTGAACATCAGGCTAAGGCATTAGGACTCTATCCTGTGGCCAATGAAGAATTATTCAAGGCTTTCAAGAGTGGGTCCCCATCAACTGGTCACCAGACTGGAGGAACCTGAGGGGTAAGATCCCCATGAACTGGGGCTCAGGGAGATACTTGGAATATTCTTTATAGAATTCAGAATTCTTTACCTAGGTGTGGCTCCTCTTGGCAGCTCTAGTTCCCTGAAGAAGACTTCTCCCCCCCACCTCCCCCCGCCTCCCCGGCTGCCCTATAGCCTTTAGGGCCTTGGATTACTTCTGGGGAAGGAGAGGATTATTTTCACAGCCTCCTGTTCGATGTTCACATTATGGCATCTAGCCACTTACCCTAGGAGCCATCTCCTCCAAGGGGCTTGGAAGTGGGGACACAGCCATGGGTAGGGCACAGTAAGAAGCCCCTCCTAACCTCTCCAGGCCTAGACGTGGTCCAAATTCCCAAAGGGCAAGAGCTCTGCACCTTGGCTGCATGTTAGAATCACCTTGGGGACATTACAAACTACCAAGGCCAACATCTGCTCCAGACCAATTAATTAAACTTTGATCCCTATGAGTGGGGCCCAGGCATGGATAGTAAGACACAGATTTGAACCAGGTCCTTCCATCATAGAGCCAGGGTTGGAAACCACTGGAAATTGTACCCTGGGCCAACCCTGGATCCCATTTATTTACAGATGCCACCAAGAGACCTCTGGCTCTTGAGGACAGCTGGCATTGTCTGGGCAGGGCTGGCTCAGCCTTGCCTTATGGTGGCCCTATGGGAAGGCACCCCTCCCCTCCCAGCTCCTGTCCTTGTAGTGGACAAGTCTCTGACCCTGAACTGGGAAATCCAGGGACCAGGATGGGCTCAGACAGAAGGATCCTTTCCAGCTGACCTCTGTCCCTTTCTCTAGGGGGTTTTCTACATATCCTGGGGATACTACTGACTTCCCCTCTCCCCAGGCTCCTGGCTGCTCAGTGGTTCCAGTCCTGAGTACCATCTGCCTTGTATTTCAGCCGTGTGTGCTACTCTCATTCTCTCAGGATGGTGGCTGGGTTTCTTGGAGGGGAAGAGCACAGAGCACCAGGAACATAAGCCCAGGAACCAGACGGTGGAGTTTACGCCCAGGGTCTGCTTCCCGCTAGCTGCACAACCCCCGGCTACCTCTCTGGGTCTCAGTTCTCTTGCTGGTGAGACCGAAGCTATGGTTGTAATAATAAAGGTACCTCCCTTCTAAGGATACTCAGAGGTCTCGATGAGGTGATCCATCCCTAGATGGGGGTGACCATCCTCAGAAAAGGGGCTGAACACATAGCGAGTGCTCAGAGTGCTTATTTTTGTCTGCATCCTGCCCATACCTTCCTTCACACTGATGCATGCTGAAGGTGGGTTGCCTTAGGTAGGGGTGGCGTCCAGTGTGTTTCTCCTGCCCCAGACCTGAACCCTCTTTCTGTAGTTGGAGGAGTTCCCAGTCCTGGAGGGAAGCAGAGCCTACAGACTGTTGCAGCTGAATATCCCAGCTTCTTAGTTTCCCAGCCTCCCGCTAGGGGAGGTCTGCGGATCAGATGTCCGTTAGGTGTGCCACAGCAACGAATGGTAGACACCAGTCTCCAATGCAGATTCATGATATTGGAGATGAAAGGGACTTTTGAAGAAATTGAGACCCAGAAAGGGGATAGCCAAGGGAGTCCATCGTGAAGGTGCATATTTTGGACTTGCACCAAATAGAAACAAATAGAAAACAAACAAACAAAAAACCTTTTCTTATGACCTTGGGGTGGAGCCTTCCTGCCCCTGCCATGAAAGGGAGTGAGCTCCCTGTTAGTGGAGGTGTGCTAAAAGAGATAAGAATCACTCAGTGGGGATGTACCAAGAAGTGAAAACTCCCACACTGACCAGGGCACTGCTACTTGCTGGGGGCATATGGTTCATTATAAATGGGGTGGGAGCTCCTCAAAAGATGCCAGTTCTTTCGCAATCTCTGCTGCGCGTATGCTTTGAGGCGTTTGGCCCTTGCACGTAGAGTGGCCCTGATGTCACATGCTATGCCGGAGGCTGCAAGCTACATGAAAAGGCAGAACGGAGTCCCCTGTCACAATGAGTCCTGTTGCCCCGTACACATATTCACAGATAGAGATGGAGGGCCTGAGGCCCAGAGATGGGATGACAGTGACCCCAAGCTAAGCAGAGCAGAGGAGAGATGAGAACCTGGGTGGCTCAGTGGTTGAGCATCTGCCTTTGGCTCAGGGCGTGATACTGGGCTCCTGGGATCTCGCCCCGCATCAGGATCCCTGCATGGAGCCTGCTTCTCCCTTTGCCTGTGTTTCTGCCTCTCTCTGTGTGTCTCTCATGAATAAATAAATAAAAATCTTAAAAAATAATAAAAAGAACCTAAGTCTTTGGCATTCAATCTAGACTATTGATTCTGAGTGAGGTCTCTGGACCAACAGCCTTGGCATCTTCTGGAAACTTGTTAAAAAGGCTCATTCTCAGGCCCTGCTGACTTTGAAACTGACTTTGGGGAAGGGCCATAGTCTCGGTTCCATGAAGCCTTCCAGGGGATTCTAACATTTTTGTGTGTTACAGCATTAACTGGCCAGAGACCCATGGGTGGGACATCCTTCCTGGGATATGCCTGGCCTTATTATACGTTCTAAATTGTAAAAAGAACTGTGACCTTTCCTGGTTGATAGTCTACCTGTGTTTTATCCAAATAGGGTTAACATCCCAAGCTCTGAGATGTAGAATGACCTGGCAAGGTCACCCAGCAATGTGGTGGCCGGTCTGGGATTAGCACTCATGGCTCCCGAGGTTTCAGTATGGGATTGATCAGATCTGTTGGGCCTGGTTTCTTCTGTCCTGTCCCACAAGACATCATAAGTCCCTCACTCTACCTGCACAGAGGCTGTTGGGCCACAGCGCTCCCTGGCCTGGCCAGCAACAGGCTTTTCTCCGAGAGCCTTGGCTGCTCTGGGCAGTGCAGGCTGGATTGGTTTATTTATTGCTGTCATTAATTAGTTTTGTTGGGGATGAAAGACAGGTCCCCAGAGAAGACCAGTGCATTAGAGCCCATTATTCCATCATTGCTCTGGACTCGTGGGCAAAAAGCTCAGCCCCTTTCTGCTGTCAGCCCAGCACGATTAATTAGCTCGCAGCCTGAGAGACCTCCCTCCTGCTACCCCTTGGTGGGGAGGGCTCTGTTTGGGCATCTAGTGTCCTCCTGGGCTTTTCTGCCCCTATTCTAATGGGGAGTGGGGGCTGTTGGACAGGCTTTCCCAAGGGCAACCACAGTAGCTGGATGCAGGCAGGGGGCAAGGATTCCTGGCCAGGTCGAGCTCTTATCCCCGTGATACTGTTATCGAGTGCATTCTATGATGAATCAGATACTGGGCCAAGTGCTTTAAGCACGTTTAATTCTCCCAAATGTCCTGTTTAAGTGTCCCGTTTAAACTTGCCAGATGAAGAAACTGAGGCTCTACTGGGGGAGTGACTTGTTCAAGGATCACCACAAAACTATGGAGCAGGATATCAGCCTGGGGCAGGCCCCAATTTCAGATTGGCCCTTTAGCTCAGGGGCTTCTCAGTGTGGCTCATGAAGCTGGGGAGCCAGGCCCGGACCTGGAGGTTAAGTGCGGGAGTCGGGGGGCAGGGGGGGCATGTGGAACGAAGCAGAGAGGATGGGCTACGTGATGTGCTTGAAAGGGCCTTTACTGGCATAGAATTAGAAGCCAAGAGTCCACTTATGACCCGAGTGACCTTGAGCAGGTCCTCAGTTTCTCCTTTGGTGAAAAGATTGGGTCTAATGACATGAGTCCTTCACTAAGGAAACAAATAGCCTCTTGGTTCAGGTAAGGATAGCCTTTGGGGTGTCACTGACCTCTCTGAGCCTCAGCTTCCTCATCTGAAAAATGAGGGTAGTAATAATACCAGCCTCATGGGGTCCACATAAGGCTTGCATGCAATGCCACGTGAAGGGGCCTAGCCCAGCGTCTGGCCCATCAAGAGGGGCTTGCAAAGTGCTCAAGTGATGGGAATGGTTATTAGAAGGGACTTAGTCTCAAGCCAACTCTGCTATGAGCCTCGATCAACTTCAACCAGTAATTACAAGATCGCTGTGTGCTGCTGTGTTTCCTTTGCAGCTAATGACTTGGGGATGGGAAGGCTCTGGAAGATGATGCATTCTTCCGTTTGCTCAGGGCTGGACTGTAGGCCTGGCTTTGCCTCCATTTTACCGTGTGACCTTGAGCAAGCTGCCCACGTTGCCTTCTCTCCTTCCCATCTGTCCCATGAGCAGGTGATTGGGCAAGCAAGGGCAGGGCCCCCACCCCCACCCCCTCCCCTTGGGCAGGAGCTGCCTCTCCCGAAGGCCACCGCTGCCCCTCAGCATGGCTGACTCAGGCTTTACCCAATGGTAGCGGCCAGGCTGCCTGCCTGAGGGTGCTAAGAAGTTAATTAAACCCTCAAGAAGCCATTTGTTAAGAAGGGAGCGATGGTATATTCAATACCAGCCAAAGGTTGGTGCAAAGTAATGAGCCTTTCTTTAGCTGTGAATAATGTGTTTCCTCCCTTAGCCAACACCCCCCAACTCTGAAGGATGGTCCTGGGGAAGCCCATGGCTCATCTTAATGGCCTGGATGCCGAGGAGCCTCGCTGGCTGTCCTCTCTCCAGCAAGCATCCTTCTATTTTGGCTTCTCTCTGTTTCTGTCCTGCCCGTGGTCTCTAGCTCTTCTCCAGGAGGGGTCGGAGGCCAGGAGAAGCTCCGTCCCGTCTCTGTTGCTTCCCCTGCTCCGTCTGTCTGCTCCTTCCTTCTCCCTCAGCCTCCAAAGAAAAGCTGAGGCCACCCTATTGCTCAACGGCACATACATATAGTTTGGCAGCATCACAGCCCTGCCATGTAGCAGGTTCGGGAACAGCTGGGAAGGTGAAGAGGAAGAGGAAGGGAAGGTGAGGACGGCCTGGTTGCCACTGGCCCCTGAGGGGAGGCACCTGGCCAGCAGAGAGGAGGCTGCTCCAGGTCAGTTTGGGCTGGTCCACTGCAGCTCCGGCTAAACACACCCGCTCCGCATCACATCCGTGTGCCCACCGTGCAGAGGGCAGCCTACCGTAGGCATGAGGGCAGGTGTGCAAGGGAGGCCTCCCAGCCAGGCACCAAGCAGTCTGGCCTCGGGACCCGGAGCAGGTGTGAATATGGCTGGCTCCTCACTTTCTCTGAGCTTTGTTTCTCCCCAGCTCCTTCTGCAAAAGATGGGGCTGGTTCTGGCTCTGCTTCCCACATGCGCTCTGGGGACAAAAGAGATCATAGTAGGGTCCCTGGGGAGGGTGGAGTTACACCTAGCTCAGTGCCCTCTTCTTGTGTACTCGCACCCCTAGGGCTCCTCCTCTGGGCGGCTGTGCGAGACGGGTCATCCCTTATCCCGCTGCCCATCCTGGGCTGCCGTCTGTCTGTCTGTCCCTCTCTCTGCGGGCACCCTCTGCTCCACACAAAATTTTGGCATTCACAGGCAGAACACGATCACAGCTGAGAAGTGGGAGCCCTGGGGCCTCCCCCTCACCAGGTGGGGCCTGGCTTTGTCTCATTTTGTGCCAGTACAAAAGGAAGCAGGGCAGGGGAGGGGAGGGGTCAGGGACCCAACAGGTGTCTGTCGCTGTCCTGGCAGCCAGCTTGGGGAGTGGTGGGAGGGGCAGGGGCTCTTGTAATTCAGCAGCCCAGCCAGGGACAAGGCACCTTGATTAGGCCCCTGAGATAATCGCAGCACACCTGGGCTGGCACCCAGAGCCCCCCCGCCGCCTCAGAGCTGCTCCTTTGTCTGCCCAGGGAGACTCCAGCTTCACAGCCTGAGATCGCGCCTGATAGATTGGGCTGAAGCCAGGCGCTGACAGCCCAGAGCTGAGTGGAGTGGGGGGGCTTCGGGAGCAGGGGCTCCAGAGCTGCAGGGGCTGGGTCTCCCCCTGGCCAGGAGAATGGGCCATTCTAGGACATGGAAGGCCCAGGTCTCCCACCTCCCTGGACCAAATTGTGGCCAGGTAGTCAGGAGGAGAGGACCGAGGTGGGGAGGGGAGGGAGAATGGTGAGGAAGTGTGCATAGGTGCGTGTGTGAAGGTGAGGGTGAGCCTGAGGGTGCGAGTGCGTGTGAGGGTGCACGTGGCTTGCACATGGATATTTATGCGTGCAAGTTGGGACAGGAGAAATGGGCACTTGGAAGACTCCATCAGTCCCACCCCTTGCCCCTGAGAGCCCTCTGGCTTTTGCCCATGCTCAGTGTCTGTCTTCTGGAAGGTCTTTGGTTGAGGAGCATGCCGGGTCCTCGAGGGGAGCAGGTCAGCTGTTCCCTGGGACCCTCCTCCAGCAATGAGGGAAGTAATGGTGGCTAAATACCTGGGCAGTCTGGCCCCTTGAGGGTGTGCTATCCAGACTTCCAGAAACATCTAAGCAGGGTCAAGTCCCAGTTGCTCCCGGCAGGAACCCGCTCCGGAACACACTTTTCATCGCCTTTCCTACCCACCCCCCACCTCCTACCTTCCTCCCTCACCAATTTTCCTGAGATCTTGCAGCAAACCGCTTGCCCCCAAATTCTTATCTCAGGGCTGCTTGAATGAGTATCCAGATTTGGAGAGGGTGCCATGAGGGTGTGCTGTGTCCTACCGGTGTGTCCTACATGGGCTGAGGGGCAGGCGAGGGCTGAGAAACAAGCTGCACCCCTTTCCCAAGCACAGAGGAGGTCACAGGGGGAGAGGGATGCAGGGCGGCCCCCTCCTCCCGGGCAGGGACATGGAGCCCACACTGTCAGCCTGTGCTGACCGGGAACTGGTCCTGGGGGCTGAGGGACTCATGGTTGGGGGACCTCATGCATGTCCACGTGTGTGAGTGGTGTGAGTGGGGATGACCGTGGGGACTCATGGTTGGGGACCGAGGGACTCATGGTTGGGGGACCTCATGCATGTCCACGTGTGTGAGTGGTGTGAGTGGGGATGACCGTGAATGTGGGTAGGTGGGCGTGTCTGTGGCCACGTGCATGTGGGCGGATGCATAGGACCCTGCTCTCCTGTGTGTGTGTGTGTGTGTGTGTGTGTGTGTGTGTGTGTGTGTGTGTGTAAATTCAGAATCAAGGGGCTTCTGGCTCCGGGAGTCTGGCCAACTGGCCCATCCTGCTGGCTACGCACAGACCCCACAGGTGGCCGGCGGCAGGGTAGGGCATGCCACCTGAAGGTGGAGGCCGGAGCTGACCACGGAGGGCAGGACCACTCCAGCCTCCCAGGAACCAGGAGGTGGGGGATGCCACCGAGTGTCCTTGTGGTAACGCGGCTCCCCTCTCCGCCCTCAGTGTGGGGTGGGCTGAGCCCGGGTATATTTACCATCCTGTTGACTGGGGATGGCATCTGTCAAGCAGCCCCAGCCCAGGAGCCGCAGAGCCAGGGTTGCTAGGAGAAGCACAATTTTTGTCCCTGCTCACTGCCTTTCATGTCCTTCCATCCCTCGACTGTGACATTCAGTCACACCAGACGCCCTGATTTCTCTCTAAAAATGAAACAATGAGCTCGGCTCCAGGTATGGGGGTAGGAGGCCCTTTATGCTCGTGTCAGGGGCTGACCAGTGGCCTCCGGAGCCAGGCTCAGGGGAGCCCCAGCATCCCTGGGGTGGACTCCTTTATCCTGGGGAGCACCAGGCTGAAAATACGGATTTGCAATCACACCAGGGCCTGTGGGGGTCATCCAGGCCCAGCCCTGTGTCTCGTACGGGGAAGGTGAGGCTCAGAGAGGGAAAGCCCCTGCATGCAGGGCGGCAGAGGACGGCCAGCACAAGGACAGGAGCTGCTGTGCTTGCTTTGCTTACCCCGCTCTGCGGGATGGATGGCCTCCTTTCCTGGCCTGGGGGCCCATTGTGCAGGTGTCCCCGCACTGCCCAGGAGCTACACAAAGGGGCAAGCTCCCTGCTAAAATCTTCAACGAGGGACTCCAGCCCTTCATCCCAGCCATTCCCGCCAAGCCCCATCTGAAACCCAGAGGCTCTGGTCTCAGCAGGATGCCAGCTGGCTCAGAAGGCTCTCATCAGGCCAGTGGTGCCTGCCCCCACCCTGCGGCCAGCCCTCCTCTACCGGGTTGAACAGGGTCTTCCCAAAATCCAGGTCTACCTGACACCGGGGACCATGACCTTATTTAGCAATAGGGTCTTTGTAGATGTGAGCTGTGAAAATGAGGTTATTTCAGATTAGGGTGGATTTTTGGCCCAATGGCTAATGTCCTCGCAAGAGGGCAGCTTGGATGGAGCAGACCTACAGGGAGACACCATGTGGCGATGCGGGCAGAGATAGGGGCAATGCATCTTCAAGGCAAGGGACGCCAAGGGTGCTGGCCACCAGCAGCCTCAGGACCTTTCCTCCACACCTTCACAGGAAGCCTCCTGACCAGGATTTCAAACCTCTGGCTCCCGGATCTGTGAGGGAACCCAGTTCTCTCGATTAGGCTGGTTTGCAGTAAATTGGTGTGGCTGCCCTTTGGCACTCAGGCCCCTGGCACAGCACACTTTCCTACCCCTGTCCGCTTCCATCATGCCCGGCTGCCCGGAAGCCAAGCAGCCCCTCAGGTCATCTCTTTGCAAATTCCCTTCCATCAACTCTCCTTCTGACCTGTCTCGGCTTCACTGCCTGAGCCTCACCTTGGGGTCCAGAACTCCAGGGGACCCCTCTCCCCTCCACATGCACACCCGACTGCTCCCCATTTGTCCTGATGCCCCCTCCCCATCTGGATGAGTCACACCCCAAACTCCACCTCTTCTCCCAGCGGCTTCCCTGCACCTGCAGGCTGGGGTTGGGCATCCCTCTTCCAGTCCACCCTGGTGAGCACTTGTCCCTGGCTTGTCACACGTGGTATGGTCGCAGCCGGTTTCCTTGGGAATCTCTGGCACTGGATGGCACTTCTGGCAGGCAGAGACCACACTGTGCTCTCCAGGGAAGCTCATCACATGGTAATCCAGAAGGGCCCTTTTCTTCCGAGATGGGGAAACTGAGGCCCAGACAGCAGAAGTAACTTGCTCACATTTGTACAGCCAAGCAGGGCCAGGCCTGAGGTTCTTCCTGCTGTTGAGACAGCACTGGAAGAGCCTTTTGGTGTCCACTCCTTCCAGGGGAGGGAGGAGCCACTTTCTGGGCACATTAGGACTTACTCACCTTCGGGCCTTTGGTCCTGATGGGGACACCATGATACGCTGCTCAGGCTGGGTGGGGTACTGACCCTCAGGACCAGAGGCTCATGGGGAGAGGAGTCCTCTCTGGGACAGACTCTGGGTGCCCCCTCTGGCTGCAGGGATGGCCTCTGTCATTGCCTCAAGTTCCCAGCATCACTCAGGCCTGTGGCAGCTTAAGGACACAAGCAAAGACAAAGAGCCATAGGTTCAGATTTTGGCTCGGATGAATCACTTGGCCTCTCTGTGCCTTAATTCTTCCAGCTCTGAATGATGAGGAGTAAATGAGGCCCCAAGAGAACCAGAAACACCTACCTGCTAAACCTCACACTCATACCCTTCCCTCTCTTAAACCTCAACCCCCATTCCCACCTGCTCCTCTGGGGCACAGTGGCAGGGCTGGGACCACAGGAGGATCGGGCCAGCCCTGGGCCAGGCACACATCAAGCAGAACCCCTTTTCAATCCTCACAACCAATCTGTGAGGCAGAGACCATACCCTCATTTTACAAAGAAAGCAACCGAAGCCTGGACTTTATGTCTTCCGGCCACCTGCCAAGTTTCTCTCAGGCTCCCTCTAACTTCGGTCCTGACATCATCTGCAGGAGAGGTGATGCCCAGCCAGGTGGTCTGGGACCCTAGCCTGGGTAGTCACACAACATTGTCCACCACCCCACGCTCATCTAATATTTCAGAACAGCTAGAGAGCCCCAGGCCCAAGGAACACTCGCTGGCTCCCAGCCAGCCCTGCTAGACCCTGGACCAGGCCAAGGGCCAGAGGTGCTGGAGAAAAGTGCCACCCTCCACAGTGTCCAGGGCTCTTGGAGGAGCCGATAAATTGCACCTGTCCCCATGTGGGAAGGATGGGATGCCCAAGAGATGAAGGGCCTGTCCCACTGACCACATAGATAGCTTTGCCAGGTTAGGCAATTTTGCTGATGTCACCACCCTGGAGATATTAAATATTGATAATGTAATAAATTTTCCCTGCACCCTCTGTGACTCGTGTCTTGGTGTGTGCCGAAAGGAAAACAAGCAGACCGGGGTGCCTGCCTTCAGGCTGATGGGCTTCCATTCTCCGGCACTCTGGGCACCAGAGTGTTCTTACTCTGGAAGGGGCCTAAAGACATCATCGGGTCTGCCCCTCTCAGGTCGGGCCTTAGCCTGAGAGGAGCATTCTCTGCAGAAGAGGAAATCTCTCAGCACACTACACTGATCAGTCACTCTTTATCTCAGGAAATTCTTCTTCTCGTCTGACTGGGATCTACGTGAAGCAGGACCCTGATGGGTGAGCCTCGTTTCTTAACAACCAAGTGACCCCCTCCCCAAACCTCATTTCTAAGCGTACTTGGCAGGACTCAGAGGTCTCCGTCTGACCAGTTTCTGTGTGACTTTGCCCACTTGCTGTGTGACTTTGGGCAAGTTATAACATCTCTGACCGTCAACGTCCTCATCTATAAAGTGGGACCATGATCTCCGCTGAGACTCCTTCCCAGGACTCTTGGGAGTGGGGCTTCCGCTGCCCAGATGCACATGGCCTGCTAAGTGGAGGGAGGACTGCTGGGCCAGCTGTGCCCTGCAGTAAACAGCTTGATCAAACCAGACAATAAATGTGGAAGGGCTTTACAGATGTAGATTGCTTTGTAAACCGAAGCTTTGTGTAAATGTTAGGGATAATTATATGGTTCAAAAATTAGGATCCTCAAACCTAGAAAGAGGAAGGCTCCTCAATGGTTCTTTTATCCCCAGTCCTGGAGGCCCGGGTGTGAGTTCGTTGAGAGTGGTGGGAAGCCCCCCAGAATGTGAATCGTGCCCTTCCCCTCCCACCCTTCTGTCCCCTTGGGCTTCAAGCCAGGCTCAGGCTCCTGATTAAAATGGGCCAGGAGCGAGTAGCTTATCAGTTACTTGGAATCAATAGGCGTTTTCTTTATATTTTTCAATTAAAAGAGCCGACAGAGAAAAGGGAAAAACTCGAGTGCCCTGGCAGTCAATAGCTGTCGGGCGAGGGGAAGAGCAGGGTCAGTGGGCTGGGCTGTTTGTCAATGCCAAGTTCCGCCGGCCCTGTGCTCTGAATCACCTAGAGGCCCCCGGATGAGGGACATTAGACGAGACAGTGCATCTTCCCTTCCCGTGGCTTCCTTAGACTTTTTGGCTGTGGGTACACTGTCTCCCAGACCTTCATTTTTCAAGAAATAAGCGGAATTAAACTGGTGCTACAGTGAGAAAGCCCGGCAGCCGGGGAAGGGTAGATGGGATGGCCATCCGCAGCTGTGATCAAGCAGCTTCGGAGAACTAAAGATGGGCGGGAGACGCTGAGGCTTGTTTGGGGAAAATGCTCACCCACTGTTCTCAGAGCCAGAGAGAAAACACAGGAGAAAATGGGCTCAGGAGGCAGCAGGCAGGATCAGGGCAGATGCGAGGAGATATTTGCAGACAGGGTTGGATTGTCAGATGCCGGATTTCTGCTCTTGAGATATCCAGGTCAGCCCTGGGGTCTCTGAGCCACAGAGGGGGGCAGTCCTTTCCTGCCATGAATCCTGTTAGTGGCCCTCCCCGACCCGCACCCCTCTCTCCCATCTGCTGGGAGTGTCAGCTGCTAATACCCCTTTGCCCCATCCCACCTCTCCACCTGGGGCACCCTCAGCTGATGACTATGGGGACACAAAAGAATTACTCTTGCCTGAAGGTGGCACTGGGTGGTCCTGAAGCCACATCCCTCACCTGGTGGAGTAAGGCTGAGGCTAGACTTTCTTCCTGCCCTATCTGCCTCCCTAACTGTCATGGAGCTCACCTGAGAGCATTTCCTAATCTAGCAGGTACACAAGATTCCCTGACTCAGGCTCTGCTGGCTTCTGGGGGAACATGACCCATTCAATTTATTCGTGCAGCAGGCATTTATTGAGCATCTACTGTGTGCCAGGCTGGGCCCTGGAGACACATACATGACCATGACTGACCAGCTTCTAGTGGAGGAGAAAAGCAAGAAACAGGAAAACAAGTAAATGGGTTAGATCAGAGTGCTCTGAGGAAAGGAAAAGGAATGATACGCTAGAGAGCATAGGGGTGGAGGACTGCTATGGATTCGGTGCCAGGGAAATCTCTCTGAGGAGGTGATACTTAGGTGTGGGCTTGAATGACGAAGAGCCAGCCATGTGAAGACGGCTATGGGGTGTAGGGGGGCAGTACTCCAGGTAGTGTGGGGAAGTGCAAAGACCCTAAGGCCGGGGGCTGGGGTGTGCCTGTGGGGTCTGAGGCTCCCAAAGGCCAGTGTGCCTGGAGCCTAGTGAGTAAGTGGAAGATGAGGGCAGTGGGGCAGGGAGGTAGGGGGCTGGCCTGGTCAGTCATGGCAAAGGCTTTGTTCTAAGGACAGTGGGGACCTTTGAAAAGTCATAGGCCAAAAAAGACAGAATCAAGTGATGTTTGCATAAGATCACCGTGGTGGACCCATGTGGATGGGCGGGTAGGGAGATGGCTATGGGGTCTGTGACAGCTGCTTCTGGGGCCCCACACCACTCCCCACAGCCCACTGGTGATTCCAGCTGCCGCTGAGGAGCTGAGGACAAGCCTGTATGCTTTTCCTCTGGGAAGAGCTCACCCGGCCTGGGAGGAGGAGGGGGACAGGGAGCCTAGACCTCAGGAGACCACCATCTGGCAAGGGGGACAAGAGTCAGTAAACAAACACCCCAGGCTGCTGTCCTTTGAGGGTACAGTCTGGCCCACAGTGGTATCAGTAACTCAAGAAGAGGCCCTGGAGTGGCTCTTCCCCTTTCCTGTCTCTCTTGCATCTTGGGCTCGCTCATGTGTGCTCCTGAGATCACCTCCCAATAAGCAGCCCGCGCACCCATCCTTGTCGCTCTGCTCCTGAGGAACTCCACGGGGTATTTAGGGAGAGATAGTGGCAGCCTGGAGCGGGTGATGGCAGGGACCAGAAAGATCTAGAAACAGATGCAGGCCACACCTTGCAACCTGCGACAGGACAAGCTAACGAATCAGCTATGGCGAGGAAGGCAAGGGAGAGGTCAAGGACAGCTCTGAGGACTTGAGCTAGAAGGCTGACAGTTTCCAGGGGACAAACAGAGGTGTGGAAGGGACTCAGGGGTTGGCTTGGCTGAACTAAATTGGCAGTGCCTGTGAGACCTCCAAATGGGATTCCCAGGAGGCAGGTGCACATGTGAGTGCAGCTCTGGGTGGAGGTTAGCGCCACAGACAACAATTTAAGTGTCAGCCGTCAGTTTAGAAATGGTACTTAAGCCATGGGTCTGGGTGAGAGCGCCAGGGAGAGTGAGCAGAGGGGGAAGGAAAGCAGAGTGAACAGAAGACTGTCCTACCGAGCCAGGAGTCATAGTCCCATGGGATCCTCCCTGCAGTCCTTAGAGGCAGGACACAGGCAAGACTGCCTTATGTGGTCACACAGGCCAAGCACTGCAGGACCCCAAGGGGTGCTGTTTCCATGGGCTACCATGTGACAGGCCCCCCTAGAGTTGTTCAGGTTACAATCTTACCACCGTGCACATCTCTTTGTAAAGCCAGAGAGGGTATGGGCAGGACCCTACATGGGCCAGAGTGGAGCTTCTGAGAACTTAATGGAGGAGAAAACAATGGCAATTGGAGCAATCAGAGGAGGCTTCTTGGGAGAGGGGTCATTTTCCCCGGAGCTCAAAGAATGGGGAAGGTTTCCACCATTTGAATTGGGAGGGAAAGAGACATTTTAGCAGAGGTAACTACACTAGGTGAAGTCCTGGAGGTAGGAAATTACAGGGTATAGGTGGGAGTTTGGGTGTCCGGGATCACCAAGGAAATAAGAAGGGTTGTAGGAAGACTATTTCCGGCCAAAGCGTGGAGGCCCTTGAGTTACATGCCAAGGAGTTGCCCAGAGTCACCTGACTCCGTTAAGGTCACATGGTGAGGGAGACTCCAAGCCAGGACTTCAACCCTGGACCGGACTGTGCGCCCCCCACTATGCCATCAAGACACAGTGACCTCTTGCCCTGCCTGTTCCCCTTGTCCCCTTTGGCAACTCTGCAACCCCAGGAAGCGGTGGCAGCTATCTCCTCCAGGCCCTTCCTGGCTCCTAGAAACGAAGAGGCCTGTTCTGCCTTCATTTCCCCAGAGCAGCGCTTAGAGAGGCCCAGTGGGCCTCCTGCAAGAGGCCAGGTTATCAATGGAGGCAGACACTGCATTGCCCCTGAGGGGCAGCAGCCCAGGAATGAGGGGATTAGCCAGAACCAGCTCTCCCCAGGCCAAGAGTCCCCCAGGCATGGGGGGGAGGTTCTTCGTACCCCTGGGGAAGAGCCTCTGGACACCTGGCCTACAGCACAGAGGCTCAAATGGGAACACCCAGGTACCTGACAATGTGCCAGGGATGAGGGTCTGGGGACACAATGAGCCAGGACTGAGGACTCCACTATCTACAAGACCATGGAGGGGGGACAGACCAGCAGGGGTTTTACTCCTCCCTCCCTTCCTGCAGCATTTATCAAATGCCCGCTGTGTCCTAAGCCCCATGCTAGGCCCCAGACATGAAACAGCTGTCTGCACGACGTGCACAGGCTGGGGGGACGGGTCAGGGCAGGCTACTGCGACAGAGCAGGGCCGAGCAATGATGGGGACTGGGGACTCAGGACGGGGCACCTAAGTAGATCTGGGATAACAAGAGGCTTTCTGAGGACAATGACACTTCACTGGAAGGTGGGGCATGGGTCTCAACCCGGAGGCGAGAGACTGTCAAATCCACAAACTGCCATGTGTGCAAGGAGCAGGCTTCAGCTAAAGGGGGGCCTGGGGCTGTCTGTCACCAGCTCTTTGTCACTCTGGAGAAAAAGGCTCCCCACCCCCCCTCCCCTGAGGAAGTGCGTCTTGGAAACCCTGGCGGACGCTGCTCTGTGCGAGGCTCTGGGGACAGAGCTGCCTGGAGCCCAGCTCGGCTCTCCGGGTGCCGATGGCCCTGCTGGGAGCCGGGCAAGGGCCAGCTTCTGGGAGGCAACTCACGGAAGCCCTCCCAGGGGAGATGGTGCTTGGGATGGTTCCGCATGTACGTGCAGGAGGAGGTGGCATGGAGGGGAAGGGTGCTCCAGAGGAAGGAACTGCATGAGCAAGAGCCGGGGCCAGTCAGTGCTTGGAGCCTGGAGGAGTGCCTTCGTCTCCTCGACACGGGCACTTTGAGTAGGTTATCCTGTGCCCGGGCCCCTCCGAAGTGCTGGGAGGGTAAACTTTCAAATGTGAACTTTGAAGTTCAAAGTGATGGTGCGACACTTGCTCTGCCCTCAAAGGTTCTCTTCATCCAGTGGAGCTTCCTCTACTTCTTCCATGGGACCCACCATCCCCAGCACATAGTAGGTGCTCAGCAAACATTGGCTGCTGGACAAGAGCAGAGAAGTATGCTGCTGTTAACTTTATGGAAGCCCAGAGAGGAAGAGGAGGCCCTGGCAGGCTGGGGGAAACCGGGGAGCCTTCCTGGGGGAGGCCAATCTGGAGCTGAGCTTGGAAGGACTCGACCAAATAATGAGATCTGGGGAGGGGAGCAGGAGGTAGCTTCTGCTCAGATGTTCCCGTGTTTTCGAGAGCATCACTGAGGTTGCAGAACTGGGAGTCCAAGAGCCACACAGGTGCATGAGAGCCTGTGAGTAGGTGAATTTGTGTGAGTGCTCATAAGCTTGGGATTGAATGCATGAGAGCAAGTGTGAGTAGGTGTGTACAAGACTGTGTGATTATGTGCAAATGTGAAAAACCACAAGTGAGTGGGAATTTATGTGTGTGTGTGAGCTGGCGTGAGCATGTGTGAGGTGGGCTGCGAGAGTGTGTGAGTGTGAGAGACTGTGCGTGACTGTGAGTGACTGTGAGCTTGAGTATGAGTGTGAGTGTGAGTGTGAGTGCATGCCGCACAGATACCAGGGCCACGACTGTGCTTGTTTTTGCAATTGCTACGATTTGTGGGATGTCAGCCGGGCAGTCAATCCTCTGTCAGACACAAAGAAAATGAATTTCCTACCCTGGGGACACTCTGTCCAACCCGATGGACAAGCACGTGGTGTGGTCAGCGGCACAGAGCGGCAGACAGGAGGTCCTTGCTCACCAGGAAGACGGCTCCTGTGGGGAGAGCCCTGCTGGGCCCTAGGAGCCCCCTGTGTGACCTTGGCCTGGTCCCCAGTCATCTCCAGGCTTGGCCCTTGACCAAGTGGGAAGGCAGTGCAGAGAAACATGACTCATGAGAGACCGGAGCTGCAGGAGTGGGCTCTCTCCTGAAAGGCACACGCGCTCCCCCCAGCCCGTGGGAAGGACTACGGGGGGCCGGAGTGGGAGTAGAAGGAAGAGCACGCGCTTCAGAGCTCACTCCTGGTTCAGACCCCAGGGCTGCCCCTTACAGTAATAGTAATTCAAGCCACCAACTTATTCTGAGCACGACTGTGCGCTTCCCATCTGCTGTCCCACGCGTGTCTTGCCGTGGCCCAGTGAGGGAGGAGTGATTAATCCCATTTTATGGGTGAGGAAACCGAGGCTCACAATGCCCCAGGGGCATGTGCCAAGCTGGTAAGTGGCTCTGACCACCCGCGTGGACTGTCTTCCTGGACTCCGTTGGTGTGGAACGAGGGTAGTGATGTCAGCCCTGTGGGCTTGTCCTAGGATGTAGTGAGACACCGTGGCTGAGAAGGGGCCAACAGGGCAGCTGGCTCCCAGGGGACCTGCCATGAGCAGCCCCGCTCCTCTGTACAGGAGACAGGACCTGAGAGGGAGGTGGGAGGAGCCCCCCACTTTCTATAACTCACATACAACCTCCAGGCCATAGGGCCTGGATAAGGAGGGCTGGGCTGGGGCGGGAGTACCCACCTCATTCTCAGAAGACCAAGATTTTGTCCCGAGGGTGGATCAGGTCTCAGGATGCCCATTGCCTCACAGAGGGGAAGAGGGGAGGCCTGAGGCTGGCATCACCCCACGGTGCTGCCTGATGACAGGGGGACAGGGAGGCAGCCCCATGTCCACAGACCTTGCCTCCCCACCAACCTCCTGACACCTGTACAGAGCAGAAGTCCTCACCTCCTTCAGCCCACAGGGGAGCTGGATGCCCCAAATTAAAGCAGGTGCTAATGGGAGAGCTTGATGCCTTGGGCCTGGTGCGGCCTGGTAAGCAGCCACCCAGGTTCCTGGGGAAGGTGAGTGTGTGTGAATGTGCTCAAGCCCTGGTTTGTGGGGCCACCCGGCCCCGGGCTCCCTCGCACTCTCCATAGAGGCCTGAGGCTGCCATGTCCCTACCACAAGTCCCCCTTGGTCAAATCTGCTCCTTCCAACCTGGAGACTAGTCACCCCTCCATAGCCCTGCCCTGAGAACCACCCTCCCAACCCCAGGCGCCCAGCCCCACGCTAGGTCTTGTTCCCGGTCCTTGAGCAGAAGCCTGACTGAAGTGCCCTGCCCAGCCAGGGCTCTGGCCATCAGGCCCTGGATCTCTCTCCAAGGGCCTGTCCTTCCTGGAACAGGGCCGTGGATAAGGGGCATGCTTGGGGAGTGTGGAGGATGTGCAGGGATGCTCTGTGAGAAACCCAAGATGAGGGACGCCTGGGTGGCTCAGCAGTTAAGTATCTGTTTTCGGCTCACGGCGTGATCCCGGGGTCCCAGGATCAAGTCCCACATCAGGCTCCTTGCATGGAGCCTGCTTCTCCCTCTGCCTGTGTCTCTGCTTCTCTCTTCTGTCATGAATAGATTTTAAAAAAACTTAAAAAAAGAAAACAAGATGAAAATACAAGTGAATAGAGCAAAGATGTTCTTTTCAACAAATGGCGCTACAACAACTAGACACCCACATGTGAAAAGTGACTCCGGACACAGCTCTTACAGCCTTTACACAAATTATCATAACATAGATCACAGAGCTAAATGTAAAATGCAAAATTATAGAAGTCCTAGAAGAGAACAAAGAAGAAAAATCTAGATGACCTTGGGTGTGGCAATGACTTTTGAGATCCCACACCAAAGGCGCCATCCACGAAAGGAATAATTGATAAGCTGGACTTCATTGAAATTGAAAAACTTCTGCTCTGGCAAAGGGAATGAGAAGACAAGCCACAGATCGGGGAAATATATTTGCAAAAGACTCATCTGATCAAGGATCATTATGCCGAATATTCAAATAATTCTTAGAATTCAACAATGAAAAAACAACCTGATTTTAAAAAGACCTTAATAGACACCTCACCGGATGAGAAATACGGATGGCAGATGAACGTTTGCAAAGATGTTCGTTGTCATATGTCCTTACACAGTTGCAAATTAAAACAATGAGATACTGGGACACGTGGGTGGCTCAGTGGTTGGGCATCTGCCTTCGGCTCAGGGCATGATCCCAGGGTCCTGGGATCAAGTCCTGCATCAGCCTGCATCTCTCTCTGCTTCTGTCTCTGCCTCTCTGTGTGTCTCTCATAAATGAAGAAAATCTTTTTAAAAAATAATAAAATAAAACAACGAGATACCACTAGACATCTATGAGAATCCAGAATCCGGAACACTGACAACACCCAATGCTGGTGAGAGTGTGGAGCAACAGGAAATCTCATTTGCTGCTGGTGGGCACGCAGAACAGTACAACCTCTCGGGAGGACAGTTTGGTGGCTTCTTACAAAACTGAGCATACCCTCACCATAGAATCCAGCAATTGTGCTCCTTGGTATTTACCCAAAGGAGCTGAAAACTTGTCTAGATGAAACCTGCACATGGAGCTTTCCAGCTGCTTCATTCATAATTGCCCAGACGTGGAAGCAGCCAAGATGTCCTTCATCAGGTAAATGGATAAATCAACTGTGGTTCATCCAGACAACAGAATGTTCTTCACTGCTAAAAAGAAGTGAGTGACAAGCCCTGAAGAGACATGGGGCAAACCGACGTGGACGTGACTAAGTAAATGAATCCAGTCTGAAAAAGCTACATACTGTAGGATTCTAACTAGAAGACAATCTAGAAAAAGCAAACTATGGAGGCAGTAAAAGGCCCAGGGGTTGCCAGGAATTGGGGGAAAGGCGGGGCAGGAAGGGAGGGATTAAATAGAGCACAGAGTGTTTTCAGGGCAGTGAAACAAATTCCGTCTGACACTATAATGGTGCATACACGTCATCATACGTTTGTCAAAGCCCATGGAGCGTACAACCCCGAGAGCAAATCCTAGTGTAAACTACAGACTTTGGGTGAAGATGTGTCAGTGTAGGTTCATTGATTATAACAATGTAGCACTCTGGTGTGGGATATTGATAGTAGGGGACAGTGGGGGTGAGCAAGGGGCATATGGGAAATTTCTATACTTTTCATTCAATTTTGCTGTGAAGTTAAAACTGCTCTAAAAAGTAAAGTCTGTGTTTTTAAAGATATGTAAGTGATGAATCCTTAAGTTTGATTCCTGTTCCCATCCTAAATCCACGCAACACGACCCTGATAACATTCCCATTGACAGACAACTGGGGCTCTGTTCTTATTATTGTCAAGTGTGGCTGTTATTATTATTATTATTATTATTATTATTATTATTAGTGATTGAGCGGGCATGGGTCAGATACTGTGCTATGCATTTGATTCTGATGATCTCATTTGACCCCATGACAACCCCGAGGCAGGAACTGGGGCCCACTTTATAGACAAAACAGCTGAGTCCTATCGCACAGGTGATCGGTGATGAACCCAGATCCATCTGGATCCCAAGCCCCAGCTCTTCACGTCATGCAAACAGGATGGTAACAATTCATACTGATTACCCATATGTTTTTCCATCACGCTCTCGTTCATTGTAATCGTTGGCGTTCCGTATGTGGGAAGCTAGGCAGAGGGGTGAAGCACTCTGCCCGCGTTGGTTCCTTTGCAATCACACCCTTGTTTCTGGGGCTGTCTCCCCAGTCTGAAGTCTCAGAGGCTCCATAGGAGTGAAAGAAAATGTCAAGAATATTAAATTTGTAATTGAGTAAAACCTGAGGAGAATCATTAAATCACGATTTAATATTTCCCAAATGGTTCATCGACATTTTGAAGATGTGTCAAACTCTTTAGCGTTCCGCATCCTGATGGGGTGGATGAACACGTTGGATACAGGTTCAAGAGGCCAGCTGGAGAGCGGCCTGCACGGCACTGTCATGCCAGCAGCATGGACCTGAACCCAGGGCCACAGCCCCCCACTTCACAGCGCCCTCTCAAAGTCATTCTGCAGGTGAGGCTTGAGGGAGGGAGACCTGGAGGTATGGAGGTCCTGGAGTGATATGGAAACATATGTAGCTATCAATGCGTAAGGACCCCTGAGTTACGTTGGATGCCAACTCATTTTCAGATATGAAGTTCCAGATGCCTTATCCATGTAAAAATGTACTTTAAATAAATATATGTGCCAGCACCCAGCTCTTGGTTTCTAAATACCATTTTCCAATGAAAGGGACCAGGATCCTTGGAGAAAGGACTGATTCCAGGGCTGGGCAGAGAAAATACAAGGCAATCCCAAAGCTTTGTGGTGTCAGAAAATGAGGTAGTGCTAAAAACAACACAATAAAAACCACATGATAAATTTATAATCCAAACAGATTACGAGGGCCATATCAAGAGAACGGAAGAGTCTGCCTATGAGGGCTTTCAAAGCTGGATCAATTTGAGCAACGCGATAAATAACAAGACCACTGAATTTCAACCAAGGAAGTAGAAGGAATGAGGAAAGCAGAAAATCACTATTAGAATACCAAGATGGGAATTGCCACGGGCTGGATCCACCCAGGGCTGCTGGGATTAGGGGTGAAACTTGAAGGAGAAACAGGACCCTTACATAGTTTCAAAGTATCTCCCCTCCCAATTTATTAATGACCATGCTGGTTTTCACATTTGTCCACCAATTCATAGATGTCCAGGGGGTGGGGTTTGATCCCTCTCTTCTGGAGTGTGTGGGCTGGCTTTAGCAACTTGCTTCTAAGAATAGAACACGGAGAGGGAAAAATAGCAACTGTGCAACGAGAAAATCTGGCAGATGCTACCTTAACCTGCGATCAAGGTTAACATCACCAGCGAGAAGTCCTGTGGATGTCATGTACCCCGGTGGGATGTCACGTGGATCCGTGGGTTTTCACCAACAGAAAAGCCGGTGAAATTCAAAGTTAAGCCAGCTGTGGACTCTGTTAGCGTGGGGAGTGCGGGGAGAGGGGGACTCGGGAGCTCTCTGCTCCATCCTAGGAGGACTCTTCTGTAAGCTTAGGAGTGGGAAAGAAAATGTTGTCTAAAAAAAACACACATCTTGGGGGATCACTGGGTGGTTCAGCAGTTTGGTGCCTGCCTTCGGCCCATGGCGTAATCCTGGGGTCTCGGGATCGAGTCCCACGTCGGGCTCTCGGTGCATGGAGCCTGCTTCTCCCTCTGCCTGTGTCTCTACCTCTCTCTCTGTGTGTGTCTCTCATGAATAAATAAATAAAATCTTTAAAAAAATAAAAAAAAACACACATCTTGTTTTGGGTTTAGGATCCCCAAAATGTAGAATGCGAAAATATTGGCCTGAAATTAGGCTATTTTGAAAGCAGTAAATCCAACCTTTTTTTCCCTCTGCAATATACGTACTGCATGCATAGACACACATATACGACATATTTGTCCAAATGGGATTGTGCCGTGGGCACAGCTTTATGGCCTGCTTTATTAATGACAATCCACCGGGAGAGAGCTGTAAGGTTTATCACAAACGCACTCCAGGAACTATAGTTAGGGGGTGTGTGGGGGATTTCCCAGACCCGGACTCTTTCCTGTGCGCTGCCGAAGCTCTGTGACCTTCTTTCCACACTCACCCTTGCCCTAGTCCCTGTAACAGAGGGCCGGTTGTACCCCCTAGATCTCAGCAACCTAGGACACAGGACGGCACCCGGGAGATACTGTATGGAGCTGTCCTGAGGTCTCCAAGCTGTGAAATGGAGAGAAGAATTCCTGGCTGTGCCTGCTGTGCCCAGGATTCCAGGGGCATCAGGAGGAGGCCACCCATGGGAGATGTTGGGGAGCACTGCATTAGCTCTTCATCTGAGCTCCAGGGTTCAAATCCCTAGTCTGTCCCTTCCTGCCTGGGCCCCCTTGGGCAATTTGACCTCACCAGGCCTGCTCCCTCACCTACAAATGGGACTGATGTGAGGTCTGTTGGTGGCACCTGCAGTGATTGCTACTTTGGACATTAACCAAATACACGGGGAGGAGGCCTGGGGGCTTCCTGGCACAATTGTGTGGCGGCTCCAGATGCCAGTGGTGGCACGCAGCCCTTCCTTCTCCTTGGAAGCAGCCCCAGTCGGCACAGCCTGCAGTCCCCCCGCACTGACGACCAGTCCCCAGATGTCTAGTGTCGCCTGGCCCAAGACCCAGCTCCTGCGGGCATCGCGGAGCCACCGGCTGGGTTAGAACCTTGGCCAGCAAGAGAGCAGGGAGGGAAGGGCCGAGCTGGGGAGGGTTGGGAGGGGACAGGGCCCTCCCCCAGCCTCCTCCAGCCTCCCTGGAGATGTCACAGGCTTAGCAGGGGCTGCTTGACACATGTCAGATAAAATAAGGAAAAATAAATAACAATGTTTATAAGAAGATTAGCGAGAAGGCGGCAAAATTTCTCTAGGGAGTCTCCTTGGCTGGATCTGGGAGTGACAGCTCCCATTGCCTTATCAGAGACGTAATGAGTTGCCAGGATTTGGGGTCATTAAAAATCTTCCGCGGCTGGGCCCCCTCCCTCTCCTGTCGCCTTTGATGGTGGAGTCAGGGGGCCTGGTGGCGGCCCGGGCCCCCTGCCCCCACTGTGCTGTCTGCCCCTCGCTGTCCCATTCGCCGGGGGGGACAGAGGTGCAATGGTGGGGCCCAGCTTGGTGGAAGTAATGCAACACGACGGCCCAATTTATGCCCGCGGCCCCTCGGGCAGAGGACCCGTCTCCCTGGTGCGGATTAGACTCTGTTTTATCTCAGCTGCCTTCAGAGACAAAAGAGGGGCTCTGTGTGGACACGTGGACACGACGAGGCCTCTGCAGCTCCAGACTGCCCTGTAGGGAGGGAGCCCCGCCGGCCGTCTAGCACCCCACTTTGAAACTCAAGTCCGGGGATGGGCAGAGGTCAGAGGTGGCTGTGTATCGGGGGCAGAGTGAGGCTTTGAACCCAGGCGTCCAGGCTCCCAGACAGAAGCTGGGTGTGTTTCGGGGGCTACTGCATCCGTGCATAGGGAACAGAGCGGAGGAAATTCAATTTCATGAGGAAAAAAACTGCGCCCCTGTCTCCCACAACGTGCAGGTGGCTGGGCGAGATGCAGGGAGCCCAGAAACCAGGGACACACGAGTCTGCGCCCCCAGTCCGGCAGGAAGGATGGATGCAGAAGCCCGTGTCCACAGGCCAGCATCTGTCCCACACACTCACCCAGACTTTCTGATCCATTCTCAAGCCCCTGTCAGGCTCCCGGGAAAGGGCTCCCGCCTTCCATCACCTCCCTCTTTGTCAGAAGCTTATCTTCAAGGAGCTCAAAGCACTTGTAGTGTATTGATTTTCTCAACCACTCACGGGCTCCGCTTCCCTTGAGGGATGGAGGCTTGAAAGAGGAAGGATTACCCTGTGTCTCAGTTCAGGAAACTGAGGCTGGGAGCAGCCCACTCATGGTGCTACTGGCCTGTATGGTACCTTTGTGCCCTGGGCAAATACAGCCACATTCTGAAAGAGGTGCCTTGGTGGGCAGAGTGAGGCTGGATCCCAGTGAACAACCTGCCCAACTGTGTGGCAGCCCTGCTATCACATTTAACAGCAGAGGATGGCCATGAGGTCTCTCTCAACTAGATCTCTGGCAAAATAGTAAAGCCTGGAAGGTCCTCCCTATTGTGGAGAGAGCGCCTAACTTCTTCAAGCATCAGTTTCCTCATCTAAATAGGGTACAATAAAGGCCTGTAAGGCAGTTGGGCTGATTTGTGAAATACTAGATGTTACTACCATCTTCTGTGAATAACCACATAAACACTGTGGTCATTCATACGGTCGCTTCGTGGAGCTGGTCACCCGCACCCTCCTTCTCAGTCTCACACCTGCCACACCCCAGGGTGTGCCTACCAGGTTTACCCCCAGGGAGGGTCTCACCTGTCGGCCCACCAGATCTCCCTAGTGCTCGGAGGCCAAGGCCGGAAGCCCTGAGTCACCCCTACCCTGCAGCACACCTGAGGAAAGACTGCAGCAGCCCCACGGCCCAGGCAGGACAGCCAAGTCCGGCCAGGCCAGCGGCCTCTGCCCCCGATCTACAGACCCTCCCGTCTCAGCCTTTGTGGCTACAGCTTCTAGCTGTTTCAGCAGGTGGGGTCTGGAATCCCAGGGGGGCTTTAGTCCAACCCTTCCTTCCAGGGCAGGGGTGATGAGAAACGGACCAGAAGAGGGAGTGCGTCCTCCCCCCCAACAGAGTCCCAGGCTGCTCTTCCTGGGAGCTCCTCCTGGGATCTCCTCGTGGGCTCTGGCCAGTGCAACTTTCCCCAGTGGAAAGCTGTCCGTTTGGCTGTCTTCTGGTCTGATTCCAGAGCTTACCTGAGCCCAGCCCTAGGCATTGGGGGTCCAGGGCGCTCCCAGAGAATCAAACTCAGTGGTAAGTAGTGGGGCGAGGTGGGGGCACTGCAGGCTCAGAACAGCCCAGTTGCTGGTTGCATCCCAGCTCAGGCCTGGGGTCTCTCCCAGGTGCAGCAGGCTCCATCACAGGCCCACCTGGGACAGCCAGCACCTGGTGAGGCCACGCAATTTGTAGGACTGTGAATCCCAGGGCCGATGGACAGAGCTTCCTCCCTGCAGCTGTGGCCCATGACCTGGATGTCTGGTGGCCTGGGACAGCCGGCTGGGCCCTCGGCTCTGCTGCTGGTCCCTCGGCCTGTTCTCTGTCAGCCCCGGGGGCTTTCGGTGCCACATTCGACCAGCAATAACAGAAAAGTAGCCGTTTGCTCACAAATTATATTTGAAAAATAAAGCTGATTCGAGGCTGCCCCTGTAATGCTGCCCCGCTCAATCCTGGCATCCTCACGCTAAAGGGGAAGATCCTGATAATAACAGTAATAATAACTCGTATTTACAGGGTGCCTGCTAGGTACCCGGCGCTATGAGTGCTGCACTTGGAACAGCCCTGTGGGTCTAGAGGGAAGGGCAGGTGAGAGTCGCAAGCCTGGCTCCCCGTGGGGTTCTCTGGGCACTGTCCCCTCCATGGTGGAGGCCCTCCCCTCTCCACCGCCTCTCCCTCCAGGAGCTCTTTGACTACAATCTCCCGCCCCCTTCTTCCCCCAGGACGTGATGAGTCATGTCCCACACCATGGGGTTTCAGGATCTGCTCTTGGAGGCCAGCTGACACGTTCTTGGTTTGGGGATCCAAGGCTCATTAGCTTTACAAAACAACATGGCCACATCCAAGCGGCTTGTCCTCTGGGGCAGGGGTGTGCAGAAGGTCTGGGCTTCACCACCCACCTTCCCCTCCCACCCCTACCTGGGCCTCAAAGCACTCTTCTCTTCCTCCAGGCCTCCTCAGAAATTGTTTGCTCTGGTTTGCATGGGGAAACTGAGGCTGCTCTCCCTGCAGCCCAGTGCCTCCTCCCCTCCGTCCCTGAGAGCCTCAGGGAGGTCTCTGGCCCCGCATCTCTGAGGCCTGGGGAGGGGAGAGAGGAAATAGAGCTGGGAAGCATTTGTTTCTTCTCAACAAAGCAACTCATTTCTTTAGGCAAATGAGCTGGGGAGGAAAGGACAGGGAGCCCAGCAGTGATTAATTAGAAAGGAAATGAGTGGCCTGCACGAAGGGGGCAGGGGTGAGGCAGCAGGAATGGGTGGGCTCAGGGCAGGCGGGACGAGGAGCTGAGCCCAGGACACGCACAGGTTGAACCTGGAGTGGGCCCTGACGAGGAAGAAGGGGGCTCCTGGCTTGGCCTGGGGGAGCTCAGCTCACAGATCTGCTGGGGAGGCGAGCCGGGGCCACACAGGAGTGAGGTCAAAAAGACACAGGAGGTCACTCAGGAAACCAGGGGGTTGCTGTCTGGCTCCCCGTGAGGCCTGAGTCAACCCAGGAGTGTCCCTTCTAGCATCCCCTGGCTGCCTGCCCCCCAGTGCTCTGGCCGCCCTGCATCTCCCCGGGGGCCTGTCCCATTTGGGCCACTCCTTCACCTTCACAGTGGCCTTGCCCCATTCAACACTGTCAGCCTAAACCAAACCCCAGTTACTCAGGGCACTATCTGCTGACCGATCATGCTAGAAGAACAGACACAGGGCTCATCAGGATGATGTAAGAACATGGGACAAACGCCCTGTTAGAGCAGCGGGGTTCTCGTGGGCAAAGACAGATGCCTTGGCTCTTCACAGGCCCTGTGAGGCCTCCGACCAGTTTTGGGTGCCACTCTCAGCTCGGTCCTTGTCACAGATGCCACAGCAGAGGGACCCTTGAGTTTAACACCTCAGACCTAGACCAGGGGCCAGAGAAGGGCTATGACTTGTCCCCAGCCACACCCATTCGTGGTAGGCATGGGGCTCGATTTGACCCCCTGATTCCTGCCAGGGCTCTTTGCATGTCCTCTTAGGGCGGCCTTCTTCCCCCTTGGCTATGGCATCTGTCTGATGGGTGTGCCCCACGAGTGCCCCTTACAGGATGCCCCTCGCGCTCCAGCTCAGAGTCCCAGCCCCCTTCCCTAGCCGCAGTGGGTTTCCTCTGCAGTTCTTTGTGGCACCCCAGCCCTTTTGGGTTAAATCCAACAGCTCCTCCCTCCCTCCCCACTAATGACACGCCTGTCTCGCCACGTGATGGGACGCTGGCTAAGAATAGAGTTTGCCGCTCTCGGGCTCTGCTCAGCAAAGCTGCCACGACACAAGGGTTTTCTGTGTCTGCCGCTCCGTGGTGCTCCAGGCCCGGGCCCCGGGGCCTCCTCTTGCGGCCCCACCAGGCCGGGAGGCTGAGGCCCCAACAGTGTCCGAGAGGACAAGCCCAGGGGAACTGACTGCCCAGGAAGGGCCCGTGGCTCGGGCTGTCTCGCAGGCATGTCCAGCGGCCCCCGTGCATGTGAGTCCCGTCTGATTCCCTTGTCCACCAGGTCTTCATCCAACCCATTTCACAGCGGAGTGACTGAGTCAGACCTGGCAAGTGGCTTGTCTGAGGTGCCACAGCCTCTAAGTTCAGGAGCCAAGATTTGACCCTAGGGCCCCTTTCTTCTGAGGACACAACCCCCCAGGATGACACATCTCCCATCCCACCAGTTGCAGCCTTCTTACTGCCTTCCTCACCTTAGCCCCAGCCCGATTCCAATTGAAAGACAGGCTTGACGGCAAGAGCAGAGAAGCAGTGTCTGAGATGAGGCTAACTACGATGGTGGTGGCGGTGGCGGCGGTGAGGTGTGCTGGAGGTGGTCAGGGGCACGAATAATAGTGACCCTACACGGGGTTTGAACCCCGGCTCCACCACTTACAGCCGTTCCACATTGAGAGCGTTGCGCTAACCACTTGGCGCCTCAATGTACTCGTCTGTAAAATGGAAACATCAGGGGTTGTAATTAGGAACGGGGTTATCACACTGAGGACAGCACCTGGCGCCTAGTGAGAGCCCCAGAGCAGCTTGCTCTACTATCGCCTGCCCCGCAGGGTGAAGGCACAGGGTGCAAGGTGTCTGTGTGCTGCAGTGTGCAGAGAGGGGGCCCTGCCACGAGCAAAAGGGCCTCCTGCCCTGAGCTTCCTGGATGCCTGGGCAGTACCAGCCTGCAGTGTGCGGACGTGGACGAGTGCGTGCGTGTGTGCGCACGTGCCTATAGACATGTTGGACCGCTAGACTTCTAGACTTGGAAGGGAGCCACAGGTCATAGCCTATCTCCCTCCGCCACACCCGGCTCTGAAATCCCCTCCGCCATGTCACTGACCTCTGCTTCCCCGGACCTTGCTTACCTGCCTCCTGCGACAAGAAATGCTTTTTCTCCCAAGGCAGCCTGCCACCTTGTGAGAAGTTCCATCAGAGCAGACTTCCCTATGCCTCCCCCTCCTGCCCTTCACCAAGGGGACCCCAAGTCAACGCAAGCCTCCCTGAAAGAATGAAGGAGTCTGGCTGCAGCCCCTTCCCTCTCCAGGGGACCTGTCCCAGGTGACCCCAGGCCACTGAATTGCCCCTCCTCTGTCTTCTCTGCTGTTTATAATAGTTACATGTCTCTTCAGGCCTCTTGTCATATGGGTCCTGTCTCCCCTGCTAGATAAGAGCCTCATGAGGACAGAGGCTGCTCCTTTGTCACACCCTGACTCCAAATGACATGATAAAGAGAAAGCACTTAGGACAGTGGCCCACAAGCTGTGCATGTTAGCTACTGTAATGAGAAGTGCCATCACTATTTTTAGCATTGTCATGGTCTCTCACCATCGCCATCCACCATGATCTCACCCCTGGCATAAGGGAGCAAACCACACAGGGACCTTCTATCCCGTGTCCTCACCTGACCAGGTGAGCAATACTAGAACAAAGAGTTATGGGGCCCCCACCACATGCCCTGTACTGTGCTAAGAATGTTACGTGTGATACACCTGGTAATCCTTGCAAGCTCTGATGCTCCCATTTTACAGATGAGTAAACTGGAGGAGGGGTGAGCACAGAGCTATAAGATGGTCCCCCTAAGTTTGCACAGCTGTGAGTGGCAGAGCCAGGACTTGCATGTCACTAGTCTGTGCTCCTGCCTGTCTCCCTGCTACACCAAGGGCTCAGTGAGAAAAGTTTGACTTTTCTTCTCAGTGAGAAAGGATGACAGAGGTGCATCCCGGGGACCCGTTCTCTAACACGGAGCCTCCCAGGGCTGGACCAGGAGTTCAGCTCTCATCCACCTGTCCCCTGTCCCCAAGCCTGGGAGAAGTCCTTGAAGTCCAGAGTGAGCCCTTGCAGACGGTGATTTTGTCACGCTTCCCCTGTCCTCCTGGGGCGGGATGAGAGGGAGGGGACCACTGTGAGCAGGAGTACGTCAGTTTCACTCCATGGTGAGGGCCATTCGGACCTCCTGGAGGAGTCAGAGGCAGCCCAGCTCTGGGGACGCGCTGCCCCATCCTGAGTGACAGCAGGCCAGGGCCCGCAGCCACGGCCACCGGTGAGCGCCCCGTGGCCCCCGGGAGTGCACACGCTCGCCGCACGTGCACATGATATTAAAGTCATATTTTTGGTGGCTGGGAAGGCGCGGTTGTCACTTCCTCTGCCCCAGGCTACCCGCCGCCCGGCTCCCCTTCCACTTCCCCGCCCACCGCCGAGCGCCATCCGTTTGTATTTATATAGATAAATCGGCCCGGCTAATTAAAGTTCTCTTGCTGGAGAGTGAGGGAATTAATAAAAGAACTTGGAACGGAGCCGACGGAAAGCTGGGGCGCTCGGAGCCGGAGCCAGAAGCCGTGGCAACAAAGGAGGCCACAGGGTCCAGCAGGCAAGGCTGCGGGCCCCCGCCTCCGCCCTCCTGGGGGAGCAGAGGGCACTCTGCGCTCCCGACCCCGGGAATGAGGGCGCCGGCAGGAGCCCGTGCCCTGCGTGTCCCGTGCTGTGATGCCACACACGCACCTTCCCTTGACCTCTTGGCCTTTGGATCTGAGGCTGCGGGGAGAGAGGCGGTTGGAAGCCCTCACAGTGACACGCTGCTCGGGCTCGAATTCTAGCTCGGCCACTACGGCTGGCCGTCCAGCCTCAGGCAGGTTTAGCAGCTCTGTGTCTCCGTTTACTCGCCTGTAAAATGGGAGCATCACAGGTGGCGGGACTTACCAGGGTTCTCACGCTTCAACTGCTCAGGACGGCCCCTGGCATGCAAGAAGGGCCCCGTAACTGTGCAGTTAGGGCTCGCCTGACAGAATGAGGGCACAGGTGCGCAGGATGCAAGGTCGCTGCATGGCTGTCGTGCTCGGAGAGCGGGCCTTGCCACCAACAAAAGAGCCTCCTTCCCTGGTCTTCTGGACGCGCGCTCAGTGTCAGCCCGCAGGCCGCCTTGTCCGGCCTCCAGCCCCAGCACGCTCCCCACCGAGGCCCAGGGGACCCCTTGACTGGGATCCTCCCCCTGCCCGGGCTGTGCCCTCGGCCTCCAGGATGGGCTGTTCCCTTCCGCATCCCAATCCCTGCCGGCGGCCCAGGGACTGGCCTGAGAGACGGGTTCTGACTAAGCCCGCAGCTGGCAGTGGAGTCAGCTGTGGCTTCCTAGGATAGGGCAGGCTCTTTGGATTGTATCCCATCCTATTTCCCAGTCTCTTCCTACCTCTCTGCCCTCAAAGACCCTTAATGTGCCCCTGTCCTTGGGTCAAACAGGCCACCGACCCCTCCTGGAGGTGGAGGCATCGTACCCTCCACGACTCCTCCCCTTCCGTTTTCCTGAGTCTCTGCTGGCACGAGACAGGGAGCCCCAGGAGCTAGGAGAACTGCGTGGCCGCTGCTCTGCTACCCACCGTCTATGGGACCTGGGCTGCGTCCACATGGCTGGACTCTCCCCCAGGCAGCCTTGTAGCTCAGCCCTCTGCGATTCTCACATAGCCCCCAAAGAGCAAAGGGGGAAGAGCCGCCATCACAGGCCTGGACCCCGTGCCCAGAGGAGCCAAATGATACAGGGAGGATGGGGCTCTGTGAAATCTTGGACTTGAGCTTGGATTTCTCCAAAGCTTCTAGGGGTTTTCTCAGCCCCCAGAGAGGGAGATTGATGTAGGCCAAGTTCCTGATCTCCTGGGTGGGCAGCTGGCCCCTTCTGCTAGCCCAGCCCAGCCCCCCTCCCAGGCAGCCAGCAGGTCTTCCTAAGCCGCTTCAGCTCAGATGTCCCCTCCTCCGAGAGACTGTCCCTGACCACCCACCCAACTCTCAATGCCATTCGCTTCTTACTTTGTCTTCACAGCATTCATCTTTATCTAAAACTTCTCCATTTGGGTATGATTTTATTGTCTGTTTCTTCCAACTGGAAAGAAAGCTCCTCATCCACTCAAGGTGTATCTCCAGCACTTGGTGCCCACCGAATGTTTTTAAATGAGTGAGTGCCTGGTGAGTGGATGTGCAGATGGATGACACCCCCCACCCCCCATCCCACCGCTGAGGAGATGGTCACTGGTACGGCCTGCAGAGGAGTGGCCGTCAGGCCAGCTGGGCTGAGGCCAGGGCACCCTGAGGAAACAGCTGGGCCTGCTGGAGCCAGAGGCCCCAGGCAGGCGCCTCCTGTTTGTCAGCCTGCGTGGGTGTAATGGTGTGGCCCCTGAGCCCCTGAGGAGGGGAGGAGAGGGAGGGCAGCCCGAGGAGGAAGGATGAGCCAGATATAACTTAGGGACAATGAAAAAGCGAGGGCCTCAGGAAGAAACAGAGGAGAGGAAAGGTCTAACAATACGTAGGACCATCACTCATCGGCAGGATAGCCCCTGTCCAGGTGTCCCTCCGGGGCTGGCTCATCCTTCCCCTTATCTCTCAGCACGGTGACGCCAGGAAAGCCCCTCCCGGCCAGCCCTGGGGCCCTCTACCCTGGAAACATCATCTGGAAACCAGTGGAGCTCATCTGAGCCTCCCTTCCTTGTGCCTGGGCTGGAAGGTAAGGCCCAGGGACTTGCCCAAGGTCACAGAGCAGAAGGGGCCAGACCTCAGGTCTCCCGGCTCCCTGGGCAAGGCTCTCCCCACATCCCAGCCTGTTGCAGGGGTGTGCACATCCACACCACACCCCTCCCCACCGCCCCTGCTCACCATTAGCCCCAGCAGAGGCCCATTTGGGCGTCTGCCACCTATTTCTAGGCAGTGCTTGCTGTCCAGGGCCTGGTGTCTGAGCGTCAAAGCCTAAAAATAAAAAGACAGATTGTCCACTTCGGCTGTAATTACCGCCTAAAAAGACCCAGTGGGGAGAAAAAGAGAGAGGGGGGAGGAATAAAGAGCTGAGCATCTATCACAGGCAGACAGGAGAGGGAGGGAGGGTCTCCGGGCACGTCAGTGGGGCTCACAGGCCTGCTGCCCCCCCCCCCCCCCGCCTCCCTCTCAGCTCAGCCATCCATCGGGCCTGAGTCCCACGGGACAAGGTGGACACAGGGCAGGCCGTGTGGGGGACCTGGGCCGGCTCAGCTGCCCCCGGCTGTGTAACCATACCAAATGGCAGGCTTCTTTAGGGACCCTGTTTTCTTAACAGATTATGCATTCTCTCAACAGATCCATCGTGAGCGCCCACGACGTGCTGGAGATGTAACTAGAAACAGTGGTGCTCATGGAATGTACATCTGGGCCAGATGCTGCTGGACACAAAGGAAGATGAGGACAGCAGTGGGACGGCTGGCTGGTATCACAGGAGACCTCGACAGGAGCCAAGCTCCCTTGCAGGGGCGGTGGCGGGGTGGGCCGGGGGCCATGGAGACAGAGGCTGGAGACAGCTGCGTGGCACACTTGCTATCCTGCCAGCTAAAGGGGGCGGTGGGTCAGTGGAGACCTACTGCCGTGGGGGAGACCTGGAGCACGTGGGGAGGCCCATGAGAGTGACACCTCCTGTGAGAAGGACTGCTGGGGCCCGGGGGAGGGCAGTACTGGGGGTGGTCACTGTGAGGCCTGAGAGCCAGGGATGGTGGGGAACTGTGAAGCGCTGTGGCCAGGAGGGATGGAAATGAGCATCTTTGGGGCTAGCACAGAGCCTTGTGGCACCCACTGCGCACAGGCCCCCAGTGGAGGTGGCTGGTGGCCGGCGCGGAAGGGGGGTACCCCCGGGATGCACCACCCTGCTGGGACTCTGGGGGCTGAAGGGCTGTGGCTGGCAGGAGGAGCAGAGCCTAGGTGAGGAGGGCAGAGGCAGGGCCCGGGGGCCAGTGGTTGGGGAGCCCAGATGGGAGCGAGGCCGGCCTGGAACAGAGCCTCAGGACCACCTCTTTCCATGGACCTGCGGGAAGCGCCCTGTGCTTGGTGCTCCTGACCCGCCCATTGTCCTTCGGCCCCTCCAGCCCGGGCTACTCCTCCCCTCCCTCTCTACCTTGGGTGACGTCTCCTCCGCGAGGCCAGCTTCCGCAGGATGTGCCCACGAGGCCCCAGCTCCTCCCTGGTGTCCTGCCTCGGGTGGCAGCAGCCTCGCACTATCTCGAATGCCTGCACCAGTCAGCACCTCGCAGCTCCTCCACGACCTGGGAAACCAATTCCCGGCACCTAATCCCCCTGCTGTAAATATCTGAGGGCCCTTCTCTTCTAGTTAGAGCCTGGCTGCTAGGGCCCACTTGACAGAGCTTCCGCACCTGTAAAATGCAGACAGTAGCTCCCTGCAAGCTCTCATGGGGATGCAGTGAGGTAATGAATATAAACATGCAGCATGGACCCACAGCATGGAGCAGCAACAGGTAGGCCCTGGAGGAAGACAGAAGCTCAATGTTCATTCATCCTACACACTTCAGCTCCTGCTCCGTGCCGTGAGCCGGAGACCCTCCCAATCCATACCTGTCCCCTGGCTAATGGGCCTCGGCCCCTGGAGGGACAGACAGACTGGGAGCAGCAATGCAGGGGCGATGGGAACTGGCTCCTAACCTAGTCTCCAGGCTAGGCTGGGCTGGGCTGAGGTCTTCCGGAGGAGGCCACACCTAAGCTGACCTCACCTGAGTGATGGGAAGACGGGCTTCGTGCTCTTGGAGTTGCCCCAGGCCCAGTGCAGGCCAAGCGCTTCTCCTGCACCCCTTCCCATCCTCACGGTGGCCCAGGAGCGGGTGCTACTGCAGCCCTCTTCTCCGTTTGACTGGATGGGGAAATGGTGCTCAGGAGCTGTTAGGATAGCCAGGCCACGGGATTAGGAGGCCCATGAGAGACGGGGAGGTGGGGGCGTGGAGTTTGCCTTCGCAGGTAGGCTTCTTTGTTCACATGACATCAAAGCCGGGCGCGAATGGTGACCTGCAGGATGCCCGGTGTGCTGTGCTCTGGACGAGTCCAGGGTGACATTCGCGCCTCGCTGTTGGACACAGGGCTCCTTAGCATTGGGCACGCCCAACCTGCATGAGGTGGGGGGGGGGCACTGCCCCCAGCAGGCCAGGCTGAAAGGGCTCAAGTGGGGGAAGGAGGCAGAGGCACCCAGGGACAGGAGGGATCCAGAGCCTGCCCTGTGGTCTTGAGGCTCAGACAGCCGGAAGGCAGGCTGGGGCTCCCCAGCCAACCCAGCCGGGGTGTCCCCAACTCGCTTATCCCACTGCTGGCTCCTGAATAGGCCAGAGGCCCATCCCGGGGCCTGACCCTGCACTGACAAATTCTGAAAACTCCACAACCTTGGAGGTTGGTCAAATACCAGTAACAAAACCACTCCCTCTTGGAGCTCCAGGGCATTTGAGATATTATCTTTGTGGTTTTCTGTTCATGATTTTCATTAAAAATAAACAGTGTTCAATGAGAGCATTCCACCCAGCGTGGCTCCTCCGGGGGCCTCAATTTCCTCACCTGTGGAAAGGGCCTATTAATTCTCTCTCTTGCCTTCTCCCCCGGGGCGCTGAATGGGCAGATGGGAGGAGGTGCAGGGAGGCAGAGCCGGTTCCTGACAGTGTGGGGCAGGAGTGCACTTCCTTCCCGTTCTCAAGGTCAGGCTTGGGGCCTCTGTGTACCCTCCCTTCTCAGATCCCCCCAGAACTGCAGTGACTCTCAGTTGAATGCAAGTCACCAGCTGTCTCCACCTCAGTTTCCCCTTCTGAGCACTGGAGAGAAGACCCGGTCTCTATTTCCCTGGACACAGCTAGAATTTAATAATGGGTAGAGCAGAGGAAGAAAACAAGAGGAGATTAGAGGCAGGGGATGGGAGAGGGGAAGGGGGGTTGGCAGGGCCACTCTATTCATAGCATGGGTGGCTCCTCCAGAGCTGTGCAAGGCGACAGTGCTGGGGGCTGGGGGCCCTTCCAGCTGCCCAGAGGGAGAGAGGCCTTTGCTGTAACCCCAGCCCAACTGCAGCAAGATTGCACACCCCCCACACCCTCCCCACCTCCCCAGCCAAGCGGCCCCCTTCCAGCAAGGGGGAGCTGAGGACAACGCTAGGGCCAGCTCTCTGAACTGGTGTCCCTGTCCGCAAACCTCCACTGCTCCATCGTGCCATGGATGGGCTGGGCACACAGTGTCAGCAGGGGTGTTCTCAGAGCCGCAATGCCTGTCAGCCCAGGCTCAGGCCCCATTCTTGCACAGACCTGCTCCTCCTCGGGGCTGACCCCAACCCCAACCCAGGGCCCCCTCCCTAGCAGCGCCATCCCACCCTCGTCCCATATGAGGCTTTTAGAGCAAAGCGCCCCTGCAACGTCGGGAGGATGGACCGGAAAGTTTGCCACAGAGCTGGCCTGGCCTTTCCCTCCAAGTTTTCCCTCCTCTTGCTGCTTCTGCAAACCCAGCCCTGGGTCACCTTCCAGTAGCCACGGCTGCTGTTGTTTAGATGTCACCCACTGTATAAGTGCTTAATAATGAAAGCAAAGGTAACACACACACACACACACACACACACACACACACACACACACCCCGCCATTTCCGGCACACTTCTGTGCTAAGTGCCTCGCTTAGCTCTCTGCGCCTGGTGCCTCATTTAACCCTCAGTGCCCTGGGAGCAGGTCTGTTGGCCCCGTTCCACAGGTGAAGACGTAGAGGCTCTGGGAGATTAAGTAATTTGCCCAAGGACACAGCAAGTAAGTGACCCAGCCAGCCCACATCTGCTGGACCCCACGACACCACACTCTGCAGCCAGGGCATTGAAACTTCAGGGCTGGGGCCATGGGTACTGCTGGGTCTCATCTTCTTCAATAACCACTTTGAGAGGCACCTACTCTGTACCAGCCTCACACCACCCCCTGGAGATACTCATGAATAAAACCTAATCCCACCAGTCTCAGGGACATAAGAGGCTCGGGGGGCAAGGCCTGCTAGGCTTGGTTTGGGACAAAGAACCATGTGGTTAACCTTTAATGTGTCACTTCGTGGGTCCCTCCCCCTCCCCCATCTGTGAAATGGGCCTCAGAGGTTTGAGCTAATGAGCTAACAACGTCTGGGCCCTGGCTCTGGGAAGTGTGTTAAGTGCTCTGCGTGTGAGGCCCCATTAAAGCCATTATCTGGCCGGGCATCACTCTGCAAGCAGCCTCCAGATGACCACAGATGGGCACTCCACCTCCACGGACTGTGGCTGCCGGAGGGGGCACCCCCCTTTAGACGCAGCTCTCACCTGGGGGCACACCTCCCTGGCAGGTCTCAGGTTAAGCTCCCCAGCCCCTGCCTGCCCACCAGCCCCCACCTCGCCCCAGCACCAGGGAAGCAGCGAGGGAAGGGGGTGCACCTCTGCTCAGGGCCCTCCAGTTGCTTCACTAATGCCCCCTAATGGGCCCATTTAGCCACCCTGTCTCGGCTGTCACCGCAGCCGCTAATTGCTGCTCCTCCTCCAGCCCCACGCAGGCCTCTGCCATCAGCTGGCATTAGCTGCCACAGCGGACACGATTCTGCAGGCCCAGGCCCTTGCTCAGCCAGGGACGAGCCTCTCCAAACCCCCATGCTCTTGACATCCACATGGTTCCCACCCTGCACTGAGTGAGTCCAAGGGGCAGAAAGGGAAGCGGAGGGGTTGGACGTGGGGGTGCTGGAGGCAACGGGCACAGAGCTCCTGGCAGGCAGGGGCGAGGAGCGAAGTCTCAGTGGCCCTGAGGAGGAATGAAGGTCACGTCCTCACCCAGGGCCTACGGCAGGGTCCTCCCAGAGCCGACTCCGGGGAAGGATTGGAGCACAAGGGGTTTTCTTAGGCGATGACTCCAGAGGCCCAGAAGCCCTGTGAGGAGGATAGAGGGAGGCAGGAAGGGGAGGAGGGACGCCACGAAGCAGGGGACTGCCCTGGGCAACTCAAGGTCCCTCTGAGACTGTGGGGGAGGCACCTGGATCTTCTCCCAGAGGAGCCAGGGGGCTGGATGGCGGGGGAGCCCTGTGGAGAGATGCAGGGAGCCAACAGCACAGAGTGGGGACTCCAGGGAAGCCCAAGGGACAGCTCTGCCATGGCCTCCCCCCACCCCCCCGTCTTCTGTACAAATTCTAGGGTAGCCCCTAGGCGCATGGGAACCAACCCTGAGCCGAGGCCACCAGCCCTGCTCTCTGGCTGCGACAAAATAATCCCAGCACCCAAATCCAGGAAGATGATGACACCAGGGAGCACCAAGCTCCTCTCATCCCTGGGCTCTGCTTCAGTCTGTCCCCTCTGCTGGATGACATCCCCCCTGAACCCCTCCCCTTGCTCTGGGCTGGTTCCACCTATGTCCTCACTGGGCCAGTGAGAAGGCTCAGTGGGACTCCCTGGTACCAGGGGACCTGAGGTTCCATCTGGGGTGGGTGGGTGGGTGGGGTGCAGAGGCACATGAACCAGCTCCTGGTTGGGACAGTCCCAGGAGCCCCCCCTGAAGGAGGGACACCCCGCTTGGGTCCTGGTGCAGCAGGGCTTGTCCGACTGCATGGCTGGCTGAAACTTTTCAGACTCCTTCTCTTTCTGCTCACCCAGCTGTTGCTTTTTCTTGGGACTCTGGCTGCCTTTTCCCCGGCCCTCTCCTTTGGCAAGGTTCCTGCCCCCACGGCCTCCCCAGCCATCGTACTGGTGTCTTTGAAGCTTCCACCTGCAGCTCAGGCCCCTCTCCTCAGCTTTAGAGCCAGTATATTTGGTGATGGGCAAACGCTTCTACCTGGGGGACCCTCAGGAACCCCAACCCCAGCCCATCCCAGAGTGACCAAGCTTCTCCCTGTCTGGTGCAGGCCAACTTCAGGCTCCACTCATCTGCTACCCACAGTGGGTCCTAGGAGTCAACCTTGACTTTCCCTGCCAAGCAAGCATGCAGGACACATGTCACCTGTTAAATGTCTGTCCTCAGCTGTCACCTCCACGGCTGCTCCCCTGGGGCAGGTTCTTGCCACCTTCACCTGCATGAATGCCTGCTAGCTCCAGCCTCACCCCTGCTCCCATCCTCTTTCAACCCATACGGCACTCCAGAGGTAAAGAGGGCTTGTCCAAAATGTTCGCCCGGCTATGCCACCTTCTTATTTAAAACCCTTTGATGCCATCCATTGACCAAGGGTGAAGTCCAAGCTCCTCGCTGGGGCTGGAAGTCTCTGTAGCCTCCTCATCACCTCCTGCCTCTGACCCAGGGCTCCCACTATACACATCTTCCTTTCTCTGATGGCTGGTGCTTCCTCTCCCCTATGGGCCTTTGCAGGTAGGCTTCCTTCTCTTCAAACGCTGGGGCATCAGGCCTCCAACAACCCCCCAGATTCAAATGCACAGTCAGCCTTGAGTACATGTGGAATGGATATTAAGAAATGTCTGTTTAATGAATGAGAGCATGGAAGAGTAGATAAGAGGACAGGCTCTAGAATCAGCCAGAGGGGGATTCCAACAGGACCAATCGTGGCCCTTCCCATTCCAGGTTTGCCAACTTGGACAAACAGGTCTCCATCGCCTCATGTAAGGTGGGGCAGATAATGTTTACCTTTTGGGGTGCTTGTGAGGATTAGACGAGATGATCCAGATGCCCTGGTGCCACATTGGCATAGAGTAAGGGTAGCTGTGATGGGCATCATCTCCTGGCCCAGCCCCCTCCCTGGCCACTGGGAGACAGGGCTGCCCCCTCCCCCCTCCCAGCAGCCAGGCAGATCTGACCATCACACAGGCTCTGCATGAGGACAACGGGGAGGACCAACTGTCCTGGGGACCCCATAAAGGGACAGGAGGGGCCATGGGGAGTGCAGGCCGAACAAGGAGAGGTCTGTCTGCTGCCACAGGCAGGTTGCCCAGGTTCACAAGAACATACAGTGCAATTCAGGGAGTAAATGCAAGCGCTTCTCCTGGTGTTGTGCTGCTGTGCCCGGTAGTGACAGTCCTGGGGATGGAGCTGAAGTGTCCTGACAACCCCTTCACTCCTGGAATTCTGGAAGCAAGGGTGTTGAGCATGTGAGGGCTTGCCAGCTCCAGAAATACCCCTCGCCCTCCCAAGAGGGACAAACTGACTTGAATGTTGACCAGGAGGGGACCTTCTGGGATAGGCCAGGCTCTACTGCCCCCTCCCACCCTCCACCTCTGTCCCTAGGGTGGCTGCTGTGTCATGCTGGCCCTCGGGCTCAGAATTGGGATGTGAGCAAGACTAAAGAGGCTGACACTCACTTGTCCCCACCCCCACCTCCAACATTGCAGAGGCCCAGAGAGACAGACAAAGGATTGGCCTAGGTCATGCCACAAGGTCACAGACTAGCTCAGGTATGTAGATTCCCCAGGCCAGGGTGATGGAGCACCATCTGGGGGAAGCCTGGGTGTCCCAGACCAGACCCCACCCTAAGCTCACTTGCTTTCCATTGCCCCATGTTCTGCTGACATCAGGCCAGGGCTGCCCAACTTGAAGACCCCATGGAGCAGGGCCAGGCTCCAACTACTCCGGACACTATGGTCCTGAAGCAGAAACAACCCTCAACACCCTGTCCTCACTGATGGCCAAGGCAGTGTCCCCAGGGCCATATCCTCAGGTCTCACCAGGCAGAGCCTGACAAGGGCCCCTGGACAATGTCATGTTGCCACAAGAGCCCACCCTGTGCCCAGCCGGGGCCTGAGCAGACAGTTCTCCTTCATGTGCTCCGGCCTCTCCCTTTCCTCACATCCCCCTGAGGCAGATCTTGTCTCTTCGTGTATCAATTATTAATTTGCTCCAGCTACATTAAGCCTGGGTCGGTCTGTTGGCTCCTTTGTCATTCTCCCTGGGGTGCGGGTGGGGACTGGGGCAAAGTGGCGGGTGGGGCTGGAGGAGACTGGAGCACACAGCCCAAGAAGAGTCAGGATTCCTTCTGCATGGCAGATGCTTAAGCACACAAAGCCTGAACTGGATGTCGCTTCAAACTCATCCAATCTAACAGGTGGGGAAACTAAGGCCCAGGGAGGGAAGGTGCTTGCCAAGGACACACAATGGTCCGCACTCGGCTGATCCCAGTGTGGCTCTGGTCCTTTCTTTTCTGCTTGCCACTCTCTGTCCTGGGCTCCAGCTGACCCAAATACACCCAGGGATGCTCTCTAAGTCATGAGAGATCAAGTAGGGTTTCCAAAGTCACAATGAGTGATGCAAAAAGTGGAGATTGTACCCTGATGCCCAAGAAATAGCCCTCCCACCAGACCACTGTTAACATGAGCATGTTATAGGGGTTCCTTCCTCCCCACACTCCCCTGATCAATAAATTAGGAAACACTTGAAACCTTATACCTTCTCACAGAGCCGTAACAAGCCTCGTGGTGTAAAAAGGCTCTGAGAAGGTCTGCAGGGGAGGAAACAGTGTAGCTATAACTGACCTCCAAACTACTTGATGGCAGAATGATCTGGGTTCACTGTGTTCTGCAAACTTCAGGCCTCTCTGGGTTTTCTGCAACCTGTGGAGAAACAAGATGAGATGCCCCATCCCCCCACACCACATACAGTAAAGCCAGTGAGCAGGAAGGTAAAAGAGATGCCTGGATAATGACCCCAGGGGGAGAAAAGCTGAAAGCACAAGGCTGGGCTCCCTGGTGCTGCCCTCCCTGGCTCCTGGGTTTGAGTAAGTCACTCAACTCAATTGGCAGGCTGATCGTGTGGAAAGTTCTGGGGCTTTGAGGCCATACACACCTGGTTACAAATCTACCACGAGCTTTACCAACCATAATAATCCCAATACTGTGTATTGCATCTTCCTGAAAGCTCATCTCACACGTTATCTCATGTAATTTCTATTCTTTTTCAGTTCAGTCACATGTGTCACTGCTCTAGAGTCCAACTGCTAACCGTTATGCTGTGCTGTCTCCAGGAATAAACCAATACATCTTTCTGGGCCTCAACTTCTCCAGCTGTCGATGGGGGGATAAGGGTGTTTCTTTCTCAGGCTTATTAGAGGAGAACATACCTCCACACGGGGCTGGTACCAAGGAGCCAGTAAATGGTAGATTCCTTTCATCCTTCGTTTGCATCTTACTCTTAAAAATAAATGAAGTTTTTACCCATCATAATGGACTGAGCGTCTTCGGGTCCCACTGTCGGGGGTGTGGGGGTAAGTGAAGGGGGCGGCTGGGGTTGTCAATCTATCCTCAGGTCTATAGGCCACAGGCTGACCCCCTGCAGCCGAGGGCAGCTGGCTCTAAAACATATTTTTTAGATCCTTTTCTCTTCCCCACGTGAGAAACTAAGTTTTGAAATGCAAGTGGTCAGATTGCAATAAATATCATTGCAATCCACAGCACGTAATGGTTTATAGATTGTGACTCATAATTCAACTGGTGCCTGGGTCGCCCGCTCTCTCCCTGCCACCAACTCTCCAGCCCTGCAGCCTGCATGAGTCCCTGGTGAAGTAATAAATCGGGAATAAAGGGCGCCCTGCTAACTAAATTTCACTTGTCAGCTTTAAGCTTCCATGCTGTGTGTTAAGTTGGCACAAATATCACAAAGCATATACACACGCACACACACACACACACACACACATATATATTCTTGCATATATTCGTGTATATAAATAAGCTGCCCTGCTGGTTTGCAATTCCTTCAGGATAGAAAAACCTTTTCTGGCAAGAGCCTCAGTTTTCCAGCCTTATAGAGGCTGTGGCAGGTAAACCCTTGCCTCCCTCTCCAGCGTCCCTTCCCCCCAAATTTAGGACTTTCTTATGGTTTTAGGTCCAGGGGCTCGGCCCAGTGCAGTCAGAGACACTGGTATGAGCTTCCCTAGGTGAGTTACAGTGCCTTAGAGTGATGGAGAGCCTGAGCAGGGGAGGGAGGTCCCTCGGGCCGTCTAGTCCTGCCTCTCTTCCAGCTACTCTGTGACGCTTCCAGGCACCAAAGTGTAGCTGATGGACTAGAAACAGAAACCAAGACCTGTCTGCGCCAGGCTGCCTGGAGCGTCCATGCAGAGCGCTGCAGCTTAGGAGCCCAGGCTGGCCCTCGTCTCCACCCTGTGCTGGACTGACTTGGCCTCTCATGAATGACCTCGTGACAGATTCAGAGAGCGAGATTCAGGTTTTTTGGCTTTCCTTTTGCATCTGGTTGTAAAACTGGGGGTTTTCAAATTTTTTACAGGGCTTTTGTAGGGAGAAGGGCTTGGTGGTGGAGTCTAGATTTTTTTTCACACAGCAGCTTTGTGAACTCAGGAAAGTAGTTTATCTTCTCTGAGCCTTCATTTCCTGTGTGCTCACAGAGGAAAAGGTGCTGTGTGGGTTCGATGTGGGGGTGCCAAGCACAGTGCTCTGCCCTCAGAGGAGGAGAAAGCCCGTACCGCAGGATGAAGCATCCGGTAATAAGGGCAGCTGTCTTAAGGCCTAGGGGAGGGAGGTACTAGTCCCAACCTGGCCCATCAATCCCACCGACATGAGGAACAGCCCTGCCTGGGCAGTGGGGAGGGAACAAGACTGCGTTCATTCTGGGTAATGAAAAGTGTCATCAGTAAATGAAGAATCTTGTAATTACCCAGACGTCCCTGGGAGGATTTGTGAGACCACAGGCGGTGGCTGAGGTCCTGGTGCCGAGGGGCAGGCAGGGAGAGGGCGGTGGGCTAGATCGAGGGGAGTAGGCTCTGATCCCTGCAGACAGAGCCCCTGCTCCAGGGGAAAGTTGCAAGCCACTGGTGCAGGGCTGGATCTGGGTGCCTGGGGTACCTCATCTACAAAGTGGGGGTTAGGCTCCAGGCAAGACTGGACTCAGGGTGAAGGACTGACGAACTTTCTCTGCCTCACAGGACAAATGGCCCCCACGCATCACCTTTTCCTCTGTGAGCCTGTTTCTCTACTTGCCAGCAGGCATAATGATGACAACCACCTTATTGACTTGAGGGGTGGGCAGGGCCCAAAGAGACATGGACTGGAAATGTACTTGCCAAACAGCAAAGGACTCACAGAGTCGGGCCAAGGGATGCCAGTTTTCCCAGGCAGCCCCCCTGAGTGACTCAACTCAAGTATTAGTTCTCCAATTGCCAAGGGGCCTTTGTTTTGCCCAGGGGGGATTTGGAAGCTTCGAGATCATCTCTGAAGTCTCCTCTGAACCTCCTGACCCTTTCAGAGCAAGGCTGGAGCTGCCCATATCCTATGGCTGCCCATGTCTAACTGTGGATTTTCATTAGTGTGTCTCCAAGGGGCCTCTGTAGGGAACAGGGTGAGGAAAGACACTGGTGGAGGCCTCCTATGTGAGAGCTCACTTGAAAACATGTGGCTGTAGGGCCATTTAAGACAATATTGTAAATGACACATTCTGTATGATGGTCATCATCACTGTCCCCATTTGCCAGGTGAGAAAACTGAAGCACAGAAAGGTCAATGGCTCACCCAAGGTCACACAGCACTGCCCATATCTCTGACTCCTCTTTTGAGCCCTATGGCTCCACCTTCTAGATCTACCATCAGTTTCTCCTCTCTCCTATTCTATGGATGTCAGAGTAAAGAATCTTCACTGATATGCCCCTCCCTCATTTTATGGCCAGGGAAACTGAGGCACAGAGCAGGACTTTCTTAGGTGAGACATGGACTAAGATGGGTGGGGCCTCTGTGGTCACTGCTCCTCTGTGCACCCATGCCCAAAGGTCTCCCCATCCATGCCCTGCCGTGCTCCCCCAGCTTCATCTCCCCTGCCTGGGTGGGGTGTCCAGAAGACCTAGTGCAGAGAAAGAGCAATGACAAACGACTGCCCGGGAGAGATAATCCACTATTAAAACACGCCTGCTGTTCTAATTATAAAGGAGACCAAATTGGGTTTAAATTGGAATTAATTGAATGCCCCCTTATCCACGCCATCTATCTTGCACTCACCAGCCCTTCTGGTCGGGTGGGATGGAAGGAAGTGGAATCTCATCTTCTCCCCGACTGAACACACATCCCTGAAGGCAACCGGGGCCCAGCCCCCAGCCCCTAATCCCTTTAAACGTTTCAAGGAGCACAGACAATGGGAGCCCGGGTGCCTGGAGCCCTTCTCTGCCTACCTCGCCAGAGGGGGATGAAAAGGGATTAGGTGATTCTGGGAGGTGGGGCGAGGGGGGTCACACCCAGAGGACCAAGGCCTAAGGAAGCAGGCAGGCCTGAGTCAGCTCCGAAATGCACGCTGAAGTCTTGTAATGGGCCAGGAGATGATGCTCTGTACACAAAGCAAGGCCAGTCTGGGAGATATTTGGGGAAGGGGGCTTTGCTGAGGGGTCCTTAGGTCGGAAGGCTTTGATGGAGAAGGAATGAGGTCATGTAGCAAGCAAATTATGGGTCTGAGGCCAAGTGTGCTGAGTTTACAATAAACTGTTAGCTTCTTGTGAGGGAAGAAGGGTGAGGAAGGCTCCCTCCAGGAAGCATTGCTGCCCTGTGGTCCTTGGCAGTTAGGCTTTGTTGTAGAATGTTCTTCTTTAGCTGGGCTGGGCATCCAAGGCCTTTGCCATACACCCTTAGTCAGCCAAAGCACTTGCTATTCTCTTGGGGTTTCAAAGTGATGGTCCATGGGCCAGATTTCATTCGGCCTGCCACCCCGTGTATCATGTTATTGTTTTGTCTTGAAGGTCCTTAGCTATTTGGGGCATGTTCTCCATTTGCCCATCCCCACGTTTCTTAAATTCATTTTGTACCTGGCCTGCTTCACTCATTTATATCACCTGCCTAGCTCCTTCAGACATCTGAGCTTATAATCCCCTCAGGATCATCCAAAACATTTACTGTGGCTGATTTCACTTCTCTACTGCCCCCCCAAACCCCATCTCAGCCTCCTCACTGCTTTGCTATAATATATACCCTGAACCCAAATCTTTCTGGTCCTTTAAAGCACATTTCAGGGAGGCCATCCTCTTTGAACCCCAGGCCAGGGTTCCTATCCTCTCTAGTCCCATCAGCAATGTTCCTGGGGTACTTGCTGCTCCTCCCAGGCTCCCCTTGGGTTCTCTTGGGGTCTAGACATTTTGGTAGAAATTTCGGTTTCTGGAACACATTCTGGAAAGGACTTACTCTATACCCCAATATAGCAAGGAGCAAGAATCAGGACACGGCATGAGTGGAGAGACTGCCTGGTGCCCAGCTGGTAGAGGTTGAAGGGGCCACTGTATACAGAGCCATGGACAGGGCTCCGAGAGCAATGTGGGTAAGGAGCTAACCCAGATGATCTCAAGCTCTCAGGGTGGTAGAGTTCTGCCGTGAGTTCTACCCCCTGCCCTGTCTTAAACCCTTCCCATCTTAGCTCTTACTTGCTTTAGCATTTTACCTACTGACCAGCCTACTTCCTGATCTGTGAGCCTCAAACCACACAGAAGCATACATCCTTCCCCCTCCCCACACCAACACGCAAACACAGACATAATGCCCTTGTACTCCCATTCAACACACCTAGGATTCTGCCCTCTCCAAAGTTATCCCCCATCTAGAACTGTATTCTTGATACATAATCCCAGAATGCTCCCTTTCATCCACACCTAAAACTCCTACCCTACATCTAAAACCTTCTGTTCTCCTATATGTACCCTGAGCCCTTTGACCCATCTCACTAACTTTCCATTGCTTTGGAACACCTTCTCTTTTCTCACATCTGGAGTTATGTACCCTACTCCTAGAACATTTTCTTCTCCCTCTATTATATCCACAACTGGCCCTACACCCATCCAGAGTCCCCATCTCAAATTCCAAATTCATAACACTTGGAATACTACCATTCTGTACATACATATAACAGGCAGCTCAGAATTCTGAGCCCCCACTATCTGCCTGCCTCCCACCCTTAGCAATGACTCCTGTAGACCCTCAACATCCCTCCTCTGACCTAGGGCAAAAGTGCTTTCAGGCTCAAGAGTTCTATGGCCTGAGTGAATGAGATATACCTATAGGAACATATCAGGACTCATTTCCAACATATCTGACTCCATTCCTTCTCCCCTATGCATTAGGTAAATATTTGCTAATCCTGAGCTTGGTTCATGGAGCATTTTAGGCAGGCTGAGGGTTGGGCACATGCTGGGGAGATCTTAGCTCCTGGCTGCCAGGAGGAGAGATGAGAGGGGATCAGAGTATAGGCCAGGAAAAGACTATTTTCAGCTTCCTGGCCTTGGGAACTGAATGGGTATCTCACTCGCTCTGGCCACAGACTCCTATATTCTAACAAATTTGAATTCTTAAATATGGTAATCTATGAGAAAGCAAAAGGGATTGGAATGCTTTTACTCAGAGAGAGAAACCAAAAGGAGTTGGGAGGTGATATCAACACAAGTTTCAGTCTTCTGAAAGCCAGAGGATGAGAGGTGAGTGCCAGTTGCAATGTGCTCTTGAAGAAATGAATTAATGTTAAAGGGAGTGAGGCAAGGAGGAGTTTCCAATGTGGTTCATTGATAGAGATGGAAGAGGTTGATCCCTGAGACAGGTTCAGTTGATGAGACAGACATAATCTACCAGTAACTATGCTTCCAGCAAATTCTTGTTGAGCATCCATCATTGTTGGACCTAATGTGAATAGGGTAGAAAGATGAGACTATCATAATCCTGCTCCAGAACTGAGAGAGAAGGGCAGAGAATCTGTAGGGGGATGTCTGGGGTGGGGAGTTGTGGACCTATGTGGGGCCCAGGGATGCACTGATCAGTAAAGGCTCCAGGGAAGAGAGCCTTTTGAGCTGGGTGTAGAAGAATGTGGAGTTTGCTAAACAGAGGAATGAAGGGAGTGAAGGCAGGAGGTACGGCACAGACAAGTGCATAAAGAAAGGACCGTGGTTGGCAAGAGTTCATGGTAAAGAGTTGGATTTGACTTTTAAGTACAATGGGGAGCCTTCTGGCTTGTGTGGAGAGTTGATTAGCAGGTGTGATGTGGAGACAGGAAACCCAGGAGAAGCTGTGGCTATGATTTAGAGCTAAGGGTCTGCTCAAAGACACAGTGGTAGGATGGGGGAAGAGTGAATGAACACCCTTATGAACTAGCGGGCTGTGGGGGTAGGGCAGATGGAAGGGGTGATGATTCAAAGGCCTCTAGTTAAGGCAACCAAGAGGACAGATTATACTCAGCATCTAGCAAAAGAAAATGAATGAAATTAGCCAGGCTTCATACTGACCAAGTTCACACTCCCTCCCCCATCCACATCTCAGCATCTCTCTCAAATATAGTGATACTCATAAACAGGGTGCACAAGGGGCAGGGGCCTCAACCCTCCCCTAACTTCCCAGAAGGAAAATTTTAGATGGAATTGCCCAGAGTACAAGAATCAGCTACATACCTTGGGAAGTGAGAGGCCTGATTCTATTTATGCTGCAACAGGTTTTTAAAAGATATTTCACTTAAGAAAGAAAATAATAAAAGGTGTGAGTCTTGGGAAAGATTGCATAGAAGTGAAACGATAGGAGAGACCATCTCACCTTTGAGCCTGATGATACTTCAGCACCACGGACAGCAGCACACCGGGGAAGGTGCCAAAAAATGTAGTCGTGAGACACAATGTGGCTTGAAGATATCTGTGAACCACCTACAGTTATATGCAAATGTAGCAGACTGAGTCATTAAGAATTCAATACTGTAGGTGCTTTAATATTATTCTATCCATCCTTAGGAGAAGATAACCTTGATAGCAGGAAGCTTACTCTGCCACCATGCAGGAGGGGAAAAACTAACCGTTGCATTGCTGTACCACTCACAAACTGCCCCCCGACCCCAAGTAACAGAAAGCAAGTTCTTTTACCATTCTAGGTTTTGAATATGACTCCTGGGATCACCAGATCATTTAAGAAGGAAAAGGGGAGTGTGCGTTGGAACTGAGAAGGCCAAAGCAACCTGACACCTGAGTATTTTTGAGCCTCTGGAGCTTTTGAAGAGAACAGCATTTCAGGGTTCTTGGGAAGGAAGGGTGTATGGACCTGAGCCCATTTCCAGGAAAAAGGACTCCCAGTGGGCTGGCTGTTTAGGGGGCAGTGAGGACTAGCCACTGAATGGCAAGGTGACGGTCCCTGTGGGACCAGCTGGCAGGGAGAAGTAGAGACTCTGCTAGAGCCATGAACCTTGGAATGGATTATACAGTCAATCAAGGCTGAGCAAGAAGGAACAGGGAGGGGTGACTTCTTCCACCCAGCAAACAACAGTGCCTGGCTTGCCGTTGCAGGATTCTGTAAGCCTGAGGCATTTGGCATTTGTTCAGACTGTGAAGCTTGGGAGGAGTCTTGAAAGTTACTGATATTGGTTGGAGAATGCTGAAGCCAGGTTTAATTTGTTTGAAACGAATACAGAAATGTGGTGTTATATATACCTTGAACATTGTGGAATAATTATACTTTAATTTATTCATTCATTTCCTCAACAAATATTGAATGCCTATGATGTGTGCCTTGCACTAGGTGTGGCCTTGAGGATAACTAAGGAGCAAAAATTAACAGTCTCTATCCCCCTGACGCTTATCATCTAATGAGGGAGACAGACATTAGTCATATAATAACACAAATAAAAGGAAAACTTCAAGCCAAAGTAACATTTCTGATAAGGAAAGTTATCCAAAGTCATGCTAGAAGAATGCATGGGGCGGGGGTGGGGGGTGTTACCTGGTTTGTAGGTAAGGGAGGTCCTTGAAAAATGATGCTGAGTTGAGAGCTGAGGAATAAGCTGGAGTCAGAAGAGGGGCAGGGAAGAAAGAGCTCCAAGAAGGACCAGCTCCTGAAAAGTCTTGAGGAGAGAGAAATTTCAGAGAGGAGAGGAGACTTAAAGGTGGCCCAGTGAGGCTGGGATGGGAAGTGGAAAGGCGGATGGGGAAAATTGTACTGGAGAGTCAAGTAGGGACCAAACTTTTTGGGCCCTTGTCAGGCACAGAAAGAACTTTGCCATTAGCACAAGACCATTGAGGAGCTATTGAAAGGTTTTGAGCAAGGAGGGAGGGCCCTGGAATCACAGTCAGATTTGCATTTTGGAAAGTTCACTGGTTTATCCTGGGTTCCCCTCAAATGCAGGACCTGAGGTAAATACTCATGGGCAGGCAGTTTTTCTGGAAAGTGATCCCAGGTATCACTGAAGGACCAGGGAGAACAAAAGAGGTAAAGAGAAAAAGCCAATACAAATATACATTACTGAGTTGTTCCCTGCCATATAAAACCAGAGCTTATCTCATTGAAACTTTCTCAGAAGGACATGGAATACTTCTCAGAATTTTCCACACGATGGGCCACAGAGAGAAGCATTTCTACATCAACTCCCATCTCCCTATGGGCCCAGCAGTGTTGATGCTCCCCTGCCATGCTTCCAGGCTGCACATGCCCTGTGCAGTGAAGATCTCTGCCGGTGTTTCACACTAGGCATCAGAGAAGCCCTAGTGTAGTAAGCAAAGAAATCACACATCACGTACTTGAGCTCATTCTCAGGGGAAACTTTCCTGGAAATGTTCATTGCAATGGTGGCTGGGACCAGAGAGAGGCTGAGAGGATAGTCAGCAGGCAGCTGGAGCTTCTGATACCTTCCTTTGGTCAGAGAGTCTATTTTGGGTGACGGAGAAGGGTGGCATGGACCACAAAGGTGGTGGGGTGGTGGTCCTGCAAATAGAAGTGAGCTGGGGAGAAGAGAGGTTGGAAGACCTGGGCTACAGTTTAGAGACTGTCTGATGGGCTGGCAGTGGAAGGGTATGGGGGGAAAGTGCAAGCAAAAATGCCTCATGTGTTTTCAGCCTGAGAAACTGAGTGGATGGTAGAAATCCTGTTAAAAGAATCTTACAAAGGCAAGTGAAAAGGAGGGGCCAATGAAGGAGGAAATGACATGGAAGCCAAGAGAATAAGCAGCTTCAAAGACAGTGGTTAACCACTGAGTAAGATGGGGTGGCAGGCTAAATTATGCTCCACCACCACCACCAAATATGTCCACACTCTAATCTCTGGAACCTGTGAATGTTACCTTACACTGAAAAGAAAAAAAAAAAGGAGGGGATTACACTTTGCAGATGTGACTGAATCCAGGATCTTGAGATGGGTTGATTATCCTAGATTATTTAGGTGGGACCTAAATGCACGTATCCTCATAAGAGCGAAGCAGAGGGAGACTTGACACAGACAGAAGAGAAGGCAATGTGGCCAGGGAGGCTGAGATTGGGGTGCCAAGGCCACGAGCTAGGGAACGCCAGCAACCACCAGACACTGTAAGAGGCAAGGAAGTAGCTCTCCCCTAGAGCCTCTAGAGAGGGTATGGCCCTGCTGACATATTGATTTGGGCCCAGAGAAATTGATTTCAGACTACTGGCCTCTAGAACTGAGAGAGGATGTATTTCTAGCATTTTAATCCACCAAGCTGGTAGTCATTTGTTACAGCAGCCACAAGAAGCTAAAACAGACTTGTATAGAAAAGTGATCACTGGATTTGGAAACATGGAGGTCATTGGGGGATGGACGAGCAGGCTTGGATGTGGGGAATGAAGGAAAGGGAAGGATCAAGATCGGTACCTTAATTTTTGGCTTAAGAAAGTGAGTAGATAACATTGCCACTTACTGAGATGGGGAGCAGGATCAAAAGTTCTGTTTTGACTATGTTAGGCCTGAGAGCAGTATAGACATTCCTACTGCTAAGAACAGTACAAGTAGATGAAATCAATCCCAGTTGCTCCTGCAGGACCTTGCAAAAGGCAGGGGGACAATGCCTCCTAGTTCACACATAGAATGAGAACCAGAAAAGATGCTTTAGCCCTCATCCAGCGCATAGTGAGTGAGCATGCCCACGACCGGAGAATTCTTCGCTACGCCAGAGTGAGTGCCAGCTCATGCCTGTGGTGTCCCCAGGCACTCCAGAAATAGCAGTTAGTGCCAGGGAGTCGCAATGAATGCAAGGCAAGTTAAGTTGATGCTGTGGAAGTAGGAATGGATGCCAGGAAGAGAGATAATATAGGCAGGAGGGATTAGCAACATGTTCCAAAGGGATAACATTGGTATATTGATGGAGGAAGATGAATGCAGGCAGTGACTGTGTGTGCCAGGGGAATCACATGGCATGCGGCAGAACCATAGGGGCCAAGGATTAAACATGTTGTGGACCGTATGCTGTTGGACTAGCCATTCTTTAGCAGGAATGAGATCTGACTGCCAGCACCAGGTAGGGGCCTGCCAGCACTCAGGCTCCAAGAGCCCAGGGCTGCTGCAATTTTGCCTTACACCTGAGTCCTCCTCTTCAAGGGAAGCTGGAATAGAAAGGACCCTCCTCCTGTCTCTGGAACCATTGCCATGTACAAGTAGGACAGGCTCCTATTAAAATGATCTGCTGTCCCGGGAACCCACTACCGGAAGTCTCAGGAGGTTCAGGGCCAGAGGCTGTAAGCCCCAGGAATATGCACTCCTGAGCAGCCTCCCACAAGCTATACTTGTTTGTAACCCTTCCCCTCCACTAGGCATACCTGGGATGGGGCGTATTGCTTGCTCATATCCACCTTCAGGAACCAGTAAGGAGAGCAACATGAAAGGGAGACCAGATGGCCGTAAAACTGCCATCAGGCCCTGAGAATTTACTGAGTTCCAACTGTGGGTCTGGGCCTCAGCTGGGAGCTGAGAAGGTCAGTGTGTGCCAGGAATGGAAACCAGCATATTACCCAGCACAGGCCGAGGGAGACAGGGCGGTGTGGTGAGTGTGCCAGCAGCCAACAGCCTCCATGGTGATTTCACACCTGCCTTTTCCTTTCCTCTATATGGCAGGTATGCTGAGCAGGAATTCTCCATATGCTCGTTCTATAGATAAGAACACTAAAGCTCAGGAAAAGGAAGTGACCTGCCCAAGGTGACTGGTTCTTGATTCCTACTCCTCCCCCTGGTCCTGCACTCTTCTCTGTATAGTTTGCTGCCTCTGGAGAAAAATCAGACATGAACGCTGGCCCTGGTCTCTCCCCCAGACTCCAAAGTTTTGCAAAGTTCTCTACCGGTACTTCTTAAATTTTAAAAACTAGACTCGAATTCAGTGGTCTCGGGTGAGCCCTGAGATTCGCACTTTTAAGAAGCTCCCAAGTGATGCTGATGCTGCTGATCCTTGGATCCCACTCTGAGTATCCAGGCTCCATTCCAATTTACCAATCCTAGTCCATCTACCCCATCTCAAACGCATTCTGTCTTGGGACCTGAAGCTTGATAGGGAAGGTCAGAGGTAATTAAGCCTGCCATATCTGAGCCCATCGCTTCTGATCTCAACCTGTCTTGTGGAAAAGCCTCACACGTTGTCTCTGAGACTGCTCTGACCCCTGTACTTTCCTTGTCTCCATTAAGACCCAATTCTCAAATTTTCCTTAATTCTGATGCAAGGGGGAAAGATCTGGGTGCAAAAAGACACAATTTCTAGGATTTGATCTGCCATAACCTCACTCAGTCAAATTATTCATCAGTTCATTTTCTACTCATCCACCCACTCACCGCATAGACATTGACTCAGTGTCTCTAGAATGCTTTCCTTCCCTGGGTATTGGTGTATCCCCATCAATAAAATAAGGTTGTGAGCTTGAGCCAATGGTCTCCACCCTGGCTGTATATTAGAATTACCCAGGGAGCTGATTGGTTCTATTGAGATATGATTTACACATACTAAGATTCACCGATTTTAAGTATACAATTTGATGGACCTTGGCAAATATATACAGTCATGTAGCCACCATTACAATCAACATATAACATTTCCATCCCTCAAAAAAACTCCCTGATAACCTCTTACAGTCAAACATCCACCTCCACCCCCTGGTCCCTGATAACCATTGCTCAGCTTTCTGACATTATAAACTTTCTGACATTTCCTATCAGTGAAATCATACAAAATGTACTCTTGTGGGTCTGATTTAACCCACCAGAATGCATTTGAGATTTATCCATGTTGTTGTGTCTTTTGTATTGCTGGCCAATACTTCATTGTATGGATATACCACAGTTTATCCATTTATCAGTTGATGGACACCTGGGTTGCTTCTATTTGACCATTATGAACCAAACTGTTATGACTATTCAAGTAAATTCTTCCTATAAATATGTTTTCCTTGGGTAAATATCTTGGAGTGGGGTTGCTAGTTAGGCTGGGTGTATGTTTAGCTTACAAGTAACTGTAAACCGGCTCCTCCAAAGTAGCTGTGCCATCTTACATTCCCATCAGCAGTGAATGAGAGTTCTAGTTCCACATTCTTGTCAACATTGGATATTGGCAGACTGTATCATTTTAGCTATTCTAGTGAGTATGTAGAAGTATCTCGTTATGGTGTGAGTTGTATTTCTCTGATGAGTAATGACACTAAGCATCTTTTCATGTGTTTATTTTCCATTCTTTTATCTTTACTAGAGAATCTATTCAAATCTTTACCCATGTTTTATTGAATAATTTAACTTTTTATTATGAAGTTGTAAGAGTTTGTTATAAATTCTGGATACATATTTTTCTCCCAGTCTATAGCATGCCTTTTTATTTTATCATTAAATTTTGAAGAACAAAGGGTTTTTTTAAACTTGGAATAAGTCCACATTATTAACTTTTATTTTATGGTTTGTACTGTTTTTTTAATCAGAGATTTAAATTTCTAATAAACCCAAGGTCATAGTGATTTTCTCCTGTGTTTTGTCATAAAAGTTTAGAGCTTTAGCTCACATGTCTTCAGGCTTATGATCCATCCAGAGTGACTTCTTTTGTGTGGTGTGTAATATAAATCAAGATTCATTTTTTTGCCCAAGAACATCTAATTGCTTCAGTATCATCTGTTGAGAAGATTATTCTCTCCCCACTAGATTACCCTAGCACATTCATCAAAAATCGATTGACCATATATGTTTGGGTCTATTTCTGGACTCTGTTCCATTGAGCTAAATACCTATAATTATGCCAATGCAAGGCTGTCTTAATTGTTATAATCTAATAGTAAGTAGGCCTTGAAATCTAGTATAGCAAGATTTCCAAGTAATCTGGTACAGTAAAGTCTCCAAGTTTGTTTTGCTTTTCAAAATTGTTTTGGCTATTCTAGATCCTTTGTATTTCCATATAAATTTTAGAATGGGCTTATCAATTTCTCCAGATACCCATATAGGATTTTGATAGCAAGTGCACCGAATCTTTTAACACTGTTGAGTCTCCTGATTCATGAACATAGTATGTCTCTCCCTTTGTTTAGATCATTTTGAATTTCTCTGAGCAGTGTTTTATAGTTTTTAGTGTACAGGAATAGCACATATTTTATTAAATTGACTTCAAAGTATTTCATATTTTTCATGCTATCATAAGTGACATTTTATTTGAATTTTCATCTATTGACATTTAGTATACAGGCTTTTAAAATTTGAACCTTGAATCTTGTTACCTTGCTAACCTCACTAATCAATTCTAGTAGCCTTTTTAAATTGAACCCTTAGCATTTTCTATATAGGCAAATGGTCATATTATTTGCAAAAAAATATATAGGTTTAATTTTTTTCTAATATATAAACCTTCTAATTTCTTTTTCTTGTCTGTTTTCACTGGCCTAAGACCTCTATTACACTGTTCCACTGCAATGATGAGAGTGGGAATTCTTGCCTTGTTTCCAATATTAGGGATAAACATTCAGTCTTTTGCCATTAAGTGTCATGTTAACTGTTGATTTTTCATAGATGCCCTTTCTTAGGTGTGGAAGTTCCCTTATATTCCTAGTGTGCTGAGTTTCTTTTGTTTTGTTTTTAAATCATGAATGAGTATTCAATTTTCTTAAAAAAATTTTTCTCTATTAAGGTAATCATGTGTTGTTATTTTTTTAACTCTTTTTAAGCTGGTGAAATACATTAATTTTTGAATGTTAAGACAGCCTTGCATTCTTGAGATAAACTACACTTGGTCATGATACAACAACTTTTTCAGATATTGTAGATTAAATTGACTAATATTTTTTTAAGGTATTTTGCTTTTTATTGACATGGGATGTTGGACTGACTGTGACTTTCCTTTCTTAGAATATCTTTGGTTTTGGTATTAGAGTAATGTCTACATAATAAAAGGAATTGGGAAGTGTTCCCTCCTCTTCTATTTTCTGAAAGATTTTCTCTAGAACTGGTTTATTCTAATAACTATTTTGTCCTTAAATGTCTGATATAATTAATCAATTAAGTCATCTGAAGCCCAGGAATTTTCTTTAAGGGAATGCTTTTAACTATAGAATCAATTAAAAAAGCAGATACATGCTCTAAAATCAGAACAAGACAAGCATGTCCACTTCTATCACTTCTTTTTAAACATTGTACTGGAGGTTCTAGCCAGAGGAATTAGGTCATATAAAGAAATAAAAGGCATCCAGATTGGAAAGGAAGATGTAAAACTATCTCTATTTACAGATGACATGATCGCATATACAGAAAACACTAAAGAACACACACACACAGACACACACACACAAACAATTAAAATTGGTGAATGACTTTAGCAAAGACGAAAGACACAAGACTCATATACACAAATCAACTGTATTTCTGTATAACAGCAAATAATAACCAGAAAATGAAATTAGGAAAACAATTCCATGTATATTAATATATATATATATATACTTAGGATTAAACCTAGCCAAAGAAATGCAATACTTGCTTCCACACCAAAAATGACAAAACATTATTGAAAGAAATTAAAGAAGACCTAATTAATGGAAAGACATCCCATGTTCATGAATCAGAAGACTTGATTGTTGTTAGGATGGCAATACTCCCAAAATTGATCTGCAGATTCAACGCAATTTCTGTCAAAATTCAAACTGTTTTGGTTTTTATTTACAGAGATAGACAAGCTGACCCTAAAGTTATTATAGAAATGTAAGAGACCCAGAATAATCAGGACAAAGTTGATAAAAAGGAACAAAATTGGAGGACTCACACTTCCTGATTTCAAAACTTACTATGAAGCTACCATCAAGACAGTGTAGTACTGGCATAAGGCTAGACATATAGATCAGTGAAATGTAATGGAGAGTTCAGAAATAAGCCCATACATCTATGGCCAGTTGATTTCCAACAATGGTGTGAACATCATTCAGTGGGGAAAGAATAGCCTTTTTAAACAGTACTGGGACACCCAGATATCCACATGCAAAATAATGAATGTACCCCGTCTTGTGCCATAAGCAAAAGTTAATCCAAAATGCATCAAAGACCTAAATGTGAGAGCTAAAACTCTAACACTTTTTGAAGGAAACATAGTTGTGTATTTTCTTGCTCTTAGATTAGGCAATAGTTTCTTAGATATGACTCCAAAAGTACAAACAACCAAAGATAAAATAAATTGAGCTTCCTCAGAATGAGAAACTTTTGTGCATCAGAAGACTATCAAGAAGGAGAAAAAATAATCCATAGAATGGAAGGACGTATTTATATATCTGACAAGGGCCTACAATTGGGGAAATATAAAGAACTATTACTACTCAATGATAGACAAAAAGGTCCAATTTTTAAAATAATCAAAGGATTTGAATAGACAACACTCTAAAGACATACATGTGGTCAATAAGCATGTGAAAATATACTCAACATTATTAGTAATTAGAGAAATGCAGATCTAAACCACAATGAGATATCATATCACACCCACTAGCATGGCTATTTTTTTAAAAAAAGAAAAACAAACCTTGGTAAAGATGTAGATAAATTGGAAGCCTGGCACATTGTGGGTGGGGATGTTTAAAATGGTACAGCCTCCATTGAAATAGTTTGGCAGTTCCTCAAAAAGTTAAAAATGGGTTGCCATTTGAATTCCACTTTTAGGTATATAACTAAGAGACATAAAAATATACATTCACACAAAAACTTATAAAGGAATTTTCATAGAAACATTATTCACAATGGCCAAAAAGTGGAAACAATCTAAATGTCTATTAACAAAATGTAGTATGTCTATACAAGGGAATTTTTTTAGCCATGAAAAGGAATAAAGTATTGATACATTGTAAAACTTGGATGAATCCTGAAAACTTGTGCTAAGTGAAAGAAACCAGACACAAAAGTTATATATTGTACAGTTCCATTTATATGGAGTGTTCAGTATAGGCAACTCCATAGAGATGAAAAGTAGATAAGTAGTGTCAGGGAGTGGGGAAAGGAGGAAATAAGGAGTGATTACTAGTGGGCACAGGGTTTCTTTTTAGGGTGATGAAATGTTCTGAAATTGGATAGAGGTGATAGTGACACAACCTTGTGAATATGCTAATAACCACTGAATCATACACTTTAAGATAGTGAATTTTGTGTTACATGAAATTTTATGTTATATAAATTATATCTCAACTTAAAAATAGGTAAAAGGCTATCCAGAATTTTTATTTCTTCTGAAGTGAGCTTTGGTAGTTTGTGCATTTCAAGTATTTTCTCTATTTTATCTAAGTTGTCAAATTTATTGGCCAGAGTTTGTCTATAATATTCTCATATTACCCTCTCAATATCTATAGTATCTCTGATGGTCTCCCTTTTATTCTGTATTTTGATAATTTGCTTCTTCTTTTAACTGTTCATCTTTTTTTCCATGATAGTATTTGTCTTTATATATATATATATATATATATATATATATATATATATATATATATATTTTTTTTTTTTTTTTTTTTTTTAAAGAACCAGCTTTGGAACTCTCTTTCACTCATACATCACCATCTTTCTACCCTTTTTAAAATAAAGATTTTATTTGAGAGATAGAGAAGAGTAAGAGAGCACAAGCAAGGGGAGTGACAGATGGAGAGAGAGAAGTAGACTCCCAGCTGAGCAGGGAGCCCAATGCCGGGCTCAATCCTAAGACCCTGGGATCATGACCTGAGCCAAAGGCAGATGTTTAACTGGCTGAGCCGCACAGGCACCCCACCATCTTTCTACTTTTAAAAATTTCTCCTATTGTCTTTACTATTTTTCTCTTGGTAGCTTTTAATGTTCTCTTCTTTTTCTAGTTTCTTGAAATAAAACGTAATATATTGATTTAAGACCTTTCTTCCTATTCCAATACAACCATTTAATGCTATAAATTTCCCTCTAAGCACTGCTTGAGATGCGCCCTATGCATCTTAAAATATATTGTTTTCATTTTCAACCAATGCAAAATATCTTCTGATTTCCCTTGTGATTTCTAATATGGTCCATTGCTTATTTAAAGATATTTTATGTAATTACCACACATTGGGAACTTTTCCAGATATCTTTCTGTTGTTGATTTCAAATTTATTTCTGTTGTGTTCAAAGAACATGCTCTGTTTGAGTCCAATCTTCTTGATTCCGTTTTATGATCCAGAATATGCTGCTTCTTGGTAAGTGTTCCATGAGCACTTGAGAAGAATATACATCCTGCTGCTGTTGAGTGGAGTGTTCCATAAATGTCAATTAGGTCAAGTTGATTGATAGTGTTGTTAACTTCTTTTCTATTCTTACTGATTTTTTTTGTGTGTACTTGTTCTGTCAATTACTGAGAGAGGGATGTTGAAATTTCCAACCATGACTGTAAATTTGTCTATCTCCTTTTTTAGTTCTGTAAGTTTTTGTTTCATACATTTTGACCTCTATGCTCAGTGTGTATGTATTTAGGATTATAATGACCTTTTGATTAATTGACCTATTTATCATGATGAAATGTCTTTCTTCATCCCTGGTAATATTCCTTATTCTGAAGGTTACTTTGTGTAATTTAATCATACTAGATTTCTTTGGATTAAGGTTTCAGTTGTATATATTTGTTCATCTTTTTAGTTTTAACCTGTGTCTTTGTATATAGAATAGGCTTTTTATAGATGATGTATAGTTGTGTTTTGCCTTTTTACCCTATTTTAAAAGTTCTGCCTTCTAACTGGAATGTTTAGATCATTTTATGTTCAATGTAATTATATATATTGCTGGTTTATACTTGCCATCCTGCTATTTGTTTCTCATTTATCTTATGGTTCTTTGTTGTTTTCATTCACTTTAATTAGACTTGGGGTGTTTTTTATTTTATTTTTTCTTTGTTGCTCTAGAGTCTGCATTATACATGTTAAATTTAACACAGTCTACCCTTAAGTAATATTATACCACTTCATAGATACTGTAAAAACCTTACAATATCTACTTCCAATTCTCTTCTTCCATTTTTGTAGATTGTCACCATACATGTTACTTCTACATAGGTTTTATTTTATTTTTATAAGAGTAGGAGAGGAGGTAGAGAGGGAGAGAAAGAATCTTAAGCAAGCTCCATGCCCAGTGTGGAATCCCATGTGGGGGTTGATCTCACTACCCTGAGCTCATGATTCGAGACAAAATTGAGTCAGATGCTTAACAAACTGAGCCAACTAGGCATCAAATTTCTACGTAGGTTTTAAACCTTAAATGCACTGTTATTATTTTATCTTGAAATAGTCAATTATAGGCCTACGAAAAGAGTAACAGTGACCACATTTACCCTCTCATTCAACACAATTTTTTTTAAAAAACGGACCCAATATGAGAAGCAATACTTCTATTTATTTATTAGCAAGTGTATGTATTTATTTTTTACTGAGGTAAAATTCACATATCACAGAATTAGCCATTATAAAGTGTACAGTTTAGTGGCATCTAGTGTGTGCACAATGTCATATAACGACCAATTCTCTAGTTTCAATACTTTATCATAGGTACCCAAAACTAATATAATAATGTATGTTAATTATATTGGAATTAAGAAAGTAAAAATTTAAAAAAATTAATTATTCTAAGAAAAAAGCCAGACGCTAAAGGTTATATAATTGAATGATTCCTTTATATGATATATCCAGAATTGGCAAATCTACAAATACAGAAAACATACTAGTGGTTATTAGGGGATGAGGAGTGGGGGCTATGATCATTTAAATGTGTGGGTGATTATGGTTTTTATGATGAAGAAACAGCACTTTTAAAGACACCAGACATCAAGCAATAAAGGAGAATAATCTCTGAGAAATGAAATTAACCAAGCCAGTCCTGCAATTGCTGTGGCTTATTTCCTTGAAAGAGTTTTCAGGTCTCGGTATAGGAAGGGAGAATCCAGGTGGAGCCTAGTGGATTCCTTGAATGGAGGAGACAAAGACAAGCATCCAATGAGATGAAGGCAGCTAGAATTCTCAAGTCAGAATAGCAAAGAGAATAAAATATTGCACAGAGAGAGAACCCTAAGATATGCAGAGGTGGCCCCTTACATGTTCTGAGAGTCCTGAGCAGTATATGTATGCATGCATATTTCACAATATGAAAAGATTAGAGAATAGTGCCCAAAGTCACACAGAGCCAGAGTTAGTGCCTCTTCCCATGTGCCAGACTGGAAAAACTGATAATTCATGAGCAGAATACTCAGGAAGCTTTTACCTTAGTAAAAGGGAATAATAATTAGCCCTCATTGGAATGTGACTTCAGATCTGCCTACCAAATCATAAAAGCAAGATTCAAAAGGATCAAACTCAAAAAAAAAAAAAAAAAAAAAGGATCAAACTCTTTCCAAGTATTTTAGCTGCATAGTCTCAGAAAAAAATAATATTATTGGAATATAAAAATATCCAGGACTTAACACTTAACATAAAATTCATAATGTCTGGGACCCCATCAAACATTGCTAGGTAGAAAAAAAAATTACTAAGCACATACAAAAGCAGAAAAACACAATCCAAATTGAAGAGAGTAATCAACTAACTGAAACAGACCTAGAATTGACAACAGATGTTAGGATTAGCAGACAAGGACATTAAAACAGCTATTATATAACATATAATAGCTGTTTTAATATATAATATATATTATTTATATTATATATTATAACCATATCCCATAAATTCAAAAAAGTTAAGTAGATCTATGAATCATAGTTTGTTAAAAAATGGAATATCTAGAAATGAAGACTACAGTATCTGAGATGAAAAATGTCAGTATCTGAGGTGAGATTAACGACAGGTTAGGCACAGTAGAAGAAATAATAGTGAATTTGAAAGCATAGCAATAGAAACCATCCAAAATGAAAACTATAAAAAATAGCAAGAGTATTATTGAACTGTGGGACTTCAAGCAGCCTAATATATAAGTAACTGGAAACCACAAAGAAGAGGAGAAATAGGGGTGGAGGGAACAGAAAATATATCTGAAGATATAATAGCCAAAAAAAAAAAAAAATCAAATGTGATGAAAAATATTGAGCCACTAATCCAAGAAACCTAATGAATTCCAAGAACATAAAGAAAACAAAAAACAAGATATATTTTCATCAAATTGCTCAAAACTGATGATAAAGAAGACATCTTAAAAATAGCCAAAAGGAAAAAAAAAAACACTTTAAATACAGAGGAAAAAAGACAAAGATAATATTGTAGACCTATCACCAGAATACTGAAAGCAAAAGGCAATGTAATACAACTTTTAAATTGCTGGAAAAAATTATCAACTTAGAATTCTGTGCCCAGTGAAAATACATTTTAAAAAGGAAAGCAAAATGAAGATGTTTGCACATGTGCAAAATGGTCTAAACACCCTAATTCAATGGCAGAAATCATCAATTTGGGGATCCCTGGGTGGCGCAGCGGTTTGGCGCCTGCCTTTGGCCCAGGGCGCGATCCTGGAGACCCGGGATCGAATCCCACGTCAGGCTCCCGGTGCATGGAGCCTGCTTCTCCCTCTGCCTGTGTCTCTGCCTCTCTCTCTCTCTCTCTGTGACTATCATAAAAAAAAAAAAAAAAAAAAAAAATGTTAAAAAAAAAAAAAGAAATCATCAATTTGAATGAAAAAGCAAAATCCAGTTATATGCTGCCTATAAGAAATGCACCTTAACTATAAAGACATAATTAGATCAAAAGTAAAAGGATGGGAAAAGATACAATATGCTAACATGAAACAAGAGAAAGCTAGAGTGGCTATTTTAATATCAGACAAAGAAAATTTCAGAGCAAAAAGAACACCCTCTCTGTACTATCTTCTCAATTTTTCTGTAAAAATAAAGTCTAATTTTAAAAAAGGGACAGTATTTTTGACATGACAGCATGTTCAACAGTATTTGATAGTATATCAGAATTTGTGGGATGCTACTAAAGCAGTACTTGGGAAGTATATAACAATAAATGCCCGTGTTGGAAAAGGATAAAGTTCTCAAGTTAATGAATTCAAAACTAGAAAAAGAAGAGTAAGTAAACCCCAAAGTAGGCAGAAAAAAGAAAATAATAAAGATCAAAGTGTAAATTAATGAAACAAACAAACAAAAACAGAAAAAGAATAGAAAAATTTGATGAAACCCAAAGTTGTTCTTTTGGATCGATGAAATTGCTAGATTCTAGCAAGACTAATCGGAAAAAAAATAGATAATACATAAATGACCAATATCAATAACTTGAGAGGTGATATCACTACAAATTATATGACATAAAAAGGATAGTAAAGTAATGCTATTTTTAAAGATTCTATTTATTTATTTAAGAGAGAGCAAGAGAGCACAAGCAGGACGTGGCAGAGGGAGAAAGAGAAGTAGTCTCCCCGCCAAGCAGGGAGCCTGGCACAAGGCTCAGTCCCAGGATGCTGGGATCATGACTGGAGCTGAAGGCAGATGCTTAACCGACTGAGCCTCCCAGGCACCCTAAGGAATGCTATTTTTAAAAACAACTGTATGACTATAAATTCAACAACTTAGATGAAACAGATAAATCCTTCAAAGGCACAAATCACTAAAGTTCACTCAAGAAGAAATTGATATCCTGGTCACCTTATATCTATGAAAGAAATGGAAAAATGAGATTTTCTTTCTTTTTTTTTAAGATTTTATTTATTTATTTGACAGAGAGAGAGAAAGTGAGTGAGAGAGAACACAAGCAGGGGGAGGGGCAGAAGGAGAGGGAGAAACAGACTCCCCACTGAGTAGGAAGCCTGACTGGGGGGGGGGGGGGGGGGGGGCTCAATCCCTGGATTCTGGGATCACAACCTGAGCCAAAGGCAGATACTTAAGCAACTGCACCACCCAGGTGCCCCCCCAAAATGAGATTTTCTAAGAGTAACAAATAAATGAGAGCAGATATTTTTTAAAAAAATTAGCTCCAGGCCTAGATGGATTCACTGGTAAATTCTACATGGCATTTATGGACAAGATAATGTCAATTCTATGGAAACCCTTCCACAAAATAAAGGGGGAATACTTATCAATTCTTTTTATGAGGCAAGCATTATCCTGATATCAAAATCAGAGACATTAGAATAAATGTAACCTATAGTCCAATACCCCCACGTCAATAAAAATAAAAAATACCTTAACAAAATATTATTGAAATGAATCTAGCAACATATGGGAAAGGTAGTACACCATGACTAGTGGAGTTTATCCCCCAAATGTAAGGTCCTCTTAATACTCAAAAATCAATGTATTTCACCAGCTTGATAGACTAAAAAAGAAAAATTATAAAATCTTAATTGATATAGAAAAAGTATTTTAGAAAATCGAATACTTATTCATGATTTCAAAAAGAAGACTCTCAGCACACTAGGAATAAATGGGAACTTCTTCAAGCTGAAAAGTCACCTATAAAAAGCTGAAAACTAACATCTAATTTAATGGTCAAAAATTGAATGTTTCTCCCCTAATACTGGAAACAAGGCAAGAATTTTTAGTCTTGCCACTTCTGTTGAACATTGTAATGAAAGTCCTAGCCAATGCAAGCAAGCAAGGGAGAGGAAAGGCATATAGATTGCAAAGATCATCTTCTTTACAGACGATCATGTCTAGGTAGAAAATCCTAAAAGATTTTTTAAAAAGACTACTAGAATCAATAAATAACATGGTAACAGGATATTAAAAAAATCTATTACATGTCTGTATACTGGGAATGAAAATTGCAAATTCAAATTTCTATTTTTATTTTATTTTTATTTCTAGACCTTTATTTGTCTGTGAAAAAGGAAAAAAGGAATAAAATAGAGATGGCACAGTTGACACACACACACACACACAAAAACACTGAGAAAAACCATTACTCAGCCATTAGAAATGACGAATACTCACCATTTGCTTCAACGTGGATGGAACTGGAGGGTATTATGCTGAGTGAAGTAAGTCAATTGGAGAAGGACAATTATCACATGGTTTCACTCATATGGGGAATATAAGAAATAGTGAAAGGGATTATAGGGGAAAGGAGAGAAAATGAGTGGGAAAAATCAGAGAGGGTGACAAAACATGAGAGATTCCTAACTCTGGGAAATGAACAAGGGGTAGTGGAAGGGGAGGTGGACATGGGGATGGGGTGACTGGGTGATGGGCACTGAGGGGGGCACTTGACGGGATGAGCATTGGGTGTTATACTATATTTTGGCAAATCGAACTCCAATAAAAAAAATATACATATAAAAAATACTCTTAAGAGAATGAATAGACAAGACACAGACTTGGAGAAAATCTTTCCAAAGGATTTATCTAATAAAGAACTTGTATCCAGAAGAGTTAAAGAGATCTTGAAATTCAATAATATGAAAACAAACAATACAATGTTTAATTTGGAAAAAATATTTGTGAAATAGCTATTTCATTTAAGAAGATGTATGGATAGGAGATAAGCACATGAAAAAAATGTTCAAAATCATTTGTCTTTAGGGAAATGCAAATTAAAACTACAACTAAGTACTACTACATGTTTACTAGAATGTCCAAAGTGTAAGACTGACTATATCAATTGTTGATGAGGATTTGGAGGAAGTGGGATGCTCATACATTGTGGGTGGTAATGTAAAATGCACAACTATTTGGAAAAGACTTTGGCAGACTTTTGACAGTTAAACACATACTTCAGTTAGGCAAAGATTTACTAGACATGACCCCAAAAGCATGACCCATAAAAACACAAACTGATATATTGAAATTCATTAAAATTTGAAATGGTCATTCTTCAAAAAAATACTCTTAAGAGGATGAATATACAAGGTACAGTCTTGGAGAAAATATATCCCAGCCATTCCACTATTGAGTATTTACCCAAGACATTGCTTATGTCCATACAAAGACTTATACATAAATGTTTATAGCAGATTTGAATGTGGGTTCAAATCCTAAGCTTCATGATTCTGGGGGTATATAGTTTTCATCAACTTTGGAAAGTTTCTGGCCATTATTTGTTTTAAAAATATTCCACGGCATTTGTATTTTTTCTGCTTTTTTTCCTCCCTGGATGCTTCATTCTTTTTCATTTTTATTGTTTTATTGCTATGTCTTCCATACCATCTTTCTTTAGTAGCATCTACTCTGTGGTTAATCACATCCAGTATTATTTCAAATATTAAAAATACAGTGAAATTTCAGATATTGAATTTTCATTTCTATAACTTCCACTTGGAGATATATATAATTTCTTTTTTAAAAAAGATTTACCTATTCTAGAGAGAGAGAGCATGAGTGCAAGAGTGGGGGGAGGAGCAGAGGGAGAGGGAGAGAGAAACCCAAGCATATTCCATGGTGAGCGCAGAGCCTGATGTGGGGCTCAATCTCGCTACCCTGAGATCACAATCTGAGCCAAAACCAAGAGTCTGATGCTTAATTGACTATGCCACCCAGGCACCTCTATGTCTTTCTTCATAGCCATGGTTTCCTCTGTCTTCTTAAAGGTTATGCAACATATTCACAATAGCTATTTTAATATCCTTTTCCACTAATTTGTTCTCTCATTTCTGGTCTATTTCTAACGTTTGGTTTTTTCACCTGGGATGGATCATATTTCCTTGCTTTATTTCATATCTGGCAGAATTATGGCCTCCAAAAAGATTCCATGCTCTACTCCAAGGAGCTGTGGATATATTAACTTATATGGGAAAAGGTGCTTTGCAGATGTAATTAAGCTTACTAATTGCCTGACCTTAAAATAGGAAGATTATACTGGGTTATCTAAGTGAGCTCAACATCCCATGAGTCCTCAAAAGCAGAAGCAGAAGCGGAAGTCAGGGAGATTCGGAGCACGAGTAGAACTTAATGCACCATTGCTGGTTTGAAGACAGAGAGGGCCTCAGAAGACGAAGTGTGCAAAGCCTCAAGGAGCTGAGGGCAGCCCCTAGCTGACATGAAGCAGGGACCTCAGTCCTACAACCACTAGAACTCAGGTTAAGCTGGGAAGATATTCCCAAGCTCCAGAGAACTAAGCAAACTGACTTTTATTTCAGTCATGTGAGACCATCAGCAGAGTACCCACCTGAGCTCTGCTGTGCCCTGACTTCTGATCCACAGATGGCATGAGAAAATAAGTGACTGCTATTTGAAGTCACTATGTTTGTGGTAATTTTGTTATGGCAGCAATAGAAAACTAACGCACCTGGTAATTTTTGGTTGGATGCCAGACATTGTTAATGGAACCTTGCTGGGGGCTGGATACTTATGTATTCCCATAAGTATTCCTAAATTATATTCCAGAACACAAGTAAGCTACTTGAAAATGGTGGAATCCTTTCAAGGGCTATTTTATCTCCTTTAGGGTAATTCCAGAGCACCCTTTATTCTAGTGTTAATTTAGCCCTACAACTAAGGGGATACCTTTCTGGGTACTCAAGCTGATGTCTTCTGTATTATAAGGATTTCCCACTCTGAATGGCGGGGGAAGGGAAGAACAATTCCCAGCCCCGTCTCAGCTCTGGAAATTGTTTGGTCCATTCCATTCTAGTGGTTCCTTTCCTGGTAACTTTCTTTCACAGGGGCTCAGATGAGTTCTTAGCCAAAGACCCGAGGAGCACTTGCCATGCCTGACAGCTTTCTTTGCAGGCCTCACCCCTCTGCCCCACAAATTCTAGCCACCTTGGTCTCTCTGAACTTCACTTCCTGTTTCCTTAACTTGGAATAGTGAGTTGATGAAATTGTCAGGTTCACCTTTGTTTCCTCTCTCTAAGCAATTATAGTCCTGTCATGCCTGTTGTTCAAGGTCTGAAAACCATCATATCCTGCATTTTGTCCAGATTTCTAGTTGTTTAAGATGGAGAGGCAAATTCAGTTCCTATTATTCCCTTAGGCTAGAAACAGAAGTCCCTGGGGGAACGTTTTAAATATTGAAGGATGGATCCCATCCCTGGATGCCCTGGGGGCAGGCCTGGGCATTTTTTAAAAAGCTCCTTTAGTCATTGTAATGTGCAACCACAATTGAGAACTGTTGACCTGGATGATCTATAAAAACACTTTTTAATACAAAGTATGCCATTTGGTAAGTACTTACCATGCATCAGGCATTCTTCTAGGGACTTACTATCTCCTCTCATCTTCACAGCCATCCTGTGCAGCGGGCTTTCTTATCATTGTTCTACAGTTGAGGAGTCTGGGGCTCAGGGACCTGCCCCTAGTCACACCACCAGGAAGCAAAAGAGCAGGAAAAAGAAACCAGCCTGACTCCACAGGCTCTTCCCATCCCGTGGCACAGCTGTGCCTCCCTGATCAGACCATCGGATTCTGAATTGCCTCGTGTGGGGTTCTGTGCAGGTTGGACAGATCCACGGGCACGCTTCCCTGGACAGAGGGTGGGTACTCCTCTTGACTTGCCAGTGGCCCTACTGAAAGGGCTGTGGGGTGAGGGAGCCCTTCTCGCCTTCTCCTCAGCTCAGAGCTCCTCCTGACATTTCAATTCCCATCTTTGCTCCTGCTTCAAGCTGCTGAGAAAAACACAGTTGGCCTTTTGGACTCCGTACTCCCCAAAGATGGAGAAGCCTTGGTCACTATGAGGATGGCCCAGTGGGAGTGATTAGGGGCAGGGTGGCGAGCAGAATGGCTGGCTTGTGTCCTTCATTCTGCTCACACCTTGGGCCGGGGGGGCGGGGTTGGAGGTAGGGGGGTCTCGATGTGACAGGAGAGGGGAGTTCTTTCAGGAGGAAGGCATAGAACCACGGGGTTCCTTAGAGACTCTTTGTCCAGTGCTTTCATTGTACCAATGGGGAAGCAACACCCAGAGAGGCAAAGGTAGGATCCCCAGGTCGTTCGGAGACCTGGGCAGGGCGTAGGGGGAGATAGCCAACCAAGTTCCCTAGCCACCAGCCCGACTCCTCCGAGGACCAGGGGTCTGCTGAGGGACTGTAGCTGCTCCTGGCATCCTTGCCAGTGAAAATTCAGCCTGGAAGGAAATGACCTGCCCAGGGTCCCTCCGCAGGCTGGATGTAGCAGCACTCAGGGCTCTGCTGCTCAGAGTGCTGCTCTGAGGGGTGGAAGGGCTGCTTCATCTCGGCTTTCCCTCCCTTTCAGGGGCCTTGATTGAGCCATGTGGTTCCCTTGGAAACAGAGCTGCTTGTCTCCTGGGGTCAGCAGCACTTAATCTGCGATTACTGCAATTTTGAAGCTGGCGGGGGAAGGGACCTTGGACTCTCCCCACATTCCTACATCACCCTCTCTACTCGCTGCTTCATGAGAGCATGCACACTTTCCTTCGTTCTCACACTCAGGTTCCCCACATGTGGGGACACTCACACACACGCGCACACACAGGCATGCACACACACTTTCTCCCAAGCTCAGAGAGCTTTGAATCACTGTTTTCTAACCCCCAACCGAAAAGGAACAATCATGTCCCTACCAATTACCCTCTCCTTGTGCCCTGAGTTTGCCCAAGCACCAGAATGGGAACACCCTTTCCTTTCAAACTATCTCTACAGCATTACAATCAGATGAAGAGTGGGATGGGGGGAAGCAGGCCAGATGATCCATTTTCCTTGCCTCCCCACAGGAGATTTCAATGTCTGCAAGGAAAGTCAAGGGTGTGTTGGAGCATTACCGTGGACAATGAAATTTTAAATAATCTACATTATAATTCATCAGCACACACTCTGCTTCTGGTGAAGTCCTTTGAGGGCTGGCTTTCCTCTAATCCCCACTGTGGCTCCCTAGTACCCTGGCGCCTGATGGGTTTGTACTGAATAAAGATATCCTGCACTTCAAGAAGGCGGAGATGAAAACTTCCTGAGCAAAGATGGATATGGTCCCACATCCCGTGCCCTGATTCCAACCCAGGAAAACAGTTGATATCAAACAAGAAATGGAGAGACTTCTAAAATATCAATTAAGTTTTACCAGAGACCCAGGGAGAGGATGGAAGGAGAGATATAGCTAACATCGAGAAACAAAAGATTTGAAGTGACCCTAGAGTTTGGAGGATCGTGCCCAGAATGAGGAGAGTAAGGAGAAAAAAATTCACCGAAACAATAGAAAAACAAATGGAGGCGACAATAGGACTTTTGACCACATTCAGAGCCCAGAGTCACTAGAAGTTCTGGGTGGTGCCGAGTTCAACTAGGACAGAGAAAGAAGGAACCTTGAGTCCTGTCTGGGGTTCTTCTCCATCAAAGACAATGACCGGGAGCTTGCCACACGTGCTCTTGGTGAACACCTGAATGGTAGGGACAGCCAGAGACAAAGCAGCAATTTTTTAAAAACTATAAAACAAATGCATGCACTTGGTATCAGTAAAGAAATTATAATCATATACAGAGATACAATACAAAGATAAAATTTCTCTTCCCTTCTCCAAGCCCCTGTTGTACTCTCCAGAGATATTTGTAGTCTCTTACATATCCTTCAAGATACTTCCATAAATATATATATATATATATATATATATATATATATATATATATGTGTGTGTATACATATATATGAGTGTGTGTATTTACACATTTTTACACAAATAGAATCATGCATCCAGACAGCTCTGCACCTTTCATTCCATTTACTGTGTCAAAGCTCTTTCCCGATCAGCCCAGGAGGGTCTACTTCATCCTGTCTGATGGCTGAACAGTTCATTTTCTGGCTGTGTCGATGTGACCAGCTGCCTAGTGGCAAACCTTTGTTTCTATTGCTTTTACAATCTTGCAATAAATATCCTAGTACCTATGTGTTTGAGATATGTGATCAAATCCCTAAAGACAAAACCATAGGCATTTAAATTTTTGATAGGTATTATCAAACTACCCTTTAAATAGATTGCAGTGATTTATGCACTGGTTAACCATATATGCACGTGCCCATTTCTCCGTGTCCTTGCTGGCACTAGGTTTTATCAAATGTTGATTTTTGCTAATCTGATGTACAGATTTAGCCTTGTCCCTTTGTGTTGTGTTAGATTAAGCGTATTTTCATATGTTTATTGGCCTTTGGTATTTCTTGTTTCTATAGAATGTTTATTCATATCCTCTACTCATTTTCTACTCCTTTTTATTGATTTTTAAAAGCTACTTGTATGATAGAAAAATTAGTTTTGTGTCATATTTGTGACAAATGTATTTGTAATTGGTTTTTATTTTGGAGAGGTGTTTTTTCATAGATATGATGTTTATATAGCCAAACACAAAGACGTTTTTTTCTTTACGGTGTTCAGGCAGCGAGCAGCTTTAAACAAGTTCGCCTGAGAACATGAGAAAGTTATTTTTGAAGCTTCTAGAAGAATCAGCAGATATGTTTCCAGAACCTGAAATGGAAATTCTTAACAAATCAGGGAAAACTAAAGATGGACAAAAGGAAGTCAATAAGCATCCCAGTTTTCCAAAGAAAAGAAAGATTCCAGAAATGTTAGACAAATTAATTTTATGCTAGTTCCAACCGAACACTGGTCACTAAGCAGCTGATTTGGAAACAATTATCAAAAGGAACACAGGTATCAGGAACCAGCCTGGATTGGCCAGGAAAAGGTCATGCCTACACCCTCTCAGTGCCCACCTTTGTTGGGTCCGGGACAGATAAATCAGAGGACTGCTATATTCCTAGAATTTCTGGGTTCGAGGAGGACACTTGATAAAGACTCAGACTTCCCTGTGGACGATGCCAGCCAGATCCATAGCTGCTTGAACAACTGTGTCCAAGGAGACTAATTAATGAATCAATATCAAATTGGAGGGCTCTCTAGAGGCTAGTGGGCTTTCTCTGAACTTGACCACGTCTTGTTTAATGCTCTTATCAGTGGCTTGGATAAAGGCACAGAAGGCTACTTATCAGATTTACAGAAGACATAGGCTAGGAGACAAAGCTAATACAATGGGATGTTGGAATCGAGATACAAAAAGATACCAGCAGCTTATAACCGGGTTAAGAGGGTAAATGTAAAATCCTGCACTTTGCGGGGAGGGGTATTGAATAAGCAGAGCTTGGGAGAGATACTGGTTAAAAGCAGTAGTCTAAGGGGAAAAAGACACGCAAATTCCAGATGTGCCTGGTTGTGGAAGAAGAGTCTGAGCTGTTTCTGCTCTGCTCCGTGCTGTCCTCATTGCGAGCAGGACATTCACCTGGAGCAGACCCCAGGGGACACACTACGGATGCTAACTGTGGCAGGGCTGTCCTGAGGACAGACAGCAGATGGATGCCTTTTGGCTCCAGCTGGCCCAACGAGATCCAGCTGGTACAATTACAAAGAGGAAAACTGAGCTCACAGAGAATTTTCTAGACAGCAGACTGCCCAGGAGTCAAAGACCATGCCCAGGTGGGAAGCTGCCTGGCCACTTCTGGCCCCAGAGCAAGGCTGGAACAGATCACTTGGCTGTAGCTTTGGACTCTATGAAACTTCAAGGTCACCTTCAAATGCAAATGAAGTCTCAGGATGAGGCCTGGGCTCCTTCTCTGACACCTTGCTGCCCCTAAATAGAAATCCTGGATCCCCCATTGTGCTTCTCAGACACATCCTCTTGTCCTTACCCACCATCTGGGAGTCGCAAAGTCATTTTGGGACCTGATACAAGCACAGTCACAGAGAAGAGGTCCCCAGCATCAGGGACCTTCAGATCTCCTTAGGGGGATCAAGGCCCAGAGCTCCCTCGAGCAGTCTGGATGGGGATGTGTTGGGGTAGGGCTGGCTGGGAGAGGAGCTGACTTCTGGAGAAAAAAAAAACAAAAAACAAAAAAACTCCCATTTCTGTCCCTTCAGGCCTCATTCATATCATGCGACACACCCAGGGCCGCAGAACACACTGGTGTTCAGGATGCATCGGGACCTCAGAATTCACTTGTCATGGGAACCACACACCACACACCCTAGTCCCCAGCAGGCACAGCCTAGCTGTGGCGCAGTCACCACACAGCCCTAGGGCTCTGGATACTCACTGCCCTCAGGAATACCTCTAAGGGTACGGTCACCCAGGAAGGGCTGTTCGCCCAGCCAGCTTCCAGGCCTACAGCCAGCGGCCCGACACACAACACCTCCAGCAGCTTCCTGCCTCACAGACGCTTCCTGTCCCACGTTCCGCTCTGAAGCTCAGAGCAGCGCCCTTTGAATGGAGGGGGCAACCCAGCTACCTCCTCTCCCACCACAGCTTCCACCCTCCCCCGGCATCTGCTTCCTGCTTCCCACCCTCCTCCCTTCCACCACTGTCCCAGGGGCCCAGGCCTGCCCTGCCTCTGAAGTCACTCCCCAGGATCCCTGTCCCCCCCCCCTCCCCCAGTTTGCTGGGGGGAGGAGGACTGAGAAGCACTTTGTGGCCTCTTCTCAGGCTCCTTTGTCTCTGGCTTTCAGAACCTGCTTTCTCTGTAGGAGATGGAGGTGATCTTTCAGATTCCTTCTGTGTCCAGCAACTAGCATCCCAGCATGTTATAAACGCCTGCAGCACCAAAATGTGGAGGCTGAGAAAACTAAGGCCATTCCACCTCAAGTTTAGCATTAGCACAAGTACAGCCATCTTAGGCCCCTGGGAATAAGAGCTGAACTTTACAGGAAAAACTGCAGAATGTCCTCAGCAGGGAATCCCATATCAGAAAGACAACAGAGCTCAGAATGCCCTCGGCAGAGAATCCCCTATCAGATCTCAAGAAACTCCCCCACCCTTCACCCATATTGGAATGGAAAAAATTCCTCCACCCCTTCTGAAGATCCCCTAGACCAGCCCATAAAAAACCCAGCTGTAACCCACTTCGGGGTCCAAGCCCCTCTCTGCAGTGTGGAGTACACTTGGACCCAACCTCGAGCTTGTAAATAAACCCTCGTGTACTTGCATGGGTGTGGGTTCCTGGTGGTTTCTCAGATTCGCAATCTTGGGCACTACAGAAATCCAGATCCCAAATGGCCTGCATGTGTCAAGTGCCTCTTGCGTGCCAGGCTCTGTGTCTACACAGGCAGGGTGCTCTTCATGCCTCCAGGGAAAAGCTGAGAGGGGGTAGTGTCAGCAGTCCCGTTTCACCCCGGGTGAGACTGAGGCAGCAGTGAGAGGTTCTGTAACTTGCCCAGGATGAGCCGGGCTGGCCTGTGGAAAGCCAGGACCCAAGCCAGGCCAGGTGGCTCGGGGCACACACTTAGTGCTCCCGGGTCCCAGCTTGGCCCAGGCTCCCTGAAGAGCCAGAGCTCTAGGCTTCCACTCCCTGTTGATCAGGATTTAGGGCCGAGGAGCCCACAGAACCCGCTTCTGCCACAGTGGCCACAAGCTCAGGGGAGGGACAACACGCCCCACTGTCATCAGCCATGGGAGACTCAGAGGAACCTTCCCAAACCATCACCCACCCCGTGTGTCCCAAGGACAGCATGCCAGGAGACGGCCTTCCAGTATGATGGGAAGGATTTGTTAAAAAACAATTTTTTCATTTTTGGAGTTAAAAAAAATCACCACTGACAGGCTTTAATGAGAGTGGCCTCCTTCCCGGAGCCCGCCCCCAGTGCAGCTGCCCGGATGCTGCCCGTGTAGTGCTTTTAGCTGTTTCTGCAGGTAGCTCATCTTTCTAAGTGATACACTTTTGCTGCTAGCTCTTACCCACTGATGTTAGCCATTTCCTGTGGGCTTGGACTGTGGCTCTCTGGCCAGATCTGTGCAGGTGGCCCAGGCGAGGCAGGGGAGGACTGCTGCCTTTCCTGGAAGAGGGTGGCCAAGGGCCAGGGCATAGGGACAAGGCATAGCCCATTTGCATTAGCAATAGAGGGATAGCCCTGCTGAGGGGCAGCTGCCAGCCCAGCCCCCCAAGCCTGAGGTTCCCGAGATCCCAGGGCTTGAAGAACAGCCTCTCCCCATTCAGCTCCGAGAGCAGATATACATACTTCCACTTCCAGGCGAGCTGGAACAATGTGCTTGCTTCCCTCACTCCCACCTGGAGCACCCTCTTCATCCCTCCAGCCCTAGCTCAGTGCTCCCTCCTCCAGGAAGATTTCTTGGCCTCCCTGCCCTTCCCTTTCTAGAGTTTCTAGAGGCTGAGTGCTCAGAACAGCACAACTCACCCTTCTAGGTTCTCTGCAAACTCAAAGGTGCGTTGCTGGCCTCTTGGGTTAGGCCCAGGGCCCCAGGAGGGAGGAGCCTGTGCGGCCGCCCAGGGGCATCCCCAGTCCTGAGCATGGCCTCCGTGTGAGGGCTGGGCCCAGGGTCGTGGTGATTATCGCAGGCTCTGCTGGAGGCCCTGCAGCAGGGAGGAGATGAGCCAACTAGATTCTAGGGGAGGCCCTGGCTCCGCTGCCTCAGGTTCTGAAAAGAATTAAACGCCCAAATCCCACTGTACAGTGTGTCCTTTCTGAAGCACTTTTATAAGCACCCCGCACGCTATGCGTCATCAACATCCCAGCTTGAAGGATGAATTAAATGAAGATCAGAAGAGCTTTCTAGAAGTCCCACAGCTAGAGGGAGAACTGGCCTAGAGGTCATCAGACTCACTCCTCTGGCCCAACACAGGAGGCGACGCTGCTCAGGGCAGCTGCCAGATTGTGGAGGGGGGGGAGGTCACCTCGCCTTCAGATGGACTCGAGGCAGGGGGCCAGCTGCTTCCTCCTCGTGCACTGGGAGCTGCATCAGTGACTCCCTGCCTCACCCCACAGCTTGCACTGCCAGGCACTGGGATCCGGCTGGGACTGCTCACCTGTGGGCAACACCCTCCCAGGCCCCTACCTCTCAGGGACACACCTGTAAACATCGAATGGTGGTCCCTCAGCACGGGACGTCTTCACGGGTGGGGAAGCTGAGGCTAGAATAGGGGAGCAGCTTGCCCAATGCCAAACTGCCAGTTGGTGGCAGAGTTAGAACTTGGGCTCCTGATGATCCCCGGAGGGGTTCTTCCCACATGCGCAGGGCCTGAATGATGGATGAGTGGAGAGAGGAGTCATGTCCGAACAAGGAGGGCAAAAGTACAGCGTGTGCTCAGAGCCCAAGGGGTGTTTGTGCATGTGGCTTTCTCCTCACTGTAAGACAACCAGCAGAGTGAGTGATGCCTACAAGCTCCTAGCACCTCAACAGCAAGATACAGGGTAACACATGATCCTGTTTACACACACACACACACCATTGTCTTAGATCAGGCTGCCATGACAACATACTATAGGCCAGGTGGTCTAAACAACAGACCTTTATTTTCTACCACTTCTGGATGCTGAAGTCTGAGCTCAAGGCGTTGCTGAGTCGGTTCCTGGTGAGCGCTCCTCCTGGCTTGCACGTGCCCCCTTTCTGCACGTGTTCTCACCGTAGCCTTTCCTCACCACGTGTGCAAGGAGCTGCGGGGGCAGGATCCAAGTTCTCTGGCATCTTTTCTTGTAAGGACACTAGTTCTCCATAGGATCGGGGCCCCAGCCTTGTGAACCTATTTCACCTTTAATTTCTTCCCTAGAAACCCCAGCTCCAAATACAGCCATGTTGGGGGTGAGGACTTAGGAAGTGGGAAGAAGTGGGGACACCTGGGTGGCTCAGAGGTTCAGCACCTGCCTTCAGCCCAGGGCATGATCCTGGAGACCCAGGATTGAGTCCCACATTGTGCTCCTTGAATGGGGCCTGCTTCTCCCTCTGCCTGAGTCTCTGCCTCTCTCTCTGTATCTCTCATGAATAAATAAATTTTTAAAAATCTTTAAAATTTTGTTTTAAAAATAAAAGTGTGAAGGAGGGGACCACAATCAATCCATAACAAATGTATAATGAACCTGTGTATCAAATCGTACCAACTGCTCCCTTTATCATTGCATGGTTTCATCTGTGACAACAACCTATTTGTTACAAACTTTAAAGCTTGAGGAAGGACAAATTGACCACCACAAAGCTGGTAGGGGAGCTGGGTGGGGAGGAAGGACAGAACGTGACACCTTAAAGGCCCTCCCTCCCACGTCTGACCAGCCCCCTGGTCTCCAGGCTCACAGGCAGCAACCACAGACACCTGTTTAAAAAATGAACACGTGGATGTGCCTAAATGACCATGAGGCACTGGGCACAGCAAACAGCTGATGGGCCCAAATGCCCCATTCCCGTGGCTGGGATACAGCCCCACTCGACCTGTCCTCTACCACATTCTGCACAAGAACCCGGATGGAGGGCTCCGTTTGGCTCCATCGGGGCCCAGGAGGGCAGCGACAATGTAGCGCTCGCTCTTGGCTCGTCCTCGAGGCCCGGGCAGCAGCAGGCACCTGGGCAGCAGGCACTTCCAGAGCGATGAAGGAAAATCAATGCCCCATTTATCCGAGGACTCGGACCTGGCATCTGGGAGATGAGCAGCCCGTAAGCACTGCTCCCTCGGCCGGAGGGAGCCTGGGGACCCACAGAGGGAAAATCCCTGGCTCGGGACAGAGCCTGACAGTCCCCACCTCCCTTCCCGCTCCCGGCTCTGGGGACGGAGCCTGGAACACGGAGGATAATTTCCGCCACCGTGTCCCCCTCCCCGACCCCTGCGGCTCCAGACGCGCTTGGCAGCTGGAGTCCCAGGGAGCACCGAATCCATCGCCGGGGTCAAAGACGGGGCCTGCGGGACGTGTTAAGACAAGAAAACCAATCAGAGCTGAAAATGAAAGGCAGTGGAGGTGTGAAGCGAGGATGGAAACCGCCAGACGGGACACGGGGTGGCTGGCTGCCCACGTGGCTGGGTCCGCACACCCACCTGCGGTCCGCTCGGGCCCTCCTGGGTGCCCGGCCACCCCTGGGAGCAGGGGCCCCTGGGAACCCCGGGCCTGCCCCCTCCACCTAAAGAGCAGAGCCCCAGGCCGAAGTCACAGGATGCGGGAGTATTTCTGTATTTAGCAGCCTGTCAATCCTCAAACGCTGCTCGCGGTTGGTGCAGAGGTGACACCTATTGTGACGCCCAGGATGAGCAGATCCCCCCGCATCAGGAGTGGCCTGGGGTCCTCAGAGGAGGGAGCCTGGGTGACCCCTGGATTCCAGGCTCCAGAGCCCTCTCCTGTCAGCCCCGGGAACATGGGGCTGATACCCACCGAGCACGTGTCCAGGGCCCGGCCCATTTCCCATTTCACTGAATCCAGGGTCACCCCTGCGAGACAGACTACTTTTGTGCCCACACACAAACTCTGAGGACTGAAGTGACTTGCCCAAGGTCACAGAGCCATGGAGGGCAGAGCCCTCAGTGGACTTGCTAAGACTGGACTCTCCCTTCCAAGGCAGCCAGTCTCCTCTGGGCTGTGACCACAGGCTGGGTCTTCCTGGGGGGCCCACAGGCCTCCACATTCAGTCCCGGGGCAGAGGAAGCATCTATTTAATATCACGGAGCACCTACTCTGTGCTAGGCACACGGCCATGGCAAAGCCAGCAAGGTGCCTGTCCTCAGAGTTCACTGCCCAGGAGAGTACAAAGGACAGAATCCTTACCCTGGTGTCCCTCATTACTGATCACTCCCAGTAGGATCCTGTGGCAGGAGGCAGAGTCAGAGGAGTGCAGATCAGTGGCCCCAGTGGCTGGCTGTCCATCAGGATTGCCACTTGTCCAAGCCCTCCTCTTACAGAATGGGAAGATGGGGTTCACTGTCACTCTAAACTGGACAGCTGAGCAGGGGCACCACGTCCCACAGGCCCTCCTTGGCTGTGCTCCCATTTGGTGACTGAGGTTAAAGCTCACACAGGGGCAGGTAAGACACAGCCCAGCAGAAGGCACAGGCCAGCGTTGGTGGGGGTGGCACCAATATGGGCCAGTGCGCTTGAAACCAAGGACACTGTGTGGAATTAAAATCTTAGAAGAATGGGGCCAGATTTAGGGGAGTTGCAGTGGGCTCTGGGCCCTCACCCTGCTTGGAGCTCTAGACAAGAGAGCAGAGCCAGGGAGCAGTCAGGCTGACAAGGTGACTGCCTGCTTTCGGAAGAGGAGGGCCGGCCCCGGCTGAGTCCCCACTTCCCTCTGCCAGACCACCTCTGCTGACAAGCCCAATTGCTCTGCTGGCCTTGGGCTGCCAGCAAAGCCCGGGAGAGGGCCAGCAGCCGCTCTATTAACACGCAAACGGGTAGCCCAGCAGCTGCTGACACCAGGGTTAATTAAATCTATCTCCCCATCAATTCTCATTCAACTACTATCGATGGTCATTGGATGGGTGACAGAGTGACAAGGAAACAGTAATAGACTTGTCTTAACCCTCACGCTGCGTGGAGAGGGGCACCACACTAGGGTGTCCCAAGAGAAGCACCCCCCTCCCGCTGCAGTCCCTGGCTCCCTCCCAGGTAGAGCTGGTTTGGCAGAGAGGCTGCTCTCTGCAGGCCTCCCCCTGCCCCCCCAGCTCACTTCACCCTTTGTTCACACATTCTTCCTGGGGGCTCCTCTATGCCAAGCCAACAGGCATGGAAGACCAGCATGGGGCTTGGGGGTACCTCCTTCTCCATCTAGTCCTTCCTCCCTCCAAGGCTGTCGCCTCCCAAAAACCTCAGGGCCAAGCCTAGCTCCATTGCCCTGACAGTCTCTGCCCCCCCAGTGCCCTTCCAAAGAGGTCCTTATCCTGATCCCTGGGACCATAATGGTGTCACCTCACTTGGCCAACGGCACTTTGCAGACGCGATTAAGGATCTTGAGGTGGGGGAGAGTATCGGGATTATCCGGGTGAGCCCAACGTCATCGCTAGGGTCCTTAGAAGTGAAGGAGGGAGAGAAGTCAGAAGTGACAGGCACGCAAGAAAGACAGCCCAGCCACTGCCAGCCTTCAAGATTGAGAGGCACCCCTTGCCCCGGGATGTAGGAAGCCCACAGATACAGGAAGCGGCCAGGCAAGAGGGTCTCTGTTAGAGAGACAGCCCCGTCAACACTACATTTTAGCCCAGTCACACCCCGTTACTGACTTCTGACCTCTAGGGCCGCAAGAAAATAGCATTTTAAGCCACTAAGTTTGTGATTTGTTATAGTGATGAAAAATCCATTTTATGTGCTCAGAGCTGGCCACCTGCAGCTGTGTGAGGCACCCTGGTTCACATCTCCCTGCGTTTGCACAGGCTGGGAGGCATGGGTGCCCCCATCCCCCCCGACTGAGGGCCCACCAAGAACAGGGCTGATTGGAGGACCTTAGAGGACAGGCTGGGCCAGCAGGTCACTCCACCTGAGGGACCCATCCTCACTAGTTGCCAGTCTTTAAAACTCTACCCAACACCTCCTCTATGAAGCCTTCCCCGATACCCCCTTCCCACCCACCCTTGCAGGCGGCCTCATTCTCCGGCTTTCACTGTACTTGTATGCTCCTGAGTGTTGCTCAGTTTTGTGCTCAGCGAATTCCTTTAGTGTGTTGGAGGCAGGGCGGGGGGGGGGGGGGGGGGGGCGGGGAGAGGCTCTCTTGGGACTGGGGACACAGGAAAGTAACCATCTGCATAACCCCAAAACCTCCCATTCAGCAAATGTTTGCAAAACGACTGCTTAGTCTGTTTTGTGCTACCTGTGTGCATAAAGAGCCTGGCTCAGGTCAATTTTACATCAAAAGAATATTAAATTCTAGTTAATATTTAGGGGAAGTGTACAAACATCTACAACTTATCCCTAAATGCATCAAAACAAGACTGAGGGAGGTGGGGGGGGGGGGGGGAGACACAGCTACATGATAAAACAAGCTTGAAACATTACTACACGGGTATTCACTGTAAAATTCTATCAACAGGGCTAGATGTTTGAATTCATATTGGAGGAAGTAGATGCCCATGATAGCTGATTTATGCCAGCTTGCCTGGGCTAAGGGATGCCCAGATAGCTGGTGGAGCATTTCCAGGTGTGCCCATGAGGAGGTTTCCAGGATAGGTCAGCCTTTGAAATCTGTAGACTAAAGGCTGTCACCCTCACCAATGGGCATCATTCAACCCCTCAAGGGTCTGAGAAGAAAAAGGCAGAGGAAGGGCAAGCTTGCTGTCTGCTTCACCTAGCAATGGCCATCTCCTGGCCTTGGACAGTAGGCACTCCTGGTTCTTAGGCCTTTAGACTCTAAGCAGGACTAGCAACCATCTACTCCCCCAGGTCTTGGGCCCTCAGCTATACTGAGTCCCCAGTTGGCAAACCATGGGACTGTCCCATCCCCATAATTGTGTGCACTAGTCCCTCAAAATAAAGGGACTATATATATCTTATTGGTTCTGCTTCTCCAAGAGCACTAATAACTAGAACTAAACCATCTGAAATCAGATCTTGGCACTACCACTCCTCAGCTATATAGAGATTTAAGTTGCTTAACCTCTCCAGGCCTGTTTATGAGACCATAGTATTTACCATGGTGCTGTCGGGAGGATAGGATGGGTTAATGCATATGAAGCAGTTAGGAGCACCCTAAGTGCCAGAAGATTTGTAGTCACCTTGGGGCCCTTCTCTTGATTAAGGGCATTTTATTCCTCTCCACCCTCAGGAGTCTCCATGAGCACAGTAGACACTTGGGAGCCTGAGAAGCTCTCTCAAGACTGGGGCCACAGGGAAGGCTTTGCCAGTTGGCTTCCCCAATCTAAAGGGGAGGATTCGGTCTTCCTAAACTCCACACCCAACCGAGGGTAGGCATTGCCGTTCCTACCTCCTCGGGATCAGGGCTTCCCTGGGTTCTAGGCAGAAAGGACAGCCCAACAAGGCACAGAGGCAGGAGAGAGGTTTGAGAGAACTAGTTACTGGAAGGTAACCAGGGCCCTTCTGAACACGGCAACTGCGTCCCACCGGGGGCCACAGGTTCCACCAGGGAGAGCCACACTGGTGGGTGTTTAGAAGAACTATGCTGGAAATATGACCAACAGCTAGCAGGTATTGAGAGTGGGAACCAGTGAGACCAGTTAGAGAGCTCTTACAGTAACCTAGGGTAGACTTAAGGGCAAGCAGGGAGAATTTGTGCAGGACTTTCCCTACCTCTGGGTCTACAAGGCAGCTATTATTCAGCATTCTAACTTGAGCCTTTATTCCAAGTCTGGCACATCAAGTTCACACCAGCTCTTGAATTCACTTGGTGATCTTTTACCCCACCTAGCATCAAAGTCATCAATAGGAGTGGTCAAATCCAGCCATACCCCACAGAGGTGGTTGTTAGTTTGAAAGAATAAGACCCCAGCTAAAAGGAGAAGTCAGTCCGGCAGGATCCCAGTGTTCCTGGGAAGGAAGAGAAAGAAAAAAAAAAAAAAACTGAATTCTTAGTGCTTGGGCTGCCCATAGCTCCCAGGAGCCCTGGAAAGGGCGAAGGGTCAGCCTAAACTATTTCTCCCATTCTGGGTTTGGAGAGGGGCTCAGCATCTACCAGCCAGAATCTGAGCCATCCGGTAGATGCACAGGAAATAAGGCCCCTGGGTCCAGAAACCCAGAACCATCAGGGACAAAGGAATATCCACTTCATGTACACCCCAGTGTGCTTTCTCCAGGTGAAAGGTGAAGGACAATTAGGGTTCTGAGCCCAGTGGTCAGGAGGGGTTTTGAACACACCTTGGGTACAAGATCAGGACAGGAGACTCTGAAGGTAGCCTTCCTGTTTCAAGACCAAGTAAGGTCAAATACCCATATGAGAAGGTTTACAAACAGGCATAACCCTCATCCTACAGATGTGGCCCATGTGTAGGCATCCAGGTTAGACAGCAGATGAAGGGGAGCTGGTGTTGGAGGTAAGAGCCAGTGGGTACACAGGCTTGAAGTGGCAGGCTTGCCTCCAGCCCGTTTAGAGAACGGAGCCAGTGCTTAGTCAAAGCCAGAGAACACCTAGCAGGAGCATCTTAAGTGTTGTTCCATATTAGCCATATCAACCAGAAACAGATGGATTTAAGCACAGAATTTATTAGGGACCTATGTAAGCCCAAGTAATCACTCAGCATCAGAGAACAAGGCTTAGCCAGAAATATCATCCAAAAATCCCAGCCTAGAACTGCTTTTAAGATCCCACTGCTACCACCTCCGAGCATGAGCTGCAAGGTTAGCTGAGAAAGCAAGTTTAAGATACTTTCATCTCTGGGTGGGAAGACGTGGATGCATCTGGAAGGGAGATACCCATGTGGAGGTTTAAATTCACAGCAGAGGATAGTAAGTGTTCACTAAGTCTAGCCCTTTTACCACCCAACATCAATATCCACTTTCCTCCCATACTTCAAGTAGGAGGCCATTGTTACCCCCAAATGCCACCCCCCAGTCCCAGAACAGCCATGTTGGCTACACACTGCTATAATCCAATGTATCTGTCAGATGTTGTGACTTCTGGACTAGACTGTACAGTCCATATCCATCACACCACCTATAAGAGGTAGACACTGGTCCCACTAAGGGGGATAAATGCAGATCCTTATTCAGGACCTTTATGAGAAAGGCTACAAGGCTAAGGTTATTTGGATCCATCTTCCAAAACCAACTCCATTGTTTCCCCTTACTCTAAAACTCCAGCCGACTGCATCATTTAGATGACAGTGATGGAGGAATGATCCAAACAGGATTATACCCTTGGTAGCACTCCTAGTGTAAGGCTGCTGGAGCCTGCTACCCCACCTGAGCACTTAGTTTTGTCAGGAAGTTCCCTCGGTTGGATTTTGCTTTCCCCCGCCCCTCCTGCATTGACTGGATGGGGATCTTGTTTTAACACTCGGCTACCCCAGCCAACGTTAGAAACCAGCCACCACCACCCTTTATTTGTCCACTCCAAGTAGCAAGGAAAGGCCAGAGGCTGTTCACCTCAACTTCCATTGAGAAAGGACACTCTTCTGGTAGAGTCCATCTTTCTTCTAATCACTCAGGCCTCTATATGAGCAGCCCAGAAACCCAGGCAGGGCAATCAAGTTTTAGGAGTAGAACCTTGGATAGTTCTATGGTGACAAGTGCCACATTTGCTTCTACCATGTTGCATCTGGATCCAAATAGTCCAGTAACTTGGGAAACACCATCTTCATTGCTGGTTTAGAACACATATTACACCCTCTAGGACAGTATTCTAGCCCCTCAGGCAATGACTCTCATGGTACTATGGTGGGCGTTTTCAACAGGTTATTCCAAGGTCTTAAAGGCCAGCTACTGCTGGAAGACCACACATGCTGAAGTCGGAGGATTCCAGGGGCTTCAGCCTATCGATTTAGGCTGAGAAACAAGTTCCTTCGTCAAGTGCTATGCAGCACGAGGACAAAGTTGGATGTTACATCCAAATTCATGAGTAGTTTTAATGTACCTTCTTGTGTGGGGGAAGAGTACAAATACAACACACTATCGGTTCTGGCAGAAGCAAATAGCCACCCTGCTCTGTGGTAGGATTCCAGTGAAGGGAACCCACCATCACGTAGCTGGCTGCCTTCCCGGGATTAAGGGTTTTTTTTCCAGGGGTCCAGGATTACTGTCACTGGCATGCTGGTCTCTTAGCTGCCAGTTCAGCCTTTGTGAGAAGCTCAGTCCACATGGCCTTGACCTTGTTCCCATAGCACTTCAGGAGTCCATTAAGCTGGCACTGGAGCACCTGGCAGTGGGGGCAGGAAGGGAGGCTGACCTGTATAAGGGCAGACTACCTAGCTCACCTGATGGAGAGCTTCCTCCAAAGTGGTGCTTGAATCCTTAGAATGGACCCAATAGACTCTTCCCTAAAACTTCTGGTCCCCAATCAGTCTTGCTGCCTTTTAGGTCCATGACCAATCAGGCACATGCTTAGCATCTGACAACAGATCCAAATAGATCTTTTAGACCATGTGCCTTCCTAGGCAAAAATAAAAATAAAGGAAAAAAAAAGGAAAAGAGTGTCCTGCCCAAAGTCCTACTTGTTCTGAAGATGCCCCCATAGGGTCCTTTCATGGTCACCCTGAGTGAGGCTAGAATGCTATAGTCCATACCCATTTGATACCAGATTTTTCTGGCACTACTTGTAGGCTCTAGGTTTTCTCCAGGAATTACAAGTACAGATTGAAGGATAAGTGAGCATTATCCGGTTCAGTCCTGCTCTGGTAGCCAACTGTTCATGTAGTTTACAGGTTTTCTTAGGATCTACTTGGGTCCTAGGTCTTAAGACTTCTATTTGATGGACCACTGGACATGCTCAGTGATGGTTGGGTATGTCAGTTACCACCTGGCTCACATAGGCAGTATTCCCTTTCCACCAGGGACCAACGAAGCAGGTCAAGTGCCAGTTCAAAAGCAGTTGCTTGCAGAAGGCAGCGCAGATTTGCTCAAACCCTAGGGGCCTCCAGAGATTCTGATTAGGCCTTTTCAGGAGTTCCATAGAGCATCCCAACTCACCAGACACTTGGACACCAATATTCTGCTAAGATGGGAGCCAAGGGCTAGAGCTGCCCAACCACACCCTGTTCTGGCAACTCACGCTCTGGGTGCCACTCAAAAACGAGCTTCTCCTGTCCTCACCAAAGCTGTAGCAAACCTAGAACATGCTGTCAGGGAGGGGAAAGAAAAAGGTGGAAGCAGTCTACCAAGAACTGTGCTTCTTACTGATAGTAGCCCTAAGTATGGCCCAGCAAGAGCACATCCACTACAACATGGCTTTGGGTAACAAACCGCTTCCTTTGAACAGCATGACAAGTCAAGATGGAGCTGGAATGGTCACTGGACCGCTTTAAGGAGGTCTCATTCTCATTAACTATTTTGTTTCCACGAGCCACTGGCTGAGACTCAGTCCTTTGTACCAGGCCAGACTATCCTTGCCTTTAGCGCCAATGGGCCCAGCATGTCGCTGTACTCCCCTCAAGGTCTGGTGCCTGCAGCCAGCCCAGGTTGGGATTTTCTCAGGCAGCGTCCTTGGTCACAACAATGAAACCAAACCTGGCTATTTAAGCAGAAAGATGGACCCTGATGAGACTGGAGGTAGCTTGCATACTCCTCAGGAGAGCTGGAGGATAGGGCTCCAAGGTCCCCCAGCAGACTGGTCTCACGAGGACACCTCCACCCCCACCACGGAACACCAGATGCTACCAGCCAGGACTGCTGACGGGACATAGACATGGATGCTTCCCCTGCTGCCGGGACCTGAGCCCCTTGCGATGGTCAGCTCGGAGAGAAGTCATCCTCTGAAGTCCTGGAAACCTTGCCTCGTTGCTTCTATTCCAAATCCAGGCAAGACCCATCTGACCAACGGAGCCTGTGCCGCATGTCTACAGCCTACATGGAGACATCAGGAAAGGCTCACCCAAATAACGGTTTCTGTGGTGGCACATGGGTGCTGCCTCCCACTAGGCCTGAAGCGGCAGTGCTTTCCCCAGCCACTGGCAGAGGGACTCACCAGGTCATATCTGTTCACGCAGGATAGATGCAATAGAGCTGGGGAGGAGCATCTAAGGGAGGACAACAGTCCAGGCGTCCTGGTAGATGCTTACTAGCTTGGTGCCCTTGGGAAAGCCTTTGCCTCAGACACTGAGAACATTCTCGAGGCCACGTCATGACCACCACGAAAAGGCCAGCTTACTTCCATGCTAGGCCCAAGCTGCAAGGTTCACCACGAGCGTGCCAGGGCATGCTGGTTCTGAGCAGAGAACAGAGTGAGGGGACAGAAAGGCTTTTCACAGCCTTGTCAGGGGACACCCAGGGATCCACACTGCTACTCTCAACCCCATTCCACCCTTCTCCTTCATGACCTAGCTCTTCCAGTTCATTTGCAATCCTCCTGCCTCAGAGGGCTCCTGGGCTAGTCCAGAAGCAGGGATGTGTGACAGGTTATATGCCACCACCCCCTTTCTAGAGGATGGGCTCATGCATAAACCTCCTTCAGCCAGAGACTACGGTGTGAGGGCTCCCGCCCTCCAGGCACACCTTCACGGCTGGGGAGTGGGTGGCACACATAGTCCTGGGCCCGGTCTACTTACTCTTGGCCTCTAACAGACACTGGTCCTTTCCATTGGCTCTGGCCCAAGTGTTCCTTCTACATTTCCTCAAGGGTTCAGGAACCTAGAGACAGAAAAAAAAAAAAAAGAAAAAAAAAAAGCAGAGGTCTTTGGTACCAGTCTCCCACCACGGTGATGGTCTTCTACATTCAGACCAAGGCTGTAGTACCCGGTGACACTGCTGGGTTCCATCAAGGCAGAGCCTAGCTACTGACCCAGCCTCCCTGAAGGGAGTGCCCTCGGCACTGCACGTGGAGAAGATACTATTGAATGTAGGTCTGGGCCTACTAATTAGGTACATGCAGAAACCCAGATCCCACAGCAGATACGGGGGCGTTTTTACCTGAATAGACATCCATGGGCTGTGACGACGTATGGGAAGGGTCTCCAGCCAGAGAGGAAAAGCCGCTTCCAACAGCAGGAATCTGAGGCTTCTAGACTGAAGTTTTGTTCTAGGACACTGTTTAGTCTCTGAAGCAACTAGGAGTTCTGAGAGATCAGGAGCCCAGGGTGTAGAACTGGGCTGCCGGTCCACACCCAGGCCTGGAAGCAGAGGTGGCTTAACCTTCCCAGCACATCTGTCTGGGGCCAGAAGGCTATCACGTGGGCCAGCCTGGTCAGGCAGGCAGAGTTTGCTCAGTCACCTGCTTGTCCTGGATTCCATCAGAAGGACGAATCAGTTGCCACTCACGGGAGAGGAGAACTAGGGATCTTTCCCGCTGTGCATGTTTCAGGCCTGCTGGGAGGATCTTTTGGCTGTTCCATAGCAAGGACTGCTGTGGAATGTACTACTTGTCCATTCTGCTCAGTGTCCCGATGTGACAGCTGCAAGGCCACCACTGACCAAAGTGATACTGTGCTTTGCCTCCAAATGGACCAGGGGCCTCTATCCAAGCCCAGTGGTCTCCAGCTTAGCACCCCAAACAAGTTCTGGTTCAAAAAGGGACGTAGACTATTGCTCTGAAATGCCTTCTAAAACACTTTGGAAGATTTCTAGCAGCTTCTCAGAGTCACCAATGCCTCAAGGCCAGACTAGCCTACCCAGTGATCTTTGCTTGGCTCCGAGCAATGTCCAGGAGTTAGGGGTGGGGGCAGGAGTAGAGAATCTAAATGGCAGCACTTCCCTCCACCATCCAGGTCACCTCCTTCAACTCTGGCTATCATAGAGTGTTGGTTTTCCTTCCTGCCTACCCTCCTTTACATTACCCACATTTCTCTCTGAAAGGGTCAGGTTGGGGAGAAAAGGTACCCCCTGTGTTTGAGGGGTATTGCACCTGTGGCTTCAGCCCAATCTCAGGTGGAATGGAGGGCAGGATGGTCTGGACAGACTTCACTCAGCTGCCTATTGCCAGAGACGCAGGTCCCGCTCTAACCCTGCTGCTAGGATTTCACTGGATCAGAGTGGTCTCTGCTTTGCAGTAGCACCGATCTCCCCATGGAGAAGTAGAAAGGTTGGCAGTCCATGGAACCCAGGAGAATGGCCCTGAAACTTCTCTCTACAGACAAGGGTCTGGCACTGGGAGCCCCCACCCCTCAGGCAAGGACACTGCAGTGCTTGGAAGCATGATTAGGACACTAGCGTTTCAACAAACCTCAGGGCTGGGGATCACGAGAGATGTTTAGACAGACCCAGCTGTCCTAGTCTTGTCCACAAGCCTCCTGAGACTAGTTTCCTTGTAGCAACCATGGTTCAGGTCACAGTTCTACATTCCATCCTGTTCCAGGCCATGGGTCTAAGAACTCAACCTCTAATGCATCGGTAGCCTATTGGTTCATCTTCCCCTTTCCCCCAATTTCTGCCCCATGTGAATAACTGCCACCATCCTCAGAAATGCTACCTGGGTCCAGGCAGTCAGATCCCACGAGATGCTAGGCCTTTCTTCCTTGTCAGCTATACTCCACTGATGTTCTCTGCATCAGTCATGGTTTCTACCTCAATGCATCCTAGCACAGGGATCAGAAGTAGCTTCAGTGGAGGTACTGTCTCCCCAGACCTCTCTGGGCCTGTAATGCTGGTTTCCTGGAGATGCCAGTTTAGAAGGCTATAGACAAGCTGCCTTCTACCTGGAAATACCTACTCAGCTATCTATTCTGTTGTATACTCATGGCTCCTTTGAGGATATGGAAAGTGTAGGGAGGACCCAAGACAAAGGGATGCCGGTCTGTCTCTACCTCCCCCTGCAGGATATGGTAAAGACCCCTTCAGCCCTGATTAAGATTAACCAACCATACCTACTCTGTACCTTCTGCATCTGGCCTATGTCCTTCCTGGCCAGTCCAGGCTAACGACCCAACTGCTGGGGCTCCAGGCACTGCCTCTGGAAAGAGTCATGTTCCACCTAGAAAACCAGTGTTCCCAGAAAGGCTGTAAGCTTAGGAAACCCTAGTTTCAACTCCTTGATAGAAGGGAAGACTGCCCCAGATGTGAAATGGGTACATGGACTTGATGCCATGAGAAAGAGCCTAGTTCTCCATGAGGAATTCAGATCTTGATCACAGGAGAGGTACTGGCAGTAAAGCCAGAGAGGTGAGCTGCCAGTAAAGGGCCAAGGGAGCCCAAGGGGGTAGCAGCAGCCAGGCCAAGGAAGTTAGAGATCCCAGAGGCAACAGGTAGGACATGGTCAAGAGTTTAGACAGAAGAGTGTCAAGTCAGAGGACCTCAGAGCTCCTAGAAAGAGATCAAGGGGTCCTAGAGAATACTTCACAGGTTCATCAAGGAATCCGGATGGGCTTTGGGGGTAGAGAGAATGCTCAGGTATAGGAAGCCAGACACCTGATCCCAGGACCATGGCTCCAAGCTGAAACAGGCAGAGCAGTCAGGAACCCCTAGCCCAAACTGGCATGAGCCTTGAGCAACCTGAGGGCAAGATCAAGGGGAGACACTTATGAGAATGGAGGGGAACCAGGAAGGCTGAACAGAAGACGAAAGCCTAAACTCCCTGTTCCCTGAAGGGGGACACTGCCATAGACAATGTACATTCATTGGGTTGCAGAGCCAGGTGTTCTCAATGGGTGCCTAAGTATTATTGCTTCAAATCCAAACCTCACCTGGGGACACCTGGCATTGAACGGCACCCCCCAGAGCCTAGAAGGCTGCTATGCAGGATGCTGGCAGCCCCACCTCCTACACGAGGCCTCTAAACTGTTCTTTCCTGAGGAAAAAAAACCCAAGTTTGAACTGATTCAGAGGTGTAACTCTCAAGCTAGTTTACAGCCCAAAGCAGTCCCATGCTACCTGTGGCCTGTCCCTTGTTATACCAGCCTCTCTAAAGGCAGACTGGGCTGTCTATACTACAGGCCATGACAGCCAGTGTCCAAGCATACAAAGTTTTTGCAGAAGGTAGACCATCTAGAAGGTCTCAGGTAGTAGACAAGCCCCTAGGTGATATGCTCTAGGGTAACCGACTCAGGTCCATGGGACCAACTTACAGAGTCATGACTGATCACGGCTACTGATAAGCTGAGTGAGGCCAGACGGAACAGCTCCTGGAAGACTGGAATGGAATAGCACGGATGCAGGCCAGGGGCTGCTGCTGGCCTCTGCCCAAGTGAGTATCAAATGTTTATCTACTGCAACCTTGCAGGAGCTCCCTGTTCAAGGGGAATCCTTGAGGCCCCGTCTGCTCTGATAGGGCCAAGTAGCAGCAATAGCATTAAGGAGACTTTGGCCTCATGGTTTTTCCACTAACTCTAAGCATGCCAAGTGGACCATCTACCATTTAGGCTGTACACTAGACACATATGCAGCTGCAGGGCCAATATGCCAGGGTCTCCATATGTAGTTCTAAAGCAGCTCCTGGAGTCTGAGTTCTCAGGAATGATAGTGTTGGAGGAAAGGCAGTGAGATGATACTTGGATAGAGTAGTCCAGCCAGGAGGTAGCTATGACAAGCTCTAGCCACATATCTCCCCACCTTCTAGAACCTGGCCCATGGGATTAGGGCCAGGAGGTAGCTATGACAAGCTCTAGCCACATATCTCCCCACCTTCTAGAACCTGGCCCATGGGATTAGGGGATGGGGAAGGAAGACTGGACAGATCTGGCCTATGATGCCTCATCCTGTGGGTTAGGAGCAAACCACAACTGTTAAGAACCAGGGCTCAGAAGGAAGGACAGGAAAAAGCTCCAAAGAGAAGCCCACCCCCATCTGGCATTGATGAGGACCTCAAAGAAGGCCAGTCCCAGCATCTGGTATAGGAGACCACATAAGCAGGCAGGGTGTCCTGATGCCAAGAGTGACAGCCACCACCAGCCTGGTCTCCACAGCTACTGGCACAGAGGTCCCAGCTAGAAAGGAAGCTGAACAGGTTCAAGAGGATCAGGAAAAGTGTCCTGAGAACAAAGTTCCACATACAGCACTGAGCAGGCCAGGAGCCAGGATGTTCACAGCCGGGGTCCCTAGATGCTACCACCTGCCGCAGTTAACTCTGAAGGGGGAAGGAAGTCACAGGAGCCATGAGATTAAATCTTGGGAACCACAGCTGGAATGAAGCCCTGCTGTCCATCCAGGTTCTAGAACAAGCAAGCTAGTTCACCGCAGCTCTTGGCAAGTCACTACCCACCTAAGACATAGGCTGAGGAAACATCCAAGGTGGGTCCTGGGGATGCCGGAGGAGCCATTCCCAGATATCCACGTGAGTCTCTGGCTGGGTGTCCACTGAGGCAGATACTAGGAGGTCTCCACAGAGAGGCCAGCAGCCAGCTTCTAGCCACTGCCTCTAGCTTTAAGGCAGAAGAGGGAACTGGATGACAACCAGCTGAGAGGCTAAAGCCACCCTTCCTGCTCTTGGGAGAGGCACCCTAGTCCAATATCCTTCCCCCCTCCAACTTGCTTGCCACTAGATACTGCCCATCTATAGGTAAGGAGTCTGGTTTATCTAGACTATACCCTATAATATTTTCCAGTTGAGACTTTATAGCTAAGCAGCCCACACTTCTATAATCTCAACATTTTTACCTGCCCCACGCTGATACCACCCCCAGGCTTGATATTCTTCCTAAGATCCCCAGTAAGTCCATAAGTAGCAAGTCCCCAAGGACATTCCTGTTTTATCTTTGCTCTTCAACTTTCAGCTGTAAACTCTGGCCAGAAGACTTATCCATGTACAGGGTTCATGGGCCAAATTCAGCCTCTCAGGTCTTCAATTACCGTCAGTACACCAAGCACTGAGCTCTACCTGCCTGAACATACTCATTTGGGGCAATCAGGCAACCCAGACCAAGATGGTATAACACTGAATGTTTATGGCCTAAGGAACTCTAGGAAGACAAGGTCTCTGCCAAGGTCATGCTGTAGACCAGAAAGAGCACCAGGTGACCGAAAGCTTTTTCCTGCTTTTCTCCCTTAATATTGTTCAATTCCATCTCCTAAGCCTCTCTTGAACCCATCTACTTCACTTCACCTCAATTCTCCTGCCTAAAAGGGACTAGAATTTTCCTAACCAGTCATTCAATAAACCTTCATGCCAACCTCCTGGCTAGTCTCTGGCGTAGAAGCCTGAATCTTAAGCCTCATTGGGTTATCTGTCACTCATCCTTGTAAATCTCTTCTAGGGCTTTCTAGCACTCTAAGGGTATACAGCAAGATCTACAACGTGGCCTCAAAGTCCTAATGCAGTCTGACCCTGGTCTAAGCCCCCAGTGTCAACTGTGGCCCCTTTCTATGTTTGAGTCCTAACAGCTTTCTTATCTGGCATCCACACACCTAGATACTTTTGCCCTTAAGAGAAATGGAAAACAATTAGCATAGTTTTAACAAGTCACTGAGCAAGGAACACCCTAGAAACTAGGATATTTTGTAGTGATTCCAGGTGGATTTCTTCAAAGAAATTAGCACCAGACACTAGCATCTAGACTGGCTTCTGGAGAGTCATGTGGTCTGGGAAGGAGACTGGTTCCTTCTCTTACTAGCTCTATTCCCTGCATCTAGATGGTGCTGTGCCTGGACTGTGGAGATGTCCTACCACTTGGGTGAGCTGTGGCCTCAGAGCTAGGAGTGTCTTATGGACACCCAGACTAGAGGTACCAGAATGTGGCCACACATGAACTATTCACACATGTCGATATATTCTGCTTAGTTGGTTTGGGGCCATCTTTAGGCCTCAGACACTAGGGATCTCTAAAGCTCATTCTTTCCTGACCACCTTTCTACCTCCCTCCGCACACAGCAAGTTAACTACAAATCGGTCACTCAAGATTAAGATGTACTCCTTGCATTTATACACCAGGTCTAGTCCCTGAGTAGTCAGGCCAGCAGGTCATGCCCTCCCCTGCAGCCAGGCCAAGTCCTGTTTCCATAGACATGGCAGCTAAGGCATCAGGTATGTATGAAAATGGTAGGCAAAGTAGGTGGTGGTGCCTGAGTATTAAGTCCTTGTCCTGGGCCAGCCTGGATTCTTTATAGATTTATATATCTGGTATAGGAGATACCCCCATGCCATCTTTTGCTATGAAGGCTGTAACACCCTCAGGCTTCCGCATGCCACTGACTTAAGTTTTGGCTAGGATTAGCCCCAGCTGCTCTCCTGCTCACTTGAACCCTGGGGCAGGATCCTGTTATTTTAGGTTAGAAGCATCTGTCCCAGAGGCCACTTCCCAGAGTCCTTAAGCTGCCATTTAACTTCCAGGTAGATCCATCTGATCTCGACCTGAATCACCATTTCCAAGTGCTATGAAAGTTCTGACAACTTCATAAGACCCTTGTTTTCATGGGTCAGAGCTCCCAGGCCAAGGGAGCTGGGCATCCTAGACTCTCAGGGCTCAAAAAGCCTGAGGCCGCCGAATACACAAGGCCAAGAACAAAAGAATAGTCCTGTAGTTCTTGCTGAGAATCGTGCCTGAGGATTCCCATGGCCCTTTGAATGCAGGCACTGAGGCTTTAGTGTCTTCTGCTAGGGCAGCTCAGGAGGATGGCCAGCCACCAGCCCCTCCCAGGCTGTCGCAGACCAGACTCCTCAGTCTGCAGCCTCAGAGGCAACTACTAAGAAGTGTCTCTGACATACCCCAGCCTCCAGCCCATCGCTGCTCAGCACTTTAAGATCAGCCCTCAGTTGATCTTACAATACTCCGTAGAAGGTGCTGTTCCTAAAATGGCAACACCTTTCTGGAAGGAGGACCAATGGCAACTGACAAGTAGATGGGAGATCCTGGAGGACCGCTTCCTGTCTGGCATCCACCTCGTCCCACTAGAGGCCCTCCACTCGGTTTGTCAGTACCATGAGACTAAGCCCCTGAGAACAGAGCCTGGGGGTTTTATCTCCACAGGCTAAATGCCCAGCAGAGTGTGAATGCCATTGCAGCTACCCAAGGGAATGGGGCTCAGAAGAAACAGATGCCCCAATCCCTGAGCACAGCCTGGACTCCAGGAGGACAGCCCCGGAAAACATCTGGGTTGGTCACCGAGGCAGCAGTGGTGGCCACAGTGGAGGCCTCAGGGGGCAAGGGTGGAGTGGGTACCCTTAAGTGGAGAACACTGTCCAGTCCACAGGGGACCTGGGTCAGTCCAAGGAACACTAAGCTATGGTCTCATAACAAATCCATTCTAGGTAGCTTAACGAAGGTTTACTTCTGGCACAAGTCTTGAGGGCGAGGCAGTTTGTACAAGACTCTTCCCAGTGCTGACCTGGAAATGGTCTTCTCTAGCTCTCCCAGCTCCGAAGCAGAGCCTACAGGGGGAATATGGGGAAGGTACACCTACCCTCCATGGTTTTAGACCAGAAAGGAGGTGGTTTCCACTTATATCGGTGGGAGTTCAGTTATGGGACCCATGATACGTGGGAACCGGGAAGTAAAGGGCCTGTAGATGGGTACTGAGCATTAATGGACAGCAAGATGCCCAAATTCCTTTTGCAGCCACTACAGGTTCTGCTTCTAACAAGCAACAGCATCATTGTTCCACGCTAGTTAAGGATTTGAGGGAAAAACCATTCTTGGCTTTGCATGGAAGTACGTATGCCTGAGGCAGCCTCACACATGTCCAGTTTCACCTGTCACCCTTAGTGCTAGGAAGGATCTCTGGTGCCAGTGACATTCAGAGATGGCCTTGAATACAGATGGACCCAAAAGCCACAATCTCTCCCTTAGACACAAAGACGACCTGTCAGGGCACAGCCTATCGGAGCATGTCACGCTGTGCCAAAGCCTACACATCCTCTGAGAGTGCTTCTCCACAATCTGACTCAGGTGATCCATACAACATCAGAACTAGAAGTCAGAAGTGCCAGCCTCAGAGGTCCCATGGGTTACACTTAGTAGCCCTGCGTGAGCCACAGTAGGTTTGAATAGTCTGAGGCCACCTCCAGGCCCTGACCCCAAGTCTCTCATGGCACACTTGTCCTAGGAGGTCTGCAAAGCCATGCATTCTCTACCTACAGGCAGAGGACCTCCTACCATCTGTTGCCACAAGCACTGCCCGAAGTAGTGCTACAGCATGGATGCCTGTGCATATTTTAGAGGGTGGGCACTAGCATCGTCAATTGTAAGCTCAGAGTTCAAAGTGGCTGCTTTCCCCAGGATAGCACCCTTGGGAACCTAGGTGAGAATATAGACATAATTGCTGAAGTGTTCTTTAATAAGCAGCAGCTATCGGACATTACCCAGGTGCTCCAGCTAGTGGACAGTAAATCTGAGCAAATTCACTGTTGAGACAAGAGGAAAACCATGTGAAATAGCTATTCACCTGGAAAAGATGAAAGGGTGGAAGCAGTCCTCACCAGCCCCTTCCCAAGAACCAAGATGTAGCTCCTCCTGCAGGTAGGGCAAACCTTCTGCAAAGAATGCTGGGAGCCGGTATTGCCTCTGAATATAGCACTGTAGATCCAGGCAAGTATGGTCCATTTATGTGAAGATAGCTAGTAGATGGGGGCAGGACACTGGATATTTGTATAATGAAGAAGTGAGGACACTGAATTTCTTCTTAATCATAGGGAGATAATGATTGGGGAGACTGCCACCTTAATACATTAGAAGTTTCATAGTTTAATGAGGTCTTTTGATGTAATGAAATATTAAGGTTACCTATAAGTTCAACATTTGGCTGGACTAAAGCCTTTAGATGTAGATGCCAGACTCCAGGATATACAAAGAGGGACAAGCTAGACAACACTAGGAAACACCAACCGAGCAGATCTAGAAGGTGGTATACTCTGCAGGACTTCCCTGGTCTCACAGAATCAGAAGGGACTATACTGGATATAAGCAGACAAATCTTGGTATTAGATTGAGAAGTGTTTAAATGAACTATAGAAGTCTTGTCTTGGCATTAATAGAAAAGCCCGAGATATAAATTAGAGGAGCTCTAAGTGGCAGAAAAAAACAGGTTGGGACAGAAGTAGGTACACTTTGGTCTCATTTCATGCGTAGAGAAATATCTGGAAAGGACAGTACTAGACCATTGCAGTAGCAATCTCTGGTAATCAGAGTGATGTTCTTGTCTACTGTCTGTAGTAAAAGTGTACTATTTCTATAACAAATGTACTGTAAACACAAGAATCTGGAAGAATCTGGTATACCTTATTTGACTAAAGCTGAAGACTTGATGTCAAGTTCTTGGAAAGGATCCCACTAGTTCAAACCTTTGCTGTACTTGTGTGAATACAATGAACTTATCTGGTTCTCTGGAGGTGATCTTAGATGCTCACCGGCAAGACAACTCCCAAAGTGGCTCCAGAAGAACTGACTTGGGCATTTCCCCTTCTATTTGCAGAAAGCCCACCATGAAGGGCAAATGCCTCTGGGCCTGCTTGTAGGAAGAGTTAGAAAACCACCTTCCCAGGTTTGGGTATATTCTAGGGTGTCCTAAAAGTTGTAACTATCACTTTCTAGGGGATCCCTGGGTGGCTCAGCAGTTTCGCACCTGCCTTTGGCCTGGGGCACGATCCTGGAGTCCCGGGATAGAGTCCCACGTCGGGGTCCCGGCATGGAGCCTGCTTCTCCCTCTGCCTGTGTCTGTCTCTATGTCTATCATAAATAAATAAAAATGAATCTTAAAAAAAAAAAAAAAAACACTTTCTAGCAGAGGATCACTTCACTTCTACAGAAGGTCAGATTTAGTTCCCAAATGAAGTCCTACATCCATTCCATTTAGAAATATGGATGCAAGACTGAATAAATTAATGGAATCCAATACTATATTTAAGATGACTGCATGATAATAGGTTTTATCCCAGGAAAAAATGAGAGTTCAAATTAAGAATCTGAAAGGTTTTTTCCCCTGTATATCAATATAAATGGAGTTTACTTGTTTAGAACTTAGTTTACCAAGGAAAAAGGAATGTCCTTAAGTTTCTAGGAGTTTCCTCAAGAAGGTTCTACAATTCTGAATGAGTGAATAGTCCAAGAATTAAAGACTTTTGTTCTCTAAATTAGTTCATAAATTCAAAGTAATCCCCCAAATCCTTGCTTAATTTTAAGAACTCAAGTTTACTTTGAAAACCTATAAAGAGGTCCTTAAATAGCTAAGTCAACTGCCAAGTATAAATGACTTGTCCAAGCAACAGAGTGCTATAATGAGGCAGTATGTATAGTATTTGCACAAAAACAAAGCAGCAAGACCCAAGCATGCATAGGAACTATGAAAAAAAAAAAAAAGAAGAAGAACTACCACAGACCAGTGGTAAGGGATGAACTTGTCTGTGTGCGGGGAACACCAGCTTACTGTAGAGAATAGCTAAATACCATACCACTGTTTCTAATCTTTTAGAAATGCTCTTTAGCCATGGTTTTTAGAGAAGCCTAGATTTATTGGAGACCTAATAGGGAAAAAACAGATTATGTGGCCTGATAGGAAGTGACTTTTTAAGACCCTACTATAGCACAAACCATAAGGGCAAAGTTTTAATGTGATCAAAGTTAAGTTTCTGTTCAATGAAGGATGCCATGAACAAGTTTATGTCAAACAAACTGAGCGCAATATAAAATTGATGAGGGACTATTTGAATAAGAATCCTTAAATAAGACAGATGGGAACCCCAAAAGAAAAGACAGTCAAGGATATCCAAAATGCAATCCTAAGAATCTAAACTCAAATGCAAATGACACAGACCCCTTCATGTCCATTAAGCTGGCAAGTGCTAGAAAGCTGGTATATGAAATATTGATAGTATACAGGGATACAGGAATACTATAGTACCATAGGACCATGTACTGGCACAGCCATTCTGGAAGACAATCTGGTATCACTTAGTGAAATTAAGCAATTCTATTCCTGGGGGTAGAACACAAGATGTTTGTCCTACAGGTAGATAGGGGTATATGTGTAAGGATGTTCTTTGCAGTGTTGTGGTGACAGATGGAGGCAATAAGATGTCCATTCTTGGGAGAGTAGCTAGGAAAGGTGTAGTGGCCACAGGCCATATAGGATCACTTAACAGAAACCGACTGGGTATACACATAACTGGAGTATCAGACCTAATGAGGAAGAGACTGTGAGCCATTAATATATATAGGAAACCTTTTATAATCACAGAGAATCATTCAGATATCTTACACATTGGGTTGGTTGCCTATGGGTGGCAGACAAGAATGGGTGTGGAGATAAAGAATCCCTGTACAGGACAATGGTGCTTGTATGCCACGACTTAATGGGTTTCATTAACCCCACGGTCTCTTCCCCCCTCCCCACCCCAAAGGTTTTAACAACTAAGATATCTTGGAAGAGTATTGGACTTATAGAGGGCCATGGCAAGATAGGAGGCTAAGACCCGTTTTTCTTGTACTAAAGATACCCAAGAGTCCAAAAGCTCTTGCCTTACTTTGTAATCTGTCCAGCTTCTTCTGCTTAAACAAGGATTCTTGGTATGGACACTTTGGGCATGCTTCCTATTGTGCATGATTCTAGCGACCATATCCTGTTTTCTGAAAACCTACCCTGTACCATTCTAGTTTTTCAGCAGCATAGGCAAAAAATAGAAATTCAATCCTCCCTTGAGAAACCCTTGGTCTCCTCTTGCCCATTTATGTCAACTTAACCAGCCTGTTCTCCCATCGCCCCTGAATAAGATTGCAGTAGCAATGTAGGTTCAAAGGGAGCACACTTGGTGGGAAGTGATGGGACCACCTTAACCTAAGGGTGTAAGGGGCTAGAAGCAGTAAGGAGGAAGATTTAGAAGACAGAAGTACAAGAACCTAGAAGGTGTGCAGTCTCTCAGGGGGGTAGTTTGAAGAGAAACCTTTTAGGAAACTGGTACAAATGCCAACCTATATTGCTGAAGGCTCCAGCCTCAAGATCCTGCTCTTAAGCTAGCTCTGGAAGATAAAGCATTCAAATCAGGAAGAAAGCCATTAGCACAATTATGGATGTCTACAAGGGTACCCTTGCTTCATTCCATGTTCTAGGTCTGGATGTTTTGACAATCACTGTCATGTACCTACTCATACTGCCATGTGAAGTTGAACTCTATCTCCTTCACATCAGGCAGGACCACTAGATGCCCCTTCTCATCTGCCTTAATCTAGATTTCAGGGTTATCCTGAAGGAGTTTCTAGCCCCTTCTGTATTATCCCCCATGGATATCCCCCATTTCCCTCTCATTCCCATGGGCCATCCTGTCTATACTGACCAGTAGACACATTGTCTATGATAGGGAAGGTATCCAGAATTGGGAATCCCATAGGTTTAGGGCAAAGTCTAAAGTCTTGGATGAGGAAGGGGTTTTGTATACATCTATACATTAACTCCCATCAGGGAGATTAAGTTCAAGAACCCCTGTTCTTTACCATGAACTGGCCTTTGCTGCAGGAGCTCAGGTCCCACCCTAGGGCTCACTGGATACAACTGGTTTCTTCAGTTGGCATGAATTCCCTCTGAGGGTCAGTGCCAGCTTCTCTTAGCAGCCTTTATACCTTTCTCTTAGGAGGAGCCAAAGTAAGATCTTCAGTTCATCATGTTCTCACAAATATAAGCCTGATCCAAACTATGCCCAGAATTCTAGGGCCTCTACTTCAGTTTTCATATGTTATTCATGGTAAAATCTAAATGTGATTCACCCACTGTGAAGTTCAATTCCTCTGTATCAAGTGACCAGGCACAATGACTTAGTTGGCAGCAAAAAGCTTTTGCATACCCATACAGCCTAAGGTCCTGACTACCTGCTATAGAAAAATATGGGTCAGTTCATGAGCCACCCAGACTATGCTAGGCAGACTTCAAACTCTGCCAGAGACCAGTATTTGTTTCCTCGCTCTAGGAGCCCAGAAAAATCAAAAGCTAAGTTTTGGCTTAGAGCAGAACCAGAAGAGATTAGAGTTAACCAGATGACACAAGGGCAGGTCATTTTTTTTTAACCTCGAGGCCATTAGTCAGGTCTAGAGGTCTCTACCAGACCTGTGACTCAATTCAACGAAAAGGGATGGGAGCTTGCAAACATGCTGGGACTGAGTAAGGACAACACCTAGTCAAATAGGAGAAAGTGACCATGGCAGCAAGGGATAAAGGTTTATTCATGTCATTTGTCAACCAGAAATGTCAAATCCAGATGCCATATGTAACAGCCTTCCTGGCCAAGGGTCTATTCTTTACATATAGGATAAGAGTTTAGACTGAGTCCCAGAACCTAAGGGTATATAAAATGCCATGTTTAAAAGGCCTAGAGTGATCAATCAGCTCCAAGAGAAGGGCAAGGTCCCATGCCCAGCTGAACAAAATGTAGCTGCCAGTCTTTGTGAATGCCTGCAGCTACTATTTCTATTCTCATTTGTTGGCAACTAAGGGCTTAGGTAGCAAAACGTGAGGTCAGGAAAGACGACCCTGTAGAGAAAGTCCATGGAGAAAAACAAGGCCCCAGAACATAAGCAGCAAGGACGCCCAGACTCAGGCTTCTGCATTGGTAGATATTCTTGCACAAGATAGTTCCTCTTAGAAAAAGAGGTGAAGCCCCTTAAAGTGAAAGAAAATTCACATACCCAAGTATATCCTAGATGTCAAAGTTTTTACAAAAAGCAATCTGAAGAAAAGCTTTTTTGGTGCTCAACTAAATCCTAGGTATCTTCCAGCATAAGAGGCCTACGGCCTCTAAGTCAGGCCATCCCTCTAAGTCATGGACAACGGTCAAAGCAGATAAAGCCAATAAACAGCTTATTTATAAGCATGTTTATCCCATCATTGGGACCAGTGCCGGTGGACAATATGCCACCTGGCAACTCAAGAGGAATTCACATGGCTGACATGTAGGTACACTACCATAGTATTACAAGTTATGATTCCAACTGAAGAGATTAGGTGTATGAATTAAAAGCTTAGGACTAGATCTGGAATGATCTATCCTCAGAAGTCATCAGGCACTGTTTTCTTTCATTGTAATAGCATATTATTGAAAGCCTATAGTCACCAATACATTCTTGAAATTAAAGAACCATTGATAATGTTGGTCATGTGGGAAGAGGTTTCTAGCAGGGGAAAAGTCATTCATTCTGTTCTTGAGATAGTGGTCAAAAACCTCTGGAAAAGTTAGACCCTTGAATTACACCAGAAGCAATCATAGAAAGCTCTATACAACTAAAAGGACTGCTGCTCTTTTGGAAGATGGAGAGCTCAGCCTTACCATATATGCAGATGCAGCAGAAAAATGGTCCCAAGGCACAATGGTGGAAACAGGGTCTCTGAGAACAGACTCAGTAAGAATCTACCAGCTTAAAGACCCAAGCCAGGGGAGAACAAGGGACTCTAATTTGACCCTGTTGGGGAGTCCCATCCAGAGTGCTGGGGGGTGGGGGAAGGGGCAGTAGGCAGGACCAAGGACAGTCCTACTAAACTAACCTGGCCAAGAAGCCACAGACAACTTACAGAAAGCAGGGATAGGACTGCTTAATTGAAGCAATATGTAAGCATTAACAAGGGGTAGTACCAAGATAGAAGTACCCCAAAGCAGCCTGATTTGCAGGAATCAGACTGAACCTAAGAAAACCAGGACAGAAGGAGTCCAAATAAGCCTATTTCATAGGATGGCAAAGAACATGAGTAGGAGGGGCCCCAGAATGAAGAAAATACCCTGAGACCTAGGCAAAGAACAGAGCTCCCAGCAAGAACACAGCCATCATCTGCTGAGAGACTCTGCTAAGTGACAGCATCTGTGACAAAGGAAAACAGCAGCCCAGAAGAGCTACTGTAGACCTCACGACCCTGCTAGAGCTGATATACTACTGGTTATGAGCCAGTCGCTTAGCCCCACATATCCAAGTATATGGTTCCAGCTCAAGGACAGGGAGGAGTCTTTCAAAGACTCCTCCCACCCCCGCAAAAAAAAAAAAAAAAAAATAGGATTGGACTTTAAGGATCCCAAGGACACCTATATCCTCCCCCAGATGCCGATTCTAGAAATAGTCTTTCAGGTGTTACAGAGGAAACTTCTAGGATATTCTACTCAGATTGACCAATAAACCCAACAGCCAAGTTTAAAAGGATTCTAAAAATAATTTCCTTCCTTATAGACTCAGTTCTTGTATAGATCTGCACATTATGCCCCGGTGAACGGGACAGTCCTAGATCTCATTTCTGACTACAACCCAAGCCTTGCCACATGAGCAACTCTTCTCTGGTCTCCCTACATAGCTGACTTGAGGACATGGGATTCTTACCTCATTTAGCTTCAGTCCCCTCTAGTGACTATCAGCAGCTTTTGTCCTGTTAGTCCTGAAAGGCTAGAGCAAAAGTCTAGGTTTTTTCCTAGTTACCGATTGACCCAGATGCCTACTCCCCACCAGAATTCCAGTTCTGTTGCCTGCCTGCTAGTATATGTTCTATCTTAGCTTTCAGGCAATATCTATAAAGGTGAAGTCTGTCCCTGATGGGAAGTATAAGTCTTCCAAGGGAAGTCCAAGGAAGCCAGCCTCCCAGCAGGGTCAATCCTTCAGCATCAACTCTGACTTGCCAGCACAATCCAAGAGGCCATTTCCCATGAACCATTTGAGCCATGCTCAGGGCCACCAGAAGCTGTGCTGCTTGGCACCCCTAGGCTCTGCCAGAGAGGGAGATCTGTCAGGAAAGGCCCTTACTGTGCTCCCTAGGACTCCTTGCTACTTACCCCTAGGACTACGAAACCAGAGTTTAAGGACTAGAGATGCCTAGGAAAGTACATGCTGGCACATCCAGATCTCTGGCCTGGTGGTACCAGGCATTTCTGAACAGCTTATGACCCAATAGGTCTATTGTGTCCAAGTTTCAGCTTTGGAGAGAAGTGGTCCAGGGATTGTCCTGAATTTTAATCTCCTGATGTGAATACTGTGACTCCTACCTAGATATACCAGTCCGGACACTGGCTACCTAAAGAAACTAAGCACCTTTACCAACAGTCTATCCTGACAGACTCTGCCGAGCACCCATTGTATACATATTGTGGAACACTGTGGAAAGGTACCCAATAAAAAAAACAAAATCCCATATTTAGAATCTCAGAACATTCCTATAGGACTTAAATTCTCCTTAAATGATCAGACCAGTGTTCAAAAGGGCAGAGATAAGCAATACAAGCTATACACCATCCTAATGCCACAGGACCCAGGGACAGGGGCCTGGGGGGGTTGGGGCACAGAGAGAAGTCTTGGGCCAACAGATAAGCCAGGCCACAGGAAAGGACTCAATGGAGATCTGATTTCCAGGGCCTAGTTGTATTGAGCCTGTGGGGACATGCCCAGGGAGCAAAACTGGAAGGTGAAAACGTCAGGCACAGAAAGCAATCTGACCCAGGCAGGTCCCTAGCCAGGGGCAAAGCCAGGTGATGGCTGACATCTCTAGGGGACACAGGGATCTAAGTGACATCTTATGACTGCAAGGCTTTCAAAGTCCATTCAGGCCCAGGACACTAACCCATCTCCCAGTCAAGACTCTGGGCTGAAACTCAACTTCCTCCTAGAGATAGAAGATGTAACTAGATACACAGGACATCTTTCTTACAGAGCCTCACACTCAGGAGTTTCTATATTTCTACCTTCCTGAAGACTACTTCCATTGGAAGTTAGGGGTCCCAGAGGTACTGGGAACTCAAGCTTAGGCATCCCAATGATACTCCATTCCAACACAGCCAGCTGACTTCCACATTTTTACCTTAGCAAGGTATACTAGAAGACAGATGAGGCTCCTGGAGTCCCATCCTCCCTTCAGTTAGTACACTCAGGGCCTTGGATAGCAGAATGTCCTTCACCCTACATCCAGTATGCCATTTTTGACTTGTGAGAGCAGCACCTTAGCTCCCCAGCCCAACTTTAGAACCAGTCTTATTCCCATAGACCTCAGATTCCAGGGGTAAGAGGGAAAAAATGACAAGATAGGCTCCTGGTCTCACCTATACAATTCTTGCAGAACAATTCCAATAGCCTTCAATGACCATGAAGGTAGTGGAGATACCAATGTCTGGCTCTGGGAGAAGGCCATGATTACAACAGAAAGGGAGTGAACAGTTGTAGAGACCATCACTCCAGAACAAGCCAATAAAGGACCTCAAAGTAGATGACAGACATGTAGAGCCCATAGCCAGGACAGGAAAGCACAGCTTGGGGAATATGCCAACCTAACAAAGGACCACAGCTGGACTGATCCAGGCAGAGCTAAGTAGAAACAGGATCAGAGGCTTCAGAAGTAACAGCCTACAGGACCTGCCTGGGTAGGACAGCCTAAGGCCAGTCCAACTGAGGAAGTACCAAGCAGCCTCAGCATCTCTGGGCCACTTAGGCATGGAAAGTGGAGAACAGAAGTGCATGCTGCCCAAAGGCGCCACAGGCTGAGAAGAGTCTGACAGGATGGACCTTCAAGTCAGTGGAGGAAGGTCAGGGAAAAATGCTACAGAATTAGAGCCGGAGATCTGCTCTCAGCAAATTCAGTGTGCAACGCAGGATTATGTTGATCATGCTAATTATTTCTGGGTATATCAAGTCATGTCCTATACTTTAAATATTCAATTCAGTCAATTTCTAGGAGCTTTGAGTGTAAAGTAGATGTCACATGAAGGCAAATCTCTAGGAAGTTGTCATGATAAAAAGGGAAAGTAGTTACTAAGAGGAAAGGGAGATTTTTTAGGCCATGTGATACTTCTTAGACTTGAATGTAGAACTTGCCACCATGAGCCACATGCCCGGGTTCCCACAGCTATTAAGATAACATGTCTGCTTTTAGCAATAAGGGTAGTGCTTAAATAGAAGCTCTGAAAGCTTTATAATGTAGGTCTTATGAAATGGTCAAGGAGGAACATACCCCCCAAAACACTCGATTCCCTCACAAACTGAGTTAGGAAGCATATTCAATTTCTAGTTCCTGATTCCCGTATGTTGAGCTTGGAAGTTGCCATTGTATCCTAAAAGTTAAAGAGCTAAAATATACCACCTCTAAGTTCCCCTGAAAGAGGGGAAGACACAAGTTAAAGTACAGTCTCAAAGATTGGAGAGACAGGCAAACAGTCCATTGCAGTTTACCAAAGCAGAGACTCAGGAGCTAAAGTAAACTGGGGTAGGAAAACCTCAGTTGGAAATGGTGAGCTGCTGTAGCTTCAGTGTGGACAACCCTGGGACAAACTCTAGGGGGACTGACTTCCGGGGTAGTTGTGTGTAGTATGGTAAGGCCTCCAGGAGCATGACCAAGTTCCTGCAGTAAACATCAGAATTCCTGGCTCCAGCAAGAAGGGAAAAGGACCCATTTTGAAATATGCCAGAATATACACCTGCCCCAAGGGGGAGCTAGTTCACTAGGCCCTAAGCCTGCCTGCCTAGCTGGGTATCAGAGCCTAACTGGTTTGGGGAAACAACTGTAGACATTGTGCTCCACCTAAGGAGTGGGGGTACAGGGGTGAGCAGACTGAGAAACATTTGTGAACCTCAGTCCAGAGGTACAGGTTCTCTAAGAGACTGAGACCTAATTAGGACTACAGAAAATTTGGCCCACCTCCCTCACATTACTAAAAGCCTATTTACACCAGTTCCTTTGTACCTTGTATGTCATGCCTGGCTATCAAGAAAAAGTTGCAAGACCTACAAGGAGAAACCACACATTTTAAAGAGACAAAGCAGACATTAGAACTTGACCTGGCAGGAATGTTGGAATTACCAGATTGATTAATCTGCCAAGGACTTTAATGGACAAGGTGAGAACAGACGGGCAGTGTAGTCAAAGATGGAAACCTTAAGAACCAAGTTAGTGGAGTGGGGGTGAGGGGACATGTTCTAGAGAAACAGTTGAGAATTACATCCTACTTCTCAGAAACCACGTGAAGAAAATAGAAGGAAATATTTGAGATGTTGAGAAAAAGCTGACCTAGGGTTCTATACCCCACGGTTATCCTTTAACGAAAGGAAATACTCTTTTTTGCCAATAGACCTGCATTGCAAGAAGAGTGCTTTCAAAAGATACAGGGTCAGAAACCCGTATCTACAAAAACCAAGCAAGAAGGTGAAAATTTGTTCTTAATTGCTCTAACAGATGACAGATGGCTCAAAATAACGATGTATCCAATTATGCAGGGTATGGATACACATGCTTATAAGTCAGAGACCACTGCTACAAGGCAATAAGAGGGAGAAATTACAGTATTCTGGTACAAGGTTCTCATACTACCTGTGAAGCACTATAGTGTTATTTGGAAGTGGACTTAGGTTACCTGTAAATGTGAATTTAAAAGACAAACTATACAGGGCAACCACTAAAATATGATTGATGTAATAAGGAGAGAACAGAAAATGCTCTGTTGAGAACAGAGGCCCCAAGTTAAAAACAGGGATGAAGAACAAGAGCAACAGATAGGAAGCCATGAAGAATACAGTAGATATTAATGCAGTCATTACATTGGCGATCAATGGTCTAAAAGGTACCAATTAAGAAGCAAATTGATACAGTAGATCAAAACATGTGACCCAACTGTTACCTGAAAGATCCACTTGGAGACAGATTAGAAGTGGGTGGAAAGCTATACCATGCTAACACTAGTCAGAAGAAAGCAGGAGTAGCTACTAATTTCAGTTGGAGCAGATATCAAAGAAGAGGTATTAAGGGTAAAGGAAGGCATTGCAGAATGCTAACGCGGTCCATTCTCCAAGACCATACTTCTTACATGTACACTTTGGTGTCAAACTACATAAGGCACGAAACTGGTGGAGCAGCAAGGAGAAACAGGCGAATCCATTATAGCCGGAGGTGTGAACACCTCGCTCAGAAACAGAAATCCAGCAGGTAGTCAGGATAATTGAACTCAAGCACTACTCAACTGGATACTAGAGACCCCTACAAACTGCGTCTGACCTTAGAATAGGTTTTTCCCCTCAAACTCACAGGCAGCATTGAGATAGACCACAATCTTGGTCACAAGACACACCTTAACAGATTTTCTTAAAAAAAAAAAAAAAAAAAAAAAAAAAAAGTCCTAGTGTCTACTCTCAGATCACAACGGAATTTAGTTAGAAGTCAGTATCAGACACTTAGCTGAAGGTCCCAACATAGTTAATTAAAAACCTACTTCTGACACGGGTCAAAGAAAATTTTGATCTAGATGAAAACGAAAAGTTAGAGTGTGATATAATGAAAGTAGTTAGAGGGAACTTCATAGCGCTGAAGGTATGTATTAGAGAAAGATCTAAAGTCATTTGAGTTTCTACCTCTGGAAACTAGAAAGAGCAAATTAAATTCAAAGAAAATTAGAGCAGAGATCAATGAAATTGAGAACAGTAAGTCAATGGGGCGGGGGTATTGAAAAATCCAATAAAAAAGGTGGTTCTTTGAAGAGATCAATAAGATTGATAAAGCTTCTAAGCCAGGCTAACTAGAAGGCACAAGTTAATACTAGGAATGAGAAAGGAGACACCACAGAGGCTAAACATTTAGGGAAAGGATATCAATTCTCTAGTCTTTCAAAGGATAGAATCAGAATATTTCCCGATTCCTGTGAGGCCATCCCTGCCCTACTATCCAGACGAGCCAGACTTCTTTCCAGATGCCACTTCCTCTAAGAGCTGCTGGTGACCAGGCTGAATGGTCCAGTCCCCAAGTTGGGGAAGGTATATAGGATTAAGCTTATTTTCAGTTAACTGGTTGCTATGGAGCAAAGGTAGGGAGGGGGATGCTGACGCAGGAGAGCCCAGAGATCTGTTCTTGGCTAGTAAGCAAGCTTGGCAAGAGCCCTTGATCCTGCCCTGGTCTCTCTGTAACCGGCTCACTTAACTACAACTACTCTTGGTTTGTTCGGGGCTCTCTGGGAGGACCACCAGCTCCAGCTCCTCTCTGCCAGCCATCCACTGCTATCTCCTGGGAAGGACATTCTTAGAGCTGAATCCTTGGGTTTCCTCTTTCCACGTTGAAGTGACTCAGTCCTCCAGAATCCTAATTCTGCTGCTCTTCTGGCACATTCTACCAACCTGCCTGTTTGAGCAACAGAAATTGTAGGAATGTAGTTTAGTTCCAGCTGGCCCTTTGAGAAGTTCTTTAATCCCTCTGGGAATCCTGTTAGAGACCAGCCACCGTAGCTTAGCAGTATTTCGGCACCTTCCAAGTTCAAGCTCAGGCTCTTTCCGGACAGCACAGCCTCACAGGTTTGAGTCACCTTCTTTGAGAACTCGGAGCCCTGCCTAGGCCACCAGTCTCTGCAACTTGACAGACCTCTGGCTCTGCTAGGGGTGCCTTTGGACCTACCCTTTTCTAGGATCATGTGCCACCTCTTCCAGGAGGGTAAAGCCAAACAGCTTTAAAAAATAAATAAAATAGACTACCATAGACCAGAGTTAAGCTGACTGGTCAGCTGGCCTGAGTCACTGTCTTAGTGTAACATTTCCTAAATGAGGGGGAAGCTGTCAGCCTACTACTAGACCTATGCTCAACCCTGAGGTCAAGTTGGACTTCGTAGACGTTTAGGTCTTAGGCTAAAAGCTATTGCAGGGTTGGGAGTTGTATTATGCCCATCCCAAATTCATATTTTGGAGTCCTACATCCCTATTACCTCAGAACAAGACTTTGTAGATGGGAGGGGTCTTTATAAAGGTAATAAGGAGGTGATTAGAGTAGGCCCTAATACAATAGGACTGATGTCCTTACAAAGGAACGTTTTAGATACAGGGGAAAAAGCCATGTGAAGATGACAAATCCTTGTGATCTAAACTAAGGAACCCCAGAGTGCCAGCAGCCCAGCTAAAGCTGGGAAAGAAATCCTAGTAGTCTCCTTATCAGAAGATAAACACCAATACCTTGATATTTGACTTCTAGCCTCCAGAATGGAGAGGAGGATCTTCTGTTCATTGAGTCACCCAGTTTGATACTTTATTATGGCAGTCCTAGTAAAATAATACATATAGGAAGATGACCAAGAAAAAAAAAAAAAAAAAAGACTTTGTCCTGCTCAGCCAGGAAGATTAACTCAACAGCAAGTAAAAGCTCTGATACCGATTTCCTTCATGGGCTTTAAGCCCATGAAGCCCCAGCATGGACTTCAGATCAGAGCTTTGTATTCTTCCCAGAGCTTCTATGCCTAGGGCTTCCAAGATGGTAGCTGGCTTCAAGGAGATTCTCCAGCTGCTAGGTTCCAGTAATCCACCAGGGTGGGGGAGACCCTCAGCACCTTCTAAGGATTCCCATTGAGCCCTGGGCAACCCTCAGAGGAGAGGCCACCTAGAGAGAAGAGTCTAAGAATCTATGCTATTTATAGGGCCAGGGAGGGGGGCATCAGGTTGTAGTAGACTAGACCCATACTATGGGTCATGAACCTTCATACTGGACTTTCAGCCTCTGGTCCAGACTTTACTCTCAACCAAGAACACGGGCCATATGCCTGGAAGTGGAAAGAACTGGGCACCATGCCTCATGGCCAGTGTTACTCAAACCCAGGTGTCCTCAACCATTCTATATGTATGGTGAAACACAGCTGGCCCTCTCAGAACCCCATGTCCAAAAAAATAATGGTTAGATCAGAAATCTTCACTGGAAGACCCAGCTCTGGACACAGCAGGTAGCCACATGTAGCATTCTCTAACAAAAATAACCATCCCAGGTATGAGGGAGTGATAAAAGATCTTAGACCAAGAAAGACATGAGGATAAGCTTTAATCAGGACAAGGAACCAGAATGATCAGTAAGACTATCCATCTATCTTTTGTAGTCACTGAGTAGAAGGAAGAGAAATGGTCCCATAAGGCCTTTGAAAATGGAGAACAAGTGCTAGCAAAGTCAACCATGAGTTATGACAAGAGCCCAGTGGGGCATATGCCTGCATCCTAAGGGCCACTGGTACCCAGGATAGAGGCCCCCAGTATAGATCAGTTTCCAGCTACATGCTTCTCTTGAAGTTTATTACACTTGAGCCTCCTGAACAGTCCACTTCAGGCAGACTAAGAACCAAATTCCAGCATCATTCAGCACAAAGGAGATGCACAGCCAGCTGGCTCCCAGGCATCCAGCTAGCATGAATAGTGAGTGTTTGGAGATGGCACCAAAGTAATTCCACCAAGACCAACATAACAAGTGGCAACTGGAAACTTGAGATTCACTCAAGAGACCATCAGATGATCAGTTCCAATTTAAGAGAAGGCATGTACTTGGGTAGGCCTAGGACTAAGTCTGAGAGCATATAAAGTAGTTTAACAGGCTTTTCTAAAACTTCTGAAGTTAAAGCAGAATCAGTAGCTTTTGTGTTTTGTGGTAAGTAGGAAAGACCTGGATTCTCATTATATACAAGCTTGTGTAAGACTAAAGACTTCATGTCTCAAGATGCCACAAAATTTGTTATGGCCTATGTTCTCTAACAGGTAAGCAATTTCCTTCTCTATACATGCGGGGATACAAGACAGTATGGAATCGTTATGGGACTCTCCCATACCAGAGGATATAGGGCCTTCAGTTATCCAAATTCAAGCTCCTCTGGATGGAAAAGGATGCCTCTACAGGATATTTCCTATATAGCCCTGAACTCGGAGCTTCTTTCTACCTGCTTCTCTGAGAATGCTAGAGCTGAAGATCACCCATAGGGTAGAACTGTACCTCAGGAACAGGTTATCAGACTTGTGGGAATCCTCAGACGACGTGCCCCAAGAGATCAGCACAGCCCTGGGTCACGTTCAAATGTGGTTTCAAACATTGCCTTGCAGAAGTAGGTTATTCTTTCAAAGTTGATGGGCCTCTGTGTCCCCTCCATTCAAGATTCAATATAGATACCAGGAGGAAAGGATCTGGTCTTATCCCACTAGCCTCCTCATAATTCCCAGGTGCCAACTCCAACCAAATGTAGTCACTCCAAAAGCAAAGAACTGCAGCCCACCCATATCATGCCTTATGACCTTATTAGGACTTCTCAGCACTCAGCAACAGAAATCTTGCCTGGTGACTGGGGGCTAATTTGTGTCATTCCCATGGACTAGGAATATACTACCTTGGTTGGGGGAGGAGGGTGGCAGGGAGTGGGTCCTTGACATTTCAATCCTATCATTAAGGCCAGGTTCAAACTTAAGGCCAAGAAAAAGGTCTAGAAGTGATGGTATAAGGCAGCTGGATATCCAGGACATTGAGAGTTTCATTCTGGAATAAGTTTATGACTGACAAGGGAAAGTAGACAGCAACCAGCTGTAGAGAAGGATATAGCTCTAGGACAGAAAGGATATGGGGGAGCAAAATTCTAAAACTATATCCTAAGAATAGAAACCTGGTGACTAGATAGAGGGAAGACCACTTGAGGACATTCTGCTGATCAAGGAAGGCAGTAGATAGAGCAGCAGAGGGAGACAGAACTGGAGACTGAAGGCAACAGGTAGGACCCTGGGAGGGAAAGGCAGAGGCTGAGCCAAGACACATTGATCCCAAACCAAGTTGGGCTCCAGAAGTCAGACCCAGAGGAGGATACCTTGAATGGAGGAGACCCAAGGGACAGAGGGGGGAAGGATCCCAAGATGAAAGTTACTAGACCACAGACTAGAAGCCATCTTCATGGGGCAAGTGCTCCCATAGAAAGCTAGGCAGGTGGCCTGGATTCCTGAAGCCCACATCTGCACAAGGGTGCCCCTGCCAGAGGGGAGACTAAGATATTGTATGGGTAAGAACAGGAAAGGAAGCAAGTGGCCCTGAGGCAAGGGGAACACAGTAGGCCACATAAACCCCTGCAGAACAGTTACTGCCACACAGTGAGAAAATGCCCAGGCCACATGTGCTGTATCTGAGACTGTGGGTGCACCCAGCCAGGGAATCAATGTTTTACTGACCTACTCACACACCCTTGCCACATGGACCCCAGAAGGGAATAGGGCAGAACTCAGGGAAACCAGGACTACCCCAACATGGCTAGAGGCCAGTAGACAGAAGAGGGCTCCTACCAAGGTACCTGTGCAGAGGAAAGCTTGAAGGACATGGTCATCACCAGCTGCAACCAAGAATTAGGCTAGATTAAGGTCCAGGTAGAAGTGCTAAAAGGGCTACAGTTGTCCCACACCAAGAAAGTGACTTGGATTCTCTAAGCCCGAGTCCACCAGCAGGAACATCAGCCCACATGGAGAAAATTAGCACCAAGCCCGTTTTACCACGAGACCCAGGCCCTGGACATTAAAGGTCTGCAGCATAATGCTAAGTGGATACAAGTAGCCAGAAGCAGAGCTTGATCTATCCCAACCCAGTAAGACTCTTCACTAACCAGCTGATCCACTGGCTCAGGCTAGTCACCAGCCCACATGGGATGTAGCTGCAACTCCAGTTACTTCAGCATCAAGGAAGTCCGACAGTCCCACTAGAAAAGGAGAGTCTAGGAATGAAGGGACAGTTACCCAGCAGACAGGATTCACAGCCACAGAGGAGCTGAGGTGGGGGGGCATCAAGGGCCCCTCAAGGCAGGCTTAACCAAGCCACGGGAAGAGAACAATTCTGACGGCAACAGGACCTCTGCGGAGAGGAACCCACCTGCCTGGCCATTAGAGATCAGTCTGTTTGCAGCATAGACACAGGAGCCAGACAGGCCACCACTGAGCCATAGACCTCAGAGGCCACCCTCTGATCAAGGTCCTGACTCCTACCTGTTCTTCCCTAGATTACTAGAAGACCTCCACCTCCCTTCCATCCAGTCCCCACCATTTCCTGTAATAGCCCCAAATAGGGAACTCAAGAGTCCAATAAATTGAGCCATCAATGATTCATAGGGCTGTGGAGTCCTCTAGAGCAGTGGATGTGAACAATGACAGTTATTCATACCACAGCTAAAGCCTCCAGTGTGAAGAGTTAAGTACTGAGGTTTTTGTAAGCTCAGAGGCAAGACTGAACAAGCTAGGTTTTCTTTGTAGCAACTGAGCTGTTCTGAGCATGAGGGGCTCAAACAAGAGGAACAAGCCTCCAGAAGCATCAAGAAAAATTCTCCACAGACCCCAATCCATCACAGAACCTGAAGGTTGCAGTAAGCACAGAGCTGGGCAAGTATAAGTATACCTTTTATTGTATTTTTCAGATTTAAAAAAAAAAAACGGGGGGGGGGGGGGGGGGAAGCTTGTGGCAACCCTGCACCAAGTCTACTGGTGCCATTTTCCTGACAACATTTGCTCATTTCTTGTTGTTCACATTTGTGATTTTTTTTATCGTAGTTCAAGTTTTTATTACTGTATTTGGTATAGTGATCCATGATCTTTGATGTTACTATTGTAATTGTTTCAGGGTGCCATGAACCACATTCATATAAGACAGTGACCCTCATCAATATATGTAGAGGTTCTGACTTCATACCGTCCACTGGCTAGACCCTCACTCCCTTCTCAATCCTCCCTATTCAAGACAAAACTGAAGTTAGAGGCCACTAGCAGGTCATTAACTGGCCTAAGTGTTCATATGAAAGGAAGAGTCACACGTCTCTCACTTTAGATCAAGAGCTACAGATTAAACACTCTTAAATTCTTATTTTTGCAGGTAAGAATAGAAAGAAGCCTTGTTGGGGAAATCAAGTGAAACAATAGCCTTTCCCCCAGGAAGAAAATATTGATGCCCAGATCACCTCAGCTGCGGTAGGGGATACATCTTGGGGGAATTTCAATTAATGATCATTTGTTGAAGAAATCACTTAGCACTTCAGATATGGATAACGATGATGCCAGTTATTTATGCCTATCGTTAGAAGATTTTTGCTAAGAGATCCGAAGCTCTTGGTTACCTTGGTGGTTACAAGGTGAAAAGATCACTTGATTTTACTAGATCACCGAAGAACCTGTTGCTCTCATGAGAAAATCTGACATATCAAGTAATTTGGGAAAAAAAAAAAAAAAAAAAAAGACTCTTAACCAGGATATATTTCCAGGAGACTTAACACAGACAAATGAAGGATAAGTTACATTTCAGGGTGAAGAACTGGAGAGCATTTCACAAGTGGATATCAGGTCCCTGGTATCAAATCCTACAGTAGGCTACCTATGGGGAGCCTGCTTCCCTCTCTGCCTAGGTTTTTGCTTCCCCTGTATCCCTCACAAAACCTAAAAAAGCATTAAAGAAAAACCCTACAGATTAAGATTAGCAAAAAAAGGCATGTCCAAAGCCAAAGTGGGCTGAGAGCCAGCCCTCTTGCATCAGTCACACAAGTTGTGACGGCAAAGTTCTTGAAGTTAGAAGTTGCTACTCCAGCAAGCATGAATGCTATGGCAAAAAAAAAAAAAAAAAAAAAAAAAAAAGCCTTATTGCCTGATATGGAGAAAGTCTGAGTAGTCTGGGTGGAAGATGAAACCAGCCACAACATTCCCATGGACCTAATCCTGAGCGAGGCCTAGTGCTCTTCAATTCCACAAAGGCAGAGATTGGGGAAGCTGAAGAAAAATCTAAAGCTAGCAGACCTTGGTCCTTGAGGTTTAAGGAAAGCCATCTCCTTAACAGACATGCAAAGTAAGGCAGGTTATCCAGAAGATCTAGCTAAGATAATTCATGAAGGTGGCTACACTAAGCACATTTTCGATGTAGATAAGGACATTTGTCTGCTGGAAGATGCCATCTAGGACTTTCCTGGCCAGAGAGAAGTTAATGCCTGGCTTCAAAACCTCAGAAGCCAGGCTGACTCCTGTTAGGGTCTAATGCAGCTGGTGGCTTGAAGTTAAAGCCAGTGTTCCTTTATTCTGAAAAATCCTAGGGCCCTAGAATTATGCTAGACCTACTCTGCCTCTGCTCTATAAATGGAAGAAGCCTGGATGACAGGACATTTGTTTAGAACACAATTTACTGAATATCTTGAGCCCACTGTTGAGACCTACTGCCCAGGGGATAAAAGTTCTTTTCAAAGTATTGTTCTTCCTTGACAGTGTACCTGGTCACCCCAAGAACTCCAGTGAGAATGTACAAGGTGGCTAATTTCTCATGCCTGCTTCCGCAACATCCATTCTCTAGCCCATGGATCAAGGAGTCACTTATGGCTTTCAAGTCTTGGGAAATGTACTTTCTAAGACCATAGCTACCATAGATCGGTCCATCAGAAGAAACCCTAAGTAATTGGGCAAAGTAAATTTAAAGCTTTCTGGAAAAGATTCACCATTCTAGATGCCATTAAGAACATTTGTGATTCATGGGAAGAGTCCATCTTTCAATGTTCACAGGCTTTTGGAAGGAGTGGATCCTGACCCTCATATGGTCAGGAGGGTTCAGAGGTCATGGGGTTCAAGGCTTCAGTGGAGGCAGTACCTGCAACATGGTAGAGACACCAAGACCACTCAAAGTAGTGCCCAGATATGGGACTGTACAGCCACAATCTCCTGCCAAGACTTAGAAGAGTTGCTTCTCATTGAGCAAAGGATGGTTTCTGGGATGGCATCTACTTCCAGTAAAGACATGGAAAAGGACAAGGGGTTTAGAATATTACATCCACTTAGTCGATAGAGCAGCTGCAGGGTTTAAGAGGACTCCAATTTTGGGAGAAGTTCTTGTGTGAGTAAAATGCTATCAAACAGCATCATATGCTACAGAGAAATCATTCATGAAGGAGTCTATCAACATGCCAAACTCCACTGTGGTCTTGTCTTAGTCCATTGTAGTAACCACCACCCTGATCAGTCAGCAGCCAGCACCAGGAAGGCACGACTCTCCACCAGCCAAGAGATTAGAACTCCCTGAAAGCTGATGGTTAGCTTTTAAGTATTTTAGTTAAGGTATATACATTACCTGACATGCTATTGCAGACTTTGGACTACAGCCTACTGTGAGCTCTTATATGCACTAGGAAACATTCACCTGATTTGCTTCATTGCAGCGGTCCAGAACCAAATCCCCAGTATCTCCAAGAAATGTCTATACACCAAATCCACCAAGTAGCTCAGCTTGGGGGCAAGTCAGACAAGATTAGAGCTTCACGGCCTCCGAGAGGGTACAGTTCAAAGATTGCCAAAAACCTAAAGACACGAATACATCTTTTGCCTCCAGCCATTTCTGTATATCAAGATTCCACCTGGGCATGAGATAGCAGCTCAAGCTGAACATCCATGGTGTGAAGCTAAATATCTAAGCAACTCTACCAGTGTGATTTCCCTAGTCGAGATATTTCTGCCAAGATCTAGATAAAGCATAAGCAGCACATTTCTAGAAAGTTCAAGAGGCACATAGAGACAGAGGGAGAGATTCCCCCAAAGGGAGTGGATACAATTGTAGTATCTGCTTCAGCCAAAAAAAAAAAAAAAAAAAAAAAAAAAAGCCACTTTGTTGTCAGGAATTACAGGGAATGCAGGAGGCCAGGGCAGCAGCCATTAATCTTTACTGAGTACTACACAGAAGCTTAGGTGTCTGGTGGGGAGCAGTAATGCAGAAAGTCTCCCTGCTAGGACTGCCAGACTTAGGAGGGTGGGGAAGGCTGAAGGTGGAAGTTTCAAATGAATCACATAAGCTTTTAGGCGACTGTATCCCATACAGACCTCCTGCGTTTTTTCTCTTAACCCTGTCCCCTGAAGACAAAGGTATAGTCAACTGTAGTTTTTATTGCTGGACAAACCCAAGAAATCATGTGCAGGAAAACACCTATCATTACCTGCCCGTAGTCGGCCACAGTCTGTGGAAGATGAGATGTTCCTTGAACACGTTTGGAAAAAGTTTGAGGACAAGTTTCCAACAAACCCAGGACACTCCACAAGAGGACGCCCAGGCTCAAGATGATGAAGAGCCCTAAGGAAGTCTAGGGCCTGTGGCCTCTGAACTCACCCCTCCACCATGGCCTTCCTCTCTGTCAGCCACAGACAGAAGGCACAGTCTCTGGGCTCTTGACTTTGAGCTCCCCGGTGGGGACTCTTGTGAGCTGGTATACAGGAGCCACTGAATGGCAAGGTTTGTTAAACTGCACTTAGCCATTCATCCAGTTCAGGCTTGTTGCACAGGCTAGGTCTTAACTGTTCCTCTGAAGAGGCAGATTTAATAGCCCTTCAATAGGAGGATCGCCAGCTGAGCATTGGGGAATTGAGAAAGGAAAGACACTTTAGTTTCCCTGTTCAGAAAGCATTCTACTTCAGAAGCTGTTCCTTCTCAACTGACAGTTTGAGTCACTAAATTGTTCGATTTTTAAGAAAAAAAAAAAAAGGAGGGCGAGTGTGTATATACATGCTAATCCCAGTTCTTCGTGTCTAAACCAGCCTCTTCTAGTTTCCTGAACAAACTAAGTTCCGCAAAATTGGCTCCAGGGTCAACACAGGACTCCCTTTCACAAAGCTAACCGGAACAGTAATTATATTTTCAGCGCCTAAAGTTAAATTCCTTGGTTTATTCCAGAGGACTTAATTACTGTATCTAAACTAGGATGTTTGGGTGTCATACTGGCTACATATAAATTCCCAATCCAAAGCAGGACTAGGCCAGTGAATAAGATTTTAGGGTTTTATACCTATCCCGGGTAGCCAGAAAGACACCTGGTTTGCTTATAGGTTTCGCTGCTCAGGTTCTCAGGTTCACAGAAGCTTCCTTGCTCAGAGCAGCACAGCTCTACAGGAAAAAACCAAGTTTCAGATTTCCATGTTAGAGGTAGCAGTACAATGATGGTCACAAGGGAGCCACAGGGCTGGGCCTTTGATATGGGGGGCGGAGAAGGAGGGAGAAGGGAGTGACCTTCAGTAAATAGCCTTTGTATTAGTTTCTTCAGTCAAAAAAATGCTACGTATGCATATGTTCTGTATCCCCGGAATGTGTTAATTCAGTTCATCTTTAAAACATGCCTGAGACACTTCTGCCTCAGTTCTCATGTGTGAAGTAGTTCTAGTATCTACCTTCAAGGGCTTGAGAAGTAGTTAGACGTGTGAATTGCTTAGTATTCTCTAGCAGAGAATCTGCATTCAGATGCTAGTGAACACCTGGCGTGCGAGAGCTCCATAAGCACTGGTTCCAGGAAAAATATTTCCCCTAACACACCAGGGCATAAGATACCAAAAGGCACTGAGTAGCACTAGTCTATACCCATAGGAGTCTGGATACTATCACCTTGGGGTAGTGACAATCCCCCAGGAAGGGACCTTAGAGGGGGCTTCTGGTGATGCCAGTTTTCTTTGAATGCCAGTTCCTTGAATGTTTACTTCGGCGTTCATCTAGCTAGCTGTGTGCCTGATTTGTGCACATTCCCACAGGCCTGTTACTCAGGTGTACAAGGGTGTTCATGACAGCCATATCCAAAGTAAAACCGTAGTTCCTTGCATCTACTGGTGTTCCAGAAGAAAAGAGTTTCTCTAGGAATCAGGCTGTATGACCACTAAAAAGGGATTAGGATATAGGAAAAGTCTGGGGTCCTGACAGTTCTAGGTTTTTTCCTCTGGTGGTAGTCCAACAAACAGACGTCTAGTGACTCATGAATACTTTTGACAGTAAAGTTTTAAAGCTTTTCTGTTTACTAAGGAGCTCTAACTTAGGGATGCCACTGGGCCCTTCATAGGTTACCCACAGTTCGAAGACTGCTTTGCACCCAGGCACATCGGGACTAGAAACGGCTAAGGGGTAGAAAATGATCCGGGTCAGATTTTTCTTCCCACTTGAGAAGGCACCAAGCAGCTAAGAATCGCCACCCTTTCTTATGGAAAGCTCTCCTCAAGTGTGCTAGACCCACTCAGACACTTCTGTATGGATTGATCCAACACTCCCTTAAGTCACTTAGCCAGTTTAAGGCTTTAAGAGATCTAATTTACTTCTAACAGCTAACATGGAGGTGGTCAGCTTAGAAGAAGCTATTAGCAAAGCTTAGAGGAAAATAAGCATTTCATGTTGAGCAGTATGGTTGGTTGTATTAGTAATTAACGCTGGCGTTTTTAACAGGCCTCAGCCTCCATGGGCTCACTCATGTCACTGTTGGACTGTGGGTACTCCTAGTCACCTGATTCCTTTGTACCTGTTCAGGGACTAGGGCTTCCTTCGTGTTGTGGATTGACCCTCCTCAGTTTACCATTAAACCAGCAGATAAGGGATGAAAAAGATCATGAGAGAAGTACAGGCTTAGGTCCACTTTGGTATGTATTTCTGGTCCTGCTCTACTGGCCAGAACTTAGCACATGACCTTAGATGCAAGGGAGGCTAGAAGCCGAGCACACCAGGTGCCCAGGAGGTAGTTTGCATGCTGGGAGCTCCAGCAGTCTCCACCACAAGTGTATACCCAAAAGACATGCATTTAAGATAGTCAAGTCAGAGGTCTCCAAAAGCCTAGTATCTTTGATATACCACACCTAAATCCTTTTACTAGAACAAGTTGAGAGTCCTTGGTGCCAGGATACTTAGAAGAAACAAGTTTTACTGATGGATCCTACTGATCCTTTTTTAACAAACTGCTTGTCTGATCGGATCACTACAAGCACAGAATTAAAGGACTTTAGAAGTCAGGACTACTATGTCCCCAGTGCCCCAGAATTCTCCATTTTCTTAGCATTGTAATCTTGACACTGGCATTTCAGGAGTTCCTATTAAAAGAAGTTCTTTAGGTGCGTGTATATATTTTAACCTGACTGCATTCTTTCGGGCAGGTTTCAATCACCTACCTATTCTTTTCTCAAAGGCCAACAATTATGCTCCCAGGCAGCTCTGACCTACACAAGCTAGTACTGCTTTACAGATTTCTATAGGAGCGCTCCATGTTCTTTGCACCTCTAATTGCTGGACAGTGGTCTCCAGGAGACCATGCTATAGACTTCTCTAACCACCATGAGGAGGTTTGTCTGCTTCCATTACACAAAGTTATTTAAGGAGACTTTTTTTTTTGTAAAATCTGGGAACTGGTAGGTGAAGGGAGAGAATCCTGATTCCTGCTGATTAATAGGCTAGCTCTTTAGATGGATCTGCTGCCTCACTGCTACACCTACAAAGTGTAGCTAGATCATAGCCCACGGCTGTGAGCTCATCATGCGGCAGTACACAGCTCTTGACAGTCCAAAGCTGCATAGGATGTAGTCTTGCCAAGAAGTAAACTTGAATTTTTTAGAGCCAACTACAGACTTCCAGGAAACAGGGGCTGTATTAAGGTACACCAGAGATGCAGTTAGCAAAATCCTGAATGCGGAGGATTCTGCAGGACAAGTAACCCTGATTTAAAGAATTATAAAAGATGGAAAAAATCTACACAGAGACAATACCTCAAGCAGGATAGCATTACAGACCCTACCTGTATCCTAGTTCCCACAAAGAGTAGAAGGAACTACAGTATAGCAGGTAAAAGATCAACTCCGACTATGATCATCAAGGACCACCTTTTGTTTGGTTGTATGCATTGTTAGGGTTCCCTGCCCAAGCCCTTGTCTGGAACTACAAAGGTATTTCTAGAAAGTTTAACAGATACTTTGAGATAGAACTGCTCAGCCATCTGTTAATAGGACACCGGGACAGGAAATAGCTGATCCTATATGCTCCCAAGTCCTTTTAAGACTCCTTAGGTTGGTGGGAGGAGAGGGGGTTCCCACAACAGCACCTAGGACATCACAGCCCATCCCTGATCTTCAGAGAAATTCTTAATACCCCTTAGGCCAAGGGAGGGTCGAAGCAGCTGGTTTCAGGCCAGGCTAGCTCAGCTCAGTACCTTCTCGTTCTGTCTGCCTCCAGCTAGAAGTTCCTACTTCTCCTGAGCAAAACAGGTAAAGGACCACCCAATAGAACATGTGGGAGCCTAAAGCATATGCCCAAGCACCCTGGGAAGAATGTAGCAAAGAGCCTCCTGGACCAAGCACTGTTAGAAGCTAGTACATAGGGGGGAGGGGCAAGATGGCGGAAGAGCAGGGTCTCCAAGTCACCTGTCCTCAACAAGTTACCTAGAAAACCATCCAATCATCCTGAAAATCTACGAATTCGGCCTGAGATTTAAAGAGAGACCAGCCGGAACGCTACAGGGAGAAGAGGTCGCGCTTCTATCAAGGTAGGAAGACGGGGAAAAGAAATAAAGACACAAAAGGCCTCCAAGGGGGAGGGGCCCCGAGGAGCCGGGCTGAGGCCGGGGCGAGTGTCCCCAGGACAGGAGAGCCCCGTCCCGGAGGAGCAGGAGCTGCACCGACCTTCCCCGCGGAAAGGCCTCCCGGGGAATTGGAGCAGGATCCCCAGAAAGGCGGGGATGCCCTCGGGCTCCCGGGGACAGTAACAGAGGAACTGCGCCCCGGAGAGTGCGCCGAGCTCCCTAAGGGCTGCAGCGCTCGGCGGGACCCGGAGCAGCTCGGAGGGGCTCGGGCGGCGGCTCCGCGGAGGGGGCTGCGGGGCTCCGGGAACAGCTCAGCGGCGGCGGCTCGGGCGGAGGAAGAAGCTCCGCGGAGGGGGCGGCGCGGCTCCGGGAACAGCTCGGCAGCGGCGGCTCGGGCGGAGGAAGAAGCTCCGCGGAGGGGGCGGCGCGGCTCCGGGAACAGCTCGGCAGCGGCGGCTCGGGCGGAGGAAGAAGCTCCGCGGAGGGGGCTGCGGGGCTCCGGGAGCAGCTCAGCGGCGGCGGCTCGGGCGGAGGAAGAAGCTCCGCGGAGGGGGCGGCGCGGCTCCGGGAACAGCTCGGAGGGGCTCGGGCGGCGGCTCCGCGGAGGGGGCTGCGGGGCGGGAGCGAATCCAACAGCGCAGGCCCCGGAGCACAGGGCGCCGGGACACAGCCCAGGATCCGGCCTCCCCCCGGGACAGGCAGAGGCCGGGAGGGCCCAGGACAGTGAGGACGCTCCTGCCTGGAACTGAGCAGATCAGCGGCCCCGCCCCGGAGCCTCCAGGCCCCGCAGACGGAGAGCCCCGGAGCTACTGCGGGAGCTGACCCCAGGGTCCCAGAGCTGCCCCCGCCACTGTGGCTTCCTCCCGGGGCCTCACGGGGTCAACAACCCCCACTGAGCCCTGCACCAGGCAGGGGCAGAGCAGCTCCCCCAAGTGCTAACACCTGAGAATCAGCACAGCAGGCCCCTCCCCCAGAAGACCAGCGACACGGACCAGTTCCAAGGGAAGTCAAGGGACTTAAAGTACACAGAATCGGAAGATACTACCCCGTGTTTTTTTTGTTTGTTTTTGTTTTGTTTTGTTTTGTGTTTTTTTTTCTCTTTCTTCTTGATTTGATTGCTTCCCCCACCCCACCCCTTTTTTTTCTTTTTTCTCCTTTTTCTTCTCTTTTTCCCTTTTTTTTCTTCTTTTCTTTTTCTCTTTTCTTTCCTTCTCTCTTTTCCTCCTTTTCCCAATACAACTTGTTTTGGGCCACTCTGCACTGAGCAAAGTGACTAGAAGGAAAACCTCACCTCAAAAAAAAAAGAATCAGAAACAGCCCTCTCTCCCACAGAGTTACAAAATATGGATTACAATTCAATGTCAGAAAGCCAATTCAGAAGCACTATTTTACAGCTACTGGTGGCTCTAGAAAAAACCATAAAGGACTCAAGAGACTTCATGACTGCAGAATTGAGATCCAATCAGGCAGAAATTAAAAATCAATTAAATGAGATGCAATCCAAGCTAGAAGTCCTAATGACGAGGGTTAACGAGGTAGAAGAACGAGTGAGTGACATAGAAGACAAGTTGATGGCAAAGAGGGAAACTGAGGAAAAAAGAGACAAGCAATTAAAAGATCATGAGGATAGATTAAGGGAAATAAATGACAGCCTGAGGAAGAAAAACCTACGTTTAATTGGGGTTCCTGAGGGCGCTGAAAGGGACAGAGGGCCAGAATATGTATTTGAACAAATCCTAGCTGAAAACTTTCCGAATCTGGGAAGGGAAACAGGCATTCAGATCCAGGAAATAGAGATCCCCCCCCTAAAATCAACAAAAACCGTTCAACACCGACATTTAATAGTGAAGCTTGCAAATTCCAAAGATAAGGAGAAGATCCTTAAAGCAGCAAGAGAAAAAAAGTCCCTGACTTTTATGGGGAGGAATATTAGGGTAACAGCAGACCTCTCCACAGAGACCTGGCAGGCCAGAAAGGGCTGGCAGGATATATTCAGGGTCCTAAATGAAAAGAACATGCAACCAAGAATACTTTATCCAGCAAGACTCTCATTCAAAATGGAAGGAGAGATAAAGAGCTTCCAAGACAGGCAGGAACTGAAAGAATATGTGACCTCCAAACCAGCTCTGCAAGAAATTTTAAGGGGGACTTTTAAAATTCCCCTTTAAGAAGAAGTTCAGTGGAACAATCCACAAAAACAAGGACTGAATAGATATCATCATGACACTAAACTCATATCTGTCAATAGTAACTCTGAACGTGAACGGGCTTAATGACCCCATCAAAAGGCGCAGGGTTTCAGACTGGATAAAAAAGCAGGGCCCATCTATTTGCTGTCTACAAGAGACTCATTTTAGACAGAAGGACACTTACAGCCTGAAAATAAAAGGTTGGAGAACCATTTACCATTCAAATGGTCATCAAAAGAAAGCAGGGGTAGCCATCCTCATATCAGATAAATTAAAATTTACCCCAAAGACTATAGTGAGAGATGAAGAGGGACACTATCTCATACTCAAAGGATCTATCCAACAAGAGGACTTAACAATCCTCAATATATATGCCCCGAATGTGGGAGCTGCCAAATATTTAAACCAATTAATAACCAAACTGAAGAAATACTTTGATAATAATACACTTATACTTGGTGACTTCAATCTAGCTCTTTCTACCCTCGATAGGTCTTCTAAGCACAACATCTCCAAAGAAACGAGAGCTTTAAATGATACACTGGACCAGATGGATTTCACAGATATCTACAGAACTTTACATCCAAACTCAACTGAACACACATTCTTCTCAAGTGCACATGGAACTTTCTCCAGAATAGACCACATACTGGGTCACAAATCGGGTCTGAACCGATACCAAAAGATCGGGATAGTCCCCTGTATATTCTCAGACCATAATGCCTTGAAATTAGAACTTAATCACAACAAGAAGTTTGGAAGGACCACAAACACGTGGAGGTTAAGGACCATCCTGCTAAAAGATGAGAAGGTCAACCAGGAAATTAAGGAAGAATTAAAAAGATTCATGGAAACTAATGAGAATGAAGATACAACCGTTCAAAATCTTTGGGATGCAGCAAAAGCAGTCCTGAGGGGGAAATACATCACAATACAAGCATCCATTCAAAAACTGGAAAGATCTCAAATTCAAAAGCTCACCTTACACATAAAAGAACTAGAGAAAAAGCAACAAATAGACCCCACCCCCAGCAGAAGAAGACAGTTAATTAAAATTCGAGCAGAACTCAATGATATCGAGACCAAAAGAACTGTGGAACAGATCAACAGAACCAGGAGTTGGTTCTTTGAAAGAATTAATAAGATAGATAAACCATTAGCCAACCTTATTAAAAAGAAGAGAGAGAAGACTCAAATTAATAAAATCATGAATGAGAAAGGGGACATCACTACCAACACCAAGGAAATACAAACGATTTTAAAAACATTATGAACAGCTGTACGCCAATAAATTAGGAAATCTAGAAGAAATGGACGCATTCCTGGAAAGCCACAAACTACCAAAACTGGAGCAGGAAGAAATAGAAAACCTGAACAGGCCAATAACCAGGGAGGAAATTGAAGCAGTCATCAAAAACCTCCCAAGACACAAGAGTCCAGGGCCAGATGGCTTCCCAGGGGAATTCTATCAAACGTTTAAAGAAGAAATCATACCTATTCTACTAAAGCTGTTTGGAAAGAAAGAGATGGAGTACTTCCAAATTCGTTCTATGAGGCCAGCATCACCTTAATTCCAAAACCAGACAAAGACCCCACCAAAAAGGAGAATTACAGACCAATATCCCTGATGAACATGGATGCAAAAATTCTCAACAAGGTACTAGCCAATAGGATCCAACAACACATTAAGAAAATTATTCACCATGACCAAGTAGGATTTATCCCTGGGACACAAGGCTGGTTCAACACTCGTAAAACCATCAATGTGATTCATCATATCAGCAAGAGAAAAACCAAGAACCATATGATACTCTCATTAGATGCAGAGAAAGCATTTGACAAAATACAGCATCCATTCCTGATCAAAACCCTTCAGAGTGTTGGGATAGAGGGAACATTCCTCGACATCTTAAAAGCCATTTACGAAAAGCCCACAGCAAATATCATTCTCAATGGGGAAGCACTGGGAGCCTTTCCCCTAAGATCAGGAACAAGACAGGGATGTCCACTCTCACCACTGCTGTTCAACATAGTTCTGGAAGTCCTAGCCTCAGCAATCAGACAACAAAAAGACATTAAAGGCATTCAAATTGGCAAAGAAGAAGTCAAACTCTCCCTCTTCGCCAATGACATGATACTCTACATAGAAAACCCAAAAGCCTCCACCCCAAGATTGCTAGAACTCATACAGCAATTTGGTAGCGTGGCAGGATACAAAATCAATGCCCAGAAATCAATGGCATTTCTATACACTAACAATGAGACTGAAGAAAGAAATTAAGGAGTCAATCCCATTTACAATTGCACCCAAAAGCATAAGATACCTAGGAATAAACCTAACCAAAGAGGTAAAAGATCTATACCCTAAAAACTATAGAACACTTCTGAAAGAAATTGAGGAAGACACAAAGAGATGGAAAAATATTCCATGCTCATGGATAGGCAGAATATTGTAAAAATGTCAATGTTACCCAGGGCAATTTATACGTTTAATGCAATCCCTATCAAAATACCATGGACTTTCTTCAGAGAGTTAGAACAAATTATTTTAAGATTTGTGTGGAATCAGAAAAGACCCCGAATAGCCAGGGGAATTTTAAAAAAGAAAACCATACCTGGGGGCATCACAATGCCAGATTTCAGGTTGTACTACAAAACTGTGGTCATCAAGACAGTGTGGTACTGGCACAAAAACAGACACATAGATCAATGGAACAGAATAGAGAACCCAGAAGTGGACCCTGGAATGTACGGTCATCTAATATTTGATAAAGGAGGAAAGACTATCCATTGGAAGAAAGACAGTCTCTTCAATAAATGGTGCTGGGAAAATTGGACATCCACATGCAGAAGAATGAAACTGGACCACTCTCTTTCACCATACACAAAGATAAACTCAAAATGGATGAGAGATCTAAATGTGAGACAAGATTCCATCAAAATCCTAGAGGAGAACACAGGCAACACCCTTTTTGAACTTGGCCACAGTAACTTCTTGCAAGATACATCCACAAAGGCAAAAGAAACAAAAGCAAAAATGAACTATTGGGACTTCATCAAGATAAGAAGCTTTTGCACAGCAAAGGATACAGTCAACAAAACTAAAAGACAACCTACAGAATGGGAGAAGATCTTTGCAAATGACATATCAGATAAAGCACTAGTTTCCAAAATCTATAAAGAACTTATTAAGCTCCACACCAAAGAAACAAACAATCCAATCATGAAATGGGCAAAAGACCTGAACAGAAATCTCACAGAGGAAGACATGGACATGGCCAACATGCACATGAGAAAATGCTCTGCATCACTTGCCATCAGGGAAATACAAATCAAAACCACAATGAGATACCACCTCACACCAGTGAGAATGGGGAAAATTAACAAGGCAGGAAACCACAAATGTTGGAGAGGATGCAGAGAAAAGGTAACCCTCTTACACTGTTGGTGGGACTGAACTGGTGCAGCCACTCTGGAAAACTGTGTGGAGGTTCCTCAAAGAGTTAAAAATAGACCTGCCCTACGACCCAGCAATTGCACTGTTGGGGATTTACCCCAAAGATTCAGATGCAATGAAACGTCAGGACACCTGCACCCCGATGTTTCTATCAGCAATGGCCACAATAGCCAAACTGTGGAAGGAGCCTCGGTGTCCATCGAAAGATGAATGGATAAAGAAGATGTGGTTTATGTATACAATGGAATATTACTCAGCGATTAGAAACGACAAATACCCACCATTTGCTTCAACGTGGATGGAACTGGAGGGTATTATGCTGAGTGAAGTAAGTCAATCGGAGAAGGACAAACAGTGTATGTTCTCATTCATTTGGGGAATATGAATAATAGTGAAAGGGAATATAAAGGAAGGGAAAAGAAATGTTGGGAAATATCAGGAAGGGAGACAGAACATAAAGACTCCTAACTCGGGGAAACGAACTAGGGGTGGTGGAAGGGGAAGAGGGCGGGTGTTGGAGGGGAATGGGTGACGGGCACTGAGGTGGACACTTGACGGGATGAGCACTGGGTGTTTTTCTGTATGTTGGTAAATTGAACACCAATAAAAGTTAATTAAAAAAAAACTTAAGTCATAAGCTAAAAAAAAAAAAAATAAAATAAAAAGAAGCTAGTACATACTGACCACCTTCTCCCATCCCTGGCACCCACCTCACATTTGTGAGCAATGAATACACTGGAAGGCAGGTGTGAGGACACACTGCACACATGCTGGCCTTCATTCTCAAACTGTTCTCTTATTAAGGTAGCAATAAGAACTTGGCCACAAGTCTACAAGCAGACCTATAATCTAGGCCTTCTTACTCCATGTTCTCCTATAAAGGCTAGTTGTCCACCTGTGCTTCTCTTTAGAAAGCCTTAAGTCGTCCTTCTGTCTTAAGGATAATGGGGAAGGTGATCCTGTAGATTAAGATAAGGTAGCTCTCATCTTAAGGAGAGTCTCTTCTGTTTCCCCGTTGTGTCCGAGTGGTCTCTATTCCAGCTCTATTTCATGTGGTCCAAACTTCTGTTTCTACTGTTTTAACAGTTTCTATGGACACCAAGTTAACCATTTTGATAAGCACAAGACATGATCCCATTCTACTCGCTAAACACACACATTTGACTGGTCTTGCTTTCCTTTGATCACCTTGTTTCTGCAATCTTTTTGCTCTTCAGTCTTCATGATCACCCACTTCCCAGTCCCCTTTCACCTGTGTACCTACCCAACTATTAAGTGCCGAGATCCCTCCAGGGACCCCATCTTGGCACATGGGCAGTTTAGAAGTTGTTAGCTAATTACGTGCTCCTTAGATGAATTCCAGGTTTACCTTCAGGGTACTGCCCTTGCCTTGGGAAGTTCCAAGTTGAGTTGTCCAATTGCCTGTTAGAGTATAAACCTCAAACGTCCGATAGGCAAGCAACCCAAGCTTGCTCACGACCGAGTAACCCCTTCCCCATGAATCTTCCAGTTAGTACTGTCCTCTAACTCGTTAACACCTCCATATGCTTAATTTTGATTGCCTAGTATTTGACAATCGTTCCTTTTTCTAAGTTCACCACGAAGTCCTGTCATTTCTGCCATTCAAATCTTAAACCCTTCATTTTTTTGTTTCCATTATTTCCAGGGGATACAAGCTAGGAAGCCAGTCCTTATCTGCTCAGCCCCTACAGGGCTTTATCTTGACACAAGAATGACCTTTAATATAACTGAGGACACTGGTCTACTTCAACTAGGTATTCCTACATGGCCTTAAGTCTTAGATGGGAGTCAAGGTTTAAGAAACAACCCATTCTAACTCTTAAGCAAAAATAAGTTTACAAGGTCTTTGACAACTAACAGACTTTAGGTTTGAGAATGAGTGTCAGAATAGCATCGTGGAACCCACACACAAGGAGGGTTAATACCTTTGCCAGGACCTAGAAGGTGAGAAGCTAGAACTACCTAAATTCCTTGATACTACAAAGCTAGTGCTGGTGCTAGAACACCTCTGCAAAGGAGAATATCCGCAGATCCTGGTTTACCAGGAACAGATGGGGACTCAAGTACATCTAGTTAGAATCTGATTGCATCTACAGTCTTAGATTACTTTTTCATAATCTTACAGCTAAGAAATCAATTTCCCATTTTCTGTAGTATAGAAAAGTGGGATGTCAGTAAGGGAGATGGATCTACCATGTGTACATATACGCTGACTTTGTCCCTAACCACTTGTAACCTCATTTGTCCTCAGAGGGGTTATGCTGCCTACTACCACTACCCACTCATCTCAAAGACCAAATGGAATTACATTAGCTTTTTTTATTTTATTCATAGAGAGGCAGAGGGAGAAGCAAGCTCCACTCAGGGAGCCCGATGTGGGACTTGATCCCAGGTCTCCAGGATCACACCCCAGGCTGCAGGCGGTACTAAATCCCTGCGCTACCGGGGCTACCCAAGAGTTTTGTATTTTAATTACATTAGCTTTTGAACTCTGAGTGGAGTAGCCTGGAAGATTAGAAGTAGATGTATCTAAGATTTGCCAGATGTCCTTCAGGACCCAATTGAGAGGCTATGTCAAAGAAAAGGTCCTAGCATTGGCCGCCTACATTCTAACCAGCCTATTTGTTCTATGGCCCAGGGCAGATATGGCTGTTACTCCTTAAGGTAGAGGATATCCAGAGACCTCTCCCTCATAATTAGAGACCGATGCTTTCTGATTACAGAACAATTGTTTAACAGCTATACCAGTCTATAGTTTCACCAGCAGTTAGGAGGGTACTTGGCTCCTACTCCTCACCAATACTTGTTTCATCATCTTTGTCAACCTAAGTTATATTTGTAGATTGACATAGGCAATCTATTTTGGTCCTTGGGTGGGGTGTAGGCACCCATTTCTGCCCCTGTCTTTACTGCCCATATCAAGCATGCCCCTGAACCCTATTCCTCCTTTTCCTAGGATAGTGCAGCTAATGCTTCTATTGGTATAGAGCCAGGCTGATGGAGTACAATCTTATACAGATCTACTAATAAGATAGAAAAATATTAAATAGAAGGATATAGCAATATTTGGCAAAGTGGAAAATGATTACTATATATCACTATTGATGAGTCAATCTATGCAAGCAATTTGATGGTGACTGCTAACTTTGAAACTCCATTCTCTAGAGACAAAAAGTTCTATTTTCTTCTTCAGTAAACCTGTACAGGTTTTAACAACTTCAAGTCTTGTGAAGTTCTCATTAGTACCACCATAATAGCCCCAGTTATATTGCTTCTTGTCCCACAAAACCCAATCTATGTTCTAAAGGAAAAGGAACCATAAAAAACATTTAGCAGATTTATCTAAGTTTTCACTTAGAAAGCAATAGATCTCACCTGACCCCAGACAGGCTGGATATTGCATTTGAAATGTGACCATATGCAAGTCCAAGTGGTCTTTGGATTTAACGGACAATGAACAGAAACCGAACAGCTAATTCAGACCGGAAGGAATGGGGACCCAAACCTCAACATCCTTAATTAACTTGGTTGCTTTTATTTGTGGTAGAACAGTCTCTTACCATTCTCTAAGCCTCTCACTATTTCCAAAGCGAAGATTCTGTTAACAGGCTTTGAAGCTACCACGTGTAAACACAGGCATGGGAGACCCCACCATCCCACAGCCCCTGCAGCCTTCACTAGAAGAATTTTAAGCTTAGGTATTAATTCCAAAAGTTAGCTGTGGCTAAGTACTCACAAGATTAGTTCACTTGAGAATGGGCAGGTCAAGTGGTAGGAATTAAGGGCTGCATAAACAGACATTCATTTTCTGTCACTAATAGATCTTGAGGACACAGATCGGGCTTTCTCCAGGAGACTGGAGGTTTTGTCTTGATGGCATCGCCTGATAGCTTTAAAGAGTAAATTCCCTTGCCACCTTCTGCCCTGCCTCCAATTACACTACCAACTGAAAATATTTATAGCACACTATATTCACAGATACTGAATAAGACCGGGCATAAAAATTTACGAACAAGCACTCATTTTTAGGTCTTTGGACACAGTGAAGTATAATCTAACAGCAAGCATTTTTGAAAAGTCAGATTTATGCATCCCTCCCTACAAGTGGAATACATGTCTAATTGAACTCCTACTTGACATGATACTTTCTAGAAAAGCTAAGTCCTGAAGCTCAAGGATACTAAGTTCTTAAAGTTCAGAAACAGAAGCAAATCTTTACCTCAAACGGGACATTTCAGGAAAATCACGGAAGCATAGATTTGGTGTGCTTGAGGCAGAACCCTGGAAAGTCTGAGATTGTTGACACATACCCCAGGCCTCTGAAACCGGGTGATGAGAAGCCCAGCACTAACCACAGCATTGGCCATGGACCCAGGATGGGGGTAGGACCACCAGGAGTAGCCATTCCACGAGAACTTCAAAGTTGGTGTGATATCCTATTTTTGTAGGCATTTGAGATTCTGTACTAGTGTTAAAGCTACCAGAAAAAAATTTGGCCTTGAGGGTAATAAATCCCCCATTAACACCAAAAATCCTAAGTCATGAGAGGATGGAACAAGAATATAAAGATTAGACTGGTGACTGGAAAAAGCTACACAGCATTTAAAGAAGTGACAAGGGAGATCTAGAAGGTACAGGGAACTCCTACCCAGGGAGAGGAGAATGCTAATAGAAATTAAGTATAGCAATAGGTCAAAAAATTATAGATAGGGCAGCCTGTTTTACTCTGATACAAATTTCTAGTGGCCATCTTTTACTGATCAAAAAGTGTTCTGGTGAAGATATGGAGGTAGGAATACCTTCCTAGGATGAGTGGTAGCCCCTAGTGACACTGAGTACGTCTATGCCTGGGCATTCCAAGGTTAGGTACATACCTCAGATCTCAAACACATAAGGCATTTAGAGGCCCTCCATTCCTCACGGCAGAGTTAAGCAACCAAACAGGTGATCTGCACTGAATGGCATGCTAGACTATTAGCACTTACCACCTGGACTTCTATAGCAATAGCATGAATAAGTCACAGGAGTGACTAGAAGAGACAGGTGCATGATAGCACTTATGTAGATCTATAATCTAACCATTCTCCAGGCTAAGCTCACACTCCCCCAGCATAGAGATTTCCCCACAGATGTGAGCTTCTAATTATTTCCCAGCCCAGCAGAGGAAGGCAGGAAACCCTGCTGCTCCAAGGTGTCAAGGACACAAGCCTCAGACGCTGCTGGAGTTGCTCAAAACCAATATACAAGCCAAGAGATGGCCATGCTCGTTGATTGGGTTCTGAACTGGGAAAGGTATCCAAGCTCTACAGATCCAGACCCAGCTTTCTAGGACCACAGGTCATCAGATCACTGGTTTGGTATCTGAGGTTCTCATGGCTCTATATTCCTGAAGCTTCCACAGGAGTCTAGGAAGAACTAGACATTTTAAGTTGACATAGCTGAAGTAATACTAGGCAATACTGCTTCGTTCCAAGGAGCAAGACCCCAAACCCAATTCACGTGCACCATGGGCATGGGTTAGCCTTATATGTAGCAGCTCACTTATCTTTAAGTTCAGCTGGAGTCCCTGAGTCCTTGGGGTTACTAGTTTATCATTTTGTTTAGGGACTCCTCTGGAATTCAGGAAAACACAGTCTGCAAGAAAGAACAGTCCCTCTGAAGAAACCGAACAAAGCAGCCAACTCTACCCAAGCCAGAGATCATTCTTCCCCATTGTCCTGAGAGATTAGAACCCTAAACACAGGGTCATAGAGAAGAGACTATAACTGAGGGCCTATTAAAGTTAAAAAAAAAAAAAAAAAAAAAAAAAAGATGGCCAAGGAGCTGGGTACCTGGCAGAGCCAGAGTGGGGAGGGGACAGCTTACTTCCCCCAGGGAGCAGCCTCTTAGGAAGGAGCCAGGAGAGTACTGTGAGGGCACCATGGTCTACAGTATGCTGTACTGAGGCAAAGCCCCAAACTATACCAGAGTGTAGGGAAGGAAACCCACCTCCTAGCTGCACTTAGCCTCTACCACAGATCCTGCCACAATTATGGCTTCATCCCAGCCCTGGGTGGCCAGCTCCACCCACAAGCTGCCAGAAACAGCTGGGTCCTTTTCCTGCCTGAGCCCTTCGTAATCAAGGGGAGAACTGCATGCCAGGTCCTGTGACCAGCAGAGATTGATATTCAAATGAGAACCAGTTCTAGCATGTGAGGAGCTTGGAAGTCACCACTGGTCACACAAGACATGGAACAAAGTCGACTCCTTAGATCCATTAGACAATTGGGGCCATAAGGCAAACTGCCACCCTAAGACAAGACAGATACACAGAATCATAGCCAAGATCAACTTCCCTGCAGAAGCCCCTGGAACTGGTGGCAGCACTTTGACAGCTTACTGGAAGCCAAGTTGCTGGACTAGCTTGAAGTGAGAAATTCTAGGGGCTGCAATAGTAGGGGGACCGGGTGGGGGGAGGGGTGGTTGGTCTTGGACTTTTATGGAATTTTACTTCCAGAAATCCCAGTGGGTTCTCATGAAGGTCAGAGAAAAGAAAAAAAGTCACTTCTGACATTTTGGGATATGCCCAAAGCATCTTCCACCACAGAGGCCCGTCTGCCAAGGACAACTCCATTATCAGTCTTACCTGGACCAAGAGGCAGCTAGTTGGCCAGCTTGAGCCCTTCTAGCCTTCCCCTCTGAGGGGGGCCCACTAGGAGTTCTGAAGCTTAATCCTGGGAGGACACAATGCTCCCCCTCCCTATACCTTACCCCTATACCCACAGGGCTCTAGCGTGGAGTAGCTTACAACTGAAAGCCACAGGACATAAACCCTATTTAAGGGTGAGTTTGTAGGAAAACTGAACAGTAGATAAAGTCCTCTGGTCCCCACAGTTATCCCCATACTTAGCCCAGCCTAGCTACATCAGCTCCTGCTTTCAACACCGCCCCCGCCTTTACATGGCAGCCAACGGGGCAAGCAACACAACCTGGAGCGTGAGCATTATTAGTATCAGATTCAGATAGATTTGGAGTTCAGATCCAGAGGGCAAGATAACTGGCTAATAGGTTAGGGACTCAAAAGGAAAGAGGCAACCTGCCAGAGCAGAGGAATAGTATACACAGAGCTGAAGCTTCTAAGGATTAAAAGGAAACACTAGCGATCAAGAGCAGGAACAGAAAAAGGCGTTTGCTGGGCTTGTCAGTAGAGCAGACACCGAGGAAAGGAGTGAACTCGAAATTAGGTAGAAGTAGAAGCCTTTGTATTCAAAGAAGGGGAAAAAAATGGACCCAAATTCCTGACTAGCAGGTGTTCAGAGTTAGTCCTCTTCCCCACAGGTTCAGGAACAAAGGGTTCCCAGAGTGAAGGGGCTCCTAGACCAGCCTCACATCGGGTGCTGGATCCTCAGGTCCTGTACACAGCCCACAGACAGAACTCCAGAGGTTTCTCCGTGCTCCATCCAGGAGTGCTTCTCGGGCTGCACATGGGGACCAGCCAGGCTTCGCTGCCAAGCCTTAGCTTCTGGCTTGCATCCACACTGGCCCCTTTCCTGCTAGCCTGCTTGCTCAGAAGCCGTAGGGAGCACGCAGGCCCTGCATCCCTGTACTTCTTTCTCCCCGCCGCCCCCATAGTTGCAGGGTGTTCTTGAGCTCTCAGAACCGTAGGGCTACTGCCCAGGGTATACCAATGCCCTAAGTTCAAGGCAAGGAGAAATTAGGGCCACAGATCAGCCACTCTCCTTCATAAGGACTTACACAAGAGCTATTCTGAATGGCCAGCTTCCCTAGCCTTGTTAGGCCCTTCCAGAAGCTTCCTCCCCTGCAAGGGGAGACATGGGAGGCCCAGCTGCTCTCTCCAAGGCCAGTCAAGTTAGCAGGTAAACCAGATACTCTTGCCCCAAGCCCTGCCTGCTCAAGATGGTCCCAGAGAGACCGACTTCTTCCCATAGCCTCTGGTCAGAGTAAGAGGCCTAGACAGTCCAGAATCACAAGGAGTCCCTAACATCTTAACTAACCACCTAACCTGGGTTCCCTTCCCCATACCTATACTTGGCCACAGGCATTCACCTTCCTGTCAGGAGGGTAGCATCTTACACTTAGGAGCAGACTTTAGAAACTAGGAATTCTTGAGAAAATTCAAGAGAAACCAGGCAAGCATTAGTTCCAGCACACTGGAGGTTAAGTAAACCCAGCCTTTTCCCCAACAGAAAAGTCAGCTTTCTGCAGGTATTAAAAGCAAGAGACCCTGACAGAGGGCGAGGGACTGGGGCCTACCGAATAGGCATCAGGTGGCTGTGACTTGAGGGTTAGGGACAGGACTAGGAGCTACAGGTAGTGCTGGGATGTTTGTGAGCATGTGGGTTAGTCCCTAATGTAGCCAGAGGTTCAGAGGGACATGCGAGCAGGAACATCTGATGTGTACAGACCTCGACAGATGGAAACTAGGGTGTTCACCTAGCTTATACTTCACTGAATTAGCAACCCACCCTGACTCGATCTAGGATGCTTTTCTGATCTTGGTAATTACTATTGCCCTCTAGCCTCCTTCCCTAGGAAAGGGGCCACAAGGGTCTGGCTGAATGACCTTGATCTTTCTTCAGGTCAAGACTCCAAGTCCCCTAAAGGACATGGCCTTTGTCCCACCTGTTCCTTTAAAGTGCTCTAAAGCAGAAACTGGCAGATAAGGGACCAGCCCTTCCAGTCTCTAGAGCTACTGGCACCCAGCCTAGAGCCAGTGTGGTTTTTCCTTCACGCCCTCCCACAGTGGGAGAGACCTGCCAGGTAACTGGACCCTCCAGGTTCCAAAGCAGCTCTCCCAGCTCAAGGCAAAGCTTCACACCTGTTGTCTGTAGTATTGGAAACTTCACTGCCTCCTGCTCAGGAGGCAGAGGACCACTTTCCTTCGGGGTGAGTGATTCAGCTTAGGACTCCTGCAGCCTGTTGCCCAGAGCAGGGATTTGTGAAATCTTATCTTTCTCTTCCGAGTCTGAATATACTTGATAAGTTTGAGAGTGGCCAAGAACTGAGCTTCGAGTAGAATAAAAGCATAGACACATCAATTTTGATAATCACGGAGATGAATCTCAAAAGCAATCAAAAAGGAAGAGACCATGAAGGCTCATGGCTGATTTCTCCAAACAGGAAAAGCCAGAAGGCCAGAATGACCACTTTACCGTCTAGAGGGAAAAGTCAGCCTAGAACTCAAAGCTCCTTCAAAATTCAAGATGAACTAAAGATCTTTAGATGAAAGCTGAGAAAGTCAGCTGTACTAAGTACTATAGCCAGTTAAGCCAAAAAGACCAGGGATTTCAGATAGAATCCCAAGCTTCTGGAAACGTGTAGTACACACAGGAAAGGTCTAGAGTCAGAAGGAAGGGTCACAATTCAGAGGAATTAGGACCATGAAACCAAAGCAGGAAGGGGAAAAAAACAAAAAACAAAGTGCATAAACACAGCAATCCCAAGTTCCTTCTTCAAATAGCCAGGAGGGCGAGAGAAGGAAGACCCAAGCCCAAGAGGAGGGGGCTAGGATACTCTTACTAGGAAGTCAGAAGCAAGAGGAAGGCAGATCACAGGCAGAGGAACAGACTCCCACTGGTAGCTTTGGGTGGAGGGACGAGACCAGGCGGCCTGGAGGAGACCTTCCAGAGAACAGAACCAAGAGGCAGCTCCCCGGGTCCACACACAGCCGCGCCTGCCAGAGGCCATGCCTCCCAAGTCCAGGGAACAGTCAAGACCCCATCCAGACACCTGAGCGAGGACTCCTCACAGTAATGCTGTGGTCAGAGGGCCTGGTCTTGGGCCAAGGCACGAGCACCCCGACTCCCCTTAGCGGTTCCAGAGATAGTCAGGGGTGGTGGGAGGAGAGCTGCCTGGCTCGTGGGGGCCCAGCTGCAGGCCTGAGCCTGGGAAGGCCAGGGCAGCCCAGCTGAGGGGTCTGCTTAGCCGGCAAGGGTGGGGCATCCTCGAGGCATTTGATACCCCTGAACCAGCAGCTTGCACTTTGTTGGGGTCCAGCTCACTCTGGCCCTCCTAGTAACTCGTCCTGCACACGATCTACCCACTCCTAGCCTTTAGCTACTTGCTACTCTAGACAGACCCCAGGCTTCTCGGGGGTCCTACAGCCACCACGGCCTGGCTGCTTCCCCACAGAGGGGAGGGGCCTTAGCACCCTTCACAGCTGCCAGGAAGAGAACGTGCTTTCCCCACCTGCAGGTCCTGTTCCTGCGGCTGCCAGCCTCCCCTCTGTGCAGAGAGTGGAGGGCACCTGGGCCTTCCCTCCCCCAACAGTCAGCTAGCATCGGGCCTCTCTGCTCACAGGGGCTTCCCTTGCTACACTAGGGACCTCATGGCCGAGCAGGCTAGTACCGTTCATCTTCCACCCTGATACCCATCACAGGGCCAGGATCACACTTCCTGGAGGAAGCCTTCGAGGCCTAAAGGGATGGCTGGAGGCTGTTCCTACCACAGGACCTTTGCTGTCGGGGTCAGGGGGTGGGGGGGCACGAAGAGGGAGGGGAGAGGAGAGAGACTGCAACCAGGCAGTCATCTCAGGAGCTCCGTCCAGGATCCCAGGCCCAGCTTGTGAGCTTTCCCAGAGCACAGTCCACTGAAGCACCCCTGCAGCACATGGTGTGGCCAGGGAACCCAAAGCCAGTCTTTCCTTCTCAACAGTCAGAGGGTCTGCCCTGAGCTAGACACTAGAGGCACAGGGAAGAGGGAAGAGCGAAGAGGGCAAGGCCAGGATCCCACCCAGCCCTTGAAGGCTCTCCCACCAAGGAGGCCCATACGTTTGGGCAGCATGGCCTAGGGCTAGCCCCGGCATGCTGAAGACGACAGTAAACCTCAGCGCTGGGGACCCTGTGGCCCAGCCTCCTCTGTCAAGCCCTCTGGTTCTAGATCTGAGCTATTCCTTCAGTTGAAGCCGCAGCTCAAAGAGGTCCTCAGTAGACCCACCTGAGGTCACTTTTCCTGGCCTCAGTCCCAGAGTAGGAAATCTTCAGGCTACTGATCTCGACTTGTAAGCTTCAGGACCTCCCTAGCCTCAAGCTCATCTTCCCCAGCTGGCAGCTGAGAACAAGTTGGGGCACTTGGCTGACCCCAATGCACTGAGCCCACCCAGCTAAGCATGGATGTCGGGGCAGCACGTAGTACAAGGTGTGACTCCCCCATAGGGGAGGTATACTCAAGACTTGGGTCTCCACATAGCCCTCTTCATTCCAAGCACCGGTGCCTCGTGCCCACAGGTGTGCCGAGTTTTTGCTTATCTGCCCCTTCCTGAGCCACAGACCAAGCCAGATTGATGCCAGATGGGGGTCTTCAGGACAGACCCTGGGGGTTCAGGTGGGGAATTCCATGACCACCTGACCATCGGCTCCTTAACAAGCCAGGTAGCTGCTCAAAGATACTGCTCTCCTCTCCCAAGCCCAGCCGAGGGCAGGTTTAGTTCCAACAGCCAGGCCCAAAGCATGTGACCCCAGGTACTACAGGAGCATCCTCTGGGGTCCTACCTGTGACGTTACTCAGGTATTGGAGGCAGCAGGTAAACGGCAGCCCTCTAAGGAGCAGGAATGCAGGACCTGGCACCAGTCTCATTGCAGCGGC